>NC_092877.1:128826064-131226064 GCF_028372415.1 Notamacropus eugenii
CTAGTTCTTCCTCCATAGCTGTTTTTTTGTTTTGTTTTGTTTTGTTTTGTTTTTTGGCTATGGCAGATGGCTTCTTCAACTCACAACTTAGGGAATGTTCATAAGGTTCTTAAGAATCTTAGGTACCTTGCAATTTTGTTTTTTAAATTCATCAGTGGCATAGATGATCTCTCAGCTGAGAAGTTGGTCAAATAACTTCACTTTTCCAAAAAGAGTATATGAGAGTGAACATTTTACAAAAAATCACTTCCTTTAAGAATTTAACACCTTTTTTTTTTTTTTGGTCTCAATTATCTGTCCCTAACATTATATAAATTCATCAAGTGGGCAGGGGAGATTTTATTATTAAATTTCTTGTTTTTTTATTGATAAATCATTATAATTTATTATTGCTATTGTTAATTTTAAAGTTGATCTTATCATTGACTTCTTAATAATAGTGATAGATCAGTTATAACCTGAACACCATCTTCTCTCCTACTTCCGCCCTTATACTATCTATCCATTTCTATATTAGCAATGAGTATATGAGGAAATATTCAAGGATCCCAGGATAAAATCTTCTAGCATTGAATTCTTCCTCTTTGATACATTAATGGCATCTTCTTCATTTTCGTTTTATTTTTAAGGTTGAAACTTATAAGTTTACGTTTTAATTTAGTATTGATATTATCTATGTGGCTTCACTATATTTTCAGTCTTTTTGTTTACAAAAAAATGTTTCTTTCTCTAGTTGCTATGGTGTTATGTTTCCTACAACTTTTACTTTAATGAGTTACTCAACCTGACAAGGAACATGGCACTCAGATCAAATTCCTTTCCTGGATGCCTGTTTCTTTCGTGCTTCAAATATACTTATTTTCCTCAAGTGTTAAACATCACAATTTTCTTTTTAAACACAGCAGTATATGTCATAAATTTCTCTTCAACCTGAGATGTTGCTTTACATGGAGGAAAAAAGAGATAACTACAAAGTTAATACTTCCATTTTCATTTAATTAATGATTCTCTAATTGTCTTTTTTTCCTTTACATCAAGCCCAAATAAGACTCCTTGTAATTTCTACTAATTGTTTCTTTTTTGCTGTCTGAGGTTAATACATCTCATCTCTCTCCCACAAGGTAGCTAAGTGTTCAAATACTTAGCTAAAGTTGTCATCCTTCTATTAATGAAGTCTTTTGTTTTCTCATCTAAAGCCCCAGGTTCTTCACTGAACCTCATGTGAACGTAAGGAACTTTGCCATCTTATAACATTTCTTTAGAGTGATGCACTTCATCTGACCAGTCTCCTTCCTAAAAAAGTACAGAGAAATGATTATAATACTCCATTTATGATCTGATCAGAGCAGGGTATTGTGGAACTATTTAGCTGTAGATTTATTTCAGCCTAAGATTGAGTTAGTTTTGTTGAACTTTATACTGTACTATTGACTCCAACTAGCCTTGCAGTTGGTTACAATTCACAGATCATTTTTAAGTGAATTTCCGTCTCACCATTCCTTGTGAAGTTGTTGTTGGAACCAAATATATGATTTTATTTTGATTCCTTAAAAATGTAATTCTGTTGAATTAGTCTCAATGCTTTAAACTGTTGAGATTTCTTCATATCATAATTTTGTCACACAGTTTGATATCTGACCTTCCTAGCTTTGGATGTTCTCTAAATTTGGCTAACATAACATTTTAGACTTTTATCCAAACCACGATAAAAATATGAAATACTTCAATGCCAGCTAAAGATTATTGGGACTCTAGAATCCAGACATTCTTCCAAACTGAAATCTAGCCACTAAGAATTTTTCTTTGTATCCACACATTCAATCAGTTCTAAATTAATCTATCAAATGGTAGTGTCATCTAGCCCACATCTATCTAAATTGTTCGAAAAAATAACAACAATTCTTTATTAAACATTTTACAGGAAGCTAGGTAAACTATGCCTCCAGCATACCTTTCATCAAAAATTTTAATAAAGCTGCCAAAGAATGAAATTCTGTTCTTGATGAAACTGTTACCTCTTAAAAAATTTTGGCTTCTTTCTCTAGCTACTTTATTACTATACTTTGACCAATCATTTCTAGAAAGTGTTTTAAAAATAGCAATAATTGGCCTGCAATTCATAAAACTTTGTTTTCTTTTTTTTTTTTTTTGATTGGGACAATTCTCTAATTTCCCCTACTCACATTTTCCTTAATCTTCAAAAGTACACTCATAATATGTGAGTAAATACGTTTTCTGATTATGGGAGTATAGTCAGTCACAGTTCTTTCAGTGTCCAGTTGTCATAACTGGCAATATTCTCAACATCTCACTCTCTCTTAGCTCACATAGGCAGTGCAAATATTTCTCTTTCAGCCTCCAGAGCATCTCTCATTTGACCCCTTCTATTCACAAAGTCACCTCCTTATGGCAAGCCCTCATTACTTCTTCCCAAGCCTGTTGAAACTGATTCCTAATTGGTCTTCCTCTTTAAAGTCTCTCTCCTCTCCATTGCATCCTCCATAGAACTTCCAAAGTGATTTTAATCTGACCATGTAACTGCCTAATCAATTAAGTCCAACACTACCTTATTAATCCTCAGATAAAATATAAAATCTGTGCTTGGCATTTTAGAGTCCTTCACAATGTGTCCTCACCTACTTTTCTGGGCTAATTTTACATCACTCCATTGCCACACCCTGATTGAACTAAATTGAACTCTCATTTTAAAATTTAGTTTAGACTCAAGGGCCAGAACATAGATACACAATAGAGAAAAGAAACAGACTCATTACAAACTTACATATTGGAACTTAAATATAAAGTAGGAAAGAAAAATAAAGCATGTCATGTGCATAACAGAACAGAAGAGAGGATTGAAAATATGTAACAATAAATTTTCATTTCAAGAAAACCTGTATGATAAATAATACATGTTGTCCTGAGAATTGTCCATCTTTTGTTTGTTTCCTTGTGAGTTTTCTTTTATTCTCTGTTATGTGCTTTTTTATTTGTTCTTTTTATCCCCTCCCTGTCAGTTCCCGAGAAGGCTACAATAAAGTTTAGATATGATTCATATATATATATATAGATATATACATATATAGATATATATCTATATATATAGATATATATACATACACATATACATACATGTATACATACATATATATATATATATACATACATACGTACATACATAGACATAGACATATACTTTCCCAAAGAAATTCTACTCCTGACTTTTGTTTTTATATTGGTGTATACCTCTTGTTTCCTATCCCACCTGCCCCCTCTACTTTGCTTCTACCCACTACCTTGCCCTCCTATTACTTGCCTACCCTTCTAAGGATCCCTCTCCTATACTCCTATTCCCATAAATCTAAACACCCTTCTATACTCCCTTTGACTTATTCCCTTATTCTTCCCTCTTAAGATCCTTCCCTTGTCCTCTCACCCGTCCCTATGCTCCTACAATGGTATTATTTCTTCTAAAGTTAGAAGACTTCTATACTCTTCTAAATGTATATGTATTATTCCCTCTTAAACCCATTCCCAATGAAAATAGATTACCACTACTACCAGGCCTCCTTCTCCATCTAATTCCTTTGTATCAGTTCTTCCTCTTGCACTTTATTGGTATAAAATAATTACTTTTTTTAGCTGTTCCTAAATGGTTTTACTTATGAAATTCACCTAATAGTCTGGTTTGCCCTAATTTCTCTTATGAGCTAACCCGTTATTAATAAGAATCTTAGACATACATTTTACATATATAAAAGATAAGCAGTCTGTCCTTATGAATTCCATATAACCAGTCTTTGGTATGTACCTTATATTCTCTTGGTTCTTGTATGTTGAATCTTCTCTTAATTCCAGTATTTTTTAAGGAAAGTCTTGAAAGTCTGAGAGTTTATCAAATGTCCATTTTTTCATTCAAGATAATACTTTTCAGGCTATGCTATTATCAGTCACATACTCAATTCTTCTGCTCTTTAACATATAATATTTCAAGACATGAGGTCCTTCAAGGTCTCTGCTATTGGTCTTGTGTGATTCTAATTGTGACACCATCATATTTAAATTGTTTTAATCTTGATAGTTTTAATATTTTATCCTTGAGCTGGGGTTTTTGTAATTTGACTATGATATACCTATGAGTCTTCCTCATAGTATCTCTTTCAAATGATGATTGATGGATTTTTTCTCTTTCTATTTCTACTCTCCCTTGTCCCTTGGTCTAATGATTCAGGACAATTTTCTTTAATTATTTCTTATATTATTGTATCAAGATCCTTTTTTAAATCATAACTTTCAGTTACTCTGATTTTTTTTTAATTTCTTGATCTTTTCTCCAAATCTGTTGTTTTTCTCATAAGATATTTCACTTTCTCTTCTATTTTTTCATTATTCATATTTTGTTTAACTATTTCTTTATCTCTTATAATTTAGCTGGCTTCACTTTGACAAATTCTAATTTTAAGGTGTCATTTTATTCCTTAGAATTTTGTACCTCCAAAGTCAATTGGTTGACTTTCCTTTCATAACCTTCTTGTTTTTCTTGGATTATTCCTTTTTTTTTTGTTTTCCTCCATCTCTGTCATTTCATTTTTAAAGTCTTTTTAAAGATCTTCTGCAAACTCTTTTTGGTCAAGTGACCAGGTGACAGTTCTCTTTGTTTTTTTTTTTTTTTCAATATCCTTCTCTGAAGATAAACTCTTGGCATGTCTATTACCATAATATCATTCTATAGTTGGATTCTTTCTCCTTTGTGCATTTTTTGTGGTGATACCTAATGTGTGAATCACCTCTAACCCTGGGGTATAGGAAATGGTGCCTCTTGTCCCAGATCTTCAGTTCTCCCCACTACCCTAAGACCAAAGCCAAACTTTCAGTCTCCTGTAAGTGTCCACATCCAGAGGATTTCTGCTCCACTGCTTCTGCATTCACCAAATCTGTGCTGGTTCCTTCTCACCTCTGACACTCTTGGCAGCACAGCTGAGCCTAGTGTTCCATATCAGTAGAGGCTCCCTCAATCTTCTCATTTTCAAATGCCTAACTCCCCTCATTATCCAAGGGTAAAATTGCTGGGGCCAATGCAGCCTCTCAAACCAGCTAACACCAGGACTTGATACTTATTGTTAAAAGGAATCTTATCCTGTAGGTGTTTACTCTTCACAGGGACCAAATCTTATGCTGAGAATTTTTTCAGGTCTTCTCAAATTTTTCTAGGAATCCTCAGTTGTGCCCTTATTCTTCTTCATCTCCATCCACACTATGCTCACTCTTTTGTGGGGGAACATACTGAGAGCTGGGAATTTTTTGACCTAGTCTGCCATCTTCCCAGAATTCTCTCCCTAAACTGACCTCTCTTTACTGCATGTACTCTGTTTCTCATTGTTTTTCCTTTAAACTAGGCATTTTTAATGCTTAAAACACAATTTCTCCTCACCTCTGCCTCAAAAAAAAATTTCATTTTCCTTCAGGACATAGGTTAAGCACTATTTTCTAATGGAAATGTTTGCTGTTCCTCAGAACTCATAATTTCTGCCCTACCGAACTACCTTATATTTAACTACCATGTAATTGTATTTATTTTGTTTAATAATATATTGTCTATTTCCAATTATGATTACAAATACACATGCTATCATTGTTAGAGTATAAGCTTTCTAACAGCAAGAATTATTTTGCATTTGAATTTGTAGCTATATGTCCCAACACAGTGCCTGGTAAATACTTAATAAGTACATATTGAGGGGATTCTTGATCTGGACTTAATTCTTTTCAAAGTGATAGATTATGGAAGCACTAAAAGAAAAATAAATAAAAATGTATACCTGTACAATTAGAATTTAAAACAGATTTGAGATTCTTCTTAAAGAGGTGAGAACTAGACATTAGAAGAAGAAATAAACTGTTTTCTGAAAATTAATCCAAATAAGTTATTGGATGACGGATCATCCACTAAGAGGCAAAGGGAAAACAGAAAAATAATAGTAGTTGAATATTCCCTACTCAGAGCTCCTAAGGCAACAATTTTCTACTTAATAACCACAACAGAGAATTCAGGGATCTTCTTGGGGCTCTTATCCAAGACATAACAGACAATTTCTCAAGAGTTTTTGAAACCTATGATAGCTCTTCACTTATAGTGTGTCATATGAGTACAAATTAGGATTTCTAGACAATTTAAAATATTTTTCTAGGATAATACATTTGTCAAGCATTATCAAATCTTAGACAAAAAAATGAAGACTGTAAGAGCATAGATTTAGTTTTCCTTATTGCTGTCCATTGAAGGCAAAGGTGGAAAAAAGAAAGAAAAATTAATTTAGGAAGTGAATGACTGGCTAAGGAGGGAAGGTCTGAGACAAGGATTTGGATATCTGGATCATGACTTACAACATAAGATTGGCAGATTCCTGTCCAGATATGGATTATACCAAACAGGACCTTTTAAGAATGTATTTCTCATTGAACAAATCATGATATATGATTATGATGGGATGCTTTGTGCTATAAGAAATGATAAGAAGGATGCACTCAGAAAAATCTGGAAAGACTTATATGGGTTGAAACAAAGTGAAATATATTGGGTACAAAGTAACAGCAATATTGTAATATGATCAATTATGAATAACTTATCTATTCTCAGCAATACAATGACCTAAGACAATTCTGAAGGACTTATGATGAAAAATGCTGTCCATCCTCAGAGAAAGGACTGATGGTGTCCAGACATAGATTGAGTCATACTTTATTTTATTTTATTTTTCTTGAGATCTCCACTCCCCTGGTCAGTTTTTTTTCCCCATAACATGGCTATTAAGTAAATATTTTGCATGACTACAAATGTATGAGCTATATTGAATGGCTTACCTTCTCAATGTGGGAGGGTAATAAGGGTGGAAGAGAGAGAATTTGGAGCTCAAAGTTTTAAGAATGAATACCAAAAATTGTTTTTACATGTAACCGGAGGAAAAAAATACTGAATGAATAAAAAAAATTAAAAATATATTGTCATTTTTTTGTTACACTAATGAAAATAGCTTTAAATTAAAAAGGATCTAGAAGAGAAAAGACTGACTATTTTCTAAAATCCCCCCCAAGATAGGATTCTAAGAACAGACCAGAACAAATAGCATTTCCTTGCGAAGATTCCAGTCAAATTGGGCCAAAAGACTAACTAGCTTCTCTGTGGCTTTTTCTGTGTGATTGTGACTATAAGTGAAAAAAGTAGAGTATGCAATAACCTTGATTTTCTTTTATAATAATTTCATCATCTTAAAGGTGGAGGAACCTAACAAGGAGGAATGCTATTCTGAATTTGATTCTCATTAACAGAGTGAGTCTCATTGTTAGTGGTAGAAACAATAGGAACCTTAACTAGATTCACTAACTCTAGCCTACAGTTTGGGATAGTAAGGTAGAAATTTGGGCATAATTTTACATGTATATTGCACGTTTGGAAAGAAGATATTAAAAGGTTCAGAAGAAAAAGAATGAGTAAAATGTTTCAGGAAAAAGTTCCCAAGAAGAATTAGAAATTACCAAGAACAGAATTCTGAAGACATAAATCAAAATAATCCCAATGAAAAGAAAAAGTGAAATTTGACTAGAAATCAATGTGAATGCACAATTTATTAACCAACCTATCTATATTCTAAAAAGAAAATAAGTATAAAGAAGAAGGAAGGAAGGCTAAGTAAGAATAAATTAATATAAGTTCATGACAAAACTTTTTGGCATTATATGCCACAGCTCAGAATGATCTGAACCTGGCTGATTAGACTAATATAAGCTCAGAACACTCTGCCACAGATGGGGCACAAATAGTTCATGTGAACATTTGAGGTGTATTTTCTCAATTTGTATATCCTGTGTTTCCATTGAGCTTTTCCAATTCTGCTTTGTTCATAGAGTATAACACCTTCTCTGATATGGGTACACCATGCTGGGAGGTCCCGTCCCATATCACACAATCAATTCCAAATTTCTTAAGAGACATTGAGAGTGTCCTCATATTGCTCCTTGTGACTACCATGTGAATGCTTGCCCTGTGTGAGTTGTCCATAAAATAGTCTTTTTTGACAAGTGCACTCTTTGCATTCAAACAACATGGCCAGTATCCTCTGAGGAAGAGTTTGGATGCTTAACATTTTAGTTCCAGTAAGGACCTCAGTGTTTGGGATCTTATCCTGCCAGGTGATCTTCAGAATCTTCCTAAGACAGCTGAAATGAAAGTGATTCAATTTCCTGCCAAGGCACTGGTAGACTGTATGGGTTTCACATGCATACAATAATGTGATGAGCACAATGGCTCTCCAGTGTGGTAGTCAGTCTAATACCTCTTTTCTCCCATATTTTCATTCAGAGCCTCCCAAACTTTGAGCTAGTTCTAGCAATGAGTGCATCAACCTCATTATTAATGTGAACATCCCTATAAAACATACTACCAAGGTAAGTGAACTTATCCACAGCATTCAAAACTTCTCTGTTTGCTGTAATCAATGGTTCCACATATGGTTGGGATGGTAGTGGTTAATGGAGTTTTGGTACATGATATTCAGTTTGCAGATGATTATAAACTCAATAAAGTCCCTGAAACTGAGATGCAACAAAGTACGGATCAATTTTCTGCTGCTTGTACTAATTTTGGCCTAACAATTAGTAAGGGAACCTAAGAACAACAGTAACAATTTTTATATTGGTTGTTGCTAGCTGTAGGATCACCTTTTCTTGGTAAGGATGAAATGATAATAATTGACAATACAGAAAAAGCTGAGTTTTTCCAATCATATCTTTTTTTGTTGCTTGCTTTCTCTACCAAGGACAATGCCAGAAAACAATAACTGATGGGAAAGTGAATAGCTAGCTGTACTTGATGAATTCAAGTCAACTGGCTTAGATTAAATGCAACTTCAGGTTCTGGGACAAACAAAGCAATATACAAAAACTAATGCGATTGCTGAGGCAGTCAGTAATATTTAAAGATTATGGAAAATTGGAAGCATATCATGGTATTGGAGAAGGACAAACTTTGTATCAATGTCCAAAAGGAAAACAGAGTCTTAAATTGCAGGCCAGTTAGCTTGAATTTTATTCCTGGAAAAATTCTAGAGAAGAAAGAGATAGCAAAAATTCCAAAAGGTAAAAGTTGATTGCAAATAGCCAGTAATTTCATAAATCAGACTTCAGTTAAAGTAAATCATGACAGACCGTCCCAATTTCCATTTTGGGGGAAAGTATTACCAAATTAGTAGATAAGAGAAAGGGAAAAGAATAAGCATTAATGCAGTATCTAAGTAACAGGCACTGTGCTAATCACTTTAAAAATAACTCATCTGAGATGGTCAGAAAAACATTGCAGATAAAATGTATTCATATTTTAGGAAAGCTTTTGATAAAGTAATTGCTTCTTTTTTTTTTTTTCTGGAGAAGATGGATGAATTTGGATTAGATGATACACTGCAGTTAGATCTATTGAGAATAGATTAGGTGTCCACACTCTAAGAATTACTTGTAATGGTTCAGTGTCAATATGGCAAGAGGTCTCTGAGGATCTTGGTTTACTTCTACACTGTTTAACATGTTTATCACTGCTTTGGTTAAAGGAATAGATTGAAAGTTCTTTAAATTTATAGATGAGACAACACTGGGAGGCATGAGTGATTAACACGCAGAATAATAGAGTCAACAGTGAAAAGAGTCTTTAAATGCTGTATCTAGTAAGATGGAATTCAATACAAAACATCAACTTCAGAAGAATAATATGGAGGCAGCATGAACATATAAAACTCATTCAAAAGAAGAGCTCTTTTCCCCACACCCTCCTGCTAACAAGTTCATTGTGAGTCAATACTGTACTGTGGCACCCAAAAAACCTCCTATAAATGTAAAGTGCATTAAAAGAGAAATAGATTGAAGGAATGGGGAAGTGATATCCACACTGTACTCCATCATATTTAGACTCATCTGGAACATTGTGTTCAGTCCTTGCTGCTGCAATTAAAACAAACAAGCAAACAAACATTCATAAGCTGGCTAGTTTCCACAAAATATTAATTAGAATTGCTAAGCACTTTGAGTCCATGGCATATGAGGATAGGTTGAAGCAACTAGGCATGTTTAGTTTAGAGAAGGAAATATCAGGGCAGAGAATGATAAATTCATTCAACTATTTGAAAGGGCCAACTTGTTGAGTAGGTCTAAATTTGTTCCTTTTGGCCACTGAGGGCAGAAATAGGAGGAATGGCAGGAAGTTGCAAAGAAGGAAATTTAGGTTTGATGTAAAACAAAAGAAAACAAAACTTCCTAAGGATTTGATTTATTCCAAAGTAGACTGCCCAAAAGATAATGGGTCTTCCCTCATTGGAGTTCTTTGGGCAGAGACTATATAATTATTTATGGGATGTGTTGTCAGGGGAAATTCTTTCTTGTATTTGCACTGACTGATGAGTACCTTTTGAACTTTGAAATCCTCTGATTAATTAGGGTTTCCATCTTTCCTATCTGATTATTTAAACAAATAACAGATTTGAAAGGGATCTAAGATTATCAAGTATGACTTCACTTTATAGATAAGAAAACTGACTTACAGAGAGTTTTCTCACTTGCTTAAGTAGCAATCAATTATCCAAGAGTTTAGCACAAAGGATGATAGGAACTAAGGGCAAAATGGATATGATGAATTGGGCACATACTTGAGATGTTTCCATCACTAACTTTGCTTAAGTCAATATATAGAAAGTGGAATCAGAGACGATTAAAAATTTCCTTTGTCCTACTCCACAACACTAATCTATACAATTTCTTCTGTGGCTAGGAATCTCTAAGTTCCATCCCTGCCCTTCAAGACACAAATTTCACAACCTAAGGCCAAATGATTCAAGTCTTTGGATGAGAGCCCATTATGCTGCAGGAATGTAGAATTAGCCCCTGTTATAAAAATGCATTTTAAATAAAAGGGCTCTCCTCTACACTTACTATTTATTTCTATGCATGGGAAGAAGACATTAATCACACATACAGCCTAGGGCTCTTCTATTCAATTTGCAATTTAAGGGTGGTAACTATGATCTGACTGGTGGGCATGTTTTGCATGTGAAACCAAAGATAGAGCATTTTGCTGAAGCACATTATTTCTTTCCTTTTTCTTTCTGAAAACAAAGATAGGCAGCATGAGTTGCTATAGCATGGCCCTAGGGCTCATGCAACACTTTCATGCTTAAATATTCTCAAAGTGACTGAGTTATTCCCTAATCTTCTATTCAAAAGACAGTATCTTCTACAAGATCACTGTGAATTATTCAGAAGTAGGGTATTTTCTCAGCACTGGGCTTGGAATCAGAGGACCTAGGACCAAATCCCACTCCCAACATACATAGGATGTCCATTTGTGCTTCCCTCTCTGAGTATTAGGACTGAACCATAAAGTAGGAGTAAGTGATATTTACAAGTAGTATGAAACATCTGTACAATCTAGCTCATGGGTTATTGTAATAAGTTGTAAACCACAAAGTAACAAATAGAATCATTATTATTATCATTTTTGTTATTATTATTTACAATTAGATTTTGAACTTCACTGTGCAGGGACAGTCTTTTGAGGCTTTTTGTATCCCCATAGCACAATTCCTGGGATATAATAGTCACTTAATAAAGGTTTATTGATTGATGACCAACAGGAATATCACAGTAATAATTCCCTCTGAGTTTATATACTATTTTAATTGATGAGGATTATTTTGGGAAGTGAAGGTGATTTACGAACCGAAGCCATCAAAAACTATTTTTAAAAAAATTGTTAAATATAAAGTCGTGCATTTAAAGATTTTGCAACCTAATGGAGGGAGGGAACATGTGTATGAATATTTCACATATATAGCTGTGAATGCATACATGTATGTATGTATTTGTAATACACAAATGAATCAGCGACTATCAATATTAATAATGAGATCAAATACTAGAAACTAAATGCTTTTATAATTAGAAAACTAATTTTTTTTCCTTGTTTTCACCACCAGAACTGATGAACTTTTTTTGGAGATAGGGATGTGGTTGGGAAGGAAAGGGGGTTTGTCCTCTGTCTAACTAACTGTTGTAATTGTTGCTTCTTTGAGAAATATATGCTCTGATTTTAGAAAAGGCAGATTTTTAGGAAGCAGTGTTCTCATAGGTTGGGTACTAGCATTATAACAATGAGAAGTGAATCAACCGAACATAGTTATAGGAAAGAAAGTATATCATTTTAAGGTCTCTTTTCCACACGTTGAAAACTTATGGGATCATCCTTCTCTTACAGAGGATATTTTTTCCTAGATATTTTTTTCCTTTTCTTTATACATATATACATGCATACATATATACTGATAAATATATGTATATATATATATATGATGTCTATTCACATGTATATATGCATATATATGCAATCTAAACACATTTATATATTCATGATAGAGAGATAGTTTGAACAACAATGCTTTCATTCCATTTCCATTTTATACAAGCCTCACATAAATTATTGAGCTCTTTCATTTGATAGTATCAGACCCTCTTCATGTCAGAAGGTGAGGGAATTAGCATGACTCAGAACCACTCTGGAAATCCACAACTACTACTAAGAGAGGATGCCCAAAAAGCATAGCCAAGACCAGCTTGAGTGATCGTCCCACATGTTCCTTCCTAAATGACCCCTGCCTTTGACAGCCTGGGTCCTGACATTTGGTCTTCCCTCACATGGTAACAGAGTAAATATCATTACAGTCCTCATTAGAGTTAACAAAATACAATTTTGCAATTTTACCAATTACCCTACTTCATTCTATCTTTAATATTGACAAACAAGACAGTTACTCCAGATATATAATTGAGGTCAAGTGATTTGCCAGGGGATATCCAGAATATACATATCAAAGGCAAGGTATGAATCTCAATCTTCCTTACTAAGGTCTTCCAGAGCTTAGTACAATGTCAAGCACCTAGTATTTGCTTAATAAATGTTTATTGACTGACTGATTAGATGACTAAGCCCAGTACTCTCTAAATGAAACTTAGAAGACTTCTCATTCTGAAACAGTCCTCATAAATTGCAGAGATGAGAATATACTTAATGGTTTTGCCTAAACTGTCAAAGAAAATCTTCACAGATATGTCAAGATAAATCATAATATGTGTAGAATTGGACTGAATATGTTTCCCAAAGAATGATGTTCAGACCTTTTTTCTCTTAAAATATGGAATTGCAATATGATCATTTTGTGATATTTTCCCAACAAAAGCCTTAAATCCACTGAAGTATAAAAGAGCTCTTTAGGAAAATTAATGTGTAACTGGTAACATTAAACTGTCCACAGTTGTTGCTGTTTTCACTTCAGTAAACATTTAAAAATTGGTTTTTGAGTCATAGTATGGAATTTAAATTGTGTAGCAGGTTAATCATTATCAAATGAAAATATTAATTTGTATATACAAAATGAAGAAGTTAAAAAGCCAAAGATGTACTCTAAAAGACCATTGATTTCATAGGATTGTCAGGAAAAATGTTCAACACATAAAAGCAGAAGTGGTAAAAAAAAAAAAAAAAAGATGAACTTCAAGTAGACAAGGAGTGAGTATAGATGACGTATATCCATGAATTTTAAAGGAAGTGGGTAAGAAAACCAGTGAACCTTTAACTGACATTTTTTAAAGTTCACTAGACTTGGGAGAGATTGTAGAGGATTTGAAAGCAGCAAACATGACTATGTTATTTCAAAAAGGGTCAAGATAGAAAGGAGAAAAAACAGAGTGATGATTTTTCATTGAAGGAGGGAAATCACATAAAGTAAATCATGCAAAATAAAACTAATTCATCAGAAGATATTTTAGAACAAAATCAACTTGAAATAAAATTTGATGCATGATAAATCATGCTTAATAATCTGATTTTAAAAATGATATACTAGAAAAGGAAAAAATGGATGAAAATTTGGAGAAAATCTTAGTTGCATGAAATTTTGCTGATTTACAAATATGACAATGGGGGGATAACAGAATAAAAAAGCAAATAAAATATATTTAAAAGGTTTGAGTAAAGGACACCAAATAAAAAAAATTAATATTATTTAAAAGTAACAAAATGTGGCCATGTTTTCTTTTCACATGGAAATAAAACCAATTCATTTTATTAAAAACTTATCATTTGACTAAAAAAAACATTCTACAACATGGTTATATTTGCATATTTCAGAATAAAAAATGACAGTTACTTTACATGTATAGAGAGTATAGATGCAAATTGTATACAGAATTATAAATACATAGACACAAATAGTCATATATGCCTTTATGATAGGTGGACATTTCTTTGATAGTCACCATTAAACATCTATCACCTAGCAAGTTAAGTCTTACTCAGTTTACAGAGGTTCATAGATGGAATTCATTCATGGTATCAGGTAAGTGTCAAAATCAGAGGTGCTTGCCATATCTAACGGAATTCAAATTTTCAACTTTAATTTTCATTTCACACCACCATGTTCTCATGCTTTTTCTCTCTCTTTCTCACTGTCTCTGTATGTCTCTGTCTGTCTGTCTGTCTGTCTGTCTGTCTGTCTGTCTCTCTCTCTCTCTCTCTCTCTCTCTCTTTCTCTCTCTCTCCAGATCATATGAAAGGAGAGAGGAGTAGAGAAAGAGATGCTTAGCTCTGGACCTTTCATAAGCCCTTATACTGTTTAAATATTTGTGTGCATTTCTTTGCTATTTGCTATTGCTGAAAGTTTGCATGGTAACTGTCTAAGATTCTACATTTGTGGTTTAAAATTAAGAGAAATGGAACTAACCTCCAGAGCTGGAGTTCTCAAGTTCCTTTTTTTTTTTTTTTTTTTGCATGAGTATGTTGTGTTTGGTCATATCTGACTCTTCATGAACCCATTTGGGGTTTTCCTAGCAAAGATATTAGATTGTTCTGCCATTTTCTCTTCCAGTTCTTTTTAAAGATGAAGAAATTGAGGCAAACAGAGTTAAGTGACTCACCTAAGGTCACACAGATAGTAACTGTCTGAAGCTAGATTTGAACTTAGGAAGAGGAATCTTTCTGACTCCAGACCTGACACTCTATCCACTGTGCCACTTAGCTTCTCTAGCCTTATTGATTTTCTTTGTAATATATATATATATATATATATATATATATATATATATATATATATATATATATATATATATATATATATATATATATATATATATAGCATAATATCATAAAATTAATATTTATTATGTGCCTACTATGTGCTAAGTACTCAAAAAGGACAGTCCTTGCTCTCAAGAAGCTTACAATTTAGTGGGAAAAGACAACACACAAAACAAAGTTGAGAAGAGGGTGAGAAGAAGGCTTCAGGAATGGGGACTAATGATGATGAGTTAAATCCAAGTAGTACAACTAGTTGAAAATGACAGAATCTTCTTTAAATGGGGGATTTGGAAGGAGTTTTTAACTCTGCCCTCCAATCAGAGGGGTAGAGACAATTGAGTATACTAATGAGGTGTAAGTACTAATAGTGATACAATCTCTATGTTGATATTTCTGGTGATGACCTTTTCTTGAGGAATATGATGATGATGGAATTAATCTCATAAGAACAGCGAGTGAGAAATCAAGGGTTGGATAGATTTTATGTTTTGATATCTTTATTCCATGTTGTTTCCATAAACATGATCTTTTTCTAAAAGATTGCAGATAGTAGTCTTCTCTTTCAGGGCCTCTCTCTAAAATAAGAATTGGGCTAAATGATCATCAAGTTCTAGTTATAATAATATTAGCCACCATTTTTAGATTTGCAAGGATCTATACAAATATTATTTCATTTTTGTCCTCATGACAACCTTGGGAAATAGTGCTCATTATTATCGTTACCATTTTATAGATGAAGAAACAGATAGAATGAGGCTAAGTGACATGGTTAGGGAAACTCAGATAGTAAGAGTGAGATTTAAACTCAGATCTTCCTGACATAATTTCAGCCCTCTATCCACTCTTCCACTTTGCATTCCATATGACCATCTTAAAAAATAGTGTATAGAACTGAACATACACCCAATGTGACCTGTCCTAAAGATAGTTAAATACAATCTTAACGTTTCTCATTCAATCTATCTACTATGTGCCATAGAATGAGTAACATTATCTTTTTCAGCTTCCTCAAATGACTATTGACTTATGTAGAACTTGCAAACCATTTTTTCCCCTGGAGGAAGCAGAATCCATCAGTGTCTTTGAAGTTCTGTCCATTTAATATTAATTGTTAACTGTGAATAAAATTTATATTTATTTATATTGAATTTTATGTTTATTATATCAAGCTACCTTATGTCTTTTTTTAATCCTGTATCAAATCATTCAGTCTAATATTTCATTCTTCTTTGTGTCATCTGCAATTAACCGCATTACTGATAAAAAAATAAATAGTAAAGGGAAAAATTCAATTCCTTTAGAAAGTTTAAGGTAAACCTCTTTAAAGGTGATATAAAAATATTGACAACTGCAGTGCCATTATGTAGGCCATATATCTCCAACTTTTGCCTAAGATAGCATAACAGAAATTATCAAATACTTTTTTGAAAACATATGCAAACAGTTATCTATAGCATTCTCTTAGCCCATCTGTGAAAAAATTAAAGAAATTTAGGATGACATAATCTATTCTTAATTACTTTGCTATTTGACTTTTCATGATTCCTTCTTTTCTAGGTACCTTTTGACCATTATTTTAACAATAATAGAATTTTTGCCTAAAATTGAGATCAACCTCATTGTTTAATAACATATAGGCTCCATTCTCTTCAACTTTTTTCTTTCAAAATCTGTATAATTTTTCTTCCTATTCTTCATTATATCTCATTTGGCATGATATCTCAAAGATTCCTGACCTGGCTCAAAAGGTTCTCTCACTACCTGAGAATTTAGTTTTCTAGAACTTGTAACTTAAATTGTTAGAGAAAGTAATGCTCTTTTATCATCATTGGTCTTATCTTGGGTTTCTACTCCATGTAATTTATTTCTTGTTTCATCCTTCATAGATCAAATCTCGCTATTCTTGGCAAAGAAAATAAACAAAATAAACCTTCTCTCCATTGCTCAGTAAATCCATTCATCCATCTTTTCTTATGTCCAATGTAGCTCAAGAATCAACAATAACAACAACACCCACAAACACTTTATTTTCATAGCATTCTTTCCTCACTTCAATTTCTTCTGGTTATTACCATTTCAGAAATACTCTTAAAATACATGAATTCTTTCTGAATTATCCTAGCCTTTACTTGCTCCTACATAGTTTCAAACAGCGATTTCCCTGATGTAGAGCCTTCATTTATGCAGATCAAAACCCATTGATGTCTTCATTTCTTGTTTGCCACTCATTCAAATCCTTCCATGAGTTTTCCATGAGAACTACCCAATGTGTTGCATGGAATTGGATTCTGATTCCTCTAGTTTCACGATTTACCTGAATGAAGATCTATACTGTTGTCCATAAAAATGAAGGACATGCAAAATGTCTACCAATTATAATTTCCTCTTGTTATATTACTAGTCTTGTCCTTTTCTGGTCATACATTTCTCTGATGGTAACTTACACAACCATTCCCTTACTGACTATTGGAGTGTGCACCTTGGAGTGTTATACCTAGGACAACTATTCACAATTTATCTTTCCATTTCCTTTTAAGTGAATTCTACTTGATTTCTTTGTAGGATATAATATTATGTGCCTTGTTGGGATCAAAACATTTACTTCCTTGTCATTTCTTCCCCTACTTGGATGGCTAGGTTAAACTATTTTGAGTCATCATATCATATTTTTGTAGCAATGCCAGAGTTTTATGTGGCTAGCATAATGTCACCCACAAATACTAGCTACCTACAAACACTAGTAAGGCCTCACAATCTAATCTTTACTTAACATCCACTGTGAGACTGACAAAATACCTTTGTCAAATACCTTTGATAGGAGATCCATGCATCACTTCAGGTCTTTACTTATCACTTATTAAAGATCAGATGGTTATTATATAAAATAACCTGTATTGCTATAGCTTTCAACACATCTCTTATAATTTCAGCATATGTGTGGAAGAATCATTGCTGGAACACAGCTTTTAAGGTAGCATTTTGCCCTAGCTCATGAAGTGCTTTCTAACAGGCAAAAAGTAATAAGTATACCTTTCCATCAATACTGCTTCAGATTTGTACTGTATTATGATATGTAAGTCACTTTATGTCTCTGAGACTCAGATACCTCAGTGATAAAATGATAGGATGGACAAAAATCAGAAGTTGGCAAGCCACAGCTTAAGGAACAAATCCATACTCTTTCTTCCTTTTATGATCTGCTAGCTAAGAATGTTGTTTATTTGTTATTTTTTTTTTACATTTTAGAGACACTAAAACTTTACTTAAAATGTAAAAATAATTCTTATCTCTAGGGCTATTCAAAGCAGGTGGGGACAAATTTGGCCCACCGGTAGCAATTTGTCAACACTTGGACTAAAAGGACTCTGATATCGCTTCTGGTTCTAAATCTTTCATTCAAGAGAAATTCAAGTTATATGCAAAATAATACAAGGTAATTTTATGACACAGAGAATCTTAACAATTGGGGAGTTTGGATGTTAGAAAATGTTTTGTGTAAGAGCTAACACTTAAGCTTCCCCTTGAAGAATGACATGGATTCTAAGAGATGTAGAGAAAGATGAACTGACTACATTTCAAGTATGACGACAATGAGTGTAAAATTATGGAGAAAGGAGAGAGCCTGTCATATATACAGAGAAAATTAGCAAGCCAGTTTGGCTGGAAAGTAGAGTATGTGAAAGAAACAATATGAAATAGAATTGCAAAGGAAAAGGGAAGGGAGATTGTGCCAGAATGGTCTATTTTAGTCTTGGGACAATGGGAAGCCCTTGATGCTTTTCCAGAACTGAAAGGTCACACATATTAATTTGGCAGCTATGTGAAGTACATATCAGAAAAGAAAGAGACTGAAGACAGGATCATTGATTACAAAGCTATCACAATAGTCCAGGGAACAGTTGATCATCTAAGCTAGGGTAGAGGTGTTAAGGGTAGACAGATAAGAAATTTTGCTGTTGCTCAGTCATTTGGACTCTTTGTGACCCCATTTGGGTTTTCTTGACAAAGATACTGGAGTAGTTTGCCATTTCCTTCTCCATTTCATTTTACTTATGAGGAAGTTGAGGCTAACAAAGTTAAGTGACTTGCCCAGGGTCACACAGCTAGTAAGTATCTGAGGCCAAATCTGAACTCAGAAGGATGAGTTTTCCTCACTCCAAGACCAACTCTTTATCCACTGTGTCACTTTCTTGTCACCTAGCTGATGTGGAGATATGAGTAATAAAACTTGGTAATTAATGGGGTTAGAGGGAAATGAAAGAGGTAAGAATGTCTTTAGGGTTGAGATCCCAAGGGCCTAGAAAGAAAATACTGATATTAGCAGAAATGAGGGTGGAGAGGAGAGAGAGATTTGAGACAAAATATAATTAATTCTTTGGACATACTAAGTTTGGAGTACCCAGAAGGAAATATCCAGCATGTGCTTGATAATATGGCACTGGATTTCATAAGCGATATAAGGGCTGTATATGTAGATTTAAGAATCATCCATAGAGAGACAATAGTTGAATCCAAAGGAGATGATGAATTTACCTAGAAAGAGAGGAAAGAAGACAAAAATAAAGAGAAGGTAGAAAGAAGAGGACACAGGAAAAAAAAAAACCTAAAGATATAATATACTATAGCATATTATGTGTTAAAATGTACCTATCCTTTATCACATACTTTATTAAGGATACTATATATATATATATATATATATATATATATATATATATATATATATATATATATGCACATATATATAATCGTAAAGATATTTTACAGAAAATATATAAATAGGCATTTTTTTAAATAAAAAAATCACTTTTTCAGGATACTTTTCTTTTATAAACTCTGACCTGGTGAATGAGTTTTTGAAAAAGTTAAAGTAAAATTTTGAGACTTTTTCTTCTTGTTCTCATCAGAATCATTTATGCTTGTTTCTTCAGAATATAATCCTTACGATTTTTCACACTTCTTTTCAGCAAACTCTTCCTAACCTTAAGTATTCTTAGTTCACTGAATCCATTTTTTAAATTGAAAAAAAAAAGCTCTCTTAAAATCTAGCATGTTTAGCTTTTCTCTCTTTTACCATCAAGAGCTCTGTGATGTAGTGGTCATTCTATGTACTCCAAGGTCTTTCTCATTTCTACTTCAGTAACAAGTTCCTTCCTACTAGAAGTGTTGCCCTTGCTTTCCAGGTCACTAAAATTGGCAAGTTTGACTCTTCAGGGTGAACAAGTTTCTGGACTTTTTCAACCTCTATGCTTTGGGAGCTATTACACAAATGATCAGTTTCTCTAAGAAACATGAGAAAAATAATCTTTTAGTTTTATTTTTTCTATTTTCCACCTGACAAAGTCTGTTGTCTTAAAAAAATACTGAGATGGGACTACTATAATTGCAAACAGTGTGTTCTTTTCATCTACATCCATTCTTCTAATGTGGTATTTACTATGAACTTTGTTGTAACCTGTAGATAAGCTGACAGTACACAGAAAGCTGATTCTGAAATAAGTTCCACATAGGTAACTAGTCATTTCATCTGTGAAGACATATTCTATTTCATTATTTATGATGCTATTTGGTTCACCTCTTTTCCCCCAAAAAATAAATATCATCATGATGTACAGGCATGAGCCATATGAATAATCTATATCCTTTGACCTCTTGTAATTCTTGATCTCAAACCATACTTTCCAAAATAGTGAAGATCCTGTGGTATGTATGTTTGTGAGGGATATGTGTATGTATGTTGCAAAGTACCTCTCAGGTATGTTAAAGGATATCCACACTAATCCCCTGTACCTGCTTTATCGTCTTTTAAATTGTCTCTTGCTCACCAGGTTCAAAGGCAATCTGATTTGTATGATCCAGAATACTCTCTGACGTTAATAAAATTACAGAAAGTTTCTCTCATTGACTTAACCCCTACTCTAGGGGTTGGGAGTAAACATGATGACGTTTAAGAAAACAACACAGAAAAAGAAATATAGATATAAAAGATTCTGTTCAATCTATTTTTGCTTTTTAAAAAGATTCATAATATGTGAATTTTGAATAAAAAATGCACATTATTTTAGAAGTATTTTTAAAATCATATAATCAGTTTTAAGTCCTGTCATTTTTACCTTGATGTCATCTCTTGTGTATGTCTTTTTCTGTAGTCTGATATTATACCATCTTGGTTCAGGCTTTCATTACATCAAGTCTGGACTAATCCTTAAGATTATTCTCAACTCAGATCTTTTCCAACTCAAATTCATTTTTCACTTAGATGCCAAATTGATCCTCATAAACCTCAAGTCAGATAATATCATTTCTCCCTCTTCCCCACCTTCAAAACTGGCTCCGTTGCCTCCAAAGTCAAACATAATTTTCCTTGAATTTTAAAGACCTTCATAAACTGTCCCTTTTCTACTTTTCTACTTTTTGGAATTTACTCCCACATGTTCCGCAGTCTTTGACACTGACCTCCTTATTGTTCCCTGGACAGGAGAAACCATCACCTACACAGTATTTTCTTGAAAGCTCTTCTTTCTCATCTCTGTCTTTTAGCTTACATGACTTCCTTCAATTCTCACCTTTACAAGAAGCTTTCCTAAGACCTTCAAAATTTTGCTACCTTCCCTCTGAACCTACTCCCAATTTATACTATCTATGTCCTGTTTGTACCTACTTGTTTGCATGCTGTCTCCTTGATTACATTGTGGGACCCCTAGGTAGTCAAGTAGATAGACCATAGGTCCTGTAGTCAGGAGAACCTGAGTTCAAATATGGCCCCAAACATTTAATACTTGCCAGCTGTGCAACACTGGGCAACTCACTTAATCCTATTACCTTGCAAAAAAACCAAAAAACAACAACAACAACCAAACAAACAGAAAAAGATTGTGAGCTCCTTGAGAGCAAGGATAGTTTTTATTTGCTTTTGCATGCACAGAGCTTAGAGTAGTGGCTGGAACATGGACATAGTTAATACATATTTGCTGGCTTGACTTAATTGTGTTAGTAGCTGTGACTGTTTAGATAACCATTGTTCAACAATTTGTTGAGTAGGGAGGCAGAGCTAAAATGGCAGAGGAACAGAGCAGACTTTCTAGAGTGCTCCTACTTAGCCCAGTCAAACACCTGTAAAAAATGACTCTAAACAAGTTCTGGAACTGCAGAACCCAGAGAATGCCAGAGTGAAGCAAATCTCCAGCCCAAGACAGCCTGAAAGATTGACAGGAAGTGTCTATCACACCATGCTGAGAGCAGAGAGCAGTCCAGTGTGGGCTATGAGGGGAACCAAGCAGGTCTTGGGGAGAATGAATCTCTCACACCTGTAGTGGTTTCCAGACTTCATGACCCCAAAACACTGAGGATAAATTGGAAGGTCAGTGGGAAAAGCTGTGGGAACAGTGCAGGAGAGTGGGATGGTCTGCCACAGTGCCAGTGTGGCAGAGGGGGAGGAAGTGGAGGAACCCCTGGCAGCCACTTTTTTTGGAGCTCTAGAAACACAGTTTGTGGGTGGATCAAGCGGCTGACAGTACACACCCCAACCCCACCAGAAGCAGAAAACCACCTTGACAAAGATCTCAAGCCAAGTAAATGGCAGGAGAAATGAGCAAAAACCAGAAAAAGAATCAAACTAAAAAATCTTACTTTGGTGACAAAGAAGACCAAAGCATGCAAACAGAAGAAAACAAAGTCATCCAAAGTCTCCAAGAAAAATGTGAATTGGTCTCAGGGTTTTGAAAATCAAGTAAGAGAAGTAGAGCAAAAATTGGGAAGATAAATGAGAGTGATGCAAGAAAATCATGAAAAATGAATCAACTGCTTCCTAAAGGAGACACAAAAAAAAGGCTAAGGAAAATAGCACTTTAAAAGACAGACTAAACCAAATGGCAAAAGAGATCTAAAAAGCCACTGAGGAGAAGAATGCCCTAAAAAGCAAAACTGGCCAGATGGAAAAGAGATTCAAAAGTTCACTGAAGAAAATAATTCCTTTACAAACTGGAGCAGATGGAAGCTAATAACTTTATGAGAAATCAAGGAATTCTAAAATAAAGCAAAAGGAATCACAAAATAGCAAACAATGTGAAATATCTCGTTGGAAAAGCAACGGACCTGGAAAATAGATCCAGGAGAGACAATTTTAAAATTATGGGACTACCTGAAAGCCATGATCAAAAGATGAGTCTAGACCTCATCTTTCATGAAATTATCAAGAAAAACTGCCCTGATATTCTAGAACCAGGGGGAAAATAAATACTGAAAGAATCTATCAATCACTTCCTGAAAGAGATCTGAAAATAAAAAAAAACTCCTAGTTATATTGTAGTCAAATTCCAGTACTGTCAGGTCAAGAGCAAATTATTGGAAACAGCCAGAAAGAAACAATTCGAGTTTTGTGGAAACATGATCATTATAACACAAGATTTAGTAGCTTCCACATTAAGGGATCACAGGGATGAAAACATGATATTTCAGAGGTCAAAGGAGCTAGAATTAAAACCAACAATCATCTACACACCAAAATTGAATATAATATTTCCAGGTAAAAAATGTGTTTTTTCCAGTGAAATAGAGGAATTTCAAATGTTCTAGATGAAAAGAATGGAGTTGAATAGAAAATTTAACTTTCAAACACAAGAATTGAGAGAAACATGAAAAGGTAAACAGGAAGAGAAACCATAAGGGACTTGTTAAAGTTGAACTGTTTACATTCCTATATGGAAAGATAACATTTGTCACTCATGAGACCTTTCTCAGTATTTGGATAGTTGGAGGGATTATATACATATAGATTGAGGGCAGAGGATGAATTAAATATGAAATATTATCCAAAAAATAAAATTAAGGATTGAGAGAGGAATATATTGGGAGAAACAGAGTAATAGAATGGGGTGGATCATCTCACATAAAAGGGACAGGAAAAAAATGTTTTTTCAATGGAGGAGAAGAGGGGGAAGTAAGAGGGAAAGAATGAACCTTACTCTCATTGGATTTAGCTTAAGGAAGGAATAACATGTATACTCAGTTTGGTATGAAAATCTATTTTACACTACATGAATGTAGGGAAAAAGATAATCAGAGGATGAGGGATGATAGAAGGGAGGGAAAATCAGAAGAGCGTGCAATTAGAAGTAAACTCTTTTGAGGAAAAACAAGGTCAGGGGTGAGAATAGAATAAAGAGAGGGCAGGATAGTATGGAGAGAAATATAATTAGTCTTTCACATCATAACTGTTATGGAAGTGTTTTGGGTTACTTCACATGTATAATGTATATTGAATTGTTTGCATTCTCAGTGAGGTTAGGTGGGGAGGCAGGAACAGACAGAAGTTGCGACTCAAAGTTTTAAAAATGAATGTGAAAAATTGTTTTTACATGCAACTGGGAAATAAGATATACAGGTAATGGAGTACAGAAATCTGTCTTGCCCTACAAGAAAATAGAGAGGTAGGTGATGAAAGAAAGGAATGATGTGATAGAAGTGGATCAGAGTGGGGAAAATTGCAGAAAATTTGGAGCTCAAAATCTTGTGGGAGTGGATGTTGCAACGCATAAATAAATATATAAATAAACGAATGAATAAAATTTCAAAAGAATATTAAAAATGAAAAAATAATGTAGACACTTTGCACAAATATGACAAACATCTGCTGGTTCAGATTAGACAGACCATATATAAGTCTATTTGTTCAAAATTTTAAATGACTATTGCAAATGGGGAAGGATAAAAAGATAGGATTGCACAGGATAAAAATTTTGACTGTTAAAACTCTTAAACCATTGTCTGTCTCAAGAGTCCATTTAAAAATGCCACTATCCTCCCATTGAAATCACAGGGCTATGAATCATGGAAAAATATGATCACAGAAATATCAAAATTATTTGTGATTAAATATCATCCCTGAAAATCTCAGCTCAGTTATTTAAAATATGTGGGAATGGAATAGTCATTAGTTGACAATTTCTGTCAATGCTAAAACTTTGTGTAAGGTGTAATAAATCATAAAGCTAAAATTTTCTGAAATAAATCAGCATAGATACTGGTCCTGTGACTAAGAACATATTACTCAAACTCTTAGGGCTTTGGTTTTGTCATCTATAAAAGCAGTTATTTACATTTTTTTAGAGAAGATAAAAGTGAGTTTAAGTAACAGAATAAATACAAAGAGTCTCATAGTCCAGTTAGAATAGTGTTAGGCATGGTAAAGCCCAAGATGAGTTCAGAATCCTAACAAACACAAAGTATACCTGGAAGAAGGCATTTGAAAGTTACTTTAAGGGCAAAGATACCCCCTAAAGCACTTTTTAGGATGTTTCAGTGGTAACATTAGATGATGATTGAAAGCTGAAGAACTAAAATATTATTTCACTTCTGTTTTCTCTTCCAAAGACAATGATTTCTGAGAATGGGTAGCAGAGAATTTAAACCTAGGATAAAAAGTCATGACAGTACCTTGATGCCCTCAATGAAATGAAGTTGAGTCAATTTAAGCATTCTTTTTTCCATGTTTTGCTCTAGTAAGACAGCATCTAGAGTCCTTTTCTTCTGTTTTTACATTGGAGAACACATCATACAAGGAATTATGAAAGAATAGGGGAAGACAATTATCAGGATTATGATAACTAGTTGTTATTACCTGAAGAGCTTCCATTTGGAAAAAAAGTAAACATTTTTACTAATTGTTCCAGTGGGACAGAAAATGAAACAAGGAATGTATGCTACAGAGAGAAAATTTTTGGTTTAATGTAAACCAGAAGCTATCTTTCAATTACATCTATACAAGATTTGAATGGTCACCCTTGGGATTAAAAAAAAAAAAACTATTCCTTAATTAGATGTTCTTAAGCAGGATGTTGAACAATAACCCTTGGAAATGTTGCAATGGATTTTCATGTATGGGGTACCCTGGATGATCTCTGAGGCTCCTTATATTTATTAAATTCTGTAAAATATCCTTAATAAAAAAGAAATTGGCATGTAATTTGAAGAAGCTAAGGACTACACAAAGACTTCCATGATATATTATCATTACCAATATAAAGGATGAAAACAAAATTATAGTAAGCATAATAATCTTTGCTAGAATTGAGAGTTCTTAATATTTACTGAAAACTTCTTATACATTACATTATATAGTCAAAGATTAATGCAAAAGTATGCAGCAAACTTTTATGAATTGTATCAAGAAAGTTAAAGCTCAGAGTCACTTGGTTTTTGAGGCTTCTGAAAGAGGAGTACCATGGGAAGAAATGCTAAATATATTATTTTTTTTCTGTTATTCCCAAGGACAGAACTAAGAGTGATGGGTAGATTTTAGAAAACAGTACAGGGCAATCCAAAGTCTGCCAGTATGGCTTACGATTTCAAGGTGGGGGTGGAGGGAGAGACAAGTTTCTATTTTAAATGACTAAATGGTGGAGTGCACTGATTGTATATAAACAAATCTAAGTTAAAAACACAAAGAATCAGAAGGGTACAGTAGCCCAGTTCACTTCACTGTCAACCATAACTCAATATTTCTCTGGACCAGAGAAATCAGTTGATCTCCACATTGATTTAGAGTGATATATGGTGTTTAGGCACAAGGTAAGATTCAGGCTGATCCTACAGAGAACCTTTGTTATGATTATCCTCATATAGTGGAAAATACAATGAGTGGCAAAATTATACACTCAGAAAGCAAAGCAATCTGGATTAGACTACAATTCCACCATTATAGAGTAAGCAGATTAGAGTCTCCATGGAATATGACAATCATTAGTAGGTCAGATAAAGACAAAAAAACAGATGTTGATATAATTTCTTTTGTGTCAGGAACTAGGCTATGTTATTTCTGTTGTTTTTATGTACATTTTAATTTCTTCTTTTGAGACAGGGGTTCTAAAACTCCCAGTTTTTTTCTTTTTTATGTCATGAATCCCTTTGGCAATCTGGTGAAACCAATATGCCTCTCCTAAGACTAATATTTGTTTCCAGCATTCATAATTAAAACAATGCTTAATTATAGTTGGGGAATAACAAAGGTGAAGATGTAATTGTTTCTTCTACATCTAATTTCAAATTTTATCCCCCAAAATCTATACACACGCTTGTTGGATGGTCCAAGAATTTCAAATTAAATAACTGTGCTATAGGAGAAGAGGATGAGTTCCCAAGATTTAGAACTGCCTAATAATGAAATGAGAAAATCCCTACAGTGGTTGGAAAACCACATGTTGGTAATGTGTAAAAAAAAAAAAAAAGAAAAGAAAAGAAAAAGAGTTCTCCATTGGGTGGAATGTTTGATCTTATTAGCTCTCAAATTCTTTGCAACTCTGAGAATCTATAAAGTTACTAATTCAATTAAATATTCAATATTGTCTTTCTTTTATGAATCTAGTTGAACGAAGTAGCTAAAATGAATCCTTGAATTTAATATTTTTCCATCTCTGTTTCTCTCTATGTGTGTCTTTCATTGCCTTTCTTTCTAATTTGTGGTCATTTTCAATTCCTATCGATTAATCTTGTTACTACCTATGGAAGAATTATGTTTTAAAAATAGAATGATAGAGATAGAAGGGGCTTTATAGATTATCTAATAGTTCTAACCCAAACCCATCATTATGAGGAATAAAAAGGAAACTGGGAAACAAAGAGCTAAATAGTACATGGGAATTAATACTCCACATTTCTATGAATATTTCTCAGTTGTTTGCTTCAGTTGACGTTAATGCCTTATATAAGATATAGTCAACCATAGAGCTGATTTTTTATTTGTTGTTTTGTTTTAAGAATGCAGCATAGTATACAGGCACTGGCATTTTAGAAATAGAAAAGTCTGACAGGAATAAGGACTATCAGAAAATTCTGGTGCCAAGCATTGCAAAACAATGTAGACAAAGTAGTCTTCCTGTCATTTGCACAAAAGCTTTGTTCTATTGCAAGTTTCTAACATTTTCTCTGACTGCAGCAAAAATATTAATGTTAATATTTTTAGTTGAGGAAACTAGTGATATCTTCCGAGCTGTTTCCCTCTATAAGGCTAAGGTAATGGTGGCCTAAGATTATGCATGAGCATGTAATGACCCAAATAGCACTTCATGAGTGTAATTCTGTTTTTCTTTGTTTCCTCAACAGTTTTGCCATTGCTAACATCTCCCTGTTAATAAATTTTCTCTGATAGATGTGATTAGACCTAATTGGGCATGGAGAAAGCTTTTAAATTATACACACACACAGACACAAGATATATATATATATATACATATATATATATATACACACATATATCTCATACGCGAATGTGTGTATAATTTAGATGTTTATATATAAATATGTCTCATGTGTCTGTATGTATACATATATACATACAAAGACATACAAATGCACACACATACATGCGTATATATACATATACACATGTATACATACACATGCTTATAAACACATATATGCATATTTACATGCATTTACAAATGTATATTTTGCATGCACACATATATGTTCATGATATGTATATCATTTTATATACATTTCTGTATATTTTTGTGTATCTCTGTATATATACACATACACATGTGAGTATTTGAAAATACTGATTCATAGGATCATAGCTCTGGGGCTGAAAGAAACCCCTACAGGCTATCAAGTTCAACCCTCTCATTTTACAAAGGAGGAAATGGATCTACAAAAATTAGTGACTTGCCCAGCGTCCTACAATTAGTACGAGTCTGAGGCAAAAGTTAAACTCAGGTGTTCCTGATTTAATGACTATTTTTTTTACCAGCATTATAATATAATAATTAAAAATATCTTAAAAAGTAATATCTAGAACATCAACTGTTGCCTATTTGATAAAATAAGGTTTCAGTTATTTTTGTCTATTAATTTTAAGTATTGTTGACTTAGTAAATTTCTTTTTTCTACTTCCTAGCTTTCTTTGTAATCCTGGAAAAGCTTTGCCTTTAAGATAATTTTGAGAATAATTTGGCAGCATAGTAGACAAAACAAGGAAAATTTCAAAATATTAATGTAAGAATTTTTTGTTCCCCATTTGTCCCTCCCCCTTTAGCTCATTCCATTTTTAAAAATAAAGGATATGCTCAATGTAATCTGGAATTTCTTAGTTCTTGTCTAGCCTATAAATAGTCACTTATATTTTGTATGCATTTCACATTTTTGATCAAATTTAATCTCATTTGAAAATAACTTTTTTTTTTAAATTGTCATCAGAGGAGAATAGATTTAAAGTTTGAAGGTACCTCAAAAATCACCTAATTCTAATCTCCCATTTCAAAGATGGAAAAAATGACTTCCAAGAAACAAGAGACTTCCCTCAGATCACAAATATAAGATAAGGAAGATGTTATTTGATGACCATTTCTATAAATAAAGTAAGCTAACTACCTCTACCACTTATAATCTTAGAGATTTACCCTGCAACACTTAAAAGTTATGAGTTCTTGAATGTAATAGGGCCAATATTTTCAGTCAGTACAGGAAAGACAGAATGGGATAATATTTTGAGTGCTGGCCATCGAGTCAGGAAGATATGTGCAAGAATTTTACCTGAGACACAGGTACAATCTGGGTGACCCTATGTAAGTCAGTATCCTTTCTGGACTTCACTTGATCTGTAAAAGGATGACTTTGCACTGAATGACCTCTTAGGTATGCTTCCAATACCTCTTCCAATTTGAAGTTGAAGGATGAAACTCAATGATGTAAATTCAGGTCTTCTTAACTAGCTAGCTTTCAGTGCCTAAAATCATTACGCAGTGGATAACCAAGATTCAGGTTCAAATAATATAATTCTTCAAATGAACTTTTCTTTCTACTATACTACATTTCAGTTTTTCTGTGAAAAAAATAAACCTCATATGAAAACAGTGGCTTCAGAAACCTTGGAAGTTGTTCTAAATACCCACCCTCCGATAAAAGGAAGTATAATACCAAAAAAATATTTTAAATCTATCACAATGTAAATGGCTCATAATACTAACATCAATTTAAAATAGAATATGTGGAAATATTTTACACATTTCTACATTCTTAGATTATCTTTTTTTATTCTTACTGTCCCTCAGGTTATCACGATATGTAACTAGGTAGTTCAGAGTTTTTAAGACTTTGAGTAATGTATTGACTGACTTCCTTATTTTCCTTTGCAAATACAACATGAAAGGAAAGAATGAATGAAGAATTCATGGAACAATATATTGCAATAAGCCCAATGAAAACTTTATTACTTTGGATTAAAACATCATCATTCAGATTCTCTGGAGGCTATGGGCATTCAGTATAATCCAGTGAAAATATCCTTGGATCTAGTATGTGAAAAAGACCATAGGCAGCTAAGGAGTATTGTTCAAGGTACTAGAGTTGGAGTCAGGAAGAACTGAGTTGAAATTTTGACTCAAATACTTGGTTATGTTTGTGACCCTGGACAAATCACTGACCTTAGGAAGTCTCAGCTTTACCAAAAATGGGAATAATAATTGCATGTACATCACAAAGTTGCTGTGAGGACCTAATACAATAATGTGTATGGTATAGAGTGTGTTCAATAAGTGTGTTCACACCTCTGGTGTGAGGACTACTGAACCCTTTTCATGGCCACTTTCCACCTTAAGTGTTCACTTGATTGACCTAATTCTCAACAAACAAAAGCTCCAAGAAGCTGTAGCATGCACAAGGGCCACACTGTAATTAACATTTTCCACAGATAGACTAAACCAGAGGGGTCTCAAACCCATCAGGTGTTTACCTGAAGCACATGAAGGGATAGAGAAGCAAGTGCTCAAACAATGGAAGCTTTAATTCATTGTATTCAGTATTTCTCAATTTGCTGTAACCAATGATTCTACATATAGATAGTGTGTTGCTAGCTCATGAAGAATCTATCTTTTCCTGGTGTTAATTGTAAGATCAAAATTAACAGAAGGAACAGAAAATCGATCCACACTTTATTTATTTATTTATTCATTCATTCATTCACTTATTTATTCATTCATTCATTTATCTATCTATCTATCTATCTATCTATCTATCTATCTATCTATCTATCTATCTATCTATCTATCTATCTATCTAGTATATCAGCCTCAGAGGCTACATTAAGTCCACAATTACCTGTGAACAAAATTCATGTACCAATTCTCCCTCCACTATAGTCTTGGTCTATAACCTTTTCAAGTTAAATAATTTATCATCAGTGTAGTAGGTGACCTTGATTATGTTTTTATCCTTGTTGAAGGCATCTGACAACATCTGTGAAAATATTTACACTAAAAAACATGGAAGCAAACACACAGCCCTGCCTCACTCCACTGGTGACTAGAAAAGCATGAAAGCATCATCCATTATTCAGAACTCATTCAAGCATATCACATGAAACTGACATACAATACTGATGAACTTCTCTGGGCAACTCTGTCTTTCCATAATTTTCTATAAGCCCTCATGACTGGCAGTATCAAAGGCTTTGGTCATGTCAATGAAAATTTTGTACAGATCTCTGTTCTATTCCTGGCATTTCTCCTGCAGTTGGTGTGTAACAAACACCATATTTTTAGTTTCAAATAATAAATGAAAGAAATCCTTGATGATTTTATGTTGGAGAAATGGAATATCCTAGAATGAACAAGAACTGGGAACAAGCTCTCTGACACATAGGCTATGTGATCGTAAATGACTAATTCAATCTCTCATATCTTGGACATGGCTGTAAGAATATACTAGAAACAAGATACTATACTGGGATCTGAGAACAAGAATTTGTTAAGTGACTGCCATGTGCCAGGCTTGGCATGTTATGTGCTATGTTTTTTTTTTTTTTGCAAATATCATCTCATTTGTTTTTTACAACTTCAAGAGATAGATGCCATTATCCTTCCCCTCTCCACCTGAGTTTTAGAAGCAGAGGTGAAGTGACTGGTCCATGTTCACACAAATAATAAGTATATGAGGATGACGTAGGTCTTTCTGACCCCAAGTCTCAAGCTTTGTCCATCAGGCCATCTAGCTTTGTGCATGCTAGGAATTTTCTATGCTAATTAAACCACAGGTCAGGGACCGTAACAAGACAAAAACAAAAACACAGAGACACATGAAATCAGACAAAATAAAACCCTAAAGAAAAATGATTTTGCTGTAGAATATTCAGGTAGATGCAGATGCTATAAAATCTCTAGGTATATGTCTAAGTGCTGTTTTTCATGGTAGACCACTTGCACATTCACACAGGTGAAGAAAACTATTAGAGTTCAGGTGCTCAGAAAGAGAAAATATTTAAGACCCCAGACCTAGAAGTCAGGATGTTGATTTATCTGAGAAAGCTGCAGCAGTTAGTGCCTGATTCAAACCAAAAGTGGAATTTTTCCACTCTTCATAGTCAAGGAAAGATGAATGAGCTTTCATAATGGACCTTGCCATGACAATAGGAATAAATGACCGTGATTTCTGAACATTTTCAAGGAGACCCGGAGACTCAATATGCAAAGTCTTTCATTCTATCATTGCAAGTGCAGCCTTGGATTATTACTGACAGCCAAGATGCAGTTAAAATAAAGGTCACACAGGCTATTGACAATAATAAATTCCAAGATCTGGTAGCTTTGGGCTATGGCCTGCTTGAGGTCATATATCAAAAACCAGTACAAGAAAGTATTTTACCCTCATCCTATAAAAAGATGCAATTGGCTTTTTTCAAGCTCATTTTTTTTGAATGAATGTACAAAGAAAACACTTCTTTTAAGGTATTAAATTCTCCTCATTAGTAAGCTTGGCCTTTAGATACTTAAGAGTATCCTCAAGTGACCATGGATAATGTTATAAAATAAAGTAGCATAATCACTTGCTGCTAGGTATATGATATCAGTAGAGCTGCATATTTAGGTTAAGGTTGAATATAAATATTGGTAAGTTAATTTATTTTTCATCACATAAGCCTGAGGTTAGAACATCTTCAAGTTTTAGGTTAACTAATTGCCCATTTCTAATTGGATAATAAATACCTATGACTTCAAAACTGAAGCCAAAAATTCAGTCTTTTTATACACTATTTTGTTGTGATAAAATTGCTTACCTAGAAAATTAAAAAGTGCTTTCTTTTCTCTCCTCTCCTCTCCTCTCCTCTCCTCTCCTCTCCTCTCCTTCTCTCTCTCTCTCTCTCTCTCTCTCTCTCTCTCTCTCTCTCTCTCCCTCCCTCCCTCCCTCCCTCCCTCCCTCTGCTTTTGTAATATAATATTTGTTATACTTGTTTCTAGTTAGTAGCACCAACCAACTTTGATATTCAAAATTTGGCCATACTAAGGACAATGGAGAGATTAATGGTAAGTGTTAATATACATTCAGTGATGACTCATTCACAAGAAGTGAGCAAATGGATAATCATAAAGTATTTACATAATCAGATTTATTTTACTGATGAGGATACTGATGAGGATACCTTGGAAGACTAGATCTCAGTTATTTGTCCATTGTCATATCAATTATAAGAGCAAGAAGTGGGATTTGAACCTAGGTCTTTTGACTTCAAAGTCAGTGCTCTTTCTGCTATAGCACCTAAAACACCAAAAATATGCACAGCCAAAAATGGAGGTGGGGCAGGCATGTAATAAGTGAAATGAATGACAGCTGGACAGTCTCAATACTGTCCTCTGAGATAGGAAATATCAAAGACAGAAACAAAGAAATAATAAACAATCTAAGAGAATGCCTCCGGTAGATTGGCTAAATCTCTATGAAGGATCTCTATGAAAAGAATGACCCAGAATCATATGGAATATCTCAGGGTGTACTACACTGGGAGACACAATTTCTATCAATTATCCATCAAAACATTAAATTACTATAATTAGTGATGATTTACTTTCCTCTATCTGATGAGAAATCAGAATTACAATTCTATTTTTTTACTATTTTAGTAACATGTACACATACATGCATAAATACACATACAATACACATATATGAGTATACATATGCATAGGCTGGCATCTTTGTGTGTGTGTGTGTATATGGATATAGATACATGTAAATGTTCCTTGAAAAGGCTTATAGGTAAATAAAATAACTGTCTTTTATAATTGAATAAAAATAAAAGTGTTACGAATGTATACTCACCTTCTGTAGACTCATTGAAGGCATCTTTGGGACAGTTCAAGTAAGAGATACACTAATAGTGATTATATGTAACTTGCCTTTTTTTCCCCACATGGTTTTTATTTGTAACAGTAATTCCCTAAATATTGAAAACCTTTTACTTCATGTAGCTTAGGGATTATGACAATTTTCTTTTGAAGCATTTATTAAAATTGTTAATGTTTATAAGGACCATTATTATAACTGAGCAAATACAAATATGTAGGGTACAATTTTGATTGTGATGATCCAGCTACAATGAGGATTTGTTTTAATTTAAATCTCAAGAATATTTTTAATTCTATATTTCTAATGAAGAATTTTGTCATCTATTAGCTTATGATAGATTTTTGGGCTTTGTTTTTATTCATTAATATCTGACTCTTCCTTACCTCATTGACTTTTTCTTGGCAAAGATACTGGGGTGGTTTGCCATTTCCTTCTCCAGCTCCTTTTAGAGATTAGTAAACTGAGGCAAACATGGTTAAGTGACTTTGTCAAAATCACATAAAGTGTCTGAGACCAGATTTGAACTTAGAAAGAGGAGTCTTCCTAACTCCAGCTCAGACTATCCACTGGGAATTCTAACCACTAGATGGTCTCTCAGTCTCAGTCCTTTTGCTTACTCTACCACTCCAGAATTTAACTTGAGTCATTATTATGTTGATTGCATCTTCTTAGATATTTTGTAGGTGCTAAAATTTTACACCCTATTTTGATATACTGTAGTCTTACTGTAATTTCCTGGTATACCTGAGCTCCCTCAGGATAATCCTATATATAATTTGAGTGGAGATGACTTTATAAACTCCTCAACTTCTATAAATAAGATCACATGATATGTGATAGTGCTTCCCTATTGACACATCATTGGTTCATTTCATGTAGATGTCACCCACAAAGGTCTTTTTGATTCATTTTTTTTATCTTAGTCATTTCATAGGCTGCTTCCATAGTTAAATTATTTCCAGTTACATTCAACAGATTCAATGATATATACTGCCTCTCAACATTTGACTCATAAGAGGTCTCTAAGAACTTTTAAAATCTGTTCTTAGCAAAATAGTTATTGGTGACTTTTCTTAGAAGAATTATTATTTTGACTCCTGTGGCATATCACCCTTGGAATATGGTTGTCAATTATATCTGGCACACTTTGTAGCTATTACTGTTAGTGTATATTACTCCCTGTTAGAGAGTGCTGCCCCTTACACCTTGGTAATTTCATTTTTTGTTTCTTTGTTTCTAACTATTGCCTTTACTTTGGTAACAGTCATCATGTATCCTACTACATATAGATCCTTTTTTACCCACTTCCAAATAATGTGATGAAATAATTTAATTCGTGATCAGTATGAAAAACAAACAAACAACAGCAACAAAAACCCACCAACTCTATGGAATTGATGTGTTTGATACAACTGCCCTGTTTGTTGGATTCATGCCATCAAACTCAAAAAAGCAAAGTAGAATTTCCTTTTAAATAAGCCCAACATCCTTTTTCAAATCATTTGACGCAGGGCACTTCCAATGATGAAGCCGAGATGGCAGAGTAGAGAAAACACTCAGCCGAGTTCTCCCAGCATTTCCTCTTAAACAACTTTAAAATAACACCTGAAATTCATTTCAAATTGAATTCCAGAATGGAAGAGTTAATAAAAGTTGGGAGTGAAACATTCTTTTTACCCAAGAAAAAATAGGAAGTAAAAAAGAGAAATTTGTAACGTAGAGGAGGATGCTGCTCTGGAGCTCATATGAATAAAGCACTAGTGGACTAGATGCTAGGTGATAGGTAATAGAAATAGCAACAGCTTCAAGAGTTCTCAAGTCAGAGATGGTAAGGACACCTGACAACTGGACAGAAAGAGATTATAAGATACTACTGTGGTAGCACTAGACACAAGACTGGGTCCTGTTTGGCATCTCCATTGCCCATATCCACTTCTGAGTCATAGTTCAAGACCATAGAGAAACACTTTCAGTCAAGAGGGAGTGGAAGCCCTGAGGACAGTAATACTTCCAGTGTTACTGGAGGAGGGGCCCAACAGAGCAAGAAGTATGGCAATCCCAGGATTTCAGGGGGTCTTTCCATGTCAAAACCAGAATGTTTATCAGGAAAGCAGAGATGACAGTTCTTCCCAGATCACACAGCTTTGGAAGCACTGAAGACTTGTACCCAGAATGAGCTCTGAGAAAAGAAGTACAAAAAAGCCTTAATCTTGAAACAGTGTCTCCCTTGTCCTTGCATGACAGAAACAAAGCCCAACATTACCATAAATGTACAAATCCAAAAAATAAAGGGGAAAGAAGGAGATGATCAAATAACAGAAAAAGAAACTACCATAAAAAAAGCTCTTATCATGACAGACAAGATCAAGACACAAGAAGAAGACAATGATGTCAAAACAACTCTAAAGAAAGGACCAAATAAAAAAAAATGTGAATTGGATACAGGCCAAACAAGAATTCATGGAACAGCTAAAGAATCATTTTTAAAAGCAACTAGGAGAGGTAGAGGAAAAATTAGGTAAATGAATGAAGGGAAAATGATAAAATTATGAAAAAACACAACTTCTTGGTAAAAGAGGCATAAAAATGGAAGGAAAATAGCACCTTAAAAATTGAAAATGGCCAAAATGAAAAAGAGGTACAAAAATTCACTGATAAAAATAACTCCTTAGAGTAGTCAATAAATAAAGGATTCTACTGTTTGATAAACCCAAGAATTCCAGTCTCTGAAATAAGATCTCACTGTTTGACAAAAACTTCTGGGAAAACGGGAAAATAAGTGGAAACTGGGCATAGACCAATGCCTGACAAAGTGTACCAGAATGAAGTCCAAATAGATACATGATCTAGATATAAAGGATGATACTATAAGCAAGCTAGAGAAGCAAGAAGTAGTTTATTTGTCAGATTTACAGAGAATTTATTACCAAACAAGAGATCTAGAACATAATGAAATGCAAAATGGATAACTTCGAATGCATCAAATTGAAAAGTTTTTGCATAAACAAGCCAATGAAACCAAGATTAGGAGGAAAGCAGAACATGGGAGAAAATGTTTTACAACTACTGTCTGTGCTAAAAGTCTCATTGTTAAAATATGTAGATAACTGAGTCAAATTTACAAGAATACAAGCCATTTCAAATTGATAAATGGTCAAAGCATATGAACAGGCAGTTTTCAGAGGAGGAAATTTAATCTATCTACAGTCCTATAAAAAAAAAACTCTAAATCACTATTGATTAGGGAGATGAAAATCAAAACAATCCTGAGGTACCATATCACACGTATCAGACTGGCAAACATGACAAAACAGGAAAATGATACATGTTGGAGAAGATGTGGGAGAGCTGAAACAGTAATTCATTGATGGTGGAGCTGTGAGCTGATCCAGCCATTTAGGAGGGCAATTTGGAACTATGTCCAAAGGGCTATAAAAATATGAATACCCTTTGACCCAGCAAAACTGCTTCTAGGACTGTGTCCCAAAGATCATAAAAATGGGAAAAGGATTCAAATGCACAAAATATTTATAGCAGCTCTTTTTGTGGTAGCCAAGAACTGGAAATTGAGGGAATGCCCATCAATTGAGGAATGACTGAACAACTTGTGGTGTATGAATGTATGAAAAAATATTGTGCTATAAGAAATGACAAACAGGCAGGCTGCAGAAAAACCTAGAAAGTGAGCAGAATCAGGAAAACATTATACACTAACAGCCATGGTGTGTGAGTACTGTTTTTGATAGACTTAGCCCTTCATAACAAAGTAAAGACATAAAACATTTCCACAGGACTCATGATGCAAAATGCCATCCACTTCCAGAGAAAGAACTATGGAGCCAGAATGCAGAATGAAACAGACTGTTTTTTCCTTTATTATGTTTTCTTTTGTTTTTCTCATGGTTTCACTCATTTTCTATTCCTCTATGCAACATGATTAATATGAAAATATGTTTAATATATCTAGAACCCATGTAAAATTTCATGTCATCTTAGAGAGGGAGGGAAGGGAGAAGGAAAATTTTGAACTTATGGAAAATAATTCCTTAAAAATGAAAATTGGGGAAGAGGGAACTAATGACTACATGACACATCAAGGAAAAATGAAGTCAAAGTCATTCTTTGACTTTAGAAGTAAATGGGAAATATCTCATCATAAAAACAACTGACTTCAATAACAGATGAAGGAGAGATAATGTAATAATTATTTGACTAACTGAAAGCCATGATCAAAGAAAAAACCTAAAATCATATTTAAAGAAATAATCAAGGAAAATATCCCTGATAACCTAGAATCAGAGTACAAAAAAAAAAAAAATTGAAAGAATTCACTGATCACCTTCTGAAAGAAATGCCAAAATGAAAACTCCCAGGCATATTATAGTCAAATTCTGGAATTCTCAGGCCAAACAAAAATACTTCAAGCAATCAGACAAAAGCCAAACATAGTAAAACAACAGTCAATATGACACAAGATTTAGCACCTATCATCTTAAAGAAGCAAAGGACTTGGAATATGACATTCTGGACCATAAAAGAGATAGGATTGCAACCCTAAATATTTTACCCAGCAAAACTGAGTCTAATCCTTCAAGACAAAAGGGATATTTAATGAAATAGAAGATTCTCAAGCATTACTGATGAAAAACCCAGGGCTGAGTGAAAACTTGGCTTTCAAATAAAGACCTAAGAGAAGCATAAAAATGTAAATATGAAAGAGAAAAACATAATGGATTCAATAAGGTTAAACTATTTACCTTTCAATGTAAGAAGATGATATGTGTATCTTCTAAGAATTTTGCCATAATTAAAGCACTTAAGATAGAGTGAAGAATACTGAAAGGAAAATAGCATAGAAGGAAATGAACGTTATTAATGATAACTGAGAACGTGAATGTAATGAATTTCCCCATAAAATTGAAACAGATAGTAGAATGGTTTAGAAACCACAATCCAACAATATGTTATTTATAGGAAATGCTCTTGAAACAGAGAAAAACACACAGAGAATTAAAATAAGAGGCCGCAGAATTTTTTATGCTTCACCTGACGTAAGATAGGCAATGATAGCAATTGCGATCTCAGACAAAGCAAAAGCAAAAAATAGATCTAATTTACAAAAAGATATATTGTGAAACTACATTTTGCTAAAAGGCATCATAGCAATGAAGTAATATCAATATTAAATATATATTCACCAAATGGCATAGCATCCAAATTCTTAAAGAAAATGTTAAATGAATTACAGGAGGAAATAAAAAGTAACTATAATAGTGGGGGATCTCAACTTTCCCCTCTCAGAAATGGATAAATCTAATCTCAAAATAAATAAATAAATAAGAAATCAAGGAGATGTATAGAACTTAAAAATGTTAAAAATGTTCTGGAGGAAATGTTTCCCTCCAGATAGACTTCTGGAGGGAAAACTTGAATGAGAACATAGAAGCATATAACTTTTTTCTCAGCTGCACATGGCACCTTCACAAAAAATGACCATATGTTATAACTTTCAACCTCGCTTTCTCCTGACCTATGCCGAGAGCAGGCAGACTTGAGAATACATCAAGAAACTGAAATACAAATACATTTAGAGCAGAAGATAGAGTCATCTCTCTAATGAGAATCTCAGAACCAAAGAAGAACCTTCCTTAAGCTACAGTAACCAAATAAAATTTAGATAACAATTCCCCATTTTATCAGGGGCATAATAGATCAGTCCACTTCACTATTCATTCATTTACTCAATCATTTACCGTTGATTAGATAGCCATTATATACTGCATATTGATCTTAAATTTGAGGAGGATGAAAAGAAAATTAAGATGAATAGAGGTTCCCTCTTTGAATGAATGTGCAATTGAATAAATCTGTCAAGTTCTCTCCCCACAACAGTCCAGTAAGATAGCCAGGGCTATATTTATTACATGTTTATTTTGTTTCAGGAACTGAAAAATAGAGAATAAAAGCTGAAGGGAATGTATTGGAGCAGAGAGAATACATTACTTGCCATCAAGCAACTTAGAATTTCAATAGGGAGGGAAGAGGACCCACAAGAGGAAAGTAGGAAATAGAAGAGAGAGGTAATATTTATGGAGTTGGTGGTGAAAGTACCTGGCTGGGGGGAATCATATTCAATTCTTGAAATCAGAAGCAGAGGGAAAGTAGCAATGCAGGTTGGCAACATATCGATGGTGCAAGCATGAACTGATAAAATGATAGTTAAGGGTATGAAGGCTGATGGATAATTAAATGTATGGTAAGAACATCTAAGATCTGAGTAAATTTCCAGTTGAGACAACAACTGAAGCACAGTTATGAAGTCCAGAAAGAAAGAGAGCTAGAAAGGGAATGGAAAGAAGTAAGAATTGTCTTACTCATCTTTTACAAATGAGGAAACTCAGAACGATTGAGTGATCTCTCTAGTTTAGGACCATATCCCTAAATGGTGGAGCTATGCCCCAGAAATCTTAATTCAGAGTCCAAAACTACTTCCCGTGCTTCTCATTGCTAATTGTAAAATATATATATATATATATATATATATATATATATGCAAGACATTTTAGCAAATTGAATTCCATTGTGATTGTATTAAGAGGCATTGATATTAAAATAACACTATGGTAAATGCTTTTTGTGAGGTGATCAGACTCTTTGTTTTTGTTTTGTTCAAGTAAATTTCATCCATCATTTTTTCCCCCATGTAAGGGACATTTTAAGTGTGTGCTTAGCTCCTTAAAAGAATGACCTTGTCTCAGTAGCTTTGCCTACTCAATCTTTTTAGCCTGTGGATAATCAAATAAAGAATCTATATATTCCAATCTATCTATATTCCAAAAATATTCAATCCTTCATGAAGAAAAAAACTGGCAAGGGCAAATCTAGGGGCCCTCAAATTTATTATCTTTGCCATTTATCTAAGAAGGAAGAAAATGGATGATCTAAAAAACAACACAAGTTTTCTTCCAATTCTATGATTCCATGATTTGCACATTATAATAATTATAATTGGTGATTTGAAAATGATAGTTTATATTTTGTTGTTGTTTTAAACCAAGTCATGATTGAAAGTAAATATGGCATAATGGCTACAGAATGAATGTTTGTGGGATTGAATTGAAAAGAATTAACTTGGAAAGAGTATTGGCTCTGGAGTCCCGGCATAAGTTTTTAAACAATACGTTACGTATAGGGACTTTAGAAATCATTTTGCCATTGTGTGAAACAATCAGCAAGTATTTTATAGATTAGAAAATTGAGGCTGAAGGAGCTTCAGTTGTTTGGATTATGATACTTATTGAATGTGTGACCCTGGAGAAATTACTTGATGACTCTGGGCCTCAATTTCCTTATTTGTGAAATAAAAAGGTTGGATTTAATATCTTTAGCTAATTTCTATTTCTTAGAATAAGAATAAGGAAAACTCACATGTTGCACTTTCTAAGTGCCACACATTGTTAATTACAATCTTTATTTCATTTAATCCTCTCAGCAACCTTGAAAAGTAGGCATTGTTTTTAACCCCATTGAGACAAGGAGAGGTTAAGTGACCTGCTCAGGGTCACACAGCTATTAAGTCATTGAGAGAGGATTTGAACTCAGGTCTTCCTGATTCTATGCTCAGCAATTTCTCCAAGGGACACATTACTAGTAAATCTAATGAAATTGGAGGATTCATTTTCACTTCTTAACCATGGTTCCCATATATTTCCATATGTGTAACAAAGAGCCAGGAATAATACTGACACAATTTACTTAATGTCCTAAAAGTGTTAAGTTCCCCCCATGTGTCTATCTGTTTATTGGCATAAGTGAAGAGTAGGCAAATTTGAAGCAATGTAAATCTTTTTCAGATCAATGGTAGCTCTTATTTGGGATATTTTAATCTTTGGGAAAATGATTAAATTCTCTAATGAAGAAGAAACTAATAGAAAAATACTTATAAACACAATGTCCTGGAACAACATGGTTATTATCTTGAACCAATAAAGTAAGAATGAACTCATATAGATTAACTTAGAAAATGAAGGATGTTAATGTATAATCTCATGCCTATTTTCACAAAATAATATATATAAAATTCCTTGAGGAACTTTTTGTACATTTTAACAAATATATCTAATTTTCTAAACTTATACATTAGCTCAGGTCTTTCAATATCTTTATGTTTTCAATAAAACTCTTTCACTTGGATAAAGGTTTCAGAATACTGATGATTATTTTAGTAAGAAAATGGTTTCCTTCTGATTTGGAAAACTTTAAAAATTTTGTTAAGCTGTAAGAAGACAAGTAGCAAGGAAAAATCACTCTTAATTTATTAAAATGATAATTCAAAAATCTGTGTCAAATATTTTGCCCAATATACATATATATGGTATTTTTCAAAGCTTCAATATTTTATTTTTCCAGTTACATGTAAAATATTTTAATACTCTTTTTGAAAAAAATTAACTTTCAAATTCTTTCTCTCCTTTCCTTTCCCACCCCTCACTTAGAAAGCAAGCAATTTGATATTGCTTATACATGTGCAATCATGCGAAATATACTTTCATGTTAGCCATGTTGCAAAAGAATACACAGACAAAAAAAATACAAGGAAAAATAATGTTAAAAAAAGGTATGCTTCAATCTACAGTTAGACCCCATTATTTCTTTCTCTGTAGGTAGAAAGTATTTTTCATAACAAGTGGTACTTCATTGTTGTCTTGGACCTTTGGATTGTAGAGAATAGTTAAACTATTCATGATTGACCATTGCACAATATTGCTGTTACTAGGTGTCACTTTTTTCTGGTTCTACTTATTTCATTTTCTATCAGTTCATATAAGGCTATCAAAGCTTTTCTGAAATCATCATGATCCTAATTTCTTAAAGAACAATAGTATTCCACAGTTATCATATGCCAAGAATTGTTGAGCCTTTCCTTAATTGATGGGCATTGCCTCAGCTTGTAATTCTTGGCCACCACAAAAAGAGATGCTAAGCATTTACATTTTTTTGTACATTGAGGTCCTTTTCCTTTTTATTTTTTAAATTATCTTTGGAATACAAACCTACTATGGGTATTTCTGAGTCAAAGAGTATACAGTTTTATAACCTTTTGGGCATAGTTCCAAACTGGTTTCCACAGTAGTTGGATCAGTATGCATCTCCTCCAAGAGTGCATTAGTGGCTCAATTTGTCCACATCCCATGCAAGATTTGTCATTTTCCTTTTCTGTCATGTTAGCCAATCTGATAAGCATGAGGTGGTACTTCAAAGTTGTTTTAATTTGTGTTTCTTAATCAATAGTGATTTAGAGATTTTATTTCAAAGGAAATTAAATTGTATTAACATATTAATCTATAACTTCATAGCAATATTATTATTTTCCCCTATCAGCTGATATGGAGCCAACTGAAACACAGAGAAGCTTACTCTCCTTATTAAAAATATCTATAAAATTTTATATGAATATATAAACCTTATAAAACTCCCTGAATTTCATTTCCTAAACTATAAAATAAACCTGTAATTTTGATTAAAACAGTTTACTAGATATTTTTCCTCTTTGTACTGGTTACTTACTGAAGAGAATGTTCTTAAAACATACAATCCAGGTACATTATTCCTATTATCTCCTTCTTGAGGTGACTAAATAGTAATTGTTTCTTTTTGTCCCAGGAAATCTGAGGGTTTTCCTCTTCTAGTTTGACTTTTTTTCTGTTAAAGGGATTATCCCTTGAGTAACTTAAAGAAATCTATTCATTGAATGGGTGTATCTCACTCAAAGTAAGAATGTCATAGGGCTTTAGTCTGAAAGGGCCAGGGTCTCACTTGGTATCCTGGGACATCTCCAGTCATCATGATGAATATCGAGCCACTGGACCCAAATGACTCAGGAGAATAAAGTGAGGTTGGTGACCTTGCACAGCTCTCCTTCCCTCAAATCAAAGTCAAGTGCAAGTCATGTCACCATCTTGGTGTAATGGTCCTCTTTGAGAACGAAGGACAAACACAACAACAACAGCAACAATAATTGTACATCCTGTCAATATATTTTTACCTGAAGTCGTTAAAAAGAATTAGTTTTATTTTTTTACTAATCTATGTTCTTAAATCTTTCAAAGTTATTACCCTTAATATTTTTGTTATTATGTAAAGAGTTCTCTGGTTCTTCTCACTTCAAGTTTCATCATTTTATGCAAGCTTTCTGAGAATAATCTGTATCCCTTTATTTTGTCATTTCTTCTCATATAATAATACTGTTTTAAGTCAATGCAGTATAATTTTACAATGATTCCACAGTAGATGAATTTTGCTTTTTTGATACCGCAAAACATATTGCTATAAATATATTTGTACTTTTGTTACTTTCTTGCTGTCTGTGACTTCTTTGCAGGGTACCTAGTAGTGGAATTTTGAGTAAAAAAACATGCATAGTAGGGACTTTGGGGATATGCTTCCAAATTGCTTTCCATAACGCACACTTCCAACAATAATTCATGGGGCTGCCAAGCCCCCAATATCACTTTCCTTTTGTTATCACCTTTGCCAAGATAATGTGACTTATAGACTTTCAGATTTCTTTTTTTAAATTTATATTCCTCTCATTATTAGTGATTTGGAGATGTATAATCAGTCTCTGTGTGTATGTGTGTGTATTTTACATCAAGTTTCTGTGTGTTGTTTATAGGAGTATAGACACATACACATAGACTGATACACACATTCATATATATATATATATGTTCATTATGTATATGCACATTATTTATATATATATATATATACATATACACACATTCACATAGTGTCATATTTTTATATATGCTGATATGTGTATATATATAACATTCCTTCCTAGAATCTGTCCATATCCTTTGGCTATCTCTTGAGGATATCTCTTGTTCATACACACACACACACACACACACACACGCACATTTAATTGTCATCTCTATGAAGATTATTCCTAGAATTACAGTGTATCAGATCACAGTGTATCTCCAACCTCCAACCTCATTGTCTCTTTTATGCTTGAGTCCCACATTACAAGAACCTACTGGACACTTCAAACTGAAAACCTCAGGCACAATTTGAATTCAACATACTCGAACCTGAACTTATCATCTTTTATTCAAAACCCACTCATTATCTAAGCTTGCTTATTTCTGTCAGGAGCACCACCCTTCTTTTAATCTCCCACATTTATAACCTTCATATTCTCCTAGATTATTTATTCTCCTTTACTTCACATAAGCTGTCAGTTCATGTCATTTCTACCTTCCTAACATCCCTCACTGACACCTTCTCTCTATTCACACAGTTACTATCTTAGTTTAGGCTTTCATCACATTTTTCCCCATGTTATTGGTGTGGTCGCTTAATACTTCTCTCTTCTTCAAGTCTCATTCCGCTGCTGTCTTTTCTGCAAATTACTATCAAGGTAAGCACAGGTCTGATTATGTCAATACCCAATTCAGTAAGATCCTCAGAGAAAATATAAATTATTTAGTTTTAACTACCTTCCTAATTTTCTCTTTGCCTTTGCCCCAATCTTTCCAGCTGAGGTATCCGTTAATGTCCCTCTTTCACACTATATCTAAACTAGCATTCTCTCTCTTCCTTGTTTATGACACCCTGTCCTTCATTGTTTGCTTTTATACTAGAAGTCCTCTAAGAGTGGAATGTACTGTCTCCTCACCTCCATCTCATAGAATGCTTTGCTTCCTTCAAGATACAACTAAAATGCAATCTTTTCATGTGAACGCTTTTGTGATCTTCTGAATACTAATGGATCCTATCTCTACCTAACATGCATTTAACTATTTTATATTTATTTTCATTTCTTCTCTTTGTTTACTTATGCATTTATTTCTTGCTTACACACAACAAAATGAGAGCCTCTTAAGATCAGAAATTGGAGATTTATTGGAGCCAAGATGGCAGAGTAAGAAGAAAGTCATTCTCGTGCTCTCTTATTGACCTCTGAAAACCCAGAAAATATCACCCCAGGAAAAGTCCTGGAACAGTTGAGTCAGAGAAAAGATAAGGTGGAGCAGTCTTATAGTGCAAGAAGCATGTGGAATTAACAGGAAAAGCCCCTCTTTCTCTGGGGGAGGTGTCCCAGCAAGCCAGCAGCAAGCCCCACATCAGCAAACCAGGGGAAGACCCAAAGTCACAGGGTGGTGGAGTACACAAGTTCCAACACCAGGACACCCTTCATTCACTCCCCCTCCCCCAATGTATCAACACAGGCAAGGGAACTAGTCATCATTGGCTTGGAAAACCGTCACATGAGCCACTGTTCACCAGCAGCCAAATCTCCCTGTATTTCAGCAAAACTCCAGGAGTCACCAATCCAGGTCAGCAGACATCCTCAAGTAGCAGAAACTTCAAGTGCTTTAAAGAAGCATAGGTGCACATGCATCCCCCAGTCCCCATCCTGAGAGTTCCAGTGTTACTGACCCCAGCTCAGCACCAGATAAGTTGCTAGACCCCTACAGCCTGCAGCTGTCAACACCTGAGGCCCCAGCACATTAAGCCAGTGACCAGGGCCTGGACTCCTACCACAAGAATCTTGGATCAGGAGAGGTCAATTTTAAAATCCAGGAAATAAGCAAACACCATGAGCAAAAACCAGAAGTGGACAATGGCCATAGTTTCTTATTATGGAAACAGAGAAGATTAAGGCACAAATTCAGTTACATCTGAAAAATGTAGAGGTTGACAACATGACTTTTAAGTTCATTTTTTGCTCTAAATTCTACGAGTTTGTTAAAATAGAAATATTATCCATATTGAATGGCACAAAGGAATTCTACATATAAATCAGTAAGTGAATTAGGATTTATTAAGTGCCACTCTGAGGCAGTCTGCAAAGTTCTGGGGATTCAAAGAAGATTTTGGAAAATAAAAAGTTTGAGAGACATAATTTCTGGTTAATTGATATTTTTAATAACTATCTGCTAGCCATAATTAATGAAAGTAAAAGTTACCAGAAATTATATCTCTTAAACTTTTCATTCGTCGTAAGGTAAAATATAGTCTCTACTGTTCAGGAACTCACAATTTAGTGTAGGTGAAAAGATGCACACATATGTCCAAACTGCATGCAAGATAGCTAGGAAATAATTCACAGAATAAAGATAATAGAATTAAGAGAGACTGAAGAAAGTCAGTGAGAGAGAGAGAGAGAGAGAGAGAGAGAGAGAGAGAGAGAGAGACAGAGAGACAGAGAGAGAGACAGAGAGACAGAGAGACAGAGAGACAGAAAGAGAGACAGAGAGAGAGAAAGAGAGACAGAGAGAGAGACAAAGAAAGAGAGACAGAGAGAGGGAAGGAGGGAAAGAGAGAGAGAGTCAAATAAAGAGGGAGAGGGCTATATAGATATGGACAATTAACTTTTGGTAGTTCACCACAGATTTTATCTATGACTCCTTACCTCAAAGTGGTGTGAAATCCCTGGCATTTAAAGATGGGGTACACGAACAAGACGTTCTGACATGTTCCCAGTTTAACCCACTGCTATTTCAATACTTTTCTCCTTTGCAATATTACTTATAATGATGCAAAAGAAGAATAAATGGATTTTGGAGTCACAGAATCTGGATTCATACCCAAAACAATCATTTACTAACTGTGTAACTTTGGGCAACTCAATGTCTAGGGGCTGTTTGCACATCTGTTAATAGACTCGATGGTATTAAAGGTCCCCTATTCTCTGAATCTATCCTCATATGATTTTCTTAGGATGGTTGGGAAAGGCTGCCAACCCAGAGACAGAGACGCCACTTATTAGATCTTTCTTGAATAGTTTCTCTTAAAGATGGCCTGGAAAAGTGTTATTTGATTAGAATTTGACAACAATCCTACATTTCCTTGCTAGCATATATAAAATAATATGTGTCACAGTGAAACTGCAAGGTGTCATGGGGACTTGAAATATGAAATTTTCTGAATCCTGACCCATTACGTAATCATAGATATTTACATTAATAACTAATTACATAGATATTTACATTGATGAATAAACAAATATATTTATTAAGTACCTAGCAGGTATCAGGCAGTGTTCATCTAATATCTGCACAAAATTTTAACGACAAAGAAGTTGCTTCCCTCTCAAGACAGCCTATTTTCCTTTTGAACATGTCTGAATTAAAAAAAATAAAAAGCTTTTTTTCTCCACCCTGATATTAACCCTAAATTTCTAGTTATTGAAAACATAAATGCAAAGGTGAGGTATACTCCATAATAAGCATTAGGATGATATAATACACAAACAGGGAGGAAAGAAATAAGAATTTATTGTCTGGCACTGTGATAAATACTTTCAAATATCTCTTTTAGTATTAGTATCCCAATTTTGCAGCTGTAGAAACAAAGACATATGGATCTTAAGTGACTTGCTTAGGGTCATATAGTTAGGCTGGATTTGAACTCAGGTCTCCCTGACTCCAGGACTAGTGCTCTATCCAGCGTAGTGCATAGCTGCATAGGTGAGTGGTATACAAGAAAGGAAGGTTGATTCTGGAATGTGACAGATATTGTTAGTATATGCATAGGTAAGACAATCATGTAAGAAAAATGTATCATTGTCTAGTAATAGTTATAATGTTGATTAAAGTATAATTTTTCCCATGGCAAAATATGGACAATAAAGGGTAATTGACGCTGTACATTTCTGGTCTTTGATGTTGACTGGATTGAGGGGATGTGAATTCTGAGACAGACTATATATAAAGTATTAGGCAATTTTTTATATGCCCAAAGATCAGGGTAGCTCAGAACTCCAAATATGGATGGGATCTGAGCAGTCACAAGTATAACTCATACCTGGAGCATAATCACTGCTACAAGCCACTAATCATCCAGCATCTACCTAGTGATCATCACATCTTCCAAGGTAGCCTTTTCTACTTTGCAGCATCCCTGAATGTTAGACAAACTTTTATCCCCAATATCAAACTTAAATTGACCTTTTTGCAGCATCTTTCCAGGACTCCTGGTTCTACCCTCTGTGGTCAACCTCCCCAAAAAGCAACAACAAGAGTCAAAAAAACCCCAAACAAACAAAATTCATACACTTCCCTCAAAAGATAGCTCTTTAAATATTTGAAAAAAATATTTACCCCACCTCTACTCCCACCACATTCTCTAACCCTTTGTTCCTCATGTAGCATGGTGTTTCTTGAGGTCACTCACCATGTTATGGTGCCTTCCTCTGACCTATCTTCACACAAATGTCCTTCCTAAGATACTGTATTTGAAACTGAATGCAATGCTCTGGTCTGATCAGAGCAGAGTTGTATGTAATCATGCAGTAAGTACTTATTAGTTTTCTTTGATTTTCTGATCCCATCTTATTATTGCACAATAAATCAAGGTTACTATGGAGAGAAAAAAAAAAGTCTTTTCTAAAACAACAAAGACTTATGTACCAACTCCTGTCCTAGAAAGCAAAACAGAAAGAAACTTTCAAATAAGTGTGGTTTTGTAATGCTCAGTGAATTCTCTGAGTCTTTCACAGTTTGCCTCAGAATTTCAAAGACTTACATTTAGTTTCTGAGAGAAACAAGCATATATTGAGTGCTTCACTTTGCAGTCTTTGTAGCATTCATCTTCACAGATGTTTGCCTAACAATTTAACTGATGACTCGATCCTAGGCTATTACCTCATCATTTTCAAAGCATGATGCCTATTTGTAGAATAGAAGTTTCAATGTGACTAATGAGTAAGATGTCAAAGATAATGGTAGATACGTGCATGTTTAATATAAAATTACTGTTACGTTCTTAGAGTTGAAATGTTTAATTGTTTCTTTATTGCTGCTTCATGTAAATCAGTCCTAAAAAAAGGATTTAGAAAATTCCAGTCCCCAACACTGTAATTCTAATGCATTCTAAATAGCTTTAGCAAGGTTTAGAAAACATCTCTTAAAAAAAATAAAAACTTGTACTTGCCTGCTTTGTCATCTACAGAATCAGATCTGTCCATTTTTGAGGCTAGAATCAGTAACTGTATATAGATTGTATATGTGCCATATTTGAACCAACTCCTGTCTCCTACTATTTTTGATCTGGCTCACCTACAAAATATGTTTTTTTATTAGCTATATGACCTTAGAATAGTAACTTAAGCCCTATATACCTCTGATTATTTCTCTTTAAAATCAGAATGTTAATATGTATACTACCTTTTTCACAAAGGTAATATTAGGAGATTTTTTGGTACAACTTAAAACAGTACACTAATGGTAGTAATTAATTGGTTTCTGTGCTTTTGATTGTGTTCATAGCTTCCTGAATCATAGACTCACAGAATAAGAATAGACCTCATTGGGCAACTTGTTAAGCCTACATAAAACAATTATACTTTCGATACATGGTTATCCAGTTTACAGTTGACGATATTCAATAACAGGGAGCCATATTACTTCCTAAGAGGGCCAATTCTATATTTCTTAACCTTAACTGTTAAGAAATTATTTTCCTTTTATTTATCCTAAATATGGCTCTTTGTAAAACATTTATTGTGTTTAAATGAACTCTACCCATTCTTCCTAATTCTGAAAGCAAAAAAGTTATCTGCTTCATCTCTATGACAGATAGCTCTTTTCTTACTAAAATAGAACTGTCAATACTATGGAATCATGTTTTACTTTGGGTTAAATATCCCTGTTTCATTGAACCAGTTCTTCTAGGATATGAATATACCGTAATGTTCTTCATTATTTTCATTGCTGCTGCCTTCAGTGTTCTGCAAATTATGTAAACCCTTCTAGAAACTAAATGCCTAATATATAGTAATGATAATGTCAGTGAAAAATATAGAGAAATAATTAATAACCATGGAATAGAAAATGATAATTTCATCATAACAAAATTCCTAGGATACAGTTAAACAATTGTCAGGTAAAAAATATATTTGTCACGGCATATATTAACAAAAGTAAAAAGCATTAATGAGTTTAACATGTGATTTAAAAAGCATAAAATTAGCAAACAACCCCAAAATTATTATAAAAGAAATAAATAAGATTGGAGGAAAATAGATAAAATAGGGCAAACTTCTAAACAATTAAAAAAAAAACATGGAGAACTCACAAAAGCTGAGCACTCCCATGGAGGTCAGCAGAAGCAACACAAGAACACTTTCAATGTGTCCATGAAAAAAATTGCTATGCTCTATGAGCAAAACAAAATTGCAGTAGCTCAAAAGAAAAGTGGTGTCCATCAGTTTAGAGACATCTCCATCCCAAGTGTTCAGATGGACGATTTGTCCCAGACCTGTGGTAGAGCCTTCCTTGGTCTGATCTGTCACAGTCAGATAAACTATACTTTTATCACAACATTATGATGTCATTTTGATCCTCCTTGAGTACAAAGAATAATTACTACAATTTAACAAGGTTCTGAAAATTCTGGCTATACAAATATTGTATAAGAGAAAAATTTAAAATAATTATTAATAAATATTAATATCATATTAATATTATATATTAATATATTAATTATGTTAATACATTAGATAATATATTAATGAATATTAATCTTTATAGTAATATATATAAACATTAAAAATTCAAAAATATAAAAACAGGTAAAGAGAAAGTATCCGCATTAGATGAAAAATAAAGGTTTGCTTAAAAAAATGGCAGATAATCATCAAATAAGCTGTTTGACCCAATGACAAGCTTCACTACAGCCATAAGAAGTGAAACATGAATCACACGACTGCAGTAATAGCAAGATTTGAGAAGAATTAATAGAAAGGTAAGTTCCATTTAAAATAAATCCAAAATACATAAAGTATTTGAGGGCTAACCTACTAAGTCACAGTCAGGATGTATAAAATAATTATTACATAAGTCTTCAAGGGAAATAAATAGGTAAATGATATCAATGGAGTGGGGCTAATGCTTCAGTTGTTATTCAGCTGTGCTTGGCTCTTGTCACTCCATTTAGGGTTTTCTTGGTGAAATTTCTGGAGTAGTTTGCCCTTTTCTTCTTCAGTTCATTTTATACTTGAGAAAACTGAGGCAAACAAAGTTAAGTGACTTGCACAAGGTCAAACAGTGAGCTGGATTTGAGTTCACAAACAAGAGTGTTCTTGACTACTGGCCCAATGTGCCACCTATCTGCCTAACACTTTAGATTTTAGTTTATATTACAAATCGGTAATCATCAAAATTATGTAATACTGGTTAAAACAGATCAGTGAAATTAGAACAGATTAGACATAAGAACCAGAAATATTCCAACTTAATAAGCTAGTATTTTATGACTATTTTTGTGAACTAGGGAGATAATTACCTATTTGGCAAGAACTATTTGAAACACTGGAAAGCAATTTGTCAGAAATTAGAATTAAAGCAATATTTTACACTTGATATCTTTTATATCTTAGTAAAGTCTAAAAGATATAATTCATAAGCAGGAATATGTTTATAGATTTAGTTAGAAGAGATCTTTGATACGCCTTTTTGAAGTTAAACTCAAATATAAACAATGCTACTAAGGCAACTATAAGAATTCTTTCAGACCAGTCTTTTTCAGTTGTGTCCAACTTTATGTGGCCCCATTCAGGGTTTTCTTGTCAGTGATGCTGGACTGGTTTACCATTCCTCCTCCAGCTCATTTTACAGATGAGAAAACTGAGACAAACAGGGTTAAGTGACTTGCCTAAGGTAACCCAACTAGTAAGAAAATAATGCCACATGTGAACTCATGAAAATGAGTCTTCCTGCTTCCAAATCCAGTGCTTTATATAGTGCACCACCTAAGTGTGCCACATACTGCCTAAGAAAACCACATATTAATGTCATATATGTTATATTATATTTTTCTTCATTTAATTATTTTCTGATTAGAGTTTCATCTAGTTCTAGCCACTCTTAAGAGAATTGTTTTTTGAGCATCATGTGTTTGACGCTTCTGATCTAATATAGTTCAACCCTTTCATGTAAATGGAAGAAAAAATAGAGGCCCAGAGAGTTTAACTATTTCTTCAAAATCTTTACTATCAGAGGCAGGTACAAGCTCAACTCTCCTGATTTATAACCACATGCTTTTCCCAATTACTCAGAGCTTTCAGGAGCTGGATTAAGGGAAAAGAGAAAGGGATTAGTAGTGAGAGAGAAAGCACACGGTCTTCTGAGGGACTGTATGGCATAGTAGAAAAGGAAGACCTAGGTTGGAATCCCATCTTTCACATTTACTAGTTGTGTGACCCTAGGGGAATCATGGAACTTCTTTGAGTTATCTGTAAAATGCATATAGCATTAGTACCTGCCTCGCAAAGATCTTGTGAGAAAGAAATAAGATAATAAATATACAGCCCATTGCTATATAAATGCAAGTTTTAATTATTATCATTGTTTACTATAGACACTTACCTCGACTGATGGCGATTGGGCTCCTCTCATGACATTTACCCTTTTCCAACTAGCTATATGTGGTGGAAGGAATGTTGCAATGAAAGTTAGAAGATTTAAATTAATGATCCACTTGTACTATTGTAGTACATATATGATTCTAAATTAATCACTCTCCCCATCTGGGCCTTAGTTTCTTCATTGGTAAAATGACAGAGTGGATTAGATGACCTCTATAATGCTTTCTATTTCTTTAAAGCTGAGTGAGTCTATCATTCTGATTCTAAACAGGACCACAGAGAATCAAATGATTTTCTATTTCTAATGCCCATCTTTCCTTAAAGGGTCCCTAAGTAACTTCCTTCTTCTCCAGACCCAGTTCAAGCTCAAGTCTTCCCTGTGATAGAAGGTTTGAAGCAAGGGATGAAAATCTAAGCAATGAGATTAAGAAATGATAGTGACAGTATACCTTGGTAGTGTTTGGGGAGGGTATCAATAGACTCAGTATAAGTAAAGACTCTGAGAAGGGAAGAAATAGAATAAGAAGAGGCTGAGGCAAATGGAAGTTTTGGCCAAGAAAGGGCTTATAATGAAGAGAAGGAAAGGAGGATGTACTCGAAGAAGGCAGTGGGGAAGGGAATGACACTGATGGAAAAGAAGGAGCTAAAAAAGTTAAGTCAGAAATAGTCACTGTTACAAAATCAGACAACTGAAAGAAAAAAAATATAGGAAAAGGTTCTCCTTGCCTTGTGTGGCTGACCATGGATATACCTCAATATCTGTTCTCCTCATATTATTTTGATCTTTATATCTCCAGCATGTAGCATGGTACCTGATATGTAGCTAAATATTTAATAAATGCTTGTTGAATTTAATTCATTGGAGATAATATAGATCAAGAGCTAGAAAGGGACATGTGTGTCACCTAGTCTTCTCATTTTATATAGTCCACCTGACTTTATTTTTAAAAAATTATTTAGCATTTAATTTTGCCCGGTTACATGTAAAAAGAACCAACTGTTATCATTTGTTTTTCAAACTTTAAGTTCAAAATTCTCTCCCTTCCGCCTTCCCCATCCAAACTCACCACTGAGAAAGCAAGAAATTCAATATAGGCTATACATGTGTAGTCATGCAAAATGTTTACATAATAGTCAAATTGTGAAAGAAAACAGACCAAAAACAAAAACAAAAACTTCCACTCCAAAACCCTCAAGAAAAATTAAGGGAAAAAAAAGAAGGTATACTTCAGGCAATATTCAGAAACCATCACATCTTTCTCTGGGGAAATAAAGTATTTCTTATCATTAGTCCTTCAGAATCATCTAGAATCATTGTACTGGTGAGAATAACTAAGTCATTCACAATTGATCATCTTACAACTTTGCTGTTACTTTGTATACAGTACTTTTCACTTGTTCATGTAAGCTTTTCCAGGTTTTTCTGAGAAGGTACTACGTATTATTTCTTACAGCACAATAGTATTTCATCCTAATTTCATACTACAACTTGTTAAGCCATTCCCCAATTGATGGGCATTCCCTCAGTTTTCAATTGTCTTTGCCACCAGAAAAGAGCTGCTATAAGTACTTTTGTACATATCGTTCCTTTTCCTTTAAAAAAAAATCTCTTTTGTGAAACAGACCTAGAAGTGTTATTGCTAAGTAAAAGGGTAGCCATGACTTTATAGCCCTTCCAGGATAGTTCCAAGTTGTTCTACAGAATGTTTGAATCAGTTCACAACTCCATGAACAATGAATTAATATATCATTTTCCCCTACATTCCAGCACCATTTTTCATTTTCTTTTTCCATCTGATTAGCCAATCTAATAGGCTTTAATTTGCATTTCTCCTATCAATATTAAATTAGATTATTTTTTTTTCATATGACTATAGGAAAATTTGATTGCTTCATCTGAAAATTTTTCACGTCTTTTGCACATTTACCAATAGAGTAATGGCTCTTATATTTTGCAAATTTGATGCAGTTCTCTATATGTTGGAGAAATGAGACCTCTATCAGAGAAATTTATTGCATTTTTTTGCATTTACTATTGTTAATTTTATTTACCTTCATCCTATTCCACCCTCCATTTATTTTATTCTCTTCCCCCTTTCATCCTTTCCCTCCTCAAAAGCCTTTTGTTTCCAACAACCCCTTCTAATTTGCCTTCCCTTCTATCATCAGCCCTTTCCTATAGCCTTCCCCTCCTACTTTCCTGGAAGGTGAGAAAGATTTTTTTTATACCCAATTGAATGTATTTGTTGTTCCCTATTTGAACCAGTTCTGATGAGACAAAAGTTCCCTCACTCTTCCTCAGATCCCTCCTCTTACTCCCAGTTATAAAAGTTTTCCTTTCTCACCGTTTTTGTATGAGATAACCCCAATCTACTTCATTCTTTTCCTCTCTCCTCTTCTCCTTTGACCTCTGGAACATCATATTCCAAACCCTCTGATCCCTTAGTGTAGAAGCTGCTACTGATTGTGTTTCCACAGTACCTGAATTGTTTCCTTCTTGCAACTTGCAACATTTTCTCCTTGACCTGGGAACTCGAATTTGGTTACAGTATTCCTAAGAGTTCACCTTTTGGGAGCTCTTTCAGGAGGTGATTAGTGAATTTTTTCCATTGCTATTTTGCCTTCTGGTTCTCAAATATCAGGGCAGTTTTCCTTGATAATTTCTTGAAAGATGAAGTGTAGGGTCTTTTTTGATTATGGTTTTCAAGTAGTCCAATCATTTTTAAATTATCTCTCCTGGATCCGTTTTTCAGGTTAGCAGTTTTTTCTAATCAGATACTTTGCAATTTCTTCTATTTTTTTAATTATAGTTTTTACAATTTCTTGATTTCTCATAAAGTCTTTAGTTTCCATATCCTTTCTAATTTTTAAAGAATAATTTTCTTCAGTGAGTATTTGGACCTCTTTTTGCATTTACCCCATTCTTTTTAATTCATTGTTTTCCTCATTGACTTTTCTGGACCTTCTTTGACATTTGGATTAGTCTAATTTATTTAGTACTATTTATTTTCTTCAGCATTGCTTTGGGTTTCCTTTAGCAAGCTGTTGACTCAGTTTTCAAGATTTTTTTTTTTTGCATCACTCTCATTCATCTTCTCAATTTTTCCTCTATTTCTCTTACTTGATTTTAAAAATCCTCTTTGAGCTTTTCCATGGCCTGAGACCAATGCATATTGTGCTAAGATCCTTTGGATCCAGGAGCTTTGGTTTTGTTGTCTTCTTTTGATTGTATTGATCTGCCTCATAACTAATGACGTAAGAAAATACCTCTTCACGAGAAAGTAAGAATCTATAATCTGATTCTTGTTCCTCTGTTTGCTTTCCCCCCCAGTCAATTACTTGACTTTTGAGCTTTGTTATGTGGCCATCTCCAGCAGCAGCCTCCACTTCATCAGTGGTGCAATTGCCCTGGACCAGGGGCATGGCCTGGGGCTGGGGTTAGTGTCTGACATAGTTCCCCTCACAGCCAGATGAACGACCCTTCCCAACAACCTGTGAAACTGTCTTTAGCATTTGTGGGTTGAGAAGTCAGGATTCCACAGCTACCTGTGATTCAGCCCCATAAGACTTGCTCCCACTCTGTCCACACTGCAGGACCCATACTGAACTGTGCTTTGCTCCCAGCCTGGTGCAATAGATCTTTCCCATCAACATTCTAGATTGTCTTTGCTGGCAACTTGCTTCATTCTGTCATTCTATGACTTCTGCTGCTCTAAAGTTTGTTTAGATCCATTGTTTACAGATTATTTGAGGGGTTTGAGAGAGATCTCTATCTGGTCCATGCTTCTACTCTGCCATCTTTGCTCCACCATCAATTCTTCTTCGTGAATCTCATTAGTCCAAGAAGATTTCCTGTTTTTATCATTTCTTAGAAGGTATCACTTTTTTTGAATCACATCATACTCAGGTATACATCAATCTTTCTTTTGAACTTTGCCAATACTAATTACAATCGTGGACATGTATCTTATATTTCTTTGCACAAAAAGTAGTGTCTAATCTTACTGAGTTATCAGTTATTAGTGCTGAATGTTTAATTTGTATTTCTCTTGGATGTTTTATGTCAAATTTCCCCCCTGAAGTATTATGCTTAGTTTTGCTAGGTAGGTGATTCTTGGTTTTAATCCTACCTCCTTTTCTCTCCAGAGTATCATATTCCAAGCACTCTGATCTCTTAATGTAGAAGCTGCCAGATCTTGTGTTACCCTGATTGTGTTTCCACAATACTCAAACGGTTTCTTTCTGGCTACTGACAATATTTCCTCCTTGATGTGGGAGCTCTGGAATTTGACTACTATATTTCTAGGAATTTTCCTTTGGGGATTTCTTTCAGGAGATAATTGGTGGATTCTTTAAATTACTATTTTACCCCCTCGTTCTAAAATCTCAGTGCAGCTTTCTTTGATACTTTCTTGTAAGATGGTATCTAGGCTCATTTTTTGTCATGGCTTTTAGGCAGTCCAATCATTTTTATATTATCTCTCTAGGATCTATTTTTCAGGTCAGTAGCTTTGCCAATGTGAAATTTCACACTGTTTTCTAGTATTTTTCATTCTTTTGGCTTTGTTTTATAAGTTCTTGATTTTTCATGAAGTCATTAGCTTCCATATGCTACATTCTAATTTTTAGGGAATTGTTTTCTTCATTGAGATTTTGGATCCCCTTTTCCTTTTGACCAATACTTCTTTTTAAGGTATTCTTTTCCTCATTGGCTTTTTTTGGATTTCTTTTGCCATTTGGGATAGTCTATTTTTTAAACTTTTATTTTCTTCAGCATTCTTTTGGGACCTGTTTAGCAAGCAGTTGACTTGTTTTCCATGGTATTCTTCATCACTCTCATGTCTATTCCCAATTTTTCCTCTGCTTCTCCCAATTGATTTTCAAATTCCTTTTTGAGCTCTTCCATGGCCTGAGACCAATTCATATTTTTCTTGAAGACTTTAGATGCAGGAGCTTTAACTTTTATTGTCTTCTTGTTTTATATTGTAAGATCACTTCTTTGGCACCAAAGTAAGCTTTGATAATCTGATATTTTTCCAGTTTTTGCTCATTTCCCCTCCAATTATTTGAGTTTTGATCTCTTGGTCACGGTAATTCTCTGCTTACAGTGGGAATGTGGGAGGTGCATGCTGTCATCCTCCTACATCATCCTACAATCTCTGTGTCTGGAGCTCCAGAAACATTCACTGTCTCTGCCTCTGTCACTGCTGCTGTATCTTCAGTGGATTCTTTCACCCCTTCTGCCACAGTGGGGTTCGGGCCAGACTACTCTATTTTCTCACATGGGTCTGAAAGATTTTTTCCCCTGAACTTCAAAGTTGTCCTCAGTGCCTTGGGGCTGAGAAGTGTGGCAACCACTGCATCTGCCAGTTTGTCTAAATCCTCTGAGACCTGTTCAAGCTGTGTCTGTGTCAGCATGGCCCACGATGAACTGCAGTCTTCTCCTGGCTCATCACAATAGATGTTTCTCATTGACCTTCCAGGCTGTCTTGGGCTGAAGATTTGCTTCACACTGTCATACTGTTGTTTCTGTAAGTGCAAAATTTGTTTATAGTGATATTTTGCAGGTATTAGGTGGAGTTTGGGGATAGCTCAAACAGGTCTTTGCTTTTATTCTGCCATCTTGGCTCTGCCTACAAGATTGACTTTTTGATCTTAGCTTTCAGGAAGTTCATTTATTCTTATGTTCTCTTCTTGGACTGTTCTTCAGATTAGTTGATTTCTTATGTGATGTTTCATATTCTTTTATAGATTTTTCTTTCTTTATATTTTGTTTTATTATTCCTTGATGTCATAATTTTGCAAGCTTCCCCTTACCCAATTCTAATTTTCTAGGAGTCATTTTCTTCCTAAAGATTCTAGTTCATTATATTTCTTTTCCTAATCTTGTTGTGTTTTCTTTTACTCTATTTTAAATTTTTGCCCCTAAGTCTCTCTCCTTTGATTTTTCAATTATTATTTTTAAAGTCCTTCCAGAAATATTTTTGAGTAGCACCCATTTGGTGTTGCTCATTGGGGTAGGAAAAGTTTTTTTTTTTGTTTCTTTGCTTTAATACCCTCTTCTGAAGTTGAACCCCAGTCTTCTCTATTCCTATAATAACTTTCTATGATTGTGTGCTCTCTTCCTAGACTGCTCACTTTTTATTTTATAGTACCCTGTCCTCATTCATTTCTCTCCTCTGGTCTTAACCTGAAACCAGAAATCCCACCCTTCTATAAGGGTCCCCGGCCAATAGTGTCTACCCACCCCACTGCTTCTGCATGCACCTGGGCAGGAATTGGTTCCTTTTACCCCAGGGCTACGTCTAAGTATCACAGCTGAATATAATGTCCCTTTACAGCAGAAGTTGAAAAGTCCAATATGCCACACTGTCTGAGAGGTGAAAATTGTGACTGGGAACAAGGCAACCTCCCAACCCAGTTAGCCCCAGGATACAGTACTTGCTGTTTCAGTGAAACCAACCTGGAGGTGTTGAGACTTCACAGGGAGTAAACTTGCTTCCTAGGATTTTTCTACAAATATTGTCCAATACCCACTGAACCACTGTTCAATCCCAATTCTTGTTTATTGTTGCCACTATATGTTTGCCCTGAGGCAGTTTTGTTTGTATTGTTTGGTGGGAATATCTGCAGAGTCTGGGATTTTGTGACTACCTCACCACCTTCCTGGAATCCTCTTCAAAAAGACTTTGAAAATCAAGTATAAAAGGTAGATGGAAAAATGGGAAGAGAAATGAGAGTGATGTGAGAAATATTGAAAAACCAGACAACAACTTGGTAAAGGAGACACAAAAAAGTACCAAAGAAAATATCACCTTAAAAAACAGACTAGACCAAATGGTAAAAGAGGTACATAAAGTTAATAGGGAGAAGACTTCTTAAAAAGCAGAATTATCCAAATTAATAAAGAGCCACAAAAATACAGAAAATAACTCCTTAAAATGTTGATTTGGCCAAATGGAAAAGGAAGTACAAAATTTCTCTGAAAAAGATAATTTCTTAAATTTAGACTATAGCAAATGGTAAATTATAATTTTATGATAAATCAAGAAGAAACAAAACAAAACCAAAAAAATTGAAGACAAAGTGGAGTATCTCATTGGAAAAACAAAAAACTTGAAAAATAGATTCAGGAAAGAAAATTTCAAAATTATTGGACTACTTAAAGGCAATAATCAAGTAAAAGAGCCTTGACATCAACTTTTAAGATATTGTCAAGGAAAACTGATGTGATATTCTAGAGTAAGACAGTAAAATAGATTGAAAAACTTCATTGATCATGTCCTGAAAGAGATCTCAACATGAAAACCCTTAGGAATGTAAAACCAAATTCCAGATGTCTCAGATAAAGGAGGTTCCAGGGGTGGGGGGAAGGCATATTAGGGCAATGTGTAGTCAGAAGCACAACATTTTTGAGGTGTGATAGTGAAAGAAGAGATAGATTTAATTAAATGGGGAGAGAATAGGATGAAAGGAAACATAATTAGCAATGGTAATTGGGGGAAAATGAATCAAATTTCTTTGATAAAAGTCTCATTTCTCAAACATATTCAGAATTGAGTGAAATTTATAAAATAAGTGTTATTCCCCAATTGATAAATGATCAAAAGATATTAACAGTTTTCAGATTAAGTAATCAAAGAGATATATAGGCACATTAAAAATACTCTTACTCATTATTGATTGGAAAAATGCAAACTAAAACAATTCTGAAGTACTGTTCGCTTCCTAACTCTTAGACTGGTTAATAGGACAGAAAAGAAAATGATCAATGTTGCAGGAGATGTAAGGAAAATGAGACATTAATGTATGTTAGTGGAGTTGTGAACTGGTTCAACCACTTTGTAGAATAGTTTGGAACTATACCTGAAAGGCTATAAAACTGAAGATTTTTTGGGGGGGGACATAGCAATATTACTACTAGGTCTGTACCCCAAAAGAGATGATAAAAGGAAAAGTCCTATAGGTACAAAAATATTCATAGCAGCTCTTTTCTGTTGACAAGAAAAGTAGAAATTGAGGATATGCTCATCAATTGGGGAATGGCTAAGCAAATTGTGTATGGGATTATAATGGAACATTATTGTGTTGTAGGAGATGATGAGTAAGATGTTCTCAGAATAACCTGGAAAGATTTACATGAGCTGATGCTAAGTGAAATGTACCGAAAAAAAAATGAGTCAGCTGCTTGCTAAAGGAGACCAAAAAATACTGAAGAAAATTACGCCTTAAAAAATAGACTAGCCCAAATGGCAAAAGAGATCCAAATATACTATTTCCAAATAACAATATTGTAAGATGATAAGCTTTGTATGACTTTGCTTTTCTCAACAAAACAATACTCTAAGACAACACTGAAGAACTTATCATGAAAAGTGGTATTCATTTCCAGAGGAAGCACTGGTAATGTCTGAACACTCATTGAAAAATACTTTTAAAAACTGACTTATTTTTCCTGTTTTTTTTTTTTATTTTTACTTTTAGTCTTTGTTTCCTTTTATCACATGACTAATCTGGAAATGTTTGTAGCAAAAATGTGATATTCACAGTGCCTACAGGGGCTGTGAATATGCCAGCGCAGTTCTGAATTACAAAATATAACATACTCCCCACATGAAAGACAGAACCAAAACATTTATTCAAACAACAGAAAGCCAAATTAAAACACCAAAAAACCAAATCCATCATAGCAACAAAGAATTCTATACACAATAGTAATGCAGGGGGCACTACCATCTTTAAGCCTTCCCCCCATTAGGCTTCCCACAAACCAGCTCCTTTAAACAAAATCACAAACAAGCTCTCCCATTCATTCCAGTTACTGCCTGATTAGTCTTTCTCAGCTCTGACTGCTCTGCTTCATTTCCTTCTCCACCCATTCAGCAAGCTCCTCCCAACACAGGCTTATATGATTCAAACTTCCATGTGATCCATGCAGGTCACAGGGACCTATTAATGAATGGAAAAGATCTTCTCATTTAAATAACCATTACAATGTTTTACATGATTACACAAGTATAACCTATATCAAATTCCTTGTCTTTTCAATTGGAGATATGGCATTTGGGGAGAGAGAAAAGGAAAGAATTTGGAACTCAAGGGTTTAAAAATGAATGTTAAAACTTGTTTTTACTTGCAACTGGGGAAATAAAAAAATACATAAATGAAAATAAAATAAAATTATAGTTTAAAAATTCAGTATGTTTATTACAATGCTTACTTGAAAAAGACTTAAAGAAGGTAACGGACATCAAGTCCTTGAAGGGATTTTTTGCACTTAACCATATGAGTGGACAAGTGGGAACCACTTGTACGTGAAGGAGATACATTTAGTTTTGATGAATGGAGAAAGGTACTTACTTTAGCAAACTTAAAGAAGAGACTAGAATCAAGCTCATGGTCATAGATTTAGACATGGAGTTGACTTTAGAGATTAATTTACACAACCTCCCCTTTTTAAAAATAATCAAACTGTGATGCAAAAAAAAAAAGTTAATGGACACAAAAAGTTAATTGTCACAAACCTAGGAAGTGGCAAAGCTAGGATTTTTACATACTGTCCTCTGACTCCAAAATCAACCTGCTTTCTACTGTAACACATTGTAGCTGAATTCTTTTTTGGATATAGATTGGACTACAAGGTTTCTAAAGCCCTTTTCAACTCTGTGATTCTATGAGATAATCCTTACCCACAGCAGTATCCTATTTCTAATAGAGTGGGAAACACAAAATAATGTAATCACCAGAAAATTTGTAAAATCTCCCTTGCACTGATAGATGATAAAAACATCCCTTCATTCAGTTTTTAACACAGATAATATTCATACAGCAAGGTTTTTGGATTTCCATAAATCAAATGCAAGAATTTCTTGAGAGAGTATCAACAAATGAAATGAAGAAATAATGTTTGAATGAACGATACCTATTTTAAGCCTCATTTTGTGAAATTCATGTTGTGCTTCTGAAATAAATGTTACAGAATGTTCCATACCATGTCTTCCCTTGATTCTAATCCTTAGTACTCACGTCATAATTTCATATTAAAGTAATTCCAGAAAACAAAATATTTTCATATTGATAACCATTTTTGTTACTCTGTATTTTAGAGAAAGACTTAATAAGATCAGTGGCAATCAGATTGCTCATTCTCTGTCTTTCCTTTCATCAAAGCCATATATAAGTCTCATTACGTTTGCTGCTTATAGACATACATTCTATGACTGTAAAATACTTTGAAATGTCAAAATATTGTGTACAGATTACCTTAGAGATAAGCAGAATTGAGATGGCTTTCTAAAAAATTCAAGTCATATTTTCTTTTTCAATGTAATATATGATCTAAATATGTGACCTAAATATACATATATAATACTCTAGAGGACAGTGAACTTTGATTTCCTTATTTATAATGGAGAGTGTTAAACTACATAATTTTTATACTTGTTCGTTTTTGTATCTAGGTACAAATTAACACAGATACGGAATTCTGGAAAGTGATAACATTCATTTGAATTTGCACTATTTGAAGCTATATGTAATACATGGCAAGTGATTTCAGACCAATGCATATGTGCAGTAGAAATTCTAGTACAGTGACCACTTCATGGGATTTGTAAGTCATGCTAATCAGAATCTAGAAATATAGGGGATATAAGAGAATCAACTGCATCACCGAAAGGGAGAATAGGGTGTTAACTTATTATTCTGTATTTTTAAAAGGTCCTTGCATCTGTTATTTGCTCCCATCTTAGTTCTTAGTTAAGAAAACTTTGTATAAGATACTCTTCAATATGTTTCCTCCATGAACTTGAACAAAAGAGGACGCTATACAGATTTCAAGAGGGTCAAATTATAGTCACTGCTTTGTAAGATTCATTCAAAATACATAATTATTGGCAATTCCTAGCTCCTACTGGTCCTATGTATAAGAGAACATAGACAAAAACACCTCCCAGGATGAAAAGGTGAGGATGGTTAATAATCTAAACTTTTAGAGGGAGAATTTATATGGATATTGCTAAAGTCTGAAGAATTAAGGCCCCTTCTCTCAGGTATATCTTGTCTTTTATGTTCTCACTGTCATTATGCTGATTTCCACTAAATCAAGTACATTTTTAAACTTAGTCTGTTAGCCTGTTTCTCTGACTGCTGTCTATCCTGGTTCTAAAAGATGTGTCACAAGATCCATTTTCCTTAAACAGAAATTTTAAACGTAATTTGTCTCATGAACCTTTTGGAATACTAGTGAAACATAAGAACCTCCCAGATTACTTTGAAATAAAGAAGATACATATAATTACAAAGGAGACATTTTATTTTGAAATAAAGTTATAAAACGGATCAAAGGAAATATTTAATCAATTCATGTTATATTTTAAAAAGATACATATCCCTGGGGTAACAACTTCTTTAAAACAAAGCTTTAATGACAAATAAAGCTCAAATTTACAAAACTTTGATTGGCAAAATATTTTTGCACACATTTTTCTCATTTGATTCTTACATTCCATTACTGCGTACCTAAGGGAAATTAAATGACTTGCTCAGAACCCCAACACTTTTGAGATAGGATCTAAAGGCATGCCTGCTGACACTAATAATATTACTAGATGCTGACAAATTCCAATGGCTCTTAGTGCTTATAGCATAATGCCCACATTTCTTAACCTCATCTCTAAACAATGTGTACTGCACTAATCCTCTTCTGCAGAAAAGCTGCTCTGAAGATTGCTTTGATCCTCCTCTATTTTCTCATGTCATTCTCTTTACCTGAAATATCTCTCCTCCAACTAAACTCTTTTAAATTTTTAGGGATCAACTTCAATTCTACCTCTTCTGTGATCCCTTTAGTTGAAATGACTTTTTCTTGATAGCATTCAATGTCTATGTTATGAATAGGTCATTTGTCTTTCATCTCAGTTTCCTCTTTTGTAAAATGGGATGATAGTAATGCTTGCAGTTTATTTTAATTTTTACAGAGTTATGATTAGCAAAAGAAATGCAAAGAACTTTGCATATATTGAAGTATATGCAAATTCCAGCTATTATTTATGTAGAAGACATATATGTCTTACCTTGTATTTTAATTATTTTTACACACAGTGTCCCAAGTGTCTTGATAGTTATCAGTTATTAAAATTTCAAGCTACAATTAAGTTTTTGAGATATAGTGTATGTATGTATAAATGGATATAGATTATATAGCTCTTCACAAATAAATTATAATCTTGCATTTTTATGACAGTACTATAACAATATTAGTGTAAAAAACATCCTTTCCAGGAGAGCATTCCCAACTCCTACTTGTCTTGGTGAGATTACTTCTCCCTTCAGGGTTCTAGCAGTGTCCTGAGATATTGGACCTTTATGATTACTATTATTATTAATTATCATCATCATTCCTGCCATTCATGAGTCATCATTTAATTTGTTCCTCATTGATTATTGTCCAGTAATATGAACTAGCTTCTAGCAAGGAATGTTTAAGAAGATAGCATAATAAGAAAATCTGGCCCAAATATACCACCCACAATAGTTGGGATATGCTCTCTCACATATATCCACACAGTTCAGGAGAGCATATATTTGAACCTGCATGTGACAAAGTGATTAATCACAGCATGTGTTTACCAGAAATCCTTCTTTCTCCTTTTTGAAGTTCTCAAGAGTTCTCCTTCAGTATTACTCTACTGAGAGCCAAGGGCCCATGTCCTTTTGTATTTCTAAGACTATATTTCCTCATTATGTTTAGCTTGTCTTCAGTGTGCCTCTCAGATTTCAGTGAAGATGTTGCTTTCAATTACTGATATTCTGAGAACACTGCAATCAATGCCAATGGGAAACCCAAATCTTCTGACCTTTTGAAATTTGAATGACTATCCTCTAGTAAATGTCCGAGGCAAGAAGAAAGAGAGAAAACTTAAGCTTCCTTTTCCAAACAAAATTCCCTTCACCATCCCTAGACTAGATGATTATTAAAATGTTCCTGATTGTTGGAATTTATCAGAACTGGCCTGCTGTAATATATGGAAATCAAGAGATGACTCTTCCAATCAAACCCCAATATAATTCTTATATGGCATCATCTCATTTTGTCCAATGAGAAAAGTATTTAATTCTGACTCATATGAGAAACCTGTTTCTTAATTGTTTAATTAGGACATAGTGTAGTAAAATCAATTGTTGGGAAAACATTCTCCTCCTAAATACCAAGATATATTCTTCCCAAAATACATAAAGATTCCAGGAGGAAATAAGCTCAAGCTTCAGGAGTTTGCCAAAGGGACAAAGGAATTCTCATGTCTCCTGAGTCCTGAAAGGCTTTTGTGTAATCTTCATGAAAGTCTCCTTCTGCATAATATATAATTGTTGTCCTTCATCTTTGAACAGGACCAAAATGACTTCACCATGATAAAGTGAAATTTCAGTGTGTCCAACTGTGACTAATCAGATCAATATGAGCTCAGAATGCTCTACCACAGGATGGGCACAGATGGTCCATGTGAACATTTGGGGTGGATATCCCAAGTTGGGGCATCCTGCCTTTACTTTGTGCTGTGTCAATTCTGCTTTGCTCAAAGAGTACAGCACCCTTTCTGATGTGGGCATGTCATGCTGAGTAGTCTTGTGCCAGTGTCTCCCATGTTGCACAGTAAAATACACAGTTCTTCAGAGAGACCTTAAGACTGCCCTTATATTGCTTTTTCTGGCCACCATGTGATTGCCTGTCCTGTGTGAGTTCTCCATAAAATAGTCTTTTTGGCAAGCATACATTTTGCATTCAAACACTGTGGCCAACCCATTGGAGTTGTGCTCTCTGAAGCATAGTTTGAATACTTGGCAATTCAGCTGAAACAAGGACTTCAGTGTCTGGTACGTTGTCAAAATTTGGAAATTATCCATACCATATACAAATTAGATGAACACCTGAGACTTGGGAAGGTTTTCTGCGTTCACACACTTCATATGTGTTAGTGGTCATATTGAATCCAGGTCTTCTTGTCTCCAAATTTAGTCATTTTTCGTCATACCACACTGATTACATTGATGTCAATAACTAAACATTTGAAAATTATTTTTTTTCTTTTATGTACAGAGAAAATGTACATTTTTCATGAAAAAAGTGAAGTATATTTCATTTTACGTATATACATACACATATCTTGTATCATTCAGTATCAACTATTAAATTCAATATGGGTTGTGTATAAGACACACTTTGAGACACAAGAAGTGTACATGGTATGCACTGACCTCATGGCAGAGAGGTGAGAGTTAGAACTAAGTAAACAATATGGGTTTATTTGTAATAGCTCTGCTGTGATCTCCACTATTGCTCTCTCTCTAACAGGTATCAATTGGAGCTTAACCTTTCCACCCTTTATTGACCATCTCAACACACACTAATACACACACACACACACAAGATGTAAAAACAAAAAAGTGGCTCTCCTATTTTCTTTTGATGTTTTTGGGTTTCTTTTGTATCCTTAACAGAAAAGTGTATTTAGAAAACAAATGAAATTTTTTTTAGATTGAGCATCTTTTGTCTGATGCTGATGTTTAAACAGATGCTTTCAAAGACTCTAGAGCAGAAAGAAGTCCTAGTAAAAATTACTCATTTTATAGATAAGAAAGTGGAAGTTCCAAGAATTTTCGGAATTATAACTATAACCAAATCAGCAGACTTTCATCACAGAATAGAAAATTTAGAAGGTGAGTATGGTGCCATTTGAGGGAGCACTTCTCCACAACTGTTTTTCTCTTTTCTATTCATGTCTCTGATGGTTATTTTATCTTACGGTGCTTTCTTTTCCCTTGTATCTGGGAAATTTCCTCACCATTTCCTGACCTTGCCCCCTGAAACTGATACATATTTCTTTCCAGCAGAGGCCAGGGAATATAGAGTATGGGGACAGCTTTGTACTGAACTTTCTCACTTCCCCTTAATCTACTGCCTTGATCAGCCTGTCTTGATTCACCTAATAGGGACAGAATCATTTGTATCATTTGAGTGTTTCCTTCTCAGGTTACCAGTTCTACCCCCAGTGACCAGTGTTTCAGCAAGGTTGCGCGTTTGTGGTGTCTCATATCCCACTTCAACTCAATAACAGTAAAACTTTAGAAGTACCTCACATCTTTGTCAATAGCCATTGCCTCCCACTTCTTTGAATTGGAAAATTTCTCCTTGTATTTCTGCTTTAAGTAACCTTTACAAGGTTGAACAAATAGTAAATATCAAAATTAAATATTGAAATGCTTCTTTTTATCTGAAACTGTCTTTTCACAGTAGGGTTCTGAAGAGACCATTCTTATTTCTTTTAAAGGGATAGCAGGATTGGGGAACTTGCACCCTGAAGGCCACATGTGGACCACTAAGCCCTCAAGTGTAGCCCTCTGAAAGAATCCAGACTTCAATGAACAAATTCCCTTAATAAAAATGTTTGTTCTGTAAAACTTGGACTCAATCAAAAGACCATACCTAGAGACCCAGAAGGCCACATGCAGCCTCAATGCTTCAGGTTCCCCACCCCTGCGCTAGCACCTCACTATTTTTAAGATTCATTAAGAACTGCTCAATAAATACTAAAATGAGACATGGATTACAGGATGTCTCTATACATCAGATCTATGTCAAATCTATTACTGTGAAAGAAACAAAGAAATTCGTTTTGTATTAAAATAATATTGTTGACAAGCAAATGTTGGAATAAGAGAAGCTTTATGGAATTTAATGATTTTAACATACATTTAAAGTAAACAATAAAAGCCTCTCTGATGTTTAGGTGGAATAATGAAAGTGATGACATAGACAGAAATTGCTATCAAAAAATGAATGGCATTTTGAAAGGCATAATTGCTGGCACAATACCAATGCCAAGATTAAGAGAGTCAGAAAAATAGTACATATAATGACCCCCTGTGCCTAGTTTGAAGATTCTTACATTAACTCCAAAAGAAAGTGAAATTGGTTCTTCTTTCTTATATTTAGAGATTCTTAGTTTTGGAATGGACTTCAACAGTCATTGATTCCAATCTCTAAATGAAAACAATTACCTCCACAGCATCCATGATGACTGAGCATCTTTAATAGCAATTTAAATGGAAGGATCTTTCTCATTCATTAATAGGCCCTTGTAACCTGCTTGAATCACCTGAAGGCCTGTGGTGGAAGGAGCTTGCTGAACACGCAGAAAATGAAAAGTGGAGCACTACTGGGAGGAAGTGAGTGAGCACAGTAGGGGCAGAGGAGAAAGAACACATTCAGGCATGCACAGCAAGGCTCAGGATTGTGACTGTTTGATTGTGAGGAGGCCCCAGCAGAGGAGGGGGAGACTTGAGAATGACTTTGTCCCCTGCAATGAACATGCTTATCAACTTCTTGGTCACCATGAGAGATTTTGCTTTCTGGTTCTGGAATTTGGCTTTCTGGTTTCTAAATAAATATTTTTCTTCTGCCTTCTACATAGAGACTCTTTTATACTTTGCTATTAAGAACTACATTGGCATATTCATAGTTCCCATTAGTACTGTAAATATTATTTTGGTGATATATTTTGCATCATGAGCAAGGCAGCATGTAAGAAGGCATAAAGGATTTAGAGGAAAAAAGTAGTATCCCAGGTTGGGATGATTTAATGTATTCTTCCCTCACTAGATAATGGGCTAAAAACACCGCACCCTATGAAAACTGGGAAGTGAGGTTACAGGAGGGGTAATCTGGAGATTTGGAAAGGTATTTGCAAGGAATTCCTAATAACCCAGGGAAAGAGCTGGTGGGAGTAAGTAGGAGAGGCTAGATTTTATTAACACCTTTTCATATTATGTGTAGAAAACAGAGAAAACCTACTTAAAGGAAAAAAATTCAAATGGAAAAAGAATTAACTAGTTTATCTGAAAATTCTCAGCCTTTAGGCTCTCCTTTAAAGAGCAGGCTGGGGGATCTCAGGTAGGAAAAAAAAAGTGTTCATTTAGCTCAGAAGAAGCTGAAGGCTGACAAAACAAATGTTCGTATAACCTTTGTACAGATGCAACCGAGTTGACACAATGACATAAAGAAATCAGAGCAAGAAAGTGAAATAATGTGAGAAATTTCTCAGGCAGAAGTATGACCAATAGTGAGGCAGAAACAGGAGAAGCAAGGAGGGAACACATGGTTTAGGAAAAAATTGAGGATTTTACTCAGTAGAAGGTCACAGATATTTTGAGTCAGTTTACCCAAAGGATGTGGGTATCGTTAATACCCACAAGGTAATATCGTTACCTTGGATGGTGAGAATCAGTGATGAATAAGATGCAGGAGTATCTATAGATGGTGTGGACTGCTTGAAAGATACATGTATTAAAATCCTTTTGTATAGCAAACTTTTAGAGACTACAGTATGCAAGGAGGTAACAATGTAACTAATCTGTTAGCCAAGGCTGCACAAGGTTGCAGTAGGAAGTATCCTACTGACTCTGTGTGGCCTAGTGGAAACTGACCTTGGCATTTACTTAGGGATTGTATGAGAAAATTAAAGAGGAGATACTGAAGACTGCCATAATGATAAGAAATGCAGATGCATATTGGGATACTTCCTTTGCAGTTTAGCATAGGAACATAATAATGAAGACAGTTCCTCCTACTTACAAGCACTTAATTTTGACTATAATATTTGTGGAAAGAGGTCACCCTTTTCGGACTTGCTGGACAAAATTTCACAGTTAAGTGACTTAGGGAACTGGGGTAAAGACAAAATTCCTTGAGAGAGAAGAATAAATATACAGAGGATTCAGAATTCTAATACATGAACAAGGAGAGAATTGTTTACTGCTCTACTGAGATCAGGAGTAGATTTTGGAAACAAAGATGGTATTCCAACTAATTAATTGTATTGGATGTACCAAGAAAAGGTACTTGATACTACATAAAAAAGAGAAGTGATAAATGTTGGTACAGATCCTCCTCAACCCTTGTATCAAAGTTTGTCACACCTTCAGGGAGAATAGGAAGTTGGAGAAGTTCCAGCTCAGATTAAAGAAATATTCAAATAAGATTACATACCAAATATTGGAAAAATGGATCAAATTCTGTAACTAGGGTATTAATAGATGCTGAATCAGAAGCCTCCCTTATATATGGAAACCCTGATAAGTTTAAATATGGAACTCCTATCACCATCACAGGACTGGAAGGGGCTGAAATATCATCCAGACAAGTCAATCTAATGATGAAAATTAGATATTTACCTAAGAAAGAATATGCCATGGTCATTGTACCCATTCCTAAATACATCACTGGAATAGAAATATTGAGAGGTATGACTTTGAATTTACCTGAGGGGAGACATCAATTTGAGGAATTAATACAGTTTTAGTGGATAAAATAAAAATGGATTCAATCACTTTACCTGATTGGTCAGGGCTCACCAACAACTGCTGCAGTGGCAGGGTCAATTTTTGGAGTGCTCTGCCTAAAGATCCTGGGGAAATTGAGGCTCTGATTTGGATCTCAACCCTGAGCAGCAGCCCTGGGGTGAGGAGGGGAGCCAGAGTGGTAGAGCTGGAGAGAGGATTCTACTTGCAGATCCTGGGCAGAAAAGTTTTTGGTTGCTCCCAGACAAGTGCATAGGCCAGTAGTTTACTCCTCTCCTTTGATTGTGCCACCTTGGAAGAACTGAGAAGTTACACATCCCCAGAGTATATAATCATCTTCAAAAAGAAGTCAAAAGTCAAGTAACTGACTAAGAAAGTTCCCCAAAACAGGGAAAAAGAATAAGACAATAGAAGGTTACTTTCTTGGTGAGCAGATATCTTCTTCCATCCTTTTCAGAGAAGGAAGAGCTTTGTATAACATCAAAGGAAGACATAAAAGTCAAGGCTTCTGCTTCTAAAACATTCAAAATAAATATAAAATGGTCTCAGGCCATGGAAGAGCTCAAAAAGGATTTTGAAAATCAAGTAAGAGAGATGAAGGAAAAATTGAGAAGAGAAATAAAAGTGATGTAAGAAAATCATGAAGAGCAAGTCAGCAGCTTGCTAAAGGAAACCCAAAAATGCTGAAGAAATTAACATCTTTAAAAATAGATTAACTCAAATAGCAAAAGAGGGCCAAAAGCCAATAAGAAGAAGAATGTTTTAAAGAACAGAATTAGCTAAATGGAAAAGGAGGCTCAAAACCTTACTGAAGAAAATAGTTCTTTAAAAATTAGAATAGAGCAGATGGAAGCTAATGACTTTATGAGAAACCAAGAAATTACAAAACAAAACCAAAATAATGACAAAAGAGAAGACAATGTGAAATAACTCATTGGAAAATCACCTGGTTTGGAAAACAGATCCAGGAGAGGCAATTTAAAAATTATGGGGCTACCTGAAAGCCTTGATAAAAAAAGAGCCTAGACATCATCTTTCATGAAATTGTCAAGGAAAACTGTCCTGGTATTCTGGAACCAAATGGTAAAATAAATATTGAAAGAATCTACCAATCACCTCCTGAAAGATATCTGAAAAGAAAATCTAGGAATATTGCAGCCAAATTCCAGAGTTCCAAGTTCAAGAAGAAAATATTGCAAGCAACCAGACATAAACAATTTGAAATTTGTGGAAATACAATCAGGATAACACAGGCTCTGGCAATTTCTACATTAATGGATCTAAGGCCTTGGAATATGATATTCCAGAAGTCAAAAGAACCAGGATTAAAACCAAGAATCATCTATCCAGCAAAACTGAAAATGGTCATTCAATGAAAAAGAGAACTATCAAGCATCCTTGATGAAAGACCAGAGCTGAGTAGAAAATTTGACTTTCAAACACAAGAATCAAGAGAAACATGAAAAGGTAAACAGGAAATAGAAATCATAAGGAACCTACTAAGCTAAACTCTTTACTTTGTTACATAGAAAGATAATATTTGTAACTCTTGAAAGTTTTTTCAGTATTTGGATAGTTGGAGGGATTATACACACACACGTGTATGTGTGTATATATATATATGTATGTATGTATATATATATACACACACACATGTATATATGGCACAGGATGAGTTGAATAGGAAGGAATGTTATGCAAAAAATAAAATTACGGGGTATGAGAGGAGTATACTGGGAAGAGAAAGAGAGAAATGGAAATGGGAAAATTACCTCTCATAAAAAGACAAGTAAAATTTTTTCAATGGAGGGCAAAAGGGGGAGGAGAGAGGGAAAAATTGAAGCTTACTCATATCACATTTTGACTTAGGGAGGGAATAACATGCACTCTCAATTTGGTATGAAAATCTATCCTACGCTACAGGAAAGTAGGGAAGAAGGGATAAGTGGGGTGCAGGGGAATGATAGAAGGCAGGGCAAATGAGAGGAGTGGGGTAATTAGAAGTAAATACTTTTGGGGAGGGATAAGGACAAAACATAAAGCAGAATAAATGGAATGTCAGGATAGGATAGAGGGAAATATAGTTAGTCTTTCACAACATGACTATTATGTAAGTCTTTAACAAAACTACACATATATAGCCTATATTGAATTGTTTGCCTTCTCAGCGTGGATGGGTTGGGAGAGAGGAAGGGAGAGAAATTAGAACTCAAAGATTTAGGAGCAAATGTTGAGAATTGTTTTTGCATGTACCTAGGAAACAAGAAATACAGATAATCAGGTATAGAAATCTATCTTGCCCTACAAGAAAAGAGAGAAGGGGATAAAGTAAGGAAGGGGTGTGGTAGAAGAGAGGGTAGATTGGGGCAAAGGGTAATCAGAATGCACAGTGTTTTATTGTGGGGGTGAGCAGAGATGGGGAAAAAATTAAAACTCAAAATCTTGTGGAAAATAGTTTACTTCTTAAAAGTAAATAAATAAATTGAGAAAAATAAAGAAAAAATAATGAAGAACAGATCTCTCAAATGGGACCTGTTGGGTGCAAGAACAGCTCTTCATGTAGTTTCAGCAGAAAGTAGCTATGGAAGAAGAAACCTTCACTCCTTATCCTAAGATTTTAGGTCTCATTTTTTTGAGGGCAAATGATGGTGTACTTATGCTCAAGTTCTACCTTGAGACATTGTGTTATGTGTCATTTTGTGTGATCCCTGTTATCCTCTTGTAAAGTTCTATTGACACCGGTTACCTAAAATATTGTTTTATATGCTTATTTTCTATTATCCCTGTTACAAGTCTGTTGATACCTAGTGCACCACCAACCTAGGTAATGAATATGAAAGATCAGGGCTGAATATAGTAGCAATTTAAAAAGAAAAATCTTTCCCACTCATTAATAGGCCCATGTGACCTGCTTGAATCATTTAGAGTCCTAAGACACATGTGGTAAGAATAATTTGCTGAAGAGGTGGAACAGAAAGGGTGGAGCAGAACTGGTAGGAAGTGAGTGAGCACAGTAGGGACAGAGGAGAAAGGACACAGGCAGGTGTACACAGCAAGGCTGAGGCTTGTGAATGTTTGCTTTTGAGGAAGCCCCAGCAGAGGGGAGAGGCTTGGGATTGGCTTTGCCCCCTCCAGTTAGCATATTTATAAACTTCTTGGTCACCATGACAGATTTTGCTTTTTGTTTCTGGAATATGGCTCTCTGGTGTCTAAATAAATATTTTTTTTCTGCTTTCTATGTGGAGAGTTTTTATACTTTGCTTTTGAGAACTACACCGGCATATTCATAGTCAATAGTGGTGATGTGAATATTATCTGGCAGTACAGCATCCAGCCTTTGCTTGAAATCCTCTAGCAAAGGGGAACACAAGCATTAACTCTAAGGCGATTTTTTCCCCTTTTGGAGACTTCTAATTTTATGAAGTTGTTGTTGGTTGTGGTGTATTTTTTTAAAATTACCTCAAACTTCAATTTGCCTCTTTTTAACTTCTACATATTACTCCTAGCTTTGTTCTTTAGGTCCAAGAAAAATAAATTCTGGAAAACAAGTTCTATTCTGAGTTAATAAGCAAATTTGTTCATTGTTTCATGTTTAGACTGATCAGGTTCACCGATCGGTTTACTCAAGCGGTGTAGTTATACTAGTGTGGTATCCAATGTGGCAGGCATCTCCTCCCACCTCACTATGGCTTAGCTCAAGTAGTCAATCTGCCTTCAAAGCAAAGGATCTAGATTTTTTTTTTTTTACAAAGTGAATGGCCCAGCACAGATACCACCATCTGTTTCTCATTCACTATTCTGGTTCAGAGCCCTGGAAGATAATCTTTACGCATTATAGGGGATATTTTCCTCTCAGTGAATCTCTTGAGTCTCTGTTGGCATACTTCCAATTTACACAAAGTCAGTCACTATGACATAATTAACACTTAAAAAATAAATCTCCATCCTTCTGCAGGGGAAGGCGTAGTGAAGTGGGATTTTCCATCTGATGTGCCTCACATTTCATACTGCATTTGCGTACAACCTGATCTCCATCCTCCTTCAGAAACTGGAATGGAACTCAATTATGAACATTCTCACAGTTATTTGTACCCTTAACGTTCAAGTTTTTTTTCTTAACCCTCATAGATTAATAAATTCCCTTTCCCATTCCCTTCCCCACTTTCCAATTCCTTACTTCCATCTCCCTCATTTCTTCCATCCCAAAATTTTAACCAAATATCACCTGCATCTTCCACAATGCCTTATGGAATGACAGTTTCATGAAAAACAAACTTCCTTTCTTTCTAAATATTTTCCTCTCCCACTCCTTCCATTCACTAGCTAATATTGAAAACTCCATCTCTCCCCTAATGACACAATCTCTCTGGTCACCCTTTCCAGTACTGACTGTACCTTCAGTCATTCCTCTCAGCTCACAGTTTGAGGTAGTGGTATTGAAATATTTGTTTCCCTTTGCAATTTCTGGGTTCTCTCCATACTTTAATCATTCCATAATTTCTCCTCTTTTGAAAATTGTACTTTTCACATCTACAGACCAAGCAAGTCCTAGTAAATATTATCTGCAGACCTCCAGAACTTTCCTTCCTCAATGAATCTGGCACATTGCTCATTTTCTTTTCTCCTTCCCAATTCTTGCCTTTATCAAAGGGGACATCAACATACACATTAACCCTTTATCAAGCTACTTATCCATTCAATTCTTCAACCTACCCACTCTGCATGAATTATTCCTCTACATCCCCCCTCCACACACACTGATAGTCATAACCTTGAAGGCAAAATTGCCTTCACCTATATATGTACCACCTCCACGTTCAAGAATTATGAAATCCTTCCATCCAACTAAAATGTATGGGATTTTCACCTCACCTTTGGCCTTCTCTTACAAAAGCTTACTATTTATCTGCATTGTGACTTCAAGTCCATTCACCCCTCAATTCCTTCTAAGCTATGTCCCCTGAATTAACCATTCTCTCCTCTTTTTTCCCAACTTGACCCTTTAATGAACCAATTCAACTCCACACTATCTTATTCTATTGAATTCCTAGCTCCTTTATCATTTTGCCAACTATACCCTGTCAAGCCTCAGTTTGGCATCAGACAACTGTCACCATTCAATACTTTTATTTCTACACACATGCTGACAAAAAAATAGAGAAAATTCTACAGCCATTATGACTAGGTATGCACTACAAATTTATCTTATGAAAACTTAACTAGGACCTCATTGCTTCAGGACAATTCATCTGCCTCCTTTATACCACTATGCCAATTTTTGCAGCAGTTCTTCCAAACCTTTTCATTCCTCCTCAAGCCTCTCATGATTCTCCATTTCCTCACATTCTCAGCTGAGAGATTTGATTCATATTTTACAGAAAAAAGGGGCTATTCACCAAAAGCTCCTTCTTTATTTTCCTCTTCCTTATCTCATAGGACTCATATGCCTTCTGAAACTATCTCCTCCTTGTAAGGGTTTTGGAACTCTAGGGTTATCAGGGTCATGGTGTCCTCGGGAGAAATCTCTTTGGGACATCAAGACCTTGCATGACTTACATGATGGACCACCCTTATGCAATAACAGACCTTCACAATTATCTTGAGCAAGAGCAGCAACAACCAAGCACGTAAGCTCAGCACACAGTGTATACAAGCTTCTTGCATGCATGGAAGTAGAATGCTTATTTATACTTTTAGCTAGCTGAGAATAAACGGAGTGCATACCATCCTTGCTCCTGCCTCATTCATTCACACCTGGGAGAAAGAACTCAACACCTCCTTCACCTCTGTCTCACACTAAGAGATGACCTTACTTCTTACCAAGGTTCATCTCTTTATGACTCAGATTCCTTTCCTTCTCCTCCTACAGACTGACCTTTCTGTCATTCCCTTTTTATCATTTATTTTCAAATATCTCCTCTCTGTGTCTCCTGGTTCCTTCCCTACTGCATACAAATAGGTCCATATCTCCCTCATCCTGAAAACAACAAAACAAAACAAATAACTATAGAAAAAAACACTTTTCACTTGATCATTCCTTCTCCTGCATCAATTGCCCTATATCATTTTTGTCCTTTGTGATCAAATCCCTTGAAAAGATCACCTACAATAGCTGCCTCCACTTTCCTTTCACTCTCCTCTTAACCCCTTACAATGTGGCTTCCAACCTTATCATTGAACCAGAACTACTCTCAGCAAAGCTGCCAAATTCAATGGATTCTTTATCATCTCCATTCTTCCTGAATTTTCTAAAATTAACTTTGGCATTCTTAATTGCCATCTCTCCCTTGATGCTCTCCTCTTTCTAGGATTTTAAGAAACCATTTTCCTGAATCTCCTACCTTTTTGACTGTTTTTTTCAGATCATTCCTACTAAATACAGGTGTCCCACAGTGCTATATTCTCCTCTTCTACCTACATACTTCTTCATTTGATGACCCGCATCTGCTCCCCTAGATTTAATTACCACTTCAATGCTAATGATTCTCAAATCTACATACTCTATCCCAAATTCTCTGTTGACCTCCAGTCTCACATCTCCAATTCTTTCAAATATCTTGAACTGAATATCCAGTAGATGTTTTAAACTCAATGTGTCCAAAATAGAATTCGTTATCTTTGCCAGTAACTCTACCCCCCAAATCACCTTTACTATTACTACAGGGGCTATCAATATCCTCCCATTCCTTCCTACATAGAAGTTATCTTGAATTCCTCATTATCTCTCACCCCCTCATCCAAGCTGTTGCTAAGTCCTGTCAATTGCACTTTTTCATCTCTAGAGTACACTCCTTTGCCCCTGCTGACCCTGTCACCACTCCTAATTCTTCCTTTAAATGTTTTCTCCTAGTAGCTCCTAATACCTCAAATTGGATCCTTCAGTGACTCATTTCTACATCATGAGGTAAAATTCAAGAAACCAACATTTATGATAGAAATTGAATTTAATAATTCTTATATAATCTCCTCCAGCTATTTGATTTGTAATTATGCCAGTTATAGCCTTAAAACAATCTAAAATCAACCACATGCTAATGAATTGATGAAATAAACTGCTCTGAAGTCATCTGTACTTCAGTCATTACTTTGCCTTCTAACAGATCCTTTCAAGCCATTCATCTGAGGTTGAGTTCTCTATCTTCTTCTTAGAACTATCTTTAATCTCCCTTATCATAGGAGGCATATTTCTTCTTAAATTGCACTTATAACATTTCCTAATGCAAATGTTGTTTTCTGTTCCATTTCAGCAACCAAAATTTTCACTTATGAAAGTTGCAATAGTATTCTTCTCCTAATTTTTATTTAATATGATAATCCATCCTCCTAAATACTTATCTACATTATCTGTTGTACTCTCACTCTTCCTTTCTTGGTGATTAAATTCCTTGAAAATACTAGCTCCAAAAGCTGCCTCCATTTTCTCCCCTTTTACTTTCTTCTGAAACTCATCCAAATTGACTTCCACTCTTATCATTCTACCAAAAATATTCTCTACAAAGTTACCACAATTTCAGTTGGCATAGCACTAACTGAAATTAATCATCATAGGGCTGACTAAACCGCTAGACTGAGTTTAATAAGTAAAAGTGTGATGTATTTTATGTAAATTCCTGGAAGGAATAAGCATTCATTTTTCATTTCAATCCCTAGTGCCTGCAAAATAGTAAGAATTTAATAAATTCTTGATGTCTTGATTGGAAGAAGCCATTGGATCTCTCAACATTTTCATTTATAATAATCCTTTGTTCATTGTTAGACATTTCTTCCTTTTTATTTGGGGCTGAATATTACTTCCAGACAATAGAGAATGAACGTAATATTCCAAAATACATTCTTTCAAATATATGCATTTGTTTCTCATCCCCTTCTACATTTTCTCTTTTTCTTTCTAATTATTGATTTTATTATATGATTTTTATACTTTTCACCATTCACTTTTCATTTTCTTCTAGAAACATCCCTTTTAAAATGTGGCTATTAAATCTAAATGCAAAACTCCAAATGCCATCTGTCCAGTGCAGAACACAGTGAAACAATTACCTTTCTCCATCTGGACACTACTATGTTTTTATTAATGTATCACAAGATTTAATTGGCTATTTTTAAGCAGCTATGCCAAGATATCTCATAGTAAGCTTTCTGTCAACAAAGAATCCCAAGTCTCTTGAACTGCTGCTTTTAAACTAATACATTTTCTTCCGATATTTATGAATTTTAATATTTTTATCCTAAATACATGACCTTATATTTATTCTTATCAAACATCTTCTTGCCAGTTTTGGCTTTTCAATATTCTTTCAAGATTTTCTAAAATTTGCTTCTACTCTCTAGCATTTTATTTATTCCTTCCAGTTTTCTGTCATTTGAGAATTGTCTTCTGTCTTCATCCAAGTCAATGATACAAATATCAAAGAGCACTGGGCCCAAAAAGAAAGCTCATTTCCTCTAGATTGTGGTCCTCAGCTCCTGGCTTCTCTAGACCACAGGGAAAGGAGAAGTGCAGGGCAGAGTAGGAAGCAGGAGATAATACAGTCATAGTGTTCAGGACTACTAGAGAATAACTATAATTTATTGGTCACCTGGTCCAAACTCTCATTTTCCAGATGAGGAAACAAGTCAAGAGATTAATTGACTTGCACACAGTCACTTTTTAGTAAAACAAGGTGGACAGCGCATAAGCTTTGGAGGCTGAGGGTCTAGGTTTAACCTCTCATTCTGCTACTTATAACAGATGTGATATTGGAGAAGTCACTTAATCTTTCTGGGTCTCAAGTTCTTTATTGATTATATAAATATGCTGGATTAGATGGCTCTTCTAACTCATTTCAGTCCTAAATTTGTAATCCCACAAGTAAAAACAACAACAACTGGACTCTAAACCCAGTGGTCTTCTTATTTATAATAGAAAAACAAAAGGTCAACAATTTTATTCTTTTTCTCTACGTTTTTACTATTGCCTTCTTAGGATGTGTTCCTATTTTAAAAAGAAAATAATTATTTCCACTAGTTTTTGACTAGATCAAAATCTTGGAGGCAAGTTAGTGCCTTTACAACAATCCATGGAATATTATTTCCTTTTTTGGTATTTTAAGTGCTGTTCATTTCTATTATTCCCCCAGCAATAGGATTCTGAGTAAACAAAAGACTTCCCAACATTTATACAGGATGGATTTCCTCACTAGAATCCTTTGAGCAAAAACTAGATATGTCAAATTTGTTAAAGGATATTCTTTTTCAGTCATAGTTTAGATCAGATATCCAGTAAGGTCCACTTCAATTTCAGGCTTTTATGAGCCTGGAGAAATGAAAGAAATTCAGAATAAAAGAAAGAAAACCTTAAAGTACACTCCTGTTACATTCCCAATCAATTAGCAGAAAAAGTTCACAGGTTATCCTTCTTCTTCTTCTTCTTCTTCCTCACATTACTTTCCTCTGTACCTATCCTTGAGAAAATACATGGAAGGTTTGCTTTCAAGCCCATCAAGGGCAAATGGTGACATATTTAATTATTTAATCAAGTCAAATAATTTGCAAACTTCTGCTCATGGCTCTATGTAATAAACAGAAACTAGTCTTCTAAGTCACGTAAAAATTCTTATGACTGACAAATGAGACCAGATAATTCTTTTTAAAAAATAATTAATTAATTTATTTTTAGTTTCCAACATTCATTTCCTCAAGATTTTGAGTTTCAAATTTCCTGACAGTCTCTCTCTTCAACTTACCCCAAGACAGTATGCATTCTGATTACCCCTTCCCCCAATCCTCTCTCCCTTCTATGACACCCCTACCTTCTTTTATTCCCTTCCCCTCTATTTTCTTGTAGGGCAAGATAGATTTCTATACCCCACTGCCTGTATGTCTTATTTTCCAGTTGTATGTAGAAACTATTTTTAACATTCATTTTTGAATGCATTGAGCTCAAAATTCTCTCACTTTCTTCCTCCTCACCCACCCCCATTGAGAAGGTAAACAATTTAATATAGGTTACACATTTTGTATGACTATACAAAACACTTCCATAAAAGTCATGTTGTGAAAGACTAACTATTTCCCTCCATCCTATCCTGCCCCCCATTTATTATATTCTCTCTTTTGACCCTGTCCCTGCTAAAAAGCGTTTACTTCTAATTTACCCCTCTCATTTGCCCTCCCTTCTATCATTTCCCTGTCGCCCACTTCACCCCTTCCTCCTTACTTTGCTGTAAGTGTAAGATAGATTTTCATTCCAAATTGAGTGCACATTATTCCTTCCTTAAGCCAAATCCAATGACAGTAAGATTCATTCTTTCCCTGTCACCTCTCTCCACCACTGAAAAATCATTTTCTTTCCTCTTTTACATGACGCATAATTTGCACTATTCTATTTCTCCCTTTCTCCTTCTCCTAATACATTTCTCTCTCACCCTTTAATTTTATTCTTTTAATATCATCACTTCATATTCAACTAACCCTGTGCCCTCTGTCTATGTAAGTAATCCCATTAACTACCCTAATAATGGAAAAAGTCTCAAGAGTTACAAATACTGTCTTTCCATGTAGAAATGTAAAAAGTTCAACTTTAGTAAGTTCTTTAAGATTTCTCTTTTCATACTTCTCTTGATTCCTGTGTTTGAAAGTCAAATTTTCTATTCTGCTCTGGTTTTTTCATCAAGAATGCTTGAATGTCCTCTATGTTATTGAATGACCATTTTTTCTCCAAAGAATTATAATCAGTTTAACTGGGTAGATGATTCTTGGTTTTAATCCTAGCTCTTAGGCCTCTGGAATGTTATATTCCATACCCTGTGATCTCTTCATGTAGAAGCTGCTAGATCTTGTGTTATCCTGATTGTGTTTCCGAAATACTTGAATTGTTTCTTTCTGGTTGCTTGTAATATTTTCTCCTTGATTTTGGAGCCCTGGAACTTGGCTATAATAGTCCCAGGAATTTTCGTTTTGCAATTTATTCCAGGATGCAATCAGTAGATTCTTTTAATATCTATTTTACCCTCTGATTCTAGAATATCAGGGCAATTTTAATTGATAATTTCTTGAAAGATAATGTCTTGGCTCTTTTTTTATCATGTCTTTCAGTTAGTTGAATAATTTTAAAATTGTCTCTCCTGGATCTATTTCCAGGTCAGATGTTTTTCAAACGACATACTTCACATTGTCTGCTTTTTTCATTCCTTTGTGTTTGTTTTATAATTTCTTGATTTTTCATAAAGTCATTTGCTTCCAGCTGCTTCATACTAATCTTTAAAGGAATTGTCTTCTTCAGAGAGTTTTCAGACCTCCTTTTCCATCTGGCCAATTCTTTTTCCAGTGTTATAATTTTATTTTATTTTATTTTTTAATTAATTTATTTAACTTTTAACATTCATTTTCACAAAATTTTGGGTTCCAAATTTTCTCCCCATTTGTCCCCTCCCCCCACCCCAGAACAGTGAGCATTCTAATTACCCCTATCACCAATCTGCCCTCTCTTCTATCATCCCTCCCTTCCCTTGTCCCCATCTTATCTTTTATCCTGTAGGGCCAGATAACTTTCTATACCCCATTATCTGTATTTCTTATATCCTAGGAGCAAGAACAATACTCGACAGCTGTTCTTAAAACTTTGAGTTCCACCTTCTCTTCATCCCTCCCTCCCCACTCATTCCTTTGGAAGGCAAGCAATTTAATATAGGCCATATCTGTGTAGTTTTGCAAATGACTTCCATAATAGTCGTGTTGTGTAAGACTAACTATATTTCCCTCCATTCTATCCTGATGCCCATTGCTTCTCTTCTCTCTTTGGATCCTGTCCCTCCCCAAGAGTGTTGACTTCAAATTGCTCCCTCCTCCCATTGCCCTCCCTTCCATCATCCCTCCCACCCTGCTTATCCCTTTCTCCCCCACTTTCCTGTATTGTAAAATAGGTTTTCTTACCAAAATGAGTGTGCTTTTTATTCCTTCCTTTAGTGGAATATGATGAGAGTAAATTTCATATTTTTCTCTCACCTCCCCTCTTTTTCCCTCCACTAAAAAGTTTTTTACTTGCCTCTTTTCTGAGAGATAATTTGCCCCGTTCCATTTCTCCCTTTCTTCTCCCAATATATTTATCTCTCACCCCTTAATTTCATTTTTTAAGATGGGATCCTATCCTGTTCCATTCACTCTCTGCTGTGTGTGTGTCTGTATGTGTGTGTGTGTGTGTGTGTGTGTAATCACACGAACTATCCAGATACTGAAAAGTTTCAAGAGTTACAAATATTGTCTTTTCATGTAGGAATGTAAACAGTTCATCTTTAGTAAATTCTCTTATGATTTCTCTTTGTTGTTTACCTTTTCATGCTTCTCTTCATTCTTGTGTTTGAAAGTCACATTTTCTTTTCAGCTCTGGTCTTTTCATTGAGAATGCTTCAAAGTCCTTGATTTCATTGAAAGACCATTTTTTTTTCCCCTGAAATATTATACTCAGTTTTGCTGGGTAGGTGATTCTTGGTTTTAGTCCTAGTCCCTTTGACTTCTGGAATATCATATTCCACGTCTTTCAGTCCCTTAATGTAGAAGCTGCTAGATCTTGTGTTATCCTGATTGTGTTCCCACAATACTTGAATTGTTTCTTTCTAGCTGCTTGCAATATTTTCTCCTTGACCTGGGAATTCTGGAATTTGGCCACAATTTTCTTAGGAGTTTCTCTTTTTGGATCTCTTTCAGGCAGCAACCTGTGGATTCCTTGAATACTTATTTTGCCCTCTGGTTCTAGAATGTCAGGGTAGTTTTCCTTGATAATTTCGTGAAGGATGATGTCTAGGCTCTTTTTTTGATCATGGCTTTCAGGTAGTCCCAGAATTTTTAAATTGTCTCTCCTGGATCTATTTTCCAGGTCAGTTGTTTTTCCAATAAGATATTTCACATTATCTTCCATTTTTTCATTCTTTTGGTTTTGTTTTGTGATTTCTTGGTTCCTCATGAAGTCATTAGCCTCCATCTGTTCCATTCTAATTTTTAAAGAGCTATTTTCTTCAGTGAGCTTTTTAACCTCTTTTTCCATTTGGCTAATCCTGCTTTTTCAAATATTCTTCTCCTCATTGTCTTTTTGACCCTCTTTTGCCAATTGAGTTAGCCTATTTTTCAAGGTGTTATTTTCTTCAGCATTTTTTTGGGTCTCCTTTAACAAGGTGTTGACCTGCTTTTCATGCATTTCTTACATCTCTCTCATTTCTCTTCCCAGTTTTTCCTCCACCTCTCTAACTTGATTTTCAAAATCCTTTTTTGAGCTCTTCCTTGGCCTGAGCCTATTGAATATTTATTTTTGATGTTTGGGATGCAGAAGCCTTGACTTCTCTGTCTTTCCCTGATGGTAAGCATTGTTCTTCCTCATCTGAAAGGATGGGAGGAGACACGTGACCAAGTAAGTAACCTTCTGTGGTCTTATTTTTTTTTCCCTTTTCTGGGCATTTTCCCAGCCAGTTATTTGACTTCTGAGTTTCCTTTCCACACCCACCATGCCTCCAGATCTGCCCAGCCAGTGCTTGGAGTCTGAGATTCAAATGCCTGCTTCCCAGCCTCAGGGCTTTCAGTGGGGTCGGGGCTGCTATTGAGTGTGAGATTAAGTTCAGGTGCTCAGGTGGGGACAGGGCTGTCACAAGGGTCTCAATTCTCTCAGGGGGTTTCTGTGGAGACCTTCAATAATGGATTCGAGCTCCTGCCTGCTTTGGGAGCCCTTGTCTGCTGCTGCCTCTGCTGCTGCCTCCCGAGGGGGCCTGAGTTATGGGGACTCCCCACTCCCCTCTCGGACAGCCAAAGAGACACTCTCACCGACCTTTAGGACCTGTGGGTGGAGGCACCTGCTCAGGTGCTGGAGATTCTGTCCCTGGAGCCTGCTTGGATCTGCTCAGCTTGGTGCCATGCTGCCAAGGCATGACTGGGCTCTGCTCTGGGTCTGGGGTGCGACGGACATTTTGGGTCAGTTTTTCACATCTCTCTGGAACAGAAATCTCCTTTGTTACATTGTTCTGTGGCTTCTGTTGCTCCAAAATTTTTTGGGAGTTCTTCTTTACAGGTATTTTATGGGCTGTGGGTTCGGAGCTAACGTGTATCTTTCAACTCTGCCATCCCGCCATCTTGTCTCCTCCACCCGGGGTTATAATTTTAAAGCCTTTTACAAGCTTCCATTTAACACCACCTCTGGGCTATTCTCCTAACTCACCCTCATAGATTAGGTTCCCAAAAGGATAAATGCTACATCAGGCTGTGAGGATAATTCTACTAGTGTCACCAATTCTGCTTTTTAATTCATTCTTGTCCTCACTGGTTTTTTGCATATCTTTTGCTCTTCCAGTTAGTCTATTTTTTTTTCAAGTGTTACTTTCTTCAGCATTTTTTGGGTCCTGTTTAGCAAGCAGTTGACTTACTTATCGTGCTTTTCTTTCATCACTCTCATTTCTCTTTCCAATTTTTCCTCTACTTGTCTTATTTGATTTTCAAATTCCTTTTTGAGCTCTTCCATGACATGTGACCAACTCATATTTATCTTTCAGGCTTTAGATGTAGGAACTTTGACTTTGTTGTCTTTTTTCTGTTTGGATATTTTGATCTTCCTTTTACCAAAATAAGATTCTATAGGATGATTCTTTTTCTCATTTCTCCTCATTTCCACAGGCATTTCCTTGACATTTGAGTTCTGTGTTTCTTCTTCTAGTGGATGTGGGGGGAGTATGGTCAGCATCTATGGTCATAATCTGTGGTCCTATAGCTCTAGAAACAGCAGTTGCTGCTGTCACCGCCCCTTCATCCCCTCTGCCTGCCTGAGGCTGGGGCTGAACTTCTCTAATCTCTCACACAGGTCCAGCAGGGTTTTTCCAATGACCTTCCAATTTGTCCTTGGTGTTTTGGGTTTCTGAAGTCTGGAAACCCTTGCAGTTGTCAGAGATTCTGTCCTCCTAAGACTTGTTCAGGTCTCATTTTTGCCAGTGTGGACCACACTGGGCTGTGCTCTGTTCCTTTCCTGACACAATATATACTTCCCTTCAAATTTCCAGGCTAATGTATGATAGAGATTTGCTTCACTCTATCATTCTGTGGGTTGTGCAGTGCCAGAATTTGTTCAGAGTCATTTTTCACAGGTATTTGCCTGGGTTTTGAGCTTGAACTTGCTCTATCAAGTTCATACTTTTACTCTACCATCCTGGCTCATCACTTTCCAGATAACTCTTTGTGACTTAGAGTATTAGGAGAATTGCATTCAAAACTGTTAAAAAATATTGCCAAGTTAAAGAGTATCAAGAGGAGAGACCACAGCTCACTGACAACCCTTGAGTTGTGCATCACACAGACAATATTCACAGCTCTGAGGATAGCTATGGATATGTTTGCATAGTTGTGAATTTCAATGCATAAAAGACTCTCCATATAGAAGGTACAGCTAAAGCATTTATTCAGACATCAGAAAGCCAAATTCCAACACCAGAAATTTAAATCTGCTATAGCAGTCAAACAGTCAAAAAACATTAGTACTGCTGGGGACAAAGGCATTCCCAAATCTCCCTCACCCTAGCATGGACTTCTCATAATCAAACAGTCAGGATCTTTGCTGTGTCTGCTGATGTGGGTCCTTTCTCCTCTTCCTTGACCCCTCTCACTAACTTCCTTCTGGAGCTACTCTGCCCTTAATGTTCTGCCCATTCATCAAGTTCCTCCTGCCATAAATGACTTAGGTTCCAGATGATTTAAGTAGCTAACATGTGCCTATTAATAATTGGAAAGATATCTCTTTTTAAATTGCTATTATGTTAGGCCCCAAGATCTTTTAAATTCATTACGTAGGTTGGTGGAGCAACGAGTATCAATAGAATTGGAACAGGGATGACAGGGATGTTCTATAATCATATAGAACAACCTTAGAGAAGTTGTGTCAACAGAACTTTAAACAATATAACATGGACAACATAAAATGAGCACATAAAACAATATCTTGGGGTGGGGCTTGAGCATAAGCACCCATTCATTTCTCCCTAGAACAAATGTGACCTAAAATTTTGGGCTAAGGGGCAAAAGTCTCTTCTTCCATTGCTACTTCCTGGTGAAATTGGATGTAGAGCTGTCCTTATCCCAAGAGATCACATTTAAAAGATCATTTCTTTGGCTGGCATATGGAGCTTGGTTGATGCCAAGTTCAGATACAACATATCACAATAGTGGACAAGGAGTAATACTGGGCTTAAGAGATCAGGCATCTGCAGATACAGGACACTATATAAGTATGCACCCCAACATACACAGGGGGCCTGCTATCACAGGTTCTTAGGTCTTCATTCATAAAAGGAAAGTGACTTTTTAAGGGTTAAAAATCACTTTAATGAAGCACATATATCAACTCTTTAACCATGCACATATATCATTCAACTATTTCAAGGGAGTCAGCACCCCGAACTTCAAAGAAAATACAGAGAAATTAACAGTCAACAGACGTGCTTCCAAAATGTCTAACCATTAACATGCATACATTTTTACCAGAGAGCAAACATCTGGGTTTCTCAAAACCAATGGGGGGGAGGCTACTTAGGGGCTTCCCACAATCCTCTTCTAGACAAACAAACACTTCTAGTCAGTAAGACCCAAAGTAAAAACTCATCCTCAGAATATTTATACACTTTCTTAGAGCCAGAGGGCTTAACCCTCTGACCTAGTGTCACAATAGAAAAAACAAAAGGTACTTGGGACCCTCCAACAAAACAAAGCCCCTAATCAAGCTTCCCACAATGGGTAGGTCAATCAATAGGTGCGAAAGATCTTCCGCAATTTTATTCAAATAATGACATTATACTTCTTGATTAAAATAAAACAAAAAGAACAAAAATCCTATTTTACTATTTGTTACTGCTATTAAACCTGTAGGAAACAAATCTAGTAAACAAATTTAACAAACAAAAAACCAAAAAGAAACAAGGAGACAATAACCAGAATCATGGCAGACATAAGGTCAGCTGTGCTTCTGGAGTCTATGAACCCACTCTCATAGCCCCATTCATGGTAGAATATGTGAATTAATGGTACAATATGGTCATCATTTTTTCCTGAATAAGCAACAGTTATGGTAGAATCTTTCCCATGTGTTGTAACTTCTTCAGTTTTTGGAATATCATTTGGCTTGCATTTTACTCATATTTTAGCTCCCAATTTTATTCTATCAGTCAAACCCAGTACTTCAGTTCTTCTGCTACTTATTTCAGAAAGAGCATCAGTTTTCATAAGAGGTACAGTTTCTCAAGGAATAATAATGACTCAAACTATACTATCATTTTTACAAAACTGTATAGGTTCATCACCTACATTTCAGAATGTCACAATAATTTCTCCTTGATAATTAGAGTCTATCACTCAAGCCAATACATGTGTTTCTCAAGATGCTAAGACTGATTTAAGGAATTTTCATCCAAGATGATTTTTTGGTGTTTCTCATACATATTTTAGTAGAGATTTTTCTTATTTTTTTTCTATCCAAAGAAAAGTCCTCTAAACAGTTTAAATCATATACTGACAAACCTGGTGTCCCTGGATACGGTGCTGGGATATCCGACCTCAGAGTCAAACACTTAGCATTTGGAATCTTATGTATTTGTTGCTTTCTAATTTGCAGATTTGGGGTCATCATTCTGGGTAGAGGTGTACTTTCTTCCAGTGATCTATGATTCAAATTACAGGAAGCAATGAACAAATTATTTTTCCTATATTCATAAGAATTATTAGACCTTAACTTCCTTAACTGTTCTTTAAAAAAAATTACCAAGATGCTTGTGGATAGTATGGAATATGATATATCCATTCTATTTTGTTTAATACACAACATCTTTTCATTTTGTTACCTTTGAAATGTGACCCATTGTCACTTTGAATCTGCATTGTGGTTCCATAATATAGACTTATGATATCTAGAGTTTTATAGGTGTTTTTCTGGGTCACTTTCTTAGAGCAACAACCCACTAGTATTCCTGAATAGTTGTCAGCACAAGTGCATATAAATTTGAATCCTTTATCTTGGGGTAGGGGTTCAATATAATCTATTTGCCAAATTTGGGCTGGCGCTTTCCCCCTTGTTATCTCTCCAGTTACTTAGATAGTAACAGTTTGTTCCTTTTCCAACTGACATATGTAACATTCCTCTGCTACATCTTTTAACAATGAATTAGAGATACTAATACCTTGGTCTTCTGCACACTGGGGTGTGACCTGGACCCCTAAATTTCTAGACATTTGATGGACACTTTTTGTTGGTACTGGATTATCAGTTGGCATTAGAGTAGGGATAATATGTTGAGCAGCAATTTTTGCTTGTTGATCACCAAGTGTATTTTACTCACATTCTGGAGTGGTGAGGGCCACATGAGCATCTACACAAAAAAATAAATTACTAACCAAAGATATGTCCCATATATCTTCCCATAATTCTTTGCCCAAGACTTGTTTGGCATGGATTTCCCAATTTTGATTTTTCCATATGGGCATCCATGTAGCTAACCCATTAGCTACTGCCCATGAATCAGTGAATATATAACACTGTCCTCTTTTTTCTGTTTTGATAGCTTGAGGACACTGCCATAAATTCAGCATATTGATTACTTCACCCTATCCTACTACTTTCGAAAATCTGCCTAGTACATGAGGTATAGGCTACCACTTTCCAATGTCTTTTGTGGTCCAAGAATTTGTTGTTCCATCAGAAAACCATGCATGTGTCTTTTGCTCTTCAGTTAATCCATCATATCCCTCACTGCATTTTACCTAGGATTATAGCAACTGTTGCTTTGGTTTAGAGAATGTATCATTTCCGTCACTATCTATGTTTCCCTCACTATCTATTCATTTGAAGTAGAAAATCCACTTTTGTCTGTTTTAGATGTATTTTGAATACACCATTTCCATTTAATTTTTCTAACCTTTTGTATGTCTCTAATTCTGTGAGAAGCTGGGGTACTCATTACTCAGATCATAATTAGGATTCTAGGCCTTAATATTACCTCATGGCCTAAAGTCAGTAGCTCATCCTCTACCAGAACCCAATACACACAGCTAACAACTGGTTTTCCAAAGGAGTATACTGAACTCCAGATGAAGGGAGTTTTCTAGACCAAAATCTTAAGCATAAAATTTCCCATTTTTCTTTTTTGCCATAAGATCCAGTTTGCAAATTCATCCTGTTCAGTCATTTGTAATTCCACCGGACCACTTTGCATAGGCCATAAATCTAGGACCAACTGTATAGAGGCCTTTGCTTCTTCAAAACTTTAGCTTTGCTCAAATCCCCAATCAATTTTACATTTTTTTCCAAGTAATTTTATATAATGCTTTCAAAATCTGTCCTGGATGTGGTATATGATGTTGCCAATATCCAAATAATCCTATAAACTTTGGGTCTCTTTCTTATTGGTGGGATAAGAAAATCTTGAATCTTTAGTTGGGCTTACAGGAGAAATTTTCACAGCTTCTGATTCCATTGCCTAACCAAAAACTTTATTGTTTGAGCTGGCCCTTGAATCTTTGAAATGTTTGTCTCCTATCTTTTGTTTTCTATATGCTCAACTAAAAGCATCAAACTCTTTTCCATTTATACAGTTTTTTTCCTGTATTATGATGTCATCCATCCAGTGGATAAGCTGTGTACCATGTAGCTCAAAGTCATCCAGATCTTCAGCCACAATCTTATGACAAATACTGGGGCTATGCAGATATCCTTGTGAGAAATGTGTCAAAATATATTTTTGGCTCTACCAAGTGAAAGCAAATTGCTACCACTGTTTAGAATCTATTAGGATAGTAAGAAAGCATTGGCTAAATTAATAATTGCATACCAAGTCCCACCATATTTCTGGCTGCTTTTTTATTAAAGTAATGGTATCTGGAACAGCAGCATAAAAGGGAGGAGTGACCTTATTCATTTGATTGTAATTCACTCTTATCCTCCCATGTCCCATCTGACTTTTTTACTGGCCAGGCAGTATTATTCCACAAAGTGGCTGTAGAAAGTAACACTCCTGGATCAACATATCCCTTTATGGTAGTGGTAACTTCATCTTGCCCACCTGGTGCACAAAAGTGCCTGAAAGTAACACTTCAGAAGGTTCAGATAAAGTGATTGGGTCCATTTTTATTTTACCAACTAAAACTGTATTAATTCCTGTCTTCCTTACTGCAGATTGGTATCCCCTCTCAGGAAAATTTATAGTCATACCTCTTAATATACCTATCCGAATAATATTTTCAGGTATGGGTACACAATTACCAAAGTATATTCTTTCTTAGGTAATTGTTCAATTTTCATCATTAGGTTGACTTTTCTGGCCGATATTTCAGCCATTTCCAATCCTATGATAGTGATAGGAGTTCAATTTTTAAACTTATCAGGACTTCCATTTATAAGGGAGGTTTTTTCCCCAGTATCTATTAATGCACTAGTTACAATATTTGATTCATTTTTCCAATATATAATCAAATTGATATGGGGTCTGTAATCCCATATGTATATTTCTTATATCTGATCTGGGGTTTGGACAACTTCCCATTCTTCCTGAAGGTGTGACAAACTTGGATACAAGGGTTCAGGATGATCTGTAAGGACAGTTCTTACTTTTCTATTTTGTTTGGTATCAAGTTCTTTTTCTCAGTACATTCCATGTAACCCAATGGTTGGAATACCATCTGTGCTTCCAAAATCTACCCCTGCCCTTGATAGAGCAGTAAACAATTCATTTCTTGTCAATCTATTCTGATTTTCATTCTGCTAACTACTTATTCTTCTCTCCTAGGAAGTTTGTCCTTTCCCCAGTACCCTAAATCACTTAAATGTGAAATCTTGTCTAGCACCTCCAAAAAGGGTGTCCTATTTCCCCAATCATTAGTCAAAATTAAGTGCTTGTAAGTAGGAGAAGTTGTCTTCATTATTGTATTCTTATGGTAAACTGCAAAGGGTGTATCATAGTATGCATCTGCATTTCTAATCATTATGTCAGTCATCCTTACCTCCTCCTTTAGCTTTCTTATACAGTCCCTAAATGAATAACAGGATCTGTCACTACTAGGCCACATAGAATCAGGTGCCTATTGCAGCCTTCTGCAGCCAAAGATAACAGATTAGTCATGTTTTTACCACCTTGCAGATTATAATCTCTAAAAGCTTGCTATACAAAAAGATTCTAATACTTATAAATTTCAAGCAATCCACACCATTGATTGATACTCCTGCATCCCCTTCATCAACATCCAAAATATTACCTATTCTCCCACCATTTGGGTGAACAGATTCAAAATATCTGTGATCTTCTAATGAGAAAATCCTTAATTATTTCCCTAATTACTGGGTCACCTTCTTGATTCTCCTGTTTCTGCCTCACTATTGGGCATGTTTCTGCCAGAGGAGCTTCTCCCTTTAATGCTTTTTTCACTTTCTTACATTGACTTTCTTATATTTTCCTCTGAAGCTCTTTCCTTGTAGTAATCATTGTGGCAACTAGGCTGGGTCTGTACAAAAGTCACATGCACACTTCATTTGTCAGCCCTTAGCATCTTCTGGGCTAAATGAATAGCCTTTTCTTCCACCAGAGGATGCCCCCCTCCCCCCCACAACTTGCTCTTTTAAAGGAGAGCTGGAAAGCTGAGAATTCCCATGAAAACCAGCAATGCCTTCTTCCATCTGAATTTTTGCTTTAACAGCTTGTCTCTGCATTTATACATAATACAGTAGATTTTCAATAAAATACAGCCTCTCCTACATACCTCTACCAGTTCTTTCCTTGGTTTTATTGGTATTCCTTGCAAACACCTTTCAAATCTCCAGGTTCTCCCTCCTGTAACTTCAATTCCCAGTGTCAGGGGGTCCAGTGCTTTTAGCCATTCCCTTGCTAGGGAAGAATGCTGTAAATCCTCCCATCCTGAGATTTCTACTTATTCCTCTTAACACTTTTTGCTTCCAAATAGAGATTTTATACCATGAGATCTTGTTTATGATGCCAAATATATCACCCAGGCAATATTCACAGCAGTAAGGATGACTATGAGTATGCTGGCATAATTCTGAATCTCAAACTATAAAAGACTCTCTATATAGAAGGCAGAAGAAAAAAAAAAGACATTTATTCTGACACCTGAAAGCCAAATCCCAACCTCAGAAAGTTAAATCTGTCATAGTTGCCAAGAAGTCAATACACATTGGCATGGCTAGGGACAAAGGCATTCCCAAGACTCCTTTACCCTTCCAGTGGCTTCTCACAAACAAACACTCATGAGACTTGTTGGGCCTGCTGACCTGTGTCTTCTCTCCTCTTCTATGACTGCTCACATTACATTCCTCGTGGTTCTTCTCCACGTTTCCTGTACCATCTGTTCAGCAAGTTCCTCCCATCACATATGACTTAGGCTTCCAGGTGATGTAAGCAGGTCACATGAGCCTATTAATGAATGGGAAAGATGTTTCCATTTAAATTGCTATTAAAAGTTGATATCATAAGAAAATAGCTGGCCATAACTAAAGATGCTTATCTTGAAAACTTGGAAGGGAGAAGGAAGGGGTGGAGCACATTACCTTTATAAAAATTATTTGAAGTTCTGCCATGTTGAAGAGTGATTAGATTTATCCTGTTTGTCCTCAGAGCTCACAACTAGGAGAAATGAGCAAAGGGTTCATAGAATCAAATTTAAGTTTTGTATCAGATAATACTTCCTTACAATTAGATCTGTCCAAAGTGGGAATGAGCTGCCTCAAGACATGTTGGATTGCCCCTTCTGTGAGGTCTTTAAGTAGAGATTGGATGACCACTCATTGAATATACAGTAATGGAGTTTCTTTTCCAATTTAAGTTGGACTAGATGGCCTATGTGACCCCATCCTACTCTCAAATTCTGTGACACTATGATATAAATTGGCTGTTTTAGAAACATGTAATCTTCAGACTTATGATCTGCAATAATTTAAAAGTATATTTCTCCGAGTTACAGATTGTCTAGCATTTCATTAAAGATGATTTAAAAAATGATACGTGTGCAAACCTTAAAGGATTAGATAAATGTGTTACCATATGTTATGAGTACCATTAACAATACTATTACACACTCACATACTGAAAACAAGATAGAATATTCCACTCTATTAATGAAAATGCTGCTCCTATAAAATAAATAGCAATGTCTGGAATTTATATGTGGACTAAGCATGTTATAATGAGCTTAATAGTAGTTCATAGGATACTCCATCATGATATCATTTGCCATGATTTCAGGGATGTCTTCTCTATGTACAATAATTGAAACCTATATTTAACTTGAAATTTTAAATGGTTGTATGAGAGATTAAATGACTGGTACCTGATGACAACAGTATCAGAGATAAAATTGAAATTATACCCACCTATTTTTTGACTATGTGTATATCCAAACATCTTCTTTGTTATCTGTTTTTCTTGGCTTGCAATTACATGAAATTATCTGGAAAACTGAGCAAAGAATGCCTTATGAAACATAATTAACACAGACCAAAAGAGTCTTTATAACATTGTTAATTAGCACAATGGGTTAGCCCTATCCTTCATTACCAATATTATGAAGGTATTTGTCCATGGAAATAATTCTGTAATTTAATTTTGTCTATTTCCCTATACAAATCACCATCTGGGAGATGACTTCATTGTATAATGTTATTAACTGTAGGAATATTAATTTGTTATTATTTGTCATTATAAAATAGTTCTGGTTAACCATACACCTCTTCTGAAGACTGCAAAATAAATTATTCATAATATATCAATGTCTTTCTAACAAATGTAAGAAATATGGAAGGGGTCTTTCTCCGTCATAAATGATATAAAGTAATATACAAGGATAGCAAGTGATTTGACCAAGTTTAAAAAAATGATAACTGAATAAAGTTATTTTATAAGAAAAACAGCTCAGTTTTCTTTACCATCCAGCTCTTCTTCTTTCTACTAGACGATATTGACTCTAAGTGTGTTAAAATCTATGGTTCTAATGTGTTAATACTTTTTTAATATGTGAATTCCTCTGTGGAAAAAAAAATCAAAATTTTAATAGACACTATTGTTAAATAAAATCTGCTCTTCAGAATAACTTCTCTTTTAATTGCTTCTACAATTCTATCAAGCAAAACAATTGGAATTTTAGATGTAGTAGATGTATTTAGATAATTGCTCCTGGTAGGGTTATTCTTCACCGAAGGTCTTAAAATTATAACATTTAACTTAAAGGTCATATCTCACAATTGAAACATCCTGGACATGTTGTCAAAGTATCTGGATGAGAATCCTAGTATAACTATGTCTTAGGTAAATATCCTGAGACAAGTTATTTATCTCTTCTTTTTCATTTGTAAAGTGGGGATGATATTTGCACTACCTGTAAAAGGAATGAAGAGCACATGATGGGTGAGTTAATTATCCAATACAGTCTAATTTGCAGAAGAAAAAATCATAAATGTAAGTAATTAAAAGACCAATGAAGAAGTTTATTGAGGATAAATTCCAGTGTTTTTTTTAATGGCTTAAAAAATACTATGGAAATTCAGATCTTTATTATTGCTCATCTGGAATATTTTAATAGGATCCTAATTAATCTTCTTTTATCCAATCTATCACATTTCTCCATTTTATCTTTCATATAGCAAAGTTATTTTCTTAAAGTGTGAGTATTATACTCCCTTTTGAACAATTCCCAGTGTCCTCATATTGCATTTGGATAAATAAACAGCTCTATTTGCATTCAAAACTGTTTACAATATCACTTCAAGCTACTCTTCCAATTTAATCATACATTAATCCTATTCCATTTTCCACAGTCCAAATCAAACAGGCATTCTTCCTGATATTCATGTGGTAATCAATTTGTCATTGACATCCTTTTGTATGATTTGGTTCCTGTGCCTGGAAGCCAATTCTTTTTCCCATTTGTCATTTAGAATTATAAGATCTTAGGATAAGATCATAAATTTAGAGACAGAAGGTACCTTAGGGATCATGAAATGCAACTACATTATTTCACACATAAGTAAACTAAGGCATAGAGAGAAGTAACTTGTCCAAGATCACACACCTAGAAAGTGTCTAAGATGTGATTCAAATTTACATCTTCCTGGGTTCGAGTTCAGTGCTCTATTTACTACAACATAGATAATTTTTCGTAAACATGTCTTTTGGTCTGCCATTTACATGAAATCTTTTATGATTATCCTAGTTGCTAATATCTTTCCTCAACAAAAAATAAACGAAACTAATAAATAATGGCAATTTTAAAAAAAATCAATGTATTTATTATATATATACACATATATGTGTGTGTGTATATGTATATGTAGAGAGAGAGAGAGCAACTCTGCTTCTTCTTCGTGCATAAAGACATTTATTAAACTTCATCCCTCTGTCAATAGGAACAAGAAATCCCCAACATATTGACTGGGAATGTTTGTAATAGATCAGTGAAGAAGCCCAGATCTTGAAGAGTCATCTGAAGTTTTTCTAAGAATCATTTTTTTATGTATGCTACAAGGAAAATTTACCTTTTTCTAGTATTTAGTTTTTCAATCTTTGTACTATTTTGCCCATTGCAATTTTTCCATTATAGTAAATATTATTTTATTTTCTTACTTTTTCTTGGAACGTCAGGAACTCTATGCCATAGCAAAAAGTAATTAATCACAATTCCTCAAGTATTCAAGTCCTTCTCAATTTATTTGCTTGGATGAGTCAGTAATAGGCAACTCAGTTGTTTATTTTTATTTTTTTGTTTCATTTGTTTTGTTTTATTTTTTAAATTTTGAACACATTTTGCTTTGTCCTTCTGTGTAACTGATCCATTTTTCATTGCAGACTTGAATGACCCTTGAAATGATTGACTATCCCATACCAGCAACTCCTTCAATATCTCCAGCAGTCACTGAAGAGTGCTTTTTAGGAGTGATAATCTGAGTGTGTTCCCTTGAAGTAATATATATATATATTCTTAAAAATCACAGAATTAAAAATAACGCCAAAATTTAAAAAATAAAATATACTTGTATGACATAAATTCCAGCATTTGACTGAGAGAGGACTAACAGTATGTGAGGAAAGAAACCTTCTTAATTTTATCTGGTCAAAATCAGATATTCAGATACTTGATTCAAGTATCTGTGAATAGAACAACATATATATGGTCACTACTGTCACAAATTGAAAATATTTTGGAATTATCTCTCATCATAATTAATTAATACCAAATTATATTTATAGATATACTGTCTCCTCCAATGAAAGATAAGCTCCTTGAGAGTAAGAATTGCTCATTTTTATGTTTTTTTATCTTTTTCATCTACCATAGCATACTTACTTGTTGAGTGATTGATTGTTTGAATGGTTGGTGAAAGCTGTCATCTGAGTGAAGCGTTGTTAGCAAGCTAAGTGGGCCAGTGATAGAGACACAATGATGGAAAACAGGAAGGGTTAATTACTGTGCTATCACCCACATCTTGCTGGGGGAAAAAAACAAACAAAAGCAGAAAAAAGTTTCCAGAACTATTAGGCAAATTTATGGGAGGAAATAGAAATAACTCATATAGTATCAACAGGCATGGGTAGTTGGAAAGGTGGTCAATTGGAGATACCAGCATTGACAGTACCATGGATCCATTAAACTAAGTACATTCACAATCAAAGGCCTTGAAGGCTGCTTTGCTGTGATAATAGATATAACAGATGAATGGAGTTGAATGTTTCCCTCATACTTTCCCAAGCATGACTGCTAAAGATGTGCATATAGCAAGTGGATTGAATACAAATCACCCAGTTAGTAGTGAAGACAGTGATGGTAGTAAGCAATGACAAATCAAATACACATATTAACTTCTAGCTGTTCAAACTATGACAGAACAAAATGGGCCTTAAGGTATTGTCAGTGGTTTCTCTACCTGTATACCAGGACTGACAATCTCCTTAATTCATCCAAGAACTTAATTGATGGGTAATGAGAATGTGAACAAAGCAGATACTGTTTCTTTCCTTTTTCCTTCACCCTATATCATCTGGTGTGAAACTGTGCTCTGATGTGAATAATTAAATACTTCTAGTGAAACAAATAAAAAATGTATTCTAGTTTTTTCCCTTTAGAAATGACTGGGCCATGTTTATGCTTCAGAGACTTTTGAAAGAAGATTAATGGCATGACTATTAGTAAAAAAGATGTCTCTCTATATTATACTGGCATTACTTTTGAATATGAGGTGTCACACATCTTTTCAGAAACTGCTGCATCTACTAGACTGCCTCTGTCTCAGCTGTGACAGATTGTCAAATACAAGGTTTATTTCTATTACCACCTTTGCTGCTTCTTTAATTTGTAGGCTATTTGAAATTGTCTTTCACCTTCATTTTTAATGCATAAATATTGAAAGTAGGCAATTTTGAAATCTGGGAAATTCTAATATTCAATTTCTAATCCAATCTTCTCTTTGGGAAGCCATCCCTGATGAAATCTATCAGATATTGTTTTTTTCCTCTTTTGATTTCCAATTGTTTACCTGTCTTTTCTTTAATACCCAGAACAGAACTATTTGAGCAAGTAATCTGAGAGATATCCTGATTGATCAGAAAGATTGGTAAAAGCCCAAACTTACAGAGATTTGAGTGCAATTTTGCTGGTGGTCTTCTATTAAATTCAGAGGAGAATGCAGAAGATTTGGGATGGAGTAGGGTAAGTGGAGGAAGAATTATTACATTGGTGAATAGAGTTTCTGTATTTAGAGACTTATACACAAATGAAATCACAAAAACACAACCAATCACATGAAGAAAAAATTGACCCATAAAAGTGGGAAAAATTGAAAAAAATATAAGGGTCTCATTTCTTAAGTATGTAGAGAACTGAGTCAAATTTACAAAAATTCAAGTTATTTCCCAATTGATAAATTGTCAAAGGATATGTACAGGCAATTTTCAGCTAAAGAATTCAAAGCTATCTGTAGTCATATAAAAACATTCTAAATCATCATTGATTAGAGAAATGCAAATTAAAATAACTCCTCATACTTATCAGATTGTCTAATATGATAATAAAGAGGAAAATGATAAATGTTGGAGGGGCTGTGGGAGAACAGGGACACCAATGCATTGTTGAATATATATATATGTGTATATATATATATATATATATATATATATATATATATATATATATATATATATATATATATATATATATATATACACATACTTACATACATACCTATATATATATATAGTTGAAAATACTAAATATATCAAAAATTAAACTGCACAGATAAAATTTAATAGAGCATAAAATTTAATATAATATGTGCTAGGAAGCTGTTAATGAAAATAATAACTGATTATCAGAATGGATGGAAAAGCAGATGAATCAATCAGTGAGAGGATATTTATTAATTATTATGTGCTAGGACCTGTTCTAAATGTTGAGGACATAGAGGCCAGCAAGTCAGAGAACAGGAGGAACATTGTACAACTTGAAGACAGTGTGTGTAAAGACATAGACACAGGAGGTGGAATGTCTATCATGGGAAACAACTCATCTTGAGGATGAGGAAACTGAGATAAGTGACTTATTTGTCAGTTAGTTTCTCAGGTTGGATTTCAATTTAGTTTTTCCCCAAGTTCAGGCCCCACACTCTAACCACTATGCCACCTAGCTGTTCCCTATTGACTGGAGGAAACCAGTATAGAGTTTTCATTATGAGAATGATCTTAGCTTTAGGAAGATGATTTTGGCAATTGAGTAGAGCATGGATTAAAAGTTAGAATCAAGGTGTTTTATTAAAATGCCACTGAAAAAGGCAGAGTGAAAAAGAATGAGGATCTGAACTAAAATAATGTCTGTCTGTGGGAGTGGAAAGAAGTCAATGAAAGAGAGTGAAGTAAAGAATTGAGAGAAAAAAATAAAGATGTCTTCTTAGTCAACTAGCTGAGAACAATAAGAGGTTGATAAAGTGTTTTGAAAAAGCTTTAGTCGTTCAAAATATTTGGGATCAGGAGGTAGAGACAAAGTGAAAGAATAAAGAAAGAGACCCCTCGGAACCCTCCTCCAAACTCCTCCAAATATCTTTAAAATGACTAAACAAATTCTAGAATAGCAGAGTGAAACACATTTCCAGCCCCAGACAACTTGAAAGATTGGCAGGAAATGTCTGTTGCACCAGGGTGAGAGAGAAGTGAAGTCCAGGGCAGGCCATGACAGCACAGATCTGACTTTAGGAAACCAGAAGCAGGTCTTGGGAGACACTGAATCAGCAGTTGCAGCAGTTTCTTCCAGAGCTCTCAGTCCATAGACAAAAAGGTGGTCAAATAGGTGACCAGAAAGATCATTTTGCAAGCACTGATATGAGACTCCACTGCTTTGCCCACCCTCAGATCTCGATCACAGTCCTGAGAGGCAGTCCCAGCGTCAGGAGGGGTACATTATAGCAGAGTTTGTGACTACAGTAGAGAGGAGACACTCTTCACAGTTCCGGGACAGAAAAGTGTTCTTGTGATTGCTCACATACTAGAGCACAGGTGAAGGGAGTACTAAACACCTCTACTTAGACCATACAACACTGGAAGAATTGAAAATGGACAAATCTCTAGAAATACCTCTAAAAACAACTGCACAAAATCACTGAAACTTGGAATAGCACAACCTCCATCCTGAAAACAACCTTGTTTTAGCAAAAACTTAAAAATCATCTAATAGGTTGGGGAAATAGGCAAACAAGAAAAAACCCTCTAAGTATAGAAAGAAACTATGGTGAGAAGGAAAATCAACACACCCACACATACACAGACACACACAGACACACACATACAGAAGATATCAAGGTCAAAGCTCTTACATGCAAAGTCTCCAAGAAAATTATTAATTTATCTCAGGCTATAGAAGAGTTCATATTGGATTTTGAAAATCAAATAAGAGAGGCAAAGGAAAAATTGCAAAGAGATTGATGCAAGCAAATCATGAAAAATGGGTGAATGGCTTGGTAAAAGAGATATAAATATTACCAATGAAAATTACTCCTTAAAAAAAGGCATACTAAATGGTAAAAGAGCTCTAAGGATCCAAAGAGGAGAGGAATGCCTCAACAAAGTAGAACTGGTCAAATAAAAAAGGAGTTCCAAAAACTCACTGAATAAAATGATATCCAAAATAAATTAAAATGAAACAAATGGAAGCTAATGTGCTGGGGTTGGAAGCTCAATTCCATGTGGACAGTCTCGGGCGGGTAAAGGTGGGAACTTCTAAATCTTAGAGTTCTCACGAGACCCCCCAGGAAACGACTGGGAATCGAGGTGAACCGAGCTATCTCGTGTATTTCCGCCTCTTCCCGTGAGAAACGTGATGGGAGAGAGCTCTCCCCACCCTCGAGATTGTCCCAGATCTGGGCACACCTAACAGGCACAGTATTCAGATGCAAACTATGCAACTGGAGAACTTAAGTAGGATCAGGAAAGCCTGAAAGCTCTCTTGGGCGGAGGGGCGCGGAGCGGACAGGACACAAGGCTCCGCTTTCCCTCTTTCTTCTCTCCCCTCCCCCTCTCTCCCCACTTATACTTCTACTTCCAATCTCTTATTGTAAGATCTTTGCCTCCTTGGGAGATTCTTCGCTCCCTCCTAAGGAAGAATTCCCCTGCACTTGTAACTAGACCCTGAAATAAAGCTCAACCCTTGTTCGACTCCGAAACGTCCTTTCTCTCATATGAGCATCCGGTTTGGCCAACCGAAGACCTCCGATAGAGGTAAGGGAAGACTCGGGTAGCCCTCAGGCCTCTAGGCCTGGCACTAATGACTTTATGAGGTATCAAGAAGCAATGAAATGAAACCAAAAGAATATGAAAAAATTAAAAAAAAACCCAAACTATCTCATTGAAAATCAATTGACCAGCAAAATAGATCCAGCAGATATAATTTATAATCTATTGGATTGTCTGAAAGGCAAGCAAGGCCTGGATATCATCATTCAAGGAATTATCAAAGAAAAATGCCTTGATATTCCAGAACCAAAACATGAAATAGAAATTGAAAGAATCCAGCAATCATTTCATGAAAGAGATACCAAAAGAAAAATTACCAGGAATATTATAGTCAAATTCCAGAGTTCTTAGGTAAAGGAGAAAATATTATAAACAGCCAGAAAGAAGCAATTCAAGGATGATATAGCCACAGTAAGGATAACATAAGATTTAGCAGTTCCTACATTAAAGGATCAGAGGGTATTGAATATGATATTCTGGATGGCAAAAAATCTAGTAATGCAAGCAAGAATCCCCTACCCAGTAAAACTGAAAATAATTCTTCAGGGACAAAAATGAAAATTCAGTGAGATGGAAAACGTTCAGGCATTCTTGAGGAAAAGAACAGAGTCGCATAGAAAATTTGACTTTCAAATACAAGACTGAAAAGAAGAATAAAAAGGTAACCTGGAAAGGGAAATCATAAGGTACTTACTAAGGTTAAATTGTTTATATTCCTACATTGGAAGATGATATTTATAACTCATGAGACATTTCTCATTATTAGGCTAGTTAGAAGGAGCATATATAGACAGAGTGTATAGGTATGAGTTGAATATGAAGGCATGATATCTGCAAAACAAAATTCAGGGGTGAGAGAAGACTATATTGTAAAAAAAAAAGAAAGGGAAAAGTAAAATGGGCTGAGTTATCTCACACAAATGAGGCAAGAAAAAATTTTTAAGGTGGAGGGGATGAGGGGGGAGTGAGTGAACCTCACTGTCATCAGAACTGGCTCAAATAGGGAAAAACATACATACTTAATTGGTAATAGAAATCTATTTTATCCCACAGGAAAAACAGGAGGGGGAGCAAATAAAGGACAGGGTTGCTGATAGAAGGGAAGGCAGAATGGAGGAGGGGTAGTCAGAAGCAAAACACTTTTGAAGAAGGAGAGAGTTAAACAGAGAGATAAAATAAATGGGGTGAAGGAATAAAACTGAGCAAAGTATAGTTAGTAATATTAACTGAGAAAAGAAAAGCAATTTCACTGATGAAGGTCTCATTTCTCAAAAGTATAGAAACTTGAGTGAAAAATAAGAGCCATTTCAAAACTGATCAATGATCAAAATATATGATCAGTTCCCAGATGAAATAATCAAACCTTTCTATAGTCATATCAATAATCTAAGTCACTATGGATAGGAGAAATGCAAATTACAACAATTCTGAGATAGTATATCATGTCTGTTAGATTGACTAATAGGACACAAAAGGGAAATGACCAATGTAGGGGGGGATGTGATAAAAATAAGACATTAATGCATTGTTAGTGGAGTTGTGAAATGATTCAACTGTTTTTAGAGCAATATGATGACCAAAAGGCTATAAAATGACCTATGACCAAAGGGCTATAAAACCATGCATTGCCTTTAACCTAGCTATATTACTACTACTACTACTACTACTACTACTACTACTACTACTACTACTACTACTACTACTACTACTACTACCACTACTACTACTACTACTGCTACTACTACTACTACTACTACTACTACTAGGTCTGTGTCTTTAAATAATAAAATACAAAACAGAAAAGTATTTATATGTACCAAAATACTAATATCACCTCATTTGTGGGGAGCAAAAATTAAAAACTGAGGGGATGTCCATCAATTGGGGAATGGCTGGAGAATGTGTGGTATGTGATTATGATAGAATACTATTATACTATAAGAAATGATGAAGAGGATGCTGTTAGAAAAAGCTGAAAAGACTTGCATAGATTGATGCAAAGTGAAATGCACTACGTGTAAAGTAACAGCACTATTGTGGAATGATTATCTGAGAATGACTTGGCTATTTTAAGCAATACAATGATCCCAACAAATCTGAAGGATTTTAATGAATAATGCTTTGTATCCCCAAAGGACTGATGGAGTTTGAATACTTTATTTCATTTACTTTATTTTTCTTGAATATTCTGGAACACAAGATCCTTTGCAAATGGTGGTTTCATAGTTGTAAATGCTTTAGGTCTATCAAGAACAAAAGTGGGGATGGGTGCAATGGAATCAAGATGGCAGAATAGAAGCAGGGAACTGCTACAGCTTTCCCCCCAAACCACTTAAAAATCTCTAAAAATAATTCTAAACAAATTCTAGAGAAGCAGAAGCCCCAAGATGACAGACTGAAGCAAATTGCTAGTCCAATAAAAATATTGGGAAGGTTAACAGGAAAGGTTTATCACACTGGACTGGGAGTGGAACAAAATTCATCATGGGTCTTGCCAGCATGGATAGAGTAGGGGCAGGCCTTAGGGGACTGAATTGTGGGCAGCTGATGAGAATTCCAGACTTCTCAACCCATAAACACTAAAGACAGCTTCAGAGGGCAATGGGAAAGGTGTCTCATCTGGCTGAGCAGAGAGTGTCCTCTGGACCCAGCCCCAGGGCAGCTGAGCCCACTACTGAGGCAGAGGCTGCTTCTGGAGCCCTACACTTAACAGGGCTCAAAAGTCAAGTAACTGGCTGGGAAATTGAGCAAAGAGGGGGAAAAGAAACAGACTATAGATTTTTACTTCCTTGGTGAAGAGGTATTTTCTTACATCATTGGTGATGAGGAAGACCAAAACATACAGCCTAAGGAAGACAAAAATACCATAGCTCCTGCATCCAAAGTCACTGAGAAAAATATGAACTGATCTCAGGCCATGGAAGAGCTGAAAAAGGATTTTGAAAATCAGGTAAGAGAACTAGAGGAAAAATTGAGTTGAGAAATGAGACATACAAAAAAAAAATAATGAAAAACGAGTCAGCAGCTTGCTAAAGGAAACCCCCAAAAATGCTTAAGAAAGTAAAACTGTTAAAATTAAACTAACTAAAATGGCAAAAATGATCCAAGAGGTCAATGAGGAGAAGAATGCATTAAAAAGCAGAATGGGCCACATGCACATGTTTATATACACATATGTACACATATGTATGTATATGTGTATATATATGTATACATGTATGTGTGCAATATATATAGATAGACAGACAGATAAATAGATAGATAGATAGATAGATAGATAGATAGATAGATAGATAGATAGATAGATAGATAGATATGGAGAAAGACAGAGACAGAGGTCACTGGGTGAGCTGAATATGAAGGGATGATATAGAAAAAAGAAAATTATGGGTTGAGAATTATGTGGAAGTGAAGGTTGAAAATTGAAAATAAATTTATTTAAAAAAGAACAAAAGTAACATCATATCCTGAAGCACATTTCCATTTATTGTTATTCATTTTATAATGTTGTTTCTTCACATTAATTTATGGGAGATGAGAATAAGTAAAAATTCCCTTGACTTTTGCTAGTGTGCACAGAACGTGCCTCCTATATTTTTTATTACTTTATTAAAACTTAGTTTTAACATCACATCATATACTTCACTCTAAGGATGCACACACACACACACACACACACACACATATATATATATATATATACAGACATAAATATATAATATATACACACATACATATCTACATATATATAACATGACCATAATCTGAGAACACAATGTATGCGTTTCTCGAACAATTATTGTTTCCATACATACAATTCTTTTGATTTGTTTATTGTAGGGCAACTGAGAGTCATGCAAATTGATTGTCACAAAATATGATAAATAACTCAGAATATTTTTGTAGCAATAATATTAACTAACATTTATGTAGCACTTACTCTGTGCCAAGTACTGTGCAAAGCATTTTATAATCATTCTCTTATTCAGCCTCAGGAGGACCTTGGAAGGTAGGTACTATTATTATTTCCATTTTATAAGGGAGGAAACCGAGACATACAAAAAGTTAAGTGACTTGCTTCTCCTAAGTTGCATAGGCATAGAGCTATTGTTTAATTATAATAATTCACATGTCCAAGTGAGTTTCAGTTTTTAAAGTGAATACTTTATTAATCTATTTTCAGTGTAAATTCTTTATAACATAACTCACCACAATTATTGACTTTATTATATAATAGCTGTCATAATAGTAGAGTTTGAAGGGGTGGGAGCAATCTTGACTAAATGATTTTTAAGGTCCCTTCTAGCTCTACAATTCTGTATTGATGATTATCCACATATTAACATACTCTGTGTGAACTGGGTAAAATTACAAAACCTTTTAAAAAGCAGCATTATTTTCAAAGATAGGCATTAGTCCTTTATTTTCAAAGAAATCTGGTTAATTTAACTACATATACATGCATCCATATTGACCTGTGGCTTTAGCATTTTTTGCATCCTTAACCTTACGTATAATTAATGCTTGTTAAATTTGGGGTTGAAAATTGAATAATTATAAAATAAGAGATGAAAATAGATTGGTAAATATAATTTAAGCAGTCAAAATACATGTTTCACTATAACACTAGTATGTTTAATTCTGAGACCTTGTTTTTTGTTTCTTACATTTTGTTTCACATTTACTCACTCATTGATACAGCAACCGTTTATTTGGCACCTATTCTCTTCAAAATACTGTCTTGGTTCTTAGAGAAAAACAAAGAAAATTAAAATTATGTCATTATTGTCACAGAATTCATAAAACAGTGGTAAGACACAATACATATTTAAATTACTCTGTGATAACTATGTAGTCATGTAATGCAAAACAGGATATAATAAGAGTGAAAGCAACTCAAGAAGACTAGAAATCAGAATCTGCTTTGACAAAAATTAGTTATGTGGCCCTGATTTAGTAGCATTTTATTATTTTTTCACTTACAATATAAACATAGTTTTCAGCATTCAGTTTCATAAGATTTTGATTTCCAATTTTTTCTCCCTCCCAAAACAGAATCTGAATAATATTACACATACACAGTCATATTAAATATAATTTCCCATAAATCATTTTGTGAAAGAAGAAACAGAATAAAATGGGAAAAGCACAAGAAAGAAATAAACAACAAAAAAGTGAAAATAGTATGCTTCAATCTGCATTCAGATTCCACAGGTTTTTCTCTGGATGTGGATAGTGTTTCCCATCATTATTCTTTTGAAATTGTCTTAGGTCAACGTATTGCTGAGGAGAGATAAGTCTATCAAAGCTGATAATCATATGTTATGGTGTACAAATTTCTCCTGTTTCTGCTCTCTTCACTCAGGATCATTTCATTTAAGTCTATCTAGTTTTGTTTTGTTTTTTTTTTCTCAAATATTCCTGTTTATCATTTCTTACTGCACAATAGTATTCCCTTACATTCATATACCACAACTTATCCAGCCATTCCCCAATTGATGGGCATCCCCATAATTTCCATTGCTTTATCACTTTACCATTTTTATTATCTCTGAGGTGAAAAACCTACTAGTGATATTGCTGGATCAAATAATATGCACAGTTTTATAATCCTTTGGGCATAGATCCAAATGGTTCCTCTAAATTGGTTTACCAGTTCACAACTCCACCAACAATGTATTAGTGTTCTAATTTTCCCATTTCTTACCCAACATTTATCATTTTATGCCCTATTAGCCAATCCGAGGAGTATGAGTTGGTACCTCAGAGTTGTTTCAATTTGCTTTTCTCTGATCAGCAGTTTAGAGAGCTTTTTTCATACGCCTATAGACATCATTACTTTCTTCATCTGAAAATTTTTTGTTCATATCCTTTGATTATTTATCAATTGAGCAATGGCTTATGCTCTTATAAATTTGATTGGTTTATCTATATGTTTTAGAAATGAGGTCTTTATTATATTATAATAATATAAAGATGCGGTTCTGAAGAGTTGAAAGTATCTTCTTTCCATTTAGGGATGTAACTAGTTCAATCTTATGAAATAATGTAAGGTCTGGAATTCCCTTTGCTGGGTCACCCTGTCCCTCCACCATAAATGTGGGGTATTCTTTTGTTACCAAAGAAGAGACAAAGTAGACTAATCAATCATTATAAATAATGACAAATGGAAATCTTTGGTCTTGGATGACTGGCATACAGTTTTGTAGATCACCTCTAAGATCCCAAAATCCCAATAGTAATTATAGAAAACAGACAATGTAGGAAGAACTATAGAGTGCACCATTTGTGACTGATAGATATTTTTTTTGTTTTCTGCTGAGTAATATGCTTGGGATTTGAGTCAATGCTATGGCTCCAAGTAACTTTTTGTAGGATTCATCTACTGGTCACATATGGGTCACAATATTCTTGTTTTGGCTTCCATAGGTCATATTATCTTAAATTTTGACTCTGTCTAAAATATACTTTTAAACAGGTCACCATGTATGGACTTGCACATTTCACAGATTTTAAGTTTTTATGGATTTTTGCTTATTACTGTATTTTAGCGCTTTTCCACAGTGTGAACCCTACACATAACATATTTTTCTTTCCTATTTACCTTTTTATGCTTCTCTTGAGTCTTGTATTTGAAGATAGAATTTTCAGTTTTGCTCTGGCAAAGAAAAAAGTTTGAAAAGGAAAAGGAAAGTTTGAAAGTCCCCTATTTCATTGAATATTCATCTTTTCCCCTAAAGGATCATGCTCAGTTTTTCTGGGTAATTGATTCTTGTTTGTAAATAAAGATCCTTTCCTTTCTGGAATATCATATTCCAAGTCTTCTGCCCCTTTAATGTAGAAGCTGCCCATGTAATCCTGACTAGCTCCTTAATATTCTTCTTTTCTGACTAGTTCCAATATTTTCTTGACTTGATAATTCTGAGATGTATCTACCATATTCCTTAAAGATTTCATTTTGGAATCCCTTTCAGGAGGTGATTGCTGGATTCTTTCAGTTTCATTTTACCCTCTGGTACTAGGATATCAGGACAGTTTTCATTAATAATTTTTGAAATATCCTATCCAGGTTCTTTTTTTTTTTTTGGTTTGGCTTTCAGATAGTCAACTAACTATTCAAATATTTCCTCAGGATCTGATTTCCAGGTCAGTTGTTTTTCCACTAATATATTTCACAAACCTTCCCTTAATCAAATTTCCTTTAATGGGCAAGTGGATAAGATTTTTAATCACATTAATGTTACAAATACTATTCTGTTTCTAGTTAAAGAAACTCGTTTCTGTACTTTACTCCTAGTAAAGACTCTTGGATGATTAAGGCAAGATTCAATCAGAAGTGTTTGATTATACTAAAACAAAAGCAGCCAATGATTCCACTTTGCTTGCCATCACACTTATACTAGAAAGCATGATAGATTTGGCATGGAAAGACATATTTTAATGACATATTTGCTACTTTTAATATATTGGACAAATCAATTTTTGTCTTTGGAGGTTGTCCTACGTTGGAAAATGAGGTAATCAGAAAGAGAGGACATTTAGAAAGGTAGGTGGCACAGTGGATTGAGAGTGGACCTGTGTCAGGAGGTTCTGACTTAAAATCTCATCTCAGACACTTCATATTTGCATGGCCCTGCTTCAATTTTTTATATGTAAAATAGAGATAATAGATTGTACCTCATACACTCAGAAGGATAAAATGAAATACTTGTAACTTTATTTGTGAACCTTAAAATATTATAGAAATGTTGTTAATACTATTTCCAGTAGAACTCCTCCCAGATCTCGATCTTATGGTTGTGTATCCTATATGATTACAGGCAATCTATGTTGCTTATACTAGTGATAAGAGAATATAAACTTTGAAAAGAATATCTATCTCTATTGATTGTATCTATCTGGTTAGTGAATAAAGAAATTTGGACATTAATTTTGAATATGCAGGAAATGTACAGTATTGAAATGATATTTAGAAAAACTAAATAATGACAAGCAAAATTGAAACTAGAGTTTCTTAAACCAGAAGCAAATTCAGCTAAAGTAGTGGTAGAGGTGGTAGGCAGTGAGGAGAGTTGAAAGGGGAAAGGTGAGGGTGAGGGATGGATGGCAGTGCAAAGGATAATCTGCTAAGACAGAAAGAATCCAATCTATCCTCCAGGAACTGCTCCATGTTTCAGTAATGCATTCAGGGTTCCATAGCTGCTCAATTTCCAGAAGCTGATGGGGCAGTGGACAGGTAATAGGTAGGAGAGAAATACTGACCTTGAGAGAGATGGTCACCATGTCATTGGGGGCAGGGTTTAGTAGGGGAATGAGAGCTGTGGTACCATAGTGTAGAAACCAAGGAAGCCTGCCTCTTTCAGATGTGGTCTTGCTCTAGTAACACAGACAAATGTTACCTCTAAACCCCATCATTAAAAATTACTTTTTTCAGAGAATGAATGATATGTGATTGCTATTTCTATCTTCATTTCATTGTTTTTATTAATATATTAGCAAAAATGCCTGTTGAAACTACATTCCTTTTTTATGGGCACTTATTCAGTGGCCAAAACACTCATTTTATCTCATCTGTTAATCTCCATGTCTCTTATCTAAATGCTATTGAATCTAAGATTACTGGCAGTATCTTTTGTGCAGGCCTGTCTTAGAGGCACAGTATGAGTGTTCTAGATTTCTATCATATTGATAAATGATAACGTATATGGGCTTTGAAATACATTTTTTAAGGGTGTACTCACATAAGAGCAATCACAAATACATTTGAGAATACACTGTTCAGTATATAGTTCTCCTTTCTCCACTCATATTTAATCTTACTTTGAAAATATCTTATTTTGACTTTACTATTTTGACCCCAAAGCATGTGCATTCACGTTATTTTTCCCTAAAAGAATCTAAACTGTTTTAAGTCAGATATATTCTCATTTCTGTCTTTGCACACTTTGCACACTGTCAGCTGGACACATAGTAAGTACATAATATATAATAAATTAAATTGAATTAGATATCGGGCATTTTATTTATGGGCAGAAATGTTTAGTGAAGTCTGATGACATTTATTTTTCTGGACACAAATACTTTCTTATCGACAAAAGAGGAGGAGTTCCAGAGATAAAAAAATAAAAGAGTGAGAAGTCCATAGGCATTCAGTAGCAATGGATATAATGACTGTGAATGTATGTATATAGTGATGTATTTAGATTTAATTTTCTAATAGACAAAAACCACAAAATATGCTTGAAGATATAAATTTTAGTTTCATTCATCAATTCCTTCAATAAGAGAAATTTCCCTCTAAGTCTAAATGAACATTTTGTTTCCTTTCATTGAAGAAGACCTAAAGTGAGAATTGGCAATTCTCAATGCCTAGACTGAAAAGTCAGATTCATTCTGAACTACTTTACAACCTTTCTAAATCAGTGTTTAAAATAACTTTTATCAGCAATCAATCCCTTTGCGTAATTTATTTGTGCAGGCAATATACATATTTAGTTTTATAATATTTGAACCCTAGCATTTCTTTTTTCCTTAGATTTTAAAATAACAACCCTGTCCCTGGGTGAGCACTCCAGCGAGGATTTTGTGCGCTCCAGGCCTAACCAAGAAAAAAATATTTTCCAACAAATTTGATCCTGCTTTATTTTCTTTCCCAAAGCAATTACACAGTGGATTTAATATTCTAACAAGTTTCCCACAGAGGTTTGAAAAATGCGTGGAAAATATAGAAGATAAATATTAAACACTTAAAACCAGTTTGTGTGTGTGTGTGTGTGTGTGTGTGTGTAAATGGAAAACAGTGTGGCAGATAATACATTCTGAAGATCTGAAGTCTATAGTAAGATTTACATACAGACAAGATTTATATTGTTTCCCCTCTTTTTCATGACGAATTTAAATTCAATATCAGAATGATATTGTAGACTGTATGTTGAATTTGAAATCAGGTCAGGTACTAATGTAATAGAATGTTAGCTACTTATAGACAAGTGCTATTCATTTTTGTGTCTATCTTTTGTGCTAACACATTCCTATTGAATTGAATGTGTATTGAATCTGCACTATTAGATTTATTAGCTATGTGTCCATGGACAAATCAATTAACGTCTCTGAATATTAGTTTATTCATTTGTGATGTGAGGTTAATATATAATAATAATATAATAATAATAATATCTATAATACTTACCACACCAGGTTGTTAGGGACAAAGAAGAACTTTCAGTTTCAGGAGAATTAATGGTAGTAGGAGGAAGAGGAAGTGGAAGTGAAGGAGTTGGTCTTGGTGGTGATGGTGATACTGCTATAAATATTATTTTTATCAGAAATGCAATGCGCAAATAGGATTGAAAATACTGCAGGAACTATGGAGTTTTGGTCAGTCAATAAACATTAAGTGCCTATTATGTGCCAAGCACTGTGTTGAATTCTGGGGATACAAAAAGAAGAAAAATTATCATCCATTCCCTCAAAGAGGCAACAATCTAAATTTGGACCAGGAGATTATTTTAAGAAGTGCTTAACTGACAATGCAAATATATATATATATGCATATATATGTATATATAAGCATATAATAACATATACAAATACTATATATATAAATCTATATATAAATCTATATGTGTGTATGTTTATTACACACATATGTATGTGTGTATATGTATGTGTATATGTACATTACACACATATGTGTATATGTACTTAAATGTGTATATAGAATGATTGCTCACTTGGTGTTGCTAGTAATGATAATGACTTGAATGTTTTCAATAATTAAAAGCCCTATACTTCAGTGCTTCAAAGGATGGACGTTATCAGTATAGAAACTTCCTACACAGATCGAGATTGCAAGATGGCCATCCCTTGTTATATGTGATTTTTGCGCATATTTTCCCTTCAATACTTCAAAGAAGGTGTATCAATCATTTTTTTTATTAAGTACCTACTACTAGCCAGGAACTGGGCTAGGTACAATGACACTTATGCTTATTGTTTGTTATTGCTTTTCTTGTAATTACTGGTTGCTTGTTTTCTGTTTTTGCTTGTTTGTTTGTATTAGCATATCATGATTCCATAGTCTCTTGAAGTTGTTGACTACCTGGGTCTGTCTGTCTTTCTTTATGGACTGCATATTTCCTATTCTAGTTTTTTCAGTGATGTTATTTCTGAATGTCTCTCCCTTCTCATTAAAATATTCTCTCTGTCTCTGTCTCTCTGTTTTTGTCTGTCTGTCTGTCTCTCTCTCTCTGTGAGAGACACAACTGTCTCTGTGTGTGTTTATGGTACTTTCATTGTACTCCCCACCACCCCAGTTCCCAACAGAAGAATTTAAGCTTCTTGAAAGCCAGGATTATTTAAAAAATAGATAGAAGTAGATTAGATGTACATATATAACATTCATATATACAGATATATTTTCCTTTCCAGGCCCTTAGTCAGTATTTGCACATAAAAATCTAATAAATGTTTGTCAAATCTAACAGATTTACACATAGACATTCTTGAATAACATTTCCTAACCTGCTCACACCAATCATGGGTCTCTTCTTTGTCCTTTGGGTTGTCATTGAGTTATAGATATCCAGGATTTATAGCCACATAGCAGAGCCAGGAGAATATTTGTGTTGAAGAGATGAGTTTTTAAAGCAGGAATCATTAGGAGATCATTGAAAGAATAACATAATTACCTAAATGCAATACAGATCAATCTCCTCTTCTCATTCAGTTGTGGACCTTGCTTATTCATTTGTAATGCCTGTAAAAGAGGAACAAGTGAATGGACACGTTTGTCAGGCTGCCCACAGCGGTGAAGATTGAGAATATGAGGACAGGGGAGACAAAAATAGTGGATAAAACCTAAAATTGGTGTAGTCTTTGTAAGATAGCAACTTCTCTTTGATCTGTGTTTATACCAATGAAATGTGAGTAAAAATGTGAAAACTAATGTGATGGGAGATGAGACTTTAATCAACCATGTGCCCTCCATTGACTTTGACAGCATGTAAGAGGAGCCCAATGTGACTGTATTATGAAATTGTATTTTCTGACCCATAGTTCCTGCAGAATAAGTTAGCTTTATATCTAGGACTCAATAATTCATGAAGACTACAATGTGATCTGACAAATCATTGTGGCATAAGCCTCAATTATAGATCTTTTGTTTAGTCCAATAAACTTCAGTTGATCTTGTACACCCCACTCATTAGCATCACATAAAATCATTACTCTAAATGACTTTCATTTTTCTAATGGTATCTTTATTTGTTATTGGCTTTTATGAGACAAGGCAATGTTTACTGGCGGAAAGAGCAGAGAACCATAGCATGAGAGTTTAGGGTCTGTTGATGACATCAGCTTTATTATGAGGGCCAAGTGACTTACTTAGTATGTTTTCACATGAAGGAAACATATCTAAATGTGTTGTATTTGTGGTTATAAGTATCTTTTAAAACTTTGATTCTGCCAGAAGAAAAATTTATACAATAATAGAAATACTTTTAAAAAGTGAACAAACATGAAAGACTTGGGAAATCAATGACTAGCGACAGATCCAGAGAACTCTAACCATGATGAAACATGCTGCATACATGCTACTCTGTAAGAGAGACATGATGGGATCAGAGTACTGATTGAACAGTTTATTCATTCATTAATTCATTCATTTATCCATTTATTTGCTTTTTTATTCATTTATTTATTTTAATTATTTTAAAAATATTTATGGAAATGGCCAATGTGAGAATTCTTTTTGCTTGACAATTCTATTTGTAATATTTTTTCCCTTGCTTTCTCAATTGGAATATGGGAGAAGTGGGAGAAAGAATATGATTTTAAAAATAAAATTGAACAAGAAAAAAGTGTGTGTATATACATATGTACATATATTCTCACATATGCACATATACATATACACACTTCAGTTGTTCATAACTACCGCTGTTCTTACTGTTCAACTGTCTCACCTGTATAGTCAAACTGACATCATGTAGGTGTGTGTATGTGTTATGTCATGCGTAGTTATCCACTACCTCGGGCTAAATGTGCATGTGTGTATATGTGATAGTACAAAGTAGTTGGAAAGAACATTGGATGTGGAGTTACAGTGGTACTTTTTTCCCCAACTTACTAATCATATTACCTTGGGAAAATCATTTTAACTAAATTCTCAGAGTCTCATTTTTCTCAAAACCTTTTACATTTTTCAAATCAACAGGTTTAATTTTCTATAAGTAGTGAGTATATACTGGTGTTCCCCTTATCTTCCTAGCAGAGTATTTGTATTTTCTGTTCAATTCTATATTGAATCAAAAACATTTATTGGGCACTACCTATGTTTAGGTGCCATGCTAGGGGCTTGAGGCATAAAGAAAAAAAAAGAATGGATCTTGTCTTCAAGATTTTCTGCTTTTCCCTGCATTGCCATAGTTCAGTTATTCCAGTTGTGTTAGACTCTTCATGACCCCAGTTGGGGTTTTCTTGATAAACGTACTGGAGTGGTTTGCCATTTCCTTCTCTAGCTAATTTGCATGTGAGGAAACTAAGTCAAACATGATTAAGTCACTTGCTTGAGGTGACACAGCTAGTAAGTGTCTGTTGCCAGATTTAAACACAGGAAGATGAGTCTTCCTGATTACAGACACTGTACTCTATTTACTGTGCCACTCAGCTTCCCCTGCATATCCTGCTCCATTTTTTGTGTCCCATATGGTTCCTGTGGCATTCTTGTCCTTTCCTCATGCATCTCAGGACTGTACTGAGATTTATTTTTTTTCTTTATGATCTACATTTATTCAGGGCTACTCCATTCCATTATCACTTACTCCACTTTCCTAATGAAATTGAAGTGTTTTCAGTCCTATTTGGCTCACCGCATTATTCTGCTTTCACTCTCTGATTTGCTCAGATTTTCTGTTTCTCTCACCTTTTCCCTGCCCCTTTTATTTCTCTGAAGTCCTAAGCAAATGGAAACCACTCATCTAATCAGAATATACGAGAATTAGCTTGGTACAGTCAAAAATACAATGGATATTAAGTCAGAAGTCTGGGTACTTAACTGTATTAATCCTTGCAAATCTCTTAGTTGATCAGAGACTCAGTCCATTCATCTCCAAAATGGGCTGACGACTCTGCTCCCTCAAAGGTTGGTGTGCAGCAAATGCTTTCAGTCTCCATTGAAATCTCCAACTATTCAATCTTTCAATTCTTTATATTATGAGTTATTAGGGATTTTGACAGATTTAGTGTAGGAAAGAAACTTAGAGGTCTTATACTCCCACAATCTCATAGTTGAAGCAACTCAACTTAAGTTGAGCCAATGATTGAAGCCAATGATAAGCCCAGGAACACCATGGTGATTCACAGAGGTGAAAAGCAAACTCTGATACTTGGACTCCTAATGTTATAGTCCAAATTATATGCGTATGTCTGCATGTATATAAACATAAACATTATGACATATTACACAGATAACCTACGTGTGTATATATACCTACACAGACATATATACATACACATATATTTATATTGTGTATGCATATATGTGTGTACACGCACACATACACACACACAGATATCCTTGATCTCATTCTTATTCTGCTTCACTTCACATTTTACTGCTTTTTTCTGTGTACTCTCTCTACTCTGAGTGTTCTCTAGGCTTCTTTTCTCATTCATATCCACTATGTATCTAATGGTTTCTTGTCAATCTTTTTTGCTAGCTCATCATATATATGATAACCTCTCACTAGGATTATCCCATATTTCTTATTTAGAGCCTCAACTCTTAACTCTGTACACTCTTGCTTAGTGACCTTAGCAGCTTCTACGAGTTTATGTATAATTGCTATATAGATGAATCACGGATCTATATCATCTGCTCAACTATCTCAGCTCAGTTACATTTCATCAATCACCTGTTGGACAATTCAAGCTAGTTTTCTTAGAGACTTGTCAAACTCACTATGTTCAAAACAACTTCATTATCTTTCATCCCAAATATTCTATTCCTCCAAATTTCCCTATTCTGTTGAAAGCAACACCATTCTCCCTGCATCTAAGGTTTGTAACCTCTGACTCTTAAATCTTCTTCATCTTCCAATATCCAATCAGAAGCTATATTCTATTATATCTATGAATACAACCTCTCTCACATCTGATCTTTTCTCTTTTCCCACAGAATCTGCCACATTAGTTCAGGCTCTTGTGACTTCTCAGCTAGAATATTGCAAGGACTCCCTTATTAGATGTCTTACTTAGAATTTCTCTGCAATCTAATCCACCAGCCACCCAGTTTCCAAAGTGATTTTTGTTAAGTAGAGATATAACCATGCTCCTTCCTAATCAATAAGCTATCCTATCTTGCTAATTCTAGGATAAAATAGAAAGTTGGACTTTTGCATTCCTTCACTGTAGCACATCTTATTTTTCCATCCTCATTTTTTATTACTCACTTTCATGCATGTCATAATCCAGTCAATCTAGCTTTCTCTCTGTCCCTTAATATATGAATCTTTATTACCAGCTCCATATTTCTGAACTGACTTTCTGTCATCATTTTATTTCTGCTTCCCTCACACCTCTTGCCTTCTCTCCCTAACTACATTGAACTTAATTGTTTTGTATTTATTTTTAGTTGTATCATTTTTCTTTACTTTCTGTATTTGTTCATGTTATCACCTTAATGGAATATAAGCTCCTCAAGAAAAGGGCTTGTGCCATTTTATGCCTTTGCATCTTTGGTACCTAGCACAATACCTGGAATATAGTAAGCACATAAAGAATGGTTGTTGATCAATTGATTGGCCTTTTTTGCAGCATTTATTAAGTCAGATAAGAATGCAAGCATGGCTTCAAAGGGAAGTACGATAGTCTTTACTTTGTGACTTAAACTGTCTATAGAGTTGGTGGTTGTCTTCTAACTATGTATTTTTGGATTCATGGGTTTCAGGTGTTTTTTAAAAAAATAGAAGCATCTTTTCTCTCATGTCAATGTGTTATAACACATTTCTTTCTCTATATCTCAACTGACTTCACATTACTGAAAGTTATGCTTCAGATTAATATCACCTTCTTCTTCCACACTTGCTGTAATCTATGTAATTTAAGCAATTATTACCTCTTAATAATGTAATTTCTCCTTGTGTACTTGGGAAAGGGTACAGGTTGAACAGAAGAGAGAGAGAGAGAGAGAGAGAGAGAGAGAGAGAGAGAGAGAGAGAGAGAGAGAGAGAGAGAGACAGAGACAGAGACAGAGACAGAGAGACAGAGACAGAGAGACAGACAGAGAGACAGAGAGAGAGAGAGAGAGAAAGAGAGACAGAGATAGAGACAGAGAGTCAGAGAGATAGAGACAGAGAGTCAGAGAGATAGAGACAGAGAGATAGATACAGAGAAACAGAGACAGGGAGACACAGAGAGATAGAGAAACAAAGAGACAGAGACAGAAACAGAGACAGAGAGAAGGGGGAGGGGGAGGAAAGAGTAGGGGAATGGAAATGAAAGGATAGGAAAGAAGAATAGGGAACTCCACATGGTACCACAGATGAATAGGACTTGGCAACCTCTTCTTTACTCAGAGATCACAGTTTTGTAAAAGCTGTCAGGTTTTGCCATGATCTCTGTTGTTTCTCTATCATGAGAGAGCTTCAGATGAATTTCCCCACTGGTCCTACTTTAGCCTAATTATACATTTTGCATCTCAGTGAACTTAAGAAGAGCTAATCCTTCAAGGTATTTATCAATGCACAGCCTGAATCATAGTTGTCTTCTGAGCTGATGTCAAATAAAAAGTATTAAATGTTTCATTACTATCCTCACCAGAACTGATGTGCATATTTTCCTATGTAAATTTTATTATTATTACTGTTTTGTCAATCTCTAAACATCCATGTTTCTTATTATTGCTTTTCTTGTTCTCTGTGGCATGATCTGAATTTAAATAATGAAAATTTTATTTTATTACTGTATTTTTAGATAAAGATGATGGTATAAATTTTCATTTAGACTCAATTCTTAAATGTTTTGCAATGCCTCAAGTATTTATATTCATTTAATATTGTTTGAGAATAGTTGAGAATATTGAATAATCATGACCTTCCATTGTGGGTGCAGAATCTGTCTTGGTAATTGATTTGCACTGGAGCATTTGAGTCTTCTTGCATCCTGCTCCCCTTGATAGGCAGCATACAGAAAGCAATCAGGAAGCCATTATCTGTTCACCTAGGGGCTTTCATTTGCATTAAAGGAAAAAAAAGAGAAAGAATAACTAAGAAAAAATAAGATGTGATTTAGGAATTTTTTAATGTGTTCAACTTAACCTTTTACAAGACCTTACTGATGACATTATCTACAACGCATACCTATATGTGTGTATACATGTTTGGTATTGGTATTGGTGTGTATATATTTTTGGTATTGTATTCCTGGGAAGTTATACTCTGTTTGAAAAACTAAGCTGGAGGAACATTAGCATGGGGATAAGAGATCTGAAACCTGTGTTCTACTCATAGGTCTGCCTCTGACTTGTGACATAACATGAGTAAATCACTTAAGAATCTGTCTTGTTCTAAGTTTTCTCCTTGGCACTAAGGCAGAAAATAGGCTACATAACACAGTTATAGCTGGTTGTTTCCAGTTTTAACAATCTATAAGTTTTACTAATGGAAAATCAAAAAGACTTTGCTAGTATATTTAAATGACTTCCCTTAAATACCAGGAAAAAACTAATTTTTTTTAATAAAGGAGGGCCAGAAAGTCCAGAAACAAAAGAGGGGAAATATAGCTGTGAGCATTTGGGTAGTTGTAAAAAGAGGAAGAAACAGAAACATTTTTTTGACATAGACTACTGAAATAAGACCTATAAGATCACGTGTAGCCTTGGGGCCACAGGTTCCACCACTCCTGAGCTAAGCTAATAAATTCTAATGATTTCATACATGGTAACAGTTTCAACTTTTAAAAGGCAGAGTAACCATTAAGAGGGATTCTATTTGGGATCTCATTTTCAGTAACGGAAGAACTGGTTGATGGAATTAATGATGGTTGATGAAGTAAGCTGGCTGGGCTGTTAGAGCAACCACTCTTAGAGTTTGTACTAGAGATCGGGACATAATGCAAAATGCATCCTAGTTTTGGGCAAAAGAGATTTCAAGGAGTTCAGAGGGGAAAATATAACCATAAATGTATTTGTGAAGTAAAATTCCTTTTTTTAAAGTAAACCAAGAAGAGATGAGAGATGAGCAAGAAGGAAATTTTGAAGACACAAAAGGAACCACTTATAGTGAGAAGGAAAATTGAGATTAGTCAAAGATACCAATATGGATGGAACTACACAGAACTTGGGGATAGAACACTGTGATTGGAGTGAGAAAGACTCATCTTCCTGGCTTCAAATCAGGCTTCAAAAACTTGCTGTCACTTGTGTTACTCTGGGCAATTCACTTAACTCTGTTTGCCTCAGTTCCTTATCAGTAAAATGAACTGGAGAAGGAAATGGCAAGACACACCAGTATCTTTGCCAAGAAAATTTCAAATGGAGTTAGGAAGAGTTGGACACAACTGAAAAGACTGAACAACAAGAGGGAACTCACTAATTTACTTAGATTTAATAAAGAAATATAAATGATGGAAGAAAAACAAACAAAAGACAATGAATATATGAGTATCACACAATCTTTTCTAACATCGCGAATGCTAAGGCATAATATGAGCTGAGTTTGACATGGGAAGCCAAGTACGACAAAACATTTCATTTGGTTAGTTTGAGTTTGTTTTTAGGTATATTGGGAAATAAAAAGGGTGAATCAAAGATGGGACAGATATTTTGTTTGTGGCTGATGGAAAAATGATAACTGTCTCTCTTCTTACCAAGATTATCAAACTTATCTTCCTTTAAATCTCATTTTATAGCTCTCCTGTTCAGAAATCTCCAGTGACTCATTACTGCCTCAGATATTTTTTAATTTTTGATCTTAGCATTTAAAGTTTCCCACTGTACCACCCCCTCCTACCTTTCCTGTTATATTTCATGATACTCTCATGTATTCACTTTTTATCTCAGAAAGCCTTCTTGACAAGTTCTTCCTTACATACAGCTCTCCTTCTTTACATTATTTTCTAATTGCTCTTCATTTTAAATATTTTCTTTCCTTAGAAGAATGCAAGACCCTTGACAACAAGGGTTGTTTTATTTTTGTCTTTGTATCTCTAGCAGCTAGTACAGTACCTAGCACAAAGACTTTCAATTAGTAGATGGATAACAACTTTTGTTGACTTAAATTAGTGAAAACAATAGTTCTCCTCATAGTTTTAAGTGTTGAGAAATGTTTCTTATATCATCCTTCATTTTATACTCACATAAACCCTGAAATGCAAGTACTACATATGGACAAACTGAGACTACAGGAGATTAAGTGACTGGTCTAAAAATCCAATATATTTCAGATTCAAAATGAACATTTGTTGTTGCTGTTTTTTAGAACTCCAGGTCCAGCACTGAACTATCAAGAGATGTATTTGATGGTAACTACCAGCTCAATTTCCTTCATGCTATCTGAAGAAAAAAGGTACAATACAGGTAGTCCAGAATAGCCAGATATGATAAAAGCTAATATACTCATGATGATGAGAATTTATGATCAACCATAAATAAAGAATCGAGTGGCATTTACAGCTTCAGAGTAAGCTTAAGACCTGGGCTAGAGGTTCAGCAATTCAATGACAACAGGGGGAGAAATAGGTTTAGTTTTGTGAAAGATAGGTCCTCATCTTTTGACTATGCTTGAGATACATGGACAGAAACAGGCATTTGCAAGATCCATATAGACCACATGAGAGCTAATCTCAGAGAGGAAAGCACCAGCATTGAAGTGGTGGGCTGGAAAGGGGGTAGGAGATGAGAATGCCTCCTACAAAAGATGGCACTTGAGTTCTGTATTGAAGGAAACCAGATAGTCTAAGAAATGAAGATAAGGAGGAAGAAGAAGAACTCAGACTTTGATCCAGATTACCCTAGTTTTTAGTCCCCCATACTTAAGTGTTTTTGTGTGTGTATAAGAATCCACTGAGGTCTCCTATCAAAATTTCTCTAACAATGACTGATTTTTGTAACTATGCAGACTAAGAATATATGTATATTTTGTTTAATTTGAGAGTGTACACATTGTTCCTAAATTACCGTGTCCTTTATTTTATTTTTAAAAATTATGAATTTAAATGATGTTATAAATTTAAATCAGAGGTAGCTTTTGAGGTTTTAATGCAAAAATTAATCATAATAAATGTATGATTTGTTCTCAAAATTGCTTTTGTGGGTAATGAGCTTTTCATATACTACTAATACAAGGGAAACCATATAGCCAGACAGTGGAAAAGACAGAATAAATGGACAAAGAATATTATTTACATGATAGAAGAAGTAGTGTACATAGAAATACTACATTAGCAGTATTGTAATTACGCATTCTTCCCACTGCTCATTGATCATTTCGATAGCTGTGGGTATTATTAAAGTAATTGATTAATTACAACTGAATTATTCATTGCTGGTCTTTTTCATTATAATGAAACTCCCCAGTTAGTGGAAAAGTTTTAAAATATCTTCTCTGCATATTTCACCTCAGGAACAGCAAACTTAGGTATGGATAAGCAATTACAGTAAATTCTACTCCATTGATTTCTAATAAAAGCCCATCCTTGAAGATGACTAATCACCTATAAACAGCATATTTATCAGGAGTGGAATTAATGGATGCATAATAGAAAACTATTGAAATATTCCACACTTACAACTCTGCCCCAAAACAATTCTTCTGATGAGAAAGCACTTATCTCCCTCAACAAATGTATTCCACTAAGTCGAAATATCACAAAAGCAAAAATATTAACTAACACAACTAATTCTCCATATTTTGGAGGTACTTTTTTAAGTTATTTTTTTTTTCAGATAATAGGATCATAATTTAAAACTAAATTAGGACCTTTGAGGTCAGCTGATCTAACTTACTGGTTATACAGAAAAAAACACAGGAAGGTCTGGACAGAAGAAATAATTTGACTGGCCCAAGTCATAAGTAGCAGAGATGCAATTCAAAATTAATACTAATTCTACTATGCAACGATGAACTTTTTATGGCTTCCTTTTGAACACCTTAGATAAGAGATACCATAGCTGTGTGCCTACTGGAAAAGAAAGGATCCACATGATACTGCTCCCTTTGTCTTTTTTCAGAGACCTTTTAGACAGTACAAAAAGAATGTAACCACTTAAATGTGTGCCCTTTATTTGTAGGTATTCAAAATTCATTGCCACAAGGTGTTCACTATAAAGTATAAAATTTAATTTTTCTTTAATGGGTTGTATTTCCCTTTGACTCATGTTAACCCTGTAGTTATCTGGTTGCTTGAGAGGAAAATTACTAACAAGTATATTATATTAAGCAAACAATGCATGGACATGTGAATTTAAACACACTCAAAAAAATATACTAGGTAAGATTTATTTGATTTACAAAAGAATTAACTGTGATTTCCTATTAATTACCAAGCTTCCTTTGTTCATTTACAAAAACTTAATTTTCAAAAGCTTTATATATACACAACATTTTTAGAAGGGGATAACAAGTCTAATACCGTCAAGATCAGGAAACAGTAAGTATTATGGAATTGAAGATTAAATGGCCTCCTGAATTAAAATCAGAGTCTCTATCTGTGGTATAAAAAACAGAATTCTATTCCTGGATGAAGTGGAAGGTATAAACAAAGAAAATGCTTTATATTATTATGAAGGTGGAATCTTGAGGCTGGTAGGACCATTGGAAATCTCCAATAATTCTCCACACCCCCATTCCCCATCATCTTTGATAAGTGGTCATTCATCTTTACCAGGTGCTTATCCAATGACAAGGAATGAGAATCCATTAGGGTTTACAGTATGAAGAGTTAGAAAAGATGTTTAAATCACTCTCATTTTATAGTTAAGGAAAATGAACTTGATTTTACTTTTAGAAAGCCTTATTCTTAGAAGTTCACAGCTGCCAGTGAACATCAGGCTGATTAATTTCTATTCATTTACTTATCCTCTTTATTTCTTCTTTCTTGTTGTTATTCACTTATTTATTTTGGCTGTGTGACATATTTTGAAAGAGACAGGTCAGTATTCTGTAAAAACAACTTGCATTCATACTTAATTTCTTTCAAAATTCTTTTCTCATTACAATCTTGTGAAGTTGGTAGAGAAAGCATTATTACTCTCATATTAGAGATGGGAAAGGTGAGGGTCTGGTAGATTAAGTAAGTCATAAATTATCAAAAAGCCACTTAGGGTGTGAGGAGTTATTGAGAATAAGTTTTGCTGTCCTTAAGACTGGCTCTTACTCCAGCAGCTATGCTCTTTTACTATATGACTGAGTATAGTTTGGTTCTACGGAGTTGGTTGGTTTGTTAATCAACAATAGTGGAAAAACCATTGTTTCTGTATTCGCTGGAGAGTGAAGCTGTGAGGGGATGACTTCACTTGTCTCTCTATGTCTGTGGAACTGAAGAGAAAGCTAAAAATATGGTCCAGATCAGTACACAAATTTGCCTATAAGGCAATGTGGCCACAGGCTCTACTGGTTAGTGAATAACTGAGAGTCTTGTCAGAAATCATACATTTCCTTCGGCAAGAGAGCAGAGGACCTGACCTAGCTGATCTTTCCAGCAAAACTCTAAATTACCAGCTTAAAGCTGTGTTGGTATTCCTTTTCCTTTGCTGTGTAGGAATATGATTTTGGTGAACATTCTTCAGGGGCAGAGGAGTTGGTTCCTGAATAACTAGATTCAACTTATTGATAAACAAAAAATAAATTAAAGTGAAAGAAGGTAGTGATAACTTCATAAGGAGTCTTTTTTTACATACCTAGGTTTGGACCATCTTCCTTCTCTAATATCAAACTACTCATCTAACTATCTATGACTGAAAGGTGGGTTAAATAGAGTAAAGCAAGATCCTTCTATACGTCTAGGAAGCAAGGAAGGAAGGAGAAAAGGAAGAAAAGAAAGCAAGAGGAAAGGAAAGGAAAGTAAGGAAACATTTATTAAGCATCTACCATATGCCAACAACTATGTTAAGCATTTTAAAAACATCTCATTTTGTCCTAAAAACAATCCTGGAAGGTAGGTATCATTATTATTTCCATTTTATAGATGAGGAAACTAAGTTTAACTGAGATTAAATGACTTGCCCATGGACAGATAGCTAAAAATGTCTAAGATAAGATTTGCACTCAAGTATTCCTGCCTCCAGACCTAGTATTCTACCTAAGATACTCTCAGAATGCCACCTATATGATCCTGTAATGCAATAATGTTCCTATAACAGGTGGTAGACTTGAAATCATGAAGATGTGAGTAAAAATACCACTTCACATAACTGCTAGCTGTGACCCTGGATAAGTCATTAAACATATCTAATCCCCTGTTGTTTGTCTACAAAACTGGAATCATAGTGGTATCTCCCACAAGAAGTATAAAAGAGATGTGACATACATGGGATATGTAGGATATTCTTCTTTTGTATAGAGAAGATTCTTATATTGAATAGAATGCTACACAATGTCAACATCATTTGATATTTACTAAATACCTAAAATGAGTATGGCACTGTAATCAGCTCTTTGTGAGATACAGTGATTAAATAAACCATAGTACCTACCCTTATGAATCTACTGAAATATATGATAATGCACACATATCTGTAATTCAAAGAAGCAAATTTTAAACACTTAAGAGAGCCCAAGCCACATCAAAACAAATGTATTAAGTGCCTACTACATTCCTGGTATTGTGCTAAGAATAAGGAATATAATAAAAAAAGGCAAAATACTATCTCTGCTCTGGAGGAACTCACACTGTAATAGGGGAGACAACATGCAAACAACTATTGAGAAACAAATAACATACAGGATAAATTAGAGATAATCAAAGGAGAGAAGGTACTAACATTAAGAAGGATGAGAAAGGCTAATTATAGAAGATATGATTTTTACCTAGCTTCCGAGGTGAGAGGCAAATACTACTTATGGAAACAGAATCTCAATGTGAGGGGAGTTCAGTCCCTTTGGAGGGCTGTTTTGGCTCCACTCTTTATAGTGTGATATTAGAGGCTGTAGTGCCAATAAAATATTCACAGAGCTTACCATGGCCATGAATATGCCAGCGCAATTTTGAATTGTGAAATGCAATGGACTGTCCACATGGAAGCCAGAACCAAAACATTTATTTAGACACCACAAAGTAAAATACATTGTAATCTAAACACAATAACAACACAGAGGACATCATCCCCAAACCTTCCTCCTGCTAGTCTTCCCACAAGCCATCTCCTTCAAACAAATAGCAAACAGTCCCCTTAAACAAAGTCACAAACAAGCTCTTTCACTCACACTAGTCAGCAGCCTGCATCCTTCTTAGCTCTGACTGCTTTCAAGACTAACTTCCTCTCAGTTCTACTTTAGTTCCACATCTTCTTGTTCCACCTTCCTGCTCTATCCTTTCAGCAAACTCCTCCCACCTCAGGCTCCATGTGGCTCAGACTTCCACGTGACCCAGGCAGGGGAATGGGAAAGATCTCCGCACTTCAATTGTCATGACAGAGGCAAACCACTACGATGCATGGGGTGTTTAGAGAGGACTAACATCTACAGTGTGAATTCTTACTGAACCCTTCTCAGGGCTGCTCATCAACCTTTGGTGTCCAACTGTCACCCAACTCTCACTTATGACTCCATGAAGCTATAACATGCACAGTAATCACAACCCAGTAAGACCATCTCAGCAGACAGACTGTGGTTGTGGGTAACCTACAGGCCTCAAACTAGATAGTGAGTTAAATGATATCTCCCCCAAACTTGTGAAGATTTCCTGGCAGATAACAATTTGTTGTAATGCCCATGAAACTGGACTAAGCAGTCACTGTGAAGTGCTTAAAGCTTGATCAAACATCAGACAGTAAAGTCATCCACTGCGTTCTAAGTCATTGTCACTCATCCTGACTTATGTCCTGCCACTGGACTTTGATCACTCTGAAAGAGAGAGCAGGGTGAATAACTTTGTGCAACTCTGTCTCACTTAAATCCAATACATGCACAAGTCAAGACATCACCAGTGATACCACCGGCCCTCTTCAAAAACAAAGAATGAACAGCAATTCATTTATTTTCCATAAATTCAGTGGCATAGAACAATCATCAGCTAATAGTGTTGTTCTAGGACTCATTCCAGGAGATCTTTCTGTAAGTTTTAAGTTTCTTTATCATACATTCTGATATATTTCAGTCTTCTTCCTCTTTTTGTCAAGGGGTATTAAATGTTTTGTAGTTACCTTGGGATGACCAGATAACCTCATGTTTCATCATTACATAGGTTTTTGTTTGGATGCTTGTATCAGCAAACTCTCTGACACACCCAGGATGGTCTGCTAGCAAAGTTCTTAGATCTGCTTTGTTGACGGGTCAACGATTTAATTTAATTACATATACCAACAGAAAATACAAGCAGAGAAATAAAGATCAACAGACAGGGCTTCTATCTGACCATAAGCAATACATATATCACAGACGAACAGACAGATCTAACTATCTGACCATTACATATATATATGTAAACATAGTTACCAGAGAGAGAAGCACCAATATCTGGGTTTTCAAAGCCAGAGAGAGGGGCAAGGAGCTCCTTAATGACTACCCAGAGTCTCATCTGGCACATGCACCTTCTTCCAAAGAGTAAGCCCCCAAAGACTCCTTTTCCTTCTCCTCTAAAAAAGAAGGTAAATTTTGATGGCCAGAAGCTGCCCAGTTAACTTGCGGTACATTGGTTAGATCTCTTCCCTTCCCTTTTCTTTCCTTCCCTTCCCTTCTCTCTCTCTCTCTTTTTCCTACCTTCCTTCCTTCCTTTCTTCCTTTATTCCTTTCTTCTTTTTTCTCTCTTTCTTTCCTTCTTTCTTTCCTTCTTTCTTTCCTTCTTTCCTTCCTTCTTTCCTTCCTTCCTTCTTTCCTTCCTTCTCTTTCTTTCTTTCTTTCTTTCTTTCTTTCTTTCTTTCTTTCTTTCTTTCTTTCTTTCTTTCTTTCTTTCTTTCTTTCTTTCTTTCATCCCCCCTAAAACCTTAGACCCAGTGCACTCTGAGGCTCTTGGATAAAACAATGAAGGGTCCCTGCCCAACCTCCACTCAATGGCTCTTTATGTACCCTCCTGGCTTAGAAGGAATGTCAGTAATAAAAATGTCTCTTCCAAACAACAACACTGAGGCTACTGCCCCTCCCAGAGTGATTTATCTATTTATTTATTTTTTTCTTTTCTATTAAAAAGGCCATCCTCCTTTTTAAAGAGAGCACTTTTTAAAATGTCTATTCATTGAATTGGCATTACTTTACTTTAAGTGAGTACCTGAAAAGGTCTGAAAGACCGAGGTCACTGATTGCATCCTGTTTCATCTCCAGTCATCCTGATGAATATCTAGTGCCTGGATCCAGATGGCTCAGGAGAAGAAAGTGAGACTGGTGACCTTTCATACCCCTCTCTCACTCAAAACAGTCAAGTGGAAGTCATGCTATCATTTCTCTGATGTTATGGTCCTCCTCGAAAATGAAGGACTAACACAAGCCCCCAAAGTAAAACCACACCTTAGAGTACATATACACTTTTCAGAGCCAGAGGACATCAAGAAACTCATGACCCAGTGCCTCACAAACAATTAACAAAAAGTGTGGACCTTCCTACAAAACAAGCCTCCCCTAATCAAGCTTCCCTTAATGGGCTCTATCTGGAGTCCATTAATGGGTGGGGGAAGATCTTTACATTTTTAAAACTTCGTAATCCTTTTGTGGTTCATTTTACTTTGTCACAAGTATGTGCTGGCTAATATTACAATGGTATAAATTTCTTTACATATGCTATTCTCATTGAGTTTATTCTTTCCATTGTATACCACAATGTTCTCCAGTCCTCGAAAGAATACTGGACTAGGAATCAGCAAGTTTGGATTCTAATGGAACCTAATCCTAAAAGTGCAAGTCTGATCATGTAATCCTTTCCATTCAATAAACTCCAATACTCTGGTATTTCCTTGTACCTCCAAAATCAAATATATAATGCTCTGTCTTGCTTACCAGTCTTGTTACACCATACTACCCTCTGTGTAACCCTATAATGTAGCATCACTGATCTTTATTGTTCTTCCTTCACCCAGATCTTTGTATTTTTTCATGGCTGTTAAGCCATGTCTGAAATTTTATCCATTTTCATTTTAGTCTAAAGACTGTTATAACTTCCTTCACAACTCAATTAAAATTCCTATTTCTGCAATAATCCTTTCCCAGTCCCTTTTAATGCTTATGCCTTTGCTCTGAGATGTCATCAGATGCTGATTTAATTATCTCCAATTTATTTTTTTTATATTTCTTTTTTGTACATAGTGGTTTGCACATTGTCTTACAATTTGGATTTTGGGCTCTTTGAAAGTTGGGACTCTTTTTGTTTATTTTTTTTATTTTGTTCTTTGCTTTTCTTTGTATTCTGAATGCAACAGTGCCTTCCACACAGTAGGTACTTAATAAGTGCTTTTTGACTTGACTAATCTAAACTGTGACTTTAATTAGATTTAAAATGTCAAATTCCTAAACCATCAAATAAGAAAATATGACTAGAGCAAGGATTCTCACCTTAAGGGTCATGGACCCCCAAAATGTCTATGGATTACTTTCTGGAAGTCTATGAACTTGGATAGGAAAAATTGGATTGGAAAAATGCTACTTATTTTCACTAATCTCTAATGAAAAAGTAGCCTTTCTTTTAAATGTAGAATCAACAAAACACCATTCTGAGGAGTCCATAGGTTTTATCATCCGGCGAAAGGGATTCATGACCCCAAAAAGGTTCAAGAACTCCTGGACTAAAGTATTTCTAAGGTTTCTCAGAACTAAACAAAGATAGCTAAAAATGTCAGAAGATTAAAACTCTCACCTCAGGACTTAGACATGTAATATTCCTAATTTACAACATGAAATATTTCTAAATCTTGTGATAGGATCTGTAAAAATAGACACAGAATGTGTTGAATATATAGGGTCTTATATCAAACCAATAAATTATCTTCAGGAACATCCCACTTTTTGTACTTTTGCTCATTAGGCTCTACTTAGTAAGGATATGGATGTTTTGCTTTCTATGCCTCTTCATTAATTAGTTCCTGCCAATAAGTCTGAACATGTTGTAAATCTCTTGGTTGAAAGCAAATATAGATGTACATAAAACAAGGATTTCACATTAGGGATGACTACACATGTGACAGAATGAGTTTGTCTCTTAACATGTCTCCCTATAACTTAATAAAGTAACAATTCATCCTGAAGCAGAGTGAGGAGTCAGCAAGTGCTAGACAAGTCATCATCTTGAGCTCTATCTCCACTTACACGCTGATGCAGATAGCCAAGAACTCTGAACTCAAAGACCTAAGGAATAACAGTGTTCTGTAACCCACCAAACTCATTTCTAGCCCACACCCTGTAGACACCATGAAGCAGAGAAATCATTCTAGGTCCATCTTTCTCATTACTACCAGTTCTTGAACAATTTCCACCTATACTCAGTTAAGCACAAAATTCCTGAGAATAGTAGCAGCCTCCTGCCCCACCCTCAGACCATCAGCCTTACTTCAAGTCCATCTTTTTCAGTAATCACGCAGAGAGGCAGCTCCCTTAGGAAAGACACCAGCCAACCCTACCAACTGTCACCCTAATGGCAGGTAAGACACCCTATCTATAGCAACATGACACTGCAGGGGAAAGATAAGAGATACCATTTTTCAGGCAAGTCAAACTCCCACCACCACCTTTACCAGCATTTCCCCTCAGACTCTAATAGAGATAATCTAAAACCTTGAACCCTAAAGCCTTTGGAATATCAGAATTTCTGGTTTAGTGCTTGAAGTCATCATCCAGGGAAACAACTGTTGTGAAATTATTCACTGGCAAGTACTTCCTTGAAGTGCTTGTGACATTGTCAGTAAGTTCAACATCAGAAATCAATATAATTTTTATCAGTAGAAACAAAATTAAAGAAAAGGTATTGCCATTTAATTTGGCATTGCCCTTAATACATAACATGGTGTTAGTATATACCAAATGATTAATAAAGTCTTTATTTATTCATTCACTCATTCATTCATTCATCCATCCATTCACTGAGAATCTCAAAGCTGGAGAGGACTTCAGTGGTCATTTATGCCAAATTGTAATTCGATATGAATCTCTTCCACAATACCTCCAAGAAATGGATTTCAAACCTTTGAAGACTTCAGAAAGGGAGAAATTCCCTATCTCTCAAAGTAACCTATTTTATTATACATCAAATATAACTGCAATAAGATTATAGATTTAGAGGTACATGAATCTTTAGTATCATGTAGTCAAACCTCCTAATTTTACAGAAGAGAAAACTGTAAGTGACTTGTTCAATGTCAGGTTTAAATGGCACACCCTCTGACTCCAAATCCAACCTTCAGTCCACCGGATTAAGCCTCATTTGTTAGAGCTTTGTTTTTATCTTTTGCTTTTGTCTCTCCTTCCCCCCGACATTAGTCAAAATTTTGTTTCTTTTCAACTTCCAATCATTTTTCTAATTTATAACTTGTAAGTCTAAGCAATTCAATCAAAATCCTCTTCCACATGACATCTTTTAAATACCTGAAGATACTGGCAACAGTTTCATTCATCCCTTTACTGCTTTTCTTCCTCTTATTCAGGTTAAATGGCTAACAGTTTTGGGGTTCCTTCAACTGATATTCAAAAGACTTGGACTTAAGAACCTTTGCAATCTTGGTTGCTCTTTTATGACACTCTCTACTTCATCAAATTCTATCTTAAACATTAAATCCCAAACAATAGCATTAAATGATAATCCAGATGTGATTTGACCAGGATAGAGTTATCAGGATTATGACTTATTTTTAATTAGAAGTAAAGTTTCAATCATTCATCTTCATTTTGCTTTCTGGGATCCTACAAAATGTCTAATAGTTGTATCACAGGACAGTCTTTCCAACATTTGAAAACAACTAGTTAATGCCCCTCCCACTTCAAATAAAAAATCAGATATTCCAGCTATATTTTCCCGGGTTTTTTGCTTATTCCTCATGCTGTTGTGGATGATTTACAGAAAAATCATCATCCTTTTCACTCTTATCCAAACCCTCTAATTTGTTCATGTTCTTCCTAAAGAACATCCAAAACTGGGAAAGAAAAAAAAAGCTATGTTTGATATATGACAAATATAAATTATGTTGGAATAACAGCTTCCTTTTATAGATAGGACATTTCTACCAAATGCAACAACACAAATTCATGAAGCGTCACTGACAGTCAGCACTGGGAATGTTATTCTCTAAAACAAATTACAATCTATTTGTAACTTAGTAGATTAGTTCTAGTGAGTTGGTTGAGAAATATAGAAATGTAGAGTCCTGTTACTGATCACTAGGCCAGTAACTGTCCGAAGAGAAATTTGAAGTTAGTTTTTTTAACTCTAGACCAAACATTCTACTGAACAGACAAACTTCATAAACAATGGAAATGGAATTGCATTTGCTTTTATACATAACCTTATAAACTTGTACCTCAAAGTGACTTTGCCAACAATTTAAAATTTCTATCTTTTTTCATTTCACTTCCTGTAAAGCAACATCGCTCACCTTTTATATTATACAATATGATTTAACCTAAAATAATCAATTTTATTAAGAGAAATACAAATTTAAGTAAAACAATTTTATAAGAAGGATTTTTTTTCTCCCAAACAAATAAGAATATTTTTACGTCACTTACATTTCCAAATACTGGGTGTTCCTAAAATCTCATTTCAATTTCAATGTTTATTAACTTCACAAGTATACATTACAAAAAAACAGCATTGCTAATAAGGTTAATAATACTTAATAAGGTCAAATTGTGTATATTCAAGCATGGAAAGATGATATGTGTAACTCATAAGAGCTTTTTCATTATTAGAGAAGTTAAGAGTACAATTAGACAGAGGGCACAGGTGTGAGTTGAATTTGAAGGAATGATATCTAAAAAAACATAATGGGTGAGAGAGGAATATAGTGAGAGAAAAAGAAAGGAAGAGGTAGAATGCTGTAAATTGTTTCTAATAAAAGAGGTAAGCAAACACTATTACAATGGAGGAAAAGGTGAGGGGGAGTGAGTGAACCTTATTCTCTTGAGAATTGACTCAAAGAGGGAATAACATACACACTCAATTGAGTACAGAAATCTATCTTACCCTACAAGAAAATAGGAGGGAAAAGGGATAAGAGAATGGGAAAGGGGTGATAGAGGCTGGGCAAATTGGAGTTGTGGGTAGTCAGAGGCACAATACATTTTAGGAGGGGCATGGTAAAAAGAAAGAGAGAATAGATTAAGCAGGGAAGTATAGTTAGCAAAAGGAAGTGTGAAAAAAAATTGAAGTTTTTTTTTTCTGATGAAGGCGTCATTTCTCAAACATATAGAGAGCTGATTAAAATTTATAAAAATAAGACCCATTCCCCAATTGATAAATAATCAATAGATATTAACAGTTTTTAAATGAAATAATCAAAGCTATATATAGTCATATGACAAAATGCTCTAACTCACTATTGATTAGACAAATGCAAATTAAAACAATTCTGAGGTACTACCTCATACTGATTAAATTGGTTAATGGGACACAAAAGGAAAATGACCAATGTCAGAGGGGTTGTAGGGAAAATGAGGCATTTATGTACTTTTGGTGCAGTTGTTAACTGATTCAACAACTCTGTAGAAAAACTGGGAAGTATTGGACTATAAAGGACTATGAAACCATTCATACCTCATAGTGCCAACACGATATTCACAACTCCTACAGTGGCCATGACTATACTGGCACAATTCAGAATCTCGAAATACAACAGAGTCTCCACATTGAAAACAGAACTAGGACATTTATTCAGACACCAGAAAGATGAATTCCAACATCAGAAAGCCAAACAAATCATAGTAATAAAGAAATCTATACACAATAACAATGTGTAGGGCAATACTGTCCCCAAGCCTTCCCTCTCTTAATGTTCCCACAAACCAGCTCCCTTAAACAAATCACAAACAGGCTCTCTCACTCATCCTAAAAACTGCCTTCTCTAGCTCTGGTTATTCTCTGCCTAACTTCCTCCTAGTTCTGCTCCATCCTTACTGTTTTACCCATTCAACAAGCTCCTCCCACCACATGTAACTTAGACTTCCATGTGACTCAAATAGGTCTCATGGATGAAATAGGTCTCATGAATGAGAAAGTTCTGCCCATTTAAATTACCACTACAATATTTTGACTTAGTAAGACAACAACTAGATCTTTATCCCAAAAGAGAAAAAAATAATAAAAGGTTCTATATCTACAAAAATATTTGTAGCAGCACTTTTCTGGTGGTAAAGGATTGGAAATTGAGGGCACATCCACCAATTAAGAATGGCTGAACAAATTGTGTTATATAAATATGGTGGAATACTATTGTGCTATAAGAATTGATGTGCAGGATGTTCTTAGAAAAACCTGGAAATATCTACATGAGCTGATGTATAGTGAAATATACTATGGACAATGAACAGCAAGCGACATTGTAAGATGGTCAACCATGACTGACTTAACTATTCTTAGCAAAGATAGTACTGAAGGACTTATGTTGAAAAATGCTATTTAATCCCTGGAAAAAGAACTGATGGTGTTTGAATACAGATTGAAACATACTTTAAAATTTTTCTTTTTTTTTTCTTTTTTTAGTTTGTTTTTTTTTTTCACATCATGACTATTATGGAAATATTTCACATGACTACACACATGTAACCCGTATGGAAGTGCTTGCATTCTCAATGGAGTGGAGGTGGGGAGGAAGCAAGTGAGAGAATTTGAACTCAAAAGTTTTAATAAACAGTATTTATTTTTGCATGTATCTGAGAAAGAATAAAATATTAAATAAATAAATGAATAAATGAAAAAAAATTAACTAAGCTACCCTGAAAGAAAGACAATAAACAATATATAGAATAGAAATCAAGCTACTACCACCACCACTAAACCATCACCTCGCATTTTGATGGTGATAGCCCAACAACTTGAACTCAAAAGATTTTAGAATAACAATACTGCTAGCTCATTGTTTATACTCCTTAATATGAGAAACAATCATTTTTGAGATATAATTCTTCCTGCAGGAGCTACATCAATATCTAATGACACCCATAAAAGAAGATTGTTTCCAACATCTCTGGCACTGTCAAATGATACAATACTAGAAAGTGAGTTGATTTCATCAATGAGAAAAGAGGTATTACCATTTGATTTGCTATTCTATCCCCAAAAAAATCAGATCTTTCCTTCTGATTTGCAGTTGAAACTTTCTATCTGCTGTCTTCCCTATTAGAATGTGAACTCCTTGAAATCAGGGATGGTCGAACCTTTCTATTTATACTTGATACTTGCTTCATTCATTTGAAATCAATTGATATCTATGTTTTGCTACCACAAATAATGCTGCTTTAACATTTTCAGCTACAAATATGGGTAACAAGTGTGCTCTGGCTGCCTCTCTCAGAGCTAGACCATTATCTGTATTCATTAGGGTTCTAAGTTTCCAGAGGGGTCAGAAGTCTCTCTTCTACTGTCATTGCTGCTAGGCTTCTTTGTTTCCATTCCTCCTCCATTGTTAATGGATATTTGCCAGCTCTCTAGTTCCCCGTAATCCCTTAAAATAAGGGGTATTTAGAAATAACAAATTTTAAAACATCCAATTCTTCAGGTCATACTCTCCCTTATACTGTGCTGGTTTCTGGGAAGGAGTAGGTTCAGCTTAGTTCAATTCCTACATAGCAGTAGTCCCACTAAGTTCCTTTTCAAATGGGGCTCAGACAGACGAATGCTTCTTTGTGGATTAGAAAGTCATTGCCAAAGATTCCTTCTTGTTCCTAGTCATTGCTTCTGGAATGACAGCAAAACTTGGCCTGGACTAATGTGCTGTCCATCTTTTGGGTGTTCTTTCTTGACATTTTGGTACTCACAAGTTTGGAGAATCTAAGTTAATTTCCTTCACATAAAACAAAAGAACACACACTGGTACAAAAAGAACTGAGTTCTATAGCCACATGAACCCAGAGGAGAGAAAAGAAGGTCCCAAAGTATCTCTCCCTATAGCATTATCTCTAAATAGATAACTGTATAAAGAAGTCCAACTGATCTCCAAAGAGCTTTTTCAAAAAGCATGAATGGGGGGGCGGAGCCAAGATGGCGGAGTAGAAAGACGCACATACACATAGCTCTGAACCCACAACCCATAGAATGGCTAGAGGGAAGTAACTCACGGCGAATTCCGCACCCAGAGGCCACAGAACATTGGAGCGAGGGAGATTTCTGTTCCAGAGGGACCTGCAAACCTCTCGCGGGGGGGTCCTTCGCGCTGCGGACTGGGCGCCGGGACTGGGAGCTGAGTGCAGCCCTGCCGCGGCCGCGGCACCGAGAGGAAAAGATCCGAGCAGGCTTCACAGACAGGATCTCCAGCGGCCACGCGGGTCCCTCCACCCACAGAGGGATCTGCAAACCTCTCGCAAAAGGTCCGTCGCGCTGCAGACGCAAAGCCCAGACCTGCTGCGGCCACGGCTGCGGCACCGAGAGAAACAGATCCGAGCACGCTTCAGGGACGGGATCTCCAGCGGCCGCACAAGTCCCTCCACCCACAGGTGACAGGGGTGGGTGAGAGAGTCTCTTTGGCGGGTCGAGAGGGGAGTGGGGTGCCCCCATAATTCAGGCCCCCCCCCGGGAGGTAGAAGCTGAGAGGCGGCTGCAGACAGGGGCTCCCCAAGCGGGCGGGAGCCTGAATCCATTGCGGAAGGTCTGTGCATAAACCCCCTGAGGGAACTGAGCCTGAGAGGTGGCCCTGCCCCGACCTCAGCACCAGAACATAATCTCATACTGAATAGCAGCCCTGCCCCCGCCAAAAGCCCTGAGGCTGGAAGCAGCATTTGAATCTCAGACCACAAACACGGGCTGGGAGGATCAGGAGGTGAGGTGGGTGTGAGGAAAATATTCAGAGGTCAAGTCACTGGCTGGGAAAATGCCCAGAAAAGGGAAAAGAAATAAGACTATAGAAGGTTACTTTCTTGGCGAACAGGCATTTCCTCCCTTCCTTTCTGATGAGGAAGAACAATGCTTACCATCAGGCAAAGACACAGAAATCAAGGCTTCTGTGTCCCAGCCCACCCAATGGGCTCAGGCCATGGAAGAGCTCAAAAAGAATTTTGAAAATCAAGTTAGAGAGGTGGAGGAAAAGCTGGGAAGAAAAATGAGAGACATGAAGTCAAAGCATGAACAGCAGATCAGCTCCCTGCTAAGGGAGACCCAAAAAAATGTTGAAGAAATTAACACCTTAAAAACTAGCCTAACTCAATTGGCAAAAGAGGTTCAAAAAGCCAATGAGGAGAAGAATGCTTTCAAAAGCAGAATTAGCCAAATGGAAAAGGAGATTCAAAAGCTCACTGAAGAAAATAGTTCTTTCAAAATTAGAATGGCACAGATGGAGGCTAATGACTTTATGCAAAACCAAGAAATCACAGAACAAAGAGAGAAGAATGGAAAAATGGAAGATAATGTGAAATATCTCATTGGAAAAACAACAGACCTGGAAAATAGATCCAGGAGAGACAATTTAAAAATTATGGGACTACCTGAAAGCCATGATCAAAAGAAGAGCCTAGACATCATCCTTCATGAAATTATCAAGGAAAACTGCCCTGAGATTCTAGAACCAGAGGGCAAAATAAATATTCAAGGAATCCACAGAACACCGCATGAAAGAGATCCAAAAAGAGAAACTCCTAGGAACATTGTGGCCAAATTCCAGAGTTCCCAGGTCAGGGAGAAAATACTGCAGGCAGCTAGAAAGAAACAATTCAAGTATTGTGGAAATACAATCAGGATAACACAAGATCTAGCAGCCTCTACATTAAGGGATCGAAGGGCATGGAATAGTATATTCCAGAAGTCAAAGGAACTAGGACTAAAACCAAGAATCACCTACCCAGCAAAACTGACTATAATACTTCAGGGGAAAAAATGGTCTTTCAATGAAATAGAGGATTTTCAAGTATTCTTGATGAAAAGACCAGAGCTGAAAAGAAAATTTGACTTTCAAACACAAGAATGAAGAGAACCATGAAAAGGTGAACAGCAAAGTGAAGTCATAAGGGACTTACTAAAGCTGAACTGTTTACATTCCTACATGGAAAGACAATATTTGTAACTCTTGAAACATTTCAGTATCTGGGTACTGGGTGGGATTACACATGCACACACGCTCACATACATAGAGACAGAGTGCATAGAGTGAATTGAATAGGATGGGATCATATCTTTAAAAAAAAATGAAATCAAGCAGTGAGAGAGAAATATATTGGGAAGAGAAAGGGAGAAATTGAATGGGGCAAATTATCTCTCATAAAAGAGGCAATCTAAAGACTCATTAGTGGAGGGATAAAGAGGGGAGGTGAGAGAAAAACATGAAGTCTACTCTCATCACATTCCACTAAAGAAAAGAATAAAGTGCACACTCATTTTGGTAGGAAAACCTATCTCACAATACAGGAAAGTGGGGCATATAGGGACAAGGAGGGTGGGGGGGATGATAGAAGGGAGGGCATGAGGAGGAGAGTGCAATTCGAGGTCGACACTCATGGAGAGGGATAGGATCAAAAGAGAATAGAAGTAATGGGGGACAGGATAGGATGGAGGGAAATATAGTTAGTCCTATACAACACAACTATTATGGAAGTCATTTGCAAAACTACACAGATATGGCCTATATTGAATTGCTTGCCTTCCAAAGGGAAGGGGTGGGGAGGGAGGGAGGAAGAGAAGTTGGAACTCAAAGTGTTAGGATCAACTGTCGATTAATGTTCTTGCCACTAGGAAATAAGAAAAACAGGTAAAGGGGTATAGAAAGCTATCTGCCCCTACAGGACAAAAGAGAAGATGGAGACAAGGGCAGAGAGAGATGATAGAAGAGAGAGCAGATTGGTCATAGGGGCAATTAGAATGCTTGGTGTTTGGGGGGGGAGGGGAGAAAAGGGGAGAAAATTTGTAACCCAAAATTTTGTGAAAATGAATGTTAAAAGTTAAATAAATAAATTTAATAAAAAAAAAAAAAAAAAAAAAAAAAGCATGAATGGCTAAAGATCAACTTCAAGGTTCTCAGGCCTTTTTGAAACCTTCTTCAACCAAACAGAAAAGTTCCTCATTATCATATTTGCCACTGTTCTTATGTATCAGATCCTCATTATAGCATCTTTCTTTCTATTTTAGAAGAGGAATCCATTTCCATAATAACTATTCAACAAAAAGAAAACATTTGAACAACAAATATTCATAACATTAAGGACAAATATTCAATCTTTACAAAATTTCTCTCCTTGTCTTCCTTTCCCATAGCCTCCTTAACAACCCTGTTGCCATCATACCACAGATCAGGACTTGAAAAAAAAAGGTTTTCATTCTGGAGTCCACATTTCAGATTTGTGATAGTCTCTCTGACACCACTATTTCCAGAAGTTCTCTTCCCATAGTCCAGTTAAGGAATAATTAAATTATCTTTGCTCTAGTTTCCTGAATAGCATTTTCAATTTATGGTCCTTTGCCCTCATTAACAAGCCCTGTATCTCCCTGGACCAAAATATCTCCTACTCAAAAAAGAGTATTGCTTTGTCCTTTAGAATGTAAGATCCTTGAAGTTAGGGAACATCCTTATTTTTGTTTTCATATTCCTTACAGACAGATCATTGTTTAGAATAAAGTAAGTGATTTACACAAAATTACAAAACTAATAACATTGAAGGTTATTTTTGAACACAACATCTTCCTCACTCCAATGTCTCCCTCCTTCCCTCCCCCCCGCACCCCCTTCTCTCTCTCTCTGTCTCATACAAGCTCTGCCTGAACTGTTGAAAACTTATTAACGTTAACACCTTCCACTCCTCCTCCTCCTACCTCTATACACATTTTCAGTTCTGAGTTGTATTTTAGAAACATTCAAATAAGACAATTAATTTGATGCTTCTTTGCTGATGTTAGAATTGCTACTAATAACTGTTTGTATAATATGCTTACTAACTTTTTGGAGTGGAGTGGAGAGAAGACAATGCTTAAAACTGAGCATCAGGCCTAAACTGAAGTACCTTGAGGACTGAATGACTGATACTATAACAAAGAACATTCCTTGGTATATTTTGAATTGGACTTGTAAGGGTATTAACAGTGATATTGCAAAATTATGTTGGTAGGAACAACATTTAAGCTTAATAAATGTTTGTTCTTATTCAGGGCATGTCTGTAACTGCAGAGATGATTTTTGAATCTATGTACTAGGCATTTATCCTTATTACATTTTATCTAATTAGATATGGCCTAATCATTATAATCTTCTTTTGGTCATTTTGAATCCTGATTTAGAAGTTCAGAATTTTAGCTACTCTTGGCAGGTTTGTATATCTGTAAATGCAATAAATTTCCTTGCATGTGGAAATGGATACTGAGCTCTGGATAAAAATAATGAACATTTTAGATTTAGATATAAAAATCTACTTAACATCAGGGACTCTTTCTTCAACAAGACATTGTTCTATTAATTACCATAGTTTGAGAAAGACTATTCAAGAAGCAATTTGTAAAGCTAACTAGGCAAGATGGAGGATTAAAGACAACAACCCAGTTGAACTCTCTCAACATTCTCCTCCAAACAACTTTAAAATAATGCCTCAAACCAAATTTGGAATGGTAGAGCCAACAAAAGTTCAGAGTGAGGTATTTTTCTCATTCCAAATAAAACTTAAGGTATCCACAGGAGAGATGTGTGACACCAGAACAGTCCTTGAAACTTGAAGAGGTCTCAGGCCAGAAATGGTAACAGGGTTAGACAACTGGTTAGAAAGAAAATACAAGTGACCTTCTGTTGGCACTGGGTGCAGCTGGCACTGATTGGCAATTTTATTGTTCATATAGTTTGGAGTCACAGTACCAGGGCAGAAAAGAGTGTTTGTGGTAAGTCAAAAGGGAGTAGGAGCCCTAATTATAGTTCCAGTACTAAAGGAACACTAGCACTCTCAGGGACAGGAGAACATGAGGTATTGCCACAGTTTGAGGGCCAAGAAGCATGATAGTGCTTGCAGCTACAGGAAACCAAGCACCCTAGCTAAGTAAAGGCCAGAGCAAAGATTAAGACAGCAATGACCACACCTTTAGCTAGATCATACCAATTTGAAACCACTGAAAACTTGTAGATCCCAAGAACCAGCTGTGAAAAGGTTAACATGAAAAAACCGAAATCCTCCCCCACCCCAGTTGCAGGATTTTGTGACCTCCCTAATATCCCAAGTGACAATTGATTTGATATCTTAGTATTACCCATATCTAGCTCATATTCTGCTTTGTTTAATCCTATAGAAATTAGTTTTCTACATTGTTAATTATCTAACAATAAAGGAATGAGAGAGTCTCTTCCTTTCCATATGGATAAAGTTAGTTAGGCATGACTTGTTCTTAGCAATCTGATGTCTCATAGTGTTCTCCAAGTTTTTTTATACATTCTCTTAAGCCCTATACTTAATGTTGCATTCTAGAATTTGGACAGAAATCAGTGTCAAGTTGACCTGGTTTTAACTTCAGAGTTCTGCCATTTCATATTTGTTGAAAATAGGAATGTTATCATTTTCTAAATTTTTTCAGGAGAACCCTCTCTAGTGACCCTGCACCAGCTACTCACCTCTACATTTGATGCTATTTCAGATTGCTAGAAAGGTTTGGTAAACCCTATTCAATTTAAATCTAAGAAAAACATGAAATATGATTTAGGATTATTGGAAAATTATAATAAAACCACTATCTCCTTCCCCATATCATCTATGGGAAATGTTCTAAATCATTTAATGCCTCTATAATTATTCAAGACAGGCAACTGACTATTTTATTATTGTGTCATTGATTGAACAGCACACTTTCTTCAGAGAATTCTCAGCTCTACTGTTTCCCAAAGTTCCAAGATTCCATCTTGGTGTATTAAAGGGTACACTCACACCCACCTCCTTCACCAAGGTTGTGGGAAACGTTAGCAAAAGATGAGTTGCAGTCTTGGACTCCCCTAGGGAAAAAATTTACGAGTCCTAAGAAAACAGGATGGTTCATAGTCTTCCTGCTTCCTTACTAACTAAAGGAGTTTGCAAAAATTGCCCTTTCAAGAGTTGATCCAGCTTTGTTCTGTACTTAACTCTTACGTATTGGCTCACAGGACATCTGGATCCTATTTTTTCTTCCCATCTCCTATTCCAGCTTTTTCTCCATGGCTTCCATGAATCATGTCCTGTATGATGACCCCCAGAATTCTCCTTCTTTCTGATTCTGACACAGAAAAGAAAGGAAGAAGATAATCAAAAGGGCAGCCTGATAAAATATGTATCAGTCATGAACCTGAGCACCCTATTTAGCCAGTCTCTTTAAGGGAAGGTACTTTAAAGAGGTTTTTTTTTTCTCCCTTCTCTTAAATATAACATGCTTCAAACAGAGCAGGCTAAAGATCACTTTTCTAATAGACAAACATGCTTCAAAATAGTCACCAGACTGTCTAATATAAAAACTTATTTTGATCTTGAAACTGAGGCACAAGATAAAATGTGTCATATGGTGCCTAGAATCTTGGACTTTGAGTCAAGGGGACTTGGGTTTCAAATGTTTACTATGACTCATAGCCCTGGCCAAGTAACTTAAACTCTAAGTGCCTCCAGAAAGTCCACAATATTTAAATCACGGACCTTATATACCTTAATGGAAGGAATTTTCAAACTGGGAATCATTGTCCTCTCCACTTTTTCCCCTCCCCCTTTCTTAAAGAATGAATCATCGCTTCATTGTGCATTGGATTTAAGAAACAATATTGGGGTCCCAGTTAGTTTTGTTATTAAATCACTATACTCTGAAACACAATCCAAGTTCATCCAGGAATTAACAGAGTCCCTTATAAGATGGTAATATAGAGGTATATATAAATATTCTATCCATTAATTAAAAATAAAGAAAAAATATGACAAATTCCTTTTATTTCACAGTGACCTTCTGACAGTTTATACAACTAGAAGTAGAAATCATTAAAATCTATACTGATGGAACTCTTGTTAAAACTCCCATCATTTCTTGTGTTTAAGTGTACTTCAAATAGAGAAATAAATTCATTTCAGAAGAAATATTCTTCCATGGTTTTATTTAAGTTATTTCATGAATTTTCCTAAAAAAAACCCAAAACAGACACACACCTTAAAATGTGTCACTTCTCTATTGTTGTAGAATGAAGTCCACTGGTAGGAAACATTTTGTATTCTCCTTTCATAATGAACATATGTATGCACATATATTATATCTCACTGCATACATGAAGTTATGCACATATGTACCAACCATGTTCAAATAGACATATATTATAAACTTTTATTAATACCTTTGCATTTGTTTAATAAATATTTGCTCAATTTAATTGCATTTTCCCAGTCAATACTTACCAGTATGTATAACAGCAACGTTTTCAAGAGCTCATACCTGCCACTCGATTTATTACTTCAATATTGAGGCTGAAGAAGATAGATTTCACCAGATATTCCCTACTCCTATCTCTAAAAATTATTTTATTAGTGAGTAGGATCAAAGTAGGAGTCATTTCATTTTTAAAAATTTAATATTTAAAATTTAGGCCAATTTCCAATTTCACACAGCATGATGTGATTAACCATTATGAACTAATATGGATTTCTGTCTTTCTTAGCTCTGATGGTAATTGAAAATATGTTATTTTATAACTTTAAAAAGTACTGATGTGTGTTTTTTAATATTAGAATTATGGTAGCCACACTTTCTGGGGATAAAAATACTACACATATATTGTTAGATTGTTGTTGTTGTTGAGAGCGGAGGGGAGAACAGGATAATGGAGTACATTTTGCGGGGCACTTTAAATCTTTCAAAATAGTATATAAACAGTATCAATGGTAAATCACTTAATAACTGTCTATTATAGGCTTTGTTGTTATTGTTAAACTTTTTGTGACCTCATTTGGGATTTTCTTAGCAAAGATCCGGGAGTTCTTTGCCATTTCCTTCTCTAGCTCATTTTTTCAGATTGAGAAAACTGAGGCAAACAGGTTCCAGTGATTTTCTCAAGGTTACACAATTGCTAAGTATCTGAAAACAGATTTGAATTTAGGAAGATGAATCTTTATGACTCCAGACCTGATGCTGCCCCTGCTATATGCTAAGCAGGGATAAAATGATTTTTTAAAAAGACAGAAGGAATTAATTTACCAATGAAACACTTTTTCTTGCTATTTGCAATGGGCAATTTCTTAGGAACTGTGGTTATAGAGAAAGAAATATGCACATAATATTGTTTTCTTCCCTCTTCTGTTCCTATTACATAGTATTTGACACTAATTATTTTCCATGGCTCTCACTATTTTATTCTTTCTCAAAGGTAATTATCAATTACCAATTCGAATTTGTTCAGTCCTAATCATAATTTCAGACTACAATGGGACTGAAGAATTTTAAAAAAATTAAAAATCGTCTCCCTTTCCACATCAGCCCAGCCTCTGATTATTTCATCTTCTATTTTTTGCAGCATTCCTGTTGACTTTTGATCTTGCAAACATTTACATCAAATGTGGTTGGTTCCATTTTGGTGGTTTAAAAATTAGTATGGGTCCACACAGGACAAAGTAAACTGGTCATGGGCCATTAGCTTGTTATTTTTGATCCAGTTTGACAGACAAATCAGGTAACTCAGGATTGAAAGTGATCAGTCGGGATGTGTCTGATTTGGATTTTTGAGATGAGAAACAGGCATGAGACAGTGAAGTTACATAAGCTCAGTAGGAAAGCTCGGTGAAACAAGAGAAGCCTTGAAAGGACCCATTGTGCACTTTTCTATTAATAGAGATGAAGGATGGAAAATTGTGCAGGAAAAGAACCCTTGCTATTAGTCACTTTAAAAGTCACGGCAGGCAGAGCGAGGATGCTACTGTTCTAGAGGAGCCCTCAGTTCTATCAGAAGGAAGCCATAGGCGACATTGTGAAGATCAAGTACCTACACAGAAAGGAGGAATTTAATTGGCCATTGTTTGTGTTAAATAAAGAGTTGCCAGTTTGATATGAGCTGCTCTGACAATCTCTATCCAATTGTTCCATTTTTTTTTTTTTTAGACATCACTACAGTAGAATGAGGAGGTTATCGTCACTTCCATTTGTCAGGTAGAGGAAATAAATGTCTGTGGAATAGCATAGTACCATGAAGACCAGCTAGTTTCTTTAATGTATGGGTTACAGGGACAATTGAGGAAACACTGCAACATTGTGTTGAGTATGTTTTGGAGCCTGTAGCATTAATCCCAAATGCAGAAATGAGTACAGACACCTGACTTCAACCCACTCTATAAACCACAGGATCTATCATCTTTGCCTCATTTGTCACATTGTTTACAGGGTGTAATCCTATAGTATGACATGCTATGTCATAATCAGAAGCTTCTAATCAAGAACAAGGGTCTGATTTGCACTTAATGTCTCCCATTATCAAACAATTTCAGATCCCCTTGCTGGGAACCTTCTTTTACCCTTGATTGGATTTCTTGTCTATGGAATGCAAGTGGAAATCTTAGCTCTGTGGTGGATTTGCCACATGCCTATGAAGTTCACTATTTTTTCCTGGTTACATGTTCTCTCAATTGGCTTTCACACCAAGAAAAATACATGAGTCATTTTTGACAAGATATCTAAGCATATTTAAATTTTCAAAGGTCAACAAGAGCAACGGTTTTCACATCTGCTTCATATCATGAAATGGTGATATTGTCAGAAGGTCTCTGCCCAGAAGAGTGCTCTAGCTTCTCCAAGCGCCAACTGTTTGCGTTATTTTGTTCTTGTGGCAATGGGATCCTCCTGTAATATGCACATTCTTTCACTTAGTATCCTATATCACATATGCAAATGCCCACACAATGTCAAATTTGGAAGGACTGCCAATGATACATTTAATCCAACTCTTACTGAATCCCTCTCCAGCACAGGTGGAAAGTAGTCATCTAGTCTTTCCTTGAAGACATCTGATGAGGCAGAATCTGTTATGTACATGGACTGTCTGTTATGAGGAGAAGACTATCAGGAATAGAGGAGGAGCCAATAACAACAAAATAATTATGAAGACAAATATGGTAAAAAAAATGGTAAAAAAATCACTAGTATGAACACTCAAATTATTTTTTGGATGTGATTGAATGAGTAATCATTAAGAACTTTGGAGAGAGTAGTTTCAGCAGAATTCTGAAGAAAGATGACACTTTTAAGGGGGTCAGAGAGAAAAACAGCCACTCACATTTTTAGGGTCATCCATTCAACAAACATTTATTAAATGATTACCATATGCCAGAATGCATTCCAATTTCTGGGGATATAGAGAAACTGGAAGAAAAAAACACCATCTGGAAAATATGTTCGGATGGAATCGATAAAATCTAAATGATTATGTATAATACAAGATATATAAAGAGTAGATGAAAAACCTTCTGAAAAGAGAAGTCAATAAAAGCTGGGAAGGTATGGGGAGGAAAGCTTGCTACAGGGGATGAACCTTGAGCTGAACAAAGCTGAGGGAACCAAGAGATGGAGGTGAGGTGGTGGAGAATTCTAGGCATGAAGGACCTTCAGTGCAGAGGAAAAGCAGGAATTAGAAATAGGCCACTGTAGCTGGATCACGGTGCATGGAGGGGAGTGGAGTCTAAGAAGACTTGAAATGTTGAAAGATGCCAGGTTTTAAAGAATTTTAAAGGCCACACAGAGAACTATATATTTAATCCTGGAGGTAATGAGACTAGAAATCGTTGACCAAAGGGTAACATGGTAGAACCTATGCTTTAGAAATATCACCTTTTCAACAGTGTGAAGTATGGATTAAGAAGTGATTTGAAGCCAAGACACCACAGGACTTGTTTTTTTCCACAACATTTTCCCTCCAACAACTCCAAGAACTCTGGTATATTATTATTTCCATTATATCTATGTGGAAATTGAGGCTGAGTTTATGATTATGCGCTTGAAAATGTCAGTCTCAACCTGGGGATCAAAACAAAACTTAGATTGTGACTTTTGTTGTGGTATCACCAGAAATCCATAGCCATGTCCAAGTGGGCAATGAAGGAGATTGAAGGATTAGAAAATGAAAGGAGTACAACAATGCAAAGGCGGATTGCTATGTATTTATGCATTCATTGATCTATTTATTTATTTTTTATTCATTTATCTATATTTCTATTCATTTTGTAATAGATATATGTATTCAACTGGTTCCATTCAGATGAAAAGTAAAAGATTCAAATTGTTAAGTAAAATTTTGAATGTCTAAGAAATTTTAAGGTTAGATTGTTAGATCGGTAATGTCCCTGTCTCTCTTTTTCTCTTTGTGTTATCTCTCTCTTTCTATCTCTCTGTCTCTATGTCTCTATCTCTGTTTCTTACTCTCACTGTCTTTCTGTCTTTGTCTATCACTGTCTCTCTTTCTCTCTGTCTGTCTTTTTTTCTCCTTTGTCTATTTCTTTCTCTGTCTTTCTCAAGCTGTAATTCACTTACTGCTACATAGTCATGTTTGGTCTTCTCCAATAGTAAAAATCATAACTTATTAAAACCCTTTCATCCTAAGCAACTATGTTTGTGTCCTCCCATAATTTTCTCCTTCTAATGATTTCATCAACCCCTTGAAGACTGTCATAGGATAATAGACACAGACTTTGAAAGAACCAGATACAATCAAGTGGCAGACTGCATAAAATATTGGGCTTAAAATAAGGAAGTCCTAAATTTAAATATTGTCTCATAATAATACAGTTATTATCTGTATGATTTAAGTCAATCAATCTCTCTTAGTATGAGTAACCTATATGTCAACAAAAGAGTTGAGTTTGATAAGATCTCTTCTTATCAAGTCTTATTGGACTACCTTTAAATTTATAATCCCTTGTTCCTTGGAGGCCATCTAATCATTGGGATCTTAGATTTAGAGTGAAGGGACTTCAGAGTCAAGTCAAGTAACTCACAGATACAAGTAAGTCAAGTAAGAACTTATAGAGTTGAAATAATAGTAGTGATGATAAACATATGTAAATATATATGTATATATGCATGTTTGAATGTATGTATGCATATATGTATAGTGACGAGTCAACATTAGGTATTTTATAAATATTATCTAATTTGATCCTAACTAAAACCCTGGGAGACACCTGTAATTATTAACCCCATTTTATGTTTGTGGAAACTAAAGAAGTGTTTGCCCAAAGTCACATAACAAGTAAATATCTGAGGGTAGGCTCCAATGCAGACCTTTCTGATTTCAGACCCAGTTCTCTATTCCCTACCCCACCCAGCTCTTTGAGTGATAGCTGTTCTCTATCTACTATGTTCACTAAACATAAAGTAATCATTCTAGAATAGGAAAGCACTTCACTGATCATAGAGAAATAGTGAAGAAACAAAACCTGGCCAAGATAATGTGCTAGGGAATAAAGAAAAATTGCAACTGGGCACGAAAAAAAGCTGTGTTTCCCTTAGGCATTTGGGTTCAGCCCACTCCTAGGACATTACAGCTAATAACGACCATTTTATAAGCATGAATATTAATGACAAGAGTCTATTAGATAGTTCATTTTTTAAAACTTCACAGACCAACATAGCAGTGTGGAATATTTCTCTTGCCTTAGCCACAAGGAAGAAATGCAAAAGGTGTTAAATAGGAACCCAGAATAAGCATTGGAAACTAAAAATGTTCTCTCTCTCTCTCTCTCTCTCTCTCTCTCTCTCTCTCTCTCTCTCTCTCTCTCTTCCCTTTTCTACCCCTGAGACATTATACAGAAGCCAGAAACAATTTAGAACATTTAGTTAGTTAACCAAACGGAAGATTTCCATAGTATGGTTATAGAAAATGAAGAAATAGAGTTGTTTTTGGAAAATTGACTCATAGTGAATAGAAAAAAAAAGTCATAGAATATTTAAAGGATGTAAGTTTTTCAGTCTTTCTATGCTGACCAAAAACAAACAAACAAAATATACACAGGTGCAGTGTCTGAAATGACTACAAGAAACAACAGCAACATCAATAACAACAAACAGGGGAGAGGAGCCAAGATGGCAGAGTAGAAAGACATACGTACACTAGCTCCGAACCCACAGCCCATAAAACACCTGTAAAGAAGAACTCCCAATAAATTCTGGAGCAGCAGAAGCCACAGAACAAAAGCAGAATTAGCCAACTGGAAAAGGAGGTCCAAAAGCTCACTGAAGAAAATAGCTCTTTAAAATTAGAATGGAACAGATGAAGGCTAATGACTTTATGAGAAACCAAGAAATCCCAAAACAAAACCAAAAGAATGAAAAAATAGAAGATAATGTGAAATATTTCATTGGAAAAACAACTGACCTGGAAAATAGATTCAGGAGTGACAATTTAAAAATTATGGAACTACCTGAAAGCCATGATCAAAAAAAGATCCTAGACATCATCTTCCATGAAATTATCAAGGAAAACTGCCATGATATTCTACAACCAGAGGGCAAAATAAGTATTCATGGAATCCATTGATCACTGCCTGAAAGAGATCCAAAAAGAGAAACTCGTAGGAACATTGTGGCCAAATTCCAGAGTTCCCAGGTCAAAGAGAACATATTACAAGCAGCTAGAAAGAAACAATTCAAGTACTGTGGAAATACAATCAGGATAACACAAGATCTAGCAGCTTCTACATTAAGGGATCGAAGGGCATGGAATAGGCTATTCCAGAAGTCAAAGGAACTAGGATTAAAACCAAGAATCACCTAACCAGCAAAACTGAGCATAATACTTCAGGGAAAAAATTGGCCTTTCAATGAAATTGAGGACTTTCAAGCATTCTTGGTGAAAAGACCAGAGCTGAAAAGAAAATTTGACTTTCAAACACAAGAATGAAGAGAAATAGGAAAAGGTAAACAGCAAAGAGAAGTCATAAAGTTGAACTGTTTACATTGCTACATGGAAAGACAATATTTGCAATTCTTGAAACTTTTCAGTATCTGGGTAGTGGGTGGGATTACACACACACGCACACACACACACACAGACAGAGAGCACAGAGCGAATTGAATAGGATGGGATCATATCTTTAAAAAAATGAAATTAAGTGGTGAGAGAAATATACTGGGAGGAGAAAGGGAGAAATGGAATGGGGCCAATTATCTCTCATAAAAGAGGCAAGCAAAAGACTTTTTAGTGGAGGGAAAGAGAGGGGAAGTGTGAGAAAAACATGAAGTTTACTCTCATCACATTCTACTAAAGGAAGGAATAAAATGCACACTCATTTTGGTATGAAAACCTATCTTACAATACAGGAAAGTGGGGGAGAAAGGGATAAGCAGGGTGGGGGGATGATGGAAGGGAGGGCAATGGGAGGAGGGAGCAATTTGAAGTCAACACTTGGGGAGGGAAAGGATCAAAAGAGAGAATAGAAGCAATGGGGGAGGCAGCATAGGATGGAGCGAAATATAGTTAGTCTTATACAACACGACTATTATGAAAGTCATTTGCAAAACTACACAGATATGGCCTGTATTGAATTCCTTGCCTTCCAAAGGGAATGGGTGGGGAGGGAGGGATGAAGAGAAGTTGGAACTCAAAGTTTTAGGAGCAACTGTTGAGTACTGTTCTTGCTACTAGGAAATAAGAAATACAGGTAATGGGGCATAGAAAGTTAACTGGCCCTACAGGACAAAAGAGAAGATGCGGACAAGGGAAGGGAGGGATGATAGAAGAGAGGGCAGATTGGTGATAGGGGCAATTAGAATGCTCACTGTTTTGGGGTGGGGGGCGGGGACAAATGGGGAGAAAATTTGGAACCCAAAATTTTGTGAAAATGAATGTTAAAAGTTAAATAAATAAATTTAAAAAAAAGATGTTTCCATTAATAGGCATTGTCCATGGAAGTATCCATGGAGCACAGAGCTTTTATATATGGGCAAAGGCTCCTGTGACTACAACACTCCCTAGCATTTCCTGAACCAGATGAAAATGTAATTAGAAAAATTTAAGGAAATAAATAAGAATACAACAGAACACATGCACACACACAAAAACAACAACAAACAGTAACAAAAAAAAAGTTCATCCTAAGGTTTAAAATGGTTCATATTTTGGAATCAGTACTTCAATTCTAATTGTGAAGATGTGAGAAAATCCTTTTATATGTTGAACTGTATCAAATATAGGTTGATTTCCTATTGTCCAAGTAGGTTCATGTGCATCCACCCTTTCTTTCTCTCCCTCCATTCGTTGTCCATTCTCCTTCCTCTTTCTTGGCTATTGCCCCCTCAGTGTCTATTTCTTTCTATCTGAAACAATTTGTTTTTATTTTTTCTTTCTTTGCTTCTGTCTCTGATTGTCTTTCCCTCTGTCTCTCAAAGACTTCTCTTTTTCTCTCTTTCTGTCTTTTTATTAGTGTTTATCTGTCTCTCTCTCTCTACATCTCTCTATTTCTCTCTGTTTCTGTCTCTCTCTTTCCTTCTCTGCAAGGAATCTGACAAGAAATGCAAAGTATAAGTTTCTCTGCTGAAAGAGAGTCTGAGATATGGGAAGTGAAGCTAACAAAGTTTTATGGAATGAGGGCAGGAGAAAGCCCAGGAGAGGTGGAAAAAGAAGAAAGTATAGGGTCATGAGGGCTGGTGCCTAAGGCCAGTTGATTGCAAGTGAAAAGTGATGCTCCCCAAAACTGAATGTAATCATGAATGTTGGGAGCCTTGACTAGAAAATGGATCTACCTTAGGAATGATCTGCATAGGCTGGTTCTCTGTCTGTTTCAGCTATTATATTGCAGTCAATTTACCTTCTGCCTATGTCCTCTCTCGCCCCTGCTTGAACTTTGCTTGATGAAGAGGCAGTGCTAATTCTTGAGAGATTCCTATTGCCTTTAAATCTTCTTTAAGATTTTTACTGTTTGTGCTTTTTGTACTTTTATAAAGATTTTTGTCTCCAGACAAAGATAAACTAATTTTCATTGCAATTAGAGTATTAGCAATAAAGCAGAGGGATAAGTAACTGGGGAAGGATAATGAAACCCATAGAACAATTACCCTATTTATGATTTTATATTGAAATTCTCTCTCTCTCTCTCTCTCTCTCTCTCTCTCTCTCTCTCTCTCTCTCTCTCTCTCTCTCTCTCTCTGCCACCCCTTCCCTTTCCATGTATCTCTGCTAGGTCTGGAATCAAATCTGCTTATATTGAAATATGTTTCAACCATATATTAGCTATAAAACTTTGAATGTCAGTTAATTTCTATTTGCCTCAGTTTCCACTACTATTAATTGGGGATAAAGAGTAGCATTTACCTTCCAGGGCTGTTAGGAAGATCAAATGAAATAATATTTGTAAAATACTTTTCATAGTGCAATAGGCACATTATAAATGCTAATTTTATATCTCTACATAGATATCTTTATGTGTACATGTGAATATCTAACTTTCTCAACATTCAACATAGTATAGTAAATTGATTGGTAAGCTTGTAGTCAGGAGGACCTCACTTAAATATCACTACCTACCAGTTGAGGGACTAAGGAAAAATCACTGATATGCCTAGGGCAACTCCCTCTGGCATGCTCTCAATTATATATGGATTATATTCTATACTAGTAGAAGGAGCTCCCACACAAACTTCATATGGGCATATGGGGAAAATGTCAAATTTAAAATATGTGACTATCAACTTGTAAAAAATTAAGTATTTTGTTAAAGCTTAAATTATGAAATAGAACTTAATTGTATGCAAATAGCAAGTAATTAGCATGTAAAGTGATAATTAAATTCAACAAAGAAAAAAGGTAGCATTTGCCGCTGTAAAGTAGCATAATGGCTCATCAAACCTCCACTTTTAAAGAAACACTTTCAGTTAACAGCCATGTGACCACAGCATTATATTCATGTTTACAGAACACAGGAAGTTTGATTATTAGTGAACCAAAACCATTAGGTTAAGACTAATATGAGCATTTATAATTCTCTTTTAATTTTCAAACAGCTAAAAAAGATTCCGTCTCTGTAGTTACAATTAGCCAGGATCAGTGGATGGGGATGAGTAAGATTTAGCAGAAAGTAGACATCACATTAACCCCTTTTTTATCTTTGTCTGACTTATAGATTGTCTTCTTTCACATCTTTTAAGCAACAACCATTATGAGCATCATAGGGTAATGGATATTGAGCTGGAAAGGGCCTTCGAGGTCACCTTGTCAAACCATATCATTTTATAAACGAGAAGCAGATCCTGTATGTATGAGATACCATGCTCATACACATAATGTGTCAAAGCCATTCCTGTGATTCCAAATTCATGCATCTTTCCACTCCTTTGCACAATATACAAAAACAAAAGAAAGATAAAAAATAGGGTGCCAGATAAACAACTTTTTGCAAAACATAGTCAATAGTTTTTAATATAGATATATACAGCTTGGCAGTAGAGAGGATACAAAATTAAAATAGGCTAAAATTCTTCAGGCCACAGATAGGTTTTGAGCAGCTCACTTTCCAAGTAAAGGTATAATTAATGATTAAAGTATTTCTCGAAAACATATTTTTTATTGGGACTTAATTCAGAAACTTCAAGCAACAAACTCTTCTTTATGAAGTCACCTTAAGTAACAGGCTTCTTAGCAGTAGCAATTTCTTTAGAAATCTGAAAAGTAACCTTAGTAGCCACCTCACTTTCCAAGTTTGTTTTCTTGAAAGAACATTGTACTCCACTGAGATTTTTCAACAGTTGTGGATGCTGTTTTTCATTGGATCACAATTTGATTAAGTCGGCATGTTTTGATTTAAGTGGTGAAAAAGAGTATTTCTTTGGAACTGTTATTACCTCTCAGCAAACAAGTCTCGCATGTAAGTAAACAAGTATATCTATTTGTCCACTCCAGATTAAAGATTTTATGTCCTGATTTGTTTCTTTTTATCACCCATTTTACAAAGTCACCCAAAATCTTTAACGCTAAAACCAAAAAATCGTCACAGCGACTGCTCATATACAAAGAAATACTTAACTAAAATGTGTGATCTTAGAGAGAGCAGATAATCATGTAATTTTTAGGGTGGCTGCACAGTGAGGGAGGGGAAAAATTAGCCCTTGCATTGTTGCAGCTCATCACATGGTGGGCATCCGCTGGGTTGGCACGTGGCTGCACTGCATTTGTTCCTGTTCATGGCCAGTAATGACCAAAAAACAAACAAACAAACAAAAGACAGCAAAAAGATGTGACTCTAGGTTTTCTCAGACAAGAGATGGACTGACAAAGGTTGGTTGTTCTGGGTCATGTGATAAACAGGGCGAAGTGTGCAGTGGCAACCCATCCACCAAGTTACATGAGGAGCACAATAGTGAATAGTGGAAGGTAGTTACGCAAGATACAGACAAAGCACTCACTGGTTACAATTTTCTTTTTCATCCTCTACATTTTTCACAAGCCATTACAAATCCTTTGCAGGCTACAAGCGGCTCTCGGGTCATATGTTTTCCAGGCCTGGTATAGATGATCTAAAAAATTAGCTTTCCCTGAAAAACTAAAAAACTACTATTCGATTATATCACTAAAAACAAAGAAAATTTTAAATAAAATATGAAACTTTCCTATTCAAATACAGGAAAGATCTTCGCTTTCCTCAGTGTGGAAGAAAACTCTCTTCATCTACAGAGTTGCCAAAACAGTCTAGACTTTACTGATAGGTCCTAGGGAGGTATAGCAGGGTGAAATGATTTGCTCAAGGTAAAAAAGCCAGTGTTGGAGGAAACACTTGAACCCGGGGCTTCCTCACACAAAGCCCAACAATATTCCCACCATGTATTGCAAGTTTCAAAGGAATTTTAATAACTGAACAGTAAAAAACACTCAGGAAATTAAATAATGTGATACTTGGACATTTTTATTGAGGCATGCTTGAAATAGGCCAGTTCTTTAACATTTGGAGGTAGAAAAAGTTACAGATTTCATTTCCTTTCATCATAGAAGAATATTACTATATCAAAGGGAAAACATAAGAGAAAAAGAGAAGGTAGGTGGGGGAGATACAGATATACCTTTATCATTTCTTTTTTTCATCTCATTTTCTTTCCATCCTATATTCTTTTTTGCAGGCATGATAGCAATGGTGTAAGGAGACAGAGAAATTGGATGGGACAGGAAAATACAGAGGTCAACTAGGGAAGCATGAATATACTAGCCTGGATTGGAAAAACTGGAAATTCATTGATGTTAATTGAGGATTTTAACTTTTTTAAAAAAAATTCAGTTTTAATTACAACTGTACACATACAATTTTGTTCTTACATCTACTTAATCGTTTCTTCTTCATATTTACCCTTCTTTCCAACTTGTTAGAACTTATCTTTATGCTCAGTAATCTCTTTTGAGATCTTTACACAGTTTTGTTCTGGTAATAACTACCTTACTAGGGTGAATATTCACATGGAAAGTTGTGCCATGAGCTTTTTCACATTGCACACGCTCAAGGTAGATGACATATTTCTTTCTGTAGACCTGGACTACCTTGCCAATTTTTGACCTTTGTAGTGTCCATGACTACCTGAAACTTATACATCCTTCCAGTTGGGCATAGAGTGGACATTGTATTTCTGCCTCAACTCTGTGGAGAGCAGGGACAACATGATCTTTCTGCAGATGTGCAAGGGCCTATTGAAGTGTCTCTCATGGTTTTTGCTTCTGTCAGAGGTAGCAATGGGATTGAATTTCATTTTGGCCATGCCAATAGAAGGCCCCCACTAGCACCCATCTTGTGCAATGGATGAGAGGCATACCGAATGTCAGGCCCCTGGGAGCAGGCAAAGGAAAGAGGATTCCAACTTTTCAAACAAATATGCATGATGTTTACATGCCAGTGAAGAAACATAGAAATTTATATGTATATATGGACCTGTGCATATGTATGCATGTATACTAATATACATGTGTACATGTATAGACATGCATACATGTACATGAATAGATGTGTGCACAACCTATGTATATATTACATATGTGGGTATATATGTATGTATAAATGTATACATGTGTATGTGTTATATGTGTGGAACAAGAGAGAGAGAGAAAGTATCTATGGTTGCTTAGTGATTTTCCTTGTATCTGACTCTCTGTGACCCCATTTAATGTTTTCTTAGCAAAGATGATGGAATGGTTTGTCATTTCCTTCTCAAGCTCATGTTATAGATAAGCAAACTGAAGTCAACAGAGTTAAGTGACTTACTCACAGTCACACTGCTGGTAAAACTAGGTGGTCTGAAGACAAATTTAAACTCCCAAAGATAAATCACTCAGAACCCTATCTCTTGTACTAACTAGCTATTCCTATGTATATTTGCATACATACATATGAATGTATATGTATGTATATATGTGTGTATTATGTATATACAAATATACATATCTCTACATATATACTTATATTTATCTCTTTACATATATGTATGATATACATATATGTGTGGGGTATATGTGCATATATGCATGTGTATATAGGTGTATGTATGTGTGTGTGTGTGTTGCGTGTGTGCATAATTTGTTGTTGCTTCAGTCAGGTTCCACTCTCCATGAACCCAGTGGTGTTTTTCTTGGCAATGATACTGGAGTGTTTTGCCATTTCCCACTCCAGATGAGGAACTGAGGCAAATGGAGCTAAGTGACTTGTCAGGGTCCCACTGCTGGTAAGTATCTGAAAACCATATTTTTACTATGGTACTTCTGACTCCAGGACCGGTGGTTTATTCACTCTCCTCTCTCTCTCTCTCTCTCTCTCTGCCTCTCTCTCTCTGTTTCTGTCTCTGCCTCTCTCTGTATGCATGTAGGTATATGTACATAAGCATGTACATATACAGCACAAGTAAATTTCACCCCTTTTATTCTCCCCTTCCTTGCTCAATGTATCTCTCATCATGTTAACCTGACACATTTCTTAATGAGATTGAGGGGAAATGCAGCCAACCAAGCTAAATAGTAGGAGATTCTTTCTCAAATATGCTTTATACAGTAAAGCTACGTAAACATTCTTTTTGTTAACTGATGGATGATTTATGATTGCCTAATTCCATTCCAACACTGAACTTTAACACAGAAACTGCCTGAGTTAATATTGCTTGGATTCAGCTGTGAAACAAGTCCACACCCTATTTTATAGGCAAGGAACCTGAGGATCAGATATTTCAAATAGCTTTTCCGTAGTTAACAAATGACATACCCAGGACTCAAACCTGGGTATTGTGACTTCAGATACAGTGTTCTTTACTCTACAATATTTCCTTAGCTTAAGCTATTGCTTCCTTACTACACCAGCAAAATTATCCTCCAAAAGTCAAATAAAAGGAAGCCTATAATTGGAATAAGGTGGTGATGGGATAGAATACAAATACTACACATACTTTCTTTCTCAGCAACAAGGGCATTCTCAGCATCAAGCTGAGAAGTAACTCTAAAACTTTTACTCTGTAGTTCTAATTGGTTGACTCAGCTCCCTGATCTTTTGGCTGTATTCCTCCTTTATGCTGAGCTATTACTCACTTTTTATCTTTCTAGTAAATTTGGAGAGTAATATTAATTTCTCTTCAGTACTATTACAATCTTCTGTTTTATTAATTTATATTAATAATTAATAGTTAGGATAATCAGTTTTCAATTAATAGTTTGGGTTATCATAGTTATTTTTTTCTCTTTTCTCTCCATACCTTTAGTAATCATAATTTTACTAGTGGTTTATTGTGATTTTTTTGCCCCATCTCTTGTCAAACAATCATGTGCTAGTATGTGAGGTCAATGATTTGTGTCCCTTCTTCACACAGAATGATAATTAGATATTTTAATAAAATAAATCCATTCTTTTTTATAAAAACATATATTTAGAGAAAGGTTTTTTTTTCAGGTTTTAAAGTTTTAGATTAGTTTTAAAAGGAACTCATAAAAAGTTAAGTTCATTTGGGTGGGTATATTGCTTCCTGAAATTGGCACTGAATGGAAAAGACCAGTTTCTTTTTAAATATACATAAGTAGCACATGGAAAGTGGAACTTTGCTTCATGGCATTCCATGGAGTTGGGAAAGGGGATTGGGGGAAGCGAGAGAAGGATCTTTTTTGTTTTTGTATAGTGACTCTAATCTCATTATCCCACTGGGAAGTGCATCCGTGGGACTGTCTTAATTATGGTCTGTTTCTTAATTTATTTTTAGGGTCAATGCCATCATGTTTTCCTTGACAGGTAATATTTATATACTTTTAATGATGTTGCTGCTGATAATTCGTATATATTTTTATAAACATCTGTGGATTTATAGGTCTGGTCCTTATCCCTAATTGTAAATATAAACAATTTTAAAATTACAGTTACCTTTATAACAGACAGTAATAGTACAGTATGAAAATATATTTGCAACTAGCAAAGAGAATTAAATAATCGTAGTGTGAAATAATTGGATTGAATTAACCAAAAAAAGAAAATCAAATGTTTTGCATAGTTTTGGCAAGAAATGTTAGATGGCAACAGGAAAACACTTGCAAAGAGAGAAAAGAAACACTGAGAACATATGTGGTAGACTATCCAGAATACCTGAGTCACTCCATTTTAATGACAGAGCTAAAGAAATCCTAGATATCAATCATCTTTGCATATTAACATTAAACAAATTGCCCAAAGTCTTGAAATTAGTATACATGGCCATTAAATAGAGTGATTTAAAAAAAAAAGAAAGGGATAAAAAGAATCACAACAACCTACACTTTTTGATTTTAGAATTCCAGTGCTTTGTAATGTATTTATTATACTAGTTGTGAATAATGTACTAATGTTACTGGCAAATCTAAAGAATTCCAATATAAAATGAACAAAAAATATGACATTGTAAAGAAATACACTTATTCTTATCCAATATTACCCTTTGTAAAGGTAAAATTCATAGGTAAACAACAATATTTAAAATAAAAATATTTCTCCTAGTAATTTTATTCTGTTTATTACATTTCCTATATTCTCATTTGTCACTAGGTTGCATTATGTGTGTGTGTGTGTGTGTGTGTGTGTGTGTGTGTGTGTATATATATATATATATATATATATACATATATATTTATATATAAATAACTAGATTACCTCCAAATTAAAAAATATCCTCCTAACATTTTTAGTTCATATTTCTATAAGATTTCTTACTGGGGCTTTCTTTTATAACTTTTTAATCCGGGCTGGAGTATAGATTTAAAGAAAAAAAATATTACTCATTCTGGAGGGGATGGAATGGACCATGGAATGACCACTGAATTTACAATCAGAGGACATGGTTTTGAATCCCAGTTCCAGTAGGATTCAGTCTTAGGCACATCATTTCCCCCCTTTTTGCCTCAGTTTCTTCATTTATAAAAGAGGCTTGGAATGACTTCTAAAGACCTTTCTAGCTCTCAATCTGTGTAATCTTATGGTTGGGTCAATTCTTTATTTTATTAATGAAGAAGCAGAGACTCCAAAACTATTAACAGTGAAAGTCTAATTCAACACTTTAGGTTTATCCTATTCAACTCCGATCTTCATATCAATAACAAAATCTATTTATGAAATTGTTAAGAAGTACATTTTCACATAGGAAGGTAAGGGAAGTATGGGTGTGCACAAGATACTGGCTGAGTTTGCAACATTCGGACTTTAAACTTTAAAGCCTGGCAAGCCCTGAAACAAATCTAATTTATGACAGAGTTGGAGAATTTGTACTTTATTTACTCCCTCCCACACATTATATAAATTAAGAAGTCCAGAAATAAATTGTATAAACTGTTTGACAAAACTGAAAGCTTTGAGAAAAACAGTATCCTCCACAATCCAAGACTTTTTCTTCATTCATTGGGGTAACAGAGAAAATACTTGCACTTATTTTTGTGTGTAAAAGGAATAGTTATTATGAAAACAAAAATATCATGAATTAAATAACACCAGCAGAGGTATGTTTAGAATAAAATCATTTACATTCACTTATTAAGGGCTTTTAAACTTTCAAACATCTCCATTATTGTCAAGATGTGTCATTTCCCTTACATTTAGGCCACTTCAAACTACAATTTATCTCACATAGACGTTATGGCCTGTAATATTATCGTTAGAATTTTCAAGATTTGCTCTGCTCCTCACATCTGCGTTCCCCATGCTATTGTTTCATTCTGCTTGCTAGGATCCTGCAGGTCAGGTTTTACTAAAATTTACTGATTAATTTTACAATAATTAAGCTATCCCTCTAAATCATCTCATTTTGTCTAAGAAAGCACCACAACACTTCCTTGTCCCTGCTGTATCACTTAGTGGTAGCCTCTGCCGATTTCTCTAGCCATGCCCTCACATCCAAATACCTGCTCCCTTGACTGTATTTTCTTGCAGTCTTCAGACAACTGGACAAACAACAGATATATGTGTTTCAATCTTTTTGCACTGTATTCTCGGTGTATTTCTTCCCACATAGAGATATGATGTTTAGTTCATACTAGGAGATTTCCTTAGCCACTGAGCTTTGTTGGTAGCAGGATATGTTAGCCACCCAAAAGAAGTATTTGGTCACACTGCTTTTCACACTACATTCCTTTAGTAATTAAATTATTTGAAAGATAGTGTCAAATACACTTTTGCGTATAATAAAGCTGGTTTACTTTTCCATACTTACATTTGAAGTTAAGTTGATTGATTTTTGTGTATCTGAATGAAATTTATATTACTTTTGTTAAATCATTCTAAATGTTGTGATCCAAGGACAGAATCTATATCTATGTTCATCTATGCATATATGTGTATATTACGTATCTATATAAATATAAAACCAATTATAATATATGTTAAAGCATATTACACACTATAAACAGAAAGTCACTTAATTTTTGTATATATTAAATATAATTGGATATGTTGGAATCTGTATAAGAGTGAGAATTTCAATTAGGTTAGATTTATATAATAAATACCATTGTTATTGTGACATCTATCCCTCCATTTCTTTGACACATTTAGGTAAAGAAGCTAAATATGGTAGAACGTATAGGAAGAGATATGTTAATGAAATGTGTACTTTAGATAGATAGACGGATAGATACATGGATACATCAATAAGTGTGTCAGAGTTGATAGAGTGCTAGTCTTTTTTATATTTTTAATAATTTTCTGCTTTTTAATTTTTTTAAAATTTATTTATTTTTAGTTTTCAACATTCATTTCCACAAGATTTTGAGTTCCAAATTTTTTCCCCATTTCTCCCCTCCCTCACCCCAAAATATCCCAAAACACTATCCATTCTGATTACCCCTTCCCCCAATCTGCTCTGCCTTCTATCACACCCCTTCCTTCCCTTATCCCCATCTTCTCTCTTTTCTTGGAAAGCAAGAAAGAAATCTGTACCACATTCCTGTATTTCTTATTTCCCATGTAAAAACAATTATCAACATTTGTTTCTAAAACTTTGAGTTCCAACTTTTCCCCCTTCATCTCTCCTCATTCCTCCCCAATGCGAAGGCAAACAATTCAAAACAGACTATATGTGTCTATTTCTGCAAAGGACTTCCATAATATTCGTGTTGTGAAAGACTAACTATATTTCCCTCCATCCTATCCTGCCCCCTATTTATTCTATTCTCTCTTTCCACCTTGTTTCTCCCCAAAAGTTTTTACTTCTAATTACTCTCTCCTCCCATTTGTCCTTCTTTCCATCTTCCCCTCATGCCTCTTATCTCCCTCTACCCTACTTTCTTGTAGTGTAAGACAGATTTTCATACCACACTGAGTGTGCATGTTGTTCCCTCCTCAAGTCAAACGTGATGAAGATGAGATTCATTTTTGCCTCTCACCTCCCCCCTTTTCCCCTCAATTGAAAAAGCTTTTTCTTGCCTCTTTTATTTGAGATAATTTGCCCCATTTCATTTCTCCCTTTCTCCTCCCAATATATTCCTCTCTCATGCCTTAATTTTATTTTTTTCGATATCATCCCTTACTATTCAGCTCATCCTGTGCCCTCTGTCCATGTATGTGTGCGTATATGTGTGTGTGTGTGTTTGTGTGTATGTGTAAGTCCCTTATGATTTCTCTTTTCTGTTTACCTTTTCATGCTTCTCTTGATTCTTGTGTTTGAAAGTCAAATTTTCCATTCAGCTCTGGTCTTTTCATCAAGAATGCTCTAAAGTCCTCTGTTTCATTGAATGACCATTTTCCCCTGAAGTATTTTACTCAGTTTTGCTAAGTAGGTAGATGATTCTTGGTTTTAAGTCTAGATCCTCTGACTTCTAGAATATCATATTCCAAGCCTTTGATCCCTTAATGTAGAAGCTGCTATATCTTGTGTTATACTGATTGTATTTCCACAATACTCAAATTGTTTCTTTCTGGATACTTTCTATATTTTCTCCTTGACCTGGGATCTCTGGTATTTGGCTAAAATATTCTTGGGAGTTTTTCTTTTTGGACCTCTTTCAGGAGGAGATTGGTGGATTCTTTCAATATTTTTTTACCTTCTGTTTATAGAATATCAGGACAATTTTCCTTAATAATTTCATGAAAAATGATGTCTAAGCTTTTTTTTTTAGATCATGACTTTCAGGTAGTCCCATAATTTTTAAATTGTCTCTCCTGGATCTATTTTAAAGGTCAGTTGAAAAATATGGAATGCTTCATGAATTTGCATGTCATCTTTGTGCAGGGGCCATGCTAATCTTCTGTGTATGGTTCCAATTTTAGTGTATGTGCTACTTAAGCAAACACTAGCATGCTAGTCTTAAAGCCAGGAAAAACTGAATTGAAGTCCAACTTTCAACACATACTGGTTATCTGGCTCTGAACAAATCATGATCTTAGTGTACTAGAAAATTTTTCAAACTATGAATAATAGAGAAGTTATAGACTGGTATTGACAGAGGTAATTTCTTCATCTGATAGTTCCTCTATGCCAATGAAATCAAGCATTCATTGCTTGTTCTATTTTAATAGATAAATATATCAAAGGTTATTTGGAGATTAACCAATCAATCTAGGACATTTATGTCATGCAAAGCTAATTGTACACTCTTTCAAATAAGGTATTTTGTGAGTGTATATGTTTGTATGTGTGTTTATGTGTGTGTCTATTCTGTGGAGAACTCTTCTCATAGGAGATTGTTACCATTGTAGAGATACTGAGTTATGCCAAAACACTGATGGAAATCCATAGGCTGGATTCCTTATAATATTTGTTACTATTTAATGTATTATTACAATAGTAGCACATATACTATATATGCATTATGCCATTGTCTCTGTTGCTTTATTTCTTCTGTTTTCTTATGGGAGGAAAGTCTCCCAGGCACAAAAACCAGGTCTTATCCCAAAGCCAACTTTAAAGAGGTGCCATTTTGGATATATGAAACAGGAGTTGGGATTAGTTCCATAGAAAACTTCTAGTCAGTTAATTGTAGTTCCTGGGTTGCCCAGCATCAATACTGACAGTGTCTTTGGATACTTTAGGTTTCTGGGGCATTAACATACCCCAGAGAAAGCTGTAAAGATAGCCCTTCAACAACAAAATCTGTGTGCTCTGGGAAAAGCAGTGGGAGGCATAGTTAATTTTAACTCTTTGGGGATCTAATCATAAAATACTTCTTTGATATAAGGTGTTCAATTAATTTTTAAAGATTTAAGCTTCTCAGCTAGCTTAAACTCTAAATCATCTATGAAATGCTTACCTAATCTAAGTATTCTTTCATTACTTATTTCCTTACTAAGATATACCAAGAATAGCTAGGAAAGATTTCCAGACACATCATGTTGGCATGCTACAAAAATAAGTTGTCACTTCACAGTTTCATGGTAAACAATTTCTAAGAATGTTTAAATTGTATTCAGGGTTATTATAAGAACAAAATGGTTTCAATTTATGCCAGATCAATAAAATCGATCAGCAATTTACTTCAAATTGGAAATGCAAAATTTGGACCTGACATTGATTGACAGAATTTCTAGATGCATGCTCTTCCCTAAGCTATTTGTAACGAAATACAAATTCTTGGGGGAAAAATAAATATACTGAATGAAAAATACTTGACCAGTATAATCTTGCATCAGCATTTGGTTTCAAGTAATACTGTTGAAAAATCAGCAGTTTAGTCTAACAGAAAAATTAGCCTTTTAATTATGACAACTTGGAATTTTAAATATTTGTCTTGCTACTTAGTGTGTATGTGTTTGTGTGTGTTTTAATTATATTACAATAGTTCTTAATCAACTGTATTTAGTATTTCTTGAGGTATCGCAATTACACAGGTCAAAAGAGTATGTCATGAGTGATACTTAAAATGGATAAATTCACATTTTATTAATATGGTAATAAATAGAGTAGAATTCATGAAATTCAAATGTTTATTTTTTCCAATGCATAATGTCAGCCAGAGTGGATAGAGTAATGAGACAAGAGTCAGGATAAACCTAGATTCTAATTTCACTACTATGAGATCATTGGATTTTGATCATTAGATTTATTTTTATAGATCTAATTTCTCTCTTGATCTCTAATCTTGAGTTTCTGACTATTTTTCAGACATCTCACACAGGATTTCATAGAAACCTTAAATTCAACTTGTCTGAACACAAACTAACTCTCTTTTCTCCAAGCCCTTCCATCTACCTAACTTACCAGTTATTGTGGAGGTTCCATTAACCTCCAGGGGACCCAGGTTTGCAACATAAATTTCATACTCTGCACCTCACTTTCTCTCAGGCCCCCATATCCAATCAGTTGACAAGTCCTTTCATTTCTACTTTCATAAACATTTCCTTTGTATTCCCTATCCTTTCTTCTGAAATTGACATTACCCTGGTGCAGTCTCTCATCCCCTCAAGACTACGCTATTGCTATACCCTGTAGATTCATCTGTCTGTCACCAGACTCTCCCCTCTCTATTTCATTCTCTCCTCAGTTGTTAAGTCGATTTTCCCCAGGAGTATGTCCTACCCTGTTACTTCTGTACTTAAAACACTCTAAAGTCTCCTTATTTCCTCTGGGGTCAAATATAAAAACCTACTAGTTGTCTTTCAAAGCTACTCATAAGTTTCTATTTTTTCCCATCTTCTTACAAATCCTCTCCCTCACCCACCCACACACATTTCTCGTCTATGTACTCTCTCATTCAGTGATACCAGCCTCCTTGATCTTCCTTGCACTAGAAATCCCTTATCCTGGCTCTTGTGTGTTTGCTTGTTTGTTTTGCTTTGTTTTTGTTTTTGAACTGACTATTTCACTTGACTGGAACTCCTTCCTTTTCTCATCTCTGCCTACTTATTTATCTGGCTTCATTCAAATCTTAACTAAAGTACTACCTTCTTATATAAGAGGTCTTTACCTGTCCACCTCAATGTCAGTCCCTTCTCTTTGTTGATGATCTCCACCTTATTCTGTATGTATATTGTCTGTACTTAGCTGTTTCTATGTTATCTCTGCATTACATTGAAAGCACCTTGAGAACCTGGATTGTGCTTTGCCTTTCTTTGTAGCTGCAGTGTTCACTACAATGCTTGATACAGAGTAGGCACATAATCAATGACAGCTATCTGAAGGGTTAATTAAAAGAGGCTCATCACCAGGCTTGCCACAGTGTGAGGATCTTGTATTGACTTGTTCATCCATCCATCCATCCATCTATCTATCTATCTATCTATCTATCTATCTATCTATCTATCTATCTATCTATCTATCATCTATCTATCTACATCTATTTTCCCTAATAATACTTAAAAACCATTCACTGGGTCACAAAAAGGATTGCAATTTGATTTTGAGAAGGGACATGTGAAATTTAAATGATGGATTGAAATTAAATTAAAAAAATCACTGAACTTCAACAAAGACTAATTATTAGAAGAACAATAAGAAAGGGAAAAAACATGAAGGTTGGGATATTGAATAATAATAGTAATAATAAAAATAATAAAACCAACAACAACAATAACATTTATATGGCATTTTAAGGACTTCAAAGAGTTTTTCATATATTATTTGATATTTTTAGCAATCCTGTGAGAGAGGACATAGTTTTGTTTTAGTTTCATACAAATTAGTTTATTTTTTATGAAGGTATAGACCAGAGAAAAAAGTTTGGAATAATACTATGAAATACATCCATAACCATATTCAGAACGCAATAATCATTGGTATTCTTGACCTAATGAACTTTCCTTTACTATCAAAAGTTTTGACTTTCAAGGAGAAAAAAAAATGTACTATGAGTGAGAAAACGTTTCATACGAAATGAAACATGATTTAAAAAAGAATTAATAGGAGCTATCTCCCTTAGGGACCAGTTACAGAACAGTTTGTAAAGTACTATGTACATTTTCTTCCCTCCTCCCTACCTTCAGCCAAGATAATCAGACATCCCAATATAAATATCCATAGAATAAATGTCTCATTTATGTCACCGGTGACATAAATGAATGTTGAAGGTAAGATATCTTTTACCAATAACCTTAATCTTAAGGTGGCTCCCAATGCTGGTATGGGTTGTTGACATGATTCATGTTTATAGCTGCCAACTATTTCCCAGTGTTTGCATGGAAATGTTATGCACTGAGGAGGAATTAACAAAGAAGTGCTTACTAGAAATCTAATTAACCCCCCAATGCATCTAAGGTGAAAACTATGCTTCTTCAAACATCTGAATATGCATAATCATCAAAAGGCCCTATATGGAACTTTCACTGTCCACTTTAGAAAACTGATGCCTAATATAAACCTCTGGGAAGTTTAAGACCTTTATTTTGCTTGTTGTAAATATTTTGAAGGACATAAACTATCTTATTAACTCCCACCCTGTCCACATTCTGAAATGAAACTATTTTCTCCAAGGTTGCCAATGATATCTTAATTTTCAAATCTAACAACTTTTTCTATGTGCTCATGCCTCTTGATCTTGCCCTAGTTTTTGACACTGATAACCAGCCCATCTTCCTCCATACTCCCTTCTCCTTGCTAGGCTTTTATGGTATTGCTTTGCTTTAGATTTTCCTTTCACCTATCAACATTCTTCTGTAGTTTCTTTTCATATACATTCACATATTCCCTGCTTACAACAATGTGTACAAATTTTTGTCCTCTTTCTATACATTCTTTTGATAGTCTCAACTCTCATGTGTTCAATTATAATATTAATACTTCCCAAATCTATATAAAGAACTTTTTTTTTCTCGTGTATGTTCCTTGAGCATGAGACTGTCTTTGACCTTTGTTTGTATCCCCAGAGCTTAGCACTGTTCCAGGCACGTAGTATGCACTTCAAAAAATGTTTATTGACTGACTCTCATAAAATCCAGTCTCAGATCATGAAATGCCTGCTAGATGTTTTTATCTGAAAAACTTATAGATATTTTTATTAGAATATGCCCCAAATGAAATTTATTCCTGAAACCCCACCTTTCCTTTAAGATTTTCTTACATAGTTTGACTCAAAACATTGTTACCATATTCCTAATCACCTGGATTTGCAACCTAGAATCCAGTAGAGTGTCATGTCTGATTCTTTCCTTTCTTTAATAACTTCTTTTCCCCATATCCATTATAGTACTAAGGCTAGGGAATCTTACCTCCACATACTAACCCATCAAGTCACTTCTCCATAATTATATGGTTGTCCCTCTAGTTCAAGCCCTTGTCACCTCTCATCCAGACTATTACAACAGTCCTCTAATAATAATTTCAGTTTATTATTCCTCCTCTCTCTAATGCAACACCATTCTATTTTCGATCAAACGTTCCAGTTCCCAAAGTTGATAGCTTGAAAACTTATCCTCCACTCCTTCCAGTCATGTTGTATTTACTTACATCATTATGTTTCTCCATGCCATTGATTTTGACTGACTGCCCCTAATGCCTGGAATGTTCTTCCCCTCACTGCCAAATGCTGGTTCCCCTGTTTTCACTGAGGTCCTAAAGAAAATCTGACCTTCTACAAGAATCCTTTCCCGTTCTCCCTTAGTAGTAGTGACTTCACCTTGTTTATCATCTACAATTTGCCGGCTATGTATCTCATTTGTATGCATTTGCTTACATGTTGTCTTCTCTGATAGGGACTGGTTTTTGCCCTTCTTTTTATCCCCAGTCTTTAGAATAGTTTCTAGCACATAGTTGGGTTTTGTTGTTGTTGTTGATTTGATTTGGCTTACTTATTGTTTCCTTTACTAGAATGAGTAGGAGCCATTTTCATTTCTCAGCTTCATCTTTATAGTTCCAAAGTGCATCTTACAGTGCCTTTGACGCAGTAGGTGCTTACTCTATGCTTGCTAAACTGAATTTATTTGAATTGTTCCAATAAATTCTAAGAAATTATATTGTTTGAACACAGACAGAAGCATGACATTTTTCACTTTCATTCAAATCTTCTTGTATAAAATGACTAACATGGAAATGTTTTACATGAAAAAAATCTAAGCTACAACCTAGTGAATAAACAGAAAACAAATTTCTCTTGCTTGGTTAGATTAAAGTATCCTCAATTCAATCTTTGTGAGCTCATTACCTATCTACTGTAAATCCTAACTTCTTCATGACTTGCTATATAGTTGTTAAAATCCTTTGCCTTTAGGCATGCCTTTGGGTAATGAATATCTCCAAATTTGACAAGGTTCTTCCTTGGATACCAGATGCCCCCAAATTCTCTAAGCATGCACTCTATTTTTTTCCAGTAAAGTGGTATCTACCAGGCCTCATATTCTTCTGGCATAGCCTTCAACAGTCCAGGATAATCTATGTCACAATGAACCATCTGAGTGAGATAGTAGTGGAGGATCCATATTTCTATGCTTAGTGGAACCAAAAGTATTCATCCTATCAATTTATTCCCATCAACACAGCACATCATTTTCTTTCAAATCCCTAAATTCTAATTAGTCTTTTCAAAGCAATAACAATGTATGTGGCTGGATTCTATAGTAATAATTGAAAGCTCACTATAAATTACAGAGCTCTCATATCAGTGGAATAATGTGACACCTGTTTTCTAGAGTACACATCAAAAGAAAACCCAAAGGAAAAGAAATTCTAATATAATCATTATTAAATGTTTATTAGTGATAGCTTGAAATATGATGAAATGTATTGCTTCAGAGAAACATCTATTTCCCAGAAAGACAAACCTTCCCATTTTTATAATTAAAATTTTGGTTGCCAATAATCTTCTGGCCCAAGGTAGCAAGTATTATGACTCTGCTTATCAGGCAATGAAAGAATAGTTCTTAGCATTCAGTTTTCCTATTTATAAGTTAAATTGCACTCTTGTAAGCCTATTGGTTGGACATTTCATTCTTAAATTAAATTCTGTTTAATTTACCATTCTTAAAGAAACAGTAAAACAGAATTTTAAAATTATAAAATAAAGGACATAATTTCAAAAATTACAAGAGATACTTAAGAAGCAACTACTATGTGCAAAACAGCCTAGATACCGTAACACACACACACATGCACACACACACATGATTTCTGCCATCAAAACAAACCTATATTCCTAATGAGAGGCGGGGAAAACGTACAAAAATTAATATAAAAATATACATCACAAGTAATAAAAACGTGATTTGAAGAGTGAAAGAAAAGTAATAATTGGGAGAATCAGGAAATACTTTGAGTAGAAATAAGTACAAATGTACTGCAAGTGAAAAAGAATTAGTTAAGCTCTGCTCATAGATACTGTAGAACATTGCAAAGAGAGGATGTTTTATGAGGAGAGAGAACTAAGGTTCTATGTAATAGATAGGAAGAACTTATGCTAAGCAGTCTTAATAGTCATCTAACTGGAAAACCAGTATGAGAACCTAGTAATATGAGAGAGGGAGCAGAAAGAGATTTGGAGACATTATAGTAAAATACTGACTCTGATTCCCTCCACACTCCATAACACCTATGCCAGGGAATATGATTTCTACATTTGGTATTTAAAGTTTGTGGATTTGGAATATAGAAAAAAAAATACAAATTAATTATCATCCTTGAAGAAGAAAACTCTAAATTCTGAAAATGTGAGATAGGTACATCATTTCTGTTGATGAAGGAAGTTTGTGTGTCTCTTGTACATGTATAAATATGGTAATATTAATATTCCCTAATATTTCTTATTTCTTGCTTGATAAGAACTTTGAAAATTGAAAATGAGAAATTCAGGACAATTAAGTGTGTTTCACACTATGTATTTTATACTACCTAATGAAAACAATTCAAGAAGGAAGATTACAGGAAACTCAGTCATGGACAAGGCTTCAGAGAATCATCAGAGATTTTGGGACCAAGGAGTTAGTTCTGTAGGTTCACAGAGTCTTGAAGAATGTTTCCACAGTATGGCATACATTCTATATGTGTATTCAGCTGAAGAAGGAGCTTCTACATTCAAGAAAAGGAAGCTCTGCTGTCCCAGAAAATCCTGGAATCCTTTCCTGGGATTTAAAAATCACCCTCAATAGGTAATAAGCTATCTCCAAAAATTAAAATATTTATAGCCTGATAATCACTGAAAAAAATCAAATGAAATGTCTCAAGCTGACAAATATTCGGAGACCTAAAAATGACAAACTCAGGTTCTACATAGATATAGCTATAAAAATGTGAGAATTTCAACTTATTATTAATTTGCAAATTTACATCTATCAGTTTATATGGAATTTTAAATTCCTAAGACCATTTCTCTGGTCAATGAATGACAAGTTGAGTCTAGATCAATGTACTTCAAGAAGACCTCTAGAGGCTGATATATGGAGGAGATAATTAGGAATTTCACATTACCTGTTCTTCTTGTATATACACACTCTATGTACAACTATTAATGGGTTTCCAAAAACATGACATAAGGTGAAGCAACATTATAAGAGGTAAGTATTTTAAGAGGAATCATATTATAAATACAATAATGTTATATTGAGGTTACATGATTTTTAACTGGGGTTTACTTGTCTTGTTTAGTGAGCTATTTTTGTGCTTTTGTACATGAAATGACATCATTTGGAAGAACACAATAAACTTCTATCCATAGATTCATAAATTTACGTATGGAAGGAAATTTAGAGAAAAATTAGTTCAAGCCTCTCATTTTATAAATAAAGATACTGAAAAAAAAGGTAAGCAAACAGATAGTGAATTAAAGAGATAGCATTTGAATCCAAATCTTGTGACTCTAGAGACTGGGCACTTTCCATGATAAAGCATTTGACATTTTAGTCTCTTGGCCTCAAAGATTTGAAAGATTGTGAATAGTTTACCTCAAATTTTATAAATAGACTAAAATATAAGATATTCTCTCTCTCTCTCTCTCTCTCTCTCTCTCTCTCTCTCTCTCTCTCTCTCTCTCTTTATATTGAGAGCTACATATAATAATAAAGGACTTGGTGAGCATTCTATATACCTACTATGTGTCAAAACTGTGCTGAATATGAGGGTTAAAAAAGCAAGAAGGAAATGATCCTTAACTCTCAAAATCATTATGTTCTAATATTTTATCATCATATCAATGAAAATTAAATGAATTATATAAATGCTGCACTTCATCATTTCCAAAGAGCCCTATGCACACAGTTATACATATATATATATATATACACATATATATATATACATACATATATATATATATGTCATCTAATCTCATTACATATATAATCTCCTCACTTGAGGGAGTTACTACAAGCATTTTTACTTCCAGTTTCAATATAAAGCGTCTGAATATCGGAGGTGAGGTGACATTTCTGATCACAAAGATTTGTCGGAGGTAGAATTCTGACCTCAAATTTTCTTGAATCTAACTTAGCATTCTTCCTTTCTCAGAGACTCTTGAGGCGGATCGGGAGAAAGAAGAGGGAAAGGAGAAAGATGTTATGTACCTTTTCTTTAACTGTCAAAAGGAAATATAACATTATAAACATATATCTCTCATGACTAAAATACATTCCTTCCTCACCTCTTTCTCTCAGACTATAGTTTCCTTTGGGTTTCAGTTCAAATATTACCATTTATTTGATACTTGTTTCCAATGTCCACAATTGTAAGTGACTTGTTTTTTCAAAAACATTTATTTTCTTTTTATGTTTTGTATTTACTTGCTTGTGTGCATGTTCTTTCCTCCTAATAGTATGCAAGCCCCTTGAGAAGAGGGATTGTTTGTTTCTTAGCTTGGCATCATTTCTTCCTCACACATATGAGGAGTGTAAAAATGGTTGTCAAAAGAATGCATAATATAGGGAGATGTTTAAGAAGAACTGGGACAACTTGAGACTCTATGCTGACCCTTGTTAAAAATTGCATCAGTGCTCCTTGTGATATGAGAGGCTTTTTAAAAAAATCACTTGTAGCAATGAGACTTTCCCTGTTCAAGTTTCCACTAAGAAAGGTAGAATCAGTAATCTCAAGTGCAATCCAGAGCTTTGGCATTTAAAAATGTGAGGGTAACAAGGAAAGAATTATTACGAGCTCAATGATAGTAATGAAGTTACTAGAGCTCTTTAAGCATCCCACACTATCAACTGCTTTCACTGAAGTAGGGCCCATGACCTTCTGCAATTGCTATTTGCACCATTTACTGTGGGTATCGGAGCCATTTTGCATGATCATATCTTATCCCAGACAACAAAAAATGTCAACCTAACTTCTCTTTAGGGACACTAGCTACATGAGACGGAGCATGGTGGTTCATCTTGTAATTTAGCCAGAGATAACAACTCCTTTATCTGAATGCTCAGTTCTGATAAAGGATGTTATGATAATTTCCTTTTCTTTTGAATCCATCTCACTGTTTTCTAATCCAGCTACCTTTGCTTCTTTCACATCTGTTGGGTCGTCTCTATTTCCTTAGAAAGATGCTTAGCCTCCTTCCATGGGCTTTGTTTCAGTCATCTAAGTCCCAGGGGTGGTTTTGGTATTGGTAGAATTACCCTCTTACTCTGGTATCTTTTCAAGATCTTGAGGCTGAAATTAGAACATGAATTTCCCAAGAACCTCTATTTTTAAACAGTGACAGACAACCTAAATTGTTCTCTAGTTTGCTCCCATTAGGCACAGGAAAGACAGAGGGAAATTAATTATAACTTTGAAAACAACAGTGTCAGCACTCCTTATCTCAGAACCTTCCTAGAAAACAAATCCTGTGGAAGACTTCTTTCAATCAATAAATCCATCAATAAATATTTATGAAGCATTTACTATGTGCCAGGCATGTTCCCCTATAAACTGAGGTTATAACTCAAAGTTGGATTGTGCTCTGATTTTGATTTGTTTAATAACAATTGAACACCTTGATCACTGGAAAGTAGTTCTCCACTGCCGGTGCTCATGCTCATGTTTTTCCTCAACATCTATTTCCTCAAAGTCTATTTCCTCAACATCTATTTCCTCCCCAAATTCTCAGCTAGAGACATTTTAAACTGTTTTGCCATAGAGACAGAGAAGCTGAAAACAAATTCTCACATGTATTTTAAGACCTTTATTTTAAGATTAATGCTTTATAACCCTAAGTCCCTCCTTCCCTTAATTATCTCCCACATCTCTGTGGAAGTTTAACACTTTTAGAATAAATTGGTCATGATACATTGTTTGCAGAAATCTTATAATCACCTGTCAACCAATTTAAGCTAAACCTGTTTAATACCCAGATGCTCCATAATATCTAGTTGAAAGATTTACCAAACAGGTCTCAGTTTGAAAATTCTATAGAGATGGATATTATTAAATATTTAAAGATAGGCCAAATAATCAAAAATAATGATTTGTTAGAGCACTTCCCTTTAGATAGCTCTAAAGAATAAGGAATAAGGTCAAATCACTTTGGACTATGATTCTAGGAAAAACAGAAAGCAAAGAAAGTTTTTTCAATTAATAAACCTGAGAGGATATTTGGACTCATTTTCAGAGGTGAAGAGCTTGAGTTTCAAAGAAGGGAAACTGACTTGACCAGGATTTTCAGCTAGAATAGAGATTCCAACCCACATCTTCTGACTCCAAATCCAATGCTCTTGCTATCACACTTAGCATTTGTACCACAGACATGCTCTAAATATTAAAATAAAACAAACGCTGATGATTTATTACAGAATGGATTTCTGCTGGTAATAGATTTACCTGCAGATGAATGATCAATCTGATAGCTACAATCATAGTTATAGTTTATGAGCAATTCTGTTAACTAGAAAGTTGACTTCCCAGTCAGAAACAAAACCCCAATCGTAATATTTATTTTTCAGAATGACCATTGGAACACTAAAATGTGTCTGTAATTTACATCATTAAATCCAATTCTCTAGTCAGTTATAGGTGACCGATCATTGTTAAGGACCAACTTTAAGCAAAATTGAGAAGCAAACAGAGGATACCAGTGGTCCACACACAGTCCCCTCCACCCTTTCACCCTCTCCCCAGCTCCCTTTGCTGTAAGGAAGAAGTAACTGGCTAAAAAAAGTAGGTGAAGTGCTACGCTTGAAATCCCACTTCAAAACCTTATTAGCTATGTGACTCTGTCCAAGTCACCTAACTTTCCTTACTATCAATCTTCCCATTTGTAAAAATTGCACCTACTTTCCAGGGTTGCTTTGAAGCTAAAGTGAAATAATATTGAAAAACTTTTTTGGACCAAGAAACTATATGAACATAATTACAAAACATAATTCACACAAAAAAACTCAGCTCTAAATATTTGGGGAAAAAAATCTCATGTGTAGCTCATGTGTAGGTTGAACTAACATAATAAAAATGGCAATTCTATCTAAATTAATTTACTTATTCTGTGCCATACCAATCAGACCACTGAAAAATTATTTTATAGAGCTAGAAAAAATAATAATAAAATTCATCTGGAAGACCAAGATGGCCAGAATATCAAGGAAATTAATGAAAAGAAATACTATGGAAAATGGCCTAGCCATACCAAGTCTTAAATTGTATTATAAAGCAGCAATCATCAAAACTACTTGGCACTGACTAAGAAATAGAAAGGTAGATCAATGGAATAGGTTAAGTACAGCAGACACAGTGGTTAATGACTACAGTACTCTAATGTTTGATAAACCCAAACATCCAAATTTCTAGGATAAAAACACACTATTTGACAAAAATTACTGGGAAAACTAAAAAAGTGTAGCAGAAACTAGGAATAAACCAACACCTGACACTACATACCAAAATAAAGTCCAATTGAGTACATGATTAAGACATGTAGGTTCATACTGTAAACAAATTAGCGGACCAAGGAATAGATTATCTGTCAGATTTATGGAGAAAGGAGGAATTTATGACCAACAAGAGTTACAGAACATTATGAAATGCAAAATGAATAATTTTGATTACATTAAATTGAAAAGTTTTTGCACAAAACTAATGCAACCATCATTAGCAGGGAAGGAAAAAACTCAGAAAGAATTTTTACAATCAGTGTCTCTGATAAAGGCCTCATTTCTAAAATATATAGAGACTTTAATCAAATTTGAAAGAGTAAATGTCATTCCCCAATTGATAAGTGGTCAAAGGATGTGAATAGGCAGTTTTCAGAGGAAGAAATTAAAGTTACCAGTTGTCATATGAAAAAATCATCTAAATTTCTATAGATTAGAGAAATGCAAATCAAAACAACTCTTAGGTACCCCATCACATCTGTCAGATTAACAAACATGACAAAAGAGGAAAATGATAAATGCTAGAGAAGATGTGGGAAAATCGGAAGACTAATGCATTTTTGGTGGAGTTGTGAACTGATCCAAGTATTCTGGAGAGCAGTTTGGAACTATGACCAAAGGGATATAAAAATATGCATACCCTTTGACCCAGCAATACTGTTTCTGGGGCATGATCTCAACGAGATCATAAAAACAGGGAAAGGACATACATGTACAAAAATTATTTATAGCAGCTCTTTTTCTGCTGGCCAAGAACTGGAAATTGAGTGAATGCCCATCAATTAGGGAATGGCTGAACAACTGAGGTATATGAATAGGATGGAATGCTACTGTGCTATAAGAAATGATCAACAGGCAGACATCAGAAAAACCTGGAAAGAGTTATATGAACTGATGCTGAGTGAAGTGAGCAGGACCAGGTGAATATTGTACACAGTAACAGTCTATGATGACTGATTTTGATAGATTTAGCCCTTCTCAACAATGCAAGCACCTAAAGCATTTCCAAAGTCCATGATAGAAAATGCCATCCACAACCAGAGAAAAAACTATGAAGTCTAAATGTAGGTGTATGCAGAGTATTTTCTTTTCCTTTTTTTTTTTCAATCTCATGGTTCTTACCACTTGTTCTAATTCTTCTATAAAACATCACAAATATGAAAATATGTTTAATAGGAATGTACATGTATTGCCTATTTTAGATTGCATGCCATCTCAGGGGGGTGTAAGAGGGAGGTGGGAAAAAAGTTAAAATCTATGGAATTGAATGTTGAAAACTAAAATAAATAAAGTAACTTAAAAAAGAACAAAATACAAAATTTAGGACTATATAATCATCACGATCATTACCACTGTTGTTATCATACTCATCCTCATCCTCATCATTATCATCATTATCATATCATTCCATGTGCTGCTTTTCTTCACCTCTATTGTAGCCTGTTTCTACAGAACTTTGTCTTCAGCTAGTTGGCAAGGTTAGAAATGTGATAAATATTTTGTCCTAGTTTTTTTGAATGGGATAATGTTACATACACTGATAGGACTCTGGCATAGTGAGTTTTTTTTGAGTGGGTGAGCGTGACTTCCTAGAATAGAAATATGCTGATGAAGTTAATCCTTATTCTTATATGCCATTAAGGTTGGTACTTATTCCAGGGGATTTTTTTTTCAAAAATTTTGAATGGGCTAATCAAATTCTCACTCAATTTTATAGGCAGCCCAAACTGAAAAGATTTTGGTGGACATGGGGGCAGGTTGTTTTGTTTTTTTTCTAAAAGTACATTTGTAAATTGATTGTTGGAGATGCAGAATAAATTTCTCCTTAAAATAGTTGTTAGCACACAACAATTGGTTGCAAATATTTTGTGGGGTTCAGTTTTGCCAGCATTTTATGATAAACAAGAACCTAATTAATTTGAAGCAAATACTGCAGTTGGAGGATATCTTTCATCCTTACCCCCTTTCCTAGAAAGCTAAATAAGAATATTCTATGTATATTTCTGTGTATATTTGTATAATTTGCCTAACCTTTCTTAGCCTTAGATTACTTTTTCTTTTGTAAAATGGGACTAACACAATTTTACTGCCTACCTAAATTGAGATTAGAATAGGAATGCATTTTTTGCGAGTTCAAAGCATGAATATTATTATCATGCTGACCCAAGTTCCTCCCTATAATATTCTGGTCAGCCCTTCCTTCCCTCCAAAGTTTTCCATGGTCCCTAAATCACATGCTTTCTCTATACTTTTATCAAATCATCAATGTCAAGCTGCCTTCCTCCCTTACTTCCTTTCCTTTTTTCTTTCCTCTCTCTTCCCTTCCTTCCTTCCTTCCTTCCTTCCTTCCTTCCTTCCTTCCTTCCTTCCTTCCTTCCTTCCGTTCTTCCATGCTTTCTATTTCTAGCCTGTTTTTCTTATACAAAGTAAGTGTTTGTCAAGATAAAGGAATGATATATATGCATTTTGAAAGATAAATTTTAAAGTAAATGAATCTCTGTACTTCTAATTTGTAGAATTATTGAAAGTGCAATAAAATGTATATAATATATGTATACATGCATATACACATACATAAATCTATATGAATGTGTGTGCATACATGTGTGCATGCGTGTGTGTGTGTGTGTGTGTGTGAAAGGAGACACAGAGGAAACAGAGACTGAGGGCAAGTGGACAACTCAAAGACCAAGCTTTGATGCCTTTTCAAAGTTTTTTCTCTGTAATTCTTCCTGAAAGATCCAAATTGATACAGTATCTCTCCCCCTTTTCCCATTAATGTTTATTGACTAGAGAGGATAAAGGGAGCTAGGTATGACTGACTTTTAAATTATTTAAAAATATATTGTAAGACCTACTGCAAATCAAAAAGGTGAATGTCATTTTTGGTGTCTCGAGGTCACACTCTAATGTGTCAACCATGCTCAAAGAATACTGGAGCATGCTGGTTATGATTTTGTTTTCTTTCTGACAGAGAGAGAAAATAAAGGCACAGCTGGTTATGTTTGTACCTAAGACAATAATCCAATATATACAACTGAAACGTATACACACACATGGGTATATATATATATATATATATATATATATATATATATATATATATATATATATATATATATATATATATATATATATATATATATATATATATATATATATATATATATATATATATATGTATATATGTATATATATATGTATATATGTATATATATATGTATATATATACATATATAATATATACATTTGTGTGTGTGTTGTGTGTATACGTGATGGATAGGTGTATATAGGCATTAACACGCACATCTGTGTCATAATGTATTTTGACCTTATATTTCTATAAAGCACAAAATGGAAAGTTCTATAGTGAATACTCTAAAACAATTATAATGAGGACTCATCAGAGATTCCAGCATTCTACTCAGTAAGTATTTTCTGAGTGCCTCCTGTGTGCCAGGAAACATGCTAAGTCATGGGAGTATGAAAAGAGGCAAACTTCGAACAAGTTGTATGGAATTGTTACAAGAGCAGAGCAGGTCAAATTTAGATGGTCAAAATTTACCCTGGAGTATGACTATTGGGAAACATAGAAAATCACTTTGATTTTTAACTAGTTTTACTAGCTAGGTGATAAGGTAAGTATTACCTATAATGGCAAAGGATTGTGCTATCAGCACTCTGGGGGAGGGCACCAAAAAAATAAAACAGTCTCTCAGTCCTAGTTATGTTATCATAAGGGTGTGAATATAGGGATCTGATGAAAAGGAATAATAATGAAAAAATGGAGCATCAACATTTCCATTCTGGGTAGTACCATTTTCAGCCTTTTTGTAGCAATTATATAGTAATATTTGTATTGGGAAAATTTATTGCTCAGTTCTTTTCATTTTTAAAGTAATATGGGGAAGTATTTTTTTTATTGGGACACATACAATTGTGTATGTGTGCGTGTGTGTGTGTGTGTGAGACAGAGAGAGAGAGAGAGAGAGAGAGAGAGAGAGAGAGAGAGAGAGAGAGAGAGAGAGAGAGAGAGAGAAAATGTGTGTGCTAATATAAGAGATTACTTTCCCCCCATAATACAGAGATGGATAAGTGAACAATCTAAAGTGAATTGGAATCATGGTACCTTAAACCTGACAGGAACTTTAGCCATTATTTAGCCTAACTTCCTATTTTAGAATAAGCAAACTGAGACTTAGATACCTGAAAAGTGATTTGCCCAAGATCATAGGCTGGATAATGCCAGAATTGTACTAGAACTTTGAAGCTCTTTGACCCAAGCTTTGATCTTTACTTCTTACAGGTTATTGTCCTCAAAATATTGGTAATGATCTCATTCTACTATACTGAAAAATAACATTGATGCAAACTTTATAACATATTCTTGATAAATTACAAATAAAGAGAAAAGTAGATTTCTATAGATTTAAAAATTATTTCTAAAATAATTTCCCTTAACTAAAATGGTTTTTAATTTCAGAAAAAGAAAACAAAACAGTATAATTTTAAATGGCTTTCATTCACTCAAAGTATTTCATTCAGGAGGCAGTGTGTGTGTTTGTGTGTGTGTGTGTAGTAAATGGCAAAGTAATTAATAAAACTTGGTCCAGAGAAACCTTCTTGTCATATTTTTAGCTGACACAGAAGTAGAAAATTCCAAAAAAAATTTGCCAGGAAGATGTCATGAATTTTGCTGCCCCAATATGTCAACTAAAAAGCGATCTGTAATTCAGATAAGGTCCAAGTAAAGATTTTAACTTTGAAGCCCTCATCTGAATTAAGTTGCAAAGCTTTCAAGGGTAAAAAGTGCTGCTGTGGGATTCCTTGTCCTCCCACTGGCAAAATTTAGTGAGGTTGTCATAATGGTGGATATGAAAGCAGTAATAAAAAAGACATTGAATTCCGAGTCAGAAACCTTGTGTTCACTTCCCAACTCTGCTATTCCTTCCTCCTCTTTTGCCTCAGTTTCCTCATCTATAAAATTAGATGCTAAGAAAATGTAATGTCATAGGGCTCTACCAGCTCTGATATTGCATGGCCCTATTTCTTTTGGAGCATGGAGATACATCAATGGAGTGACCAGATTGAATTAAAACTCCAAATTTCAATTCCACCCTGTTATCGGTTCTTTGGAGTATGGTTGTTTCTTCTCATAATCCACTCCAATACAAGAAATTTTAAGGTCCAAGAAACACCTGAAGCCTATACTGTTTGGAGTTTTCCTTCCCCTGAAATTGTTCCAAGCAAACTGGGCCAACAATTACAAACCAATAGAAACTTTTGTGCCAACAGGATTTGATTACTTAAAAAAAATTTTTTTTAGCCACATCCTCGGTTTTCAGTATGCAAAGAAATAATCCTTCAAATCCTTCAACTTCCCACCTTTCTAAGTGGGGAGTTTGAAAATGAGTCGAAAACACTCTACTTACTGTTAGGTAGGATTCCTTTCTTTATCCATTATAATTAGTTATTGTCCTTCATTACAAGAGTAAGTTCAATCGAGCATATATCAGGAAATAACTCACATTTTGATAAAAGAAGCATCAGTTATAACTTCATCATAACCACTTCCAGTTTCATCACCTTCTTCTGAATAAAATCAAGCTCATTGCTTCCCTTCTAAAAATAAGGTATCCAAAGTAGCTAGTTTGCCTTAGTGGTACATATTTTCAAATTAAATAGCATATTATAAACATTTTACAAAACTTAAAACTGTATGTAAAAGCTGGCTATTGTTGTTGTTATTATATTATTATTAATGCTGTTACTATTGTTGCTTTTATTGTTCAGAATGAAGTTATAGTCCATGACATGATGTAAAATAAATTTTTATTATAATAAAATGCATTTGATGAGTAACAGTGCAAAATTTTCTTAGTTGCATCTTATGAGAAAACACTATCTTCAAAATGTTATAGATGTGTATGTGCAAAAATATTATACACACAAATTTATATATGTACATGCACACTCATATATATACTTACACAATATCATCTGCCACAGAGTGACAGTACATATCTTCATTCCCCATAGTTCCAAGAATATAAATTAAGATTCCCTTTTCATACTATGGATTTTTTCTGGGAATGATAGTCATTAGTCAATAAATATTTATTAACAAGTAGTATGTGCTAGGGACTATGTTAAGTGCTGCTGATAAAGGTAAGAGAAGGTCTGGGCTCTAAAGGAGTTCACAACACAACTGAGGGAGAAAACAGAAAAATAAATCGAAAAGCTTAGGAGAAGGGATTAGATGGTACCTACCGCAGGCAGAATGAAGGCATTTTACAGCAGGGTTGGGAAATAATGAGATGAGAGCTCTGGATGCCCTTGTTAAATGGTAGAGTCTCCAAAGTTCACTCTCTACCCTCTCTGAGTAGGGAGTGGAGAGGGCCCAGTTGTAGATTGTCTTCTAGACATGAGTTTCAGAGGTGCTGTCATCTTGCAGCATAATAGTTTCTAAAGATCATGAAGCCCAAGAAAGTTGTCAGGGTGGGAAATGATAGGGAAACTTCCTCTTCTTTTCTCCATCTATATTCACAGACAGGACTCTGGCTAAGGAGGAGGTCAGTGTGAATATAAATAGCAAAGACTGATATAGTTTTATTTAAAAGAATTTAATATTTTCTATTTCCTTTCTCCATCCTGACAATCCTTGAAAGTCAACAAATCTGTTCAATAAGTATCGAGTAAGTACCTGCCATTCCAAATGTACTAAGAGAGGGAATACAATTAAAAAAAAAAAAAGTCCCTGCTCTCAATGAGCTCACAGTCTAATTCACAGTATTTTAACTTCAACCAATAAATATAATTATCCAAACAAATAAACAAGGACAAAAGAGAACACACCGACATGATCATGGGTAGTTATAATTTTCCATTACTTAGAGCTTTGGAAAATGCACATGTAGGCTTTTATAAGGTAGTAACATTATCTGATTATTTCTGTGTCCTTCTGCTTATAAAGGTTTTTTTGGGGGAGGGAGAGGTATGGGGGAGGGAGATGTGACTATGGTTTTTTTTTCAGTCATAGATTCATAGTGCTTTTCAGTTTTCCTCAGTTTTTCACGTGTTTTTCCATATTTGATGGATTTTTTTTTTACTTACCACTTCTCACGTTAAGGATACTTTTCTACTACATTGATATTCAACAGTTTTTTTCACTTCTCATTAATTATTAGAAAGATGTATTGTGTCTTCTATACATTGCCACTAATCTTATCTACTTACTCTTCCCAAAATGCGAGATTCTACTTCCTTACTCCGTGCTGTTTTGCTTTTTTTTTTTTTTTTTTTTTTTAGGAGTGGAAATGCTTTTTTATTTTATTTATTTATTTTTTAATTTTTAACATTTATTTTCACACAATTTTGGGTTACAAATTTTCTCCCCTTTTATCCCCTCCCCCCACCAGACCCAAGCTTTCTAATTGCCCCTGTGACCTATCTGCTCTCTCCTCTATCCTCCCTCCCTGCCCTTGTCTCCTTCTTCTCTTTTGTCTTGTAGGACCAGATAGCTTTCTTGACCCCTTAACCTGTATTTCTTGCTACCCAGTGGTAAGAACATTACATTTGGTCCTAACACTTTGAGTTCTAACCTCCTTAGCTCCCTCCCTCTCCACCCCTTCCCCTTGAAAGACAGACAATTCAATATAGGCCATATCTGTTTAGTTTTGCAAATGATTTCCATACTAGTTGTGTTGTATAGGACTAATTATATTTCCCTCCATCCTATCCTGTCCCCCTTTACTTCTATTTTCTTATGGTCCTTTCCCTCCCCATGAATGTTGACCTCGTATTGCATTCTCCTCCCCATGCCCTCCCCTCCATCCTCCCCCCCCACCCTGCTTGTGCCCCTGTCTCCCACTCTCCTGTATAATGAGATAGGTTTTCCTATCAAAATGAGGGTGCATTATATTCTTTCCTTTAGTGGAATGTGATGAGAGTAGACCTTATGTTTTCCTCTTGCCTCTCCTCTTTATCCCACCACTAATAAGTCTTTTGCTTGCCTCTTTTATGAGAGATAATTTGCCCCATATAACTTCTCCCTTTCTCCTCCCAATATTTCTCTCTCACTGCTTGATTTCATTGTTTTTTAATATATGATCCCATCTTCTTCAATTCACTCTGTGCACTCTGTCTCTATGTATGTGTGCATGTGTGCATGTGTGTGTGTGTGTACTCCCACCCAGTGCCCAGATACTGAAATGTTTCAAGAGTTATAAATATTGTCTTTCCATGTAGGAATGTAAACAGTTCAACTTTAGTAAGTCCCTTATGATTTCTCTTTGCTGTTCATCTTTTCATGGTTCTCTTCATTCTTGTGTTAGAAAGTCAAATTTTCTTTCCAGCTCTGGTCTTTTCATCAGGAAAATTTGAAAGTCTTCTATTTCATTGAAAGACCATTTTTTCTCCTGAAGTATTATACTCAGTTTTGCTGGGTAGGTGATTCTTGGCTTCAGTCCTAGTTCCTTTGACTTCTGGAATATCCTATTCCATTCCCTTCTATCCCTCAATGTAGAGGGTGCCAGATCTTGTGCTATCCTGATTGTATTTCCACAATACTTGAATTGTTTCTTTCTAGCTGCTTGCAATATTTTCTCTTTCACCTGGGAATTCTGGAATTTGGCCACATGCTCCTAGGAGTTTCTCTTTTTAGATCTCTTTCATGCGGTGTTCTGCGGATTCCTTGAATATTTATTTTGCCCTCTGGTTCTAGAATCCCAGGGCAGTTTTCCTTGATAATTTCATGGAAGATGATGTCTAGGTTCTTCTTTTGATCATGGTTTTCAGGTAGTCCCAGAATTTTTACATTGTCTCTCCTGATTCTATTTTCCAGGTCAGTTGTTTTTCCAATAAGATATTTCACATTATCTTCCATTTTTCAAATCTGCGCGGTATGTTCTGAGATATCTCTCTTTCTCGAAAAGTCCTTAGCGTCCATCCGTACCATTCCAGTTTTGAGAGATCTATTTTCTTCAGTGAGCTTTTGAATCTCCTTTTCCATTTGGTTAATTCTGCTTTTGAAAGCATTCTTCTCCTCATTGGCCCCTTGCACCTCCCTTGCCAGCTGAGTTAGGCTAGTTCTCAAGGTGCCAATTTCTTCAAGATTTTTTTGGTTCTCCTTTAGCAGGGAGCTGATCTGCTTTTCATGCTTCTCCCTCATCCCTCTCATTTCCCTTCCCAGTCTTTCCTCCACCTCTCTAACTTGATTTTCAAAATTCCTCTTGAGCTCTTCCATGGCCGAGCCCATTGGGTGGGCTGGGACACAGAATCCTTGATTTCTGTGTCTTTGCCTGATGGCAAGCATTGTTCCTCCTCATCAGAAAGGAAGGGAGGAAGTGTCTTTTCTCTGATAAAGTACCCTTTAATAGTTTTATTTCTTTTCCCTTTTCTTGGCATTTTCTCCAACCAGTGGCCTGACCTCTGAATGTTCTCCTCACACCCACCTCGCCTCCTGGTCCTCCCAGCCAGCGTTTGGGGACTGAGATTCAAATGCTGCTTCCCACCTTAGGATTTTTGGCGGGGGCAAGGCTGCTTTTCAGTGTGAGAATTAAGTTCAGGTGGTCAGGGCCAGGGCCGCCTCTCAGGCATAGTTCCCTCTGGGGGTTTATGCACAGACCTTCCACAATGGATCCAGGCTCCTGCCCGTTTGAGGAGCCCCCGTCCGCAGCCGCCTCTCAGCCCCCACCTCCCGGGGGGGCCCGAGCCTTGGGGGCACCCCACTCCCGTCTCAACCCTCCAAAGAGACTCTCTCACCCACCCCCATCAGTCACTTGTTGGTGGGGGGGCCCGTGCTGCCGCTGAAGATCCTGCCTCCGGAGCCCTCTCAGATATGTGCCTCTCAGAGCCGTGGCCGCCGCCGCTGCCGCAGGTCTGGGCTGGGCTCCGCGTCTGCAGCGCGACGGACCTTTTGCGAGAGGTTTGCAGGTCCCTCTGTGGGTGGGGAGACCCGCGTGGCCGCTGGAGATCCCGTCCCTGTAGCCCTCTCGGATCTCCTCCCCTCAGTGTCGTAGCCGCGGCAGGGCCGCACTCCGCTCCCAGTCCCGGCGCCCAGTCCGTGGCACGAAGGACCCCCCGCGAGAGGTCCGCAGGTCTCTCCGGAGCAGAAATCTCCCTCGCTCCAATACTCCATGGTCTCTGGGTGCAGAATTCGCCCTGGGTTGGTCCCCTCTAGCCGTTCTGTGGTTTGTGTGTTCGGAGCTATGTGTATGTGCGTCTTTCTACTTCGCCATCTTGGCTCCGCCCCCTGGAAATGCGACTGGTTTCCAAATGTTTCGGGTCGCAGGATCCATTTTGCTTCTTACAATTCTTAGTTTCCTTCATTGCTCAGAAACATAGTGTTATATGCCTTTCTGAACTCCTCTAATTCTTAATATTCTCTGTCTCTTCAAATCATCTTATATTTAATCTTTTACTGTATTTCCTTATAAGTGATAGTTATAAGTCCTAGTAAAATGTAAACTCTTTGAGAGCTTAGACTTCACTTTTTTTCTTTGTAGACTGGGTGTCTTGCAAACAAAGTGCATTCCAATATATGTTAATATTGAAAGAATAGCACCTGATGATTTAAAGGGCTCTCCAGCAGAGGATTTTACCTTGCAACAATTTCTATAAATTTACAAAATGTTGACATCTTTTTTTTCCCTGTCCTAAATAGTCACTCTCAGTATATCCACATCCTCTTTTCATATTCTTCATCTATAATTATCCCTAAATGACTCTTTTGTTTTTCTCCTTTTTATTCTATTTTTAAAGTACCGTAGTTATCCAAAATGACTAAGATGTTTCTTAGTTATTGTCCATCAGATTTATATGGACAGATTTGTAAATTAAATTCCAGTTGTTTTTGTTTCAAATTTTCTCTGTCTACAATACAGAAGAACTTGTAAATCAAATCAACACTTTGGTTGCTTTGTTGCTTCTCTTGAGGTAATTGCATTGAAATGTTTTTTTGTTAAAATGACAGGGTTCCTCTTTTTCAATCCCAATTTTAAATTGACGCTGACTTAAGAAATAACCATCATTATGCTAAAGTTTAAGATTTACCCATTTAAATTTTACTTCTTTGTTGAATTGCATATCAAGGTTCACACTAAGGCACAATGTGTTCTCTGAAACTGCTGATTTTTTTTTTTTTTTTTACTTCACAAATGACTACAAATGATGACCTGCAATACCTATTCAGCTTAGCTAAGTAACTGATCTTAGTGAAACTCAATGTCCTTTTATTTTTATTGCAAGGTTTCTAATTTTATTTTAACAAATGGGGCATCCTGTCATTACATGTTGCTTCAGTAACAGTTTCTGACTTATACTTTCTCACACCAGTGGTTCAAGGAGATACTCTTGCTTGACTATTTTAGTCGCCATTCTTTCTCCATTATACTTTCTATTGTGGGTTCACAACAAAATTGTCATCTAAACATCATAACCACATTCTATAGATATTCTTGAAGAAAAGATTATAAATGCAAACTTTTTGTCACTGAGCATCAACTTATGAATACAATTTTGAAATTTGAAAATGTACTAGAGAGATACATATCACATAATAGTTTTATGTTAAATTTTAATGAAAACATATCAATGTTTTAAAATGTCTAACAATTTTGATGGAGCTGTGAGCTGATTCAATCATTCTAGAGAGCAATTTGGAACTATATCAACGGGCTTTAGAAATGTGCATACCCTTTGACGCAGGAATACAATTTCTAGGATTGTATCATAAAGATATCATTAAACTGGGAAAAAGACCCACATGTACAAAAATATTTATAGCAGTTTTTTTGAGCTGACCAAGAACTGGAAATTGATGGGATGCCCATCAGTTGAGAAATGCTAAATAATTTGTGATACATAAATGTAATGGAACACTACTGTGTTATAAGAAATGGTGAAAAGGTGGACCTCAGAAAAACCTAGAAAGACTTATATGAACTGATGCTGAGTGAAGTGAGCAGAACCGGGAGAACGTTGTACACAGTAACAGTGACAATGTGCAATTACTGATTTTGACAGATTTAGCCCTTTTTAAGCAATGCAAGGACCTATAACAATTCTGAAGGATTCATGAGGGAAAATATGATCCACATCTAAAGAAAGAACTATGGAGTCTAAATGCAGAGTGAAGCAGACTATTTTCTTTTTTGTTTTGTTTTTTTTTCTTCCTCGTGGTTTCTCCCACTGATTATAATTCTTCTGAGCAACATGACTAATGTGCATGCATGTTTAATAGGAATATATGAGTAGAGCTTTCAGATTGCATGCTGTCTTGGGGGAGGGGGAAAATTTAAAACTTATGGAAGTGAATGTTGAAAACTAAAAATGAAGAAATTAATCAAATGTTTAAAAATTATCCTTTCAAATGCTATTTTTTTTTTAGTTTGTAGCATTAACATTTCTGAAGGTATTAAGGCTTAAAGTTGAAATAAGACACTTGGGACATTTAATGTATTATATCCCAGATATTTCTATCATTCTCCATCATAGAAGAAAAATCCTGTGTGGTATACACTATAATTCCCTTCTACATTTTTTCCTCACAGCTTACCAAATCTTCCCTATTTTATACTTTTAGCATAATAAAAATATATCTGGGTGATTTGAATTAGACGTTCATTTTGTAAACATCTCTAGTATTCTTCAGAACTGGAATTGGTTCAATAATTTTGGAAAAAACAATATATCATTTCATGATATGTTGTTAGATTTTTCTTGACTTTTCAAGGTACAATATTAGCTACATCATGGGCAACTGATGGCACACTTCTAATTCTGTCGCCTTTGCTCACTCAGTTATTGAACACTGTTCTTAGATTCTGTTTTACTACTTCTGCTATTTTGTTATTCAATGGAACAATTTTATTACTCAGTGAAACCAGAGGGATTTTATTTTTTTACATCTTCTGTGGATGTTTTGACATTTCTTTTAAGTTCTCCTAACACTTTTTGAATTTGTATTATTGTTGCAATTCTTGAGAGTAGTAATTGAGAAATCAATCCTTGATGACTTTCCATTTCATTATTTGCCAAGAATATTCTATGACAGTCTTAATCAGCCAATCCCCTTTTTCAGCCTTATGATCTTTTGTTGTGGTATGAATCACTACCATTAAAACTCTTTTGTTGATATCTTATTTGTCATTAGTTCAAATTATGGCTTGCTTATAATTCTTTGGGAAACAAAATGGAGAGTTGGTATTGAGTCCAAAAGAATTGGGTTCAAATCCTGATTCAGACGCATACTAGCATTGTAATCCTAGCAAATCACTTAAACTCTCAATGCTCTAGAGTGTTAGAGAGAAGGTATCTACCTATTTTGATAGAGGTAATTTCTTCAAGTGGAAATTGTCCAGAAATCATGGGATTTGATAAATGAAAAAATAGACCCAATCCTTATCCTTATAATTCCATAGGTTAACTTATCTTTAGTTTATAATAAAACTTCTTTAGGTAAATTAAATTTATTATGCCAAATCTCGGTGGCAGGTGGGAAGGTAGAAGTGATTTACCAAAGCTGTGTTTTCATTAATTTAATTGGTATATAGAATACCAGGAAAGATATTTTTCTTCATAGCGCAAATTAAAAACAAAACAAAACAATTTATAAACCACCAGACAACTTTATAAGACTATGGCCTAAGAGGTTCATTGTCTAACTCTTAATCAAATAATTGAAATGAAAGGCAACACCTGAACTTTATCTATAGACTATGTTAATATGTGTGTGAAAACTATATACTTCAAAGAATATGTACTGTTTAACAGTACAAACAACACCAACATCTGAACCATTTGTTATTATTCTAATAGCTTTTCAATATTCTACTCCTGAAACAATAAATTATCAGAAACTATAAAAATGCCTATCTGATAGTATTGTTAAGATGATTGAGGGAATAGTTGTTTAGGTAATTTTTTATTGTGCCCAACTCAAACTGTGTATGTGCCCATGAGTGGGTGGGATACATAAATTATGACTACATGCTCTCTACCACAAAATTTGTTTAATTCAAGAGAAAATTTTCATCTTTTGAAGTTGGTTTAATTTTTATTGATGTATGCTTTCATAACGTTTAAAATAATTGTTATTTTCACCACTATTTATTAAGATGAGCTAGCTATATTTTATATAATTTATTCATGATATTAACATCATACTCTGTCAGTAATTTTCAACATTTCTTGCACCTGCTTCAAAATGGAGAATGGAAGCAAATAAATAGCAACTCACCCATGGATTGCTTATTTACTGATGCAATTTACAAAAAGTAATATCTGATATTAGGATATTTAAATTTTGTTTTTATCCATAAAAATATTTCTGAAGGGTGACATCTGTCTTTATTAAATAGTACTTCCCATTGTTTTTACAAATAGATATTTACACAATTCTTAAATCATGAGAAATTAATATAATCTAAAAATTCAATAGTCAAAACAAGTAATGTATCTCTTTTTAAAAATAATTAAATTAAAAGCTTACTTTATTTCTCTATTCTGCTTACTTAACATTTTAAGACATTACATGGAGCTATTCTTTCAGCATGATAATAATAGCTATTTCATGTAGTCCTTCACCTTTAGATTTTAATGAGCTGCCTGTATAGTGTTCCTTTGTGTTATTTACCCTTGACATAAATTTCGGGTCTCTTTATGACTTTAATGAGATGTACAGTAAAAGCATCATCAATTTATATTAGAAATTCCCAAGCTCCCTTTACACTGATTCCCAAACAAAGTAGCATCATCCTACAGGGGAACTGATACTAATTTTTATTGCTACCTACCATCAAGAAATTAGGGAAAAATGCATTTTTACTTTCACAATGAAAATAGTAGGAAGGAAATAATTAACATTTGTTTAATATTGCCTCATTATGAAAGGTTTTAGCATATGCCCAGTGACTTCTTTGTTGAGAACATATCCTGAGAGTGTTGTCAAAAATTTACATTTCAAGAGGTATTTACTTACTTTATCCTTTTTCTGCAAACACTGAAAGCATTCTTAGTGCAAAGTTATTTTAAAATGAAGTATTCTTAATATTGTCATTGCCATCTTGAATATGTATACATGCACATCCATACACATTTACACAAGTACTCATGTATACAGTTTCTGATCTTTACCAATGAATCATAAATATAGATTAGATCTCAAAATCTATAAAAGCATTGAACTACATGGTTTATTATAATGTTCAACGATGTGACTGACCATTATTTAATGTGGTCATTAAATAGTTTCTTTCATTTTATAGAATATTTCTTTTATTTTCCTCTTCTATTTATTCCTATTCAACTCTGTTAAAGGAGCCACATATTTACTGAATCTTAAATTGCAATGCTAAACTACTCTATTACCAATATATCAAAATTATATTTTTGAAAGGAACTTGCTTTATTGGAGTGTTTTACACATGCACTTATAAGTGTTTTTCTTTTCATGATTACATAAATCTGTTTTCACTTTCCAGTTAATGTTTTTGTATATTTCTGCAAATGTATTTATTTTAGAATTGCCTAAAGAATGAGAAAGAGAAAGTAGTTTGAATGGGACCACAGGCAGATTTGAATCTATCCTTAGAAAAACTCCAGGTTGGTGACTTGGTGAACAGAGAAGAGATGAATGGAACTGGAGTACTTTAAATATGTCTTTTTCAGTGATTTGTGAGATGGTTGAAAAACCTTTTTTTTTTTTTTTTGTTAGTTCTTTTCCAAGTGTGATATATTGCATGTGGTGCAAAGAAATGTAATCACTTGAGTTGAAAATGACTTGATTTGAGTAGTATGCATAAGCCATTTAAATGCAAGTATCCTGCCATTGAAGCAAGATTTAAACACAAATTAGAGAAATGTGGCTTTGGGGATCATTATCACCTTATGAATGAAGCTGAATACAGAATGAGAGACAGTGATCTATCTCTTAGTGGAGCATATACTTGTAATGCTGGTAAAAACATCTGTGACTGGGCTTAAATCAACAATTATGGAATGGAACTATCTGAAGATTTATATTTTGGAGAAAAGTAAGAATATTGATTAATATGCAGAATTGTAGAGGACTTCCAAGAAAGTTAAAGCTAGCCACTAAGTTAAATAAAGGGCCTGAGCTCTGGAATAAATCTTTTGACCCAGACTAGCAATGGGTCAATCCATCCACCGAGACACAAGAAAGCAAACAAAGAAGAAAGTAAAATTACATTGGCCCCTGGTCTCAAGGAGCTGGCAGTGTAATAGATGAGACAAAAATCTAACAATTATTTGCAAACAAAAAGCAAGATAAGTTTAAGATGATAGACAAAAGACAACATTAAGGAGGATAAAGAAAGACTTAGAGCTGAAAAATAATAGCTGAAACATGAAAAAGCAAAGAACCAGAAATTTGGTGATTAGGAGAGTATACTTTAGTACAAAGAGATATTTTTATACTTTGGTACTTACAATATCTTTTCAGGAAATAATCCACTTGTAAAATTTTATTTTTCTTAATTATTTATCAAGAATATTGAAGATGTATCAACTGATCACAAACTCTCTGAAATGAGTCAGTCAACAAGCATTTTTTGCAAGCTCACGTAAATGCTCTGCATACTGTACCAAGTAGTAGGGACAGTAGTCGAGGCAAAAACAGCCCTTGCATCAAGTAGTTTATAGATAATGGACCTTAGGTTAAGAACCTCTCCTTTAGAATATATGCATGGATACAAACTTATAGCTCCAAAAAGAGTTTGCAAGTATAGTTGATTCATCAGTATCTCAGAAGTCACTGAGATGGCAATATGGGAAAAGGAATGGATATATCTGAGGCAATGCCATTACATTTCTAGGAGTGATTTTAACCCATACCCAACATTCTTCCATGGGATGTAATTTGGAAAGGAACATCTGGAGAACTAAAAATAAAAAAGAATTATTTTACCCCCGTTTCATTTGAGATTGAGTTAGGATTGATGTGAATGCTACTTATGCCCCCTGTGTCTAAAGGAGAAATTAGGTTTCATCATTTGTTTCCCCTCAAAAGAATGCCTTTCCATGCTTTAAATTATAGAAAATAAGGTTAGTGACTCCGATGTAAAAATTAGTGAGTTTATTTATTTGTATTTGGGGTCTATAGACTTTACTCCTAAGAATAATTGTTAATGCTATTTGCCCAGGTCAGGCATATTTAGATAATTCTCTCGCTGAAAACATGGTACTTGAACTGTTACACACAGGAGACTCATGTAGTAAGGATACATCTTTGAACTCTCTTCCAATTACTCCCTTTTCAAGATTTCTTTACAAATAGTGAAAGTATCTTCCTTTATTTTAAGTAAATGGGGAAAAAAAGCCTCCACTAATAATATACCAATGTTCCATTGTGGTTGGGGTGACCCTTATTTCTTAAAGGCTATGCCAGTGAAGCATTAGAACTAGCAGATCAAAACAAACTGGAAAGGTTGTGATTATGGACTCGTTACTAGACTCTGCATTTGTCATCATGGAACGAGCTAAGCAAAGAAAATTGCAGACTAGTTGAATATTTGTAACTCGTGAACATGTCCCTACAGGTTTGCAATCCATGTCAGTGAAAGGAGAACACAAATGGAAGAAATCATAGTTCCTGGAAGGATTATTACAAAAAATAAAGGGTAATTTTGAAACTTCCAGGTCCCTTTAGTTACTCACATTTTCTCTCCCTCTCTCCACATTTGGGTATAAAATATATCTTCATTATCGTCTATGACTAGACTAAGATTATAATAATCCTCAAAGTTCAGCATAGGGACTTCTTTCTCCAGAAGTTTTTTTTTTCTTTTTTTTCCCCAGTCAACTGAGGAAAGAATTCTTATCTTGCATACCAAAAGGGGACAATACAAAAAGAATATGGAAAGTCTAGGGGATTCGATGAAAGAACAAACAAGATCCTCTTGCATAAGCATTTTTGCTTGAATGGAGCAAGACATAGTAGTCTGGTCTGACTATATATATATATATATATACTTCATTTTATACCTAATATTCATCAGTTCTCTGAAAAAAAGGTGGGAGACATGGTTCACAATCCATCCCCTCAATTTTTAACTGAATGCTGTTGAGTTGAGTTCTGTAGTCTTTCAATGTTGGTTTGCTATATGTTAATCTGGTAAGTAAGTAATTTATTGTTTCTTCTTCTTTGGTTCTGCATCAGTTCATAAATGTGTTCCCTAGTTCTTCTTAATTGTTCGTATTCTTCATCGTTAATAGTACAATATTATTGTCTAATTCATATGGCACAATCTTTCTAAACATTTCCCAGTAAAGTTCATTTTATTCTGTGCCATTTTTGCTACAAAATAATTGTACATATGTGTCTATGTATGTACATGTACATGTCCTCATGTATTTGTAGATCTTCCCTGTTTGTGATGTTCTCAGGGAATATGCCACACAGTGGTATGGATGAAACAGACTAAATTCACTGTAATGAGACTAGATGAAATTTGGTGAATAGAGCACTGAATTTGGACTCTAAAAGACTCAATTTCAAACTACCCTCTCCTTCCTAGCTAGATGACTCTGGGAAAATTACTTAACCTCTCTCTGCCTCAGTTTTCTCACCTATAAAATGCACATTATCACACCTACACAGATGAATTCTGTGAGAATTCAATGAGATTACATATGCAAACCTCTTTGCAGATGTTAAATAATAATATGCAGTCTAGCTATTATTATTATTACTTACTTTTCCTGTAAGATTGTATAGTTTCAAAGTGTTTTCAACCATATCAAAATTCTCCATGAAGCCAAAGTCTTTCCCCCTATGCTTTTTTTCTTGGTCCACACTAATACTCTCTCTGTAATGCTATATGGTTTCAAGTGGAAGAGGAGCCAGAGGATTTGGATTCAAATCACACCACAAATAGTTATTAATATCTTCACTATGCTGATTAATTTCTATTTAGCATTTTAAATCTGCACGTATATTTACACACATATAATATACATTTAACACACATATAATACATTCATACTTAATACATGCATATAACATAAAAACTACTTACGTGCATGTAGATAATGAGATTATGAATATTATACATGTGAGTGTAAATAACATAATAGTTTGCATGCTGTCTTCTCCCATTAGATACAAGCTCTCTGTGAGGACTTCTCTTTGTATCCCCAGTGCCTGACACCATTGCTGACTCACATTAGGAATGATTAAAAGGTTATTGACTGATTGGCTTACAATCTGTAATCAAAATAATTTTTAAAATTATCTTTTTCTTATGTGTGAGAGAATACTAACAACTGAAGGAATCAGCTACAGGTAGCAGGTGACACTTGAGCTGAGCCTTAAAGGAATGTAGGCATTCTGAGGGGTTAAAGTGAGGAGAGAGAATATTCTATGCCTAAGGGATAATCTGTGGAAAAAAAAAAAAAAACAAACTTAGAGGTAGCATGAGATGACAACTAGAAAGGTAACCAATTTGGCAAAGAGTTGTGATATAGAAACATTTTAAAAAGACAGTTTTTTTTAACAATTTGTTTTTAGTTTTCAACCTTCACTTTCACAAGATTTTGAGTTCCAAGTTTTCTCCCCATCTCTCCTTGCCCCCACCCAAAGTTAGTATGCATTCTGATTTCTCCTTGCCCCAATCTGCCTTTCCTCCTATCACCACCACTCGTCTTTGTATCATTAAACACACCAAAATACATGGAAGGCCTGCTGTTACAGGTTGTTAGATCTGCATTCATGAAAGGAAAGGTATTTTGAGGGGTGGTCACTTTAATCAAGCACATGTATCAATCCTTTAGTCAAGCACATATACCATTCACCTACTTCAGGGGAGTCAACACCCTTAAGTTTAAAGTAAACGGAGAGAAATTAAAAGTCAATGGACATAGCTTCCTCTGCCTGAGTTCAACAGACAGTTGGACCCGAACTACCTGACCTTAGTTACCAGAGAGGTGAGCATTGGTATCTGTGTTCTCAAATCCTGGGAGCTCCTTAAGTGCCTTCACAGAGTTCTCTTCTGGCCAAACAAACAGTTCCAGTCAGTAACCCCCAAAGAAATCAACAGACATGGCTTCCTCCACCTGACCATAATTCAACAGTTAGGTACAACTGTCTGACCACACCAGAGAAGGAAGCACAACTGAGTTCTCAAAGCAGGGAGGCTCCTTGGTGAGCTCCCAGAGTGCTCATCTGGCCAAACAAACACTCTTACCAAAACTAAGCCCCAAAGTAAAACCTCACTCTCAGAGTATTTATACTTTTTTGAGAGCCAGAGGGCCTCCCAACCCTTGAAAACCAGTGTCTCATTAACAAAAGTTGTGAATGTCCCTGTAAATTTTTCTTAATCAAAATCCCCTTAATGGCCAGGCCCATTAATGGTTGGGGAAGATCTTTAATCACGTTAACAATACCAATACATATACTGTTTCTAGTTAAAGAAACTCTTGTTTCTGTACTTCACTCCTAGTAAAGACTCTTGACTGGTAAAGGCAAGATTCAATAAGGTAGTTGACTATGGAAAAACAGAAGCAGCAAAAGATCCTAATTTTACTTGTCATTATGTTCTTTTATCCCCTTACCTTCTATTTTCCTGTAGGGCAAGATAGATTCTATTCCCCACTGTCTGCATATCTTATTTCCCAGTTGCATGTAAAAAGAAATATTTAACATTTGTTTTTAATATTTTGAGTTCCACATTCTCTCACTTTCTCCCTGCCTGTCCACCCTCATTGAGAAGCTAAGCAATTGGATGTGGGTTATACAAGTGCAGTCATGCAAAACACTTTTATAGTAGCCATATTGTGAAAGATTATATTTCCCTCTGTCCTATTGTTCCCCATCATTTATTCTATTCTCTCCTTTGATCATGTCCAAACTCAAAACTGGTTGCTTCTGATTATTCCTCCCCCCTCACATTTACTCTTGTTTTCATCATCCCCTCCCTCTCTTATAACTCCCCTCCAACTTTCCTATAGGGTAAGATATATTCTTATACTCAAGTGAGTGTGTATGTTGCTCCCTCTTTCAGTCAAATCTGATGGGAGTAAGGTTCACTCAGTTCCTCTCACCTTCCCCCTTTATGCCTTACTGTAAAAAGTTTTTCTACTCTACCTCTCATTTTCTCTTTCTCCCAGTACATTCCACTATCACCTTTTAATTTTATTTTCCAGATATCATTTTTTATATTCAACTCACTCTATGCCCTCTGTTAATATGTCCCCTCCAAATACCCTAATATTGAGAAAGGTCCAATAAATTACAAATAACATCATTCTATGTTGGAATATAAACAGTTCAACTTTAATAAGTCCCTTATGTTTTCTCTTTTCTGTTTACCTTTCATGCCTCTCTTAAATCTTGCATTTGAAACTCAAATTTTCTATTCAGCTCTGATCTTTTCATCTAGAATACTTGAAAGTCCTCTATTTAATTGAACATCCATTTTTTCCCTTGAAGCATTATATTCAGTTTTGCTAGGTAGGTGATTTTTGGTTTTAAACCTAAGTCCTTTGACCTCTTGAATATCTTTTTTCTGAGCCCTCTGATTCCTTGCTGTAGAAGCTGCTAAATCTTGTGTTATCCTGATTGTGTTTCCACAATATTTGAACTGTTTCTTTCTAGAAGCATGTAATATTTTCTCCTTAACCTGGGAACTCTGGTATTTGGCTACACTATTCCTAGGAATTTTCTTTGGGATCCCTTTCAGGAGGTAATTGGGGGATTCTTTCAATGCCTATTTAACCCTCTTGTTCTAGAATATCAGAGGACTTTTCTTTGATAATTTCTTGAAAGATGATTTCTAGGCTCTTTTTTTACCATGACTTTCAGGTAATATAATACATTTTAAATTCTTTCTCCTCGACCAGTTTTCAGGTCAGTTTTTTTTTCCCAATGAGGTATTTCATTTTATATTCCTTTCCCCCCATTCTTTTAGTTTTTGTTTTATAATTTCTTGATTTCTCAAAGAGTCATTAGCTTCCATTTGCTCCATTCTAATTTTTAAGGAACTGTTTTCTTCATTGAGAATTTGGACCTCTTTTTCCATTTGACCAATTCTGCTTTTAAGGCATTCTTATCCTTATTGTTTTGTTTTGTTTTTTTTTTCTGAGCTCTTTGTCCATTTGGATTAGTGTATTTTAAGGTGTTATTTTCTTCAGTTTGTTTTTGGATCTCCTTTAATAGCTGTTGATTCATTTTTCATGATTTTTTGCATCATTATTATTTCTCTACCCATTTTTTCTGCCACTTCTCTTACCTGATCTTCAAAATCCTTTTCTGAGCCCTTCCATGGCCTGAGTCCAATTGATACTTTTCTTAGAGGCTTTTGATGTAGGAGTTTTGACTTTGTCTTCTTCAGGTTGCATATTTTGATCTTCCTTGTCAGGAAAGTAAGATGCTATAGTCTGATTTTTCCCTGTTGTTTAATCATTTTTCCCAACAAGTTACTTGACTATTGAGTTCTTTGTTAAGGTAGGACACTGCTTTCAGAGTAGAGAGTTCACTGTCCCATGATTCAGCGGTTTTGTGCAGCTGTTTTCAGCAATATATCTAAGGATATGTAAATTTTCAGTTCTGCTCAGGCGGTATGAGCAAAGGAAAGGTGTTTACTCTATTCCTAGTCTGTGCTCTGGTCTTTGAGGGAGCATAAGCACTTTTTTTATTCCTTGGAACTGTGAGTAGGATTCCCTCTTCACTGGTGCCATAAGATCCACCAAGACAGAGATCTTCCTCTGTCTTGCCACCCAGAACTGCAATTCAGATCCAAATAAAAGCAACAGAACCGAATACTACATCAGATCCAGTAAAGAGATCCCTACAATCCTCCTCTTATCAGACACTAGATCACCCCACAATCTGTGGGCTAAGTGGTCAGGAAGCATCTGCTGCTGCTACTATCACTGCTGCTACCACCACTGCTATCACAGTTGATCTGAGTTGGCTCATGCTCCTCTCTCACTGGAACATCAATGCAATATTCACAGCACCTATAGTGACCATGAATATGTTGGAACAGTTCTGAATCACGAAATATAAGAAGCTCTCCACATTAAAAACACAACCAAAACATTATTCAGACACAAGAAAGCCAAATCTTAATACCAGAAAGTCAACTCCCTCAAATTAGCTCCTTGAAAGAAATAACAAACAGGTTTCCTTAAAGAGCATTCCCTTCTCTCATAGCAAGCTGCCTGCTTGCCTGCATCCTCCAATTCTGACTGATCTCTAACTTCCTCTCAGCTCTGCTCTACCTCTTTCTGCTCTTCTCTTCTTTCTCTACCTCTTCCTTTCTCACGTGACTTGACTCATGTGGCTCAGGGTTCCATGTGATTTAAGCAGCTCACACAGACCTATTAATGGAAAAGAAAGATCTTCCCATTAAGAAGCAAAATTGCATTAACAAGGAGCAAAAATGCATTATCAGTACACTCACTCCAGGTCAATAGACCTTTCCTATTGACATTCTAAGTTTACTTTGGCATTTGTGGGTTGAGGAGCCTGGAAATCACCACAGTTGTCAGTAATTCAGTCCCCTGAGGCCTCTTCTGCGTGTTTCTGGGGCATGGCCTGTGTTGGCATGACCCATGCTGGATTGTGCTCATCTCCCATTCTGGTGCAAAAGATCTTTCCTGTCAAACTTCGAGATTGTCTTGGGAGAGAAAAGTGTTTCACTCTGTCATTTTGTAGGTTCTGTTACTGTAGAATTTGTATAGATTCATTTTTGCTGGTATTTGAAGGAGTTTGGGGGAGAGCTCAAAAATGTCTCTGCTTTCATTCCTCCATCTTGGCTCCACTATCCCCAAAAGATACACTTTAAATACAAAGAAGAGACTTTTTTTCTCCTAGAGGCAATATGGAAACAATGAAGTGTTTTGAGCATAGGAGTGAGTTGATTAGAATTATGTTTTAAGAATATCTATTTGGAAGTTGTGTGGAGTATGAGATGGAGTGGACAAAAATTAGAGGCAGCAAGCAAAATCAGGAAAATATTATAACTTTTTACTTAATAGCTACACTTAATAAATATTCATGAATTGAATCAAATGTAATTTTCCTTCCCCAAAATTATACCTCCCTTCTAGAATCTTCTAGTTCACATGATTTAGTTAACCATTTTCTAACTTCAATAATTCTCTTTATATTTGTCTCAATTCTCCACTACCTTGTCAGCTCCTTGAAGAAAGAATATCTTTCTTTCTTTTTGGACCCTTGTGTTATCCACATAGCATGAATGTATACTGTGAGTCAGAGCCAGAGCAACTGCAGCCTTAACTATAGGATACTTCTCCTTGACAAAGGCAGATCTGATGTACAGCTCTGTAACAATTTAACCCACTTATAAAATTGTTTTGTTTTGTTTTGGTTTTTTTTGTTTTGTTTTGTTTAAATTTAGCCATCCTGAAATTCAGTCTTGTAGACCTAGAGAAGTGATTACTGGCTTTACCTTATACTTCACATTCTATTCAGATGCATAATGGACAAGGATAGCAACAAATGCTTATGATCCCTTTGGATCATGAATGGGGGCAAGAAGATTTTTTTGAAGGTATTGACCATTTTTACTAATGAGAAAATGAATGAGGCCTCTTTTTACATGATATTCACATCAGAAATATATGGTAGAACTTCCAAGATTACTACTGATATAGTGGGGACAAAGCATCTCTTGTATCTTCTAATTAAATACCTGGTTATGCTTAAATTAAGGTTAAAATCCTAGGACAAATAGGTTTCATCTCATCATAACAACTGCCATGGAGAAACCATCTCCCTAATAAGAAATCACAAAGTTTTACATAGAGAGTACAATGGGGAGTATTTTTCTGCCACTTAGTGAAATAATACTGGAAGTATTTTTATATTAGTTATTTTCATTTGTCAAGTCCCCCTCCCTTTAGAATAACTATAACTTACTGCTGAGTTTGCATCATCATTTCAAATATTTGTATTCGATTTCATTAGAATGTTTTAAGGATTCCAAAGAGTGACTGTTAAATTTAATTATTTTTCTGGTGGTTGTCAGTTATGTATCTCCCTGCTTGAATTATTTTTTTTTCATTTTTTCAAAGATGATTCCCCATTATCAATGAATACATTCAGGAACTGTCTTCTTTTGCTTCCAAAACAATGTGTACTCTAGGAGTGCAGATTATTCTGAACACAGTAAACATTCTTCTTTACATTCATCTATGACACAGAGGGAAGTGCTACAAATATTGTACAAATTGGCAAGCAAATTAATGAATTAGTTAATTCACTATAGTATTTCTGATCATACTGTAATAGCAGCAGTAATAATACAGTTCATTGCAAACACTAAGTGGCCATTATTGACTTTTCATATCCTCAGCAATCAGCACATTCTTCTCCAGGGACATCTTATTACATCCCTCTTATTGATGTTAAGGATGCAGTTTACCATACATGCATCTACCAAGGGCTTAAGAATATATTAGCAGAATATTTGTGTCATTCCGATATCTCCAAATAAGGGACTAAATGTTAATCTGTAACTAGTAGAGGAAAAACATCTGGTTTCTAGGGTTGATTTCATAGCAAGGGTGTTTATGAAGGATCTCTGTGACGAATTCAAATTGTAATAAATACAGTGAATGTCCTCAGAGTTGGGGGAGAACTATAATTTCTGAGTGATTATGTAAACAAGGAAATTCATTCTATTAGCTCAAGAAAAGCATAATTTAAAAGGCAAATTAACTCCTACAATGTGTGCAATACTCCCAAATAAATAGAAAGATCATAGAGTTGCTTGATGTTTGGGGTTCTTCATAAACTTATACTTCATTCCATGGATATTTTGATGGTTTCAAAAGCAGACCATGAGAGTTTGAAAAAAAAAACATTTAAAAGGTCTTAGCTAGTTTTTGTCAAGTTAAGCAATCACACTTTTAAAAGTTCTCATCAAACCTTCAGAGAATCATGACTGCTGACAAAAAAGGCCAGAGAATGATGGGAAGCAAAAATAAATCTTCACTTAAAAAAGGAGTGTTTTAAAAAATAAAAGGAGAAAAATATTCAAGAAAATACAGAATATTACATCATTTGACCAACGTTTAGTCAATTTTATACACCTTCCTTTCCTTGAAACATCATAAAATCAGAGATTTAGTGTTCAAAGTTATCTAAGAAGTAGTAGATCACAGCTCCCCCATTTTACATACCAGAAAACTGAGCCCCAAAAAGGTTAAGAAATTTGACAAAGTCACACAGGTAATTAAATATCAGTCATGTTTTGAAAACAGGGCTTTAGGTACAGGGTGTTTAAAGGTTGAACTATTGGGACTGCAGCTGCTTATATAGAAAAAAATATCTATATCTATCTATCTATCTATCTATCTATCTATCTATCTATCTATCTATATGATTGGTTTTATATAAGTTCTATGTTAAAATTAAATTTTACCTAACATTCACAATTTAGAAAGCATCTAAGAGTCTATGTAAAGTTTCATAACTTAGTATATTAAGTACTGACCTTAGATCAAGACACCCTAATTTCAAATCTAGCATCTAACAGTATCTGTATGATCATGAGCAAGTCATTTGATTTGTCTTAGACTCAGGTAACTCTCACATCTACAAAGTGATGGATGAGTGAGAATTCCCATCCCCAGTGAAGTCATGGTGAACTTCATTAATTTCTCTATAGATAAAATTATTCATTCATATGTGTGTGTGTATAAATTGTACCCAATGAATAGCATTTTCTATAGAGAAATTAATGACACCCACATATATACATATATACACACATTACATATTATATACACATATATATATATACATAAACATATATGTATATAAATGTAGACAGTATAATTTTATGAAATTGTATACAAATAGAGATACCATGTAAAAATTCTTGCTATGTATGGTAAAGGCCTGTTATAGCTCATACAGTTATAACTCCAAGATATTTTCTGCTTTAGGACATTGAAGGGAGGAGATTAAGGGCACAATGTTTATTTTTAATTGAACTTGCCCTCTGTCATCAGTCCCAATAAACTAGAAACATTTCTAATTTTCTAGTGTGTCGTTATAACTTGTCAGAGTCATAAGAAAAGATAAATAGAGCAATGTTGAAACACAAATCCTTAATCACACTCAGGCTATGGTACTTCGGGGAAGAAAGCACAGCCAATCTCTGTTGATCATTATTCTGCCAGCAGGCTATTTGAGATAATCACAAAATCACAGAACTGGAAGAAACCTCAGAGGTCATCTTGTCCATTCCATCCATATCTAGTTCAATAAAAATCCCTTTGGACAACACCTCAACCCCCCAAAAATGGTTATTCAAGCTCCAATCTAAGGTCTAAGGTGGTAAAATTATCACTTCCTAAGCTGACCATTCAGGTTTTAAGTAGTTCTTACAGAAAAATTTGTTTTCTGAGAGGCAGCAAAGAGCCAGAGAAATTGTGGAGGAATTTACTACTTAAATTACCGGGAACAGAGAAAGCAATTCTTCTTTTTTATTGGGCTTACAGATTTAGGGATTATATGCATCCTGACACTGTCAGTTTCATATGGGGTTTCTACTCCAAAGAGAGCACTTGATCTTGGACATAGGGTCTTGCATGGTGTTCTAGTTACAAGGAAGTATATGTGAATTCAACAGTGGTTCCACCAGTCAGCTATCAAGAACAAAGAATAGGGTTTGAGGAACTAGGTATAGGGATGTGGTTTTGGAAGAAACACATTTGTAAAAGATGCCCCTAATTACACGATGTTTTATACTAAGCATTGCAGGCCTTGCAAGATTATTACTTCAGGATAATCAGAGGTTAAATTTAATCAAGCATGATAGCCTAACCCACATCCTTCTATCTATGGTTTCTCTTACATATCTGTGAAGATGACCTGTAAATCTATATATCCCTATCAGAGCTCTGTCTTGTATTCTAAATTTGGTTTGACAGCTACCTGCAAGAAATCTCTATCTTGACATCCACAGACATTTCAAATGCAACATGTCCAAAAGAGCAATCATTATCTTCCTCTCACAACTCACCTTTTTCCCTACGTTTTCTATTTCTGTTGAGTGCATCTCCATCCTTTTAATCATCCATATCTGAAAACTCGGAGTTATTCATCATCTATGCTTTACTTTCCTTTTTTCCCTGCCCTCCATCCAAACTGTAACTATGTCCTGTCCAGTCTACTGCCAAAGAATTTCTTGCATTTGTTCCATTTTTCCACTTCATGTAGATCACACAGCATTAATACAAGTTTTCAACATATCTTTTTTGGATTACTTCCATAATTCAATTGCTTTTCATTGCACCCTCATGGACTCTTTCATTGATCCATCCCATTACACAGATACCAAAATAATATTCTTTAAGTATAGCTCTAACTAAGCCAGTCCTTTTCTCAAGAAATTTCAGTGGCTTCCTATTACTATTAGGAGGAAGAAAATATTCTACTTAATATTTAAAGTTCCTTCCAATTTGTATGTGATCTACATTTCCAAGTTCATTATACCTTAGGCTCCTTCATGCACTTTTGGATGTAGTCAAGTCCAACAGTGCACCTTATTGTACCCTATACAGCACATTCTCATATCTTAGCTTTATGCCTTTTCATAGAATGTCCTCCTTGAAGTACTTGAGTACCTCAAATTACTCTTCATTTTTACCCCAGACTCATAGAATCTCAGTATTCTTCAAAGGATATTTAAGTACCATCTCCCATAAGAGATCTTCCCTTTCGTTCAACTTTCTCAATTTTTATTGCTCCTCCAAAAGCATTACTTTGCCTTTTCTTCATATACACATTGATTTATTCATCTGTATACATGATAATTTCTCCCAGTAGAATCTAAGCTCTTATATACAAGGTATTTGAATTTTGTATACTCCAGCAGCTAACAGAGTTTAGCATACAGAATGGCACTCAATAAATTCCTGTTTTATTGAATTGAATCATGAACCAATTTGCACCTTTATTCTAGTGCCATTTCCAAAACAGTTTTGCAGAAAAAAATAATTATAATGCTGCTGACTGCTATATTTCAAAGAAGAAAAATAAATTTATTGCAACCTATAATTCTGGATATGTTAAAATGACAAATTCCATTATCAAGATTAAACCCACTTGATTGATGATTCAAATAGCAAATACTTTCTATATATTATATGTATGGTATAAATGTATGTGTCTATTATTAATATCATGATTGAGATTACTATCACTATTTTATATGTGCATCATTGTTGCATGTGTATGTTTTATTTTGTTGTTTTTACTTGAAAGAAGGAAGGAAAGAACAAGCGTCTTAATGTGAATATTTCAAAGTCTGAATGAAATACCTTCAAGATTTGAATGCTAAGAAATATAAAAGCTGGATATTGGCGAACATGTTCAGCATTCTTTTGAAATCACAAATTTATGGCTTACTGTTTTGATTATTAGGTTTATGTTTAATAACATATAATCTTCCAAACTCTCTATGCCCCTTATCACTCTTCTTTCATTGTGTTTTTTCTCATAATATCATAGCATTTCTCATTCTGTTTTGATAAGATGAACTGAAGTGATATAATAACATGATATTACCTTATACAGCGCATCACTTCTGAAATGATGCATTTTTCATATTAATATTTGTCTTATTTTTAGGTTATAAATATCTAGTGCACAAAGTGGATGTTTATTAGCTTATTCATAATTCACTCAAGCGGGAAGTTTAGTTTCCACTTTGATCACAGAAAATAAATGTACAAAAGTAATACTGAGAATAGAGTCTTTCAACTATTATATATTCCAACTTTCCTTTCTGTTACCAATGCATCAGTTTATACTTCACAAAAAATGGATTCTGTTGCATTCTGAGTTTCACTTAACAAAAAGTTAAACACTGTTTTGATGTGTTAAAATGGAACATTCCCAACTGAAGTGCTCCTCATAAATAAATAAGCATTTTGCTGAGTAAAAAAAATAATTGAAAAACAAAAACCACTTTGTCTTCTTCCTAATTTACCTCTGGTAAACAAAATATTTTGACTGTATAATAGTTGCCATTTAAATACAGAGGCTCTATGATATCATCTGCATAGGAATTCCCTCTACCAATGCAATTCACAACCTCTTTTATGATTTACATGGTGAAGCTGAGAAACTTATTTGAGGCATGGAGATCAAGTAACATTCTCTGTCACAGACTTAGGAAATGATGAATCTGCCCTGATGATTGAGTAAAGGGAGTAAGAGAGTTGATTAAGGAGATCAGCAGAAGGAAGGTGAGTGAAGAGGATCAAGAGGCTTGCTTAAGAAGGAGCATTTTGAATCTAGATCTTCTTGATACCAAGCAGAACACTAAGTTTATCCTGCCATTCAATCTCTATGGTAGTTACTATCCTGAGAATATCATGAGCAAACAACATTCCATAAACATCTCCTTCTTACCCAGTAATAAATTAAAACATGGATTAGATGATTTTGTTTTGTTTTTACATTGTCTTCCTGCTCTTTAAGGGTAGAAACTATCTTTTTTTTTTCATATTAGTATCCCTAACCTTTAGAACACTGCCTGGCACATAGGAGGTAGTTAATAAATGCGTATTGATCAACTGGAGAAAAATATCCAGAATACTATACTTAGTGAGTACCAAGTCTGGGTTATGAATCCAGGTTTTCTGAATTCAAGATCATTATGCCATACCCTTCTCTCTAGAAATATTGGAATTGATGCCTGGAGGAACACACACACACACACACCAACACACACACACACACAAACGTGTGTGCGCACATGCATGTATGTGTGTATATAGAAATATATATATATATACAGAGACATACATACATATATACATATGTACATGTCAAAGGCAGAGTCTTATTGGACACCTATCTTAGATTATTAGGGATTGAAAATCCATAAAAATAGAAAAAGGGAATGGTTAGAGTGTTTGAGAGACAGTAGTGTCTTGGAAGTCAAAAGAAGAGACATCACATACAAAAGAAAGGGTTGGTCAGTAGTGCTAAATGTTAAAAAGAATATATAAATGAGGAAAACTAAGAAAATATTTGGGGTTAGGAATGAAAAGTCAACAATCATCTATGACATAGTTTAAACTGATAGGGATACAAGTTAGATTGCAAATATCTCATTTGTGTCTTTTTTTTTTTTTTAAAGAAAGAATTGGGTTTTTGACAATAATACTAAGAGAAAAATGTGAGATTATCCAATTATATTTCTCATGTCCATTCAGTCACATTTTGCATTGGGAGACGGGAAGTGGTTCTATTTTGGGGAAATATGTATTTGATATCAAGGTACTATATGTAATTATAATTACGATATGTTGGAGAAAGTGTCCCACATACCAATGTAAGGGTACATTTCTTTTGGTAGGATGTTATGGTTAGATAAAAATGGATGATGGCTCAATTATCAAAGAAATATTTCAATGCAACAAGGGGCTTATGCTTCTCACCCAATTAGTGAAAAAAAAATAACACTAGAACCAAAGTTTCTACCACTAAACTCTACTTTTGACTGGTAAGGTGCTCCCTTGAAAAGCAGAGATCAAAGGTCTGTGAGAATACATAAATTTTGCTTTGAGAAAAGGGCTAGACATAACATATAATGGTTGCTGAACCATGAAGAAGTGCGGTAGGTTTGATTAGGTTATGCAGTTAAAGAACATGATGAATGGCACCTATTTCACAGTTTTTCTCGGGTTAGTCTTTGGAGGTCTATGAATTTGTCCTATTTGAAGTCTACTTATCTTTTAAGGAAAAGAAGAAATTATAAACCTACATTCTTATCTATTAAACTCAGAAAAATACTAGAAAAATATCGGATGCTGTATTTTTTATAATGGTGTATGTTCATTTCTAGATTATGCTTTCAAGGGACTCTGTGGAATTTCCCTTCCTCCAAAACTCATTAAAATAGGAGAGAATACTATTTGACATAGTTTAGGTATTGCCTAAAGGCAGGGGAGAAAATAGATAGTCTTGTGAGTTTCCCTCCTCTTTGGATGCGGATTTTTGTAGACTGTTTCTTCAAAGTCATGGAAAGAGAGATAAATCATGTCTACAATTTTGACAAATCATTCTAAAATGCAAGCATATTTTAACAAATAAAATGATTGAAGAATCTTAACTGAATCTCTCAGAATCACAGAAATTCATGATTTCTTCCTAAGGAAGATCCAAGCTTTAATTTCTCTTAATATAACTATCAATTTTATTCGGTCAGAATTCCTTAGTTAAAGACTGCCTTTCAGCATCCAATATAATAATTGTAGCTTTTCTATTTTTCATTTGATGGAAGAACCAGGAGGTTTGAAAACCTGCTTTTCTTTTTTATCTACCTGAGCTAGAGAGTCCCTGATAATTAAAGTAATTACTGAGATCTTGCCTTCCTCCTCAGTCTTTTTTTGGGTGTCAGGAGAAGAAATACAACCCCTACACTACATTAACTTAATTGCTTTGAATGTCAATTATGCATCATTGCTTAGAATACAGTTATTGGGGTGAGGATAGCTGTTTCACTTATTTTCTAATCTTGTGCATTTCTCTAATCATGTTCGGTATGGATATTTCTGGAGTAAAACACTATTTGACATTTATTTCATTCTTTTAGACTTCTAATCACGTCTTTTCACGTCTACATAGCAAGTCACAGTCCATATTATGAAAATATCTGAAATATAGTTTGAAATAATGCGTTATTAGATGGCTTCTAGTCCATGTCACTGGCTTACTTACATTTGGGGAACTTCAGTATATTTTATGTTAGAAGAATGTCTTAAAACCTTAAGTTTCAAAAATTTCTCTTCATCTTAGTTGACCTTATGTGTATGCATTTGGAGATAGATAAATAAACATTTTAAATGCAGTTATTAATAAACACTTAAGTCGTCATGAGACATTGCCTTTCACCAAAAAAGAACTGATCAAAATACATAAATAAAATAGTTTTTTCTGAAAAATTTTTATGACATTTCTTTATTTGACCAAAATAATTTCCTTAAATCTTGTTGCTCAATTTCAATTAAACAATTTTTGTAGAAGAAATTATTTGTCGAAGTCAAATAATAAAACAAACACAACTGAAAGTATGTACAATTTTCGGAATTAATAGACCTCTGCTTTTCTATTACAAGAAATGTGTTTCAGTATCTATTCTCTGAGACAAAACATAATCAGAGTACTTTGCCTCAGTTGGACTGCCTTTGAGTTGCTTTCAGATTCTTTTGAGGCCATTTTATATACTTTTCTGTTTCTATTTTCTTCACTTTACTTCACTTCAATTCTTCTTGGGTTTCCCCTTTATTGAATGTAATGTAATAATTATATATTATCTTTCATTCTGATCCCATGATATGTGGTTCCCTGCTTTGTCTTTTTTTCTATCATGAAAAAATGCTATAAGGGATATTTTGGTATATATTCAATTCAGCCTCGGAGGGATTGTTTTTCTTTGATGTCCTGATATAATATCAACATTAGCATAACTTCTGTTAAAAGTGTGAGCAACTTTGTGAGTTTCCATACATGAGTTACTAGTTTCATACATGAGGCTCAGGGAGACGAGCTTTCAATCAATCAAATCAGAAATCAAATTATGTCTTGTGGGTGTTAGTCAATACTTATAAATGGCTATTTTTTAAATTGCTGCTTCTGTAATGTGATGAGTGCCATAGTTCTACAGCAATAAGCATGGGGTTCCAAAGCGTGATATGTCCTTGAAATTGGCTCTTCTTTCCTCTCCTCCCCACCCCTAAAAAACAAAAAAAGTTCAGGGTGTTTGGTCTCACAAAATATGAGTGAAAAAATGTCTCAAGGTTGAGAGATTCAAGAACCTTTGCATGTGCCTTTGGTTCAGTTCAATAGCTTTTTTAGGAAATAATGAAACATGCTGTACTAGCTTTAAGGCCTGTGTCAAGTTATGGGCAAAATTTCAGACCAAGATATATTGCCTTAGCTGTCTGACAATTCACCATTCTGATTGATACCTTCATCCTTTCAAAGTCTTAGTTGAGGAGTAGGAGGATTGAGGTAGGAAAGTAATTGGAATTAACCCCTAAAATTTAGCATTAATCCATACACTCAGATTTAGCATCATGTACAATGTACCCTGCCTGACACAATCCTCCCATCAACCTGAACTTAGGAAGAAGTGGAGCTTTTTGATTTGCTATTGCTCCAAAACCAGTACATTCAAATGACATTCATTTGACAAGATACTTCCTCTTTTCTGTACATTAATTATTTACCATTAGACACTAGATGGATAGATGGTTTGGGTCAACATGTGGTTCATGAATACAGCCTGCTATTCCTTGCCTCTTTGTGTTTGTACCTTCTTATTTTTAAGTGAAGGATTATTGGAGGTGATCATAACCTTGTGAGCTTTAAAGTTTAGAGGTCAGGGAGCTAGATCGTATGTTGGGATTTTCTGGAGGCATAGGAAAGAAGAGATGAGAGCTAAAGCCAAAAAGAATTACCTGCTTAGCCCAGCTTAACCCAGGAGTGACAGTGATAGAAAGTGATTGGCCTTCCCACATTTAAAAGAGCACTTGGTAGGTGAAAACTTTATATTAATTTTTTAATTGTGAGACTACAACTCTGAGACTGAGGTGACAGATTTTAGAATACGATCTCCTGTTTTTGTTTGTTTGTTTGGTAAAGGGACACTTTAAAACTTTTCTTCTAACTGTGTCTTTACAGTGACTTATTCATGGTCATCAAACTTGAGAGAGACAGAGAGAGAGAGGAAGAAAGAAAGAAAGAAAAAAGGAAGAAAGAAAAATGAAAGAAAGAAGAAAGAAAGAGAGAGAGAAAGAAAGAAAGAAAGAAAGAAAGAAAGAAAGAAAGAAAGAGAGGAGAGAGTGAGAGAGGAAGGGAGGGAGGAAGGAAGGAAGGAAAGAAAGAAAAAAAGAAAGAAAGAAAGAAAGAAAGAAAGAAAGAAAGAAAGAAAGAAAGAAAGAAAGGAGGAAAGAAAGAAAGGAGGAAAGAAAGAAAGGAGGAAAGAAAAAAGAAGGAAAGAAGGAAGGAAGGAAGGAAGGAAAGAAGGAAGGAAGGAAGGAAGGAAGGAAGGAAGGAAGGAAGGAAGGAAGGAAGGAAGGAAAGAAGGAAAAAAAGAAGAAAGAAGCAAAGAAAAAAGAAAAAGTCAAGATGATACATGAACTCAGCTTTTCCTAATTCTAAACCCAGTATTTTATCTTCTCTGCTTTATTGCTCCTGGTTTGTAAACCTTAAAGAGATATTAAATATGAGTAATTATTATTTAAGAAATCAAAAAAGCCGTTTCACTCAAGAATTAATGTATCTTTATCCTTTTGTAGATAGGTCTTAATATTAATATTAAAAACTTGTGAAGTTATTGATAGGAGCTATACAGCAGAGGCCAGCAGTTGATTTTAATACTGAAAAATTGGGCACAATGAGAACATTTACTTCATTCCTTCTGGTCAGCTCAAGATATTTTTCCCCTTCAGACTATTTGCCATTGCTTTATATAGATAAATTGAAAAATATTTAATCAACAAGATTTACCATTGCTTGTATCATCTAAAATTAAGTTATCTGAACCAACAGTGGTTAATGAGCCATACTTCTGTCCTTTCTGCACGACAATTTGGCTGAAGAGCTATAAAGGAAAGACAATGGAACCCATGTTTTGTCTATTGGTGTAGAGGAAGAACACATTTACTGAATGGCTACCTGGAAAGTCTCAAGTTAACGTCCTCATAAAAGGTCAATAATTTGCTCCCAATTCACCAGTAGGATCAGGCTGGTGCATTTCAGAGCTAAGAATAATTAAAGTGTTTTATATTTGGGATTAACTCTTGTAGACTCATAAAACCAGGCGAAGTTTAGTAGTCCAATAATTAAAGAATCTCACATAAACCTAAAGAAGTTTAGTTGGAATAAGAGAAATAGCATTTTGAAAACTCATTCCAGCTTTTAGATCTTTTTTCCTACAGCAGATGAATAAATATAACAACATTTGTTAAGCAGCTATTTCATTACAGAATTCATATTAGATGTTGGGAAGACAAAGATGATCATAATATCACCTTTGCCCTCAATGATTTCTGGAGGAGGGGATACAACTATAATATAAATTTGATAACAATATATGAAACTGTATGCAGATATTAAAGAGAAGTAGCATGACATAGTAACATTGGTGTGAGAACGGTGTCAGAAACAGGGAATTCAGTTAAACTTTTGGTTCTCCCAAAAATTCTCCATTGTACAAGTTACATGACAGGTATTAATCTTCCTTATGAGAATAAATTCCTTCCTAGGAGATCTATATATGGATAAAATCAATAGGCCATTCCAAAAAAAAAAAAGCAAATGTATTTTTGTGCAAAATATTATGTCCCTCCTATTGAATATTAGTCTAGCCAACAGAATATTACCTCCAAGGTCTGAGACTATTTGTTCCTCTTGAAAGGCTGTCTACCTTCTTTGTCTACCTTTTTTCTTTGCCTCATACTCAATTTTTCAAAACCCACTGGATAATTATGATTATCATTCAATGAAAGTTTTCTCAATGAACTTACTAATGTTGTGGTAGCCAGAATATTGCTGAATTTGATGACATTTTGCTAATCTTCGTATTTCTTTCTTTTTCATCATATAACTATCATTTATTTTTCATTTCTTAACATTCACTTCCCCAAGAATTTGAATTTGAATTTTCTCCCCATCTCTCCCCACCCCGTACTCTAGGACAGCATGCATCTCATCAAGCTCTTCCTCCAGTCTGTCCTCCCTTCAATCACACACCCTTCTTCCATCTTGCTTCTTCTCTATTTTCCTGCAGTGCAAAATAGATTTCTGTACTCCATTGCTTATATAGCTTATCTTACAGTTGTATGCTAAAGCAATTTTTAACATTTATTCTTAAAGCTTCGATTTCCATATTCTCTCCCTCCCTCCACATTCACCCTCATTGAGAAAACAATCAATTCATTATAGGTCATAAATGTGTAACAGCGCAAAGCACTTCAATAATAGTTATGTTGCAAAAGGCTAACCACATTTCCCTCTGTCCTATCCTGCCCTTCATTTATTCATTTCTCTCCATTGACTTGTACTACTACCACAATAGTGCTTGCTTCTGATTATTCCTTTCCCCAATTTGCTGTCCCTTCCATTATCTTACAACTTCTATCCCTTTCCCCCTAGCCTTTCTGCAAGGTAAAGTAGATTTCCATATCCAGTTAAGTGCATGTTATTACCTCCTTAGCCAAATCCTATGAGATTTAATCTCAATAATTTCCTTTAATCTTCCGCCTGTTCCCCTCTATTGTAGAAGCTTTTTTTCCTCTTTTAAGTGAAATGATTTGCTGTATCCTACCTCTCCCTTTCTCTTCCTCCTAGTAAATTCCATTTAATGGTAAAATTTATTTTTTCAGGTATTTTCCCTTCATATTCAGCTCAACATGTGCGCTCTCTCTCTCTCTCTCTCTCTCTCTCTCTCTCTCTCTCTCTCGACATATATACATATATATATATACACACACACACACATATATACATACACACATACACATGTATATGCATATGTACACCTATGTAATGTATGCACACACATATATACATATGTATGTATGTATGTATGTATGTATGTATGTATGTATGTATGTATGTATGTATATTCCCTCTAACTATCCTGATACTGAAAAAGGTCTCAAGAGGTACAAATAGTATCTTTCCATGTAGGGATGTAAACACTTCAAATTTAATGAGTTCCTTAAGTCTTCTCTTTCCTGTTTACCTTTTCATTTTTCTCTTGATTCTTTTATTTGAAAGTCAAATTTTCATTACAGCTCTGGTGTTTTCAACAAGAAAGCTTGGAAGTCCTCTATTTCACTGAAATTCCATTTTTCTCCTGAAGTATTATAGTCAGTTTTTTTGAGTAAGTGATTTTTGGTTTTAATCTTCTCTCCTTTGACTTTTGGAATATCATATTCTAAGCCCTTCAATCCCTTAGTCTAGAAGTTGCTAAATACTGTCTTATCTGGATTGTATCTCCACAGTATTTGAATTATTTCTTTTTTTGGCTGCTTATAATATTTTCTCTTTGACCTGGATACTCTGAAATTTGGCTACAATATTCCTTGGAGTTTCTCTTTTCAGATCTCTTTCAGGAGGTGATTTGTTAATTCTTTCCACTTGTATTTTGCCTTCTGGTTCTAGAATATCAGGGAAGTTTTCCTCGATAATTTCTTGGAAGGTGATGACTAGGCTCATTTTTTGATCATGATTTGCAGGTAGACCAATAATTTTTAAATTATCTCTCCTAGATCTCTTTTCCAGGTCAGTTGTTTTTCCAATGAGATATTTCACGTTGTCTTATAATTGTTCCTTCTTTTGATTTTGTTTTATAATTTCCTGATTTCTCATAAAGTTATTAGCTTTCATCTACTCCATTCTAATTTTTCAACAACTATTTTCTTCAGTGATCTTAACTTCCTTTTCCATTTGGCTAATTCTGCTTTTTAAAGCATTCTTCTCCTCTTTGACTTTTTGGATGTCGTTTGAAGTTTTGGGTTAGTCCCTTTTTAAAGGTGGTGTTTTCTTCAGCATTTTTTGAGTGACTCGCTTTTCATGATTTTCTTGCATCACTCTCATTTCTCTTCCCATTTTTCCATGTAACTCTCTGACTTGATGCTCTTCCATGACCTGAGACCATTGCCTATTTATTTTGGAAGTTTTGGGTGTAGAAGCCTTGACTTTTAGGTCTTCCTCTGATGGTATGCTTTGTTCTTCCTCATCTGAAAGGTTGGAAAAAAATACCTTTTCACCTAGAAATTAACCTTCTATAGTCTTATTTTTTTCCCTTTTTTTGGAATTTTCCCAGATAGTTACTTGACTTTTGAGTCCTTCGTCAAATGGATGATATATTCTAGGGACCTATAAGTTTTCAGTTCCTGCAAGGTGGCACAATCAGGGGAGAGGTATTTACTCCTCTCCTGGTCTGCACTCTGGTATGGAAGCAACCACTAGCTTTTCTGCATAGGATTTGCAAGCAGTATTCCCTCTTTAGAGCTTCCACGAGCTCTACCACACCAGTGCTCCTCCTCATCCCAGTACTCAAAACTGAGACCCAGATAGGCTTCTCAATTCCACCAGGGTCTTTAGGTGGAGAACTCCAAAAGTGGATGCCGTTGCCACAGTGGCTGCTACTGCCTTTGGACCAGGGCTGGGGCCAGACGCAGCTCCCTTCTCACCCGGGTGAATGAGCTTTCTCGCTGACTTTGAAGTTCCCTTTGGTGTCTGTGGGTTGAGAAATCTGGGAACCACAGCTGCTGGCCATGATTCTACATCCTGAAGCCTGATCCAGTTCTGTTTGTGCATCACCACACCTCTGATCCCAGTGTAATAGACCTTTCCTATGGGCCTTCCAGGTTGTTTTGGGCTGAAAATATTTTGCACTCTGTCATTTTGTGGCTTCTTCTGCTCTAGAAGTTGTTAGAGTCATTTTTACAGGTATTATATGGACTGTGGGGGGAAAGCTACAGCAGGTCTGTCTTTCTACTCTGCCATCTTGGCCCTCCCTCAATCTTTATACTTCTTAAAGTTACTATAATATTTGGCCCTGTTGACTATACTTTCAAGATGGATGTCCTTGCTTCTGATTCTCTTCCTACCTGTCATGCTGGGCCTTTTTGGTCCCCCTTTACTGAGTCATCATTCTTATTCTACTTCCCATAAACAGATATATGTCCTGATAGTCTTTTCTGAGTCTTCTCCTTACTCTCTGCACTTTTTCTTTTAGTGATACAATCAGTTCCCACAGGTTCTACTATCATTTCTAGACAGGTAACTCCCAGACCTTTATAGCCAACCTCAATCCCTCCCCTGAACTTTTAGTGCTATGTTATCTGCTGTTTATTGATCCTTTCTACTTAGATGTCCCTAATTGGTCTCAAACTCAATATTTCCATCTTAAAACTCATTATCTTCCTTCCCCAAACCACACCTCCAAATCCACAAATTCTTTCATTCAAAGTGGTAAAGTGAAAAGAGCACTAGCCTGAGTTCAATTTCCATTGGTGATGTTTCCTGACAGTGTGACCTGGCACAAATCACTACCTCTCTGGCTCTCTGTTTCTCACCTTTAAAATTAGAGGATTACAACTTGCAGGCTCTGAGGCTTGGATTTTTAATTACTGTTTATCCAAATTCTGCATCTATCACTTCTGAGCCTGTCTCTGACTCTGTTTCTCTCAGATCTAAAAATAATTATGAATATCTCTTTTTATACATATATACACACATATTTGTAGCCACATGCAAATGTGTGTGTTGTGGCATGTGTATTTATTGAAATGACTTGGGAAGGAAAGGTTTCAGTTCCTGAGTATATCGATGTTTTAAGTAATGCATGCCAATTTCATAACCAATCATAATCAGGCCTCCTCAGTTTGGCACTGGGATTCAAACAGAAGGGAAAAATTTTTTATGCAATAAAAGAAAGCAATTGATCAGATATAAATCAGGATGCATGTTCGATAATTTGATTTCTAATTGGGGGAAAATTTTGGGTTCTTCAAGTTGGGAGGGGGAGAATGAACAGGTGTAATTGTCTGAAATCAGAAAAAAAGGAGTTATTGCATCCTGCTCCTTCCTCCAAGTATTTGTATTTCAATCAAAGGAACAAGAAAAGAGTAATTGATTGACCAGTATGGGTTTAGTTTTCAGTTACATATCAATCTTTATATCTGATTTGGTTTCTGATCATCATAATCTGGGTCCTTAGATAAGGGTTTCTAAACAACAGGTAGAGGATGTCCAGCTTCCAATCACACAAAGTTAGGTTAAAACAATGCAATCAAGTTTTCTCACAATTACCATAACTGAATACAGTTTTTACTCAAGTCAGAAATTGGACTAGACCCATAAATGAATAGAAAAGAAACTGAGCTGGATCCAGAATTGAGTCACAAGATGGAATCAGTATGGTTTACTCAATTACCATAATGTATGATTCATATATGCATGCATGTGTCAAAAATGCATATATACAAATGATTTCTCTGCAAGTTTTTAGTCTTGTGTTACTTGCTGTTTATTAATCCTATCTAGTTGGATGTCCCATGTTCATCTCAAACTATGTCATCTAACTATATACAGCATTTCGTTAGTAGCTACTCCTTTTCCTTAATAAAAACATTATAGACTTAAGGACTGATAAAGTACGTATATATTTCAAAGACTTTTACTGGATGAATTTCAGACACTATAAGTAGCTTTGAAGAAATGGGAATGCCTTCATGTAAAATGCTTCAATAGAGCAGAGCTTTTGAAACAACAAGAAATGCTAAGAAGTGGAAGTAAGATGGCACAACATTGTAGGCATGAATAACAAAAAATGAAAATGGATGGAAAAGGGATATGTAGAACAATGAATGAGGAATAACAAAAGGATTAGCATGACTGGACTATTGGGTGTAGAAAAGGAAGGGATATATAACAAGATTGGAAAGACCATTTTTGAAAATGTTGTGAAGAGTTGAAAAAAAAAAAACAGAGGAATTGATAAGTCTAAGGTTGAATTCAATCCAACGAGGATTTGTAAGTCTTCTATCGAGCTATGTACTGGGGCTACAAAGACAAGAGTGAAACAATTCCCAACCTCAAGGAGTTTTATCAAGACATAGTCTTTATTTTCAAAGCACCCATTATCTTTTGTTTTCTTTTGTTGGTTTAGTCATATATGTAAATATTAATTATCAAAATTCTCAGAGAAGATACGATTTAAGTGTGTTAAGAGAAGTGTTGCTGATAACATAGAGTTCATTGGAAGGAGAAAATATTATTAAATATGGGAAGAAAGTAGTAGATGTGAACTGCTATGCCAGCCAATGATTATCCATGCACCCAATTATGGCTTGACTTTGGAGAAGAAATGACATGTCCATTCAAATTTGTGGGTTAGTAATGGTGTACAGCTGCAGCTCAACAAAGATAGATTTGATTTTGTAATACACTTTAATTAAAAAAAGCCAACAGACCGTATTATACTTTTCATTTCCTGTCAACTTGTAACCTAATCTATGCTTTTAAAGAAATCAATGCAAAGCACTATAATAAAACTATTTGAGAATATTTCTATAAGATCATGTGTATATCTTCAATCTTCTTGGATAACATCACAAATACCATTAAGTGAAGTAATAGCATGAAACTCAATACCAAATATTTATTTGCATATACCACTTTGTATAGTAGGTTGCCTTAGATGCCACTTGTAGTTCTGAGATTATATGAAATAGAAATGCTATGACTGACTGAAGTTTATTAAAAAAAAAAGATTCAGTATGAATATATTAGGTGTCCAGTACATCCCAGACATGTTGCATGTTGCAGAAATGAAGACAAATGGAATAGCTCCTGGTTTTAAGAAGATTACAGATAAAATATGAAAGTTCTAGAATAAATAACTAAATAAATAGGCCATCTTCAGTAAAATATAAGTTCTTTGAGGTCAGGGAATATTTATTACTTTTGTCTTTTTTGTTTCCAGTGTATAGCCTGGTGTCATATACATACAAAATCCTTAATAAATTCTTATTAAAAAAGTGAATGAATGAAAGAATGAATGAATTAATGAACGTTTGAAATTGGCATGAAAGGCACTCTTTCTGTGGTAGAGCTGCCACATTTTGGCAAGTACCTAAGATAGAAACGGGGTTGCAAAATTAAAAAAAAAATGCCTCCATCCATGAGCAGTCATAGATGGAGCTACTTGTATAATGAAAGCCTGCAAAATAAACTCGAATAAGTCGAGTTTAGAATTCAGAATATGGAATTTGCTTTGAAAATTTTCTTGATAACCATTTTAAAGATCTTTAAATTGTAAATAAGACCTGAGGAGTTGTTTTCAACTAACAACACAGATTGGGAAGAGCTAGAGCAGCAAAATTCTATATTTGAAATACAGACTGATTGTCCCCCTCCTGGGCAACTTTCTCATCTTATTGGAAAAAAAAAGGCAAACACACCACATTTCAAAGTATATTTTATTTTCTGAGCTGATGTGTATTTTTCTTCTGTCTACTGTGACTTTAACGAACCAGTGGCCAGATTTTCCATTGATAGATAGCTTCAGTTGCTTTGCTGAAGTTTCCAGACGTTTTCCAGTGGTTATTCTTTCACATAGCACAGAATAATAATTCAACATGTGGTTACTGGTGCCTGGGACAAGAATTATTGAAGCTGGGCCCAAGGTCTTCCCTTTGGGCAACATTTTTAACCTTTTGGACACTGAGCATAACGCAGGGAATAATGGTGAAACACCACTTGTTGCTAGAGAAGTAGAGAATCTGGGGAAATATCAGTGTTGTGATGTCACATAAATGTGATGCTGCCTAGCAAAGGTTCAGTGTTACCTTATGTTGGACATGAGCTCACCTGGAGAAGAAGTATTCCCATTTGGTGACAATTTTACTCAGTTAGGTACTAAGCCTAAGTTTTTTCTCAGTGAAAGACTGAATATGAATATCTCAGTGTCATCTAAATTTGGGCACTCTTGAATAAAAGTCTGGTTGTTTTACCCTAGTTGTGTTTCTGCCTGGATGACACAACATACATTCCTTCATAATTTCTGTGACCAAAATGGGAACTCCACATATACTAAACCAGGAATGAACTTCTTTGAATTTAGCCGGATTATTCTTCATAGAATCATATATAGAATCTGTCACCAGCCATATTCACAAAACCTCCTTTCTATAAAACCTGCCAAAGAATATCATGGCATGGCATAGAAATTTAGACTCCATGGTCACTTCTGAACCATGGTGAAACAGCAGATAATTTTACCTTAGCTTTTGACTTTCCCTGGAAATATAAAGCTAGAAAAGTGGACCTTACCCAGAAATATAAACAATGCTGGTGAGTTGGGATATTAATGAATGCCATCAATAATAATCAGGCTTTATTTTTAAAATTTCATGTGAAGCATTAAAAATTAATTTTGGAGGAATTATTAGAATGAGATAAAAATTTAATAGTCATAAGTATAATCCTTTGCAATGGTACAAGGGTAAGGGTGACACCATGCACTAGGTTAATTTTTGAGCCACGTGTGGAGGTTTTAAAAGAATTATAAATAACCTTGAAATTTTCATTTAAAAGAAGTATTCAGGACAGCTCTCCTTTGCACTACCCACTTCTGCCAGGATATGGGATCTTAATTTATACACAGCTAAATGTTCCCATATTAGGAAGACTAGGTGAATTCAGAAAGATATAATTTCACAGGGATAGCTATAACACACCTATGTGCTCCCCTTATAATACAGGTGTATTGTACACTTTTAACAAGCTGATGCTACATGCTTTACAGAATTTTACACCCCATTTTGAAGCTTGAAGTGTGATTGTTTTGTATTCAGTGCTGTGATGGATTTCTGATCTCCGAAATATTGGTACTCAGTAAGCATTTATGTAGGGCTTTAAGATTTGCAAAGAACATTTTTTTCTTTGATCCTCACAACCCTGAGAGAAAGGTACTGTTCTTAAACCAATTTTATAGATACAGGAAATTAAACTAAGAGAAGTTAAGCAAATTGCTTTGCGTCTTATAGTTGGTAAATTCTGAGGCTGAATCTAAAATCACATGTTCCTGACTCCAGGTCCAGCATTCTATCTACTTTGCTACCTATCACCCCTCCTATGCACACCCTTTATCCTGTATAAATCTTTGCCATTGAATCTTCCACAAATAGTAATTCCAAGAGGTAGAAAAGGTAAGAGACTTGTTGTTTGCCCATCTGTAGATGTTGCATAGATATAATAGGATGTATGAGATTTTTAAATCACCCCTTCTTAATGATTCTTTGTTGTTAGTATGGAATAACCTATTAATGCTATAGTCCATTAGATTAATTTTAATGTCATAATTCCTGATTGTGAAGTGATATAATTTTGACCACGAGATATTTTAACCAACACTTTGACTGTAAGGTACAGAACATTAAATAATGAAATACATGAAACTCTACACATGGCAAGCATTTCACTCAATCTCAAGGCATTTATTGGCTGCATGTAGTACTACCAAGAAGCCTAGATCTGGAATCAGAGTTGTATTAAAATGTTTTCATCCCTGTCACCTGGCACAAGTGACTTTACAACTCTTTAAAAGTCAGTTTCCTCATTTATAAAAGAGAGATGATATTAATATTTGCACCTCCTACCTTATAGAACTAGTGGATGGGAAGTTCTCTATTAATTATATATTGATGCTTATATTAGAACAACAAATATATCTATATATATATATATAGATATATCAGCAAATATTTTTATTGTTGAAACTTCCTCCATAATAGAGATATATAACTTATTTTGTATCTTAGATACTTAGAGAGTTGTCTAATGTTCCGAGATGAATTAAGAGAATTGGGGATCTTAAGTGAATTGCCTATGAACACAGTTACTATGTGCCTACACTATGTCCAGCTGTGTCAATTCTGATCAAAGTAATGACTAATTTTATTTCAGAGGAGAAATAGTAAAACATGTCACCTTTCTCTCTCTAAGGAGGTAGTGAACTACATTTGCAGAATGAAGTCATATGTTGTCAGGAACAGTGTGTCTGTTTTGTTTAACTGTATTTTGCTCCAGAGGAGGAATCTATCTGGAGTCAGGGGGAAGTGGCATGAGTAGATGACAGTCTTTTTAGGGAGGAAAGTATTAATTGAAAACAAAATATTGGCACCATGAATACAGTCATAAAGACATGACTTCATGTATGTGTGCCTCTGACATATATGACTGTATTGCACTAGACAAATCAAACTCCTGAGACCTCTTAAACTATGCATTTGACAGTAGTCATCCAATCAAATTGGAGAGAAGTTTCCTCTCTGAGGGCTCCCCATACTGATTAAATTTTGTGTTCAGATAAAAAAAAGCAAACAATAACAATAGCTAGAAGGTATATTTTACTTTAAAGTCTGCAAAATGTTTTACATTTGATCTTTATGTGAGATAGGTGCTATTATTATCCCATTTTACACTGAGGACAATGAGAATGAAAGAGATTAATGACTTGCTTAATGTCATACAACTAATAAATGAATAAGTGCTTGAAGCAGGATTCAGTCTCAGGTCTCCCTTCCTCCCAAGTCCAGTACTCTATGCACCTGCCCACCTAACTTTCTTTGATTGATGTTAGCTATACCATATGGATGTGCGAAGGGAAGTCATCACTTGTTTACAATTATTTGATTTCACTATTACATGCATAAAATAGAATAAGAAATTTAGATCAGGAAGGGAATTTAAGTTATGCACTCCAACTCATACATTTTACAGATGAAGAAACTGAGGTCCAAAATGTTAATGGGACATGTCCAAGATTACACAGGCAGCAAACAGCAAAGCTGAGACTGAACATGTTTTTTCACTCCAAAGATTGCAAGGACACCACTGTTGCATAACTTCAAATTCTTACATGGTTCATCTGTTTCCTTATGATGTCACTTACAATCAAATTTAAGGAGAAAAATATAATTTAGAAAAAAATAGCATTCCCCACCCCCTTTTCATTTGTTTCTTTCTCAGAGAGGTAGAAAACTACATTTATAGAAGACATCATTACACATTTCACAATAAAATTTCTGCTTTTCAGCTACACTGTGTTCAATTAACATTCCACTAAAAGGTCAAATGTGGGGAGCAAAGAAGAGAAAAGCCCGGGGGAATAGATTAAAAATGTTGGTGAAGTTACACACTTTGGCATCTCTAGTTTAAGTAGCCTCACTTTAAGTAAGGAGGAAAAAGAAACATCCTAATACTGGGAAAAAAGCAGATGATTGGGAAAAGGGGGTTGATGTCTCTCTGTGTATACTTCTGAATTAAGGGAGGTAGGGAATGTGCAGGAAAAGGAATGAGAAATCTTCATTTTAGGGCATTGTTAGGTTGGCTTTTTTTTCTCATATGTCCTGCTCAGAGCTAATTGAATGTTCTGACTATAATCTATGAAAATATCAAGAAAATCATATGTGCATGTGGATATATGTATGTATATATACATGCACATATGTCTGTAAGCATACACACATTATATACCTGAAATAGCCAATTATTTACATATATGTGTACATATGTTCATTACATGTACACATATAATAAACACAGATACACATAGACATAATATCATAGTAACTGAATATTCCAACTTCTCCATTTTCATTTTAGACATCAGCTGTGAGAGGATACCTATTAAAAATTCCTTCACCACAACTACCCACATGCACTTTAGAGTGGTTTAATAGCCTGGGTTACAAACACACAAATTAGACTGCTGTTTCCTTGAAGCTCTGGCTGCAAATTAGAACTTGACCGCAGTAAATAGGAGAGATCAAGTTTCTCACTTAGCTGTTCAACTTCAACAAATTTCTGTCCTGAAGCAACCAGGGAAAAAAATAACAATATAATCAGGCCTGACTCAGTAACCATTTTTAGAAATGAACTAGCTGCAAATTTTAATTAGTTTTACATGCGTAACTACTAGCTATTGCTTTGATGACTCCAGTTGCCTGGTGCTGCTGGGCACCAATGGGCATAGACTATTATGTCCCAACATAAAACAATGTGCTCTCACCAGGCAGTATAAAGGAGTCATTACCTGTGGGCCACCGGGGCTCCACTGGAAACAATGACTTGCTTATAGACAGAGAAGAACAGGTGAAATCAATGAGCATGTGCATATGGATACAAAGCCCAGACTCAGAGTTAACTCCCTCAAACATCTCTCTGTCTTTGTCTCTCTCTGTCTCTATTTCTGTCTCTGTATGTCTGTCTATCTTACAGATAAAGATATACACTTGTATGGGTCTAGGTATGTGTGTATTCACACACACATAAATCCAGACAAACGAAACAAAACGGAAGAGCAACAAAATAAACAAAAATCATGAGAGATTTTGTCAAAATTGTTGATTGGTGGAATGGTCAAAATTTTAAGAATAAAATTCTTCACTTTCTCCTTCTAAAAATAATAATGACTTACAACTTGCATTGGCCCAGGATTTTAAGGTTAATGAAAGACATTTATATTGTAGTTTACATAATAAAATATATAAGTATAATTACATATAATATGATAATATAAATATAATTTAATTGATTTGTAGGCACATTATCTCATAGCAAGTAAATTATTACCTAAATAAAAGGGGTACTGTCACATATATTTTGTTTTCTCCACAGTGCCCACCAGTAAAAATTCAAACATTAACTAGACCCCTACTATGAACATAGGACTATATTAGCTTCCAGGGATGAAGGATAATTGAATAAGATATGGTCCTTATTTTCATGCAGTTTATATACTAGCTAGGAGATAAGATGTAATCACCAGTAACTAAAATAAACTATATTTGTGAGATTCTGTGAAATAAGTTTTATAAAATCTTTTCGCTTATTCTGCTTATTACCTGTGGTAGAACTCAAAAGAATCAATAGATGATCCAAACTCACAGATTGGAACTCAATATGGTGAAGACTTTAGTTGTCCAAGGGCAGAATGGATTGTGGGGTAGGGATACTGAATTCATTATTGAAAGTCTTCAGGAAAAAGTTGGATTCTTGTGTTCAGGGCAGAGGATAGTTTTGTTCAAGTGATAATTGGACTAGCCTTGGAGATTCCTTTAATTAAACAAGTTTTACTAAGTATCCACTGTGTGCAAAATGTCTGTTAGGTACTGGGCATACCAAAGACAAAAATGAAAATTCCCTTCTTTCAAGAATTTTAACTTTTTTGTGTTGGGGACAGTGGAAGGGCTATGGAAGAGAACATGTAGACAAAGTAAATACAAAATACATAGATTTAAGTTGGGCACTACCAAATGAGAGAAAGTACAATTTGTATCTTTTAAACCAGCAAATACTATTGAAAGCAACTCATTAGGGAGTCTGAAGCTTGCCTTCAGTATCTAGGCTACAGAGAAGGTAGAGCTGAGACCATGTTATACTCTCAGTAGTACCAGAGAGTCAGTGATCTATGCCAGTGTGGATCTCTACTTCTAACCACTACAACTTGGCTTCAAATCCACATTCACTGGTCACTCTTTTGAATATTCTGTAATTTTAATGCATATTGACATGTCCTGAAAGCATGGCATAATGGAATTAGACAATTTCTTTCAGGTTAGACACATATTGTATGTGAAATACTCTTAGTGTAGAATGAATTAGTAAATAAGAGATCAAGACTGAATTTTGACTTCATAGTACAGAGAACTCACTCTAAAGTAAGAAAACTCCCTCTTATAATGCTGGTTGTTTTCTATTACCTATCTTCTTAGAGTATTGAAATTATATGTGACAATTAGAACACAATGTATAATAAAACATGAATTCTTATAGATTGACTGTGAGCTTCCTGCTCTCCTAGATATTAGAAACCAACTCTCACTTCTTATTTCCTAATATTAGGATCAATGAGAATCCAGTAATTCAAAGAAATTCAAACTCTGAATTGTTCCTTTAGACAGTCAAGGGAATACAATCAGAGTTCCCTCTGAATATGCAACTCACACTTCTTGTAGGAATTTTTCAGCATGTGTAAATATAAACTTTGAACTCAAGTTCTCACCTCATGCTTCCTTGCAAACTAGAACTTGAGCAGTGGTGGTAGTTTATATGGTCACTGACAAGACTTCTGACTTGGCAGTACTCAGCAATGAGGAGTAAATGACTAATGGTTCTTTATACAAGAAGGTAGAGAAGCAGAGTAGGAGTGAAGTGGCTTTACAGAAAGAAAAGGCTTAGAGACCACAGAGTCCAATAGTTAAGTTAACTGTAAGTTAATTAATTAAGTTAATAGTTAACAAAAAGTTAAGGCACAGGGAAAGGAAGATATTTGCCTGAGGTTATTAAATAGCAAATCAGACTCTGAACTCATGTCTCTTCATTCTAAATCCATTGTCTATGGAATCAATTAGCTGATAAACAAGCCTTTGTTATCCTTGTTGAATGTCATCATCTTAGCTACTCTATTTGCTCTCAGAGCAGGTTCATTGCATTTCTCTTCTTGTAAGACTTATTGTGGACCTCCTAGGTCCGTTATGTTCATATTTGCTTATGTAGATCTTCCAGTGGGAAGTACAATGCCATCATTTTTTTCCTCTACACCATGTAGAGCCAAGACCAGACAAATTGTTTCAAAACTCTGGATCCCCATTCATCTCCTTTTTCAAGTCTTTCCTCTATACAATGTATCTTCCACTCTGGATTTCCGGAAATACATACCGATGTCAGTCCAATTCTGGGTGAATCAAAGCACCAAAATAAACATTAAAAGAATTGCTAATAGCCAGATCAAATCAAATAATTAAGTGTAATTTGTAGAAAGGAGCCTGGAAGGCACTAACATAAAAGAGTCTGTTTCCTTTCACATGCTTTTATGAAACTTTCATGCAAGCAATAATTCCAAACAACATGTTAAAATTCTGTTTCTTGGGGCAATATAGTGACACTGTCAAAACATGTCACCTAACACAGCAACGGAATCTCTAGTCATCCGTTTAGTTGTTCAGACAGAAAGAACAAAAAAAGTATTGCTGCATGACAGCTGACCTTTTCTAACCTTTCCGATTCTCTGGATCTTATGCTCATCTCTTTTCTCATCCTAGCATGTTCCCTTTTAGTCATATTACAAGAAATATGTATCAAGTGATTTGATCACTTGAATATACATGTGCAAATATGCAAGCCTCTTATTTTCATTGCTTATTAATTCACAGCTTTCTAAGAAGGCATTCTCTGTTTTTTTTTTAATTGGATATAACCTTCTCTTGCTCTTCTCTGTTTCCCTAAAATGAGAGAAATCACTAACATCTTTAATAGGACTTCATCTTTATTTCTTTCTTCAGAAGTGTCATTCCACTTCTGTGGAGATGATCAACATCCATCACAAATTTCCTTTCAAGCTGAAAAATATGCATAGTGAGTTTTGAATTTGGGGAACTTTTCTATTATTATTAAGTTTCGTCAATTGTCAGCATCCGTATTTCATTCCGATGATGAATAGATGCACTACATTTCAGCATTAAAATGTAGTTAGGATTGTAATGAGCATCATTAGGAACCATAATGGGAATCAGGGCTGGATTTCATTTAAATCTGGATGGGTTGATTTTTTTCTTTATAAGTTTATTTGTTTTCATATTACTTTATTTGTTTTCTTGATGTTATCAGGTAGGTAGGAATACAGAAACATTATATTTCTTATTTTTCTCAATGTCAGACTACATTCTTCTTTGCAAAAATATTCTATGGCTCAAATTCTACCTTACTTGTCAAGTCCTAGATTCAGTGTTCTTTTGGTGCATACAGTAACGATCCATCTGAACATATTCTGTTTCTAATCCTATCCTAAAATTGAACTCTGTGGTCTTACCAAACATACTTTTTAAATCAACTTGAGATTTCCTGGCATATAAATCTAATTATATTCAGTTATTTACAACAGAAATGAAAAGGTGACTATTTTGAGGGTGGGCCCAAACTGGCAGCATTAGTAAATGGGAGGTTTTTGTACCCTCAGAGTGGTCAATACCTCTTTGTTTGCAGAAATATGCAACTCTTGATATTCCTCAGTCTATTGGACCATGAATATTGGGCCCCTCTGATTTTCTAAAATCTGAGCTATATTTAGTTACTGATTAAATATAGATTAAAATTCATGGCCTCAACGTTTTAATTTTGAAGTTTTATTAAAATCTTGTCAGTGCACTCTAAATTTTGCTTAAGCCGTTAAAAAAAGAAGCCAATCTGTAAAAGAAAAAAGATGATTTCTCCATTTCCTAGCTTTCTGCCCACACTGGAGAACCTTCCCACATGTGTCTTTTGGAAAATGATTTTTTTTTTCATATCCTTAAGATGTGCACAGTATGTCATAAAAATGTCAAATTGATTAGAAAGATTCATGAAGGGGATAGAAAGTTAGGAATATCTTTTGGTGTCAACCATCTCTTTGACTCATCACCCTTACAAGAATGCACTACAGTTCTCAAAGACATATACTGAATATTCTATGCATAAATTCCAGATCTCAGGAAACTAGACTTCAATGTTAAGGGGCAAAAGATGGGAATTGCCAAATAAGTTATCAGACCACAACTACATGCCCAACTGTGCTGCTGTTCTGGAGATAGGCAAGTGAAAGCCAAAGTCTGAGTCAGTTCCAAATTCCAAAAGGAATACACAAAAGTGAAAAATCTATAGGCAGAGTAGGGATAAGAGGTCACAGCACTGTAAGTGGGGGACATTGCAACTTAGAATTTGAATTGTTTCAAGAATCAAGCTAACATTTTGAGATGAGAGAGAGGCTTGAGATGAAAGAGACAGACACACACACACACACACAGAGAGAGAGAGAGAGAGAGAGAGAGAGAGAGAGAGAGAGAGAGAGCAAGAAATCAAGGTTTACAGATTTTCAGGCAGCTTGACTCATTCTTTTTTGTTTGTTTCTAGACACAAATGGCACTTATCAGGTAAGCAAACTTTACTGAAAACCTGTAACTAACCATAAAAAATAAATAGCACTTACAAAAAAAAAAAACCTCACCAATGGTAATTTGAGAATTACTATGATTTTCAAAGGACTTTAATAGTTATTATCTGTGGCATTTCAATGGAATGTTCTCCTAACAATAGTGCTCAGAAAAAAATGTGCCTCAGTAAAAATATCCATGCACCGTTAACTAGCACATTTAGATGAAGCCTCAGTAAAAGAATTTTAGATGCGGTAAAGTCGATCTCTGTGCTTAAAATTGAGTCTACTAATCTTTGAACTACAATTGGTATTTCCTGCCACTGACTGACTTGAGTCTTTATTTTCTCAGAGTGTAACAGCTATGCATAATTCCATTTTCCAAGAGACTGACCAACATTACCCCACTATTGCCATCCTCTCCAATATCTATCAACACTGAACAATGCAGTAAGCACAAGTCTTAGGAACAATGGTTTCATTTCCTGTTTGAATCAATGCTTTCTTTTTAGATCCTCTTAAATATCCAGCATGCAACGCATCCACAGGTGATATTAACCAGAAAGGAAAGGAGCCCACTTTGGTTATATTTATGCATGTATTCTCAGGGTTCATTATTCTATGTATGGAGATTTTCCCCTGAATACTTGATGCATTGATTAGAAAAGTAGAATGCAATAAAAAATGTGAGTACAAGGCTGAAATAGTCCAAATAGCTATTGCTTTACTCTGTGTATTTGTGTGTTAGAAACAACTGCATATTTGCACTAATTTAAAAATTGGAGAAGGGAAGTAGTCTTTCAATCTATTTAATACCAATTTGAGACTCTATTTTATTGTGGATAGAGGATCAGCCTTGTAGTCAGGAAGAGCTGTCTCTGACATATGCTAGCTATATTACTATACGTAAGTCACTTAGCTTTTTACTACCCTAGACAATGCTATAAGCAAGAAAAGAGTAAGGATAGGATGCAGAATCAGATGACCTTGGTGCAATCCCCACCCTATTACTTGCTCTCTGTGTCAACTTGTGCAAGTAACTTACAGTTTACTCATCATAAAATGACAGAGTTGGTACAGGTAACCTCCAAGGTATCTTCCAGTTATATCACATATAAGACATCATCTTATGACCGTAATACAAAAAGTCCCCTATACTTCTGCAATCACAGGTCCACACTCACAGTAAATTAGCATCAATATTTTCCTAATGATGTACGACTCTGAGTCATGGTACATTATCTTCTTTCTGCCACCCTCCTATCCCTCCCCCAAAAGAACCTGAGGATAGTTTGAAATGAAAGGCAATGAATATGAGCAAGGTTGTAACACAATATAAACAAGACACTAAAAGGGAGAATTAGAGGAAAGATGACATTCAAGTAAGTGAAGAGAGAAAAAAGCCAGGCTAGTAATATAGATTGAATGAGAGGTAACCTATCAATATCAATAAGGGTAATTTAAATGGGAAAATCTTTCCCATCCATAAATAGGCCCACGTGACCTGCCTGGGTCATAGGTAAGTCTGAGTCAAACGCAGCCTGTGGTTGGAGGAATTTGCTGAGAAGTCAGAGCTGGGGAAGAGAGAGCAGGAGGCACCTAGCATGTGTAGGAGAGCTTGTTTGTGATTTGTTTAAGGGATCTGACTTGTGGGAAGCCTAACAGAGGGAAGGCTTGGGGATGGCAGTGCCTCCTGCATTGTATTGTATATAGATTTCATTGTTGCTCTCATGGTTTTCTGGTATTAGGATTTGGCTTTCTGGTGTTTGAATAAATGTTTTGGTTCCGTCTTGAGAGTCCATTATATTTTGTGATTCAGCTGGTATATTAATTTTTGAGTACTGTGAATATCATATTCGTGTTATAATACCCTATATGGTCCTCTGATAGTCAAGAGGGACCAAAGAAAGTCTTCAGAATGTTGGGAAAACCTCCTGCAGGGAATTATAGAAGAATTTGCGTAACTTTCTCAGGTATGGATAGACCCCTCATCAGTGAGGTCACTAACACATTGGAGTGTCAATATATTCATGTACTCTACCCTTTTGGGTAGTTATGTTTTCAAGCTCTAATTTTAATTAAATTTATTTTTGCTCACAGTATTGGTTTTTCTCTTGAATCTTGAAGTTGTAGTCTCTGTGTTTTTCATACGGTCCTCTGCCCCAAACTGTTTGTGTTTTATGTTTTTGATATAAAAATAAAATAAAAAATTTCCTTTTAAAAACTGAGATCAGATCAAACAAAGAAGTCCCTTAATTATAGGTATATTGAAAATACTATGGAAAATATGGAGATAATAAATTTATGTTTCACCACATAGATGCTTATATATTATTTTCTGTGTGGAGTAGGTGTTATTACTATCCTCATTTTATAGATGGGGAAATGGAGATGAGAAATATTTGCCTTGAGTCACACAAGTTGCAATTGTTTGAGGTAAAACTTAGTTTGAATTAAGATCTTCCTGATTCCAAGTCCAGTGTCCTATCAACTTACTCCTTAAGGGGGGTCTGAGGTATTTATAAAAACAACAATACTGGCTGAGGAAGAGGTAGCATGGTAGGTGGAGGAGGAGGAATCTAGTAATAGATAATCCAGTTTCATGGCATGGGTAGAAATGTATTGCTGTTAAAGAAATAGTGACAGAGCTAGAGGACACCATGTGTAGGGCTATGTGTAGGCTACACAGCTTAAACTCTGGGTTCTCTTTGAAATCCCACAAAATTTGCTGTCACCTCATCCCACGACCATTGATATAAGCTTCTCCTTCTCTCTGACACCTCTCTGTCCCAACACATGGAACACTAATTAAGCATAGGATTTTATGCTTTCCATAATATGGTAAAATTTCTTCCTATTTATCTCTTCTGAAACTCTGAAAACACTGAGAATGAATCATCAGCTATTTTTATATTGGTAAAAGGAAGAGTTGCATTGAGAACTTTTTTTTAGATAATTATTGAAAAGCATGCTTACTTTAATAGTACTGCTATATCATCATTGTAAACTGCAAGGCCTCCAAATTTCCTCATCTTTACAAAGTTCATGCCTATGTCTCTATAAATGGGCACACCTTATGCAGTAGGTGCTTAATAAAGGTTTATTGAACTAAACTGAAATCCTCCACGGAGGATCAATCAATGTGTCTGGAAAGTTTCCACAGGCTGCCAGTGCAGCACTAAAGATTTTATCTACCCTTGATGGCATCTTTTATACTACTTCTTGTACACACTTAAGAACAGACAAAAATGTTTCATCCTGAGTTGCAAAATATAATAATGATGATTGCATTCATACAACACCTGCTATGTTCCAGGCATTGTGCTAAGAGTGGTACAATTTTTATCTCATTTGATCCTTGCCAAAAACCTAGAGTGTGGGTGGGAAGGGAGGTACTTATCCCCATTTTACAGTTGAGGAAACTGAGGCAGACCAAGTTTAAGTCACTTCACCATTAATAGCAAGCAAGACACAGCTAGTAGGTGACTGAAGCCATATTTGAACTCACCCCCCCCCCCTCAGTCTAAGCCTAGGTGCCACCTAGATTCCCATTGAAATTTAGGGGACCCAATTGTCTATTTCCAGTTGGTCAGCTCAGCTCCTTCCTTCTTTCCTTCCTTCCTTCCTTCCTTCCTTCCTTCCTTCCTTCCTTCCTTCCTTCCTTCCTTCCTTCCTTCCTTCCTTCTTTCTCTACTTCTTTCTTCTCTTTCCCTTCTCGACTTCTCTCACCATCAGGAATCATACCTTACTTGCAGGTACTCTGCCCAAAGAAATATATATTTTGATTGCTGAAACCTAGCAAGATATCTTGGAGTTTTACTGCTACATTTCTTTTAAGGACCATGTCTTAAACCCAAATCACTGTGCCTTTCATTGATTGGTCAACAACAGGTAACAGCTCAAGCCTCACTTGGTCTTTGTTTGTTTGTTTGTCCCTGTTGTCTCAGGGTAGGTGTAAATAGCAATTTTTTCTGTTTTGTCAAGAAACCCTGAGGTCTTCCCCTCTCAGACTGATTTTTTTGAGTAGGTGAAAGAGGCCATTCTTTGCTTCATTTCTTATCTACTCTTAATTATGGAACAAGTGTTGCCTCAGTCAAACTGAGACCTAGAAAAAACTTTACAAAGACCAAGTTCTCCTGCTGCATCTGTGGCCATTTCCAGTCATCATAATCTGTGCCTTGCCACTGGACCCAGATGACTCTGGAGGAGAGAGTAGGGGTGGTGACTTTGCACAGCCCTGCCTCACTTAAATCCAATTCACTTTAAAGTCATGACATCTCCTTCCTGATGTCATGGTCATTTTTGAGAATGAAGGACAAACAAGAACAATTTGATGTATCAATTAGTCAGTCATTAAGCATTTATGGAAATCTTACTCTCTGTCAGGCAATGTATGTAGCACTGGGTGTACAAAAAGAGGCAAAAGACAGTCCCTGACCTCAAGAAGCTCATGATCTAAGAGGGGGAACAAGTAAACACATAATCCCGAAAAAAGCTATATACAGGAAATTAGAAATAATCGAAACAGGGAAGGCACTAGAATTAAATGTGGTTGGAAAAGGTTTCTTTTATAAAATGGAATTTTAGCTGAGACTTGAAGAAAGACAGAGAAAACAGTAGGTACAAATAAGGAGGGAGAGAATTCCAGGCAAGCAGCAAAATGAGAGAAAATACCAAGGGATGGAATGTCTTATTGGAAGAATAGCAAGGAGTTCAGTATCATTTTATTTGTTGAACAAATTTCACATATTAAAAAAATCAATAGTTAAACTAAGATATGTTGGTAACTTTAAAAATCTTATATTTTCCCCAATCTGGCCCCCCTTTTTTATTGTGAAATTAAAAAAAATCAATATACAAAGAAAAAGAGGATGGCTTAAGAAATAGAACCAATGTAGATATGATGAACTACATATAGATTTAGACTGAACAAGTAATAGTAATTTAGTAGTAATAAAAAATAGTACTATAATTTTCCTGGGTCTTCTTTTATACTTTTCATTGTTACCTCGGAATATTTTTAATAATTTTGTTGATGCAAAATTTTTGGCAAAATTTTCACAACCTCCTAACCTACCACCTCTTCTTTCCAAGGATGCCATCATCAAGGATGATGATGATGATGATGATGATGATGATGATGACGATGATGATGATAATGATGATGATGATGACGATGATGATGATGATGGTGATAGCTAACATTAACAAGGCACCTTGTGATTTGCAAAGTGCTTGACATAAGTTAAATTACTAGTTCTTCAAAGTAATTCTGTGAGGTAGATGCTATTATTATCCGAATTTGACAGTTGAAGGAATTGAGACTGAGAGAAGTTAAATGCCTTGCTCAGGGTCATACAGATAACAAAGCATATCTATCACCTCCCTGCTTTCAAAGTATTATCCTTTCCCCACTATTTTGTCACATTAGATGTACAAATGGACTGTATGGGGCAGCAGAAGATTGAGGGTCATTTTTACATTTAATTCTTTCACATGTCGCTATATCCCACCTATGTACTCCTAAAATACCTAATGATTTTTTGTTGATGAAAATTCTCTATAGTTAGCTATCCTGCTAACATATGAAATCTCTCTGGAATGCAGTTTAGGGTCTTTTGAGCTCAGTAGAACCTACTAGGACTTTTGCTATCTTGTCTTAGCATTTAAGAACTCAGGATCCCCACAACATCATGATAGAGCATTGGAACAGGATATTATAGAAGTGATTGTACCTACATCTCTTCTCCCCTCTTTTTCCCTAGAAAATAATTTCTCTTGTAAAGGAATTCTCCTATTAAGGGGACTTAACAAGTAATGTTAGAACTAAACTAGCTTAGATCTTTAGTACGTTAAATTCACCATTTGCTTTGGTTAGTCTCATAATTCTATGAGTAACTTCTGGTTGTCTATTATTCTTGGGAGTATGGTAGTTCAATTTCTACCCAAGATTCTAGTTACATCATAGTCTGTCATGGTGGAGGCCACTATGATAAGAAAATTCACAATGATGCTACCATATTATGATGTTATCTATATGAAGCATCTTGTACATTTGGACTGGAAGAACAGTGAATCAGACAGCAACATCACTGACCTTTTTTCCCTTAAAAACATTCCAGTCTTTTTGTTCTTACCATGACTTCCTTCTATAAGTTGTAACCAACTAGAAAATGAAATTGCAAGCCAGCTGGAAAGTCTTTAAAATAGTATGCAATAATTCTGATTAACAGAAAATTTCTGCCTTGTTCATTTCTCTCACTACACTAATAGAAAATATAAATATATCAAAATGACCGTTAGAAATAATCATTATAAGGAAAGCAACCTGAATTCTTTTTAAAAACACATCTCAAACTTCAGGAAACACATTTTTGTGAAGTGATAGAATTAATTTATCTGTCGCATTCTACCCAACTGCTTTCCCCTTCAAGTGCTTAACTAGAAATAGAGCCAACTCTGATGTTAGGAAATTTGCTGTTCATTGGTTCAGAAATCAGGACCTCTTACAACATTGAAGACACACATTAATTCATGTAGCATATTAAAATATTGAATTGCATATAAGCCAGGCATTATTAGGTGTTTTTGTTGGGTTAATATTTAAAATTACCACATGAATATAAAAATACCAAGTAGTATTAAACAAACTTGATTTTTACTTGTGTTTTTATCACCTGGACAGGGGAGATGAAGCAACAGAAAAAGAGGAGTTTCATACATTAAGGGAATCATAGATCATTGGAGCTAAAAGAAATCCAAAGGAGAATCTCAAGTTCCTTCAATAAAACAAACCAATTCAACAAGCAAATATTTGTTGAATTAGCACTTGTTCTATGCAAAGTAATATGATGGTGTAACAGTAAGCTCCCTGACATATACAGGGGGCCTGTTATCACAGGTTCTTAGATTTCCTTTTCTAAAAGGAAAGGCAGCTTTTGAGGAGTCAACAATCACTTTAATCAACCACATGTATTGTATTCACTTAATTCAGGGGAAGAAGTCAGAACCCTTAACTTCAGAGAAATCAAAATCAACAGTCATGACTTCCAAATGTCTGAAATAACAATACATACATCCATCCATAGTTATCAGCACCAACATCTGAGTTTTCAAAACCAGGGGATTCCTTGGAGGCTGTCCAGAGTCTTGTATGGACGAATAAACACTTCCAATTAGTAAGCCCCAAAGTAAAACATCACCTCAGCTTCTTCAAACACTTCTCAGAGTCAAAGTGCTTCACAACTCTTGAGGACCAGTGCCTCATTCGCAAAAGGTATAAGCCTTCCTACAAATCTTCCCAGGCCCGTTAATGGGTGGGGAAGATCTTCTCATTAAGAAGTAAAATTATATTAACAATAAGCAAAAAATGCATCATCAGTACAGAGGGGTACTGGGGACAAAGAAAATAAAAAATTTCCCCTGTCCCCAAAGAACTTATATTCTATCTAATTTGAAGGGAAGAGGACTGACAGCTCTAGAGATCAGAAAATACTCCCCCACCAATTGTGCCTTTTTATGTAGGTCCTTAATCAATTTAAGGCCTCTAAAAAGCATTATTAAAGAGGAAGTATTTTCTCTGCTTCAAGGAAAGCATTTGTAAAGCCATGAAAGTAAGATATAAACTGCTTGGTGTGCAGAACAACAAGTGAGAGAGCATGGCTGCAGCATTAAGTGAATACAGGGCAATACTCTGAAATGCTTGAAAAGGTTAAACTAGAACCAAAATCACTGATGCTAAGCTGAGAAATTAGTACTTTATCTTAAGGGTGACTGAGGGTAGTAGAGACTCATGAATTAGAGAGTGAAAATGTTAGACTTGTGCTTTGAGAAGAACTTCCACATTTTTTTTTTTCAATCTCCTTCCTAACTCTAATGCTCAGCACTAAATAAGACATTCCAGACATACTCTGTCCAAGTCATGTTTCAGAACTAATACCCCCTTATTCCTAGAATTTATACATCTCTCAATGGAGTCCCAGACTACATTAGGTTTTGAGACTGTTATATAAATCCTTGCTCTGTAATATTTTAGCATGTAATGTGAAGTACATACTCATCCCCAGCCCCACCCACAGTTAATACAAAACTACCTTCCTCATGTTGTTTTGACAGTTTAATTTGTCAGTTTGGAAATGAAATGAAAGAAAAAATATTCTTTAAGAAAAAAAATTTATCTTTGTTTTGATGCCCGAAACAATACATGCATTAAGCATATATATGTCATTTGGTAAATGTTTGTGAAATGCTCAAATGACTAGACCTAGACAAAGCGAATAGTTTTGAAACTCAATGCAAATATTTCTAGGTTAAGAGAAAATATCATTAGAAATCATTCAAGATATAATGAAGTAATGAAATGCACATAAGGATTAAAAGTGAAAAGAGTTAATGGATTCAAAGCAAGATATATTGCTATATGACATTAGATCCCTTTCTTTCCCCTTTCATTCTTTATCCCTTCCTCATAAATTTTTTTCCTTTGCTTAGATAGTTAATCTTCTGGTATAGCTATTAAAGATGAGTTTACCCAGTCCCCAAGAGCAAGTTTTAAGACAGAAATTTTATCTGAAGATTTGGAGATAATGGCAGAGATTTTTCTTTGTTGCTGCCATTAAAACATTAGTGAGTATCACACACCCCATCATTATCTGATAAAGAAATTAATGGTCTTGGTGGTAAGGCAGATATTATCCTGATCCTCTCATATAATTCCATCAATAGGGATGCTAAGGTTATATACATTAAGAAGTGATTTAAATAAAAAAAATACCCCTGAGTTTGTAATTTGTGACTTTCATTAGTCATATAAATACTTCCTAGTAGACTAAGTATAAGTAGGAGAGAAAAAAATTTTGGACCCAGAATCAAGGTAAATGCTACTCACACAACTTTCTATATTGGAGAATGACCTATGAAATAAAATGTAACTGTTTCCTGGTATCTCTTTTTATTTTCTGGGAGCTGAAAGTTTAAACTTATGGACACCTGAATGAATACAGCTCTATCTGCCTTTAGGCCACAGATGCTTGGAAAACTTGAATGTCCTCATCCATAAAATGTAGAGGGGAGGACATGATTACTAAGATCCCTTCTACTTTTATTACTCTATAGTCAATGTGTTCCTAAAATATGTTTCAGTTTTCCTCAGTTCATATAATAGATCTTTCAACAATCCTCTGAATTATTATTTACTTACATACTGAACATTCATATTTACTAATAATTTCTACATTTTTAATAAAATAATATTTTTAAATGTTCATGATATGTAGATGTGCCAGTGGTATGGCAAGAAGAAATGGTTGGACAGGCCATGTGTTCTATTGATATCCTTATCAACATCATCATTTTAATAATAATAATACACAGCTATCATTTAAGTTTGCAAAACACTATATATATATATATATATATACATATATATATATATGTGTGTGTGTGTGTGTGTGTATATACATATATGCATACTATGGTGTCAATACCATACTCACAGTGCCTATTGCAGCTGTGAATATGCCAGCATAATTCTGAATGTTGAAATACAACAGACTCTCCACATGGAAGACAGAACCAAAACCTTTATTCAGATATCAGAAAACCAAATCCCAACACCAGAAAACCAAATCCATCACAGCAACAAAGAAATATATGCACAACAATTCAGAGGGCAACACCATTTCCAAGCCTTCCCTCTGTTAGCTTCCCATGAACCAGTTCCCTTAAACAAATCACAAGCAAGTTCTCCTACTCACACTAGTTGCCCACTTTCTCTTTCTCAGCTCTGACTAGTCTGACCAACTTCCTCTCAGCTCTTCTTGTTCTACCCTTCCTGCTCCACCCCTTTCTGTTCTACTTGTTCAGTAAACTCTTCCCACCACAGGGTTCATGTGACTCAAACATATGTGATTTAGGCTTCCATGTGACTTGAACAAGTCACATAGGCAAATAAATGGATGGGAAACATCTTCCCATTCCATTAAAAATATATTAACAATACAAATACATACATGTATATGTGTGTATGTATCTCCTCATAATAATTTTATGATGTAGGTGCTCTTAGTATTCCCATTTTGCAGATAAGGAAACTGAGGCTGAGAGGCTGAGTTACTTACTCATAGAGTTAAGTATCTGAGTCAGGATTTAAATTCAGGTCTTTTTGACATCAGGTCCAAAATCAATATGTTAGATTACCCAAACCCCTAAAATCAAGACCCTAGAGAAAGTCTTTTTGTATATTGGATCATCCATCTGCAGGGGATTTATGAGAAGATACTCTCAAGATGTTAACAAGATAAAAAATGAAAACAGGTTCTGGATTTATACTGAGTCCTGAGGGACAGAGTACCCTCATGGACTGAAACAGATTCATCAAACTAGGAGACCCTGATTTCCAAAAGAATATTATTATGCCCTTTTTTCAATTAATAATGCATTTGCAAGAGCTTTCAGGTTGTATCAGGGACAGCATGCACATTTATGTTCAAGGTTGCCTTCCGCAAGGCCTGAGCTTCATGGCAACCATTCTGACAATGAACAATAAGGTGAAGATGCTCATCCTGGGCCTGGGTACTTGGAAGTATCCCTTGTGCAAAGGGACAAATGTAATGAAGACAGAATTTGATATTGGATACTGCCACATTGACTCTGCCCATGTTTGTCAGAATGAGAATGAAGTGACTGAGACCATTCAAGAGAAGATCAAGGATTGCCCATGAGCCAAGTCAGAAGACCCTTTTTTTTTTGAATGACTTCAGGTTCCAGACCATTGCAAAATACAAACGCATGCACACACACTCAAATACAAACACACACACACACACACACACACACACAACAGATTCTGGTTACGTTCCATAGCCAGAAAAATGTAGTTATAACCTTCAAGTTGGTCACCTTCTCAAAAATTGCTGAGAATTTTAAGGTGTTTGATTTTGAGTTGACTGATAAGGAGATATAGACTATACTAAACTTCAGCTGTGACTTCAGAACCTATGCCTTGGTCAATGCTGTTTCTCACAAAGATCACTCCTTTGATGCCCCATTTTGAAATTCTGGGTAGCTGCTGCCCATTATCCAGATAACAGTCTTCTGATGCTTCCAGCTTTCCTAACTTTTCCTTAAAAAGTGTACCATCGTCCTGCATTTCATTGGTCACCTCTGGCCTCTGCTTTCAAGAACTGGATCAACCACTGAACATACTGTCAGATCTCAGCTGAATTGCTTGTCTCCTAGTTTTCTGTATCCTCCTTTCTGCCTAGCTAGGGAAGGATGACTACCCCTTACCAGATGGACCCTGCAAACAAGAATTATTCCACAAACAAATGGTTTTCTTTCATTTAGTAAAAAGTAGATTTCATCTGTTTGACATTATCAACCCTAACTTCATACATTAAATTTAAAAAAAGTCATGTCAAAATATAATAATGCATTTACAATGTTAATAAACACCCAAAATTTGTCATTGATTTAAATCAAGATTTTCTCCTCCCAGCTTTGTTTAGACAGTGTTTATGGCTAAGTAGAAGATATAGTCCTGGAGTATAATGAATAAGGGGCTGTTAATAGATATTGTCATTTAACTGTCCTTCTGCCATGGTTATTTTACAATTCTTGTCTAATTCAAAATAACAGTCAAAGATTATTGCCTTCTTTCAGCATATACCTGAGAATGTTAATGAAAATTATCTCACCTCCAAAAGAATACCATTTCTAATCAGCCTTCTCTCTTCATCCTTTATCTACTGCCAAATTGATTCCATTTGAGACCACTGCAAACTTCGTAGCACCATAAGGCAAAGTTAGCCTGACTGGAACACAAACATTGGTGCTGTTGCTGGGTCTAGTTCTGCCTCCTTATATTCTCGCCCCCTGCTGTTCACCATCCCACTTCGCTACTTGCTTCTGTCACTGCCATCTGTTTCTGCTGCACCCACTGTTGTTTTTTCTGCTGAACATTTGCTGTTCACCCAAAGGTAGTTGGGTACCTGATAATCTCTATTCTCCATCTTCAGTAAGATTACTCACCCCTTCACTTAACTCTCAATAACCATGTTTTCTGTTTTCTGACAAATGTTTTCATTCCAAAGAATTCTGAGAGGATTTCAATGTTTCTTGCCCCTCTCCAAGGTATAGTCAAAAAAATAAAGAGAAAAAAAAGTCAGGGAAAAAGGAGGAATAACCATCATCCTTTCAGAATGGTTTACATTCTTTCATGTATATATAACTTTACATTTTTTTTCCAGAATATCAGGAATGATGCGTGTTTGTGTGTGTGTGTGTGTGTGTGTGTGTGTGTGTGTGTGTGTGTGTGTATTCCAGGACATCTTGTTAAGAGGATCATCTGTTTCCTCTTCTTAATTAAATTATTAGAAGTCTAGGTTTTGTTTTTTATTCACTCATCTATCTACATAGCTTTGCACATTTGATCCAAGGAATAGAATCACACAACTGATACCTGGAATGCACGTTCTATTGGAAATAGACACCAAAACTCCTCATGCTTGTGCTTGCTTGTGCATTTTTCTTTTTTTTGTTCTGTGAAAACAGAAACTCATAGGTTATAGGAATAATAATTCAGAGGCAGGTACAATTTAAATATAGAAGCAAGTGATCAACATTTGAATTAGGATATAAACTATGAAAGTCTGGGGGTGGTCTTTTGAAAATAAGTCCCTAGGTCTTTAAGTGTGAAATTAAATGTTGAAGCAAATTGAACAAGCAATTTCATACTTTCTCCTTTTATATTTGTCAACAGCCTTTGTCTGCTCGCTTCTGTTAACCTCTCTGAAAGATGTTCTATGGTCTTCATACCTTTTTCTCCAAATCTAACCTCAATTTTCGCTAATAATCTTTCATTCCATTGAATACTAAGTTAACATTTAACTCAAATTCTACCTCAGCTCAAAAAATAGAGGCACCATGAGGCCTACCTGATATAACATCCTCAAGGCAGCCTCTCGCTTGTAGGAGAAAGAGAACTGGATGTGGAGCCAAAAGATCTAAGATCTGCTGGGCTCTGTTTGGTGGTCTTGTATCAGGGACTGAACTTCCTTGAGCCTAAGTTTTCTCATTTGCAAAATAGAGATAATATTCATATACTTATACTTTATCTCACAGAGTTGTCTGGTTCAAATTAGTTGATTTTTTTAATTGCTTTCTGACCCAAAAGAGCTATATGAATGAAGGCTATTATACTTTGTTAAATTGCTTATTTCATCACCCATGCATGCCTTCTTATCATTCTTGGCCCTGTTTTCTCCTTCTGTCTGCTTTTAGTAGATCACCTGTCCATTAACCTATGCTTCCTTTAGAAAAATAAGTATTTGTAAGATTCTGTGGAAATACTTGGCCTGACACTAAATAAGAGGTTTTGTTTTCAATGAAGGAACATCAAATTCCTGCTGAGTTCTATGGTGTGATCTTTGAAGTGAAATCAAAAAAATCATTTTAATTGTGTCATGTCTGTTGAACAAAGCTTCTCTCCCTTGGAAAACATTTGTTTTCATGAAATCAATTGATTTATTTTTTTCTTTAGCCACATATTATCTGAGTATCGATGACATTAGTGATAAAAGCATCCAGATCTAGGAAATCCCTTACTCACAGTAGTGGCAATGTGCTTTACCCTCAGTGAGCATTAGTGACAAGTTTTCCATGATTCTTAGGGACTGGCTGACCTATCCACAGCTCTGTTTCTATCTAAGTAGTCATGATATCTTGTTAGTAGAAAAAATGTGATTAGTGTGGATTTACCTAAATTGCCTCAGAGTCCTCAACTACTGATCTTAACCCAACTGTACCTGACTTGCTCAATTCAGTGTGCCTCATCTTCTGACCTTTGCAAACAGAAATGATTTCCCACAGGAATAATATAGAACATGCTTAACTCTAAATGGTTTTACTCTGGCTGTAGGAACAGTAAAAGCAATAAAATAATTCATAATAAAGTGTCTGACATGCAGGTGTGTATCCATAGCTTCACTGGAACCCAGATAGATGCCAAATAAAGCTACTAAGAATTTAAGAGGTATCCAAAGCATAATTCAGGTTACTTAGTAACCAAACCTCTGCTCCTTCTGCAACTAGTCAATGGGGTTTAGATAATACAAAACAGTTCCCAAATGATGTTCAAGTTACATCATCTAATAAGGTCAGTTGTTAAATTGATACTCATGTCTTCAGGATTTGGGTCTTATTTTTAATTCTATTAGCCCCAATTTCTTCTTCTGGTTTTAACTTCTTATTATTTCTTTTCTGAGACATTTCCTTTTCCTGAGGCTCACTCTCATATGTCTGTGTCTTTAAACATCAAATGAGAATCTGTCCAAAGAAAATTATGGATTGCACCAACCTTGTGCTAAGTGTGAAACAAGTCTGCCTTTATTGAGACTTGATCAGAATACGAAGACACTGCTCCTGAGGGCTACCAATTTATTTCTTTTCTTGAATACTGAATCACTTATATTTCAAAAATAGTACAATAAAACAATTGCAAATATAGTGTACTTTAACTGAAGTAACAGATTTAAGCAGCTTCAAAGAAATTGATAGTTTTAGCTGACTATAAAAATGTACTATTCTGGCTTTCTTAGCATAAGGATTATGCACTTCTTCTTTATGCCTATAATAACAAAGCAGATTTTTCTACCAAGTGCCAAGTTTCTAAAAACCCATAATGTTCAGATCTCTTAAAAATAAATATCAACCCTTCAAAAATGAATTCCTCATAGTAAAAGGATTTTCAAACCACCTTGATCCTTTCTAAATGACATTACCTTCAAGTCAAAGTGACTGATTCAGAAGTTATATCCAGGAATGTAAATGACTCAGGTAATTGTATTAGAAAAGATATGAAACTAAATTTCTTATGAGCTAAAAATTGCAATGTAGTCATCCTTCTGGAGAGCCATTTATTTTCTAGACACAGAAATAGCTAAATTGAAGAAAAACTGGTAAGAAAAACTCATTTCACTATATATCTGAAAAACCAAGCATTTTGGATTGGAGGAGGGGGAGATCCCTCACAGACTGCATTCTTTAAAAAATGTCCATTAAAATCTCCTGACCCCTTGTGGTTTATTACTTCAAGGTAGCATCTTGGCTGAACAGATTGTTCTGGCAACTTTTTTCCTATTTCTTATCAAACTTATTTCGATAAACATGTTTTTTCCTTCTTTATCTCCTTTGCCTAATTTCCTTCTGATTCTTACAGAGATCTGTAATGTATAGTCCAATAATATACTCCAGATGTCTCCCATCTGACAGTATTGTTTCAGAAAGTATTACAAATTTAACAGTTCATTGTTGTCTTGTGCCAATATTCTAATAAAGGTTATAGTCTAAAATGAGAGCCTTATTCTAATTTTCTCTCCATGTTATGAGAAATCAAGGTAAAAAAATAAAATACATATTAGCATGTTTAATAGATTTTGTTCACTGGATCATATAAAATTATTTTCATTGCCAATATTGATAGAATCATAGACTTAAATATTTTATTATATTAATGGTCATCTAGCACAACCACATATTTCTATAGATGTTAAAAAAAAATCTAAAGACTTACAAAGAATAGGTAATATGACAAACATCTTCAGCAAAGTCAGTATTAAAATCAAGCAGCCAAATCTAGCAGTCTTTCTGTTGACGTGCATAAATGATATTGTGGTCAAGAGTAAAGTGAAGCACTCAATTAAGATATCCCAGTATCAGTGTTCTCTATACATCAATGTAGTACTAATATTCTATGACTTTGATCTATAAGATAGATTAGCCTTTTTATGTCATGGATCCTTTTGGTAGTCTGATCAAACCTAGGAAACTCCTTTCAGGGAAAAACAAAAAGAGATTACAAAGGAAATATACACGCATATATATGTAGAAACACTTATACTTCTAGCCATGTACATACACACATAAATATGGGTTTATATACGTATATATACACATCTATATGTGCATGTGTATATATACATATGTACATACATGCAAACATTCATATTGTTACTATAGTTCAAATATTCAGTTGTGTCTGACTCTGTGACCATATGGACCATACTGTTCATGCATTTTCTTTTTCTTTTTGGTTTGTCAGTTCCTTTTCCAGTAGATTAAGACAAAAAGAGGTTAAGGGACTTTTCAAGGGGTCACATAACGAGTAAGGATCTGAGGCCAAAATTGAACTCAGATCATTCTGACTCCTGGCCCACCACTCTATCCATTGAACCATCTAGCATATTTTATGGTTATTCATTTGTTTTTAGCCATGTGTTACTCTTTATGACCCCACTTGATTTTTTTGTGACAAGGATAGTGGAGTGGTTTGCCATTTGATCCTCTAGATTATTTTATAGGTACAGAAACTCAGGGCAACAGGGTTAAGTGACTTGCCCCAGGTCGCTCAGGGGTCTGAGGCCAGATTTGAAATCAGGAAGATGAAACTTCTGATTTGAGGCCTGGCACTTTACCCACTGCACCAAGTAGCTCTCTCTCTCTCTCTCTCTCTCTCTCTCTCTCTCTCTCTCTCTCTCTCTCTCTCTCTCATACATATCTATCTGTATAAACATTCACATGTGCACATATATATGTTTATACGTATATATATAATATATATATACATATATGTGCAAACATGTATACACGCACAATTTTGTGCAGAACTTTAAGAACCACTCAACTAGAGTGATATTATATTTGTGATATTGATGTTAATGGTTACTTCCTTCCCAGTTTCCCAAGACTTTGCTCTACTCATAGGAGATTTCAAGTTCCATAGAAATCATCTCTCTGGTCACCTCATTCTGGTTATTTTACCCTTCATGCCATGATTCCCATTACAAGGGAGCAAGGACACTAGAAACTGAGATCCAGCTTGAGCTGGGCTCCCCAACAAGGCAATATCCCTGGGTGGGGGGACCTAGGGTGTTTTTCAGTTCATTCTAATCAAGAGTAACTATCTTAAGAGTAGGGATGTAAGGACATTACTGAAATGGTGACAAGGATCATTTAAGGGAATGGCAGTCCATGTTACATTTGGCATTAACAATTTCTGTCGTTATATTAACAATTTTCTGTCAATGGCATAGTAAGTTGTAAAGTTTATTGCATAAGTCAGTAAATGTATTTATTTATTTTAGCCCAGTTAATTTGCATACTGCCACATTATTATCACTATTATACATCTTTATGAAACTTAATTTCCCCATAATAATTACACTACTTCACAGAATTATTTTGAGTTAAGTGCTTTGTAAACCTGGAAGTGATGTACAAATGTCAGCTGTCATTGTTTTTCTGGTCCTTTTCTGGAGTTGTTCCCATCACTGGAGGTGTTTAAGTAGGAGCTGGATGAACAATTTTGGGGAGTCATGTAGAGGGGATTCCTTTCAGCTGTGTTTGGGGCTTGTGGATCTCCGAGGACCTTTATATAATCAGAAAATTAGAAATAAATGTCAGAGTTCACCTTGGCAAATGCAGCTCAATTCAACAATTCAAGAAAAATGTTTAAGTGCCTATTCTGTGCTAGTCACCAGGATACAAAAATAAAAATAAAAAAACAGTAAAAAAAAAAAAAAAAAAGAAATCATCTCTCTTATTCTAAAACTGGATTTTGGCCTGGAGTAAAAACCCAAGTTCAAATCTGCCTTCAGATATTTGTAGTTGTGCGACTTTGGATCACATAGTCACTAAACCTCTGTCTGCCTCTGAACTCTTATATGAAGATGAGATAAAAATAGTGCCTACTTCTGAGGGATTATTTTTTTTGAGATTAAAATAATACTTATGGAGCATTTTGAAAATATTAAAGCATTACATAAATCTTAGATATTAGTATTATTATCAACAATAGTCTATGGACTTTTACCCTCCAACCCTCAAATTAGTTAAAGTTTCTATTTCTATAACCCCTTGCAATAAATGGACTACTAAATGACCTCCCCTAACATATGTTCAAAATTTTCCCTCTTAAACTGTCATTTATATTAATCCATTGAAGATTACTGCTGCTCAAATCCACACTCTGATGACCTGAAAAGATTCCTGGTCATCTTTAGTATTGGTTTCACATCTCTACTGTTTTTAATGGATGGTGATATGGTTATCATTTTTAAGGAAGTAGACTGAAGTCAACTAATCTGAGTTCCCTTCAGCAACTCCCATTTTTAAAAACCACTTCCCCTTATCAACAGGCTCCCTGATTCTACCTCTAATGAAATAACAGACATAAAGGTAGTTCCTAGCTGTTCAATGTTAAAACATAATCATAATATGTTAATAATTATAATAATAAGTAACATCTTTATAGTGCTTACCATTACTAAACACTGTGCTAAGGGCCATTATGGATGTCATCTCACTGGATCCTCACAACAACTCTACCAAGTAGTTGCTATTATTGTAATTGCTATTATTACTACAATTGAGGCAAACAGAGATTGAACGACTCGCCCAGGGACACACAACTATTACGTATCTGAGGACCCACTTGAGTTTGTCTTTACTTTCTGACTCCAGGACCCATGATGCAGATTACATCATATCTATATCAAATGTTCCATTTTCCAAAGAGTCATCAAAATCACAGATATATTCCCCAATATCATATCATCTCAAATTAAAGTCCCCATAAAATATCAATAATTTGTTCTCCAATTTCTAGGATGAATCAAGTGAATTTCAGATAAAGCATGACTCAAGATTATATATTTTTTAATTTATTCTTTGGACTCATAAAAGCCTTAGAAAGTTCAGAAGTGGACTAACTGAATAATCAAACAAAAATAAATGATTTTGGTTGTATTAAAACAAATGAGATTATATTTGATCATATTTAATTTTTGTCTTCATGAAACCAGACTCTACTAACTTAATTTGTGAAGAATTAAATAGTTCAATTTAAACACATCACTTTCTTATCATTTCATTGTCACTGATTTTTTGACAGTGATAAATTTCTGATCACTACTCAGTCTTCTTTCACAATTAACAAGAATCTATTAAGAATTTGTTATGTTATGCTATGTTATTATGTACAGTGATAAACACTATAGTTAAAGTGACAAAAATGATATAGTCCATAACCTCATATATTTTGCATTCTTCTAAGAGGTATAATCCATGAATAAATATACATATAAAAATTTCTCATTTTTCACACATACCTGACTTTTGTAGGGTCTTTCCTGAAGGATTTCTTCTCTCCCTTCTTTATTGTCTATCTCTTTGTGAAATCGTCTAATTCCATCAAATATATATATATATATATGTATATATATATATATACATATATATGTATACACACACATATATGTGTATATATATATGCATATTATATATATATATGTTATATATATATATATATATATATATATATATATATATATATATATACATAGAGAGGGAGAGAGAGAGAGAGAGAGAGAGAGAGAGAGAGAGAGCCCATTTTATCTACCTTACTTCAGCACCACCTATGGTAATGAGGATCATTTTTAGTAATAAACTTAAAATTATTCAGCCAAGGAATAAGGGGAACAGTCACCTTCAATTAAGAAAAAAAAAACAACCTCTATTCCACCACAGATTATTTCTTAAATAATTCTTATTAATTATGAAATTGTGCTAATAATCTTAGTTGAATGAATTTGACCATATTTTCTTTCTAGATTTGAAAAACACTGGACACCTGAGGGACTGGGTATACTACTTATAATAATCATGATAAATGCAAAAAGGAATGAGATAAAAGGAAGATGTAGACAGACTTTACCTGTTGGACAGTTTTGCCTAGAGCAGCCTCTGCTTCTACACCTCAGGGAGAGGAAAAAGTAAACAACAACTGATATAGCTAGAAAGCTAACTTTGTAAGAACTTTACACTAAGCTATAGTTCTTTAGAAATGATAGTATTGGGTGCCAAACTACAGCAAATGATGCCAAATGAACCTTTTCCAATGGGGCTTATTCTTTTTCTTTTCTAAGACAATTTGGGTCACATTTGGCATCCAGCAAATTTTAGTGAAGCTCTATACTCCTGTGCAGATTGTCAAAGAATGTTACTTGCATAACATTCTGTGAATAAGATATAGAAAATGTTATCTTCCAAGGATAATTTAAATAGAAGACTCCTTAACAATCATCCGTGAATGCTTAACATATCAGATGGTATAAAGACCACCTCATCCTGTGCAATATGGAACAATCTGGAGGTAGGTAGTATATGATACAATTATATTATTATTTTTAGTAGACTAGAAAACACTTGCCAGGAATTTGGTTACCTGCCCAAGTAAACTTTTTTTAACTGAATTTCTTTTCAAATTGGTTGTATTAGTATATGAGAACACTCAGACATATTGGTAATGAAATCTAATGGATTTTTCTCAAGTCTAATCTTAGTTGACCTCCCCTTGGTTCTGAAGGCATATTTCTAAAAATTTTAAAATAATCGTTCCACAACAGTTTATCTACATATGAACGATTAAATCTGTGAATTCTTCAGAGTAGGAAACCCCCTGGACAGCTAGGTGCACAATGGATAGAGTGCCTGAACTGGGAGTTCAGGAAGACCTGAGTTCAAATCTAACATCATACTTTACTACTACCAAAATATTTTTTTTTATAAAGAGAGTTGTTTTCTGCTCAGAATCTTCAATAATTACTTTCTTTCCACAGCAGAAAAAAGTTCATAATCATGAGTCTGCCATTCAAAACCTTACACATTCTGTGGACAAAATATTTTATTTATTCTTTCTCCCATCATTGTCACTTATCAATGATTTCCTGTCACAGAACCTTCCCTTTTAAGGAAAGAATTCATCAAAGAAAACACATTATTAATATATTTTCAAATTTTATCTCATTTTATGCTTCTCCATTATACTTTAGTCTCCAGACAAAATGGATTACTCACTGCCTTTTTGTTCATGCTGTTACTTAAACATAAAAACCACTCCCCTCCGCATGTGAACTATAAAAATGACACTATTTGCTTATTTGTTGTTCACAATTGTTTAATCTTGTTTGACTTTTAGTAGACCATAGCACACTAATACTGTCCTTGGGATTTTCTTCACAGACACTAGAGTGGTTTGCCATTTCCTTCTCCAATGAATTAATGGAAACAGAAGTTAAATAACTTGCCCAGGGTCACACAGTAAATATCTGAGGTCAGATGTGAACTCAATAGGTGGTGCAGTGTATGGAGGACAAGGTGTGGAGTTTGGAAGACTTATCTTTATGGATTCAAATCTTGCCTCAGACTTTTACTGACTGTATAACCTTGGACAAGTCATTTAACCCTGTTTTCCTCAGTTCCTCATCTGTAAGAGTGAGCTGGAGAAGGAAAAGACAAACCATTCCATAGTCTTTGCAAAGAGAACCCCAAAATAGGGTATGGAAGAATAGGACACAATGGAAAAACAGCTTCCTGACTCCAAGCACAGTGCTCTATGTATTGAGGAATCTAGCTGCTCAAAACATTGCTTGTACCCCACCTGAAATACATCCCTGCACGTGCACATATAAAATATATATGTATACACACATATATGTATATATGTATATGTATATATACATATACACACATATATAATAAATTGTGATGGTAAGTAAAATAGAATCTTTTAATGTTTTTGTTTTACTGAAAGTATCTCTGATTGAATTATGTGATTAAAGGAGATCTTCCCCACCCCTTGATGGGCCTGCCCTTGGAGGGAAGTTTCATTAGGGGAGTTGTTTTGTAGGAGGGTCCTAAGTACCTTTTTTTTTTCTATTAAGGCACTGGGTCAGAGGGTTATGCCCTCTGGTTCTGTAAAGTGTGTCAATACTGGGAGGGTAAGGTTTTACTTTGGGGCTTACTGACTAGAAATATTTGGTTAGAAGAGGATTCTGGGAAGTCACTAAGGAACCCCCCCACCCCCTTTGAGAAACCCACATGTTCCCTCTCTGGTAAAGATGTATGTGTGTTAATGGTCAGACGTTTTGGAAGCATGTCTTTTGACTTTTGATTCCTCTGTATTTTATCTGAACTTCAGGGTGCTGACGTTTTCCTCTGAACTAACTGAAATCATTAAAGTGATTGCTAACCCCTCCAAAGTTGCCTTTCCTTTTATGAATGCAGATCTAAGAACCTGTGATAGCAGCTCTGCCCCTGCCAGCCTAGTGTATGTTTTGGTGTTTATTTTTACACGTATATATAGGTATTATTTTTTTATTAGTTATTTGCATATGTGTAACATTTACCTATTAATTAGAAACTCAATATCATCAAGAACTATGAAATTCTATTTTTATGTACTCCAGCATGATAGTCTCTATATCATTTTAAGCTTTCAATTTTAACACAGTACCTGAAACCTGGCAAGCATGTTATAATAGTGGATGATTGATGAGGATTTTATGAATATTTCTTCAATGAATTAATTTTGAATAACTACATCTCTGAGATTACAAAAAGGGAGACTTTAGTTGTGAATATGTCGTAAGAATTTGTCCCATTATATATAAAATATCAAGATCAAAGCAAGAAGAGGTGAAAGGTTATTTTCTTTTATTCAGATTGACTTGTTTCAAGTTACTTCCCATAAAATGAGAAGATTGACTACTTCTGTGTCATTTACTGAACATTGCTGGTCAAGCTAGTAGAATCAGGATACCAAAGACAAGAGAATAAATTCTAGATCTTGTTTTATCAAAATATTCATTTGTTTTCCTCTTCCCTGTGGAACCCCTCCCCCTCTTTTAGATGCTATACTTATTGCTCCTTGTGTGTTGGTATTTTGATGGCCTGAAAATGATATTGTCTATTGTTCATTTTTTTCATAGTCTGTTGTGATTTTGGTTATAGAGCTGAGCAGATATGTGTTCTTCAGCAATGTCTGAGACATAGATTTTTTTTAATATGCTTATGTATTTTTATGTCTTAATTCTTTTATTCTTGCTTTTATTTTATTTTTGTTCTTATTGTAAAAATAAATACATGTAAGAGGATATTTCAACTCATTCATATATTTGTAATTTATTTGAACTCTTTTTTTCCTAACTTTTTCCTTTATCTTGTTCATGTCAATGGAATGCCAATTCTAAGAGGAGAAAAGTGTTGAAATGGAATTTAGCAAGAGTGTAATGAACTCAGAGGAACTGAAAGAACCCCTTTCCCCCTTTGTGATTACACTAGAGTTATTGTAGCAGTTGTTGTTGTTTGTCCTTTGTTTTCAAAAAGGACCATGACATCAGGGAGGTGATGTTGTGACATTAAAGTGAATTGGGTTTAAGTTCAGGAGGGCTATGCAATCATCAGTCTCACTTTCCCCTCTGAAATCATCTGGGTCAACTGTAAAGATATAGATCAAGATGACTGTAGATGACCCTGTATGCGTTGCAAGATCTTGGCCTTTTTAAGCTAATTTTTAATACCAATAAATTTCAGTGAAAAGGCAGGAAGTTGAGCATAAGACACACTAGACAGCCCTGATCTGACCAGATAGGAGCAGTCACTAGGGAATCAATTTCACCTAAGAATTCAAAGAAACAAAAAATCAAGATGCCAGAATGATTTTATGTGTACTCAGCAAGCAAGAGTCAGTAAGGACACAAAAAGAAGGAGTCAAGGTAGTGCAGTTAGTTGAAAGCCAGGGAAATAAAAGAAAATCATAATCCTCAAATCTCGGCAAACCATCAGGTCATCAGAGTATTTCAATTTTGTAGCTATCAGAAACCAAAACCAATTCATGGGTCAAAAACCAAGAAGGCAATCAAGAGCCAAGAAAGACACATAAGCTGAAGGTCAAGACCAGGCAGGCTACATAGTAGAAACAATGAATGCTTTTAATTGAGGCCATTTCTTTCGGAGACAAGCAGACTCTTAGACACTTTTAACTTCAGTAGAAATCAAAGGTTGGTTTCCCAGGGCATGGTCAATCCTCAGCCTTGAGGAAAGAATTGATAAGATCCATCAGGAATACTGAAAGCAGTCTGTATCTAGGAGCATGTGGTAAAAAATAAAAGCAGATCCTAGCGCTTACACATAGTCAAGAGTCCTGCTCAAAGGAGAACAGCTGTCTGCTGTTTCCCCTGTTAACTGCTTTACATACTCACTGTTAAGAAGCAATTGCTAAAAATGGAAGGAAAAAAAAGTAGCTTGCTTTTATAAAGTCTTTAAAATCATTTCAGACTTTGATTAAAAGTTTGCTATTCTGTCTTTTCTTTATTGAAATGCAAGGTGGGAAAGAACAAGCTCTTTACCCCCAAGTATACCCAAGTAAATATCCTATACTACCCTACTCAAGACTGAAAGCTCCAGATTCCCCACTTCCCTACGACTCCCGAACCTACGGCAGAATGCCACCTATACACTAATAAATGGCCATCTGTGACTTGTTGCTTTCCTGAAACTAGTTCTTTGCCTTGAACACAGGACACATCTGCTGTCCATAGTCCCACACTAATATGTGATATTTTCAACTCAATTCAATGGGGAGTTTGCGAATGATGTAGTTCAAATCACTAGCATAGTAAAATGTTCAACTTGGGGAGGAAAAAAAAATCTACATAACCCTTTATGATTCTTTCTTTTTCTCATTTATGGAAAAATGCTGACAAAGAGCCTTACACACAGATAGGATGTAAATATTAGTCATTTAGAAAGTATAAAGCAGTTTGAAAATATGAAATGACAATAAAGATATTTAAATATTATGTACACACATTTTTTCCTATTTTAGTTTGCCAGTGGGTCCATTTAATACTCATTTTAAAGAAAGATTTTTTTTTTCTGTTCTAAACTTTAGGAATCCATTACATATTTTAGAGTTCAATTTCAAAGTCAACTCCACATTTGTAAAGCAGTTGAATTGGGAAATAGGTTCAACATTCAAGCCTCTTAGTATTAGTTCCATTGCAGCGTACTACAGGGATGTAATCCTCACAAAAATGGTATTTGATCCCAGGGAGGAAAAAATAAAAAGATAATGGATTGCCCCTCTACATGAAACCATAAAACAGAGTTCTGGGTTGCTGCCATTCAAATGAATAGAAACCGGCAGCAAGTCTAACACCTATCCAGTTTCAATTTCGTAACATCTGCAGGCATCATTCTGGAAATGGTAAACATTTTAATGATTAGACCCTGTCCACTTATGCCATTTCTATTGCCAGCATTATCCCCCATTTTTTTGTGCAAAAGGGAAACTAAAAGGTGACAGATTGCTGTGAATGAAATGAATGTAAATGCCATTTGCATTCATTCCAGCAGCAGAAAACTTGCTACTTTCTCATTCCTTTGTTGTCCTTGAGAGATCTCACTTATTGCTTTGGAAAAATTCAAGAGCCAGCCACTATATTTTGATAATGCAGCTGGAACCCCAAGCATCAGCCCATGAATGGATTCAATAGTGCTAAACAACTTTATAATTATAGTCTATTCCTTTCTTTGCACTTAGAATTGATCCTGATTGGAGGGAGATTGAAGCTGTGCATTCCCTACAAAGTTAGATTTTATAAATATAAGTTTTTAATGGTCCAATGCATATATGCTGAAATTCAAAAGCTGAACAATCCATTTGTCCATTTAATGTTAATTTTAAATTAGACCAGTTAAAACAGGAATATTCTGCATTCAAATATAAGTTGTTAATTCTATTTTTATCCAACTATTACAAGATATGTCAACTTTTAAGTATCTCAGTATGAATTGTCTATACACACACATACACACACAAATCCTATAATTTGGCATGGGCATATGAGTACATAGGAATATTGCTTTGAAAAATGGAAAACAAATTTGAGATTCTGCATTTATCATATAACATGCTGGCATGAAAATATTCCCTATGCATTTGGTAGTCCTACTATACATACATTTATCTTGCATCTCTGATTTCATCCAAGTTGGGAACTCCTTGAGCAGTTAGGTGGCATAGAGCTCTGGGCCTGGAGTCAAGAAGACTCATCTTCCTGAGTTGAAATCTGGTCTCAGACACTGACTAGCTGAGTGGCTCTGGGCAAGTTACTTAACTCTTTTTGCCTTAATTTCCTCATCTGTAAAATCAGCTGGAGAAGGAAGGGATAATCCTCTTCTGTATTTCTTCCTAGAAAACCCTGAATGATGTCACAAAGAGTTACACATGACTGAAAAATGGCTGTACAACAAGGGAACTCCTAATGGGGAACATCTTCTGTTCTGTTTATACAGATAAGCTTCTACTCTGAAAATTATAGCTTTGAAGAGTTCCTTGGAGCACTATGAGTTAAAGTAACTGGCTGATAGTCACATAAACAGTATGTGGCAGAGAATATGCTGAAAATGTCTTTTCCTCCTCAAATAAAACATGGTTGTATCTCAGTAAAAATAGGGGAGAAGGAAAAAGGAAAGAAGGAAGAAAAGAAGGAACAAAGAAAGGAAGAAGGGTGGAAGGGATGAAGGGAAGGAGGAGGAAAGGAAGGTAGGAAAGAAGGAGGAAGGAAAGGATTTATTAACGAACTGCACTTCCCCAAGTACTATATGAAGACTGTTTTAAGTATTTTATGGTTTGATCCTCACAACAACCCTATAAAGTAATTATTATTAATTTTATAGTTGAAGTAAATGAGGCAGATGAAGATAAAGAAAATTCCCCAGGGCCATATAGCCAGTAAGTATCTGAGACTGGATCTGTATGCAAGTCTTCTTGACCTTAGACCAAGTACTTTATTCATTGCTTCATTCATTACATAATTCATAGAATGTCTACAGTTTTAAACATCATCAGAAAATAAGTCTATGTCTTTGGATTTGACCAATCAATTATTAGTAGGAGTTACGGTCATACTGTTAGAAATTGATCTCTGCCAGTTTTACTACTAGGAATTACTCTGGCAGATCATGTGCTATTAAAAAAAACACACAAAAAAAATGGTTTCCCTTTACAATCCAATGTTTATGAAGTGATTATTGCATTAGGGGTCCTGCCCTTGACACAAGGGAAACAGAGAGAAAAATAAATAAAAAATTACACAGTTCCTGCCTTGAAGGAACTTAACTTTTCTTAGGGAAATATTTATATAGAAATAAGTAAATATATCTTGAAATTGCAAATTGAAAGTCAAATTGAAATTTCAAAGTGAATTGACAAGATTCTTAAGAATTTTGCTACTGTACATATAGCAAATGCCTTAAACTGACTTATAGCACACACTTTTTAAGAAGTAAAATACTGTGCTTTGTGTCTTAAATCATTTAGATCAAAAGAGACTTGATTCATAGTGTTTCACCAAAGTATAAGTTGTAAATTGACTTTTCATAGACATAATGATTTTTAGTGTCTATTACTTAAGACATGAGCGTCCCTCCGTATTCTGCTTTGATCAACCCCACTTCTGGAATTCTGTGTTCACTTCTATGTCCCACAGAGGGTCACAAAACCATATCATATGAATATATGCATCATTTATATGAAGGAAATGAGGATCATTAGCCAAGATGAGAGAAGGCTTAGGAGAAATATGACACATCTTCAAGTAGCAGAAAGGCTTTCACTGATAAAGATTAAACTTATACTCCTTACCTCCAAAGGCAGAAGCAAGACCTTTGCGTTAAATTTACAGTAAGGCAGATTTAAGCTGAAAGGTTTGAGAAAATTACTGACAAAGTTAGTCAAAAGAAAAATGAGCTGCTTCAGTAAGTAGTGTGTTCCCTCTCACTAGAGACCATCAGGATAAAGATAAATTATCACCCCCTCCCCTCTCTTTTAAACTTTTACAGAGGGGATTCTGGTTGAGGTATGGGTTAAAGGACTATAAGGAAACTTCCAAGCCTGAAATGCTGTTGTTGTTGTTTTTTTTTTTTTTTGTTTGTTTTTTTTTAGAGTGAATGAAATTATCTAAGAAATTAGTGAATACTAAAAACCCAAACTACTCCTCCCCCATTTGGCCTCTTGTCCAATCAACATCAGCAGCAGCAGTAGCAGTATCTCAATCATATATGTGATTGAAATTACAGTGTCATACAAATGCCTCATCTACCCCCATCCTATACTGGAGCCTGAAATTACCAAAATGTGAAGAAATTGAGAATTGATCACTGAGGGCCTGCAAAGTAGGCTTATAGAAGCATATAAACCTTTCACAATAATCATGAGGACTAGGTCTAGGATGACAATTCAGATAATTTCAAATTAAGTCTTATTTTTCTGGTTTGTAACTCTCTGAATCAAGGATGACTCTGTCTACCTTCATCATGCTATATAAGATATCCTAAAACCTAGTTTAGGGCAAATACAGAATGAGGCTCTTATGAACACACCTTTAGAATATTTATGGTTGCTCCCCTGTAATAACCTCATACATTATCAAGAAGATAGACCTCACCCATCCTGAGCTTCCTCCATCAGCCTTCTGTTCCATAAAACTCTCTAATATTATCATTTGCTCTCTTTCTTTTCCCTCGAATCACTGAAAAACTAAACAAAACTATATTATTCTTCACTAAGCCTAGTCTATGTCTATACATGCTCCCTTGGTTTCTTGCCCTTTAGTCTTCTCCAGAAACTTACTTGAATAGTCATTTCTTGTCTCATTCATTCATTTTTAGTTTCATCATCACCGGTGGTTCTGTCTCACAAATGAGCTCAGGTCTTCCCACACTTGGAAGTTTTTTTCACCCTTGACCTTATTATTCCATTTCTTTTCTTGACTACAACTCCTCTCTCCCTTTATACTCTTATACCTTGTGTTTCTGTTCACTCCCATAACTAGATATCATCTTTAAATAGATTTTTTATCAAATAAGCAATGCAGCTCCAGCTACCTACATTGAATGTCATTTCTTCCCAGTGTTTCCCATTGTATTGCCAAGGGACACCACAGCACTGGTGATGACTATGAATATACCAATGTAGTTCTCAATCATAAAGTACAAAAGACTCTCCATATAGAAGGCAGAAGAAAAACATTTATTTAGACACCAGAAAGCCAGATTCCAGAACCAGAAAACAAAATCTGTCATGGTGACCAAGAAGTTAATAAACATGATCAGGGGGCAAAGCCATTCCAGTCCCCCTACCCTCCAGGGCCTTCTCACAAGCAAACACTCAGGAGCCTTAGCCTTTCGTGCCTTCCTGCCTGCCTGCCTGAGTCCTCTCTCCTCTGCCCTGACCACACTTACTCCCTTCCTACTGGCTCTGCTCCATTCCTTCTGTTCTACCTTTTCAGCAAGCTCCTCCCACCACATTTGTCTTAGACTTCCAGATGAATGAAGCAGGTCACATGGGCCTATTAATGAATGAGAAAGATCTTCCCATTTAAATTACTATTACACCCTTTGGCACCCAACTCTACTTGTCTCAGACTGATTGTATTACTTTTCTCCATAAACCTGGACCTACTTCTGACCTTGGCATTTTTGTCTTAACCATTGTACCTCTCATATCCAATTGGTTAACATTTCCTCTATGTTCCATATGAATACTATCTCTTAAATCTTCCCTCTCCTATTTCCACTGCCATCACCCTAGCAGACCCTCTATAATGCATCATTTAAGCTTGTACCATAATAATCTTGGTCTTGCATAAGTTTGGTTATGTCATTCTTCTATTCAAAACTTCAGTTACATTTAATTACTTCATGACTAAAATGATAACCTTTTAACTTGACATTCAAGGCTTTCCACAATTTGGTGCTCCTTGTTCAAATTTTCAATTTTATTTCATGTCATTCCCTACTTACACTCGCTTCTGATAAAGCTCTACTATATTATGCTTGGCTTTCTGAATATTAACTACACACTTTCCTTTCTGGACTTTTGTCAAATTATTCCCTTTTCGTAAACATGTTTCATTTCATTAAGGATCATTTAATTTTATATAGGAAAGCAGAAGATAGAATTTTATTTTATTTAAGGCTTGAAGGGTTGGAAATACAATGAATTTTGAGCAGTGCTGAGTAGTATTCAGTTGGAGATTGAATTTCTGACATAATCTAATCAGGCCCTATTTGAGGGTAGGAGATCTAGAAGTCTGGCAATTCAAAATCTGTCCCCTACAATAATCCTATTTTACAATCTAATTCCCACATCAGAATTCCCCAGGTTTCAGGAAAAAAAGTGCCTTGTTTAAATCTAGATCTTCCTTGCTAGAAAAGTTTCCTTTTAACAATTTAGTTCCCTTAATAAGGAGTGTGCATATATTTGTGTATGCATCTATGTGTATGTAGAGAAAAGGATCAGGATTAAGGTAAATGAATTCGATTTTTTTAATAGTGAGAGACCTCATAGAGTTATATTTTGCCTTGGAGTTTAAAAACAATATACGTGAACAGTTAATTGAGGAGCTACTGTATAAAGGCAAAGCAATTTGCCTGAAATATCACAATTTATATGTCCATCAAAATTTCTAACATAGATGCTTTCATTGTCAAGATTTATCCTGGTCTTTGAAATACTAAAAAAGAGGGCTTCTGGGATATTTGTGTTAAATTTATTTTTTTTCCTTAGTTTCTCTGCCACCTCTACCCCATCATCCATCCCCAAACTCCATCTTACCTAGACTTTGCTTTTTGCCATTTTCTTTTGATCTAATCATTTGAAGCTGGAAATGGACCATGGCAGAGAAAGGACATCAATTTCTATATAAACTCTCTTAAACCAGGGACTTTTTCATTATCTTTGCATATTCTATATGTAGCTCAATCCTTGGCACATAATGGGCATTTAAGGCACCATTATTGAGCTAACGTGAATCAAGATTTCAGTGAAAATTAGAAGTATTGTAAAGATTCAGCACTTGATTGATCATGCTTTATTTAAAAAAAAAAAATTGATGTTGAATGTTAAATTGACTTTTTTGTTATTTCCCATAGTCAGAACTTTGTTTTTGATTTTTATGAATTTTCAGACTACCTTTCCTAAATGCCTGACATTATCTCTCCACAGCTCCTTTTATAATTCCTAGTGACCTTCACAATTTACCTAATGTGGCATTTCAAATGGAAAGTTTTTCTTTTTCTCCTGATTTCTTTAGTTGTTGGTATTGCTTATTCATTCTCTCCAATACAGTGTAAGTGCCTTGTGGACAAGGGATTTTTAATTTGCCTTTGAATCACCATCACCATATGTGGAACCTTGCACACTGTATTTGCTTAGTAGATATTTGTGCATTTGGGATAGATAAGGATTCCTATCTTTGTGAAAACTCTGACAAGAGAGAAGTCACATCTTATCTCACAATAGTGTGCATTGCTTCATTGAGTTAGGATTTATTGAGAAGTACTATGTAGGTACCTTGTACCAATCGCTGTGCCAGGTGTTTGGAATGGAAAGACAAAACAAACAGACCTTATATTTTATTGTCTTAAAGTATCATAATAATGATTTTATATCATTATATCATAATAATTATTTTATATTAAGACACTGAAAAATATTGCAGAACCTATAGCCACTAAGTTGCTTTCTGAAATAAAACTATATTAGCTTTTTGCTGAAATTGTTTATAAAATAACTTTAATTTCAAATTTCTCACTTCATCCTAAACTACCACAGGTCCAGATGTAACTTTTTAATGGAAGTTCACTACAGTAACAATTCTTAGTAAACAATGAGTTGCTGTTGTTCCATCATTTTGGTTGTATCCAGCTCTCCCTGACTCCATTTGCTTTTGGAGTTTTATTGGCAAAGGTATTGTAGTGGTTTGCCATTTCTTTTTCCAGGTCATTTTTTTATGGATGAGGAAACTGAGCCAAATAGAATTAAGAGACTTGACCAGAGTCACACAGCTGGTAAGTATTTGAGGCCAGATTTAAACTCAGGATGGTGAGTCTCCCTAATTCCAGACATAAGTTCTATCCACTGAGTCACCTAGCTGCTCCAGAAAATTATTTAAATAATACTAATCTAATTAACTCTCAGACTTATTCCATAACATGTAAACAAACCTGAATGTTTCTGAAACATCAAACAAGTAAATGGATTAAAAGAATAAAGATCTTGTTAGATATATCTTTAGGGGAGGAAGAAGAACAATTTATTTTCCATAAACATAAGATGTTGCACAAGTGTTTGAGAGAAAGGGAACTTCTCTACCTTTTCTATGGGATTCATATAAAGCCCCGAACTGTCAATTTCAGGTTATAGGGAACATTTTTCTTTTCGTATAGCTTTGGGAATTTAAACCAACTGAGCCAGGCTGAGAAAAGGCATCTGGGTTTCTTCTGGTGGCAGCTCTCAGTCACTGGAGTATTTGGATTGATCGGTGGCAGAGCAGGAGTGGCATTTATACAGTATGTGTGTGAATAAAGTATGAAACAAGGCTAATAAATCCTGTCCCCAATGAAAATATGTTAAGGGTTCTTTCATAGCTAAAAATAGATGATTCCCTCAGTTCACATCTGATTTTATGTTATGTACAAAAATGTCCATGCTTCGTTCAATTTATACTTTGTCTCAGAATGTGACAATGCTCAGTCCTCAAACTAGCTATTATTTCATTTATTTTATTTTGCACAATTTAACACATCTGCTTTCTACTCCAAACTTGACTATTATTTCCAAAAAATCCTTTAGTCCATCTAAATTTTAGCTGACCTCAAAATATGCTTTTTTCTTGAATTTATTGACCAATTCAATCTAATTTAAATAAAATATACATAAGATCTAATACATCTAATCTACATCAGAGATAGTGAATCTCAGAAAGAGACATCAGAAGTCACCTAGTCCAAATTGTAGCTACTCAGGAATCCCCTCAACAATAAACATGACAAATGCTCATCCAGCCTTCATTTGAAGACCACCAGCAAACAGGTTCGTGTTACCTCCAGAGGCAGACCATTTCTTCCTTAACCACTGGTTTTTATATCCATTAAGAGAACACAAACCTCTCCTTGAAAGAGATCAAAACTAAATATGGTTCTGCTCATGAATTATTTCCACATATGCTTTATCATTCAACCTAAAATGCTCCCTGCTTCATTAATTAAGTTAATACTCAAAAATCTGGTATTAAGGATATGATCGAAAACAATTCTAGAGAGTAATCACCATAGATAGAGGAGTGGCTCAAGTTACACAGTATTTTCAAGATCCCTAGTTTTCTCCTAAGATTCTTCCCTCCATATGCATAGATCATTACGTCTCTGTGCTTCAGTGGATAGATTTTGAAAAATTATTTATATTAAAGTCAACCTGGTGATGAACCTCTCTGAATTTGGCCAAACTAGTCTTTGAATGGCAAACAAAATCTATCAATAGTTATTTTCTATCTGATTTATTCTGATAACACAAGAATTCCTTAAAAGCCAACTATGGCTAAGCAGGGAATACAGAAAGAAATCAAAACAAAACATGAAAACAAGAACTAGATAACCTGAAAGTTTCCTATTAGAACTTAATCAAAGATGCTACTCTTCAATGTCCATGGATCTTGTGCTAACCTTTCTTATCTCTTTGTCTTTGTACACTGTACCCAATAAGTGAAATATCAACCATAGTGGTACTGGGGGAAGACTAGCACCCAAACACGCACACACACACACACACACACACACACACACACACACACTCAACTCTACTTATTAAAATTCTTTCCTTCATTCAAAGCCAAATTGAAGCATCACCTTCTTGCTGAAGAATTCCCTGATATATCATGTATTTTTTTTTCAGCTATTAGTGGTTGCTTCCTTCCTTAACTTGTGCTATTTCATATATTCTTCCCTTTAAAGTGGACTCATGCCAGGTTAATAGAGGAATGTGTATTAAGTTGAGACCATAATGTGGATTAAACCCCTTCTTATGTGAGAACAGGAAGGGAAGAATACCCAGGAAATTTCCATGCACTTCATTCTGATGCCTTTACCGGTTTCCCCTTCCTCAGCAGGATAAGCTGCTTAATGAGTAGGAAAGTGTCAGTGACAGAAGCCATTGTCGGAGATGGAAGCAGAGTTAAAACCAGAACTCCTCAACAAGGACCAAGAGTGGGATGACCATAGCAACATGTGGGTTTTAGACTGAAGGCAGTTTTTTCCAGGAGTCAAAGGGAGCCTAGACAAGTAACAGAGGGGTTGGTATGATATATCAGAAAGGGGTCTGGACTTGTAATCAGAAGATGTGGATTTGACTCCTAGATAAGTTCCAGTAAAGTTTCTTGCTCATTTGGGTAACCCAGAGCAAGTCCCCTAATCTTTCAGGATCTTAAATTCTTAATTAACTGAATATAGATTGGACTAAATGACCTCTGACATAAACTGCATATTCTGCAGTCTTATGTAGTTTATAACACTTAAATACTCTGCATAAGAACATTCAAGTTTGTTTGTTGTTACAGTTTTCAATTTATTTATTTTTAGTTTTAAACATTCACTTACATAAGTTTCAAATTTAGTCCCTTTCCATCCCCTCTCTCTCCCCAAGATGGTATGCAATCTGATATGGGCTCTACACATACATTCTTCTTAAATACATTTTCACATTATCATGTTGCATAGAAGAATTATAACGAATGGGCAATATCGTGAGAAAGAAAAAATTAAACAAAAAATAAAATAGTCTGCTTTGTTCTGCATTCAAATTCATAGTTCTTTCTCTAGATGTGGACTGCATTTTCCATCATGAGTCCTTTAGAATTGTTTTAAGTCCTTGTATTGCTGAGAAGTCTATCAAAATCATTTATCTCACATTTTAGCTATTTGTATGGACAGTATTCTCCTGGTTCTGTTCATTTCACTTAGCATCAGTTCATATAAACCTTTACAGGATTTTCTGAAGTTAGCTGCTCATCATTGCTTACAGCACAATAGCATTCCACTATATTCATATACCACAACTTGTTCAACCATTCCCCAATTGATGGGCATTTCCTCAATTTCCATTTCTTGGCCACTGCCTACTGAATATTTTAAGTTTAATAATGATATCTAGCATTTATAAAACCCATTATGCATTGCAAAACACTTTACATATACTAACTGATTTGATCTTCGTAATAGCATTATGAGCTAGATATCATTATTGTCCCCATTTTACAGAAGAGGAAACTGGGGCACAGAAAGATTAAATGACTTATCAAGACTCAAGTCAAATAGATTGTATCTGAGGCAAGATTCAAACTCAGGTTTAAAAGACTCCAAGTCAAGTGGTCTGTGCACTCCACCAACTAACTATACAAGCAGATGTCCTGGAGTCATCCTCAACTCATTATGTCTAAAATTTAAATTACTGTTTTCCCTCCTAAACTGTCCCTTTCACCAATCATCCCCATTTCCATATTTTTCTGATCATAGAACCACTATCCTTCTAATCTCTCAGGTTTGTTACACTGGCAATGTTCTAGACTCATTCTATACTTTATATCTCTCCTTTATTTTTGGTTAAATTCCTTGAGAAGACAATCTGCAATATGTGCCAACACTTTCTTTCCTTTTACTTTCTTCTTAACTCTTTGAAATTTGACTTTCAACCTCATCACTCAGTAGAAAGTTTTCTCCAGTGTTACTAATGATCTCTTAATTGACAAAGTTAATGACCTTTAAAAAAAATCTTCTCTTTTCTTGACTTCTCTGTTGCCTTTGACATGGTTGATTATCCTCTTCTAGATACCTTCTTTTCTCTAGGTTCTCATACCGCTGCTCTCTCCTAGTTTTATTTCTATTTATCTGATAACTTCCCTCTCTTTTACTGAATTCTCATTAGTGTCAAACCAGCTGACATTGGAGGTTCACCAAAGCTCAGTTCTTTTCTTCCTCTAGTCCATTTTCCTTTATGATGTCTTCTGTTTCCATGGTTTCAATTATTATTTCTATGCATGTGACTCAGATCTACTTCTACAAACCTAACCCCTATCCTGACCTCCAATCTTGCATCTCCAACTTCATATTAACCATCTTGAAATGGATGTCCAGTAGACATTTTAAAATCAACATGTCCAAAAATAATACATTCTCTTTTCTCCCAAATCCTTCCCTTTTCCCAACTTCCCTTTTTTCTTTTGAGGGTAAAACAATCCTTCCAATTACCCAAGCTTGCTATTCAGATGTTACCCATTACTGCTCATTCTCTTTCATCCTGCATATCCAATTAGTTGTAAATTTCTGACATTTCTAAATTCTTAATGTCTCTTCTACATGTCCCATTCTCTCCTCTGATATGGAAAAAAAAAATCAAACAAAAAACAAAGACAGTGCAGACCCCTGCCACTTCAAGACTAGACTATTGCAGTAGCCTAGTAATTGGTCTCCCTTCTTAAAGGTTCCCTTCACTTCAATCCATTCTTCTCTCAGTTGTCACATTGTTCTTCCTAAACTTATTCAATAAACCTATTCAATAAACCACAGGGGCTCCCTAATGTCTCAAGTATTAGGTAGAAAATACTCTTGCTTTTAAAGTTCTTCTTAATGTAGTTCCTTCTAATCTTTTTTTTTTTTTTTGGTGTATTTTTTATTTTCAGTTTTCAATCTTCATCTCCACAAGATTTTGAAACTTTCTCTACATTTCTCCATTCTTCTAAACCCAGAATAGCATGCATGCCAACCACCCCTTTCCCCAATCTATCTTCCTTTTCATCACCCCTTTTCTCCCATGCTCCCTATATTTTGCTTAGGGCAGCACAGATTTCTATGCCCCATTGTCTGTACAACGTATTTCTCAGTTGCATGCAAAAGCAATTTTTAGCATTCAGTTTTAAAATTTTCAATTCTACATTCTCTCCCTTTCTCCTTCACCATACACACTCAATTCAATATAGATCATATATGTGTAGCCACAAAAAACGTTTCAACAACAGCCATGTTGGGAAAGAATAACCACATTTCCCTCTATCTTGCCTTGCCCTTCATTTATTCCATTTTCTCCATTGACCTCTTCCCCCACAATAGTGTTTGCTTGTGATTACCCATTCCTTCACTCTGCCATTCCTTTTATTATTCCCCCTCTCTATTCCCCTCTGCCTTCCTGCAGGGTAAGATATATTTCCATAACCAATTGAATGTATGTTATTACCTCCTTAAGACAAATCCAACAAGAATATTATTCCCTCTCACCTCCCATTTTTCCCCTCCATTGTAAAAGCTATTTCTTGCCTCTTTTATTTGAGATGGTTTACTACATTCTACCCCTCCCTTTCTCTTTCTCCCAGTATATTACTCTTAACACTTAATTTTATTTATTAGGTATTCTTCCTTCATATTCAGCTTACCCTGTGCCTTCTGTCTCTCTCAATATAATTTCAATTTGTCTTTTCAGTTCTGTTTGTTTTTTTTTTTAATTGAAGTTTTTTTCATTGAAGTTCTGTTTTCCCCCTGAATTATTTTATTCAGTTTTTCTGGGCAGGTGATTCTTGGTTTTAATCCTACCTCCTTTGACTTCTGGAATATCATGTTCCAACCCCTCTTACCCCTTAATGTAAAAGCTGCTAAATCCTGTGTTATCCTGATTGTATTTCGACAATAATTGAATTGTTTCTTTCTGGCTGCTTGTAATATTTTCTCCTTGACCTGAGGACTCTGGAATTTGCCTGCAATATTCCTAGGAGTTTTTCTTTTGTAATCTCTTTCAGGAGGTGATTGGATTCTTTCCATTCTATTTTACATTCTTGTTCTACAAATATCATGGCAGTGTTCACTGATAATTCCTTCAAAGATGATGTCTTGGGGCTCTTTTTTAATCACGGTTTTCAGATTGACAAATATTTTTAAAAATTATCTCTCCTGGATCTATTTGTTTGCTTTTGTTGTTGTTGTTGTTGTTGTTCAATGAGATATTTCAAATTGTCTTCTGTTTTTTTTTTCATTCTTTTGGTTTTGTTTTTATATATTCTTCATTTCTCATAAAGTCATTACCTTCCATTTGCTCCATTCCAATTCTTAAGTAATCATTTTCTTCACTGAGCTATTAGACCTCCTTTTTCATTAGTCCAATTCTGCTTTGTAAGGCATTCTTCTCCTCATAGACTTTTTAGACCTCTTTTGCCATTTGGTTTAGTCTATTTTTTAAGGTGTTATTTTCAGCATTTTTGGGTCTCCTTTAAAAGCTGTTCACTCATTTTTCATGATTATCTTTCATCACTTGAATTTACTTTCCCAATATTTGTTCTACTTCTCTTATTTGATTTTCAAAATCCTTTTTGAGCTCCTGTGTGGCCTGAGACCATTTCATATTTTTCTTGGAAGCTTTAGGTGTAGGAGTCTTGACCTTGCTGTCTTCCTCTGGTTGTATGCTTTGATCTTCATCATTTTAAGAAAATACATTTTCATCAAGATAGTAACCTTCTATTGCCTTGTTTTTCACCTTTTTAGTCATTTTCCCAGACAATTACTTGACGTTTAAACTCTTTTTTAAGAAGAGGGTGTAGTGTCCCAACTTTCAGGGATTTTGTACTGCTGTTTTCAGAGATATCTCTAGGAATCTGTAAATTCTCAATTCTTCCAAAGTGGTCTGATGAAAGGATAAGTGTTTCCTCCCCTTCTGGCCTGTACTCTGGTCTGTGAACACCCAGAAGCACTCTTTTCTGTTCTGGAACTGTGAGTTGGATTTCCTTTCCACAGATACCACCAGCTCTGCCATGTCAGTGGTCCTTGGCACACCACTGCCACCCAGGACTTTGACCTGGATCAAGTGTTTGATGCCTCCACCACCTGTAGGCCAAGAGCTCCAAAAGCAGCTGCTGCTATGGCACTGGCTGCCACCACCATGGGGTTAGGGCTGAGGCCAGACCAAGTTCTTCTCTCAACCAGGTGAGAGAGCTTTTCCACTGACCTTTGAAGCTGCCTTTGGTATTTCTTGGTTAAGAAGTCTGGAAAGCACTACAGTTGTCAGTGATTCAGTGCCCTGAAGCTTGCTCTGGTCTTGTCTCTTCCAGTGCATACCATACTGGGCTGTGCTCTGTTCAGAGCTCTGTACAATATACCATTCCTGTCCGCTATCCAGATAGTGTTTATATGGGAATTTGTTTCAATCTGTAATTTTCTGACTTCTGCTGCTCTAGAATTTATTTAAAGTCATTTTTACAATTATTTTGAGGGGGTTAGGGGAAAAACTCAAGCAAGTCCCTGTTTCTACTTTTACATTTTGGCTCTGCCCCCAACACATTCAGGTTTTAAATAGTTTTGTGTTAGCACTCCATCCTCCAATTTGATAAAACTTTATCATTTGGGATAATTTTCTCTATGGAAAATACAGGCCAACCTGGTAGTTCATAACCACCAGCATTAGAACTCACCTTAGAGTATGTATCTTAATTAGTGTCCATGAAGCTTAAAAGATACTGGAGAGGAACTTTATGTAATGCTAGACCTATTTTCTTCACTTATTTGATTGTAATTTCTACTATATCGATGTACTTCAATCAATTTTAAAATGTCTATGGTGAGTTATTTGAGCTTGTCTTATTTTTTGATTACCAGTGATGAGGAGTGGGTTATTACACATAGGCTAATACATGTTGAGCTAGAAGAAACTTCATGAAAAAATGTATTAATAGAAGTTTATTGAACTGATTCAAATTGCATCTTTGTCTCACCATCACAATGTGCAATACCTTGTCCTTAGGTGGTACTTAATGAAATATTTTCTGGGTTGCATTGGATGGCAATTTCTTTTTTTTTTTTAATTGTCATTTATTTATATATTTATTTATCTGTTTATTCATTCATTTATTTATTTAACTTTTAACATTCATTTTCACAAAATTTTGGGTTCCAAATTTTCTCCCCTTTTGTCCCCTCCCCCCACCCCAAAACACCGAGCATTCTAATTACTCCTATCACCAATGTGCTCTCTCTTCTATCATCCCTCTCTGCCCTTGTCTCCATCTTCTCTTTTATCCTGTAGGGCCAAATAACTTTCTATACCCCTTTGCCTGTATTTCTTATTTCCTAGTGGCAAGAACAGTACTCAAGAGTTGTTCCCAAAACTTTGAGTTCCAACTTCTCCTCCTCCCTCCCTCCCCACCCTTTTCCTTTGGAAGGCAAGCAATTCAATATAGGCCAAATATGTGAAGTTTTGCAAATGACTTCCATAATAGTCGTGTTGTGTAAGACTAACTATATTTCCCTCCAACCTATCCTGCCCCCATTACTTCTATTCTCTCTTTTGATCCTGTCCCTCCCCATGAGTGTCAACCTCAAATTGCTCCCTCCTTCCACTGCCCTCTCTTCCATCCTCCCCCCCACCCTGCTTATCCCCTTATCCCCCACTTTCCTGTATTGTAAGATAGGTTTTCATACCAAAATGAGTGTGCATTTTATTCCTTCCTTTAGTAGAATGTGATGAGAGTAAACTTCATATTTTTCTGTCACCTCCCCTCTTTATCCCTCCACTAATAAAACTTTTGCTTACCTCTTTTATGAGAGATAATTTGCCCCATTCCATTTCTCCCTTTCTCCTCCCAATATATTTCTCTCTCACTGCTTGATTTCATTTTTTAAAGATATGATCCTGTCCTCTTCAATTCACTCTGTGCATTCTGTCTCTGTGTGTGTGCATGTCTGTGTGCATGTGTGTGTGTGTAATCCCACCCAGTACCCAGATACTGAATAGTTTCAAGAGTTACAAATATTGTCTTTCCATGTAGGAATGTTAACAGTTCAACTTTTGTAATTCTCTTATGACTTCTCTTTGCTGTTTACCTTTTCATGCTTCTCTTCATTCTTGTGTTTGAAAGTCAAATTCTCTTTTCACCTCTGGTCTTTTCATCAATAATGCTTGAAAGTCCTCTATTTCATTGAAAGACCAATTTTTCCCCTGAAGTATTATACTCAGTTTTTCTGGGTAGGTGATTCTTGGTTTTAGTCCTAGTTCCTTTGACTTATAGAATATCCTATTCCACACCCTTCGATCCCTTAATGTAGAAGCTGCAAGGTCTTGTGTTATCCTGATTGTATTTCCACAATACTTGAATTGTTTCTCTCTAGCTGCTTGCAATATTTTCTCCTTGACCTGGGAACTCTGGAATTTGGCCACAATGTTCTTAGGAGTTTCTCTTTTTGGATCTCTTTCAGGCAGTGATTGGTGGATTCCTTGAGGACTTATTTTACCCTCTGGTTCTAGAATCTCAGGGCAGTTTTCCTTGATAATTTCATGAAAGCTGATGTCTAGGCTCTTTTTTTGATCATGGCTTTCAGGTAGTTCCATAATTTTTAAATTGTCTCTCCTGGATTTGTTTTCCAGGTCAGTTGTTTTTCCAACGAGATATTTCACATTATCTTCCATTTTGTCATTCTTTTGGTTTTGTTTTGTGATTTCTTGGTTTCTCGTAAAATCATTAGCCTCCATCTGTTCCATTCTAATTTTGAAAGAACTATTTTCTTCGGTGAGCTTTTGAACCTCCTTTTCCATTTGGTTAATTCTGCTTTTGAATGCATTCTTCTCCTCTTTGGCTTTTTGAACCTCTTTTGCCAATTGAGTTAGACCATTTTTCAAGTTTTTATTTTCTTCAGCATTGTTTTGGGTCTCCTTTAGCAGGGTGTTTATTTGTTTTTCATGCTTTTCTTGCATCTCTCTCATTTCTCTTCCAAGTATTTCCTCCACCTCTCTAACTTGATTTTCAAAATCCTTTTTGAGCTCTTCCATGGCAATTGAGTGGGCTGAGATACAGAAGCCTTGACTTCTGTGTCTTTCCCTGATGGTAAGCATTGTTCTTCCTCATCAGAAAGGAAGGTAGGGAATACCTGTACCCCAAGAAAGTAACCTTCTATTGTTTTATTTTTTTTTCCCTTTTCTGGGCATTTTCCCAGCCAGTGACTTGACTTCTGAATATTCTCTTCATACCCACTTGGCTTCCAGAACCATCCAGCCAGTGCTTGAGGTCTGAGATTCAAATGCTGCTTCCCAGCCTCAGGGCTTTGGGTGGAGGTGGGGCTGCTATTCAGTGTGAGATCAAGTTCAGGTGCTCAGGTGGAGGCAGGGCCACCTCATGGAGCTCAGTTCCCTCAGTGGGTTTATGCAGAGACCTTCAACAATGGATCTGAGCTCCTGCCTGCTTGGGGAGCGCCGATCTGCTCCCGCCCCTGCTGCTGCCTCCAGAGGGGGCCTGAGCCACAGGGACACCCCACTCCCCTCTCCGCCACCCAAAAAGACTCTCTCACCGACCCTCGCCACCTGTGGGTGGAAGGACCCACGTGTCTGCCAGAGATTCTGTCCCTGAAGCCTGCTCGGATCTGCTCCTCTTGGTGCCTCGCAGCCAAGGCCGGGCTGGGCTCGGCTCCAGGTCCGCAGCTCGAGGACTTTTTGCGAGAGGTTTTCAGGTCACTCTGGAACAGAAATCTCCTCTGCTCCATTGTTCTGTGGCTTCTACTGCTCCAGAATTTTTTGAGAGTTCTTTTTTACAGATATTTTATGGGCTGTGGGTTCGGAGCTAGAGTATGTGTGTCTTTCTACTCCTCCATCTTGGCTCTGACCCCCCCCCCCCCCCGCCATGGCAATTTCTTATCCGTGCAGAAGCACACTCTGTTGGGAGGAAAGTTCCATGCTCCTTTCTCCCATCAGTGCTTTAGTTATTTCTTTGTTTATTGATTTGCCAATACTTCTTACATGTCAAACACTATTGTGAGTTTTGGTAATACAAATTAAACTTTTCCAGTGCAAATAGTTTGTACTTAGAATCCCAAGATCAGGAGATACAGACCTAGAAAATACTTTTGGAACACTTTGTCCTACCCCATCTTTTTCCATATGAGGCCCAGAAAGATAATGCAACTTCCTAATGGACATGTAGGTAAGAAAGAATCAGAGCCAAGATTTATTCATAGACTACTAAGGAATACTAGAGACAATTTACTTAGTTTAAACTTCACCCAGTGCTGCAATCTCCTCTATGATATCCTTGGCATCTGTCTGTACTTTGAGAGTCCCAGTGGCAAAGTCTAACAAAGCTGATCATTTCAATTTTGGGCAGCATTAGTTATTAGCACTGTAACTTCTATTTATTGTCCTCAATCTCTGAAGAAAATTCAGGATTAATCTAATCTGTCTTATCTGTGCTGTACGTATCAGGACTGCTATCATGTTCTCCCCTACTGTCCAACAAGCAGTCCCTTGTCCAAGCTAGATGCTTTTCCAATTGTTCATCATATGAATGACAGACCCTCAGACATCTTGGGAGTATTCTTATAGATTTGTTTTAGTTCATCAATGCCAGGCACTTCCATGTTTCTGGAGAATACGACAGACAAAACACAAATAGAATTCAAATCAGAAAACAAGTTCACATTTACATAGCACTTTACACTGTCCAAATTATGCTACCTACATTATGGACGGTGATTTTTTTCCAACAAAGGCTTCAAGTCAGTGATACTGTCATCTGCATTTTTTAGATGAAGGAAATGAAACTGAGTAAATCCAGCTTCCCTGAATCCAAATCCAGCAGCGTACGTCCTGTGCCACATTTTTTCATATCTTAAAAAGTTAGAACAAATCAATTTATAGTTTTTTTCAGAGAAGAATTGCCCAACAAGATACAGAATGATTAATGCTGATTTCTCAAAATCACTAAGGTATAAAGTGTTACAAAAAGTATTAATATAACCATATGATAAAGTAGGTCTGTATCGATGAATCACAGTGATGGGGCTGTTCAAGAGCTTATCTGCAGCAGTGAAAAATGAGGTCATTAGTGAAAATCAAATGCAAATATTATAGGATTCTGGAACATTTCTTTTTATACATTAGGGATGGAGTTTTCATTTTAACTTGAAGAAATGTACACACTTCATTTTTTAAAAGAAGTATCTTTCTCTGAAAACTATCGCCTATTATTTGAAAGAAATTGAAACCCTGAAGCTGAATTGTTTCAGGGTGGTAGGTGATTATGATGATTTATAAGAAATGATTTAAAAAAAGAAAGTATTATTCTTTTAGAACAACCAAAGATGGGAGATAACAGTTTGCATGCATAATAAAAATAACAAATAATTGTTTGCTGTTCTAAGGACTGGCTAATTATCCTAAAGAAACATCTTAAAACTTCAAAGATGGCAAAGTCTCTTATGCTACTAAGTAATCTTATCTTCATCAAGATGAAAGTTACAGATCTGAAAAACTAAAGTTACATCTCTAAAGACCTTACAATTCTCTACGTACCCCTTAGGAAAAAAAATCAGTCCTCCAAGGAATCTGTGATCTCATAGCTGTGTGTATTTATTTTGGAGAAGTGGGCTCAGAAACATTTTTTTCCTGTGATAGTTTTGCCCTGTTCAAGTCACAAAGAGATGTCATCAGATTATAAATGTATGTGTGCATATGTCTCCATTTAAAAAACATACAAGCAGACAGACAGATAGACAGCTACACAGCTAGACAAATAGACAGACAGACAGACAGATAGATAGATAGATAGATAGATAGATAGATAGATAGATAGATAGATAGATAGATAGATAGATAGATAGATAGATAGATGAGGGAATGGATCTGTGATATTACTGGTATTGGAACTCCCAAATGAGGGAACTCCCTCTAACAGTCTAATAATGTAGCTCAGTACTCTCTCTGCAACTTATCTATCACCTTATAAAATTGTAAATATCACTGGACAGTCTCCCTGTTCACCCTTTCCAGAATTGACTACAATTGGACTTACCTCTCACCTCCACACTTCAATTGCTCCTCAGAACCACTATTCAAGGTAGAGCAGTGAGAATACGCCTTCCTTCTTTTTGCCAGTTACAGATTCTCCTTCCACAGCAACTCTTAACAATCTTTCTGTCTCTGAGATTATTTTTTTCTGATTCATCTAGGGGTCTTTTTTTTCTAAATAATTTGTTTTTAGTTTTCAAAAAATCAGTAAGCTTTACATTTTCACCCCTTCCTTCCCCTCCCTGCCTGAGATGGCATGCAATCTTATATAGATACTACACATACATTCTTATTAAACATATTTTCACATTAGTCATGTTACACAGGAGAATAAAAATGAATGGGAGAAACCATGAGAAAAAAAAACAAAACAAAACATAGTACAAGAGAAAATAGTCTGCTTCATTCTGCATTCCAATTACATTGTTCTTTCTCTGAATTAAGAATTCTTTGGCATTGTTTTAGGTCTTTGCATTGTTGTGAAGGACTAAGTCTATCAGAAAGATTCCTCAAACCCTATGGCTGTTACTGTACATAGTGTTCTCCTGGTTCTCTTCATTTCACTCAGCTTTGGTTCATATAAATCTTTCAAGGTGTTTCTGAAGTCCACTTGTTAGTCATTTCTTACAGGAAAACACTATTCCATTACATTCATATCCTACAACTTGTTTAACCATTCCCCAACTGATGGGCATCCCCTCAATTTCTAGTTCTTGGTCATCGCAAAAGAGCTGCTATAAATATTTTTCTACATGTTAGATCTTCTCACATTTTTGTGATCTTTTTGGGGTATAGCCCTAGAAGCGATATTGTATATATTTCCCTCTTGTCCAACATTCCCACCACCCTGTTGTAAGCCCTTATTATTTCACTTCTTGACTATAGCAATAACTGGCTAGTTGATGTCCCTGCCACATCTCTTCATCACTTTAATCCATCTTTCACTTAAATATCCAAGTGATCTCTTTAAAGCACAAGTTTGATCCTGCAACTCCCATAATCTCTGTCACCTCCAAGATCAAAGATAAAATCTTCTTGGTGACATTCAAATATTACATATTGTCTTCCTTGGCCCCCCCTCCCCCGTATTTCCAGTCTATCAATCTAGTCTCTTCAGTCTAGTGATATTGGCCTCCTTGCTCAACAAGACACTTCATATCCTGACTTGTGGCATTGTAACTGGATGTTTTCAATGCCTTACTTGTTTTCCTTATTCATTTCCCCCTCTTGGCTTCTCTAGAATGCGTCAAATCTCACCTAACATCCTACCACCTCTAAAAAGATTTTTACATTTATTTCTCATTCTAGTGTCTTACTCCATTGCATAATTTCAATTTATCCATTAAGCAGCTTGCTTATACATAGTTGATTTCATGTTGTATCCATCAATAAGGTATGAGCTCCTTGAGAACAGGGGCTATATATATATACAGAGAGAGATAGATAGATAGATAGAGAGTGAGAGAGAGAGAGAGAGAGAGAGAGAGAGAGAGAGAGAGAGAGAGAGAGTGCAAGGGCTAACTTTTATGTATATATATACATATATATGTATATATACTTACATTTGCTATACTGTTAGGTATTTGGTTGTATTTTTTTAAAATAGCACAGAAAGCAAAGTATCTTTATTGTACCACTATTTGTATACAACTAATCTCTTAGATAAAATTTTAGTGTTACAAAATGAGCCATATTTTATATTCCAATGCCTACCTCACTGGACTATTGTGAGGATCCAATGACATAATGTATGTAAAGCAATCTGTAAAATTTATAGTGCAATACAAATGCCAAGGGACTGTGATGGCAAACTTATTACACTTTCTAACATCAGGATTACTGTAGGCTTGCCATAAATACTTCGAATTGCATGCAATCATCCTTAATGTCTAGTGGCATACTAAAAGACACTCTACTTGGTTCAAGATCATTCAATATTTTAATCTTTAATTTGTAGGAAGACTTAGAGGGCATGATTATCCAATTAGCAAATGACCTATAATTGAGTGTGATAATGAGTACATTGAATGACTAAATCAGTATTTAAGAAGGTCTTTACCCATTGAAATGCAATGGATTTCAGGAGATTTGCAAAGTCATACTGATTCACCAGTGTTCTACAGCCATCAGAAAACTGGAGTCTACTGTGCATTGGAAGTTTTCTTTTCCATTTCTTAATAAGGATGTGTGTGTACTCATTCTTGGCGCATATTTATGCACATATGCATATATGTATATGCATACTTACATACATGTACATATGCACATATACATACACATGTGTGTATATATGTATATGTATATATCATATATGAATTATATATATATATATATATATATATATATATATATATATATATATATACACAAACATACAAACAATATTTAAATCCAATGTATCCAAACTTAGAAAGTACTTCTTTGCTTGCTGGAATGAGAAAGGATGAAAAATATGTGAAAGAAGTTACTAATTCTGCAGTGAAAGTCTTTCCCATTAAATCCTTTTCAAAACTTGAAATATAAATGTTTCCTTTTCTTGTTTCTTTTTGTGTTCTTTCTTTCTACTATTTTTTATATTTAAAATATTAGATAGTGGAGGTAGAAGATTTTGCTCTTATTTGGGTTAATCATTCTATTTTTCCAGTGTGTGGACTGTTTCCCCATTAAACAAGTCATATTAGATCTGAAAAGACATAATTTGTAGAAAAAATGTCTTGTTTTTTCCCCAAGTAGAAAAAAACTACTATTGGAAAATAACACAGCCTTTATGGGATGCTGTATGGTAATTTATTCCTTTTTTTTATTTGACTTTTTAGAAACCATTATAAGTAATTCAGTTATAAGATGATTGGGAAAAAAGATGAAAAAATAAAAGCAAAAACATCATCATGTCTTAAAAAATGTAATATTGTCAGAAAAACAACATTTCAAGTTTTTTTTTACTTTTTCTCCTCATTATAGTTGAAAATACTAAATTTCCTTTGAAAAAATATTGTTTTTATTTATTTGTGCTCATTAATTTATGCTTATAAGATATGGTAGTTCAGTGCTTTCGGGATCAATTGAAGAAACATTTAATTCTTTTCAAGAAACGTATATTAAGTTTCTAATACATGAAAAAGATATTCACTAGGCACTGAAGATTCAATGATATATTGATACATATTTTGCCCTAAATGACCTTGTATTTTATTGGGTGCAGTGATATCACTGGCTTAGCAATTCTCTTTACACAAACTCCCAGTGACTTAATTTTCTTCAAGCACTACTGGACCTGAAAAGTCACCCTTTGGTAAACCTTGTGAAGACTTTCGCTGGATTTAACTTGACTAGCTCACAGATAACAGACAGCAGGCCCATATTCAAATGTTTTATATCTTTGTGGGATTTGAAGAAGTGAACAATGTACTACTAAAATATTTTATAGAGCTGGAAAAACATATAAAATTCATCATCAGAACATCAAGAGAAGTAATTAAAAGGAATGCAAAGGAGGGTCACCTTGCCATACCAGATCTTAACTTGTATTATAAAGCAACAATCCTGAAGAGCAGTGAGTACTGGCTAAGAAATAGTGGTGCATCAGTGGAATAGATTAGGCACACAAGACACTGTAGTCAATGACTATACTTACTATATATACTATAGTAATCTACTGTTTGATAAACCCAAAGACTCCAACTTCTGGGATATGAAATCATTTTTGGCAAAAACTTCTGGCAAAACTGGAAAAAACCTATGGCAGAAATAGGACATAGACATATCTTACACCACGTAGCAAAATAAAGTTAAAATGGGTAGATTATTTAGATATAAAGGGTGATACTATAAGCAAAACTGGACAGCAAGGAATAGTTTACCTGCCAGATTAATGGAGAATAGAAGAATTTATCACCAAACAAGGGATACAGAACATTATGAAATGCAAACATTTTGATTAGGTTAAATTTAAAAATTTTTGTACAAACAAAGTCAAAGCAACCAATATTAAAAGAAACCTGGGAAAGAATTTTTTACAACTAATGTCTCTGATAAAGGCCTCATTTATAAAATATATAGAGAACTAAGTCAAATGTGCAAGAATGCAAGTCATTCCCCAATTGATAAATGGTCAAAGGATATGAACAGGTAGTTTTCAGAGTAAGAAATTAAAGATGTCTATTCTCATATGAAAAAAAAAAAATGTTCCCAATCACTGTTGATTAGAGAAATGGAAATCAAAATAGCTCTTAAGTACCACATCACAGCTGCCAGATTGTCTAACTTGATGAAATAGAAAAACTATAAATTCTGGAGAAGATGTGGAATTGTTGGGGAGTTGTGAAATGATATAATCATTTTGGAGAGCACTATGGAACTGACCAAAAGAGTACAAAATGTGCATACTCTTTGACCCAGCAATTCCACTCCTAGTGCTGTATTCCAGAGATCATACAAATGAGAAAAGGACCCACACTTACAAATAATATTTAAAGCAGCTCTTTTTGGGGTGGCAAATAATTGGAAATTGAGGGGATGTCCATCAATTAGAGAATGGCTGAACAAGTTGTGGTATAAGAATGTAACGGGATACTTTTGTGCTATAAGAAATGATGAGCAGGAGTACTTCAGAACAACTTGGAAAGACTTACATAAACTGATGGTGAGTGAGGGGAGCAATCCAGGAGAACATTGTGCAGTTACTGCCACACTGTGATGATACACTTTGATAAACTTTGCTCTTCTCAGTACTGCAAATAATGCAAGAGCCTTTTAGGCCTTTGATGGAAAATAGTATCCCCGTACAGAGAAAGAATTACAGAGTCTGAATGTAGATGAAAGAATAATATTTGCTTTCTCTCTTTTTTGTTTTGTTTGTTCTTGTGATTCATTCCATTGGTTATAATTCTTCTTGGCAACATGACCAATGTGAAAATATGTTTAATATGAAGGTATATGTAGAGTCTATATCATATTGCACATTGTCTTGAGGAGGGGGAGAAAAAGGAGGGGGAGAAAATTTAAAACTCAGCAACATGTGGAAATGAAAATTATAAAATAAATATAAACATTTTATAAAAAAGGAAGAATTTACATTTCACTGGTGTAGACAAGGCCAAATTTTTTGCTATACAATATAAAGGAATGGTTTTTTATAGCAAAGAAAAGAATAATATAATCTACATAACAATATAAATGTGATAGATTGACATGTACACTAACAAACATGTGCACATGGACACAGACAACATATGACTCTCTATAAACATAAACCATTTATGTTAAAAATTCTGCTTCAGGAGAAAAAAGAAAAGAAGAAATAAAGAAAGGTGAATTACTTTTTTTTTTTTAAAGCAGTCATTAATAGCCATGTTATTCTGCCCTTCAAATATCACCTTGCTTAAAATTTGGTAAATTTGAATTAGTATTTTCTATATTGATGGGATAGTAGCAGGGTATTATAATGACTTGGAATAAAATAGTAAAAATCATTGTTGAACCTGGATTAAAAAAGATTTTGGTTAATGACAGTTACAAACAAGAGTTCAGTCTGAAAGGGTGGGATCCGAAGCCTCTGCAGCTACGTATACATAATAATGTCCTCATCTCTGACACCTAAGCCATTAACCATGGTTGCACATTTATCCATTGACTATAGAAACATGGTAGAATTCCTGTCCTCAGTTAATTCCTAAGTTTTCCTGTTTGTTATATGTAACTCAGCAGCTGGAAATCAGGACACTGAGGACACTGAGGACACTGAGGCCAGTCTTTGCAGTTTTTGCATTCACTTTGAAGTCAGTTTCCTTGGTGTTTTTCACAAGCACTCCCTCCTAACCAATTCGGAGAAATCAGGGCATCTGTGGATATGCAAAACAGCATTTAAACATTCACATTTCACATATTTTACATAATTAACACATTTAGCACAAGTTCAACACAAGTTATACTGTTTTAAAATGTTTTTTATATGTGACATTAAACAAATAAATCATATAGCACATAAAGCAACAAAATGGATAAAACATATTTAGCACCATCAGGCATGTATATATTTCAATAATACACATAACAGTAGCACCTATTGGCAGTGTATGCCAAATACTACATGAAAAAATACAGTTCCATAATGACAATGAACACCTTAAATATAACAAAATATATCATATTAGCATCTGTACCCTATACAGCATAAGTTAGTGGTATATACAGCATACATTATATACACTTCTTCAATTATGTGTCGCACAATATGATTAAGATCTCTCTATTGCTTTTTGCTATGTCATATATGTCCACTAAAACACGTATGTCATTTCATCTATGATCTTCTATGAGTCAACTGTCAATATCCTAGAGTCCTAATTCCAAGCTAATAAATGTTTCAGACATTCTAGCACAGACTCCTACAGATGTACTCTGCTCCCCAGGACTCTACCAATGCCTTGTAGAATAAAATAGAGTTGCTTTTTTGTTTAGATTTTCCTCATTATCTGAAGAGAAGCTACAAAAAAATTGGGATACACTTTACTGAGTTGCCTAGCAGTCTGGGGGTAGTAAAACACCAGTGTACCTGGGACACTTGAATAATAACTTTTCTGAGATATTCCCTGACTCAGTCTCACAGAGAAGAGGTAAGAAGGTACTTTTTCTTAGATTCTGTTTACTTGACTTCCCATCATCACTTTTCAATGGCTCATGTGGAAGTCCAAGAAACTGTCCAGATCATTCTTTTGTTTCATATTTCCCTAACACATCTCTAGGGCTATTTTATAAATTGGCAAGTTGCCCCATTACTGTAACAGGATAGATTGAGGTCATATTTTTCTTCTATCAGAATTTTCTTTAACCAAGGCTCTGGCTTGGCAATAAGATCTTTTTTTTTTTTTTTTTTTTTTTTTTTTTAGCCTATCTCTTAACTGATATATGCTGAATGAATTTTTCTACCTTCTCCATTTCCTACAACTCCAAAATACACGTCAATAGACAAACATAGATCTCTTTCAAACATCTAAAAATATAAAGTACGATGAGGAATTTGCTAGAGCCACGTCTTTCTGGCTTGTAAAGACCACTTATAAAATGTCCAGTGTGAACATTTCCAGTTCAGAAATCATCAGTTGCTACAAATCTTGATTTATTTTTTTAATGATTGCTACTCTAGATTTAAGCATATTTAATAATCTAATTTAAACTTAAAAGTATGTGTATACATATATCACCTCCCCCCAAAGAGTCTGATTATTAAATATTTATCAGCATACCCCTTGTTGATCTCTAACTATAGGTTGATTTAAGCAGGAGTACAGTAGTAGTACTTAAGGAATGACATCATTGCCAGAATGGAGGCTCAGACTGTAAAATAATAACAATGATAACAGTAAATAATAATAGCAAACATTTACATAACACTTTATGATTTACAAAGTGATATGCATCCATTATCACATTAGAACAAGCCTGCATAACTTGCTGCCCACAACAGGCTGCTTCTGGCCCTTAGGCTATTTATGACTTGTCAAAGGATTTCGTCTATATTACAAGAGATGTTTTCCTCTACATTTTTCTCTGGCAGCCTGAAATACTTTGGCATGCACCAAACTTCATGAGTGCTTTAGATGGCCCATGGGGCCACAAATTGTGCCTGCCTACACTAGAACCTCAGAACACCCTTGAGTCAAAGCTGTGATATCTTTCCTGGTAACATTGTATGCATACACTTTCAATGATATTTGCAGCATCTGTTGACATTTCTGCTTAGATTTTAAGATTTCTAGCATATTTAACAAGGTTAGGTTCAAATACTTAGCTTGTACATATCCCTGAGGTGTGTTACTAGATTTCTTGATTTCCCCCAAGGCCAATATCTCCTTCAGTCATATTTTTTCAAAGTCTCCATCTTGTTCAAAGTGAATTCTGGCTGAGGAATACCGCCCCCCCTCCACTGTCTCTTAGCAATATTAATAATTTTCTATTTCCTCCTTGAGACCAGGTTAAATGGTCAGTTATGACTAGGATACACAGCTCATTTTATTTCTGCTTTCCTCTCTTCTCCCCAAAGAGGGGAAAAAGTCAATTCACTCAATGGTGTGGTCATGATTATAATATATAAATACTCAATATGAGCTAATAAAACATTCTTTTGGAAACGCCAAGCATAAGTTGCACAATCTACTGTTATTTGGGGCCAACAAAATCCATTTTACAATACTTACTCCTAAATGTGCAAAGTCATCATGCAATACCTAATGCATTCTTTGTAATATCAGTTATAATCTGGTGGAGGACTCTATTACTATGATTCAGCTTCTGCCTGGCAATGATAAATAAGCCTTAGAAGCAACCAATGACTAGGTTACTTCATTATTTTTCATATCTTTTCAGTTTCTGTACGGGATAACAATTTTTTCAGCTAGTAAGTTCTCGACATATATACAATGGGATTTTTTTTGGATGGACACTTTCTTGATATAGAAATGCTCCCAAGTTTTTTAAATCAATAACAATATGAAACATACAAATTTTCTTTCCATTAGGTGAGTGGATGATGTGGGAAGACATAGAGTGTGATGTACCAGGAGCAACTTACAATCTTTGAAAACTTTTTTACATTTCCCATCTTAGTGCTCACTTAATGTCTTCCAAGAGTTTAAGTCAATGTGATTTTTCTTGGGCATTTGTATCATCTGATTATATATCCCTGAATGAAATTTTTTATTATTATTTTATTTGTTTTCAGTGTTCTACAATCATTTCTATATAACTTACATTTTCCCCCTCCCTCTCCAGTATTCCTCCCTCCCTTTCCCCTCCATCCCTGAGTTGACATACAATTTTATATAAGTTCTATACATATATTTCTATTAAATACATTTTCACCTTAGTGATATTGCAGAGTAGAATTAAAATGAATGGGAGAAAACATAAAACAAACCAAAATGTAGCACAAAAGAAAATGATCTGCTACATTCGGCAATCAAATTTCATATTTCTTTCTCTGGCTGTGGAAGGCATTTTGCCTTAAGAGGCCACTGGGACTATTTTAAGTCCTTGCACTGCCATAAATTTATAAGTTTATCAGGAAAAAAAAATCCATTCACACTGTGGTTGTTGCAGTGTTTAAAGTTCTCCTGGTTCTGCTCCTTTCTTTCAGCATCAGTTCATATAAGTCTTTCTAGGCCCCTCTGAAGTCTTCCTGTTCATCATTTCTTATAGTACAATAGTATTCCATTACACTCAAATACCACAATTTATTCAGCCATTCCCCAAGTGATGGGCATCCCTTTGATTTCCAGTTTTTGATCACCACAAAGAGAGCTACTATAAATACAGTCCTAGAAGCAGCATTGCTGGGTCAAAGGGTATGCCCATTTTTGTAGCCCTTTGGCCATAGTTTCAAACTGCTCTCCAGAATGGCTGGATCGGCTCACAGCTCCACCAATAATGAATCAGTGTTCCAACTCTCCCACATCTTCTCCAACATTTATCATCATCCTGTTTTGTCATGTTAGCCAATCTGATAGGTGTGATGTGGTATCTCAGAGTTGTTTTGATTTACATCTCTCTAACCAATAGTGATTTAGAGCATTTTTTCATGTGACTATAGATAGCTTTGATTTCTTCCTCTGAAAACTACTTGTTCATATTGTTTGACCATTTATCAATTGAGGAATGACTTGTATTCTTATACATTTTGACTCAGTTCTCTATATATTTTAGAAATAAGGCCTTTATCACAGACGCAAGTTGCAAGAATTCTTTCCCAGTCTTGTACTTCCCTTCTAATCTTGGTTGCATTGGGTTTGTTTATACAAAGACTTTTAATTTAATGTAATTAAAATTATCCATTTTGCACTTCATAATTCTTTCTGTCTCTTGTTCATTCAAAAGTTCTTCTCTTCTCCATAAACCTGATAAATACAGTATTCCTTGCTCCACTAATTTGTTTATAGAATCATCTTTATACCTAGATCATGTACGCATTTGGGCTTTATTCTTGTGTGCAGTGTCAGGCATTGGTCTATGCCTAGTTTCTGCCATACGGTTATCCAGTTTTCTCAGAAATTTTCTTCAAACAGCGAATTTTTATCCCAGAAGCTGGGGTCCCTGGGTTTGGCAAATAGTTGATTGCTATATTCATTGAATACTGTGTCTTGGGTACCTAACCTATTCCACTGGTCTACCCTTCTAGTTCTTAGACAGTACCAATTGGGTTTGATAATTGCTGCTTTATAATACCATTTGAGATTTGGTAGAGCTAGGCCAGTTTCTCAAGCATTTCATTTCATTAGTTCACTTGATATTCTAGACCTTTTCTCCTTCCAGACTAATTTTGATATTACTTTTTCTAGCTCTACAAAATAATTACCTGATAGTTTGATTGATATGGCACTGAATAAGTAAATTAAGTTAGGTAGAATTGTCATTTTCATTATATTGGCTCAGCCCACCCACAAGCAACTGATGTTTTCCCACCTATTTAGGTCTGACTTTATTTGTGTGAAAAGCATTTTGGAATTGTGTTCATATCGTCCTTCGGTTTGTTTTGGCAAGTAGACTCCCAAATATTTTATAGTATCTACTGTAGCTTTAAATGGGATTTCTCTTTCTATCTCTTGCTGTTGGGCTTTGTTACTAACATATAGAAATGCAGAAGATTTGTGTGAGTTAATTTTGTAACCTGCAACTATGCCACAGTTGTTCATTATTTCAAGTAGTGTTTTATTTGATTCTCTGGGATTCTCTAAGTATATCATCATATCTTCTGCAAAGAGTGATAATTCAATTTCTTCTTTGCCTATTCTACTTCCTTCAGTTTCTTTTTCTTCTCTTATTGCTACAGCTAACATTTCTAGTACCATATTCAGTAATAGTGGTGATAATGGGCATCCTCGTTTCACCCCTTATCTTATTGGAAATGCATCTAGCTTATCCCTATTGCATGTAATTCTTGCTTAAGGTTTTAGGTAGATACTCTTATTATTTTATAGAAAGTTCCATGTATTTCTACGTTCTCCAAAGTTTTCTATAGGAATGAGTATTGTATTTATTCAAAAACTTTTTCTGCATCTATTGAGATAATCACCTGAATAAAATTCTTGAGAGATTTAGCAGGAGAAACATAGCTCTTAACAAAAATATATGATAGTCCCACTGAATTCTAGAAGAGTCCTTAATTGACAGACTTTTTTAAGAAGCGATTAGCTAAGGAAAATATGTCTTCTCTGGATCAGTACTTTCTAGGCTTCTATCAAGGCCTAGTTTCTCTCTTGAGTTTCAGTCCTACAATATCCAGTGCATTTTGACTTCTTGGATTGGATGTTATTTAGATATCTCTAACATGATATGTCCAAACAGAATTCACCTTCCCTTCCAAACACTCTACTTCTTCCAACTTTCCTATTCCTCTCAAGACACACAATACTCCAACTTTGTAGTTATAGTTAACTCTACATTCTCACCCATCCCACATATCCATTTCATTATCAAAGCTTATCACTTTTTCCCTTTACAGCATCTTTAATATGTCTTGTTTCTCTCTATTCACACAACCACCTATTATTTCAAGCCATCATCACCTCTATCTTGGTAATAACTTTCTAATTGGTCTCCTGCTCCATTCCTTTTAGCTACTGGAACAAAAATGTTAAAGGCTGATGATGCCACCACCTTAATCAATAAATTCATTGCCTCCAGGGTCAAATAAAAAGTTTTCTTTTTGATATGTATAGGTTGTCAAGCCTTTTCACATGTTAACTTTCTAATCTTATAATTTACTATTCTCAACATGCTCTACAATCCAGATATTCTGGTCGGCTTGTGCCTCAGACATTATGCTTCATCTCCTATCTTCATGCATTCACACCACCTGAACCCCATTCTTCTAATGCTTTACTTTTTCACCTCCACCTCTTAGTTTCCCATGTTTTCATAATGAGTCAAGTCACCCATCTGTAGGAGGTCTTTTCATACATACCCCCACACACATCAATTTGCTAGTACTTTCCCCCCTGAAACTATCTACCATCTACTTAATATTTACCTTGTGCATTTCTACTTTCATGTTTCTCTCTCTCATTAAAATGAAAACTTCTTGAGTTTAGGCACCATTTTATTCTTTTTCATGTCTCCATTGTTAAGCTCAGTGCTAAGCCCACAGTAAATAAAAAATAATACATGTTTTTGACTGACTCTTATTTGAGGCACCATGTAACCTTATGTGTTATGTGGCTCTGCAAAACTGACATTCGTCAATCAAAAGACCTTTTCCTCTAATTCTTTCATCAATTCTTTTTAATCATGCTTTTCAAAGACAATGAGATCATTCAAGTACATCACTGCTTTCATGTTACAAGTTACTTCTCCATAATATCATGAATAGGGGTAAGTGCTGAGATATCACTCAAACTGGTAGCAACCTGCCAGGCAGTTCAGTGCTGTCATCCTTTTTTTCTTTCTGCATCAGAATCTGATTATATCTACTGCATGAAATCAAAATTGCGAACCACTCACTGCCTAGCAAACAGTCCAAGGCATCAAATGGTATTCAAATGGTATACTGGCCCACTTGAATCCTTTTGTTTAAAATCTGTTAGTTGATGTGCATCCTGATCTCAGTCTTATTTGTGTGTGTGTGTGTCTGAGTGTGTGTTTGTGTGGTGTGCATGTATGTGTATATGAATTCTGATTTTACTTGATCTATCCTTAAATTAGAGGAAATGTCACCTTCTTAGTGATCTGTGCCACCATGTGCTTCTGTATCCTATAAGATTCTATATAAATCATATCAATGATCAAAATATTCAAGTATTTAGTCTTGTCTCACTGTCTATAGCATATTAGGAGTTTTTTTGAATGTATTAGAGTTCACATGTCAGAAATGCTCTCTCAACATATCAAAGTTAATGTATTTACTTCCATGTCAAAAACACCAGTTTTGTTGGCAAACTTTAAGCTCACTCTAAAGTATCAATAGCATAAAATAGCTCATATTTACATAGCATTTAAAAGTTTACAAAGTGCTTTATACATGTCAACTTATTTGAACCTTGTCATTTGTTAAGGATTATTCTTGACATTTAGTCCATAGGATTGTTATCCTTTCATAAAATGCAATGGATAATTTTCTCATGCCTCTCCTAGAATGACAGTAACACAGTGCTTACCCACAGAAAAATATATGAGTATAGATAAGTTCTGTCCCTTCATGGGTCAGGAAGACCTTAATTCCAAGTCCCTTTTTCATTTTCCAGAAATCAGTTGTTGGTAATTTAACTTCTTAGAAAAATGATTGTTTTCTACTTTTTGGTGCATACATCATTACTCATATGTGCATCCAGGCCACAGTTATAACAAACTAGAATATACTTTTACCTATTTATTTGTATTGTACTGGTGATAATCTTGCATGGAATGACCATGATCTCTGGTCACTTGTCCTCTGGTTGCCCTGAAAGGAATATTTCTTCTGTCCTTTATGATACTTTCAACAGACATTTGCCCTTGAGGCCAAGAAACCAAAAAGCTTGATGACTTGATTTCTACAATCCACATATGGGAACATATACTGGATCTAAGTTAAGATTAAATTTAGCAAGTGAAAAGGATTGTTTTTGGTTTGCTTTTTGCTGCTTGGAAATAACACTCAAATTGGTTTACTCTAACACCTGATTAAAATTTGGCACCTTTTGTTCACAGTCAGGTCTAATTAAATATGGCTTTATCTCTTTAGCTCCTGCCATACTGCTGAACACATATTAATCCAATGGTATCTACTTCTTAAAATTTTATTACTCTCTTTTCTATCTGTTTCTCTTGTTCATTTTCTATTTGAGATAAAAGTAGAAAGGCTTCTACTTTTTCCCCCAAGTCTTGGATGAATGAACTTATCACATGCTTGCTATAGTGTCCCACCAATATCTAATCGCCTTTCAAAGATCTGAAAGCATACTTATCATTTATCTCCAGGTTCTACAGCACAATTTTAAAAGCTATGATTTTAAAGCTTTTTAGAAGACCACTCTTTTTCACCCATTTATGTTAGTGGACAATGATGCAGTGTTTGGTTGAATTTGTTACTCATTCTATATTTCATTTTTCATTGAGAGGTAGATGCTTTCCTGAGAAAAATATTAATTTAGGTATGTGGTTCAAATGCATTGCACCTGTGAAGCACAGAATTCTAACACCACCAATAATTCCCACTAGTAATTTGGATGGCTTTTTATTCCAGGTGACACATTATACAACACTGAGCCTATAGTCAGGAACATCTAAGTTCAAATCTGGCCTCAGACACTAGCTGTTTGATCCTGGGCAAGTCACTTAACCCTATTTGTCTCAGTTTCATCATCTGTAAAAATGAGCTGGAGAAGGAAACAGCAAACTATTTCCAGGATCTTTGCCATAAAAACCCTAAATGGGGTCACAAGGAGTTGGACATAACTGAAAAACAAACAAAAAACTCAAAACAACAAATCTATTATTTCCTTCAAAGTTTCTAGGGTATCTAATGAGAGGTGGAGGGAGGGATATGGGTACACTATCCTAAGTCCCCACCAGTGTGCTACATATTTAAAAAAAATACACACACACACAAAAATTCTTGTTGATTCAGTTAGCTCTGAACAAAGGCATTTATTCAAGATTCAAAGAGGAAGTGCCAAGATGGCAGAGAAAAGCAGGGACTTGACCAACCTCTCCTAAATTCCCCTAAAAACAACAGTAAGTTATTTCCTCAAAGCAAATTCTAGAGCAGCAGAACTTACAAAAAAGATATGGTGAAGCAACTTTTTAGCCCAAGATAAACTAGAGGGAAGGTATCTGTTGCACCAGGGTGAGAATGCAAGACAGTGGAGGTGACTTCCTAATAAGACACAGCAACAGGCCATGCCTCAGCAAGCCAATGTCAGGCCTTGGTGGTCACTGAATCTGAAGCAGTGGTGGAGTTATCAGCACACAGACTGTAAGGAAGAAGGAAATTACAGAGGTTCCTTTGCTGGTAGTGGGTGCAGGACTCTGTTACACTTCCTGTACATGGATCTGGATCACAGTCCTGGATGGCAGGCCCAGAGCAAAGAGGAGGAGTAGCATACCAAAATTTGTGCCTGCAGTGGAATGGGGACTCTGGTAACAGTTCCAGCCAGAATAGAGTGCTCATGTTCATTCATAGACTAGAGAACAAACCAGAAGATTTGTAAACACAGTTCTTGGATCACACCACCTTATAAGGACTAAAAACTCACATACTCTAAGAGCTAGCTCTGTAAACAGCTAAACAAGCAGGAGCAAAGCTCAACTTTAACAAAAAGTTAAATGTCAAGAAATAGGCTGGAGAAATGAGCAAACAATATAAAAAAGATCTTGACCATAGAAAATGTCAGATTACAGCAAGTGTTATGCCTTTTTTTTGTAGTGGTGTTTCCATTAATAAAACATTATCAGATGTTGCAATTGAAGCAAAACCAGGAAAACAGTATGACCATAGCACTGAAAATGGAAACAGTATCAAATAAACAGTATTCTGGCATTGCACCATTTGACAGTGTTGAAGAATTTGGTCATTTTTTAATTCCATTACTTGTTTTCAGTGTTCTACAATCACTTCCAGATATCTTAGAATTTTTCCCCTCCCTCCCCATTCCATCCCCACGATGGCATGCCTTCTGATATAGGTTCTACACATACGTTCCAATGAAATACATTTTTACCTTAGTCATATCGAGTAGAAGAACAAAAATGAATGGGGGAAACCATAAAATAAAACAAAACATAATACAAAAGTAAATTGTCAGCTTCATTCCGTGATCCAATTCCATAGTTCTTTCACTGGATGTGGAAGGTGTTTTGCCTCAAAAGTCCATTGGGGATTACTTAGGCACTTGCTTTGCCATGAAGGACTATGTCTGCCTGAAAAATTCCTTGCACACTGTGGTTGTTGCTGTGTACAAAGTTCTCCTGTTTCTGCTCCTTTCACTTAACATCAGTTTATACAAGTCTTTCCAGGCCTTTATGAAGTCTTCTTGTTCATCATTTCTTATAGCACAATAGTATTCCATTATAATCATATACCACAATTTGTTCAGCCATTCTCCAATTGATGGGCATTCCCTTGATTTCCAGTTTTTGGCCACCACAAAGAGAGCTGCTATAAATATTTTTGTACGTGTTGGACTCTTTCTCATTTTTATCATCTTTTAGGGATATAGTCCTAGAAGCAATATTTCTGGGTCAAAGGTTATGCACATTGCTCTCCAAAATGGTTGAATCAGCTCACAGTTCCATCAACTATAAATTAGTGTTCCAATTCTCCCACATCTATTCCAACATTTATTATCTTCCTGTTTTGTCATGTTCGTCAGTCTGATAAGTGTGATGTGGTACCTCAAGAGTTGTTTTGATTTGCATCTCTCTAATCAAAAGAGATTTGGAGCATTTTTTCATATGATGATAGCTAGTATTAATTTCTTCCTCTGACAACTGCCTGTTCATAGCCTTTGACCATTTATCAACTGGGGAATGACTTGTATTCTTGTACATTTGACTCAGTTCTCTATATATTTTAGAAATGAGCCCTTTATCACAAACACTGGTAGCAAAAATTCTTTCCCAGTTTTCTGCTTCTCTCCTAGTCTTGGTTGTACTGGGTTTGCTTGTGCAAAAACTTCTCAATTTAATGTCATCAAAATTATCCATTTTGTACTTCATAATATTCTCTATCTCATTTGGTCAAAATTTTCTCCATTTTCCAGAAAACTAACTAATACACTACTTCTTACTCAATTAATTTGTTTATAGTGTTGGTGCTTATACCTAGATTGCGTATCTCTTTAGACTTTATTCTTGGGTATGGTGTAAGGCATTAGTCTATGCCAAGTATCTGCTACATTGTTATCCAGTTTTCTCTGGAAGTTTTGTAAAACAGTGAGTTCTTATCCCAGAAGCTGTGGTCCTTTCATTTATCAAACAGTAGATTCCTATGTTCATCAACTACTGCATTTTGAGTACCTAACCCAATCCACTGGTCTACCCCTCTATTTCTTAGCCTGTGGCAAGTTATTTAAACGATTGCTGCGTTATAATACAATGTGAGATCTGGTAGGACTAGGTCACCTTCCCTAGCATTTCTTTCATTAGTTCCCTTGATATTTGGACCTTTTGTTCTTCCAGATGACTTTTGATATTATTTTTCCCAGTTCTAGAAAATAATTACATAGTAGTTTGATTGGTATGGCACTGAACAAGTAAATTAAAGTACAACTGTCATTTTTATTATTTTAGCTTGGCCTACCTATGAACAACTAATGTTTTTCCCCTTACTTCAATGTGAATTTATTTTTGTGAAAAGTGTACTGGTATTGAGTTCAGATAATCCTTGAGTTTATTTTGGCAGATAGACTCCCAGATATTTTGTACTGTCTACCAAAGTTTTGAAAGAGATTTCTCTCTCTATCTCCCGCTATTGGGCTTTGTTAGTAATATATAGAAATACAGATGATTTATGTGGGTTTATTTTGTAACCTGTAATTTTGCCAAAGTTGTTCAGGATTTTAAGTAGTTTTTTGCTTGATTCTCTAGAATTCTCTAAGCATATCATCATATCACCTACAAAGAGTGATAACTTAATTTCTTCTTTGCCTATTCTAATTCCTTCAATTTCTTTTTCTTTTTTATTTCTACAGTTAGCATTTCTAATATCATATTGAATAACAGTGTTGCTAATGGACATTCTTCTTTCATCCCTGATCTTATCGGAAATGCATCTAGGTTATCCCCAGTATGTAATGTTTGCTCATGATTTTAGGTAAATACTGCTTATTAGTTTTATAGAAGGCTCCATTTATTCCTATGCTCTCCAATGTTTTCAATAGGAAAGGCTGTTATAGTTTGTCAAAAGTTTTCTCTGCATCTATTGAGATAATCATGTTGTTTCTGCTAGATTGGTTGGTGATATGATCAATAATGCTGAGAGTTTTCCTAACTATGATCCAGCCCTGCATTCCTGGTATAAATCCTACCTGATCATAATGTATTATTCTCATGAAAACTTGCTTTATTCTCTTTGCTAAGATCTTGTTTACAATTTTCTCATCTATATTCCATAGGGAAAATGGTATGTAATTTTCTTTCTCTGTTTTGGCTCTTCCTGTTTTAGGTATCAAAATTATATTTGTATCATAAAAAGAATTTAATAGGACTCTTTCTTCACCAATTTTCCCAAATATTCTATGTAGTGGTGGAATTAACTGTTCTTTAATTTTTTGGTAGAATTCACTTGTAAATCCATCTGATTCTGGAGATTTTTTCCTGGGGAGTTCATTAATTGCTTTTTCAATTTCTATACCTGAGATAGGGTTATTTAGGTATTCAACTTCCTCTTCTGTTAATCTAGACAATTTATATGTGTAAAATGTTCATTCATTTCACATAGATTGCCAAATTTATAGGCATTCATTAGGGCAAAGTAATTTTAATTACTGTTTTAAATTCCTCCTCAGTGGTGTTGAGATCATCCTCATCATTTTTCATGCTGTTAATTTAGCTATATTCTTTCTTCTTTTTTAAATCAAATTGGCCAAAGTCTTATCAATTGTATTGTTTTTTTTTTCATGAAACCAACTCTTAGTTATATTTATCAGTTCAATAGGTTTCTTAATTTCAGTTTTATTAATCTCTCCTTTGGTTTTCAGTATTTCTAATTTGGTATTACTTGGGGATTTTCAATTTTTTTCTTTTTCTAGCTTTGTCAGGTACATGCCCAATTCATTGATCTCCTCTTTCTCTATTTTATTCATGTAGGCATTCAAAGATAGAAAACTTCCCCTAAGAACTGGTTTTTCAGTGTCCCCTAAGTTTTGCGAGGTTGTCTCATTGTTGTCATTCTCTTGAATATGGTTGTTGATTGTTTCTATGATTTGTTGTTTATTCCACTCATTCTTTATCATTGGAGTCTATTAATGTTTCCAATTTTGGTTTGTCTTTCTATGACCTTTTTTTACATATAATTTTTATTTTATAATGATCTGAGCTGTATACATTGACCATCTCTGCCTTTCTGCACTGGATTATGAGGATTTTATGCCCCAGTACATGGTCAGTACATATATTCCTTTGTATCCCTATTCAATTTTCTCTGGAGATGTATCATATATTTTCCCCATACAAAGTTCTATTCACCTCCTTAACTTCTTTCTTATTTTGAAGCTAGATTTGTCAAGTTCAAAGAGAAGGGAGGTTGAGGCCCTCCACTAGTATAGTTTGTTGTCTGTTTCTTCCCGCAACTCCCTTAACTTTCTCCTCTATGATTTTGGATGCTATATCACTTGGAGCATATATGTTTAGTAACTATATTGTTTCATTGTATGTGGTGCTTTTTAGCAGGATATAGTTTCCTTCCTTATCTCTTTTGATTAGATCTATTTCTGCTTTTACTTTGTCTGAGATGAGCATTGATTTCCCTGCTTTTTTTACATCAGTTGTAGCACAATATATTCTGTTCCAACCTTTTACCTTTACCCTGTGTTTATCTCCCTGTTTCAAATGCGTTTCTTTAAAAGAACATATTATAGTTTTTAATCCATTCAATTATCCACCTCAGTTTCATGGGAAAGTTCCTTCCATTCACATTCATAGTTATGATTGCTATCTGTATCTTTCCACCCATTTGACCCCGTTTATGATTTTAGTTCTCCCCTTTCCTTTCCCCTCCACTATAGAGTTTTAATTTTTGACCACTGTCTCCCTCAGTCTCCCCTGCCTCCATTCAGGCCATTCCCTTTTACTCCCTTTTTCCCTTACTACTTCTTCCTTCCATTTTACTCTCCTCTCCCTTTTCTTTCCACTCCTACTGCCTACAGAGACAGTTAGATTTCTTTGTCCCTTAGTTTGCTGTTGAACCAAAGCAAATAAGAGTAAATATCAAACAATGCTCATCTCCCTCCTCTCTTTCCCTCTGCTGTAATAAGTTCTGTGCCTCTTCTTGTAATGTATCTTTTTTTGCCTCTTCCTTTTCACATCTCCTGTTACAATCCCTTTGCACCTTTAAATCACATTTTTATCATCACATAATTTAATTTATACCCACTCCCTTTTTCTATGTGTATCCCTTTAAAATATCATAATAAATATACAATTTTCAAGATTAACTGGTATCACTTTGCTTTATAGGGATGTAAATAGTTTGCCCATATTGAATAACATTTTTTATCCTGTTTACTTTTTTTATTCTGTCTTTCTTGAGATTTGTGATTGAAGATTCAATATTGACATCTGATCTTTTCATCAAGAATGTCTGGAAATCTCTAATTTCTTTGAATGCCCATCTCCTTGCCTGAAATATTGTGCTCCATTTTGCTGGATAATTGATCTTTGGTTGTGGTGCCAGCTCCTTTGCATTATTGAATTTCCTATTACAATACCTCTGATCTTTTAATGTAGAACCTTTAAGGTCCTGTGGGATCTTGATTCTAATTCCTTGATTTTTGAATGGTTTCTTCTTGCTATCAGCAGGATTTTCTCCTTCATTTGAAAGTTTTGGAATTAGACAACAATATTCCTTGGAGTTTACATTTTGAGATCCCTTTCAAGAGGTGAACAATGGATCTTCCTAATTACTATTTTGCCCTATGGATCTAGGTAGTCTGGGCAATTTTCCTTGATAATTTCTTTGAAGATATTATCCAGGCTCTTCTTTTTTTTCTTCATGGCTTTCTGGTAGATCAAAAATTCTTAGCTTTTCTCTCCTGGATCTATTTTCAGTTGTTTTTCCAATGAGATATTTTACATTTTCTTCTGTTTTTTTCATTCTTTAGGTTCTGTTTGACTTGATGTCTCATAGAGTCATTAGCTTTTACTTGCCCAATTCTAATTTTTAGTAGATAGTTTTCTTATATTAACTTTTACATCTCCTTTTCCATCTGTATAGTTGTTCCTTTTAAGGAGTTATTTTCTCCATTTAGTTTTTGTACTTCCTTTTCCATTTGTCCAGTTTTCCCAGTTAGGTTCTGTGCTTCCTTTCTCATTTGTCCAATTTTCCTTTTAAATTCTTCTGTGATTTCTTTTTTTTCATATTTTTAAAATCATGAGCAGTTTTTCTTCAACTTCTCTAATTTGGCTTTTAAAATCCTTTTTGAACTCTTCCAAGAATGCTCTTTGGACTTGAGACCAGTTCACAGTCCCTTCTGAAGTTTGAAATGGGAGTACAATCTCAATGCTGACATCTTTTATTTTTTTGATTTGGTCCTTGTCCCCATACAAAGATTCGACTATCTTTTCTTTTCTGGTTTGCATCTTGCTCATGATGATCACTCTTTTCCTGGCTTTTAAAGTGGGTCTTGGCTTCTGGGGCACAGGGGTCTCTGTACCATGGTTCTTGTGTTTAGAACCTGAGGTTTTGTGTATTGTGGCTTTGGTTGTTTCTGCTAGAAGCTAAAATGCTGCAGCTTACCTGGTGTTGAGCTGGCTACTGTGCCAAAACAGAGGCCGGGTGAAGTCTTTCTGAGTTTCGCTGGAGGGTTGGGGAGAGTTGGTCTGGCCACAGGAGGTCTCTCCTCCTGAGCTATAGCATAAGCATGTTCAGTGGTTGGTGAACCTTGTCTTTGCTATTGTCTTCCTGATTTCACTGACTATGTTGGGGCATCCCTGAAGTCCTGGTGTTGGCAATTACAAGCTCCACACCCCTGGGGCCCAGAATCTTCTCTTGGTTTGCTAAGATCGGGCTGGCTGAGACAGTTCTGGTCCTGCATTGGTACCCTTCAGCCACAACAAGAGGGACCCCTCTTGGCTATTTTTCTAGCCTCATGGACTAAGGGACTATTTATGGCTTCTGCTGATCCCACTGTTCAGAATTTTTACTGAGGAGATATTTTCTGGGTTTTTCAAGGTCAACAAGGGGAGGAGAATAACATTTACTGATCACTCCATTATCTTTACTCCTGGAAGTTCAAGTAAGTGACTTACAGACTTTTAATCTGATGGCTGATCTTCTCAGGAGTGGCCACTACAGTTACCTGGGGTTTTGCAGTTCTCTCTTGCTCACTTCCACTGGACTCCCATCCTGGGCTGATATGTTTGAGATTACACAGTGTTGCTGCTGCTTCAGAAGTTCCAGGGCTTCCTACTTGGCTTTGCTATGGTGGATTTCTAGCTGGTACACCTGGTGCACTGTGAGCTCTTCCAAAACCATGCAACAGATCCTTCCTATTGACCTTCCAGGCTTTCCTTTGATGGAAATCTGACACAATCTGTCTCTTTTTGGATTCTGACACTAAAATTTTTTCACAATCTCTTTTTAGAGGTAAATGAAAGAGTTTGTTTTAGAGTTTAGGTGAGTACTCTAGATAAGTTGCTCTCACACCTCCATCTTGGCTTCATACCTTGGAACACACTCTTATATCTGTGACAAAACAACATAAGGGGGTATTAAAATGTGTATGTATATACATGTATATATAATCACACACCTACATAAACAAAAACGTATATTTATATTAAAAACAGAGTTGTCATAAGCCAAAATTTGATTAAACAATTTTTTATTGTGAACTCTCATTTATTAATGTTTAATTGTGTATATGTATGTGAAGCCTATTAGTAAGAAGTCAATTCTGTTTACAAGTTAATTCTATCTACTCTCTACTACTTGCACCTTAAAATCTAGAGAACCACTTTAGATAAAATATTTGCTTACCCAATTTAGAGTCATGAATGAAGAATGCTTAGTTCAACTGCTAGACTAACTTGATGTTTTGTTTTGTGTGTTTATTTGCTGCTAAAAGGAAGAGGTAAGGAGTCAGTTAACTTCATCTACCTACTTCACTATATTGTGAGGAAAATAGCCAGAAACCTTTAAGCAAAATTTAAACATGCATCTTTACTACCATACTGCCAGTACTACTGCTACTGCTACTGCTGCTGCTACTATTACTACTACTGTAATGCTGCTGCTCCTGCTGGTACTACTACTAGCAGGACTACCATAAATTGAATATCACTTTAAGGATGTGAAGTTTTATTTCTAATAAAGGTGGAATATAGAAATAGTAATATTAGTTTTGACATTGTTGATTCTTTCCATATATTTAATAAATTTTGTTCTAGGCTCCCTATTGTTTAATTCAAAGGTGCTAATTTGTTTATTTTCTAAATCTCATCCTTCCAATAACAGGACTTGTTTGAAGAAATATATTGGACTGAATTTGACCTTCTATAACATAATTTCTATAACCTGACAGATGGAGACCTCTAAACAGTGTTTCAAGCCCACAGCTTACCAATTTGGATGAGCTTCTACCAAATAAGATTCATGGGGGCACCCAAAGGACTAATCATTGTTGTTATTCCTAGGATCACTGCTTTAGTATATATTTGTTTTTGATTCAGAAATTAACTTGTGGACTACTGTTAAACATTCCATTGATTCTGACACACTCCATTCTACCTCTGTGGGTGAAAAGAACTTCCTTCATCCCCAGTCCTTCACAATGACCACTCTACATTTGTAGGTAGTGTAATCTGACTCACTGACTGGATAAAGTTTTCCTAGTTTCTTTACAGACTGGGAAATTGTCAAAAAGCACTTCAAAAGTAAACAAAATATATAGCAGTGGTTACTTATTATCATATTTAATTCACATCACTAAAGGCCAAAAAGAAATACCCAGCCACATGATCAGAAGCAGAGAGGAACAGGAAAAAGAAGAGAAATGATTCAAATATCACCAGGTAGAACTCCAAAAGGGTCACTTACTAGAGTCCCAGGAGATATAATGATCCTCAGGCTACACCTAGGAAATCAAAGGTGTGCCAGTGACTGCAATTCTAGAAGGTTCTAAGAAACCTTCTTCAAACCTGAACCATAATTATTTCAAGCTTTCCATCAGACTTTTTGGTTGATCTAGGCAATATATATATATATATATACACACACACACACATATATATATATGTATATATATATACATATATATATGTATATATATACATATATATATACATATATATATTCTTATCTATATCAATTTCTTTTTTTAATAAGGAGAGGAAAAAGGGAATTATATAAAGGATCTCATTATATTATAATATTTTATTATTAGAAACCTGTGATATTTCAAAGGCTGAAGGGGAAAATGAGTTATGTTATTTCTAATATCTAATAATTTAATGAAAATATGAACATTTGAAACAAATCACATTTTAAAAGCAAATAACTATAAAGACTACTGAAACTTTAATGATGAGAAAAATCATTAATTTAAAAGCTAGTCTTAAGGCAATGTAACAGTGGTTATAGTGGATGTAGATAGACTGAGGGTCAGATCTTGTTTCAGAAACTTAATGTCTGTGTCACCCTGAGGAAACTCTCAATTCTTCCAAGACTCAGTTTTCTCATCTTTAAAATAAGCGTAATAATTGCACATAGAAATAGAATTGCACTATCAAATGAGATAATTACATACAATATTATGAAAGTTTATATAGACATGAGGTCTTCAGAGAAAGAATGATGTAATAGAAAGAGTCATAAATGAAATGATAACAGAGACTTGAGTCAAAATCCAACCTCTAATACTGCATAGTCCAGAGTAATTTTTCTCCCCTGAAACTGTTTCTTGATCTATAAGACAAAGACATTTGACTAACTTCATCACTAGGTTAAACTATGGGTCAAATGAAATAATAAAAGAGATGCTATACGATATGATAAATGGTTTAATATAAATATTTTACCTTATCCAATAAACGGAGAGGTTTGAAAAGCTCAGAGCAATAGACAAAGTGAGTTATTAGCCACTGGATATAATTGTGAACATTTGCTTCTTATTTCCATATTTAAACAGGACATTAAGGTAATTAAGGTGACTTCTGAGCAGTCTGTAAGTATAGCATATCATGCCAATGTTATTCAGCGTGGGTAACTCGATGGTTACACTCAGTGATCTGTTGGAATGTGACAAAATTTTGGCATTTTTAGTTCTATTTATTTTTTGTCTAAATATTTAGAGAATAAAACTAATATGTGATGGCATTGTGCCCTCACTCAGTCTGTGTCTGACAATGTCACGTTAGCTACAATACATGAAATATAGTCAATGAAAGTTGGAGTTTTAGAGTCCTGAAGGGTTGACAGTGACACCCTCACTTGTCCATTCCCTGTCAGCCAATTGAGACACATTGCAGTGTACACTTGCCAAATGAAGTGGACTTATGGATTATATTATCTAGTTTTTACTAACTAACCTTCACAAAATAGGTAAGTGACTTAAAAGATATTCCCCCAAAGAAACCACAGATTGAAGATAATAATTATAATGTGAGTAAGAGGCAACAATAGGAAGTGGCAGGGCTGACACGTCTCCTACTCCTGGTACAAGCTGTTCATCTGTCACATTAGGAGATAAAAATCGGATCTGACAAGAAGTGAAGCAAAAAAATTCAAATTTATCAAGAGGATTATTTGAAATATGAATTTAAATTGACTATCATTAATGAGGTACCTTGCTGAAAATCTATATTATGCCTTAATATACTAGCTAATGTTAGTAGGAAACCATCATGAATAGCAAGGCATTTAAAAAGGAAGCTTTTGTCCTCACAATGATGTATATGTATATACGTGTCACTTATAAAAAAAATCTTCATGCTTAGAAAACATGTACACAGGATTTTCTAACCCATTTAAAAATCTTCCAAATGATGTTTCAGTTTCATTTGTTAGAAAGATGAAAACAGAAGATCTGAGTGCAATGGGGAAGATGGTCATTAGGTGATTTAAATAACAGTGTTAAAGTGGGAACGTGCAAGGCAAAGTTGGAATTTGTTCCAAATACTAATAGCTGTTCGACCCCAGACAAGTTATTTAACATCTTTAAGCCTCATTTTCTTCATCTATAAAATTGATGGGACTGGACTCGATTGCTCCTAAGATTCCTTCTACTTCTAAATCTATGATCCTCTGATCCCTAAATGAGAATTTAGTAGCCAGCTTTCAACAAATACTTTCACATAAATTGGTGGATAGAGTTGAAAGATGAATATCACAATTTAATAATAATAATAATAATAATAGTTAAAATGTAAATAATACTTTAAAGACTGAAAGGATTTTTACAAATATTTTCTCATTTTATCATCATAAGAAACCTAGAAAGCAGATGTTATTGTTATTCTTCTTTTACAGATGAAGAAACAGTTGTTAAGTGACTTGCTTAGTTTAGTAAGAAGATCAATATATGCTTTTTTCGGATCTTTTACCATTTAAGAAGGGTAGCCAAGGCATTCAACTCATTATTTCCCACCTGAATGCAATTTTGGACATTATGATATCCAGAAACATTGGACTGCAAAATGAAATCAACTTTGAAACTTACACCTTGTCAAAACTCCCCTGTCCTTGGGACTTGTTTCTCTCTCTTGTTAGATATGATGGGGAATGGGCCTGTGGGGACTCTTTCTACTAGATTTTCCATTGGACTAGGGGATTCAGGGCCTTTACCTCATGATTTCCTACCTGACTGCTCTACTGGATTTCATGATCGCCAGAAACTCGTCGTCTTGCAAAATGAAATCTACTCTGTAACATACCTCTTCAGACCATTTCCTATGTATGAATGTATACCAGACAATACAAAGGGAAGAAGCTCTCCCATTAGGACTCAGCTCAATCAAGAAAGTCTAAATGTTACTCTAGAGGAAGTTCCTCTTAGTCTATAGTACAGCAAACTCAGAATAGGGACATGATAGGCATCGTTAGCTTTTCTTATGTCTTCCCATACTCTTTCCTTCAGCAAGGTCAGATAGGGTTGACTTTACCTTTTTCTCTATGTCTCTGTCTCTCTGTCTGTCTCTCTGTCTCTGTCTCTCTCTCTCTTTGTCTCTCTCTGTCTCTCTTTGTCTCTGTTTGTCTCTGTCTCTGTCTCTGTCTCTCTCTCACTCTCTCTTTCTCCTGCTTTCTTTCTCTAGAAGTACCAGAAGGGTTTAATCTACACCAATGAGGAAAGAATCCTATAAGTCCTATCCCAATAAGCTTTGGGAATGTGGTAAACCCCAACATTTAGCACAATGCATGATACATAGTAAATGTTAATAAATCTTTATCAACTCTGATTTTGACTCTGATTCTTTCATTTGAATCTTCTATGTTGTATCTCTTTAATTATAAAATCATCATTAAAATCAAGTATTAAAACAGATGTAATTTAAAACCAGATTTTGCAATTGCAATTTCACTAAGTATTAAACAGATACACATACATGCATGTGTTATGTATGTGTATTAACGCAGGATTTTTTACAAAGGAATATTTATTGCAAAAGGTAACATCACATACATATAAACATACTCCCCTTAAGGTATGAGAGGAATATTCCCTCTTCCCCTTTGTACCATTTCAGTCTGGGGAAGAGAAAGAAGATTGAGTTCATAGCTTAGCTTGGTTGCCATAGAACAGAGTGCCATATCCAAGTGGGACATCCCCTATTTTCAAGTCCAAAATTCCCACTGAACAGCTCCCCAGACCCTTAGGGTTTACTTGCCAAGGTAGCTGGCCATACCACCCTGCCTGCAATTTTATCTCTGAGGTTGTTGTGGCTCGAACTACCTTGTCGTGTGGGGAATGACCTCTGGATCCCATAAGTGAAGGCAAACAACACTTCCAGTACCATTTCTTAGAGGAGGCAAAAAAGAGGTAAATAGGTTGGGAGTGGGGGGGAGAGTTTTCCTTCCCTCCTCATTGGTTCAGTTGATAGTTCCATCCTGGGCAAAGCATATAGGACAAAAAGTGACCAATCTGGTTTCATTAGTTTTAACAATAAAGGCAGAAAATTAAAAGAGACTACCTCAACCCACATAGTAGGAGAAGCAGACAAACCAGCATATTCAAAGGTACCTTGAGGCTGGCTCCACATGAAGACTGGGCATGCCCAGAAACCAGGGCTACACATTTTTCCCTTATTGCTATTTGATGTTCTGAGAAATTAGGCAAGGGTACATTTTTTTTTTCTTTTCTTCTTTATTTTTATCTCTCTCTCCCACCCTCCAACCTCACAGTTCCAGTCCTAAAATCAGAAGAGTTCTCTCTAGTCTCTGTGGAGGCAGGCATAAGCAATTTCCCTTTCATTTACTTCCCCAGGGTCATGCAGTAAAAATTTCAAATATATCATAATGACCTATATGTGCAGATGAAAATCACAATTTTCTCCAACTTTTCAGCTGTGATATTTTTGATGACATCTAAGTACTTCACCCAGTATGAACAACGTGAAAAGAACGAGTAAGAGAATAAGGAGAATCTTTCTCTTTCTTACCTTTTTTACCCCCTCCAAAAATGGGATGGGAAAGAGTGTTTGTTTATCTGTGTGGTCTGTCCTCAATTTTAAGAGCCAGAGTTGATCCTCACAAGACGAAAGAGTTTGAACTAAGGTGACCTCTGAGTCAGGATTGTGGCAGGGTTGACCAGCCAGCCAGCCTGGCAGGAAACTCTGTGAAGTTTGGGTGTCTGGGACTTGAGCCCAATGGAGATTTTGGACTTGGAATTGGCACTCTTTTCTATGGGAAATGACCTAAGGTATAAACTGAATTTTCTTCCTCTACCCAGGGACTGAGATATTGCAAAGAGGAAGGGAGTTATGTCTCCCATATATCTGGAAAGCAGTTTTTGTGTATGTGTGTGTGTATACATATATATGTATGTATATGTACCTATATATGTATATATATATATATATGTGTATGTGTGTATGTGTATATACACATATACACAAAAATATATACACGTATCGATACGTATATATAGTTACCTATTGAAGTAAATATTTTATGTAAAAGGCCCACTGTTGTATATAGGTCCTTACATGAGAAAATATTGAACCCTTCACTTGCGGGGAATTCTAGAGGGATTCTCTGTTAGACCACTACATTTTGAGATACTATAGACTGTGAGGTAATAAAGCAAAGCATGAAGCATATTCAGTCATATTACTCACTGAAATATCAGTAATATCAGAAGTTCTTCATATTGTTGATAAAATAGTTCAAAATGTTATTTTATTTTGACTTTATACTTTTGACTCCTATTTTTGTGTTTTACAATCTACTTAAAAGTATTTATGTTTATAACTTACAAATAAATACATAGATATTTGGACTACATGCACCATTCTTTTAAATGTTTGGCATGCATGATCAAAAATGTTTGGATACCACTGGTATATGAAGAAAAAAACTGGGATAGAAGTCAGTAATCTGAATTTTTATTGTTTTTCAACTACTACATGATATTCAATTAATTTCACCTTGTGAGAGCTGGACTTCATGATTTCTAAGCTTTTTTTTTTCTAACTCTAAAGATCTTGTATTATGAATTGTACAAGTTTTATTTATAAACTTATAGTATATTTGTTTTTATTTACATGCACTATGCTCCAACTTACTTGTCTTTCTAGCCACTTCTCAATTGTGGCATTCCATTTCCTTTTTCCTTACCTTTTTACAAACTGTCTTACAGCCCCCTGCACCACCACCCCTCCTTGGTAATCCCAACATGCACACCTCTCCCTCCCCTCTCTTGTAATTTTCTCACTTCTCATTACTGCTTCATAGAATCCTTATCATGAGAGACATGAAGTCAAAGCATGAACAGCAGATCAGCTCCCTGCTAAGGGAGACCCAAAAAAATGTTAAAGAAATTAACACCTTGAAAACTAGCCTAACTCAATTGGCAAAAGAGGTTCAAAAAGCCAATGAGGAGAAGAATGCTTTCAAAAGCAGAATTAGCCAAATGGAAAAGGAGATTCAAAAGCTCACTGAAGAAAATAGTTCTTTCAAAATTAGAATGGCACAGATGGAGGCTAATGACTTTATGCAAAACCAAGAAATCACAGAACAAAGAGAGAAGAATGGAAAAATGGAAGATAATGTGAAATATCTCATTGGAAAAACAACAGACCTGGAAAATAGATCCAGGAGAGACAATTTAAAAATTATGGGACTACCTGAAAGCCATGATCAAAAGAAGAGCCTAGACATCATCTTTCATGAAATTATCAAGGAAAACTGCCCTGAGATTCTAGAACCAGAGGGCAAAATAAATATTCAAGGAATCCACAGAACACCACCTGAAAGAGATCCAAAAAGAGAAACACCTAGGAACATTGTGGCCAAATTCCAGAGTTCCCAGGTCAAGGAGAAAATACTGCAGGCAGCTAGAAAGAAACAATTCAAGTATTGTGGAAATACAATCAGGATAACACAAGATCTAGCAGCCTCTACATTAAGGGATCGAAGGGCATGGAACAGTATATTCCAGAAGTCAAAGGAACTAGGACTAAAACCAATTATCACCTACCCAGCAAAACTGACTATAATACTTCAGGGGAAAAAATGGTCTTTCAATGAAATAGAGGATTTTCAAGTATTCTTGATGAAAAGACCAGAGCTGAAAAGAAAATTTGACTTTCAAACACAAGAATGAAGAGAACCATGAAAAGGTGAACAGCAAAGTGAAGTCATAAGGGACTTACTAAAGCTGAACTGTTTACATTCCTACATGGAAAGACAATATTTGTAACTCTTGAAACATTTCAGTATCTGGGTACTGGGTGGGATTACACATGCACACACGCTCACATACATAGAGACAGAGTGCACAGAGTGAATTGAATAGGATGGGATCATATCTTTAAAACAAAATGAAATCAAGCAGTGAGAGAGAAATATATTGGGAGGAGAAAGGGAGAAATTGAATGGGGCAGGTTATCTCTCATAAAAGAGGCAATCAAAAGACTCATTAGTGGAGGGATAAAGAGGGGAGGTGAGAGAAAAACATGAAGTCTACTCTCATCACATTCCACTAAATAAAAGAATAAAGTGCACACTCATTTTGGTAGGAAAACCTATCTCACAATACAGGAAAGTGAGGGATAAGGGGACAAGTAGGGTGGGGGGGATGATAGAAGGGAGGGCATGAGGAGGAGAGTGCAATTCGAGGTCGACACTCATGGGGAGGGATAGGATCAAAAGAGAATAGAAGTAATGGGGGACAGGATAGGATGGAGGGAAATATAGTTAGTCCTATACAACACAACTATTATGGAAGTCATTTGCAAAACTACACAGATATGGCCTATATTGAATTGCTTGCCTTCCAAAGGGAAGGGGTGGGGAGGGAGGGAGGAAGAGAAGTTGGAACTCAAAGTGTTAGGATCAACTGTCGAGTAATGTTCTTGCCACTAGGAAATAAGAAAAACAGGTAAAGGGGTATAGAAAGCTATCTGCCCCTACAGGACAAAAGAGAAGATGGAGACAAGGGCACTGAGGGATGATAGAAGAGAGAGCAAATTGGTCATAGGGGCAATTAGAATGCTTGGTGTTTGGGGGGGGGGGTGGGGATAAAAGGGGAGAAAATTTGTAACCCAAAATTTTGTGAAAATGAATGTTAAAAGTTAAATAAATAAATTTAATAAAAAAAAAAAAAGAATCCTTATCATGTTTCAAAACTCTGTTGAATTCACATGCCATGAGAAGCCCATCTTGAAACTTTGTCTTGATTTGATAGTATAAATGACTCCACATTTTTTTTTAAACCTATTTTATGTGTGCACGTTGTTTCCCCCCAATACTATAGTATATGTTTTTGGGAACAGCCAGTTGGTACCTTTGTGTATCCATTGAATCTAGAGCCTTGTACTTCATAATTTTTCATTGAATGAATAAAGTCTAATTTTTTTTAAATGCAAGAAAAAACTTGAATTTATTAATCTTCTGGACTGTGTTAAAAAAAAAAGTTGGAGATCTTTGAAAAAGATTTGAGAAATTTATTTTATGATTCTGAAAGAGAAAAGAATAATAGAATGATAGCAGCTTAGCTAATTCTTCATTGATAAAATTTCTGTCATTTCCCCAGAGTGGATGAACTTTGAGAAATATAGCTATTAAAAATAAATAAATAAACTAAAGAATAGTCCTAAGAGCACAGTCTCTTTCACAGAGTAGGAGTTTTCTAAATGTTTATTGAATCAAGCTGTGTATTGTGTCAAAAAGGCAACCCTCTGTGAAGAAAGGAAATGATTTCCTAAAGTTGTTCCTTGTTCATTCAGTCCCAGTCTACATTTCTTTTGGTGAATCATATTATAACACACTAGGGACAGCCATTCTCTGTTCAAAGCAGATGGTACTTGCCAATTTCTAATCGGGAACTTGCCAGCTCAGTGAAAACCTCCAGGGGATCCCTTTGTCAAAGTGAAGGGAAATTAAGAAGCTCCTGCAAGACTAGGAGAAGGCCAATTGTTGAATGCCATGCTGGCAGATGGAATCCAACTTGAGAAAACAAAAACAAAATTAGAAGTTAGTAATTACAAGGAAATTGGGTCTTCCCCACCCACTTGTTTGAAACTCTGTCCCAAACACAAAAAATTCTAATTGCTAATTAGCAGTTTAGGGGTTGCAAAGGGTGAGGTACTATTGAATTACTGACCTTCCAGCAGTAAAAAAACAGAAAAAAATAGTGTATATACTGCTGTTCAGCTTTGAAATTCATTTTAATTTCTCAGTGTGTACCGCACTCCATCATTCAAATAGAAAGGATAAAGCAGAATCCCCTAAAGTCCCTACTGCTCAAAATGACAAAAGTGTAGCAAGGAAGAAACTTACGAAAAGATTTATTCTACGTTTCTCTTATTTTAGGTATTTTACCCCTCCATTCACTGGTTAATATTTAAGTTTTTTAATTTTTTTTTGTTAAGTACAAAAAAGACTGTAAGACTGTGTTTTGAGATGCACCCATTATTCTGAAATAGGTTAAATATAGTCTTATAAGGACAGAAGAAGTAGCTTGGAGATGAGATATTATTATCATGATTCCACACAAGGCTGAACCTTGGCCTTATTTATATGGTGCATTCTCAAGTTTTCATGTATTGTCATTTTAATATTTTTATGTTGTTCTGAGTTGACAAGTGATGGCAGTCTGAATAAAATAGAAGAAAATATTTTCCTGTCCTGCACACTTCAAATAAAAATCTGATCAAAAAATAGAACTTGTCATATGATTGTGATTAGAATATATTGAGAATCAGGACTTTCTTCTAAACCATCCCTTTGGTTTTGAAATAAAATGGGGTTGAAGACATTAATTTGCATTTGCCTATTCTTTGAAAGAGAATGATCTTGTGACTAAAGGAAAATATGGGTGTATGATATAACTGTCATGGTCAACAAACTTTGTATCCTTGATTTGCTGATGATTCAGCAATGGGAGAGTTTTTTCAGTTGTAGGTCATGTTTTCTGATATGCAATGCATTTGTACGCTAATTTGACTGCCATGGTCACCTCTGTAATTGTGAATTCCATGCGAATTCTACCATTGAGTTTGAAGAGTGGATTTCAATTCCCTGGCTAGTGACAATAAAAAGAATGCCATTTAGGGATGATGTATTTCTCCTTGCCTCCCTAGTTTCTGTTTATCAGTCTATTTCTCTTAGCTTTATAGGCAGTTTGAGGACCTCATTGCCTTTTGAACAGATGTTCTTCTCATGCTAAGAATATATGGGTATTTTTCAAGTTGCTCCTTAGAAAAGATTGTATAATTCCATTCCCTTATCCTTTTTCACAGTTTTGTTTTACTTGGTCAGCACATGCTTCCTTCTACTTGGTCCGCACGTGACTCAACTGCTTTCCTTTTGATCAAGGGGAAATGTGCGTGTGTGTGTATGTGTGTGTGTGTGTGTGTGTGTGTGTGTGTGTGCATATATACATATATCCATTTATATGTGTATATGATGCTATTACTTTAAGATGCCTAATAATGAAAAACATAAGCTTTTCTCTCCTCTATGTCATGGAATCACAGATTTAAAGCTGTGAGGCACTTTAGAAATTATCTAGTCCAGAAAAGTGGATATTTTTTCCTTGTTCACATAGCTTATTAGTGACAAAGTCATGAGTAGTACCCAAGTGTTCCTATCTGGAGCTCAGTGTTTTATACATGGCATAACAATGATTGCCTAACAAACACAACATCATTAACAATACCACAAGCATCAAAAAACCTCTATAATTCTTTGCTTCAATATTGTGACAGTCAGAATTTATAATGCTTTAAGACATAAGTATGGCTATTGAAACAAACTTATTGAATAAACAATCACACTTTTACCTGAATAAATCTATTGAGAACAGATTCTCAATTTTGTTAAACAGGAATTTACAACAAAAACTACTACTACTACTATCCCCTACTTATGCCAATGCAAGGTTTTCAAAGACCTTTCCTCATTACAATCATATGGAGTAGGTAGGTAGGGGCAGGAATCATTTTTTCCATTTTATACTTGGGTAAGATAAGAACTTTATTCTTCCTATGCATTTTAGACTTTGAGAAATTTTCACCACAGAGCTTATAATCATTACAGACAAGATTGAGGCTTATTTCTAATAACTTACAACTTGGTAACTAGAAGGGATCTCAATGACCACCCAATATAGTTGACATCTGAAAATGACCTTTCAATGCAATGTCTAGCTTCTGGTAGCAGACTCTAAGTTTAAGATGATTTTTCTTGCAATGAATCAAAATTAGAATCAAATAAAAAAATTAAAAAATAGTCAATGACTACAAAAGTGAAAATCTTGCTAATAGAAAGCTTGACTCATTAATTGGAAAATACAAAACAAAATAATAAATATTCTTTATTACAGATAATATACAACATCTCCCTTACACTGGGCACCCAGCCAGGTTTCTGTATTACAGATAGGATTACAGTTTTGTTTTTATTTAGCTGTTACTCTTTGTTATAAAGAAGGGTCCAATTCACAAGATGCAAGGGGCAGGATACTTCGAAGAAATGATTTTATGCAACAACAGGAACTAATAAAAGTTAATTTTTTTTTATAAATTCAAACTAAGCCTAAATTTATCTTGGGAACTTTTAACCACTACTCTTAGTTTCAGGATTTGGGGCTAAAATAAAACATATCGAATCCACTTTCTATATGATAATCCTCTAAAATACTTGAAGAACATATTCCTTTTAATTTTTTCTCTAAGATAAACATCCCCAATTTCATCAGGTCTGGCATTTCATCTATTATGGCATTCTCTGTCTCACAAAGCCAGAACTCTGTGCTAGGTGAAGGGGGAAAGAAATGCTATAATATCTGTCTTTAAGAACCTTAAAGTGCTTTGGTGTGAACAAATAGACTATATCTAACTCTGATGGAAAATTTTTATACGCTAAAATAATTTCTCAAACTTTTTAAAAATAAGCCTTTGGTAGTTTCCTGAAACCTATGAAAGCATTTTTAGATTGGAATTTTTAAATGCATACAATAAAATACACTGAATTACAAAATAAAGTAATTATACTGAAATAGTTATCACTTCTTTCAAGATCACCAAGTACAGATTGAAAAATGACTTTAAAGTGTAGGAGAAAGTTAGAGAAAAATCTGGCTGATTTCAATTTCTCCAAATTGACTGAAACTAAAAAGGACCAGACAACAAACAGATCAAGTTAAGAGAAGTATCAAATTGTGAAATTTCTCAATAACTGGTATTTTTATTCACTGATGATATCCCTAAGACACTTTGATGCATCCCAGAAACAAAATGTTATATACTTCACAGCAAATCATTTATTTTTGTTTTGTGAGTTTGCAGTCAATGAAAGAATAAATGATAAAAGAATACAGTATGATTTCCTAAAGTATTAAAATATATTGCTAGCCATAGTCAGGAAACTTATGAAAGAAATATTGTGGGGGGTGGAGCTAAGATGGAGGACTAGAAAGACACGCGCAGGATCCTCCCCACAGCCCATAAAATACCCGTAGAGAGGGACTCTCAACAAATTTTGGAGTAGCAGAAGTGGAGAACAACAGAGCGGAGGAGATTTCCAGGCCATGGTGACCTGAAAGGCCCACAGAAATGTCTGTTGTGCTGGACACAGAGCCAGGCACAGAGCCTAGCCCAGCCTTGGCCAAGCAGTGTGGCGTGAAGAGACTCAAGGAATAGGACACCTTGGGGGAGGAATCTCCAATCACAGTATCGGGTCCTCAGATCCCTTGGCCCACAGATGTCAAAGGCCAGTGAAGGGGTTTAATCAGCAGGCCAAGAAGGGAGAAGGGCCTTCCCATAGCTCCTGCAGCAGGCAGCAGCCACAGAGCCTGCACAGCAGCCTGTACAGACTGCTCATGGGTGGAGCGTAAAAACCCCTCAGGGCACTGAAAAGCTGAGTCTTACCTCAGCCCAGGATGGAGGCCCTGGGAGAGCTGGTGTTTGTCTCACACTGAATGGTGGCCCTGCCCATCCAGCTTATCTGAAAATCAACCACCAGTGCTGAATTTATCTGAACTGGAGGCCAAGTGGCTGTGCAGAGGTATCTGTTAAGGTTCTGGGCACAAAAATTCCTCTCTGAATCCAGACCAGTACATACTTGATTGTGCCACGATGGAGGAACTGAGATCTTACAGATTCCCAGAGTATACCCTACTCTTGACAAAGGACCCAAAAGTTAAGTAACTTGTTGGGAAAATGCCCAAAAAAGGGAAAAAGAAATAAGACCATAGAAGGTTACTTTCTTGGTGAACAGATATCTCCTCCCATCCTTTCAGATGAGGAAGAACAATGCTTACCATCAGAGAAAGAAATAAAAGTCAAGGCTTCTGTATCCTAAACATCCAAAATAAATATTCAATGGGCTCAGGCCGTGGAAGAGATCAAAAAGGACTTTGAAAATCAAGTTAGAGAGGTGGAGGAAAAACTGGGAAGAGAAATCAGAGAGATGCAAAAGAAGCATGAAAAGCAGGTCAACACCTTCCTAAAGGGGACCCCCAAAAAATGCTGAAGAAAATAACACCTTGAAATAACAGGCTAACTCAATTGGAAAAAGAGGTTCAAAAAGCTTGAGGAGAAGAATGCTTTCAAAAGCAGAATTAGTCAAATGGAAAAGGAGGTTCAAAAGCTTACTGAAGAAAATAGCTCTTTAAAAATTAGAATGGAACAGATGGAGGCTAATGACTTTGTGAGAAACCAAGAAATCACAAAACAAAACCAAAAGAATGAAAAAATAGAGGATAATGTGAAATATCTCACTGGAAAAATGACTGACCTGGAAAATTGATGCAGGAGAGACAATTTAAAAACTGTGGCACTACCTGAAAGCCATTATCAAAAAAAGAGTCTGGACATAATCTTTCACAAAATTATCAAGGAAAACTGCCCTGAGATTATAGAACCAGAGGGAAAAATAAGTATTGAAAGAATCCACCGATCCCCTCCTGAAAGAGATCCAAAAAGAGAAACTCCTAGGAATATCGTGGCCAAATTCCAGAGTTCCCAGGTCAAGGAGAAAACATTGCAAGCAGCTAGAGAGAAACAATTCAAGTATTGTGGAAATACAATCAGGATAGCAAAGGACCTAGCAGCTTCTACATTAACGGATTGAAGGGTGTGGACTATGAAATTCTAGAAGTCAAAGGAACTAGGACTAAAACCAAGAATCACCTACCTAGCAAAACTGAGTATAATATTTCAGGGGAAAAAATGGTCTTTCAATGAAATCGAGGACTTTCAAGCATTCTTGATGAAAAGACCAGAGCAGAAAAGAAAATTTGACCTTCAAACAGAAGAATGAAGAGAAGGATGAAAAGGTAAACAGCAAAGAGAAGCCATAAGGTACTTACTAAAGTTGAACTGTTTACATTGCTACATGGAAAGACAATATTTGTAACTCTTGAAACTTTTCAATATCTGGGTAGTTGGTGGGATTACACACGTACTCACACACACACACACACACACACACACACACACACAGAGCACAGAGTGAATTGAATAGGATGGGACCATATCTTAAAACAATGAAAATAAGCAGTGAGAGAGAAATATATTGGGAGGAAAAAGGGAGAAATGGAATGGGGCAAATTATCTCTCATAAAAGAGGGAATCAAAAGACCCTTCCGTGGAGGGAAAAGGAGGGGAGGTGAGAGAAAAACATGAAGCTTACTCTAATCACATTAGACTAAAAGAAGAAATAAAATGCACACTCATTTTGGTGTGAAAACCTATCTTACAATACAGGAAAGTGGGAGAGAAGGGTATAAGCAGGGTGGAGGAGAGGATGGAAGAGAGGGCAGTGGGAGGAGGGAGCAATTTGAAGTCAACACTCTTGGGGAGGGATAGGATCCAAAGGGAGAACAGAAACAATGGGGGGCAGGATAGGATGGAGGGAAATATGGTTAGTCTTACACAACACGACTATTATGGAAGTCATTTGCAAAACTACACAGATATGGCCTATATTGAATTGCTTGCCTTCCAAAAGGAATGAGTGGGGAGGGAGGGATGAAGAGAAGTTGGAAGTCAAAGTTTTAGGAACAACTGTCGAGTACTGTTCTTACTACTATGAAATAAGAAATACAGGTAATGAGATATAGAAAGTTATCTGGCCCTGCAGGACAAAAGAGAAGATGGGGACAAGGGAGGGGAGGGATGTTAGAAGAGAGGGCAGATCAGTGATAGTGGCAGTTAGAATGTTCGGCGATTTGGGGAGGGGGAAGGGGAGAAATGGAGAGAAAATTTGGAACCCAAAATTTTGTGAAAATGAATGTTAAAAGTTAAATAAATAAATTTTTAAAAAAAGAAATATTGTGCAATCATAAAATATGAGCAGGGTCAGTTTTTCTTTTTTTAATTATGTTTTTGGTGAAGGAAGTAGAATACTAAATAAACATGAAACCTTGATGGAAGAACTAAGGTGATATCTTGAAGCAGATACTCCCTGTAGTTTTATCAACTTGGATGCTTGTACTGATACACACAAACACACAAATGCACATGTATATGTATATACATATATATGTATGTATCTATGTATATGGGTGTATGAAATGTTGCTATTGTAATGCAAAACAAAAATAAAAAGAACAAAATCCAAGAATATGCTTTTGAAATCTTAAAATAGAGACTTACATGTAAAAACCTCCTAAGTAGATAACATTTTTAAAAATCATAGCTATAGGGGGACAGAGTCAAAATGGTAGAGTGAAAGCACAAGCTTCCTTGAACTCTCCCCCACCCCTCCAAATACCTGCAAAAAATTACTCTAAACAAGTTTTCGAGCAGCAGAACTTACAAAATGACAGAGTAAAATAAATTTCAAGACCAAAACAACCTGGAAGGTCCTAAGGAAAAGTCTGTTGTTCCAGGCTGGGAGAGGAGTCCAGTCCAGCATGGGCTTTGTGGCACAGATGATATTGGAACAGGCCTAACACCACTGATTCACTGAATGCTGTGGCAGTTTCCAGACTCCTCCACCCACAAATGCCAAAGTTAACCTAAAACGTCAGTAGGAAAGGTCTTTGAGCCTTGGGGGAGAGAAGAGTATGCTCTATCCCCAGCCCCAGGAGGGTGTAGGCAGCAGTGGCAGCAGCAATAGTGGCTACTTCTGAAGCTGTCAGCTTACAGACAATAGGGGAATTGAACAGATGATAACAGGGAGATTACAGAGATCTCTTTGCTGGTGCTGAGGCAGAATTCTCTTATTTTGCTCTGCTTATACTTGTGTTGCAGTCCTGGGTGGCTGTCCTGAGGCCAGGAGGAGTGCTAGTGTGGCAGAGTTTGTGATATCAGTGGAGAACAGAGAATTTCTCAGCTAATTTTTAGAATGACAGGAACATAGATCTTGATTGAAAAGAATCACAGAGGTCATTGATTCCAACACCCCCACTTTATATAGAGAGAAAATGAAACCCAAAGAGGTAAAGTTACTTGTCCAAGGTTACATGAGTAGAAAGGTAGAGATTTAGGATTCCTGCAAATCCAAAGCCTGCATCCTTTATACTGGACTACTCTGCTGTAGAGAAAAGAAGCAACTAACATGAAGAGAATAAGAAAAGTAGAGAAATTCAATATTTCACAAAGAATCAAATCTTCCCCAACCGACAAAAATAGAACCAGAAAGAAATCTTATGGCCCCAGATAACTATATAGAAATTCCTAAAATGTACATAGTAGTGATTATGTCATGCTAACATTTGCAAAGCAAATCATATATTTTTATGTAATTTGATGCTCATAATAATACTTTGAAGTAGGTTTCATTGTCCTTATTTCACAAGTAATACTGAGGGATATTGAGTAACTTACCCAGAATCTCACATGTTGGAGAATGGTTGATACAGATTTTGGACTTATCCTCTTAAATTCAAATCCACAACTTTATCCACTATATCTTACTTCAACAGATAGGATGTACCAAAAGTTGTAAGAAAAAGAGTCAATATGACCTCAGACGGACATCATATTTAACAAAATTTTTTAAAGAAGTAATCCACGAATGTAACAAAAGGGTGGGTGAGGGGTGGAATCAATAAAATGACTTATGTAAGAAAATCTGAGACCCAATGTTGCCAGGTGAACAGCATTTATCTGGGTAAAAATAAAAGAGGAAGGTCAGAAGGAAGAAATAACAGAAGTATTGAGAAAGTAGATCATAATAATGGAAAAAAGAAGATGGCAGAGTAAAGGCAGCAAGTCACCTGAGTTCTCCCCTAAACCCCTCCAAATAACTCCAAGTAAAGACTGTAGACAAGTTCTAGAGTATCAAAACTCCCCAAAAGATGAAGCAAACCAATTTTCTAGCCCAATACAACTTAGAAGGTTGGCAGGAAATATGTGTTGCACCAGAAGAATATTAGAGCAAATTTCAGCTCAGGTTATGCCAACACAGACCAGACCCTAGCAAACCACAAGCAGGCCTCAATGTTACTGACTCAGTGGCATCAGTGGAGTTTCCCAGACCTCTCAGCCGATGAATGATAAGAGGATTGGTCAAGGGGTCAAAATGGGATTTTCAGGGGTCCCTTTGCTGGTACCAGGGACAGGACTCTGTTACATTGCCTTTTCTTTGATTTGGGTTACAATCCTGGGTCTTAGACCAAGGGCAAGGAGGAGCACTTGCAAAACAGACTTTGGAACCTTAGGGGCACAGAGACTCTGGTCTCAGTCCCATGGTTGAAAAGAGTCCTTGTGGTCACTCACAAACAATTGCAAAGTATAGAAGACAGTAAACATACCTTTACTTAGATCATACTCTATTGGAAGAACTATGAACTTACATGTCTGCAGAATTACCTCTGAAAATAGCTACACAACAAAACTTCTAGCTTTGGATTATAACCCCTCCTCTTGGGAAGGTAAATGAGTAGAACCAGGAGTACACCGTACACAGTAACGGCAATATTGTATGACTTACAACTTAGAATAACTTAGTTATTCTCAGCCATACAGTGATCCAACACAATTCTGTAGGGCTAGTGATGAAAGGTGCTGTCCATCTCCAGAGAAAAGATTGGTAGGACCTGAATGCAGATCAAGTATATTTTTCCTCTACTTTATTTTTCTTGTTTTTTTTTTTTTTACTATGTTTTCTTTCACAGAATGACACATGAAAATGCATTTTCCATGACTTTGCATCTATAACCTAGGTCAATTTGCTTGCTTTCTCAATATGAGAAGAAGGAGGGAGATGATTAAGGACCCAAAATTTGAAAAAAAAAAAAGAATACCACTATTATTTGTACATGTAATTGGGAAAAATCAAATATGAAATGAGAAAAAAATAATGGAAAATGGGTTATACTGCAATAATAGTAAACAAACTTGAACAATTCATGTGAGTTTTCTTTCTCTGTGTTTGTCTCTCTGTCCTTTCTCTGAATTTTAACATTCATTTAAGAGAAGTGGAATGATCAAACACATAGAACCAGAAAATCATGCTTCATCTGATCGATCATATAGTCTAAATGCTTTGTTTAGTCTTTTTCAATCATGTCCATTTCTTTTTGACCCATTTTGGTGTTTTCTTGGTAAATATACTGAGGTGGTTTGCCATTTCCTTCTCACCATCATTTTATAGGTGAAAAAGATAGGCAAATAGGGTTCAGTGACTTGCCCAGAGTTAAATAGCTAGCAAGTATCTGAGGTTACATTTGAACTCAAGAACATGAATCTTCATGACTTCAGACCCAATGCTCTATCCATTGCAATCCCAGCTGCCATAGTCTCAATTAACATAACTCAAATAATGAGATTTTATTATATTCAAAATAATTCTCAGATCAGTGCCTTGCATAGAGTAGGGCTTAATAAATGCTTCTGAATTTAACAAAAAATTAAAAAGTTACTATTCAAATCCAAACTAATATGACAGTGTTATTGATGGCAGACCAGTATGGATTGGGATCAAGATTCTGTAGCCCAAACCAACCTTTCTTTCCCATACATAAATGCCTTGACTTGGGGGGAGATTCTCCCTTTAAAATGACTTTTTGTGTGTGAAAATTAAATACAACCTGTGCTTAATAGCCTTTGACAGTTACTTTGAACCTCAGAAAATTCCTTAAAATGACTCACAGTTCTCAAGCTCCTGAAATGGTATTTATCCATATGTGTTACTCTCTAGTCACACACAAACTAAAATATTTAGACCTCATAATGCACACTACATATCTAAATTCATAAACCTTAACTATTTTTTAGAAATTTCCACATCTTTGTGACTAAAAATATTTTGAATTCTCAGGGTTTTTTTTAAGAAATATATTCTATTACTGTTTGCCCAAGTTTCTCAAGCTTTCTAAGAGCTATATAGGTTTGAATGAGGTTTTTGAGAGCTTTCATATGCTGCAACATTGTTGAGAATTCGGTGGTGGGGGAAGTGTGGAAGTGTACTGTGTAGAACAGAAAGTATGCAAACAAAGAATAAAATATAATATGGCATAATAGTGGCACAGAAATGAAATATGGCGGATGGAAACCTTTGGGTAGAACCTGGTTTTGACATCAGTAAAAAATGTCTTTAAACCTGACCTCAGACACGTATGTACTACCTGGCACAATGAACATTGTAAATAACATTTTATTGACTGTTAGTCGACTCTCTGAGACCATTAGTCCTCCATCTGCATTTATAGAAACAGTTTTCACATCAGGAGTTCTCTAGATAGATGAAATCACAGATTTGGAACCAAAACAAAGAAATACTATCTTCTTCCAATCCTTCCTGGCCTCTATACATTCATCCACCTCTGTGCATATGTATATTTATAGAGAGGAGGCAGCATTTAAAGGTAGAAAGAATAATTGTTTTGGAGTCAACGGAACAGATTCCAAATCCCAACTATGACATTTGCTACCTGTGGGATCTTGGACAGTAATATAATCATCTTGGACACCAGTTTCTTCATCCATAAACGAAGGTCCCTTTTAGCCCCTTTGTCTGCTATCTATGTCTCCAAGAACATGGATTTCCTACTTCTTTGGTTCCCTGCGAGTTTCTATAAGTATTATTTCACTGTCCTTCATAAACCCTGAGTGTATTGTTTAAATAGTTTGAGTAAGGTTTATGTATATTTCGATATGATCTTTACACCTAAACTGGTTTTTATCACGAGTCCATGTGATATTATTTCTTTTGCCTTATAACTAAGTATGTATAAAATTCATAATCTCTGGGGGTCAGCATTTTTAGTGGCCAGGTAATTGCAAAGGGGAATCAAATGAGTGGTACCTTAACAGCTAAAATAAGTTGGGATTTTGTGTTCCTCCACAATGTGTTTAGCCTCAGGATGCTTTTATTGTAACCAGACGTTCCTGGGCCTCTGAAAAACAAATATGTTTAACTGAAAGATCCATTACAGAGAGTAAATATGTCCACATGTCCTGAGCAAGAGAAAACTATGTACTACCCATTGAGGGTAGATACATTTAATATGCCTTATAGAAAGAATATTTCATTTTTTTTTTTAATTTGGACCTATACAGGACATCTGGTAAGCGTACACCTCCATATTGTACATCTCACCTGATATTAATCATCAACAAATTGGTGGAGTGAGTATCCCCAATTAGACTTTTTTTCAGGTAATCGTGCATAATCTTCATATGCATTACCTGTATACCTCCCATTCTTATAAAACATTCTGTATGGTTTCTAGTGTTTGTCAGTCTGAATATTCATGTCATCATTTTCTTTCTAAATTAATGGCTAAATGCTATTTCTAAATCTTGTCACTATTTGTGGCTCTGCTTTGTTCAAAGACTTTGCTTAAAGTTTTTTTTTAAATATTATTTATTACTTTGTTTAAAAACTATTTATTACTCTTCACAGTTACAGTTAAACTGTTTCTAAACTGATTCTTACATGAGAGTTTCCTTCATTGAAAGAAAGACTTTCAGAGTATAACAGCTTCTTGTCAATGAGATCTATGGTTAATCAATGAACACTTTTATCAATTCATAGAGGAAAAAACAAATGAATGAAAAATATCTATACTCTGGATTATGATATAGAGTTGAAGAATTGGTGCATTTAGTTAGTACATAGGTACATATCTTGAACTGATAATGCAGATTGATGATGTTCTGAACCTGAATTGAATAAGAGGGAAGACCAGATGTGAGAAATTGTGCTATATTTATTTCTTAGAGAGGCCTATTGGGGGTACGGTAGGTGAATAAAGATAGTAGAGTAAAAGAAAGGACTTCCAGAGCTCTCCCCCTAAACCCAGACAAATACTTGTAAAAAATGACTCTAAACAAATTCTGGAGCTCCAGAACCCACAGAATGACAGTGAAATAAATCTCTAGCTCAAGACAGCTTGCCTGGGCTGAACCAGTACAGACAGCACATGAGCAGGTCTAAGGGGGACTAAATCTCTGCACCTGTGGCAGTCTCCAGACATCATGATCACAAAACACTAAGGAGAAATTGGAAGGTCAGTGGAAAAAACCTTTAGGACCTGTGTGAGAGACTAGAGTTGTAGGCACCAGCCTCAGGGCAAGGGTGGAGGTGGAGGTGACCACAGTAGCCACAGTAACAGAAGGACAGTGGCAGCAGCTGTTTCTGGAGCTCTCACTTTACAAATTGAGGGAGTATCAAGCAGCTGACAGCACACTCCCCACCGCCACTGTTAGCAGAGAACTACCTTGACAAAGAGCTCAAAAGTCAAGTAAATGGATGGGGAAATAAGGAAAAATCAGAAAAATAATCAGCCTACTGAATCTTACTTTCGTGACAAGGAAGACCAAAATATACAAACAGAAGCTCAAAAAGGATTCTGAAAATCAAATAAGTAGAGAAAATATTAGAAAGAGAAATGAGAAAGATGCAAGAAAATAATGGAAAATGGGTCAAAAAGAATGCTAAAGAAAATAACAGCTTAAAAAATAAACTAACACAAATGGCAAAGAGTTACAAAAAGCCAAGAAGGAGAATTCCTTAATAAACAGAATTAGCCAGATGAGAAAGAGGTCCACAAGCTCACTGAAGAAAATAATTCCTTAAAGATTAGAATACAGCAGATGGAAGCTAATGAATTTATGAAAAATCAAGAAATTATAAAACAAAACCAAAGGAATGAAGAAATAGCAATGAGGAGCATCTCACTGGAAAAAAAAAACTAACCTGGAATATAGATCCAAGAGAGACAATTTTAAAATTATTGGACTACCTGAAAACGTTGATCAAAAAAAAAAAAGATAGGCCAGATATCATCTTTTAAGAAACTATCAAGAAAAACTGGCCTGGTATTGTAGAATCAAAGGGTAAAATAGAATCCACCAATCACTGCTTGAAAGAGATTCCAAAAAGGAAAATCCCTAGAAACATTGTAGTCACATTCCAGAGGTCTTAGGTCAAGGAAAAAAATATTGTGAGTAGGCAGAAAGAAGCAACTCAAGTATTGTGGAAACACAATCAGGATAACACAAGATCTAGCAGCTTCTATCTTAATATTTTGAAGAGCTTGGAATATGATATTCCAGAACTCAAAAGAGGTAGGATTAAAATCAAGAATCACCTACTCAGCAAAACTGAGTATAATACTTCAGGATAAAAATTGGTCATTCAATGAAGCAGAGGACTTTCAAGCATTTTTGATTGAAAGGCCAGAACTGAATAGAAAATTTGACTTGCAAACACTAGAATCAAGAGAAACATGAAAAGGTAAAAAGGAAACAGAAATCATAAGGGACTTACTAAAGTTGAATTGTTTGCATTCTTATATGTAAAGATAATATTTGTAAATCTTTTGACTTTTCTCAGTATTAGAGTAGTTTGAGGGAAAATATACATATAGACAGAAAGCACAGGATGAGTTGAATATTAAGGGTTGATATCTAAAAATCTTTAAGCGGTAAGAAGAATATATTGGGAGAAGGAGAAAGGGAGAAATAGCATGGGGTAAATTATCTCACATTAAAGCAAGAGAAATCTGTTTCAATGGAGGGGAAGAGGGGAGGAGAGGGAAAGAGTGAACCTTACTCTCATTGGATTTGGTTTAAGGGGGGAATAACATGTTCACTCAGTTTGGTGGGAAAATCTATCTTATACTACAGCAAAGTATGGGGGGAATGGATTAAAGGGGGTAACAGAAGGGAGAGCAAATGGGACGAGAGGGTAATTAGTAGTAAACACTTTTGTAGAGGACAGGGAAAAAAGGAGAATAGATCAAATGTAGGGCAGGAAAGGATGGCAGGAAAGGAAACATTTTAACAACATGAATGTTACAGAAGTGTTTTTTATAACTACTCATGTGTAACCTATATCACATTGCTTGCCTTCTCAATGGGGGTGACTGGGGAGGCAGGAAGGGAAAGAAGTTGGAACTCAAAATTATAAAAATGAATTTTAAAAATTGTTTTTAAATGCAACTAGGAAAGAAGACATACAGGCAATGCAGTATAAAAATCTATCTTGCATCATAAGAAAACAGTGGGGAAAGGGATAATTGATGGTAGGGGTATGACAGAAGGGAGGGAAGATTGGGGAAAGGGATAATCAGAATGCATGCTGTCTAGGGGTGGGTGGACGGGAAAGAAGGGGAGAAAATTTGGAACTCAAAATCTTGTGGAAGTAAATGTTGAAATCTAAAAATAAACTAATTAATGAAAGAAAAATAAAACCTGATTCAATGAATAGGCATTACCTCACTCAAAGTGAGAACCTGAAAAGACCTTAGCCTAAAAGGGCCAGGCCCTCCCATTGCATCCTGGCCCATCATCAGTCATTCTGATGAATATCTGGCCACTGGACCCAAATGGCTATGGAGGGGAAAGTTAAGGTGGTGACCTTGCACAGCCCTCCTTCACTCAAATCAAAGTCAACTGGTAGTCATATCATCATTTCCCTGATGTCCTGGTCCTCTTCAAAAACGAAGGACAAGCACAACAACCTGTATTTTTAATGATACCAAAATCCCTGGAAACAAACAAAAGAGAAAAAAATAAAAGAAAAACACCTAAAAGTACAAAAACCTTCGCAAAAATTCCACCACAGTATCCAAAGTATCAAAGTGTGGGTTACCAAAGAACAATAAAACACTTAAATTGGCCTCTAGTAGGCCACATATATTTCCAATGATGAGCTCTGTGTAAGAAGTAATATGAGGGAAATCCTTAAACAAATACATTATCTAAAAAGTAGGTAGTCTGTTCACATACATTTAATGAGGAACACATCAGATTAGATTAGATAAAGCTATACTAAAAGAGCTTACTATATTCTAAGTCAGGCCTGTACAACATACAGACTTCAGGTCACTTGAAGTCTAAGTTTCTTGGGCAGGCCAGTTTTACGTCTTCTGCATTTTTCCCTTCCCACCCCAGAATCTTTCAGCAGGCTGCTTGTGCAGGTCCCAAGTGGCAGGCCTGCTCTAAGTACTTTGCTAAATGATGAGAATATAAATGCATGCAAGGAAGAGAGACTATTCCTGTTATCAAGGGCCTTGCATTTTAATGAAATAATACTACAAGTAAAAAGCATCTAGAAAACTGGGAGTGGTTGAGCCTGGAGCTGGTGGGAGCAAGATGGCAAATAGCCCAGAGAGTCAAAGGTTGAGTTGATTTCCATAGATGTGTTGGAGGTGAGCCCAGCTGGCATGTATACTTCTTCTAAAGGGGGGTTCCAAGAAGGAATTGACCAATCAGAGCAGGCTATAGAGTTGAGGTATTGATAATATAATCCAGCCAGATGTGGAAAAGCAGAGAGCTTCAGTTTTACATTTATCCCTGCTGTGTTTAGTTTCAACGGAGGCTGTGAGAGGTTATGTGACTTACTCAGTGTTCCCCAAAAGATGTTTAAGAGAGATTTGATCTCAGGTGTTCATGACTCAGTCAACTTTCTGTCTGCTTCTCTGTGCTGTGGAAACAACTAAAGGAAGGCCTTTGGGTATGTTGGATAGAAAACCTTTGTGTGGAGGATTTCTGAGATCCTCCACAATAACAAGAATCTGCTGGAATGAGAATGTAGAGAGGTATGCTGCAATCTCCATATCATGAATCCCTTGAAGTGTCTCACTCTCCCTTATTCTTTATTTCATTTTACTTAATATTGTTGTCAACATTACCTGTATACACGTCATTCCTGTAAAAATTACGACGTGGCTTCTAATGCTTCACACTCTGATTATTTATGAAGTCATTTAAAAAAATAATAGCTAAATCCTGTTTCTAGATCTTGTCACTATTTGTAGTTCCACCCCCTTGTTTAATGGCTGTTTAATACTCTTGACCAATTAGAGCTAAACTGTTTCTAATTGTTACATGTCAGCTTGATCTACTATTGTCAATTTCTAGCAGGCAACATCTGTGTTTTTTCATTTTTATATGTCAGTGTATTCTAACGCTATTTCTTCTGCACACCTATAACAGATGCTTAAATATCTTGGTGTCATTAATCCTTCACATGTGTCTAAGTCAGCAAAATGGAATGACTGAACATCACTCCAATGTTGCTTAACTAATCCTAATCTTAATATAAGAAGATCACATGTTCCTTTTAAATGCATGTAGTGGTTTGGGATTCTTTATCACCTTCTTTAACTAAACAAATTAACATAATTGTCCTTTTCCCCTCATTATTTACCATACCTTATACATTGCACACCTAATTTCTGAATTGATACTGAGAAGAATTTTTTTCCTTCCTTCCCTCCCTCCTTCCTTCTCTCTCTCTCTCTCTCTCTCTCTCTCTCTCTCTCTCTCTCTCTCTCTCTCTGTACAAATTCAGTGTTTTCTCGCCTTTAAATATAGCAAAAATATGAATGTGTATATGCCAATGATGACCGCTCATAAGGAGGTTTCTAGGTGAGCAAGTAATATTTGTGCTCCCCCTTTCAATGTCTGGTGGGGTTAAGTGTAGTTTGGTATGACACAAGAGACTGAGTAGAAGTAATAACCTGTACTTTGAGATTCAGTACTGTGGATTCCTATCTAAAACTCCTGCCATGAGGTTGCACCTGACGTTATCTAAGTGCATAACACCTCTAACAAAATACCAACCCTGCACCGTCAGAATGATACCTGGTGTTCCTTATAGTTTCCTTCTGTGCTCTGCTTTTACCCACAAGTTTGTGATGATAGAATCTAATGCTTTCAGTCCATTTGTTAGCAACAGAAATAAGCTCTTGACATAGCTGTGCAATAGTGAGTAGAAGTTTAATTGAAGTATATGAGTGTATGTGCTTGTGTGCATTGTGTAATTGTGGGGGTGGGAGGTGCAGATTGGAGTGTTTCTGGTAAAAGCATTGTGAAATAAGACTGGAAAAATACTGTGATCAAATTATCCAGGACCAGCCTGTAGACATATTTGATACTTAACGGGGTTCCTATAAAGAATTTTAAATAAAAGAATGATGCATTTTGGATTTTGCAAAAGGAATATTGATCTGACAATAATATGAAAGATAAAGATCGGCACACATATATGTGTATATATATATGTAATATATATATATATGTATATACATACACATAGGTATACTCATAATAGAAGTGCCAAATTTAGCAATTGATTATATATGGGAGTTAAGGAGAAGGAGGAATCTAAGATGATATTGATGTTTCAAGGTTATATGATTAGTGGAATGATATTATAAATGTATAGGAGTAGGAAAGCTAGGTAAAATGGGGCAGGAGAGGAGCTTGAAATACAAATGATCTTAAAACATTACATTCCAGATCTACGTGTAAACATAAAAACCATAGGAAATGATGGTCTCCCTAAGGTGATACCCCTGTTAACCTCTGAAAAAAGGTAAAGTACTTAAGTAGCCCATTTTTCAAAGTTGCAAAGGTGAAATTGATGGCAATGGTGGGTCTTCATTTTATGGGACAAAATGTGATTTAAAATAACCAATAGCATTATTTTGGCTGGTCAATTCATTATTGGGATTATTGCAAGAAATGAGAAGCCTAGTATTAAGGAAAATTTTCCAAATGGAAAAAAGAGATTCATTACTTTATCTATGATCAACTCTGAACATTGTCTGAAATGGAATTTGCAAAGTGAAAAACCTGGAATCTGGAAATTGAAAAAAAAATCCATTTAGTATGGATATCCTTTATGAAACTAGTGATTTTTCTAAAGCAGAGAAAATTTGCTCTTTGCCATCTATATCTGCAACTCTTTTTCTATGACAAAAGTATAAAAAGAGGAAGCTACAAACACACATTGAAAGCTTGCCAAGGAAATGGCAGCCACACAAATGAACCAGTGATTATGTCCTAGAGGAAGTACAGAAGGCCTGATCCCTAGTTCCTCACTGGACATATCTTGTTTTAGGGGTTTCAGAGAGGTGCTTAACCATGGAAAATTCCAATTTGCCACAGGAGGTATCAGTTTCACTTTTCTACACTGTTCCAATACTTATTAACCATGAATGTGAACATTCATTTATATGAGCTCACAACCTCTAATGCAAAGGGACAGTCAAGCTCATTACAAAAGTTCATAAGTCTCCATGGACATGAGGTAGCTGCTTAGAGTGGAATATTAATGTTTCAAAGCAGAAATAAAAGAGAAAAATGGACATAGGCAATGTTCATTTCACTTGATGTGGATACTTGAAAAATAGATAGTGATATGTATTTCTATATATATTTTCCTGAGTTTTGCTTTTTGACAGTCGGATGGGGTCCATAAATTATTTGGAAACCTCAACTTCCATCCCATCATAAAAAACTATAGAAATCATAATGAACATGGGATTCTTTAAAATCCATTCTCTGGAGCTGCTATAGCTTTATGCTAAAGATAAATTCCTACCTCTTATGGATCTTTAAGAGGTAGTCTTTAAGAAACAGATGTTTCCTTCAATACTCAGTAGAAGAAGTATTTCTGGGAGTCAAACTATGTATAACAGCAGTTAACAAAATGTGGTCCAGGTACCTCAGGGTCTCTGATGGCTTTTCAGAAACTCTTGCACTACTTGACACAGAGAATAAAGAGCTGGTCCGGGAGACAGGAAGACCTGGGTTCAAATCCTGCCTCAGATACTTACTAGTTGTGTGACCTTGGGCAAGTCATTTAACCCTGTTGACTCAATTCTTCATTTGTAAAATAAGCTGGAGAAATATCATTCCACTAATCATATAAGCTTGAATCATATAAGCTTAGTATCTGCCAAAACTAAAAACAAACAGGCAAAAACATATGGGACCAAAGAGAGTCAAACACAATGGAAAAATGATTAAATAACATTAAACATTATGACACTCATATAAGTATATGTGTATGTATGCATATACATATACACATATAATAATACTAAGATATTTCAATTTTTAATGCGGTACATTTTGATACGTATAACTCACATAAACAAAAGCTCTTTGGAAGATGCTCAGTCATTTTTAAAGCTGTAAAGGGGTACTGAGACAAAAAGTTTGAGAACTGGGGAACAATATGGTATAATGATATTCACAGTAAATACCAAAATCCGAGTAGAAGATTCAAATGCAAGTACCATAAACAAAATGACTGTTTTGTTTTGATTTTCATATCCACAATATCCAGCACAGAACCTGGCATATAGTATGTTCTTAGTAATGGTATGTAGAATAGGTGAATGGATGAATTTAGAGCTGGAGGATAATTCAAGGGAATGTAATCCAGCCTTCTTTTGCCAATGAGGAAACTAAGGACATACCTATATGTGTATCTATATACCATATACATATGTGTAAATAATGGGATGCATTATAGTATAGAATCCTGTAGCATATACACAGTATATATATTGTAAGCATGTGCATGTATGTATATGTTTGTGTGTATGTATGTGCATGTGTATATACATGTACATATATATACACGCATATACACATATACATACATATATAAATATGCATACACATATGCACATATACATGCATATATACACACAAATGGGAGGGCTCTGATCTATGATCAACTTGTCAATAACATCATCTTAAAGCAGCATTGTTTCAATTTGTATGTTGGTTTTAACATTTTGTACATATCATCTGCCATTCTGGCATGTCTGATGAATTCTATAGACTATAAATAAGGTTTTTAACTCATAAAATAAAATACATATTATTATAAGGGATACATTACAGTGAAATATTTTTCAAAATATTTAAAAATTAAAGAAATATAAGGATCTTCAAATAAGAATCCTGGTCATAGAGAGCTATCTATAAACAAAATATGCATATGTAGGGGTATTATACACAATGCATACATATATACAATGTATGTATATGCACGTGTGCACATTAAAGCACAAATGCATTGTTATATACACAAACTTGAACAAATATAGAAATAGTTATGATTTTAAAATTAAAAACAAAACTTTATCTTTTCTAAAGATTGCTTTCTCAGATTTATATGATGCTAGTACTCTAAAAGAAAGAAAAACATATTTTGGGCAAACTGGACTACAATCCTATGGCTAAACTTGTAGCCATCTGCTTTCTCTTCATTCACTTATATATTTTTTATTCTTCATGCCTGGAAGACTCTTCTTGCTTATCTTTACTTATTGAAATCCTTCTCTTACCATAAGACTCTGCTCAAGTGCCATTTTTCTTTGCAAATCTTCCTTTCACACATCTAGATCTTCTGGAGAAAATAATCTTGTCTTTCCAAAATTTTTCTAGAATACTTTCTGTATACAGCATTTGTCCCATCACATGCATATCTATTTTCAGAGATGTCATATGATAAGCCTCTTAGTGAATTATAAACATCTTTGGGCAGCAGCTGTGGGTTATTGTTTTTTGTTTTTTGTTTTTCTTTTCTCTTCATCTTTCATGGAATCAGAAGAAAAAAATGATTTCATGTTAGATGGGACTTCAATGATGATCTTATCCAACCCATATTTAGAAATGGATCTGATCTACAAAACATTTGAAATGTAGCCACTCAATCTTTGTTTAATAATTCTTAATATGTGGAATCCCACTATTTCCTGAGGCAGCCATTTTCATTTTCTATGCCCAATTCCTTGTACACAATAACCATCCAAATATATTTACTGAATGTAAAATAAATATTTCATTTGATAAGATAATGAATGCAAAAGATTCTAAGGGACTGGAATAATTAACACATTAAAAATTTAAGATTTCCCAGATCATGAGATCTTAGACTCTATTAGTATAAATAGAGGAAAGTAATCATGCTGTACTGTTCTGACTACATTTGAAACATACTTAGTTTCCATTGTCACATTTTAATACTTCCATTGATAAAATGACATATTCAGAGGAGAGTCAAACAGGTCGAAATGAATAGTAATTAGTGACACGTATATCACAATTTATGGCTTCTGAATATTTTTCATGTATCATCTTATTTAGTCCTAATAATAAGCCTGAATTAAAAGTATTACTGGTTGCATTTTACAGATAAAGAAAAGGTTACTGAGAAAGGCTAAGTGATTTACCCAGAAATACACACACACACACACACACACACACACACCTTGCAAAACTAAGCATTGAAGAACTCTTACCACAATGTTATGATCCTTTCATAAGTTTAAGAATTAATTGGATCATACCATGAAGTTAAATAGATTTGCTAAGTACTATGGCTAATGTGTTTTCTTATGTCAGAATTTAAATTCATGTCTTCCTAAGTACAAGATGAAGTATGAGAACTTTATCGACTAAACCATTGGATCATCAAGGTCCCCATCATGAGTTGACCAGAACATAGGGCAGCCTACTATACATGTTCTTAAATCCACTTTTCTAAAAGGAAAGCAGCTTTTGAGGGGTCAACAATCACTTTAATCAGGTACATGTATCATTCACTTAGTTCAGGGGGAGAAGTCAGCACCCTGAACTGCAGAGAAAATACAAACAGAGAAACAAAGATCAACCAACAGACATTGCTTCCAACTGTCTGACCTAAAAAGAGGACTGTTACCTGGGTTTTCAAAGCCAAGTGACTCCTTAGCTACTGCCCACAGTCTTGTCTGGCCAAACACTTTCAATGAGTGAGTCCCAAAGTAAAACCTCATCTCAGAATGTTTATACACTTTTCATTGCCAGAGGGCATCACAAACCTTGAAATTTAGAAAAGGTGTGGGTCTCCCCTAATGAAGCTCCTCTAAATGGGCAGGCCCATCAATGGGTGGGGAAGATTTTTAACTCTCATTAGCATTACAGCCATGCTCTCGGAGAAAATAAGACAATTTAGCAGTTATCATTAAAAAAATTTTCATCCTCCTCATGTCAATATCACCAGAACCTTAAACTATGCCCCTAGAATCAACCTAATCTCTTACATGTGAGCTTTTTTGCTATGTACCAAGAAACCACATCTCAGTGTCACTTCCTAGGCATCTTTTATCCAGAATACTTTTAAAAGAAAATTAAAAAAATTAAAATAAAAAAAATAAGGTGACAATATAATGCCTTATCTACTCCATTTCCAACCTTAAAATAGTCAATTCTTTCATGTTCATTTCAAACTGTTGTGTGAACTGCATCCAGATTCCTCAGATGACAGGTAAGATGAAGTAATCCCATCTCTTTGAAGACTTGCCACTTTTTGTTGTGAGCCACTCAGTTAAAGGTTTTAGTACAGTAAATGAAGCATTTTTTTCTGAGCACTCTTGCTTTTGTTTTTTTAATTAATTAATTGATTTTATTTGTTTTCAGTGTTCTACAATCACTACCATATAACTTAGATTATTATTTTAACACTTGTTTTCTCTGTAATCCAGTGAATGTTGGCAGTTTGGTCTCTAGTTTCTCTGCTTTTTTTGAAAACCAACCTGCTTTTCCAGTAAATCTCACTTCTCTTATTGCTGAAGCCTCATTTGTAGAATCTTAAACATAAACTTGCTGGCACAGAAAATGAGCAAAATTGTTTAATATTTTGAGCATTCCTCAGCATTGTCTTCTAGGATTTGGACATGATTCCTTCACCCCTCCCCCAATTCAGTGGCTACAGCTGTGCATTTGAAATTTACAAGATCTCTTGTATTTCCCATTCTGGGGTTTTCTTCTATTTCTTTACATTGCTATTTTGCTGATTTCAGTCTTTCCTTATTATTCATTTTCTGGTTATTTCACTTTTTATAACCAATACTCTAGCCCACCCCACCTCACTTCTCTTCATTGCCCTAGGATTAAACCTCAAAACTTTCAGCCTACTTCCTCATCATTCTCTTCACCAAATAACTTCTGGAGTAATAGAATAAGTTTGAATTGGGGCCAATTCTCTATCTCCAGACCTGACACAACCTACCTTCTCCTATACACACTCATGCACATTGGTAGCTGGTCTAATTGCCTCTATTCTTTGTGCCCTCCCTCTCCCACTCTCTCTCCCTCTCCCTCTCTCTCTCTCCTTCTCAGCCAAGCACTGCTATAATATGCTGTCACGCAGAGAAGAGTATATTTTTGCTTTTCTACTCATTCTCCTCCTCCTCCTCAAAGGGATCCCAGAGTTGATATCTGTTGGGATTGGAAGCTCAATTCCGTGTGGACGGTCTCGGGCAGGTAAAAGTGGGACTTCTAAATCTTAGAGTCTTACGAGACCCTCCATGAACAGCGGGGGTTCGAGAAGGTCAGACTGAGCTAGCTCGGCTAGCTCGGGTATTTCCGCCTCTCCCCGAGAGATACGTGATGGGTGGAGTCTCCCTGCCCTCGAGATTGTCCCGGATTGGAGCACACCTAGTTACCTAACAGCACGGTATTGAGATGCAAACTGTGCGGCTGAAGGTTAAGTAGGATTGAGGAAGCCTGAAAGCTCTCTCTTAGCACGTGTGGAGCCAAGAGGACAGTAGGCTCTGCTTCTTTTCTTCCTCTCTCCCCTCCCCCTCTCTCCCCGCTTGTACTTCTATTTCCAAGCCCTTAAGATCCTAGCCTCCTTAGGAAATCTCCCCCTCTTCCGCCTAAGGAAGACCCCCCTGCACTTGTAACTAGACCCTGTAATAAAGCTCAACCCTTGTTCGACTCTGGAACGTCCTTTCTCTCATATGTGCATCCGGCGTGGCCAGCCGAAGACCTCGGGAGGTGAGGTAAGAAAGACTCGGGTAGCCCAATACAGGCCTCTAGGCCTGGCAGATATCTGTTAATTGATTGACGCAGAATGGTGAGATGAGGGTAGGGCAGAGTCTTCTTGCAAAGTCTGCAGCAACAGCAAGAAAATTTTGAAGTGTGTCACAGAGCACAAAGTGGTATACGAGATGGTACCACACTGATAGAGCATAGTAGCTTGTGGGAAATGGATGACCAAATGAGTAGATTAGGAGATAGCTTTCTCTGATTTTAATTTATCAGTTTGGTAACCTGGTTCATCATCCTGATTTTAATCTGTGGAGACAACTAAAATTGCTTTACCTCTAACTAATAATTCCTACTCAAGGGAGTTCTTGAATATTGGCAAAAATGTGACTACTGCCCTCAGTCATCATTTCTTAACCATGCTTCCATGCATGTTTCTATCCTTTTTCTAGCTTCCCTTTATGTGTTATATACTATCTTTCCTCATTGTAATGTAAATTCCTTGAATGCAGAGACTGTCTTGCTTATTTGTATTTATACCCTCAATACTTAGTACAGTGTATGGAAAATAGTGTTTTTTAAGTAAATGCTATTCTACATTCAAAAGTGTCATATGGTAGAGTTGGGTGGTTTGTCATGGACATGTTATATGATTTCTTGTGCTTCAAATTGAGGGTAATGTATGATAGTTAAAGTGAGTTAGATCTGGTCTTGAAATTAGAGAGTATTTAAACCTGTCTAAAAATGGTATATTTTAATTCATAAAGTCACAAACCTCCCAAACAAAGGAGAAGTTCAAGAAGAAATTGTACAGATATTGATAAAAGAAGGTAGAAGGTAGGGAGTTGAACTTGACTTCTAATGTTTGTTCCAATTATAAGATTCTAGTATTTGTCCTAGAATTAGAAGCCTGTTACAGTGGATTTTCTTCCTTAAGAGAGAATAAACAAAATATGAAAGGAGGGATTTTAGTATTATTTTCTATTACAGAAACTCTCATTTAAAAATCTTGAATATCATTTTTTTCATTTCTAACATCATAAGGAACCATGTAAGGAATAATTTTTTTTAATCAGTCATGAATATAACAGTACACTTTTGTTTTGTGTTTGATGTTACATGTTTTTTTCAATTAACTTAAAAAAAATGCAAACCTACCTTCTACTGTGGTAATGAACTATATTCATTTTAATGCCTCTGAAATAAGAGATCAGTATTGCTTTCCTCTCCTGCCAAGATTACATTTGCACAATGAGCATCAAGCTCCAGATTAGCATCTCTTTTGGAATACTTAAGACAAATCTTTGGAGTTTAGTAGGATAGATCTTAATACTAAATGTCAAAGTCACTGTAGATTGTCAGCCAGTATCTTGATACAAAGAGAGAAAAAATTATGCTCCATGTAAGTGAAAGCACCCTAATCATTATAATTATTCCCAAGATTGGTATATCTGGGAAATACCACAAGTCCCTTTCTTAGAGATTTTCAGTAAGGGCCTATTGACCCAATTACATGTAGTCAAAGAGATGATCAGCATGTACAGTTTGGACAAAATTGCTCTCATATATCTTCTGAATCTAAAAGGGCATCTGTGTAGTGAAGTGCATAAAGTGCTGGGCCTGGAGTCAGAAAAACCTGAGTTCAGATACAAACATTTAACTAGCTTTGTGCTTCTGTTTGCTTAACCTCAGTTTCTTCTTCTATAAAATGAGAATGTAGAAACATCTGCCTCTTAAGGTTATTGTGAGGATTAAATGCTTAACACAGTGCCTGGTACATAGTTTTGTTAAACTTCGATGCTGAAGAAGACCATGCCATCAGAGAAATGATGATATGTCTTCCACTTGACTTTGTTTTGAGTGAGGAAGGGTTGTGCAGGTCACCAGCCTCACTTCTCCTCCGGAGCTATCTGAATCCAGTGACCAGATATTCATCAGGATGACTGAAGATGACCCAGGATTCAATGGGAGACCTTGGCCCCTTTAGGCCAAGGTCTATTCAGGAGCTTACTTAGGGTGAGGTAACTCCCATTCAGTGAATAAGCCTCTTTAAGAAGTAATCAGGGGTGATCCTTTTAGTGAGGCATGGACAAAAAAATGACATCAGGCAGGGAGGGAAACAGCAACAGCTACTATTGATAATCACTCTTAAGCCAGGAGGTTCAGTTCTTTATAAAATGTTAGTGCCACATTCCTAGTTTCTTGTTTATAATGATTATGTGAAAGTTACTAAGGGGCACATAGAAATCTAAAGGCATTTCTTAGTAAGATATTTATAGTACAATTAAAAAAAAAAACATGTAGTAGTTGGTAGAGTTAGAAGAAGTATTCTATCCAGCATCTTATGTTCTTAATGTTTTGGAAGGTGAAGAAATCTTAGAGGACATCTTATATGAATTTTTAAATATATAGATGAAGACTTTGAAAAACAGGAGTTAAAAAACTCTCAAGCTTACCTATCTAGTGTGAGAAATTGTTATTAATAGTCAACATCTTGGAAAGATTCAGAGGCTCTCCCCATTTTCTAAAGTCCTCATTTTAACAAACTCTGCTTTTTTTAAGGACATTAATTATAGGAGTGTATTGACTCAGACTCTCCTGTCCTGGTCAGACCCCAACCAAACTTGCAAGTAATTTAATCTAGGGCAAGGAAGACCAATGTATTCTACTCAGGCTTAAGTGGGGTATATATTTTTTAATTAATAACCAAAACTATGGGTGCTCAGATATAGAAATACATTCCCTACCCAAGAGATACTCAGTCCTTGATTTTAATTTAGCCCACCTCCAATCGCATTAAATAATTAAGTTTGATTGCTTTTTGATGGAACACCCATTGTTTTGAAGGGTATATGAACTGTGAGTTTACCACTATGATTTTCTTTGGTCTAAGAGAGACAGACAAATGATCATCCTTTTATTAATACCATGCTGGCCTTATTAATAAACATTAAATTACCAAGGAACCATGCTTCTTAGACCTTTTAAAAGCCATATAGTTAGTTACAAAGGCAGGACTGAAACTCAGGTTTCTTCATTCTGGCTAGTTCTCCAATACCTATTGTAGTTGTTAAACGGTTTATTCCAGATACCATATTCTATTCAAATAAAACAAACAAACAAACAGAACCAAAAATATATAGATAAATTTATTTTGTGCTTCATTTAAGTTAAAATAATTTCCTTTTTCAATATTGAAGTAGGCACTTGGAAGTCATTATTCACACTAGTAACATAAATAAATCATACCCTGTGTTTCAATAGTAAAACCTGAATTGACCTCAATAAAATTATAATGTCTTTTTTCACAATTGATTGTGTAGTCAACCCTATTGATTTACGTTGATCCAATGCATTTGTTGAGAAAGGTGGAAAGGTCTGACTGACAAAGCTCTCATTTCTTTAGGGCTAAAGTTTTCCTTATCCTTTCATTCCAAATTTTTTTCTTTTCTAATTTTAACCATATAAACAATGAAATATTGGTTACATAAGCATAGCTCCCTATTTCAAGATTTACAAAACTGTGAAAGCCATTTCAGTCTTGTTATTGGCACATGAATTGTCAAGTATGACTTTTTTATGTACTTGAACTGATTCTCAGGAAAAATAAAACAAAACACACACACAAGAGAAAAAGGAAAAAAAAAACATTTTGCTTCAGTTTCAACATTCTTCTGAGAATTAGATTCATCACTAATGAAAGATAATGTGATAAGATCATGCAATCATAAGTTTATAATTGAAAATATACTTAGATGATATCTATTTAAACAATTAAATTTTACAGGTAAGGAAACTGAGAAAAAGGTAAAGTGACATGTCCATCTTTAGATAGGTGGGTGACATCTGAGGTGGGATTTTGACTAAAGTCCTCGAACTCATCATGGTTTATCCTCTACTTGAAATGAGAGAACCTATGTTGAGATACTGTTTATGGTTTATTCAAGTATAGTTTCTTATGGGCATCATCTGGAGTGTACACAGATGAAGTATTAAGTTGCCCAGCAGCTGTTTCCAGATGCCATCTCCAGTTGTCTCCTCGTTATTTGTATTTGGGTTTCCTGAGGAGGAATTACTAGCCTGAAGAACAATTTGCCTAAATTAAAATTTATGTGTGTATCTACTGAACCTATATATTACTTTCCCTCAGTTTGCTTTCCTTGACTTTTCTTTTACTTTTCCACATGAAATTTTCTCTCCCTTTTTGTGAAGTTAAATGTCTTTTCCATTTTACATCTTTCTCTATTGCTGTTTCTATCTTTCTCTATTTCCCTTATTTTTGCATTACTATTCTTCATCTCTTAAATCTTCACCTCTGTTTTTCTATCTCTCTGTGCTGTTTTTGTATTTTTTTCTTTCTCCTTCATTTCCACAAGTCACCCAATCCATCACACACATCCCTTATTCCTTTAGCATAGTACTCCACAAACACTTATACACACATGTATATGTTTTTAAATATACCTATATATGTGTTGATTCTATTGTCTTTTTACCTCATCTAGGATTTAGGGTGATTGTACTTTTCCTCTGGAATTTTTTTTAAACTGCTCTTCTTTCAGTGTAAAACATATAAAAAGTCATTCCAATTTTTGAGAGCTCTTTGATACTGTTTTTCTTAAGAGAATTTTTGTAGATATGTAGTGTAGGGATTAGCATTTATCCCTATTTCATTTCATCTGATTTTGCCTATCCGTCTAACCTGTGAAGATCTTTTGACAATTTGATTCTGTCAAACAAAGCTTCCCTATTCAGCTTCAAGTAACATATACATTTGATAAGCTTGTTGTGTCTTTATGTTATTGATAAAACTGTCAAATTGCCCAAGACAATGACTTTGCTCTCTCCAGATGTTATCACTGGCCACGTTTGAGTCTCTCACCATGGTGATGAATCCCTTATATAGTATATACGTATATATATACATATATATACATATGTATGTATGTGTGTGTGCATTGTATATATATATATATATATATATATATATATATGTGTGTGTGTATAAATATAAATAACTGGAAGGAAGGAAGGGAAAAAGGAGAGAGGGAATTGAGGAAGGTAGAAAGGAAGGAATGGAGAAGAAGGGAGGGAAAGAAAGAAGGAAGAAAGGGAAGGAGAAAGGCAGGCACAAAAGAAACAAATACTTATTAAGCACTTATAATATGCCCAGAACTTTAGAAATATTATTTCATGTAATCTTCATAATGACCCTAGAACAGATGAGGTAAACAGAGGTTAAAAGACTTGCCCAAAGTCACACAACTAGTAAATGTTGGAAGTTGGATTTCAATGCAAATCTTCTTGGCTCCTGGTCCAGTACTCTCAACACTCAGTCATCTAACTTTCTTCTATAAATGCAAGTGCATGATCATGTTGCAGTAGCAACCTCATAATTTCCTTTTCTAAAAATAAAGGTTATAAATGTTACAAATGGGATTATAGATATATCCATCTGTATGTGTATCTATTTATGGTATTTCTTTTTTTTTAATAACTAAGAATTTTACTCTACTGCCTCATCTGGAGCCAGTTCTTAAAGTCTATGCCAGTGGAATGAAAACTCTGGAAGGCATTGGCTTCACGTTAAATGCTTAATAAATGGATTAAAAATAACTGTCAGTCTCTGCCAAGCACTGTTCTCCTTTGTGTTGGAGTGGCAGGGGGAGGGGATGAGGGCAGAATGGGAAAGCAATAAATTCTTGCTCTTAAGGTGATCAAAATTTATTTTTGGAGAAAATATGGAAAGAAATTTCAGCTTCAGGTCATACAGAAAAGTTCTGAAGTCCTAAGGATGGAATGGTAGGGTAAAGTACAAGGTTATTTAGATGACCCAACAAGAGGACAGTGCCAAGGTTTTGCAGAGTCAGAGGTAGGAGAAGTGGCAAGGTCTAGAGAATTTAATGGTGGAATTCCACAGTAAATGGTAAAGTATGAATAGGCAAGTCCTCAGCCTTCCTGTGGACAAATACTCTCTACACCAGCAGTTTGGGTACCAGTCAATTAAATCTTTTTATCATAGCAAAACATAAAACAAAACAAACAAACAGGAAATGTTTTCATTCCTGTTTGTCTCCCTTATGTTTCCATGGTGACAATGGCAGACTGGCAGAAAAGCAATCCTAAAACATACTTTTTAGGGCATCTATAAATATTTACATAAACATAGGTACTCTAAATATTTATTTCTCCAGAGGAAAACAAATTTCTATAATCTTGGAAGAACTGAATGAAATTAATATTGATGTTCCCAATGAAAAGTAGGTGGTCTTATCATATGAGTTGAATCATATGATGGCCTGAAGGTTCCAATGGCATCTTTGAAAAGCAAAAAGACACATATCAGGGAATCTTAATTTGGGTCAGTGTGTGTGTGTGTGTGTGTGTGTGTGTGTGTGTGTGTGTGTATGTATAGATATGTATATACACTTTATGTATATATATGTATGTATGTACTTTATGTATATATATATATACATATATATATATATATATATATTATATGTGTGTGCACGTTCTGTTGTTATTTAGTTGTTTCAGTCATGTCCCAAGTCTCCGTGACCCCAGCTGTTTTATTGGAGTGGTTTGCCATTTCCTTCTCCAGACCATTTTATAGATGAAGAAGTGAGAAAAATAGGGTTAAGACACTTCCCCACGGTCAAACAGCTAGCGTATATCTGAGGTCAGATTTGAACTCAGATCCTTCTTGCTCTAGGCTAAACACTCTATCTACTGCATCACCTAGCTTCCTTTGGTAAACGTATTTCAGTGCAGGTTGTTTACTTGGTAATCCTATGTATTTCATTTCATTCATTTATTAACTTAATTTATAAAGGGGTCCCTAGGTCTCTCCAAATTTCCAATGGAATTCATGAAAAAATAAAAGTTAAGAACACATGACCTAGATGAATAAGTTTGGTGAATCTTCTGGAACACACACACACACACATATAAATATATACACATATGTATATATACATGCACACATATATATTCTGATGTTCATATACACTTACATGTATGTATATATGTGTAAGTATTTGTGTGCATATATGTATATGGATATAAACAGGAGTGAGGAAATAAGGATTTTATGTTTTCCACATCAGTGGGAAATATATAAGACATTAAAAATGGCCTCTTTAGACTCAGAGGGAAAAAGCTAGGAATACTGAATAAAAGATATAAAGTTGCAGATTTGGACCCAGTGTTAGAAAAAAAAAATCCTGAGAGTTTCAGTTATACAAAAATGTAACAAATTACTTTGTTCTGGTATAGCTTAATCTTGGTGGAGGTGAGGTCTTTGAAATTCCATGATTCTATGAATGACCCCATTAATATAATTAAAGATACATTAACATAATGAATTAAGTAGTAGAGATATGTCTTTGTATTTATGCATATATACACCTACCTATATGTACACATATATGCATATAAGTATATATAAAACACATGAATGTCTGTATATTTGTAAACACATACAAACACATACCACAACCCATGTCTTAGTTTGTCTTAGTTTTGCCAACTACAGTACCCATTTGTGAAAGCACAGTCTGTTATGATTCCTTATGGCTCCTAATCTGATCCCGACTAGTAAATTAATTAAATTAATTATTTTGCCTCTCAGTGCAAAAGTTTTGAGCATGTGGTGTTTTATACTATGCAGTTTAGGAACTTGCAGATCCAGTTAAATCTGCCATCACTATAACATTCATCAAGACTTTCATGGAAAATAACTTCTTTTCTCACATTCCCTCTTGTCCCACTGACTGATCAAAGGATCAACTTTCCCTCAAAAGAAATCCAAGAGGTGGCGCTGCAACAATGATTACTGAGTTTTCCCCCATTTTTCACCAGTCTCAGATAGCTAGAAATGTTGAATTTGGGAACAAGATCTTGAAATAATATATTTTTCTTCATGCCTCTGACTGTTATGGTTTACTGTTTCACTTTCAAATGACATTTTTACTACCACGTCAAGAAAGGAGAGGGTTATCCATTTTGGTACTTTCTTAGTTCCAAAGGAGACATGCCTGATAAGGATGAATTTATTTTTATGTACAGTATGAGACTTTATTCAGTTCCCTGAACTGAGTTTTCTCCAGAGGTTATATTTCCCTAGTATTTTTCTGATAAAAATCTCTCCACCTCATGGATAGAATGCAAGCCATTAAATGGTTAAAAAATGATTTGATATCATTCTTCACTGGGCCCACAGGAAAGGGAGATGTTGTTTGCTGGAGTAGGAGATATTTAGTGGATGTTGGTTCGAAGAGATCATTATCTTGAACTTAGATAGTGGACAATTTGCATTCAGTAGGCTTATGATCTCTTAGCCACAGATGATATTGATGTGTGATAAAGAATTGCCAACTGCACTTTAGTGTCCATACTGTGGCTTTGTGTCACCAGTTCACCTTGGAAAATCACTGTGAATTAATGTTTATTACAACTCATCCTATATACCCGAGTATTGAGGCCTAAGTGTTGTTCCTTCTGAAGTGGGGAAAGCAGAGTAAACAGAAAGCCTGGAATCTCTGGCTTTTGCACTTCAGATTATGTTTCCGTTTTTCTCTCTTTTCTTATTGTGGTGATTATTCCTCCAGGGAAAGGGAGGGAGGGAGGGAGAGGGAGAAGGGAGACAGAGAGAGAGAGAGAGAGAGAGAGAGAGAGAGAGAGAGAGAGAGAGAGAGAGAGAGAGAGAGAGCGAGAGAGAGAGAGAGAGAACAGACACAAAATCAGACAGTGGGAGAGGAGAGCAGCATGACATAGTTGGTAGATAGAGAGAACCAACATCCATAATATTTAGTTTCATGTCCCTTCTCTAATACAGACTGACTCTGTGAACTTAGATAAGTCCCTCCATTTCTAAGAAAAAAGTTTAAAATTTAGAATAGTTACCAAACTGCAGTAGTAGAGGGGAATTCTACAACTTCAGTAAAATTCCCTGTCCTAACAAAATCATAGGTCCAAAGGAAAAAAAAATAGGGAGACATATTAGCGTAGATGGAGAGAGACAGTGAAGGACAGACAGAAAGACAAACAGACACAGAGAGAGACAGAGACCAAGAGACAGAGAAAGAGACAGATATAGACACAGAAACAAAGATGCAGGACGAGAAATTCAGAACAGAGAGACAGATACCCACAGAGAGAAAGAAAAGGTGATATCTGTGTTTTACAATTTTTGCAAGTTTTACATTTTTCTAAAGAAAAAAAAAACAATAGGAATCTCTACTGTATTTAATAGCTTTTTAAACTGTTTTCCCTATTTTATTTTTCCTGTGGATTAGTTCACCTTTAATAGAAATTTCTAATTCATGTGGTACATGATACTTTTACAAATGAACTATGTGGGTTTTTTTTCCATTTTTTTACAACAAGCTATTTTCATTTATTAAATGAATAATCCTTCTCATGGTGTAGGAAGATAATGACTAAATCAGAAATTCTACCCTTTTAGACAGACTGAGATATGGTGGCAGCATGTCAGACTTTTATTGATATTATTTTAATTCTAGCCCATGCTCTGAGGCTCCCATCCCAAACCTCACTCACACGGATAGGCCAGATCCTCAATGGGTGGCTGCCACTTTTCCCATGAGACCTCTATTGTCAACAATGAGGGGGTTAAGAGGGTTGCTTTCTCTTCTGTATCTCATACCTGCCTCCCACTCTTGTGTTTAAACAGTGGTTATCTGTTGGACAAATCAGTTTGTCAGTTTTAACTTTTAGAAAAAGATATTTCTTCAAGTAATGTATTAAAACACACAATTAGTGTAAAATATCTCCCTGTCAAAAAATAAAACAAAGCACTAGGGGAGTGTAGCACATCCTCTTGTGGATACACACTCAGATCAGGAAAAAGTGGGCTCAATCTTAAAGCACATAATGTGATGCAAAAATAAATCACAGATCCTCAAAGTCCTTCTCTTCTTTTGTGGAGTCTTATGAATTTTCCCCTTAAGTGTGATTCAAATTTCTATTGGGCTCCTTGTGGCATTCTGAGCTGCTTTTCTACAGTTGGTTAAAAGTTTACTCTTGACTGTGATACTGAGACTGATATTAGCTGTGATAATGATGCTGGTAGGACAGAAATAGTAATTCTGAATCCTCCAATCTTTTAAAATTTATAAGATTTCTCTAAGGTCAAGGATTGGGGAGGAAGTAGCAACAAATCTCTCCTCCACCTTCTTCTCCCTAGCTATTCTGTATATGTTTGGTTTGAATCCCTTATCTTCTAACCTGTCCAAACACATAAATCCTGATTTCTGGATTTTTTTTTAATTCAAAAGTTACAAAGCATGACTGAATCATTTCAGCTGATCAAAGTATGTTCCCTTTATAATGTCATTTCCTTTTATTCAATGGATGAAAACATTCTTCTGCTTCCTGACTTAACTAACCAGGTTGTAATTACACATCTTGTTTTTTGATTGGATTTTGATCAGTTTCAAAGACTAGTTAGTGGTATAAAAACCAGAGACAGCACTACTGTAAATGCTTCAGATGAACCCAAGCAAATCTTTTAAAGAAATCTGAACATGAATAACTGTCATTGACCTCAATCTTATACTTGGTTAATCATGTCAAGTAACCAAAATTATTTCATTTAGTCATTCAGAGCAATTTTGAATAGAGGCTAAAATCCTACATCTTTTTTAATTTGAATAATCCTTTTGTCCAACAAAATTAACTTTCTTTCAGCCATTTATCTGGAAGCATGATAAATATGACAGAAGTTTGCATTCAGATGATATTGCAATCCCTCATTTCAAAACAGATTAAAAAGTCTTACACTTTTAATTTCTTGACTTTTATCATTAGCGTATTATGCCCAGATATTATGTGTAACCCAATTTAGAGCCTTCAGAAGAAATGCAAAACTGAACCCCCTCATATGCTTATTGATACCATCTGAAAGGTTCCTAGAGATTGGTCTCCTCCAGAGCCATCTGAATCCAGTCACCAGATATTCATCAGAATGACTGGAGGTGACCCAGGACGAGGCAGCTGGGGTTAAGTGACTTGCCCAAAGTCACATAGCTAGTGAGTGTAAAGTGTCTGAGGTGAGATTTGAACTCAGGTCCTCCTCACTCCTGCACTGGTGCTCTATCCACTGCCACCTAGCTGTCCCAACTAGTCTGTCACAAGCAGAGCTACCTTGAGGTGTTCTCAAGTTATAGTTGCCCCAAAATAAGATGTTCTATTAGAAAACAAACATAACAAATTAATGTATTTTATTTCTTTCTCTCATACAGAAATCAGGACAATTTTGCTTCTACCTTGGAACTATATATTATATGGTTTGATTGCTTCTCTTTCAGGGCTCAGTGTAGCAGAAACACTAACCAAATTGTAACAAGAAGAAATGACAGAAGGCTGTCTTTGATGAAGCAATAGGTATAAGAAAAAATAAAGCTTTATGCATGGGAATGTGATGGTCTCAAATTCTTCCTTTTGTTTTCTGTTGCATTCTAAAAAATTTTTTTTTATTCTTTTCACAGATAAAAGCAATCAATCTATTAGGTAGTTTGTGTTTGTATATGTTACTGTGTACCCATTGGGATATATATTTTTAAGTGCTACAAATTTGTTTTTAGTATTTATCTATCAATTTTGTAAATCATTGTATTTATAATTAAGCTGTCAGTCAACGGAGACAGACCCACAGCAGGGCAGAAACATCTTCATGAGCTTTCTCAGAGTCCCTGCCCACTAGCCTAGAGAGCAGCCTTGTCTTGTTTACATGAAAGAAATCATTCTATCAAAACCATTATAAACTGTGACATTTTTTTCCCCATTGACTTTCCTTAATGTATGAGGGATCCTGTTGTCATGCTGGATCAGATTTGAATGGCCTTTGATCAGACACTCTCAAAGATTATTTGCACATCACAATATAAAAATCCAATTACAAAAGAAACAATTATTATTTTTTTTAATCCTTACAGCATCACTCAGTGTTTGATTTTGATTTTACAAATCTCAAGTTTAACCAGCCTTTTGGCAAAAGTGCTAGTTGATTTTTCTGTCATTGTTTATTTTTTGTTTGTTTGTTTATAAGCTGAAAATCAACTTTGATCTCCCTTATTCAAATGGTTGTGAAGGACAAAACATGAAATGCAAACCATGTTAAAGACATTGAGATGGTGTTTGAGGGGAAAAGAAGTCATTTGAACATCACTTGCTTGTGATTCAGTCCTACCCTCAAGCATTTGTAGGCTTAGCTGAACTCATTGCTTTGCCATACTGAGAAAGAGTCTAAGTAACATCCAGCAAGAAAACAATGACAGGCTTCAGCTAGTCAATCCTGGCAATTCATTACCAGAGAACCATTGTGAAATTGACCATAGAGCAGCTGGGCCAAAAAATAGTGAGTAAAGGTGATTCTCATATTCTCGGTAGCATAATGAAGTAATATGAAGTTAATGACAGGTTTTAATAAGGATTAGAAAGAGATAATAATGGGGGAGGAATCATAGGAGGCAAAAAGCAATGGAAAAGGGAAAGGTTGGGAATCATAGAAGTGGATGCTGAGAAGAATTACAGAGGCATTAACGGAATGCAATTCTAGGTCGACTTCCTAATTCATCTAACTATATATATCATTTCACCCTCTTTCACGTTTTTTTAAGTTGTACAAAGTGACTGAGTCACATGAAAATCAGGCTAGTGGAACACAAAAGGGAATCTAGGGGGTGACCAAACTTTATGCTAATAATAAAACAGAGCCCTTAAAGGTTATGGAAAAAATGGAAGGGGACACATGGTAGAAATTAGAGTTTCCAATTGGCTTTCAAGTGCTTAATACTGATGATACTAGAATTTAAGAAAGGTACATTTCTACTAGTTTAAGAAATATGACAATTTACCAAAGAGGATAGATATTTTAAAATATATCATTTTGCTAAGACTACAATTCCTTGGGCTCATAAAAGAGATCTATTATATCAGTTAGGCACATTTGTAATATTGGGGATATAGTGAGATTTAAAATTGTCATTCAAGAAAGAAGTTAAGGTGAGAGCCATTTTAAAAATGTTCGCTACTTGCCAATAATGTGAAACCTACAAAGATATCTATCCTTTCTGCACATAGAAGAGTCAGTATCTCTACCTTCCTCAGATACTGTAGAAAGCACAACGGATTGCAAAATAAGTATATATAGATGATTTCAAAGCTACTTCAACATTTTAGATTCTTCCTCCTCCTCCTTCCCTTCTTCTCTCTCCTCCTTTTCTTCTTGTTCTTTAGAAAGAATAAACGAATCTCAGATTTGGAAGGGACAATAGAGATGGTTTAATATAACTAGGGATCCACTCACAAAATTCATCACAAGTAGTCAACCAGCCTTTGTTATAGTACTTCTCTTAAACTGTAGAATTTAGAATTTTACATGGCAGCCCATTCAACTTTTGGTTAACTCTAATTGGTAGAAATAATTTTCTTTTGTTTGGAATTTACATATAAATATAGGCCCAAACTCTGGGGCCAAGAAACAAAAAATGTCTCTATGACAACATTCCACATGCTTGAAAATAACTAATATTGACACGTTAAGTATATTTCTATACTTACCTCCACAGATCCTTCAATCAAATCTAGTGTAGGATCACTTGTAATATTGCCTTTCTTGGTATCCCTGCTCTGGATAAACTCCGGCTTGTTACTGTACTTTCTGAAATGTGACATCCAAAAGTGAACTCAGTAATCTAAATGATGGCGTGACACAGGCAGAGTGTAGCAAAAACAACACATCTCTAACTATAGATATTGTGTTCCCATTAATGCAGAAAAAAACCATTAGCTTTTTTGAGAGACATATCACACTGGAAATTCATATGGTGTTCACCATACAAGAGGTGTCAGATGTTTTCTTCTCTCTGATCATATGCTCCCCTACATTACAATATTGTGTTTGATTAAAAAAGAAACCTAAGCATCAGATTTTATATTTATTATATTTAAAATTGATCTTATTAGACTCAAGCCCTGGATTCATCTTGTCAAGTTCATTTTGAATTATTATTATATCCAAGGTATGAGTTATTCATAACAATTTTTGTGTTATCTACAAATTTCACAATAACTCCAACCAAGTTACTGGTAAAAATGTTCAACCTTTTCTCTGCTCACACAACTGCCATGTTAGATTAGGGCCTCATCACCTCTTGAACAATTATTGTAAGACTTAATAGGTCTCCCTGCCTTAAGTTTCTCATCATTCCAGTCATTGTCTTCCAAATATCGCTACCAAATAACTTGACTTAAGCACAGAACTGACCATGTTCCATTCTAAAGCAATCATGTTGAGTATCTCCCTTTGCCAGTAGGACAAAATACATACTCTTTGGTTTCATCTTTCTCATATGAGTTGATTTTAGTTGTAATTCACCTTTCTCAAATGATTTAATTTCTGTTGTGTGTGTGTATAAACACAACCATATATGTATGTATATACACATATATACACATATATACACATATATACATACATATATATGTGTGTGTATATCTATCTATCTATCTATCTGGAGAGAGAGAGAGAGAGAAAGAGAGAGAGAGAGAGAGAGAGAGAGAGAGAGATATGGAGACAGAGATTGTGAAACTCAAATAAAGCTGTGTCCTTATAACCCAAGATAATAACTGTAAAAATAGTGAGAATGATATTTAAAGTTTTTAAAATTATCAAATTAAGTCAAGTTCATAAATCTAATTTATTTTGAACACACTGATCATTTAGCTATACTCAACTAGAAGTTTAGATGCAAAATATAATTGTTAATGAAAGTTAGGGTCTCAAACAGCTCAGGAGAGAGACAAAATGCAGTTTGCAATAATTAGAGTTGTAACTAGAGTAGGATTAGTAGAGATTTTCACTAGTGCGAGAAATTTAGAGGGAGGCAAAGCACCATCTCAGTCCATTCACCTGTTGATTTCTGGCACACCCCTATGACATAGGTCCTTTTGTCATTGAAATATATTGTCTGTCATCCAGAAACTAAGTTTTGTACTATATGGGGTCATCCCCATTTACATAATTTTAGCCTTTCATATAGACACTTGACACTAGTACAAAAATTTCTAGTTAAATTTTGTTAATAGTGTATATTTATTTGTATGGCAAACTTATAATCTCTAAACAGAAATGGAATAATCAAATGTTTCTGGCTGATAATACCTTAAATTATTAATAGATGAGGATCTATTTTCATGTATACATGGACGTATGTGTGTATATTAATAGATAAATATATGCATACATTTTATGCATAATGCACACGTTTAAGTCCACCATGTGCATAAACATATAAGCATATATGTGTGTTTGTAGATAGATAAATATAGACATATAGATAATGATTTTTAATAAAACACAGTTTTAGTTCTCAAATCTTCATGAATCCTATGTGACTGCTTAGGGTATTTTTTTATTACATTTTTATTTTCAAAACTTCTTAAAGTTGTTTCTCACTGATAGCACACAAGAAATCCCAAGGCTCCAAGTTTTTGTATGACATGTCAAGTTAATGGAAAGTTTTACATGAGATACTGTTATCACACATTTGTTTAAGTATTTTGACAATGTCATGCCACAAACGGCTTGACCTCATCCTCAGAAGTAGCAAGTTTTCTTTCTTCAGAATGACTGTCAATTTGAATTTTAATGTAAAATCAAGAATCCTTGCTGAAGCATTTAGAGAGTTTATTAAAACTCTACTTAATTTAAATGTGAAGGCCACCTTTTGACCCTACATAATTAATCTATATTAGACACAGTTCCTCTTTGAAAGCACTTTCAAAAATTTATATTTGGGGCAGGGAATTGAAGGAAAGTAGCTGGTCAGCCAAACTCCACTAATTATTCAGGCTAATCTCCCACAAGATTGCTTCCATGCATTCCAAATTTCTAAAATTCTTTGAATTGTTTTTTTAAAACTCTAAGTTTATTGAACTCTCTTGTACTGTAAATGTCAAGCAGAAAAACAAAACAAAACTTATCACCAGTATGTTTACCACTACCAAGGAAGAAATCTAGTTCAGGGTTCCTGGAAGATTATAGAATCTCCTAAATAAGACCTATAATTACTCAAAAGAATCTAGCCTAATTATTCACAGAGGAAAATAAAACCTGAGGAAATGTTTGAAAAGTGTCTGTTACCCAGACGAGGAGTGGGGAACCTGTGGCCTCTGCCAGGCCTAGAGGCCTGTGTGGGCTACCCGAGTCTTCTTACCTCACCTCCGAGGTCTTCGGTTGTCCAAAACCGGATGCTCATATGAGAGAAAGGACGTTCCAGAGTCGAACAAGGGTTGAGCTTTATTTCAGGGTCTAGGTTACAAGTGCAGGGGATCTTCCTTAGGAGGAAGAGGGGGAGATTTCCTAAGGAGGCTAAGATCTTAAGGGATTGGAAGTAGAAGTACAAGCGGGGAGAGAGGGGGAGGGGAGAGAGGAAAGAAGAAAGAGGAGCCTACTGTCCTCTTGGCTCCTCACGTGCTAAGAGAGCTTTCAGGCTTCCTCAATCCTACTTAACCTTCAGCCGCATAGTTTGCATCTGAATACCGTGCTGTTAGGTAACTAGGTGTGCCCAGATCCGGGACAATCTCAAGGGCGGGGAGATCTCTCTCCCATCACGTTTCTCACGGGAAGAGGTGGAATTACTCAAGATAGCTCGGTTCACCTCGATCCCCTGCCATTTCCTGGGGGGGGTCTCGTGAGAGCTCTAAGATTTAGAAGCTCCCACCTTTACCCGCCCAAGACTGTCCACACGGAACTGAGCTTCCAATCCCAACATCTCCCCTTCTTTGTTATGCGCGGAGCGCACCTGGCTCTAGAGCAAACAGTGGCTGGAGGCTGAGTGGATTAGGAAGGCCTTTAGCATATGAGTACCCTACAACAAGACTTCATTCACACAGAAATCTGCAGCTAGCACAACTGACAAAGGGAGGCATCAAATAAAACAAAGATGAAACTAAATGGCTGAGTTACAACAGGGGAAGTGCAATCAACTGATCCCAAAGCATTTTTTAAGAGGAGCAGCTGGTGTTGGCACCTTACACATCACCACCCCCCTTAATCTTGCAAATGGATCTATACAGGTGGAAAATTGGTCACCTCCTCCCCCCCCCCAAGTCCTGGGTTTGTGATATCAAAGTCCTCCTTTAGCCGGTGGAAAGAGATGCCTAGATGGGAACCTGTCAGCAGCAGTGTCTGCGGTTGCGATGAGTGCTGCCTCCTCTCTGGGCAGCAAGGTTAAAGCTGTCAACAGCAGGCTCAGGTGGTGTATGATCCTTCTCCGGGGTCTCCGGGCTCTCCGGGGTCTCCGCCTCCTGCATCTCCACCGTCTCCGACATCGGTTCCCACCTACGGATCCTTCTAATGGGAATCCACGCATGACCTTTTCCTGTGGAGACACAAACATACCCTCGACCCCATATTAGTATCTTATACGGACCTTTCCATTTCCCTGAGGCCATATCCTTTACCATGGCCCATGTGTCTTTATATCCAGCCTGGGTATTACTTTCCTTGCAGGGTTGTCTTGGAAAAGTCACAAAATGTCTCATAGCTGGAGTAGTATGTGAGTTTCTTGAGATATGCAAAAAATTGTCTGTATACACAGCTGTATCAAGCTCTGATTGTGTTAGGCGACCTTTTCCCCTTCTTTGTTTAGCGAGGATCGCCTTCAAGGTGAGATTGGCCCTTTCCACTATGGCCTGGCCTTGTGGATTGTAGGGGATTCCTGTAACATGTCGAATCCCTAGATCGCGGAGGAAGTGTGTAAGGGTTTGAGAAGTATAGGCAGGGCCGTTATCTGTCTTTATTTCTAAGGGTAAGCCTGAAACAGAAAAACAGTGCCAAAGATGTTGAATTACTTTAGCACTTGATTCACCTGGCTGTAAAGTCACCATAAGAAATCCGGACCATGTGTCAACTGTCACATGTATGCACTGGCCCTTAAGATGGGTGACATCCATTTGCCAAATTTCATTGGGTGCCAAGCCACGAGGATTGACAGCCTGGTCTAGAGATGGGTGGAATGGGATACATTGGAGACAGCTCTTAACAGTTTTTCTGGCCTGTTCCTGAGTTATCCCATATAATTTGCAGAGGGCTTCTGTGGCTAGGTGGAACCTATCATGAGCCTTTTGGGCCCTTTCTTGTGGTTCCACAGTGTGCCCTACCAGGTATAATGAATTGTCTGCTATTTGATTTCCTTCAAAAATTGGTCCTGTGCCATTTGTATGTGAGCGCACATGTAAAACATAAAAAGGGTGTGTTCTGTTATTAATGGTGGTCAATAGCCGCTCACACTGTGAAAAAATATTGGACCGATAATCTACAATAGAGTCCTCAATCCGTGAAATTAATAAAGATGCATACTGACTATCAGTGATAATATTAATGAGTATGTCACTATATATTTGGAGAGCTTGGATTATAGCTTCCAATTCGTTCTGTTGAGTAGAGGTGTAGGGTGTGTTAACTATATAAATCTCTTTGGAGGCCGAATTATAAATAGATGCCTTGTGATGTTTCGTGGCATCTGTAAAAATGTTAGGCCCTTCTACTGGGTTTGGTGAGTACCTTTTCACTGGTGCTGGGGCCCACTGTAATAATTCTTTGAATAAGAAAGTCGAATTTGGTTTCATCTGGGCCCAGTGGAGTATAGTGGCCCAAGAAACTTGATTCTGAGCTAACTCTTCTACATCCTTAGTGGTGAGTGTAGCATAAAGAATTGGCTGTTTTTGGTATATGTGGGTGGCTCTTCTTACTGCCTCTAGTGCTAACCGTCCTAGAAATTCCCACTTGTTTAGTAAACTGCTTCCTGTTTTACTTAAATATACCCACTCTAAGGGCTTCTCTTTTTGGTGTATGACTGCATAGGGAGGTGTGGTGGAGATAATAGATACCTCCAGATCTGCTCCTGGATCCCACTGAAATGTGGTGGACTCTAAAAATTGTTTTTTTATTGCCTCTATGGCCTTGGCTGCTTCAGGAGTCAATGTTCGTGAGGAATTTAAAGCAGAGTCTCCTGTCAATAGTGAATATAAAGGTTGCATGAGAGGTAAAGGTATAGGCACCTTTGATCTTATCTATTGGATAGCTCCTACTAGTTTCTGAGCATCATTGAGTGTTTGGATCTTTATATCCCATTTTGGGGGTTCCGGCCGAATGCTGGTGCCCTGTATCTGATATCCCAAATATTTGTAACTGGGTCCTCTCTGTATCTTTTCAGGAGCAATAACTAATCCTAGTCCTAAAAGGTTCCTTTCTACTGCTTGGAAACACTTCTCCAGTTCCTTGAGCTGAGGTGCAGCTATAAGGATGTCATCCATATAATGGATGATTTTGCATTGGTATTGCTGTCTGGGGCTTTCTAAGGCTTGATTAACATACCACTGGCAGATGGTGGGGCTGCAACTCATACCTTGGGGCAATACCTTCCACTGATACCTCTTTGCAGGTCCTTCGTTATTGGGGTGAGGTATTGTAAAAGCAAACCGAGGACAATCTACTTTGTTTAAAGGAATGGAAAAAAAACAATCCTGAATGTCAATGATTATAAGTGACCAACCATCTGGGATGGCATTAGGAGAAGGGAGACCTGGTTGCAGGGCTCCCATAGGCATGAGAGACTGATTTACCTTCCTTAGATCTGTAAGGAACCTGAATTTCCTGGATTTTTTCTTTATAACAAACACAGGAGCATTCCAGGGTGACTTTGATGGCTCTATATTTCCTTTTTCTAATTTCTCCTTAACCAATAGTTGTAGTGCCTGGAGTTTTTCTAGAGTCAGGGGCCATTGCTCCACCCAAATCGGGGTGTCTGACTTCCAATTCAAGGGTGGGGACTCCAGAGCAACAGCAATGGCCCTTACTAAAAATTTGATAGCTTCATCCCCAGGCGGCTCATGATGTCCCTGCCCCAGATGTTAAAACTAAGTCCTGGAATCACCAACGGCCATACGGTCCCTTGGCGATCCTCTGCCTCCCACTTTACTGGGTGCATTGTCTCTAAGGTATTTTGGCACCCTCCTATTCCCCACACTGGTCTCTGGCTTTCTTTGAGCTTCCAGTGCCGGGGTACTGAGCAACCGTTAAGGCAGGTCCTATCCGCTCCAGTATCAAGGAGGCCAGTCATGGTAATTCCATTGAGCCAGATTGTACACTCGGGTCTATTCTGTCCTATTTCCTTTAGGAACTGGATTTGAACTGAGTGCTTTAAAGGAAGGGCAATAGCTATGGGAAGCTGATTGTCTATATGAGCCGGCTCGGCTACCACATTGGAGCATGGAAGTGCTGTGGTGCCGGTGGGATAAACTCCTGTATATATAACTACGGGTGCATGAGAGGGGTTCTGTAATATCAGGGATTCCTCCTGTATGGGGTCTCTCAGGGGGATCATGGCAAACTGATGAGCTGCAAGCTGGCACTTCTCTAAGCTGTAAAGGTGTTGCATTCCTTCCTCTGGCCCCATAATCTCCTGTATTCTCCCTCCAAGGGGCCATCCAGATTCTCTGCCAAAGGGTACACTTTCGGGGCCCTCGAGGGGCCCCTCACCCCGTTTCCCGACTTCCTACATTGTTTAGCTAAGTGACCTGGCTTTCCACATGAAAAACAAGGGTCCTGGCCCTTCCCTGTACTTATTTCTTTCCTACACTCTTTCTTAAGGTGTCCCGGTTTTCCGCAGTTAAAACATTTTTTCTCCAAGGAGATATTACTTAAGGCGGCGGCCAGGTACTTCCCTTGCACCTGTGCCAAGTAGACCTGACTTCCTACCCTTTCACATCTCTGTATCATTTCTTCAACAGATGCATTCTTTGGCAGTCCCAGCATTGCCTTTTTGCAGTCATGATTACAATTCTGCCGCAGCAATGTCCTCAACACTATCTCTGTCCCTTGGTTTTCCTCTCCCATATCTCGACCTACTGCCTCCTGCAGCCTGGCCACAAAATTAGTAAATGGCTCATTGTTTCCTTGTGTAATCTTAGTCATGGGAAACTCTCTCTCTTTCTTAGAGGCTATAACCTTCCAGGCGGCAATAGCCATTCCGGCAATCAAAACATAATCGGAGGCTGAGTACTGTAATTGATTTCCTGTAGCCTCAAACTGCCCTGTTCCTGTAAATTGCTGATAAACCTGGGGGGCCTGAGCCCCTAGCCCACTGGTAGTGCTCTTTACCCTCTGAGAAAATTCTGATACCCAAATCACATTCTGCCCAGAGGTAAGGCAGGCTCTAGTTAAGCTCTTCCAGTCATTAGGAGTCAGAACGAACTGACCGCTGAGAGTTTCAAGCATGGCTATGACAAAGGGTGAATTAGGGCCGTGCTTGGTACAAGCCTCTTTAAGAGTCGCCACTCTCTTCCACTCTATAGGTATGTGGCTCCTCCAAACCCCACCGGGGACACTGGGGTCCGCTATTTCTAATACAGGAAATGTCCCTACATCTTCTCCATTCTCTATAGCCTTTCTTATTCCTTCTTCCAAACTGGACTGTGGCCCTGAACTGTCTGACCAATGGAGCAGGTTATAAGGAGGCGCGGAGGGAAGGCACGGCGTATTCTCCCCTGCCTCGCCTTTTCCATCTGCTAGATGGAGCTCCGAGTCTATTTTTTCTTTACGCTCCTTAACTTTCTGCTTAACTTTCTGCTTGCCTGGACTCTCCATCCCTCCCGTGTTCTCCCCTCCCCTCTCTCCGCTTCCACTCTCATTCCAATCCCGCCCTGGCCTCTCCAGCCCTTCCAGCAGGCTCTTAATTACACCGAATATCAGGAAATCTAAATCCTCCAGCTCCCCAGGGTATTGTTGCTCATAAGCAGTCATTTGCTCTCCAACCACTCCCCATTTTTCTCTTGATATTCCTGCCTGCTTGAGCCAAGGAGAAACTTTCCAAATCCTTTTACAAAATTCTCGGAGGTCATCTAACTCTATTGTGACCCCCGCCTTCCTGCATTCCCTGTGAAGTTTCTCAGCCCAGACCTCCTGTTCCTCTGGCTTTATTACTGGCAATAGATTCCCCATCTCTGCCCTTTTCCCATGGGTGTGGGAAGCTTCTCTCACTCTTTCTCTCCTTCCGAATCTAGGATTCGGGACTTGCTTCTTTCACAGCCCCTTCCGGGTGTTCCCCTAAAACACCCAGGATATCTGCGCTCCTGTCCCTGTTTGGAGACGCCAACTGCCAGGCCTAGAGGCCTGTGTGGGCTACCCGAGTCTTCTTACCTCACCTCCGAGGTCTTCGGTTGGCCAAAACCAGATGCTCATATGAGAGAAAGGACGTTCCAGAGTCGAACAAGGGTTGAGCTTTATTTCAGGGTCTAGGTTACAAGTGCAGGGGATCTTCCTTAGGAGGAAGAGGGGGAGATTTCCTAAGGAGGCTAAGATCTTAAGGGATTGGAAGTAGAAGTACAAGCGGGGAGAGAGGGGGAGGGGAGAGAGGAAAGAAGAAAGAGGAGCCTACTGTCCTCTTGGCTCCTCACGTGCTAAGAGAGCTTCCAGGCGTCCTCAATCCTACTTAACCTTCAGCCACATAGTTTGCATCTGAATACCGTGCTGTTAGGTAACTAGGTGTGCCCAGATCCAGGACAATATCGAGGGCGGGGAGATCTCTCTCCCATCACGTTTCTCACGGGAAGAGGCGGAATTACTCAAGATAGCTCGGTTCACCTCGATCCCCTGCCGTTTCCTGGGGGGGGGTCTCGTGAGAGCTCTAAGATTTAGAAGCTCCCACCTTTACCCGCCCGAGACTGTCCACACAGAACTGAGCTTCCAATCCCAACAGGCCTCAAGGTCACATGTGGTCCTCTAGGTCCTCAAGCATGACCCTTTGGGGGAATCCAAACTTCACAGAATAAATCCCCTAAATAAAAGGATTTGTTCTATAAAACGTTGACTCAGTCAAAAGTCCCCTCTCAAGGATCAAGAAAGCCACATGTCTCCTCAAGATCACACATTCCCCCCTCCCTGATAAAGACTATTTTATACAGGTTGATGGGCAACCTATTGAGCTCATTCACTGTGCACACATATTTGCTATGTGGCAGTGTGAGAGGATAATAAGCCCCATGCAGAACTGGACAAGAGGAATGGGGACTGGATTACCTTTTGAGAATTATGCAACTATTTTCATTACTTCATGCTTCTTACTGAAATAAAATTCTATTTTTGGAACACTAAGAGTACTGAAATAAAATTCTATTTTTGGAACACTAAGAGTACATATACATACATATATATATATATATATATATATATATATATATATATATATATGTAAAGCCAGAAAACACTATCTTGTGTAAAATTGAACTGGAGAATCACCTAAAAAATAGTATATTAATATATTACAAATGAGGAATTTTGCCAGAAGAGTATACATAAAAGATGACATTTGGGCAGGAAAAAAAAAAAAGATGATTTGGTCATATAAAGTAAGAGATAACCCATGTGCAGCTCCATGCTCCATTGGTTTCCTCACAATATTACATAAAACTGATGAAGCCCCTCCTCCTGATTATTGAATTGTTGTGGCAAATTTATCAAAGACTTGGACAAAATCATGCGAGATGGGCAGGCAACACTGATGCATGTTCTGCATTATTACAGAGAATACTTACATGAATGAGTGTAATGATCCAATTAAATATTAAATTAAGCTTTACCCACAAAAAAATGTAGTATATGATGGATAACAATTTTGGAGTGTTGGTAAGAAAATAACAGATCCATATATTATTTATGTTTTGTTTACATTTATTTATTTCATTTTAGTTTCCAACATTTACTTCAATGATATGAAGTTCCACATGTTCCCCATCTCTCCCCACTCCCCCACTCCAAGAGATCATGCAATTTGATATAGGTCTCACATATATATTTATATTAAACATATTTTCACATTAGTGATGTGAAGAAGAATTAGAAGTAATGGGAGAAAACACAAGAAAAAAGAAACACATAAAGAAATGTAGACAGGGAGAGGGAAAGGGAGAAGGAGAGGGAGAGAGAGAAAGAGAGAGAGAGAGAGAGAGAGGAATGACTTGAACTGGGATTGTGTGACTATAAGAAAATGATTTTCTGTACACATTTTCTAATAACTACATGTTTGCTGTGCTCATATCCATCAGATATGCTGTCATGGAGTTGGAGCTCCAAGTCAACCATACGACTGGAATAAAGATTTGATTGAGTACCTGACCCAAGAGAATAGTTATGGTAGATCATTTCCTGACTTTTCTGCAGATTGATACAAGAGAAACAAATATCCTTCACACATTCTGACATACCAACATTCCTTTCACGTCATTTTCATTATATCTATCTTGTCATTCTCAAGTATCATATTTTTGAAATCAGATATAAATTTAATGTTACTTGCAAAATGCACTTGGCAAGTCTTCCAGAAGTCTCCCTCTTCACTGTGCTGAGACATCACTTTTAAACATGTCACTAATGTCAGGTGGTGTTTTTTTTTTTTCTGAGCACATTGCTTCAAAATGCATCTTATGGCAATTTTACTTAGCAGTATGGAATAAGACTATTACCCCAACAATTTTTCATAAGGGTTATAGCATGAACTGGTATTTAGTCAAATACGTAAATAGATAGACAGATAGACAGACACACAGAGAGATATGCAGATATAGATACGTCTCTTTATATCACAGTTATGTGCTCACCAAATGTTCAATCAAAGTCTTTACATTCTAACCCAAATTAATTAATTAATTGCACACAAAATATTATCCACTTCATAGGAATAAAGGACTGTATATTTGATGGCCATTTATTCTTCCCAGGGACTCAAATTTTATGCACATAATTCTAGGTTGTTAAAATGAAAATATTTCTATCCCTAATAAACACTTCCTACTTTCTATGTAGGATGAAATGCATCATGCCCTAAGGGCCTTGGGCTATCAGAACAAAAGAATTAAGATCCTTTGATAATTAAAGGGGTTGAAATAAAAACATTCACTTTCAACTTAAGCCATCCATGATGGGATCCCTTCATTGAATCATACAAATAAGTTAGTTGAAATAAAGGAAAATGGGAAAGCAAGTAATAATCTGCTGCTATTTTATGTTGTCTGTACTATTACTGGCAGATAAATTTTGGGGCAGGAGATAGGTGTTCTTTAGGGAACACAGCAAAAGCCTTGAAGTATAAACTGTTATCAGATGACTGTTTAGTTTTATGGAGTCTTTAGAACCCTAATTCATTTATTTTTCCTTCACTGCGTATATATACCCTAAATCATTTCTTTTTTTCATTTTGTTTTCTATTATATTTTGCCTGTGTTGCAGGGGCCAGAAGAGAATTACAAACCGACAAATTATTTTTAAACAATCAATACATTAGATCATCCAAATGAGCAAAGATAAAAATGGTATATTCCTTGATTTCAATACTATTCCTTTGTAAAAACAAACAACCAAAAAACACTAGCTGTTGAATTTATCATTTCAATTAAAGACTTTGAAACATCAGTAGATATAAGGTAATCTATGTAATTACTCCCTTCAAGAGTGTAGATTAGAATTCATCCACTCATTCTCTGAAGAGTTTCTTATCTATATTTTCTTTCTAGATTCTTTATAGGAGATCCATCCAACGTAATAAGTTCAGTGCTCTATATTCCTGATGAGCACACAGGCTATCTATCTGTTATCCTTTGTTTTCCTCCACAGGACTGATTCATTTATTCCTTATAAATATAAATCTTGGATAATTTATTTTGTATGGCTTTTAGTATTCAGTTTATAGTTGGAATTATTATATAGTTCAATAATTCATTTAAATTGAAATAAGTACAAAATATTTCATCAGCTGGGTAAAGTGTCAGAATACAAAGTGCAGTATGCTAACACATTAAATCAGCACATTTTTGTTTTCTTCCTCTAGTTAATTGAAATCATAGAATCCCTTGTTCGGTTTGTCCACACATGTGAAGAATAGTTAAAGTAATTATGTACACCATACTGGAGAAAAAATATATTTGCCATGATTTCAGAGTAATTACGTTAATTACTTTCATTTTGCATGTTCACTTTGGATATATAGCTACAATTTTAATTTAGATAAATTTGGATGTGGGAGGAAAAGGAAGAGAATGAGTATTCATGTTGTCTTTCCCATATATCAGTCACTGTGTTAAATGTTTGGCACATATTATCTCATTTGATCCTCACAACAACCTTGGGAGGTAATAGGTACTATTATTATCCCCATTTTATAATTGAAAACACTAAGGCAAACAGAGGTCAGATGATTTGCCCAGGGACACACAGCTAGTAAGTATGTTAGACCACATTTGAATTCAGATCTTCCTGACTCCTTGCTCAGTGCTCTATCCTCTATGTCACCAAGTTGGCTATTATAATTAACTTAACTATACTCATTGTCATTCACGTTTTGGAGAAATGGTTTGTGTTTAAGATTGTTTTGTAACAAATCAAATTCAACATAATTTAAAACAATATGCTTTTAAAATTAATATAATTTAAATAAATGGAATTTTTGGCAATTTTATTTGTAGTAGGCCTAATTCAAATATTATGTCCTTTCCATGAAAAGTCAAAAAAACACTTTTGTCAAGTGTGCTCAATTTGAGGACTAGCAGCTATTTATTTTCTATAAATAAAGCTGTGTGCATTTTCAGGTAAGACAAAATTCTTAGAAGTGTTATCTATACAGTAATAAATTTGCTTATCATCAAATAATATAATAAATTGGAAGAAAGCAAATTCTCACTGAGCAAAATTTGAAATCGTTCAATACAAATAAAGATTTCCACTTAAATATATTCAGATTTTATCAGAAATTATATATATATATATATATATATATACCTGTTTTTTCTTCAGAGAGGAAACTGCTAATCATCTATTTGATAAAGTATGACTTCTAAGAGATGACCTACTATGTTTGATTGGTAAATTTCTTGGTCCTCACCCAAGTACTCCCATAGGTCAAAAAACAGGGACTTATAAATTCTTCAACTGGTCCTTTATTTCTACTTTCCATCCTCTGCAGAGATCAAAGTTGTGATATATAAAACCTACTGTGAATTGATACTTCCAAAAAATGTCTTTGAAGTTTATTCATAGAAGACCTATTTGAACTGGTATTGCTCCTATTATTTTACTGGTATAATGACCTACTTGGCAAGCCAACTCCCTCTACCAACGCACATCAGTAGGGTCTTTGCAAATTCCAGTCTTACTGCCACCTTTTGACACATGCTGATTATTTGACCTTGAGTAACTCACTGAACTTCTCAGTACCCCAGGCAGCTTTGTAAGACTTTAAATTGCCAAAGAGTTATCTGCTTTGCTAAAGGGAATTAGTCTTAATAACAATGAAATCAAAGACTGGTACTTCACCCCATTCCTTAAAAAATGTGTTGAGTTACTATGGTAGGCAAACCTGGAAAGAGAAGAAAGTAGGCAGAGGGTTAGTAGGAGGTAGACACTGAATAAAAAATTCTTTTTAAAGCTATACCAAAAGGATGTGGCATAATTTTTTTTTCATTTTCTGTAAAAAATAATTAGACCTTCTTGTTTCTGTGGATAATTATTCATAAATTCTTAAAATTTTCACGTAAACAAGAGGCTTAGATTAGGTCAACATTTGCAAAGGGACCTGCTAACAATTTGAGACTTTATAATGTGAGATTTGATTAGATACAGATGAAATGGATCTAACTTTGTTTCCATGATCAATAAGGTGAATCAGTTCATTTTATTTCTACAGTTATATTCTACTTAGATATTTCACCTAAAACCTAGATATTTGATTTAGTCATATTTTATAACATTTAAATGGTTTACTTTTACAGTATTTCTTTAAGTTTTCTTAAAGGTCACTGAAGTACTAATGCTTTTATGTTATTTTAACCGTCAATCAAAATTAGTAAATCTTTGGGCAGAACAAATAAAACATGTCCACATTTCTTTGATCTACTAGAACACATTTATGAACTTTGTTGGATAATTGAAACAGTATGGTATAATGGATACAGAACTGCCTCAGATTCAGAAACACGCAGATTCAAGTGTAACCTCTGACCCTAGATAAAGGATCTTTGCAGGTCTTTAACACCATAAATTTCAGAGATGGCACTAGAATGCATTAATAGAGGGAATTTTCTCACCAATAGTTCCTGCACTTATAAATTCACAGACATTTGTGTGGCCATTTGTTCTTATTAACAGTGACCAGAGACATTGGTATAAAATGCCATTTTCTTTCTGTAGGCCTTTGTGCAGGTTCTCCTTAGTACCTGGGGTACATTGATAATATATGTCAAGCTCTTAGAATTATAGCCATTTTCAAGTTTTGATAACAGGTATCATCTCATGTGGGAAACATTTCTGATCCTTCCAGTTCCATTTCTAATTATCTTGCACTTTGGTTTTATTTGAGCATACAAAGTGTGACCCAAGAGGCGTAAATTCTTCGAGGATGGAAATCATTTACTTATTTATTTTTGGAGTCTCCAATGCCTAACATAGTGGATCAATGCAGGAGAGGCTTCATTAAATGTTTAATTTAAAACACTAATCCATCTTTTAGCTCCTAGTATTTTCTCTGGCTGTTCCCAGGGCTTGGAATGTTCTCCCTTCTCATTTGTGCCTACTGGCTCCCTTAATTTCCTTCAAACCTTAGCTAAAATACCTCACTTTCTAGGGAAAACTTTCAGAAGCTCTTGCAAGTCTGATGCCTTTCCTATGTGGATTATTTCCTATTCATCCTGTATTTAGCATCTATGTTGTCTCTCCCATTAGATTGTAGGATTTTAGAGGACAGGGCTATTTTTTGGCTCCTCTTGTCTTAGTACAGGACCTAGCACTAAGTAGGTGCTTAATACATGTTTATTGAATGACCTGATGAAAGATTGCCTGTAGATGTTAAAAACAAAGGTAAAAATAAGTTTCTATTGATAATGAAAACAAATAAATATATTTATAAAGCTTATAATTACAGCTGAAATCAGAATAATTCAAGTCAATGACTGCATTTTCCTTTACTTTCTAACTTTAATTAGTATCTACTATAATTAGATTTAATAACTTCACCCTTTGTGGCCCCCAGGATAAAAAATAATGCAAATACTAAGCTGATTCAGTCAATCCATGTTTTCATCTACTGAAGAATTGTTTCTTATTAAAAAATTAATATTATGTCAAAAACACTTAAAGAAAAAAATGAACCTTGCTGGATAAGTGTAGAGCATGGCATTAAAATATATTTCAGGCCATCTCCTAGCTATCTGGGATAATGCCAATAGATACGATTTTGGCACAAAATGAGAAGAGATGAGGTTTTTCAAACTTCTTCTTCCCCCTAACTTCACATTGACCAATGAAACTATAAGTAAGTTTTCTTAAAGGACAAATCATTTGAATATGAAGGTTTTATCCTATTTTTCAACATGAATTATATATATGTATATGTGTATATATACAAAATAAAATACTATATGGCTATACTTTTTACATATAACTTGGATGTAGTTACTGCTTGACTTTAAATAATATCAGGAAAGCAAACCCCTATAAGAAAAAACAGAGGGTGAAAAACTGGGGAAAATAACAGATGTGAAAATACTGGATGCCACATTTCTTATGAGGCATGAAAGTTCTATATAAATGATATGAATTTCAAGCTAATTGACTTACAGTAATAATTAATAAACATTGATTACTTATGTGCCTGATTAGAACTTTCATATTTATATATATATTTATAAAAGTAAATATGTATATTTACAATATGTATGCACACAATTTATGTTACATTTTTCATAAGAAATGAAAGATATGTACAGAACAAGTCTTTGATAGGATAAGTAGTGGGCTAGAATTAGAGTTAGGAACACCTGGGTTCGACTCATGTGTTTCACTATTGTTATATATGTGTTATATGTGTGTTTCACAATAGTTATATGACTCAGGGAAAATCAATTAAATTACTTGTGGCTCAGTGTATCAGACAATTATTTTAGGGATATACATCACAGATGAATTTGCAATCTGCATTAATGAAAGGAATTTCCATATCGATTGACACCTACAAGGATAAAATCACAGAGGTGCATGAAAAAAATTAAAAGGAAATTAATCATTAGGTAGTTTTCTCACTTTCTCTCTTGTAATCCCACCTCTACACTCTCACGAAAACAAAACTCTGTGAAAAATTTAACTGGTACTGAGTGACTCACAGTATCTCTTTATTGAGAAGGACCTCAGAAACCATTTAGTACAAGCTGTACCTAATCAGGAATCTCTTTTACAGTATCCCCAACAAAGTAGTCATGTAGTCTTCTTTTGTAAATTTCCATTAAGTCAAATTTACTGCAATTGAATCCACCCCACTCAACTTTTTTACAACTCTATTCAGTCCAATTAAATTGTTGTTGTTTGCATTCTTTCTTAAAATCATTGTCCCTACTACTACCTTTGAAACCAACCCAAACCAGTCTAAACACACTTCTACCTGACAAATACTTGTCTTCAAATATTTGAAAGTGATAGTTATCCTCACCCCTTAAATTTTCTCACTTCTAAGTTAAATATAATAAAAAAATTTTTTTTGACATGGTATAGTCTCTTGTTCCAACATCTGCTTCGTTATCCTTCTCTAATAATTACCTCTTTTTTGCAATGTACATGGTCATACACACATACTAATATTAAACAGTTTTTTTCTTTAAAAATACAATTTTATAATATATTATTTGAGAATGCCTATTTTTCCATCATAAAGACAGGCTTAATTTCAAATCGAAAACATTTTAAACCTGATATTGGTGAATGAGTACTGGTTGTGAATGTAGAGTCCCTCAATTCTTATATTGTCTCTAATGGATGATGTTGGGCAAATTATTAAGCTTACTTAAGACTTAAGTTATCTCATCTCTATGCAGAAAGACTTGAAGACCGGGTCTCTGATCCAGAGTCTGACATAATTACCACTACTTCTTCTTTTTATTTTCCTGGAACAAAATTAGAATTTTGTATTAATCAGTAGAAAATCAAGTCACAATATTTTAATTCAAATCATGAAGATTGTATCCTCTTTACTTTTGAGCTACATAAGAAGCATATGAGAATTTAAGATGAAAATAAAGTAGATAAATACCATCAGGACAACATTATTTCTTTGAAAACCTTTCACAAGAAATTTTTAACATAGATATAACTTTGTCACCCAAAAAAAATTTAAGGAAAAGAGTACAAAGAGAACATGAAAAAAAGAAAAATATATAAGATGTTTGCAAAATTAACTACAACAAACTCTTTCACCATCCAGGAAAATGGAATTAGCACATTTGGGCCCTTACATCATAATTATTGATGTACTAACAAAAGAAGTAGGAATGGTGATAAAGAGAATAAAGATGGAGGAAATAAAGATGGATTGTACTGGATCAAGCGTAAAGAGAAGAGATTCATTTTTTTAATGTTTATTTATTTTTAGTTTTCAACATTCATTTCTACAAAATTTTGAGTTCCAAATTTTCTTCCCATCTCTCCTTTTGTCCCACCCAGTAACACCTTGCATTCTGATTACCCCTTCCCTAAATATGCTCTTGCTTCTATCAGATCCGTCCCTTTCCTTTTCTCCATCTTCTCCCTTTTCTTGTAGGGCAAGATAGATTTCTATATCCCATTACATGCATTTCTTATTTCACAGTTGTATGTAAAAACAACTCTCAACATTCATTCCTAATCTTTGAATTTCAACTTATCTCCCTTTCTCCCTCCCCATCCACCCCCAATGAGAAGGCAAGTAATTCAATATAGACTATACAGGTGTAGTTTTACAAAAGACTTCCATAATAGTCATGCTGTGTAAGACTACCTATATTTCCCTCCATCCTATCCTGCCCCTCATTTATTCTATTCTCTCTTTGGACCTTGTTCCTCCCCAAAAGTGTTTACTTCTAATTACTCCCGCCTCCCATCTGTGCTCCCTTCTATCATTCCCCTCACCCCACTTGTCCCCATCTCACCTACTTTCTTGTAGTGTGAGATAGATTTTCATACCAAATTGCATGAACATGTTATTCCCTCCTTAAGTGAAATGAGAAGAGAGTAAGCTCCACTTTTTCCTTCTCACATCCTCCATTTTCTCCTCCATTGAAGAAGCTTTATCCTGCCTCTTTTATGAAAGATAATTTGCCCCATTCCATTTCTCCCTTTATCTTCCAAAGATATTACTTAATTTTATGTTTTAGATATCATCCCTTCCTTTTCAACTCACTCTGTGCCCTATGTGTGTGTGTGTGTGTGTGTGTGTGTGTGTGTGTGTAATCCCTCCACCTACTCAAATACTGAGAAAATTCTCAAGAGTTACAAATATTATCTTTTCACCTAGGAATGTAAACAGTTCAACTTTAGAAAGTCCTTTATGATTTCTCTTTCCTGTTTACCTTTTCATGTTTCTCTTGATTCTTGTGTTTGAAAATCAGATTTTTCTATTCAATTCTGGTCTTTTCATCAAGAATTCTTGAAATTCCTCTCTTTTTCTGGATGACCATTCTTTTCTCCTGAAGTATTATACTCAGTTATGTTAGTTGATTCTTAGTTTTAATCCTAGCTCTTTTGACTTCTGGAATATCATATTACAAGCCCTCCAGTCCCTTAATGTAGAAGCTACTAGATGTTGTGTTATCTTGATTATATTTTCACAGTATTGAAGTTGTTTCTTTCTAGCTGCTTGCAATATTTCTCCTTCATCAAGGACTCTGAAATTTAGTTACAATATTCCTAGGACTTTCTCTTTTTGGATCTCTTTCAACAGGTGATCTGTAGATTCTTTTGATATTTATTTTGCCTTCTGGTTCTAGAATATCAGGGCAATTTTCCTTGATAATTTCGTGAAAGATGACATCTAGACTCTTTTTTTGATCATGGTTTTCAGGTAGTCCCATAATTTTTAAAATTGTCTCTCCTGGATCTATTTTCCGGGTCAGTTGTTTTTCCAGTAAGTTATTTTGTATTATCTTCTATGTTTTCATTCTTTTGCTTTTGTTTTGTAATTGCTTGGTTTCTTATAAAGTCATTAGTTCCCATGTGCTCTATTCTAATGTTTTAAGAACTGTTTTCTTCAGTGAGCTTAGAACCTCCTTTTCTCTTTGTCTAATTCTTCTTTCTTCTCCTTATTGGCTTTTTTGACCTCCTTTGCCAATTGAGTTAGCCTGTTTTTAAAGATGTTATTTTCTTCAGCATTTTTGTGATCTCCTTTAGCTTTTTTCATGATTTTCTTGTATTGCTCTCATTTCTCTTCTCAATTTTTCCTCTCCCTCTCTTACTTGATTTTCAGAATCCTTTTGCAGCTTTTCCATGGCCTGAGACAACTGCATATTTACTTTTGAGATTTTGGATCCAGAGACCTTGACTTCTTCTGATGGTATACATTGCTCTTCATCATCTGAACAGATGAAAGAAAATACCTGTTCACCAAGAAAGTACCTTCTATAATCTTATTTTTTCTCACTTTTCAGGCATTTTCTCATTCAGTTACTTGATTTTTCAGTCCTTTGTCAAGGGGAGGGCATACTCTGGGGGCCTGTGAGTTCTCAGTTCCTCCAAGGTGGCACAGTCAAGGGAGAGGAGTTTATTCCTCTCCTGGCCTATGCTCTGGTCTGTGAGCAATCAAAAATTTTTCTGCCCAGAATCTGTGAGTAGAATAACATCTCCATACCAGCCTCCAGTGTCACCACACCAGTGCTCCTCCTCACCCCAGGGCTGAGCTCAGGGCTGGGATCAGCAGCTCAATTCCCCCTGGGTCTTGAGGCAGAGGGCTCTAAAAATGGATACTGCTTCAGTGGGTGCTTCTGGCAATTCAGTTCTTGCTCTACCCCTGGGTGAAGGAGCACTCCCACTGACCTTTACAGCTGTCTGTGGCATTTGTGGGCTAAGCAATCTTGAAACTTCTGCTGGTGGCTCCCTGAAACCTCTTCTGGGTCCCATCCCTGCTGTTCTCTGCTCCATGTCTGGTGTGATAAACCCTTCCTGTCAGCCTTCCAGGCTGTCCTAGGCTGAAAATCTCAATTGCTCTGTTGTTTTGTGGCTTCTGTTGCTCTAGAATTTATTTGGAGTCATTTCATTTTATGTGTTATGTGGGGAAGCTTCTACAGGTCCATCTTTCTACTCCACCATCTTAGCTCCACCCCCAAAGGGATTCATTCTTGAACAAATATAATTGTGAGATCAACAAGGGACTAAAAAATATTTACAGGAGGAAAGATAACAATGGCATGATAAAAAGATGATCTCCATAAAGGTCAACAAAAAGAAAGCCCAATATCCCATCTGGATGCTTTCCCTCAAACCTATGCACAATTTTTATGAAAACTGTCTATTCATGAACTGAGAGCAGCCTTATTGAGGGTTCTCATAGGGAATTGACAGATTTTTGCAAATGACACTCAACAATGGATGTCATCTTTACCATAACACAATTGGTCAATAAACATAAAATATATAATATACCCATGTGGTTATTGTTTCTTTTTAATCAACTAAATAGACTAAAATAATCTCCTTTTAGGCTATTTTACAAAGAGGTGTCTCTCACCCACATAGCAATTTCATTTGACATTAATTTTAATAATAATCATCAGGAAAAACAGAAAGAGGCAATGTTAGTTTCTCAAAGGCATTTATCACTGTGGTGAAGGAGATCTAGTACAGAAAGTAGATCTATGAGTGATTCACTGTGGACGGTAAAGTCCTTCAGATAGTCTTTGTGTATGACATTGTATTGACTACATCAATAGCCAAGATAATGCTGAACTTACTCAAAGATATTTGCAAAGATGCAAATGTGTTTGGTTTCACTATACTTATAAAATGGATAAATATTATCAATTATCCAGATACTAAATTAAATCTAAATGAACTCTCTATAGATCTTATCTCACAGTATGGATATCTGAATTAGTAATACAGAAAGACAGTGAACTAGGACTAGAACTTTAAAAAAAAAGAAGGGATGGAATGGGATGAAGTGTTTTCAGGAAATTACAAAGCACTTTTCATGACTCCAAGCTTCCTGTAACTGCAAAAGTTTATATTTTCAGTACATATGTTTAACATTTTTTTCTGCATCACAGGGAGTTCTGGAAACTGCCTGAGAAAAACTAGCATTCCCAAGGAAGGCAATGATAAGGTTCATGTTGTGTATGAGCAGGTATTATCATACAAACAATGAGAAACTCCAAAAAATAGGAGTAAAATATGTCATCAAATAATTGTATGACAGAAATAAAAGATTGGCTGGTCATGGGGTGAGAGTGAAGAATGACTGGTGGACAGTCAGAATTCTCTACTGGTATCTTTCTGAAGTCAGGAGAACATTAAGTAAAGCCTCCAAGAGTTTAAGTGGATCTCCTGTGTTGATCTTTTGAAAGGAAAGAGATGACAATTAAATAACTTGGATTGTTATAGATAAGTATGAATTGGCATTGTTAAAGGGCAATCCTTAAGCAGTGAGATAACAGACCCATTCTGGTATTTCAATATGCCTAAGAAATAATAAAGGACCCCTAAAAAAAGCACACAGAATTTAGTAACAATACATAACTGCTACTGTAGTTTCTAAGATCCTAATGTGTAATTTACAAAGGCATATGAAGCAAGTTGTGGAAACATCAAATTGGCACAGAATATTTCAGTTTAATTCTGTTTTGTCCAGACAGTCATGCTTTTTTCCTCCTTCCAGTGGTCATCTTCTCAAGATAAGGAAACTCTCTTGTTGGTCAATCAACTCCATTAATGGCACCTAGAACCACCTAGCCTGCTCAAACTCACAAGTACTTATCTAAAATTGGCTATCTCTGCCTTAAGAATACAAAGAAACAAACAAACAAACAAAAATGGAAACGTAGCTAAAGACATCAGAAATACTGGGCTTAATCTTTTCTAGATGCCATGTGTGCACAGTATATAGTACTCCCTTCATCCCAGGCTCTTGCCTGTTATCTTGACTGTCAGTTTTTCCACTGGACTTTGACGACTCTGAGGGAGAGAGGGAGACTGATTACTTTGCTGAACAGCTCTTTCCTTTTCACTGGATGTCTTGATGTTACATGATGTCATCTGGAAGGGTAAAATAATAAACTGAATTAGAAATAGTCTTTCCTTTAGAAAAAACCAATGAGTACTTACCTCAGTAACTATGGAAAGAAGAAAAGACAGAAGAAAGGAAAGAAGGAAGGAAGGAAGAAAAGAAGTACGGTTTGTGTTCATCCTTCATTGTGGAGGAAAACCATGCCATTAAATAAATGATGACATGACTTGCACTTGACTTTGTTTTGAGTGAGGGAGGGCTGTGCTGGTCACTAGTCTCATTTCTTCTTCAGAGCTATCTGAATACAGTGACCAGATATTCATCAGGATGACTGGAGATGATCCAGGATGAGGCAATTGGGGTTAGGTGACTTGTCCAAGGTCACACAGCTAGTGAGTGTCAAGTGTTTGAGGTGAGATTTGAATTCAGGTCCTCCTGACTCCTGCACTGGTGCTTTATCTCCTGCACCACCTAGCTGCCCCTAGGAAGAAAGGAAGAAAAGAGAGAAGCATTTATTATGCATTTATTATGTGCCAAGCATTGCATGCTAGTTTTTTTTATAAACATTATCTTATTTTAACCTAATACTTATCATGAGAAATAGGTGCTATTATTATCCTCATCATACAGATGTGGAAAAAAAGGCAGTGGCAAAAAAAGTTAAATGACAAATGGCAATCAAAATAAGACCTTATACATTTTTTGTTTTAGTATAAGGTGCCTCTGATTGAATCTTGCCTTTATCAATCAAGTGTCTTTACTAGGAGTGAAGTATTGAAACATGAGTTTTTTAACTAAAAACAGTATATGTATTTGCACTGTTAATTATTTTCATTGATTGAATATCTTCCCTACCCATTAATGGGCCTGGGAAGATTTGTAGAAAGGACCATACCTTTTGTTAATGAGACTGACTCTCAAGGGTCGTGATGTGATGCCCTCTGGCTCTAAAAAGTGTATAAAGACTCAGGTGCAGATTTTCTTTGGGGCTTACTGACGGGCAGTCCTTGGTTGACCCTAGGACAAGGCTCTAGGAAGCCACTAAGGAGACTCCTGGCTTTGAAAACACAGATGTTGATGCTTCCTTCTTTGGTAACTACAGTCAGACTGCTGGATCTATCTGTCTGTTGATGATGTATGCATTGTTTATGTCAGAGAATTTGGAAACGCTGTCTGTTGATTTAGGTTTCTGTGTATTTTCTCTGAGATCAATGTGCTGATTTTTTCCACTGAAATAAGTGAATGAAACATGTGTTTAATTAAAGTGATTGTTGACCCCTAAAGAATTTTCCTTTTATAAATGCAGATCTAACTAGTTGTGATAGCAGGCTCCCCTGTGTATATTAGGATGCTTACTAGACCAGGTTCATAGAGTTAATACATATCTGAGTCAGAATTTGAACTCATTTTCTTGACTCTTGACCTAGAAGTCTCTCTTGGCTTTGCTGTCTAGCTGCTTCAGAAAGGATCTTTTCAAAGAGTCTGCCTTCTTCAGAGTTGAGTCATCACATGAATGGAAGCAGTCAGGAAGGTCATCATTCCCAATAGTCCTAGGCACTGATATACTGTGTCTGAAGTTCCCAGAAATTCCCAAAGGATATCTGAAATCCAGGTCCTTGAGGTTATCCTTGTAGGACAATTTGAGGTCTGTAGAGTCTTATTACATTTTTATGAAAGGAGCTGGTCAAGAGTCATAATTTTATGTTACAACCAACAGGGCCTCTGGATTTTCAATACCATCTCTGCTATTTACCGATTTTTATTTAAAAAAAATGAGGGATTTTGACAAAAATGACTAACTGTTTTCAACTTTCAAAATGAATGGAAATCAGTTCTTTCCCTAGTCTTACAATTCTAATGAGCTAACCTATCTGCTGACATAAAATTATGAAGAATAAGGCTCAAGATTCCCTATTTTTACCTGCAAATGTTCAGGTGCCTGCCCCTTAAAAGTTGCAATGGAAGCAGTTTTTCAATGATTCTTTTTTTTTTTTTACAATGATTCCTTTCCTTTTCATTTCCTCCTTACTCTCTGTTCTTCCCAGATTAAAACCATTTGTCTGAACGATTCTTCCCTTCCAATCAGTGAGATTATTTGTCATGATTCAACATTACCTCCTTGGAGAAAAATGTACACGAAGATATAAGATTTAATATAATAATGTGAGTTTGCCAAATTTTCATCATTCCTTAGCATGACTCTGTCTTAAAGAGTTGAATCTCTACAGGGGATGTTGAACAAGATGAGAAAGTTGCTAACAAAGAATGATAACATCTGATACTCTGAAGTTGCAGTGAAAGAAGATTAAACTAATAAACTCAAAACCACCACCAATAGCTTAAATGTCAACAAAATAAAATGCCCTGACAAAGTAGGATTAACTGTAATGTAATCTGATCCGGTCAAGAGGGCCTTATAGTGCATCACCAATGACTAAATAAATGTGTTGCTGAAATAATAGCTATATACACATGGAGAAAGGGAAAAGGAGTTAGAATTATCAAGCTTAAAGTTCTAAAAACACAAAAAAAAAATGAGCCAAGAAATAGGAAATTTAGTTGATGAAGGTAAAGAACCAGGGGAGAAACTTCAGAAAGGAAGGTTGAAAGGAAATATTGAAGGGTTTCAAATTTATGCCACAAGAGGACTGGTAAAAAGAATTAGGTATATTTGTCCTGGCAAAGAGAAGGCAGCCAAAGCCAAGAGAAGTATATGGAGTCAGATAAGCACCTTTAGTTATATTGAGGACCGTAGAAGAATAGTTATTTTTTTACTGGATCTCATGGGTCAGCTTTAGAATTAATGAGTTAGCTGTAAAAAATAAATATAGATATAGAGAGATAAATATATACATATACTACATTCTCAAAAACACAAACATTTACATGTTATATGCATGCACATATATACATATGTGTGTATATATGTGTGTGTATACATATGTGCATAAATATATATGTAATACATGTGTATATGTATATATATATTTACATATTATGTATATTCAATTCAACTCAAGAAACCTTTGTAAGTAAAGTTGATCATAGACATCTGTGAATTTGTTAAGTTGTCACAGTCAAGCTGATGAGATTACAGACTTTGTGCCTTATTTGAATGCCCTAGAACTCACTTCCCTATGGAGTGTGATCTTTTCTACTGCCCTTTCTGGTGCTAAGACAACAAAAAAAATTTCTGATTTTTGTCAGGAACCATGATAGAATAGAATTGCTTTGAGGACAGGCTCTCTTACATTTTTGCTTTATTTCTACAGTGCCTGACAATCGGGCCTAACATATAGTGGTTGATTTTTGCCCTGTTTGCTCAGAGGATCAAAATAACATCACTATCTTTTGACCTCCCATAATTTGGATTTAAGTGAGGTAGAGTTGTATGAAGTCATTGGCCTCATTCTTTCTTCTGGAGTCACTGGAGTACCGTGCCAAGACAAAAGTTAAGAAAACTGGAGATGTCTTGGGATGCAATGGATGACCATGGTGTCTTTCATGTCAACCCTAAATGTTCCACAGCCCCCACTTCAGCTGTCATCATAGCAATTGAAGCAAATTGTTCTCATATACCAACTCCACAGGGGGGAGTCTTGAAATGCTTGGTATAGACACCACACCAACTCACCAGTGGGTTCAAGACTTATTAGATACCTCAACCTGGTTTAGCCTATGTCCTAGTATGTGACCACAGAACATGCTAGAGCTTCTTGGGGGTCACTTATGCAAGGTGTGTGAATCAGGTGGACACCAAAGGTGGAAAAAATGCTGAAAAGAGTTTGGCATCCATTAAATATTAAGCATTTAATAACTACCTATAGATTAATTGACATAGGAAGATAAACATTTGTTAGTGGAAACAATCTAAAATAACTAAAGCATTAGTTCACTTTTATTGACTCTCAAGTTTCCTTTTCACCTATCCCTTTACAGAAGGCAATATATGTTGCAGACTTTGTCATGAAGTGAGGGAAACCAGTTTCATCCCACAAAAGTCACTAAAAGCTACCTTAAATAGAAACAAATAGAAATTATCTGTCATCCACACATTCTGAGCAAAAAGCAGACCAAGAGTTTCTGAAGTTGAACTTTCTCAGTTCAATAAATTGGAGCACGGAGAATATTTCTACAGAAGTACAATGGAAGGAGAAATGTGTATACCTACACAGCCTGAAGATTGTTCAAGGACAATGTCTGTGAACCTTAAACTCCAGTGTTGAGGAGGTTGGGGTTTGAATTCCCTGTGATTTCAGAACCTAGATTTCTAGACTGAGAAACAAGTTTCAAGTAGCCTTGAATGCTTTACTAGTAACCTTTAGTTTTAGCTACCCAAAATTGAGAGTTCCTAAATTCAAGGTTAATTAAATTCCAGTTTGGGCAACCATATTTCTAGAGAAATATTTCCTCAGCAATATGTTCCTTTAAAAAGGATAAAATCTGGGGGGAGAAGACAGCTATATATGAATTCAAGGTACTCTGAGTATTCTGTGTTTCTACTATTAGGAAAGATGTGAATCCCAGATCAATAAGTCAACTATTGCTACTCTTTGCTCTCCTTTAAGGATCTTTAATAAATCACATAAGATATATACTGGACTTCTGGGAGCCAAGAATGTGGGATAAGCAGTAATTTAATCTCACCCACCTTTATTGACCTTGAAAAACAGATAATATTGCCTAAGGAAAAATCCTGGAACAGTGGAGTCAGCAGAAAGATATGGCACAGTTTGATTGGGCGCGGGGGGGGGGGGGGGTTCGAGTTAATGTGAGAAGTCCCACTTGCTATCTCTAAAGGGGACCTGGGAAGCATCCCAGGAAGCCCAACAGCAAGGACCACCTCAGCAATTCAGTGGGAGATCCTGAGCACCAGGGTGGTGAAACAGACAAGTGCCAACACCAGGAATAAACCAGCCATCACCATTAGCTCTAGCTAACAACATATAACATACCAAACCCTGAAAGTCTTTATTTACCAGCACCTGAAACTCCAGCACACAAACCTGTAACCACACACATAGCTTCAAGCAAAAGGCATGTGGGAAAGTTCCCCCTAGGCCCTAGAGCAGATTTCAACATTAAAAGCCATAAAAAAGACAAACATCATGAGCAAAGAGCAGCAAAGAGTAATGACCCCAAAGAATTATTATAGTGACAGGGAAGAACAAAGCAAAAATTCAAGAGAGAACAACATTATCAATATATCCACATCTGAAATATCAAATATGAACTCATCTCAAGCCCCAAACAAAGCTAAAGCAGAATTTTAAAAGTCAAATAAGAGAGGTAAAGGAAAAAAATTTAAAATCCTTTAAAATACATTTGACAAGATGAGAGACAAGTACACTCCTGAAAGAAATCCCAAAATGAAAACACCAGGAAATATTGTAGTCAAATTACAGTTATCAGATTAAGAAGAAAATGCTTCAAACAGCCAGAAAGAAAAAATTCAAAGGTCATGGAACCATAGTTAGAATTATGTAGGACCTTGCAGATTCCGTAATTAACAGAATGGAGGCAATAGAATATGATATTCCATCAGGCAAAAAAGAACTTGAATTACAACCAATGATAAACTACCCAGTGATAATGAGCATAAAATTTCAGGGAAGAAGGTGAACTTCTAATGATATAGGGGACTTTCAAAACTTCTTGATTAAAAACAAAAACAAAGCTCAATGGAAAATTTGATGTTCAAGTACAAAACTCAAGAAAGGCAAAAAATAAAATAAACAAGAAAGAAAATAATGTTATTCAATAAAGACAAACTGCTTATAAGAATCATCAAAGAATCCACTGTTCACTCCCTGAAAGGGACCCCAAACTAAAAAGACCAAAGAATATCACTGCCAAATTCCAGAACTATCAAGTGAAGGAGAAAATACTGCAGGCAGTTAGAAAGAAACAATGCAAATATTGAGGAGCTATGCTTAAGATCACACAGGACCTTGCAGCTTCTACATCAAAAGACTGAAGAAATTGGAATATGATACTCCATAAGGCAAATGAGCTGAGACTATAACCCAGGATAAATTACCAAGCAAAGTTCAGCATAATATTTCAGGCAAGGGGATGGACGTTCAATGAAATGAGAGATTTCCAGACCTTCCTAATGAAAAGGCCAGAATTCAAAAGAAAATTCTGTCTTCCTTCAAACATAGGTCTAAAGGGAAAAACAAAAAGGTAAAGAGAGGAAAGATATACTTGTTACTCAATATGAGCAAATGGTTTACATCTTTATAAGGAAAATGACCCTTGTTAATCTTAAGAATTGCATATTTATTAAGATAAATAAAAGGGATATACAAAGATAGAGGAGGTGGTTTAAAGTAAATGATGTCATGATGAAGATGTGATTTAAGAGTGCAAGGGGATTGTAATTACAGATGTGAAAAGGAAGAGTCAGAAAAAGGTAAATCACATCACAGGAAGAGGCACAAAATATATGACAGTAGAAGGAAAGAAGGGAGGGGGATGACTATTGTTTGAGAGTAACTCTCTTCTGTTTGGGTTCAAGGAGGAAACAAAACCTCAGTTAAGGAGAGAAATACAACTACCTCAATAGGTAGTAGGAGGGAAGGGGGAAAGGAAATGGAGGGGAGGATAAAAGATGGAAGAAGTAGTAAGGGAAAGGGGGATTAAAAGGGAGGGGAGCTGAAAGAGAAGAGGGAAGACTGAGGGAGGTGGTGGTCAAAAATTAAAACTCTGTTGCGGAGGGCAAGGGAGAATGCAGAACTAAAAGCATAAAGGGGAGGGGAAGGAGATGGCGGGAAAAGTACAGATTGTAACCACAACTATAAATGTGAATGGGATGAACTCTCCCATAAAACAGATATGGATAGCAGAATGGATTAAAAAGCACAATTCAACAATATGTTGTTTACAAGAAACGCATTTGAAAAGAGGCATAGGTACAGGGTAAAGATAAGAGGTTGGAGCAGAGTAAATTGTGCTTCAGCTGATATAAAAAAAGCAGGAGTAGCAATCCTAATCTCAGACAAAATAAAAGGAGAAATAGACGTAATTAAAAGAGATAAGGAAGGAAACTATATTCTGCTAAAAGGCATCATATACAACGAGGCCATTTCATTTCTAAACATATACAATCCAATTGGTATAGGATGAAAATTCTTAGAGGAGAAGTCAAGGTAGTTACAGGGAGAAATATAGAGCAAAACTATACTGGTGGGAGACCTCAATCTCTCTCTCTGATCTTGATAAGTCTAACAACAAAATAAACAAGAAAGAAGTTAAGGAGGTGAATAAAACTCTGGATATGGCACATATAATAAATCTCTGGAGAAAACTGAATGGGGATAGAAAGGAACGTACCTTTTTCTCAGTGGTATATGGGACATATACAAAAATTGACCATACACTAGGCCATTAAAAACCACACAATCCAGTACAAAAAGACAGAGATAGTCAATGCATCCTTCTCATATCATAATGAAATAAAAATTATATGTAATCATAGGCCATGGAAATATTAACCAAAACTTAAATGAAAACTAAACATTCTAACTCTAAAGAATGAGTGGGTTAAAAAAGAAATTATAGAAGCAATTAACAACTTCATTCAAGAGAATGACAATAATGGGACAACCTACCAAATCTTGTGGGATACTGCAAAAGCAGTTCTTAGGGGAAGTTTTATATCTTTGAATCACTACATGAATAAAATTGAGAAAGAGGAGATCAATTAATTGGGCATGCAATTGAAAAAGCTTGAAAAAGAACAAACTGAAAATCACCAAGTAAATAGCAAATTAGAAATACTGAAAACCAAAGGTGAGACTAATAAAATTGAAATTAAAAAAAAAAAACTTTTGAACTAATAAATAAAATCAAGAGTTGGTTTTATTAAAAAACACAATAAAATTAATAAACTTTTGGTCATTTTGAGTAAAATAAAAAGAAAGAAGAAAATCAAATTATCAATATCAGAAATGAAAAGGGTGAACTAACTTTCAATGACGAGAAAATTAAAACAATAATCAGAAATTTTTTTTTCCAACAGTATGCTCATAAATTTGACAATCTAAATGAGATGCATGATTTCTTTAAAAAAACAAACAACAGAAATTGTCCAGATTAACAGAAGAGGAAGATGAGTACTTAAATAACCCCATTTCATAAAAAGAAATTGAACAAGCCATCAATGAACTCCATAGGAAAATATCTCCAGGGCCAGATGGATGTGCAAGTTAATTCTATCAAAAATTTATTTAAAGAACAGTTAATTACAATACTATATAGAGTATTTGGTAAAATTGCTGAAGAAGGAGTGATACCAAATTCTTTTTATGTTACAAATATGGTCCTGATACCTAAACCAGGAAGAGGCAAATCAAAGAAAGAACAGTATAGATTAATTTCTCTAATAAATATAGATGCAAAAATTTTAAATAAAGTTTTAGCAAAAAGAATACAGCAATTTATCAAGAGAATAATATATTATGATCAGGTAGAATTTATACCAGAAAAGCAGGGCTGGTTCAATGTTAGGAAAATTAGCATTATTGATCATATCATCAACAAAACTAATAGAAACCACATGATTATCTCAATGGATGCAGAAAAAGCTTTTGAGAAAATACAAAATCCATTCCTATGAAAAACACTGGAGAACATAGGAATAAAGGGAACTTTCCATAAAATAATAAGCAGTATGTAACTAAAACCTTCAGCAAGCATTATATGCAATACAGATACGCTAGATGCATTTCAATAAGATGAAGGGTGAAACAAGGATGCCCATTATCACCATTATTATTCAATATGGTACTAGAAATGTTAGCCGTAGAAATAATAGAAGAATCATAAAATGAAGAAATTAGAATACGCAAAGTAGAAACTAGGTTATCATTCTTTGAAGACAATTTGATAATATACTTAGAGAATCCCAGAGAATCAAGTAAAAAACACCTTAGAATATTAACAATTTTGCAAAGTTGCAGGTTATAGGATAAACCCAGATAAACCATCTGCATTTCTATATATTACTAACAAAGCCCAACAGTAAGAGATAGAAAGAGAAGTCCCATTCAAATCTGTGGTAGACACTATAAAATATGTGGAAGTCTATCTGCCAAAATAAAACCAGGGACTACATGAACACAATTACAAAGCTTTTTTCCATAAATAAAGTCAGATCTAAGTAAGTGGAAAAACATCAGTTGCTCATGGGTAGGCCGAGCTAATATGATACAAATGACAATTCTACCTAAATTAATTTACTTATTCAGTACCATACCCATCAAACTATCAGATAATTATTTTCTAGAGCTAGAAAAAAATATCAAAATTAATCTGTAAGAAGAAAAGGTACAGAATATCAAGAGAACTAATGAAAAGAAATGCTAGGGAAGGTGACCTAGCCCGATCATATCTCAAATTGTATTATAAAGCAGCAATCAGCAAAACCACTTGGTACTGGCTAAGAAACAGAGTGGTAGGCCAGTGGAATAGATTATGTATTCAAGACACAGTAGTTACTGAATATAACAATCCGTTGTTGATAAACCCAAGAACTGCAGCTTCTGGGATAAGAACTCAGTATTTGACAAAAATTGCTGGGAAAATTGGATAACAGTGTGATGAAAACTGGGCATACACTAATGCCTGACACAGTACTCAAGAATAAAGTCAAAATAGACACATGTTCTAGGTATACAGATTGGTATTATAAACAAATTAGGGAAGCAAAGAATAGTGTATTTGTCATATTTATGGAAAATGGAGAAATTTATGACCCAACAAGAGATAGTGAACATTATGATGTGCAAAATTAATAATTTTGATTACATTAAATTGAAAAGTTTTTGCAAAAACAAATCCAATGCAACCAATATTAGGAAGGAAGCAGAAAACTGGGAAATAATTTTTGCAACTAGTGTCTGTGATAAAGGCCTCATTTCTAAAGTATATAGAGAACTGAGTCAAACATACTAAAATAAAAGTCATTCCCAATTGATAAATGGTCAAAAGATATGAACAGGCAGTTTTTAGAGGAAGAAATCAAAGCTATCTATAGTGATATGAGAAAGTGCTCTAAATCACTATTGACTAGAGAGATCAAAACAACTCTGAGATAACACATCACACCTATCTGATTGGCTAATATGACAAACAGGAAGATAATAAATGTTGGAGAAGATGTGGGAGATTTGGAACACTAATTCATTGTTGGTGGAGCTGTGTGCTGATCCAGCCATTTTGGAGAGTAATTTGGAACTATGCCAAAAGGGCTACAAAAATGTGCATACCCTATGACCCAGCAATATCACTTCTGGGACTCTATCACCAAGAGATCACAGAAATGAGAAAGGTTCCTACATGTACAAAAATATTTATAACAGCTTTCTGTGTTGACCAAAAGCTGGAAATCAAGGGGATGCCCATCAACTGGAGAATGGCTGAACAAGATGTGATAAATGAATGTAATAGAATACTGTTGTGCTATGAGAAATGATGGACAAGAAGACTTCAGAGGAGCCTGGAAAGACTTATACGAACTGATCCTGAGTGAAAGGAGCAGAACTATGAAAACTTTGTACACAACAACATGCACACTGTGGGAGGAATTTTTCTGGTAGACTTAGTATTTTATGGAAATGTACAGACTTAAATATTTTCCAATGGACTCTTGAAGCAAAAAGCCTTCCACATCCAGAGAAAGAACTATGGAATTGGATCACCTATAGAAACAGTCTATTTTATTTTGTATTATATTTTGTTTTACATTGTTTTATGTTTTGCTTCATTCATTTTAATTCTTCTATGCAACATGACTTAGATGAAAATGTATTTAATAGGAAAGTTTGTGTGGAACCTATGTAATATTGTACTCTCAGGGAAGGAATGGTGAAGGAGGAGGGAATAAGTGGCAGGGAAGGGAAAAAATCTAAGATATATGGAAACGATTGTCAAACACAGAAAATAAATAAAATATTTCAATTTAAAGAAAGAAATAGAGTGGTAGATAAGTGGAACAGTTTAGGAACACAACACACAGTAGTCAATGGCTGTAGTAATCTACTGTTTGATAAACCCAAGGACTGCAGCTTCAGGTACAAGAATCCACCATTTGACAAAAACTAGTGAGAAAATTGGGAAACAGTATAGTAAATTTGGGGTAGACCAACATCTTACACTGTATACTAAAATAAAGTCAAAGTAGGTACATGGTTTATATGTAAAGGCTGATATTATAATCACTTTTTCCCTTTCACATCTTCTCTTTTCTCCTCCATTATAAAAGCTTTTTATGAGGGATAATTTTTCCCATTCCATTTCTCCCTTTCTCCTCCCAATATATTCATGTCTCACTCCTTAATTTAATTGTTTTTAGATATCATCCCTTCTTTTTCAACTCTCCCTGTGCTCTCTGTCTATATATATTCAAAGCATTCTTCTCCTCATTGGCTTTTTGGATCTCTTTTGCCAGTTGAGTTACTCTATTTTTAAAGGTCTTACTTTCTTTAGCATTTTTTTTAATCTCCCTTAGCAAGATGTTGACTTGCTTTTCATGATTTTCTTACATTTCTCTCATTTCTCTTCCCAATTTTTCCTCCACCTCTCTTACTTAATTTTCAAAATCCTTTTTGAGCTCTTGCATGATTTCAGACCATCGCATATTTATTTTGGGAGTTTTGGATGCAAAAGCCTTCACTTTTATTTCTTCCTCTGATGGTGTGCTTTGTTTTTCCTCATCTGAAAGGATGGAAGAAAATACCTGCTCACCACGAAAGTAGCCTTCTGTAGTCTTATTTTTCCCCCTTTCTGGGCATTTTTCAAGTCAGTTATTTGACTTTTGGTTCCTTTTTCAAGAGGAGGGTTTACTCTGGGAACCTGTAAGTTCTCATTTCCTCCAAGGGAGAGGAGTTTACTCCTCTCTTGGCCTGCACTCTGGTCTGGGAGCAATCAGAAGAACTCTGTTTTGCCTAGGATCTGCCAGCACAGTTCCCTTTCCAAAGTTACTGCCAGCTCCACAGCCAGCACTCTTTTGCAACCTAGGAAATCTAGATCAGTCACTCAATTCCCCCACAGTCTTTACGTGGAGAACTCCAAAAATGGATGCTCCTGCTTCAGTGGCTGCTGCTAGCAGGTCCAGACCACCATGATCCCTTCTCATTCAGGTGAAAGAGCTTTCTCATTGATCTCTGAGCTGCCTTTGGAGTTTGTGGGTTGAACAATCTGGGAACTACTGTGGCTGCAGGTGGTCCCTGCTTCACTGCGTGGCCTGGGCTGGGCTGCACTCTGCTCTCTGCCCAATGTGATAGACCTTTCCTGTCAGCATTCCAGATTGTCTTGGGTTGGAAATTTCTTTCACTCTGTCTTCTTGTGGCTTCTGTTGCTCTAGAATATGTTGAGTCATTTTTTACAGGTATTTTATGGGCTATGGTGGGGAGCTCCTACAGGTTCATCCTTCTATGCTGCCATCTTGACTACAACCCCAAGGTTAGATTTTATTGTTTGTTTAAGTTGATAGGCTTAAAGTGACTGTCAGAAAGTGGTAAAACTGGAAGTAATCAGGTTCAAGTGTCTATATCTTGCCACCACGTTGTCTGAGAAAGCTTCCACCATTTATTGGATATGCTGAAGTATTTGTCTTCCCTTCTTAAAATCATTCATTATTCCCTCCTAATGACCAGGAAACAGAAGGGAAATTAAAGGTCCTTTACCAATTAGCTTTTCTTAACTAAATACCTCCACCCTTCGTTTCTTGATACAGCCTTATTTGACTTAAGAATTCCACCCATGAAAATACGACTACAATTTCAGCTATATGATCCATCCACTTTTGGGGGGCAACTGTAATCTCCAAGAATATCCTCAATTGCCCTTTAATAGTGCCACTTTAAAAATTAGAATTAGAGTTTCCCCTCTTTTCTTCTTACAGATAAAGTCAATGTCCTATACTTTACTTCTCAAGGACGACAAGCATCCAGTAGCCTACTGTTAAATGGCTCATTTCACCTTCTGAACTCTGTATTCTAATATAGAATGACAGAAACCATTAACTTGTAAATAAGCTAATGAGTCTAGTTGATAGAGGATATCTGTGTGAGTTGGGAGAGGAAGAAAAAGGAAGGAAGGAAGGAAGGAAGGAAGGAAGGAAGGAAGGAAGGAAGGAAGGAAGGAAGGAAGACAACTAAACTGTATTATATACTGCAACAACCTGATGGTTGGTCTCCCTGTCTCAAGTCTCTGCCTGTTGCAGTATAGTCTTTATTAAGCTATCAAATCAATCTTCCTAAAATACAAGTCCAACCAATTCACCTCCTTTATTCAATCAACTCCAGTGTCACTCTATTACTTCCAGGATCAAACATAAAGTTCTCTGTTTGGGTTTTTAAACCTTCCATAACTTCATCCCATTCAGTCTTTCTAATTTTCCTACAATCTGCCCCTCTTCTCTCCTCCAAGGCAATGTACTCCGTGATCCATCAACACTGGTCTGTTTCCTTGCTCTTCCTTGAAAATTGTTTCCTGATTCTGGGCATCATTTAAATGCTGTATTCTATGTGTGGAATCAAAGGTGTGTAACAGTCATCTTGTATTGACTTAATTATTATGTTTTCAATGTGAGCATTTAGATTTTGAAAATCTGCAAATGCTAAGAATCAGGGCTTGATATATTGGTTTGTTGCTTGTCTAGATTTAAGAAAGCAATGGAGAAAATGTTTAAAATGCACATCAAACTTAAATGTGTATAGTGAATACATTTTTGGGAAAGGCAGCAGGTGAAAGAGGTAGTTGGCAAATATTTACTGGCATGCATTTGCCTAAAACTCTTTCTCTCCCTCATAACCTAGTTTCTTGCTTTCCTTCATATCTCAGCTTTTGCAAGAACCCATTCTTAATAGGCTTTAATGATAGTAACTTCTTTCTGCGGAATATCTCCAATTTGTACTGTATATATTTTTGGTTTGCTTTGATTGTTTGTTTTTTTGGTTTTGTTTTTGTTTTTATATTGTCTCCAGGATTAAACTGTACATTCTCTTCTCTTTACTCACACAACCAGAATCACAGATTAGGCTTTCATCACCTCTCATCAAGACTATTACAATAACTTTCGTCTTTATTTCTATTTCCTCTACTCTTCAATATCCCTGCCTGCTTATTACAATGCCTGGCAAATAGAAGTTACTTAATAAATGTTATTTGACTATATTTTGTACTATCATAAAAATAATATGCTAATGCATGACTATGACTATGTTACTTTCCTGATAGCCATAGTTCCTATTTAGTTTCATGTAAAATACACAATTATCAGTCTTACATTTAAAATCCTTCATGATCTGACTGCAAGTTGACTTTCTGGAATATCTTTGGCATTACTAATCTTCACATATTCTTTCTTCCAATTAAATTAATCTATAGACTCTTTCCTTTGCCTGAGTTATTTAAATATACTTGGAGTATTATCCACTCACAACTCTACCTCTTAGAATCTCAAAATTCCTTCAATGTTCAGTTCACATTCCATCTCCTGCCATGAGGTCTGTTCCTCAACTCTCTCCAGTCTCTTCTTAATTCATAGCTCCCAACTCAATTTTCAATAAGAAAATCTCAATGTATTCAGGGCGCAATGAATTTCTAGATTTCTTCACATGTAAGGAAAGAGGATTCTTAGTTACTTTACAAGCATTCAAGGTTCAATGAGGACATCAGGTTTAGAACAGCTCTTTTTCCCCCTCAGAAAACCAATAGAATGTCAAATTACATAGATGTCCAAGAAGCATTTTCTCACTACAGAAAATATAAAACATTTGCTTCTCACTTCTTCTGAGACACACTTGGAGCTATACTTTTGATATTCCTGTGAATACTTCTTTCCCACAGAGAGCTATATAGCAAATCATAGTAGCACCACATGATTTTGGCTCACTCTAGAAGGTAAATATCCTTTGAGGACTTTTAAATAATTAATTCCATTGTCATCAATCCTGCCCTATCCAAATGAAATAATTAGATGACATAATAGCCTTGTGTGCTTGTATCCTCCTCACTCCCTCTCTTCTCAACATCATTAAAAGATGGAGCCTACACTCTCACAGAAAGCATTCTTTGTCTCCTGAGTCATCAAGGAAGGAGGAGGACTTTTTCCTGGAGACCCCATTCTTTACTTCCCCTGTCTGTTTTTTTCTCTCTCTTTAGAAATACTCATCTGTGAGTGTCTATCAACCTAGAAATTAGAATTCAGATGTTGCACAGAAAGACACAGAGGTTCTAGACTCTTAAGATTCCCTGATTTTTTAAAGATCTACTGAGTCTGAGTGGTAATTGAAACCTAAAATAAAAGTAATATGTGCTTAATATTGCCCCCAAATATTGTTCAAAATAAATAAGCAATGATGAAGAAAGTACATTTACAATGTTTTTAAACTGAGTCATACTGCTGCATTTTCTATAGACATTTTAAATTATACATAATGAAATGAACTTGTCTATCATGTGCAGATGTTTATATGAAAATGTATCCCATATAAAACCGGGTGAAACATAACCACAGAATAGATCATAAATGTATGTTTGACACAGCTAGTATGTATATGAGGAATGAGGGAATTGGGTAAACAGCTTCTTCACTTGGGAATCAGCAAATATATTTATATTTGAACGTCAACATTACTTTGTCATTCAATGAAATCTGAAAGCAGTGAAGCAGCTGATATCATTGATCAACAGTTGCAAAGTCAGCATTATTTTGGTTTTCCATCATCACACAGGTCCCTAGCTCCATCTCTTCCTTCTCTCCAGTTTCTCAGTCATACGAAAAATTCCTACTATGTTTAATAAAACTTCTCCAGTTTCATTGTCTTGACAGGAAGTTTCTAGAGGATAAAGTCCTGAAGTGTTTAGTTAAGACTCCATCTACTCCATCAGAAATATAAGATAATATGGAAGCAAAACAAAAGGCATTATAAAATAAAACATTCATCGATTTTGTTGAGCAAATATGTTGTTGCTCTATAATTACATGGAAATTCTTTCAAATAGTATTCTGCAATGAGATCTACTTTGAAAAGGTCAAGAAAATGAACATAAAATTGACCTTTGGTTTTCTAGGTGGTCGAATAAACTGCTGACATCTTTTAGGCTAGACAGATCACTCTCAGGGGCTCTGGTTTCTGACATGTGATCAAAAGTTGTGGATAAGCATATGCAACTTACATGTGCTGCTTTTCTAAGTTAGCTATCCTACTAGAGTCACCTGAGTATAGACATAGTCCAGCCCCACGCTCCAAAAAACACAAAAAACAAACAAACAAACAAAACACTCCGCTGCTTACATGTCTGTTTTCTCTCTAAGAGAAAGTGTTTGAGTTGATCTTATAGGCAGCATACTCAGACAAGAGTCTATTCCTACCAATTTTCACTTAGCTGATTATATTCAAGTTCCCTGTATCCTATCATTAAGAAAGTAGTGGGCATATCCATGCTCAATGAAACATGCCCCTTCAAAATTTCTAACATATTATCAACAGGTTAATTAGATGACAATCATCAAATTGATCAGGGCCTTCCCTCATCAATCTCCCTTACACTTAATTTGAATATTCTCATTATAGAATGTTGACTCCTTGTAGGCAAAACTGTTGCATTTTAGGTACTTAGAAAATGATTGTTGGATTGAGTTAACAAAAGTCAACATTAAAAATTATAATTATATCTTCATGTAAACAAGAAAATATTGAGTTGTTGGGAGTCTTATCTGTTTTAATATTCTAATTATATGCATAATTGTTTATTTTGATACTTGGATGGACTGAGATAATTTTAGTGTATATATGCCCTCCATTGATGGACATCTAAGCTTGGTGGTAGAGTGGATAAAGGACCAGTGCAGGATTCAGGAGGACCTGAGTTCAAATCTCACCTCAGACACTTGACACTCACTAGCTGTGTGATCTTGGGCAAGTCACTTAACCCCAATTGCCTCATCCTAGGTCATCTCCAGTCATCCTGATGAATATCTGGCCACTGAATTCAGATGGCTCTGGAGGAGAAGTGAGGCTGGTGACCTGCACAGCCCTCCCTCACTCAAAACAAAGTGCAAGTCATGTCATTATATCTCTGATGGCATGGTCTTCTTCTGTAATGAAGCATGAACACACTATCTAAGCTCAGTGACTTTCCAACGTGTATGATTCTTGACAGTCTTTTCATCAATCCTCTGTTGAGAATCTACACAACGCATTAACTGTCATCTTCATGTTATTTTACTTTATCGTGGATAACACTGAAGCTTTCTATCTCTTGTCTTTTCATTCTGTATACATGATTATTTCCCCTCCATTTTCATTGATCTATGCCTTTGATGTTGCATTTCATGTCAAAGTCATCATTAGCAAAGTAGCAGAACCTGAGAATGATAGCTACAGCTATGAAGATAAACAGCTTTGAAGAGAGGACAGCAACATTATATAGTGACTTGAAGCTATTAATCTCATGTTGTCCTTATTTAAAAAGTTTCAGTATCACTGTTGTATTTGTAAGGAATATGGAGTTATAAACTAGTCCATGGGTTTCTGAAAGCAGAGTTTCATGATGCAGAGTATATTTGAGAAAAGACTAATTCAAGAGGTGTGAGTTGATGTGGACATTGAAAAGGTGACAAAATCAAGCGAAACACTAGTAAAAATAGGAATCAGTTTATAATCTGTGACAGTGTGTCAAGTGGTTGTTAACCCAGTTTGGGGATGGGGGAAGGAGAATGCATATGCTTGTTTGGAAACAGTCTCTGACCTGCAAAAAGAGAAACTAAGTTTCAGGGGCTGGATGAGAGGGACATGATTGAACTGTATGTGGCTCTTGAGCCTTGAAGTAAGCCCTTCCCCAAGCAAAATGCTTTATCATTGGAAGAACTGAATAATTACCCAAAAGTAATACAGTCATCACTCCTTTCCCAACACAATTTTGGATCCAACTCACTGACCCTCCCCAATATTTTTCTGAAGATCAAGAAATGATAGAAAATGAGGTCAAAATCTCAACAGAAAAAGATAAACAGGGGGGCGGAGCCAAAATGGCGAAGTAGAAAGACGCACATACACATAGCTCCGAACCCACAAAACACAGAACGGCAGAGGGGACTAACCCAGGGCAAATTCTGCACCCAGAGACCATGGAATATTGGAGCGAGGGAGATTTCTGTTCTGGAAAGACCTGCAAACCTCTCGCGGGGAATCCTTCACGCCGTGGACTGTGCGCCAGGGCGAGAAGCAGAGAGCAGCCCTACCATGGCAGCGACAATGTGGGAAGAAGATCCGAGAAGGCTGCCAGACGGGATCTCCAGTGGCCATGCGGGTGCCCCCACCCACAGAGGGACCTGCAAACCTCTCACAAAAGGTCCGTCGCACTGCAGACGCGGCGCCCAGCCCGGACCTGCGGCGGCGGCCGTGGCTCTGAGATGCACAGTCCTAAGAGGGCTCCGGAGGCGGGATCTTCAGCAGCGGCACGGCCCGCCACCAACAGGTGACTGACTGGGGTAGGTGAGAGAGTCTCTTTGGCGGGTTGAGAGGGGAGAGAGGTGCCCCCATGGCTCGGGCCCCCCCGGGAGGTGGGGACTGAGAGGCGGCTGCGGACCACGGATACCCAAGCTGGCGGGAGCCTGGATCCATTGTGGAAGGTCTGTGCATAAACCCCCTGAGGGAACTGAGCCAGAGAGGCGGCCCTGCTCCTGACCACCTGGACTCAATTCTTGCACTGAATAGCAGCCCTGCCCCCACCAAAAACCCTAAGGCGGGAAGCAGCATTTGAATCTCAGTCCCCAAACGCTGACTGGGAGGACCAGGAGGCGAGGTGGGTGTGAGGAGAACATTCAGAGGTCAGGTCACTGGTTGGGGAGAATTCCCAGAAAAGGCAAAAGAAATAAAACTATTGAAGGGTATTTTCTCGGAGAAAAGACACTTCCTCCCTTCCTTTCTGATGGGGAGGAACAATGCTTGCCATCAGGCAAAGACACAGAAATCGAGGATTCTGTGTCCCAGCCCACCCAATGGGCTCGGGCCATGGAAGAGCTCAAGAGGAATTTTGAAAATCAAGTTAGAGAGGTGGAGGAAAGACTGGGAAGGGAAATGAGAGGGATGAGGGAGAAGCATGAAAAGCAGATCAGCTCCCTGCTAAAGGAGAACCAAAAAAATCTTGAAGAAATTGGCACCTTGAGAAATAGCCTAACTCAGCTGGCAAGGGAGGTGCAAGGGGCCAATGAGGAGAAGAATGCTTTCAAAAGCAGAATTAACCAAATGGAAAAGGAGATTCAAAAGCTCACTGAAGAAAATAGATCTTTCAAATCTAGAATGATACAGATGGACGCTTTGGAGTTTTCGAGAAAGACAGATATCTAAGAACATACCGCGCAGATTCGAAAAATGGAAGATAAGGTGAAATATCTTATTGGAAAAACAACTGACCTGGAAAATAGAATCAGGAGAGACAATGTAAAAATTCTGGGACTACCTGAAAACCATGATCAAAAGAAGAGCCTAGACATCATCTTCCATGAAATTATCAAGGAAAACTGCCCTGAGATTCTAGAACCAGAAGGCAAAATAAATATTCAAGGAATCCGCAGAACACCGCATGAAAGAGATCCAAAAAGAGAAACTCCTAGGAGCATTGTGGCCAAATTCCAGAATTCCCAGGTGAAAGAGAAAATATTGCAAGCAGCTAGAAAGAAACAATTCAAGTATTGTGGAAATACAATCAGGATAGTACAAGATCTGGCACCTTCTACATTGAGGGACAGAAGGGAATGGAATAGGATATTCCAGAAGTCAAAGGAAATAGGACTGAAGCCAAGAATCACCTACCCAGCAAAACTGAGTATTATACTTCAGGAAAAAAAATGGTCTTTCAATGAAATAGAAGACTTTCAAATTTTCTTGATGAAAAGACCAGAACTGGAAAGAAAATTTGACTTTCTAACACAAGAATGAAGAGAACCATGAAAAGGTGAACAGCAAAGAGAAATCATAAGGGACTTACTAAAGCTGAACTGTTTACATTCCTACATGGAAAGACAATATTTATAACTCTTGAAACATTTCAGTATCTGGGCACTGGGTGGAAGTACACACACACACACACACACACACACACACATGCACACACACACACATACATAGAGACAGAGTGCACAGAGTGAATTGAAGAGGATGGGGTCACATACTAAAAAAAAAAATGAAATCAAGCAGGGAGAGAGAAATATTGGGAGGAGAAAGGGAGAAGTTACATGGAGCAAATTATCTCTCATAAAAGAGGCAAGCAAAAGACTTATTAGTGGTTGGATAAAGAGGGGAGGCAAGAGAAAAACATGAGGTCTACTCTCATCACATTCCACTAAAGGAAAGAATATAATGCACACTCGTTTTGATAGGAAAACCTATCTCATAATACAGGAGAGTGGGGGACAGGGGCACAAGCAGGATGGGGGAGAGGATAGAGGGGAGGGCAGGGGGAGGAGAATGCAATGTGAAGTCGACACTCATGGGGAGGGAAAGGACCATAAGAAAATAGAAGTAATGGGGGACAGGACAGGATAGAGGGAAATATAGGTAGTCCTATACAACACAACTAGTATGGAAATCTTTTGCAAAACTAAACAGATATGGCCTATATTGAACTGCCTGTCTTCCAAGGGGAAGGGGTAGAGAGGGAGGGAGCCAAAGAAGTTGGAACTCAAAGTGTTAGAACCAAATGTAATGTTCTTACCACTGGGTAACAAGAAATACAGGTTAAGGGGTCAAGAAAGCTATCCGGCCCTACAGGACAAAAGAGAAGAAGGAGACAAGGGCAGGGAGGGAGGATAGAGGAGAGAGAAGATAGGTCACAGGCGCAATTAGAAAGCTTGGATCTGGGGGGGGAGGGGAAAAAAGGGGAGATAATTTGTAATCCAAAAATGTGTGAAAATAAATGTTAAAAGTTTAATTAAAAAAAAAAGATAAACAAATGAGATTATAGACTCACTTGATGGGCAGTCCCATCAAGTTCCATCTCTGAGATTACACATCAGAATTTATTATGTGCTTTTCTGAACCAGGAGCTGTGATAAGTGTTCCTGAAAAAAATAACAAACAAAAAGAAAGAACAGTCCCTACCCTCAAGGAAAATTAATTCTGAAAGGGGAAGGAATTGGATAAGTGGGAGCTTGTGAACATAGTGTATGATTAGAATAATTTCTGGGCAGTGGAGCCAAGATGACGAAGTGAAAGCAACGACTCACCCAAGCTCCTGGAAAAACTCCTCTGGATATCTCTGGGGGGAGAGTCTGACCAGACTTTGGAGGTATAGAATCCAGTGGGTGACGGACTTTGACGGATTCAGAGCCCAGGTTGGACTGGAGGGTCCACGAGATGGATCTGTTCCGCGGGGGTAAGACCCCGGCGCACAGCGCAGCGCGGTTGGCGCGACAGGGTGGAGGGGACCTGAGGAGCCCGAGAGTGGCAGGCGAGACCAGCGGAGCAGGAGATAAGCCAGGCCGAGCTGATGAGAGCCGCCGAGAGCTAGATATCAGCACAGCAGCCCTTATAACCTTCAGCCTGAAGACTGGACTTCGGTGGGTCAGCTACTTGAACTTCCAGGAGTTGGGATGGCGGAGTGATCAGTACGTGCTCTCTCCTCCCTGCTGATGATCGTGAGAGAACCGTAAAATTCCTCCCCAGATTAATCCTGGATCAGCGGGAACAGTTAAAGGGGGCGGGTGGTCTCACCATACCAGAGGCTGGAAAAGTGGCAAGGGGGGATTCTTCCTACTGTGGTGGAGGTGATCTGGAGGGACAGACGACCCAGGGTAGAGAAAATTCGCACTGAGACCCAGGCAAGCCTCAGATCCGGGAGACAAGCCCCAGGAGGGGCGGGAACATGCATTAACTTCTAGGCGTACCCCAGGCTCCAGGGGAAAAGGGAAGACAATAGGGAAGCTGGGATCACCATCCCCTGACTTTGCCTTTGCCTCAAGTCACCTGAGGAGATCTCCTGAGACCAGACCACCCCTCCCACACACCTAACAAGCTAACCCCAGGGTTGATCGGGGAAACAATACCAAAAAAAAAAAAAAAAAAAAAAAAAAAAAGCTTGCTTTCAGCCTAGACACACAGCAGCCCAACTTAAAAGATGTGTATCTTCTGACTGAAAGAACCAAAAGCTACAACACTCAGCCAACATCATGAATCTGAAAAAGCAGACGAAAAGTGAAAAAACCATAGAATCTTTCTATGGGGATAAGGACCAAAACACAAACACCAAAGAGGTCAGAGATGGGACTGTACTTCCATCTGAAACCTTAGATGGGACTATGAATTTCTCGCAAGCACAACTAGATTGCCTGGAACGTCTGAAGAAGGACATATAAGAAAAACTGGCCAAGGATTATAAAATTATAAAAAAAGAATTCACTAATGAGAACATCACTCTGAAAAAGAAAATTGAAGAAATAGAAAAGGAAGTTCAAAAATTAACTGGAGAGAATAACTCCCTAAAAGGAAGAGTTAATCAAACGGAAAAGGAAACCCAAAACCTAATTGGGAAAATTGAACAGATGGAAAAGGAAACCCAAAACCAAACTGGAAAAACTGGTCGAATGGAAAAAGAAATACAAAAATTAAATGGAGAAAATAGCTCCTTAAAGGGAAAAATTGGTCAGATGGAAAAGGAAATGCAAAAGCTAACGGAAGAAAACAATACGATGAAGATTAGAATTGGGCAAGTAGAAACTAATGACTCAATGAGGCAACAAGAATCAGTCAAACAAAATCTAAAGAATGAAAAGATAGAAGAAAATGTAAAATATTTAATTGGAAAAACAACTGAACTGGAAAATAGATCCAGGAGAGAAAATTTAAGAATTATTGGCCTGCCAGAAACCCATGATGAAGAAAAGAGTCTGGACAACATCTTCCAGGAAATCATCCAAGAAAACTGCCCAGAAGTACTAGACTCAGAGGGCAAAATAGTCATCGAAGGAATTCACCGTTCCCCTCCCGAAAGGGATCCTAAATTCAAAACCCCAAGAAATATAGTTGCCAAAATCCAGAGCTATCAAATGAAGGAGAAAATACTACAAGCATCCAGAAAGAAACAATTCAAATATCAAGGACACACAGTCAGGATCACACAGGACCTTGCAGCTTCTACATTAAAAGATCGAAAGAACTGGAACCCAATATTCCATAAGGCAAAGGAGTTGGGACTTCAACCAAGGATCAACTACCCAGCAAAGTTGAGCATAACATTTCAGGCAAGGAGAAAGTCATTCAACGAAATAAGGGATTAACTTGCAATAATTTTAAATAAGATTTTAGCAAAACGAATACAGCATCTTATCACGAGATTACTACATTATGATCAAGTAGGATTCATACCAGGACTACAGGGCTGGTTCAGTATTAGGAAAACTATTAGCATGACCAAAAGACCAGAACTCAATAGACAATTTGATCTTCAAATGCAGGTCTCCAGAGAATCATAAAAAGGTAAACAGAGGGGAAAAAACAAAAACAAAAACTTGCTACTCAATTAGGGCAAACTGTTTACCTCCCTATAAAGGAAGATGATACCTGTTAATCTTGAGAACTGTGCAGCTATTATGATAAAAGGGATATATGTAGAGGGAACGGGCATAAAGTAAATGATGTCATGTCAAAAATATGATTTAAGTATGAGAAGGGAATGAAATAGGAGGTGTGCAAAGGGGGAAGCAGAAAATGGCAAATTATACCACAGGAAGAAGTACAAAACTATAGTAGAGGGAAGGAGGGGAGGGAGATGAGCATTGTTTGAGAGGTACTCTCATCTGATTTGTTCAAAGGAGGGAACAATAATCTTAAGTAGATAATCCTAACTAGCTCTATAGGTAGTAGGAGGGGAAGGGGGAAGAAAGGGGAGGGTGGCTAAAAGGGAGGAAAGAAGCAATAAGAGTAAAGGGGAGTAAAAGGGAGAGGGGCTAAAAGAAGGAGGGGAAGGCTGCAGGAGCAGGGGGAGAAAAGTGAATACTATTGAGGAGGGGAAGGGAGACGGGAGAGCTAACAGCACAAATGGTGGGAAAGAGGATGGAGAGAAATACACAGATTGTAATCATAACTGTGAATGTGAATGGAATGAACTCTCCCATAAAACGGAGACGGATAGCAGAATGGATTAAAAGCCATAATCCAACAATATGCTGTTTACAAGAAACACATTTGAAACGGGGGGATACACATAGGATAAAGTGACAGGCCTAGAGGCCTGTGGGCTACCCGAGTCTTCCCTTACATCTATCGGAGATCTTCGGCTGGCCAAACCGGATGCTCGTATGAGAGAAAGGACGTTCCACAGTCGAACAAGGGTTGAGCTTTATTTCAGGGTCTAGTTACAAGTGCAGGGGAATTCTTCCTTAGGAGGGAGCGAAGAATCTCCCAAGGAGGCAAAGATCTTACAATAAGAGATTGGAAGTAGAAGTATAAGTGGGGAGAGAGGGGGAGGGGAGAGAGGAGAGAGGAAAAGCGGAGCCTAGTGTCCTCACACGTGGCTCCTCCACCCAAGAGAACTTTCAGGCTTTCCTGATCCTACTTAAGCTCTCCAGCCACATAGTTTGCATCTGAATACCGTGCTGTTAGGTGTGCCCAGATCCAGGACAATCTCGAGGGCGGGGAGAGCTCTCTCCCATCACGTGTCCCATGGGAAGAGGCGGAAATACACGAGATAGCTCGGTTCACCTCGATTCCCAGTCGTTTCCTGGGGGGTCCTCGTGAGAACTCTAAGATTTAGAAGTTCCCACCTTTACCCGCCCGAGACTGTCCACATGGAATTGAGCTTCCATCCCCAGCAACAAAGGTCAAAGGATGGAGCAGAATATATTGTGCTTCAGCTCATGTAAGAAAGGCAGGAGTAGCAATCCTAATCTCAGACAAAGCGAAAGCAGAAATAGATCTAATCAAAAGGGATAAGGATGGAAACTATATCCTGCTAAAAGGCACCATAGACAATGAAGCAATATCATTACTAAATATGTATGCTCCAAGCGGTATAGCATCCAGATTCTTACAGGAGAGGTTGGGAGAGTTGAAGGAAGAAATTGATAGCAAAACTATACTAGTGGGGGACCTCAACCTCCTCCTCTCTGAACTCGATAAATCCAACCTCAAAATAAACAAGAAAGAGGTTAAGGAGGTAAATAAAACTCTGGATAAGGTAGATATGATAGATCTTTGGAGAAAATTAAATGGGAACAGAAAGGAATATACCTTTTTATCAGCGGTACATGGAACATTTACAAAAATTGACCATGTACTAGGACATAAAAATCTCACAATCCAGTGCAGAAAGGTAGAGATAATCAATGCATACTTTTCAGTTCATAATGCATTAAAAATTACGTGTAATAAAAGGCCATGGAAAGAGAAACCAAAAATCAATTGGAAACTAAATAATCTAATCCTAAAGAAGGGTTGGGTTAAAGAAGAAATCATAGAAACAATCAACAATTTCATTCAAGAGAATGACAATAGTGAGACAACATACCAAAACTTATGGGATTCTGCAAAAGCAGTTATTAGGGGAAGTTTTATACCTTTGAATGCTTACATAAATAAAATAGAGAAAGAGGAGATCAATGACTTGGGCTTGCAGTTGAAAAAGCTAGAAAAAGAACAAATTGAAAATCCCCAAGTAAATACCAAATTAGAAATAATGAAAACCAAAGGAGAGATTAATAAAATTGAAATTAAGAAAACTATTGAATTAATAAATAAAACCAATAGTTGGTTTTATGAAAAAACTAATAAAATTGATAAACATTTGGTCAATCTGATTAAAAAAAAGAAAGAAGAAAACCAAAAAACTAATATGAAAAATGAAAGGGGTGAACTCACCTCCAATGAGGAGGAAATTAAAACAATAATTAGAAACTACTTTGCCCAACTTTATGCCCACAAATTCGATAATCTAAATGAGATGGATGAATATTTTAAAAAATACAAATTGCCCAGATTAACAGAAGAGGAAGTTGAATACTTAAACAACCCCATCTCAGAAAAAGAAATTGAACAATCCATCAGTGAACTCCCTAGGAAAAAATCTCCAGGGCCAGATGGATTCAGAAGTGAATTCTATCAAACATTTAAAGAACAGTTAATTCCAATACTACATACACTATTTGTGAAAATCGGGGAAGAAGGAGTCCTACCAAATTCTTACTATGATACAAATATGGTTTTGATACCCAAACCAGGAAGAGACAAAGCAGAGAAAGAAAATTATAGACCAATTTCCCTCATGAATATAGATGCAAAAATTTTAAATAAAATTTTAGCAAAACGAATACAGCATCTTATCACGAGATTAATACATTATGATCAAGTAGGATTCATACCAGGACTACAGGGCTGGTTCAATATTAGGAAAACTATTAGCATTATCGATCACATCAACAACAAAGCTAACAAAAACCACATGATTATCTCAATAGATGCAGAAAAAGCTTTTGACAAAATACAACATCCATTCGCACTAAAAACATTGGACAATGTAGGAATAAAGGGAACTTTCCATAAAATAATAAGCAGTATTTATCTAAAACCTTCAGCAAACATTATATGCAATGGGGATAAGCTAGATGCATTCCCAATAAGATCAGGGGTGAAACAAGGTTGTCCATTATCACCACTATTATTCAATATGGTACTAGAAATGTTAGCTGTAGCAATTAGACAAGATAAAGATATCCAAGGAATTAAAATAGCCAAAGAAGAAACTAAGTTATCACTCTTTGCAGATGATATGATGATTTACCTAGAGAATCCCAGAGATTCAAGTAAAAAATTACTAGAATTAATAAACAACTTTGGCAAAGTTGCAGGTTACAAAATAAACCCACACAAATCTTCTGCGTTCCTATATATTAGCAACAAAGTCCAACAGCAAGAGATAGAAAGAGAAATCCCATTTAAAGCTAGGGTAGACAGTATAAAATACTTAGGAGTCTACCTCCTAAAACAAACGCAGGGATTATATGAACACAATTACAAGACACTTTTTGCACAAATAAAGTCAGATTTAAGTAAGTGGAAAAACATTAGTTGCTCATGGATAGGCCGTGGTAATATAATAAAAATGACAATCCTACCCAAATTAATATACTTATTTAGTGCCATACCAATTAAACTATCAGACAACTGCTTTCTAGAGCTGGATAAAATAATATCAAAATTAATTTGGAAAAACAAAAAGTCCAGAATATCAAAGGGACTAATGAAAAGAAATGCTTGGGAAGGTGGCCTAGTGCTACCAGACCTCAAACTCTACTATAAAGCAGCAATTATCAAAACAACTTGGTACTGGCTAAGAAACAGAGAGGTAGACAAGTGGAATAGACTTGGCACTCAAGATGCAGTAGGCAAGCAATATAACAACCTTCTGTTTGATAAACCCAAGGACCCTAGCTTCTGGGATAAGAACTCATTGTTTGACAAAAATTGCTGGGAAAACTGGATAACAGTGTGGCGGAAATTAGGCATAGACCCATACCTGACACCGTACACAAGAATAAAGTCCAAATGGGTACATGATTTAGGTATAAAGATTGATACCATGAATAAACTGGAGAAGCAAGGAATAGTGTATTTATCAGATCTATGGAGAAGGGAAGAATTCTTTACTAAAGGAGAAATAGAAAGCATTATGAAATGCAAAATGGATAACTTTGATTACATTAAACTGAGAAGTTTTTGCACAACCAAACCCAATGCAACCAAAATCCGGAGGGATGTAGGAAATTGGGAAAGAATTTTTACAGCTAAGCTCAGGGATAAAGGCCTCATTTCTAGATTATATAGAGAACTGACCCATATGTATAATAATACCAGTCATTCCCCAATTGATAAATGGTCAAAGGATATGAACAGGCAATTTTCAGAGGAAGAAACTAAAGATATCTATAATCATATGAAAAAATGCTCTAAATCACTATTGGTTAGAGAGATGCAAATCAAAACAACTCTGAGGTACCACATCACACCTATAAGATTGGCAAACATGACAGAACAAGAAAATGATAAATGCTGGAGAGGATGTGGGAGAGTTGGAACACTATTTCATTGTTGGTGGAGCTGCGAGCGCATCCAACCATTCTGGAGAGCAATTTGGAACTATGCCCAAAGGGCTACAAAAATGTGCATACCCTTTGACCCAGCAATATCGCTACTAGGACTATATCCCCAAGAGATCATAAAAATGGGAAAGGGTCCCACATGTACAAAAATATTTATAGCAGCACTCTATGTAGTTGCCAAAAACTGGAAGTCAAGGGGATGTCCATCAATTGGGGAATGGCTGAATAAATTAGGGTATATGAATGTAATGGAGTACCATTGTGTCATAAGAAATGATGAACAAGAAGACTTCATAGAGGCCTGGAAGGACTTATATGACCTGATGCTGAGTGAAAGGAGCAGAACCAGGAGAATTTTATGCACAGCAACGACCACAGTGTGTGAGAGTTTTTTCTGGTAGACTTAGATTTTTGTAATAATACAAGAACTTCTTACAAAAAAATAAAAATAAATTCCAATCGTGGTTCTCAAGGCAAAATCCCTTCCACACTCAGAGAGAGAAATATGGACGTCACTCACATAATGTAACAGATCATGTTTGTGTATGTGTATGTGTTTGTGTATCATGTTCTGATTTGTTATACGATTTCTTTCATTTATCTTAGTCTGACTACATAGCATGACTATAGTGAAAATATACTCAATAGGAAAGTATATGTAGAATCTATACAGAATTGTATGCAGTCGTGGGGAGGGAGGGGGGGAGTGGGGGGTAGGTGGGGGGGATAAAATCACAATTGTATGGCAGTGATTGTTAGACATTAAAAAATAAAAAAAATAAAAAAAATAAAAAAATAAAAAAAGAATAATTTCTGATGCACTAGTATGGAATTTACTGGAAAACTATTTTATTTTAGAGTTCCATTTAATTTGGAAAATGTCTAATAATTGCAACACTTGGGGAAGTCTATTAACAGTAAAACATCTTTCTGTGTATCTCTGTCTTGCTCTCTGTCTTTGTGTTGTGCTTTTGTCACACTCTCTATGTCTGTCTGTGTAAGTGCGTCTTTTTCTCATTCTCTCTCTCTCTCTCTCTCTCTGCCTCTGTCTCTGTCTCTCTATCCTGTCTCTCTTCTCCATTAGGTCAACACTTTTCTCCTTGTTTTGTAACTCACTTTATGTCAATATCCGGTGTACTGTTCACAAAAATTATCTCTATATTAACATGTTTTAGAGTATTGTGCAATTCAGGTATAAATGTGGGAGACACTTGGTATGAGGAGAGCATTCAAGATTGCATTTCATTTTGCATATCAAATGGTTTTAAGAAAAAGATATTGAAACAGCATGATTTTATATTTTCTATACCTTATGCTTGTATGGTATGAATGGAGTATCCTGTATAATATATATCATTCCAGTTTTACTTGTTCTCTGACCAATTGTTTCCTATTATTCAATCCTGGTCATAAGTAAAGGAAGGAATTTTTTGAAATAAGAAAAAAAAATTTCCTCTTACGTCCTTATAGATACAAAGAAAGAATAAAAAAAAATCATTCCCTTAACTATCTCTGATTTTTGTTTTTGAAAGTGTAATAAATTCAAAACAAAAAAAAAGCACATGATTTTCAATACATTTATTAGACTTTTTTTAAAAAAAGTTTTTTGTAAATTTTCTTTCTATTTCAATTTATGAAAACCCCATGACGTTGTTGTTATTTTTAATTTAATTAATTTATTTTTTTCAGTTTTCAACAATGACTTCCATAAGTCTTAAATGTTCTCCCCCTCCATCTCTTCTGCCTCCCAGAGACAGCTTGCAATCTCATATGGGTTCTACACATACATTTTTATTAGATACATTTTCACACTGGTATAGAATAATTGCATAGTTGCATAGAAAAATTGAAATGAATGGGAGAAACCATGAGAAAAACCAAACCAAAACAAACATAACACAAGAGAAAATAGTCTGCTTCTTTCTACGTTCTGATTCCATAGTTCTTTCCATGGATGTGGATGGGATTTTTGCCTCAAGAGTCCTATGGGAATGTGTTAGGTCCATGTGTTATTGTGAAGGGCTGTCTATTACAAACAATCCTCACACATTGCTGCTATTACTGTGTATAATATTATCCTGGTTCTGCTCACTTCACTCAGCATCAGTTCATATAAGTTTTCAGGGTTTTTGTGAAGTCTGCCTGTTTGTCATTTCTTATAGCACAATAGTATTCCATTACATTCATGTACCACAACTTGTTCAGCCATTCCCCAATTTATGTGTATTCCCTCAATTTCCAGTTCCTGGCCACCACCAAAAGAGTTTCTATAAATATTTTTATACATGTGGGTCCTTTTCCCATTTTCATGATCTCTTTAAGATGCAGTCCTAGAAGCAACATTTCTGGGTCAAAGGATATGCACATTTTTATTGCCCTTTGAACATGGTTGCAAATTGCTCTCCAGAATGCTTTGGTCAGTTCACAACTCCACCAACAACAAATTAGTGTTCCAATTCTCGCACATCTTCTCCAACATTTATCATCTTCCTGTTTTGTCACATTAACCACTCTTATAGGTGTGATGTCATACTTGAGTTATTTTAATTTGTATCTCTCTAATCAACAGTGATTTGCAATGCTGTTTTCATATGACTATAGACAGCTTTAGTTTCTTCCTCTGACGTCTGCCTGTTCATTACCTTTGAACATTTATCAGTTGGGGAATGACTTGTATTTTTATAAATTTGACTCAGTTCTCAACATATACTTAGAAAGCAGGCCTTTATCACATACTAGTTTTAAAAATTCTTTCCCAGTTTTCTGCTTCTCTCCTACTCTTGGTTGAATTGGGTTTTTTTGTGGAAAAACTTTTCAATTCAATGTAATCAAAATTCTGCATTTTGTACTGCATAACGTTCTCTCTCTTGTTGGGTCATAAATTTCTCCCTTCTCCTTATACCTGACAATACAGAATACCTTGCTCCCCTAATCTATTTATAGTATCAGCCTTTATGCCTAGATCGTGTATCCATTTGTAGTTTATGCTCTTGTATGGTATCAGTCATTGGTCTATGCCCAGTTTCTGCCACAATGTTATCCAGTTTTCCCAGAAATTTTTTGTCAGATAGTGAGTTCTTATCCCCGAAGTCCTTGGGTTTATCAAATAGACTTCATTATTCATGGAGTACTATGTCTTGAGTACCTAACCTATTCCTCTGATCTATCCCTCTATTTCTTAGTTAGTCCTAAGTAGTTTTGATGATTGCTGCTTTATAACACAATTTGAGATCTGGTATGGCTAGGCCACCTTCTCTAGTATTTGTTTTACTTAAGGCCTTTGATATTCTAGACCTTTTTTTCTGTCAGGTGAATTTGAATATTATTTTTTTCTATCCCTAGAAACTAATTTTGATTGGTAGTTTGATTGGTATGGCACAAAATAAGTAAATTAATTTAGTCAGAATTAAGAGTTTTATTATATAAGATGGTTCTACCCACAAGCAACTGATATTTTTCCAATTACTTAGATCTGACTTTATTTCTGTGAAAAGTGTTTTATAATTGTGTTCATATAGTCCCTTGTTTTTTTTTTGGGGGGGGGGGCAGGTAGACTTCTAAATATTTTACAGTGTCTACCATAGCTTTAAATGAGATTTCTCTTTCTGTCTTTTGCTGATAGACTGTCTCAGTAATATATAGAAATTCAAAAGGTTTCTTAGATTTTATTTTATAACCTGCAACTTTGCCAAATTTGTTAATTATTTCACTTTGTTTTCTGTTTGTCCAATTTTCCCAGTTAGGTTTTGTACTTCTTTTAATATGAGAACTATATTTGTATCATTAGAAAGGATTTGGTAGGATTCCTTCTTTGCCAATTTTCCCAAATAGTCTATATAGTACTGGAGTTAACTGTTCTTTAAATGTTTGATATAATTCACTTGTAAATCCTTCTGGCCATGGAGATTTGTTTCTTAAGGAGTTCATTGATGGCTTTTTAAGTTTCTTTTTCGAGTTTTTGTTATTTAAGTATTTTACTTCCTCTTCTGTTAATTTGGATGACATATACATATATATATACGTATATATGTACATATATATAATTTAAATATTCATCCATTTCACTTACTTTGTCAAATTTGTGGCTATACCATTGGACAAAATAATTTCTAATTATTGTTTTATTTTCCTACCCATAGGGAATGTGTCCACCCTCTTCATTTTTGACATTGATTATTTGGTTTTCTTCTTTCTTTTCTTTAATCAAATTGACCAAAGTTTGATAAATTTTAACCTTTCTTATAAAAGCAGCTCTTAGTTTTATTTATTAGTTCAATGACTTTCTTAATTTCTATTTTATTAAGCCCCCTTTTGGTTTTCAGTATTTCTAATTTGGTATGTTCTTGGGGATTTTCAATCTATTTTTTTTCTAGCTTTTTCAGCTGTATGCCCAAATCATTGATCTCCTCTTTTTCTATTTTATTCATGTAGGTTTTCAATGATATAAAACTTCCTTTAAGAACTGCTTTACCAGCATCCTATAAGTTTTGGTAGATTGTCTCATTATTGTTATTCTTTTGAATGATGTTGTTGGTTGTTTCTAAGAGTTATTGTTTAACCCACTCATTCTTTTTAAGTAGATTATTTACTTTCTAATTAATTTTTCTCTATCTTTTTATCCTTTTTTCTGGTACTTTATTACTTGTGATTTTTTATTTCATTATGATCTAAAAAGGATGCATTGACTATCTCTGCCCTTCTGCACTGGATTGTGAAGTTTTTGTGTGCAATATGTGGTCACTATTTGAGTATGTGCCCTGTATCACTGAGATAAAAGTATATTCCCTTCTTTCCCCATTCACTTTTCTCCAGAGATCTGTCATATCTATCTTATCCAAAGCTCAATTCACCTTCTTAACTCCTTTCTTGTTTATTCTGATATTAGATTTATCAAGTGAAGAGAGGAGGAGGTTGACGTCCTCCACTAGTATAGTTTTGCTGTCTTTTTCTTCCTGTAACTGTCCTAACTTCTCCTCTAAAAATTTGGGTGCTGTACCATTTGGAATATATATATTTAGTAATAATATTCCTTCATTGTCTTGGGTGCCTTTTAACAGGATATAGTTTCCTTCCTTATCTCTTTTGATTAGTCCTATTTCTGCTTTTCCTTTGTCAGAGATTGGGATTGCTACCTCTGTTTGTTTTTGTTTTTTTTAACATTTGCTGAAGCTTAATATAACCTGTTCCAACCTTTTACCTTTACCCTGTCTTTATCCCCCGGTTTCAAAGGTGTTTTTTGTAAAGTGCCTATTGTAGGATTGTGGTTTTTTAATCCATTCTGCTATGCAACTCCATTTTATGGACGACATCATTTCATTCACATTCATATTTATGATTATTATCTGTCTTTCTCTTCATCCTATTTTCGCTCATTTATGTTTTCACTTCTCCATTTTCCCTTCGCCTCCACAATAGCGTTTTAATTTTTTTTTTTACTTTTTTTTTTATTTAACTTTTAACATTTATTTTCACACAGTTTTGGGTTACAAATTTTCTCCCCTTTTATCCCCTCCCCCCCCAGACCCAAGCTTTCTAATTGCCCCTGTGACATATCTGCTCTCTCCTCTATCCTCCCTCCCTGCCCTTGTCTCCTTCTTCTCTTTTGTCCTGTAGGGCCAGATACCTTTCTTGACCCCTTAATCTGTATTTCTTGTTACCCAGTGGTAAGAACATTACATTTGGTCCTAACACTTTGAGTTCCAACTTCTTTAGCTCCCTCCCTCTCCACCCCTTCCCCTTGGAAGACTGGCAATTCAATATAGGCCATATCTGTTTAGTTTTGCAAATGATTTCCATACTAGTTGTGTTGTATAGGACTAACTATATTTCCCTCCATCTTATCCTGTCCACCATTACTTCTATTTTCTTATGGTCCTTTCCCTCCCCATGAGTGTCGACCTCGTATTGTATTCTCCTCCCCATGCCCACCCCTCTATCCTCCCCCCCACCCTGCTTGTGCCCCTGTCCCCCACTCTCCTGTATTATGAGATAGGTTTTCCTATCAAAACGAGTGTGCATTATATTCTTTCCTTTAGTGGAATGTGATGAGAGTAGACCTCATGTTTTTCTCTTGCCTCCCCTCTTTATCCAACCACTAATAAGTCTTTTGCTTGTCTATTTTATGAGAGATAATTTGCCCCATATAACTTCTCCCTTTCTCCTCCCAATATTTCTCTCTCCCTGCTTGATTTCATTTTTTTTTTTTAGTATGTGACCCCATCCTCTTCAATTCACTCTGTGCACTCTGTCTCTATGTATGTGTGTGTGTGTGTGCATGTGTGTGTGTGTGTGTGTGTGTGTGTGTGTGTACTTCCACCCAGTGCCCAGATACTGAAATGTTTCAAGAGTTATAAATATTGTCTTTCCATGCAGGAATGTAAACAGTTCAGCTTTAGTAAGTCCCTTATGATTTCTCTTTGCTGTTCACCTTTTCATGGTTCTCTTCATTCTTGTGTTAGAAAGTCAAATTTTCTTTCCAGTTCTGGTCTTTTCATCAAGAAAATTTGAAAGTCTTCTATTTCATTGAAAGACCATTTTTTTTCCTGAAGTATAATACTCAGTTTTGCTGGGTAGGTGATTCTTGGCTTCAGTCCTATTTCCTTTGACTTCTGGAATATCCTATTCCATTCCCTTCTGTCCCTCAATGTAGAAGGTGCCAGATCTTGTACTATCCTGATTGTATTTCCACAATACTTGAATTGTTTCTTTCTAGCTGCTTGCAATATTTTCTCTTTCACCTGGGAATTCTGGAATTTGGCCACAATGCTCCTAGGAGTTTCTCTTTTTGGATCTCTTTCATGCGGTGTTCTGCGGATTCCTTGAATATTTATTTTGCCTTCTGGTTCTAGAATCTCAGGGCAGTTTTCCTTGATAATTTCATGGAAGATGATGTCTAGGCTCTTCTTTTGATCATGGTTTTCAGGTAGTCCCAGAATTTTTACATTGTCTCTCCTGATTCTATTTTCCAGGTCAGTTGTTTTTCCAATAAGATATTTCACCTTATCTTCCATTTTTCGAATCTGCGCGGTATGTTCTTAGATATCTGTCTTTCTCGAAAACTCCAAAGCGTCCATCTGTATCATTCTAGATTTGAAAGATCTATTTTCTTCAGTGAGCTTTTGAATCTCCTTTTCCATTTGGTTAATTCTGCTTTTGAAAGCATTCTTCTCCTCATTGGCCCCTTGCACCTCCCTTGCCAGCTGAGTTAGGCTATTTCTCAAGGTGCCAATTTCTTCAAGATTTTTTTGGTTCTCCTTTAGCAGGGAGCTGATCTGCTTTTCATGCTTCTCCCTCATCCCTCTCATTTCCCTTCCCAGTCTTTCCTCCACCTCTCTAACTTGATTTTCAAAATTCCTCTTGAGCTCTTCCATGGCCCGAGCCCATTGGGTGGGCTGGGACACAGAATCCTCGATTTCTGTGTCTTTGCCTGATGGCAAGCATTGTTCCTCCCCATCAGAAAGGAAGGGAGGAAGTGTCTTTTCTCCGAGAAAATACCCTTCAATAGTTTTATTTCTTTTGCCTTTTCTGGGAATTCTCCCCAACCAGTGACCTGACCTCTGAATGTCCTCCTCACACCCACCTCGCCTCCTGGTCCTCCCAGTCAGCGTTTGGGGACTGAGATTCAAATGCTGCTTCCCGCCTTAGGGTTTTTGGTGGGGGCAGGGCTGCTATTCAGTGCAAGAATTGAGTCCAGGTGGTCAGGAGCAGGGCCGCCTCTCTGGCTCAGTTCCCTCAGGGGGTTTATGCACAGACCTTCCACAATGGATCCAGGCTCCCGCACTTTTGGGGAGGCCCTGTCTGTAGCTGCCTCTCAGCTTCTATCTCCTGGGGGGGCCAGAGCCATGGGGGCACCCCACTCCCCTCTCAACCCGCCAAAGAGACTCTCTCACCTACCCCAGTCAGTCACCTGTTGGTGGGGGGGCTTGTGCCGCCGCTGGAGATCCCGTCTCTGGAGCCTTCTCAGATCTGTGCCTCTTGGAGTCCCGGCCGCCGCAGGTCCGGGCTGGGCTCCGCGTCTGCAGCGCGATGGATCTTTTGCGAGAGGTTTGCAGGTCCCTCTGTGGGTGGGGGGACCCGTGTGGCCACTGGAGATCCTGTCCCCGTAGCCCTCTCGGATCTTTTCCTCACAGTGTCGTGGCCGCGGCAGGGCTGCCCTCTGCTCCCCGTCCCGGCGCCCATTCCACGGTGCGAAGGACCCCCCGCGAGAGGTTTGCAGGTCTCTCCGGAACAGAAATCTCCCTCGCTCCAATATTCCGTGGTCTCTGGGTGCAGAATTCGCCCTGGGTTGGTCCCCTCTAGCTGTTCTGTGTTTTGTGGGTTCGGAGCTATGTGTATGTGCGTCTTTCTACTTCACCATCTTGGCTCCGCCCCCCTAGCATTTTAATTTTTGATCAACACCTCCCTCAGTCGTTCCTCCCTTCTATCAATCCTCATCCATTTTATTCCCCTTCTCCATTACTACCTCTCCCCTCTCTTTTAACTTCCCCTCCATTTTCTTTCCCCTTTCCCCTCCTACTCACTATAGTTAGTTTTCTATGCTTAGCTGAATATGTTGTTCCCTCTTTGAACCAAATCAGATGACATTAAATTTCTAACAATGCTCATCTCCCTCCCTTCTTTCCCTCTGCTATAATGTGATTTTGCGCTTCTTCCTGTGATGTAATTTACTTTTCTCTGACTCTTCTTCTCTTCTCCCCTTATAATCCTTTCACACCCTTTAAGCACGTATTTTTCATCACATTAGTTAATTTATACTCACTCCCTTTATCTATGTTTATCACTTTTAAATGTCGTAATAAACAATTTCAAGATTAACAAGCATCATCCTCACATGTAGAGATGTAAACAGTTTGCCCATTTTGAATAACATTTTTCCGGTGTTTATGTTTTAGGCCTCATTGAGTCTTGAATTTGAGGATCCAATTTTCTATTGAACTCTGACCTTTCATCAGGAAGGTCTGGAAATCTCTTATTTCATTCACTGTCCATCTCCTTGCCTGAAAGATTATGCTCAGTTTTTCTGGGTTCTTGATCCTTGATTGAATTCCAAGTTCATTTCATTTCTTGGATACCATGTTCCAATACCTCCAGTCTTTTAATGCAGAAGCCACAATCGCTTGTGTGATCCTAACTCTAGTTTCTCAATATTTTCATTGTTTCTTTATGTCTCCTTTATGCTCCTATATCTTGAGAGTTCTGGAATTTGGCAGCAATATTCCTTGGTATTTTCAATTTGGGATCTCAGGAAATGATTGGTGTATTCTTTCAATGACTATTTTGCCCTCTGGATGTAGGACATCATGGTTGTTTTCCTTCATGATTTTTGAAAGATATGGTCCATGCTCTCTTTTTCTTTTATTTTTTCATTCTTTAGATTTGTTTGACTAATTCTTGATGTCTCCTATAGTCATTAACTTCTGCTTACCCAATTTTAATTTATTACATTGGTTTTTTTTCAGTTAACTTTTGCACATCTTTTTTCCATTTGACCAGTTGTTCCTTTTAAGCAGTTATTTTTTTTCAGTGAGGTTTTGTATCTCCTTATCCATTTGCCCCAATTTTCCTTTTAATTCTTCAGTGATTTTTTTTCATATTTTTAAAATCATTAGCCAATTTTTCTTCTACCTCTCAAATTCCCCTTTTAAAATCCTTCTTGAGCTCTTCCAGGAATGCTCTTTGGACTTATAACCCATTCATATTTCCTTCTGAGGTTTCAGATGTGAGTATAGTCTCAATGCTGACCTCTTCTGAATTCATATTTTGATCTTTGTCCCCATCTAGTTTGTTTCTTGCTCATGGTGATTACCTTTTTCCTGGCTTTTAAAGTGGATCTCTGCTTCTGGGGCACAGAGGGCTCTATCCCACATTTTTTGTGCTGAGAACTGGAGGCTTTGTGTTTAGTGGCCTCTGATTCTTTCAGCTACAAACTAGAATGCTGCAACTTAATTGGTATTGAGATGGCTGTTGTGTGCGAAGGTATAAGCCAGGTGAAGTCTTTCTGAGTTTCCCTAGCCTTACCCTGAAACTCACAGAGTGAAGTGTGGGGGAGTGATGGTCTGGTCACAGGTGATATCCTCCCTTGAGCTAGAGAACAGGCAGATTCAGTTACTGCTTAACTCCTGTCTGAGCTAGTGCCTGCCTAATTCCCCTGCTGATACTAATACTTGCCTGTGGTGTTGGTGTTGGAGCTTACAGGCTCAGGATCTCCTCCTGATTCACTGAGGTGGGGCTGTCTGGGACAGCTCAAGTTCTGCATTGGTCCCATTCAGTAGCAGCAAGAGGAACTCACTTTGAAGATCTCCCTAGACTCCCAAGTTGAGAGACTCTTTACCCCTTTGGCTGATCCTATTATTCCAGGAATATTTCTGTGGCTGTATTCTCTGGGTTTTTCAGTGTCAGCAAGGAGAGAGTGAGAGCATTTATAGTTTACTTCTCCATCTTAGTTCCCAGAAGTTCAAGTTGACATTGCTATTATTTTAAAAGAAAATAGTTTAAGTAAAGGAATTATAACATCAAAAATTAAAAGAAAAGCTTTCTTACAAGTATTTAAGTGAAATGGCATTCCCTATATATGGCTCTGTCAAAGCCACTCTACTTCCCTATTATATTCCTTTCTTACCACCTCTGAATTTTATGGAAAATTAGAATTTTATGGAAAGCAGGGGTAAAATGAAAGTACTAAGAGATGTTTTTACATGGCTTATTTTAACTAGTTCATTTAGGTGGTTAAAAGAGCAGATGAAAATTAAAAATGAAAAGAGAAAAGAAAGTTATGGTTCATAAAAATATGAATGACTTTATTTGAATTCAGTTAGGCATAAAATGTTTAAAACATGGAAGTTATGATAACCTGACAGATGGCCTACTGAAATTACATACATTTGTGGTGTTAAAATCATCCAGTCATGTTAAATAGAAAGAGTGTCATTGCCACACGTGAGGAAAAGGATAGGTTCCTTTAGTAAATATTGTTGCTAGCTACATGACCACATGTTCTGGGTCAATGATTTTAAACACATAGAATCATAGCTAAGGATATTTTGTGGTTACAAAGCATTTCACATCCAGTATCTTATTGAATTCTCACAATAACCTTATAAAGTAGTTTTGTAAGTGGCACCAGCATCATTTTATCAATAAATTTATAAGTGATTTGGCCAAGATTACTCCATCATTAAGTGATAGAGTCAGAATTCATATTTAATGCTTTGACTGAACTTAACAGATATTTATTAACAACTCTTATGGATAGAACAGAGGTAAGATGGTGTAGTGGGTAAAGAATTGTCCTCAGAGTCAGGGATATATTAGTTGAAGTCCCTCCTTTGATTCATACTGTCTATGTAAACTTGGACAAATCATATAACTACTCTGCTCAGGAAATACATTAAGGTAAAGTGCAAGACAGTTGCGCATCTGTACTAATAAATTTTTAGAGCTCATTTCCATCAATGAAAGCTTACTATTCCTAATAAAATCATGTTAAATAAAACACACACACATGCACACACACAGAGTCCATGTTTTTAAGGATCTTGTATTAAAATGGTAAGGCACATAAAATATCTACATATATAATATCTGGAAAGTGGGATGAAAGGAATAAAGAACTTAAAACAGTGAGTGAGAAGCAATAGAAAAGATCCTGTGTAGAAGTTTTTACCTACTCCACTGTAACCTCTTGACTACTTGAACATTCAAAGTCTTTTTCTTTTCTGTAGTCTTTCATTGAGACAGATAGGTGACATGGTAGAGAGACTACTTGACCTAGGGTCTGGAACACATGAGTTTTAATCCTGACTCAGATGTTTACTGGCTCTGTGAGCCTGAAAATTTCACTTCAAACATCTCTGTTTCAGTTTCTTCATCTGCAATATGGGGAACATAAATAGCTAATGATAATGACTATCATTTTTGCACTCTTCAGTTTTTTCATTTGTGTCTAATTCTTCATGACCCCATTTGAAGTTTTCATGACAAACATACTGGTTGCAATTTGATTCTCCAGCTCATTTTACAGATAAAGAAACTGAGGCAAATAAAGTTAAGTGACTTACCCAGCATCAGCTAGTAAGTATCCGAGACGTAATTTGTCACTTAACAACTATGTGTCACAGATAGAGTGTCAGTGTCACAGATAGAGTGTCAGTCCTTAAGTAAAGACTTATCTTCCTGAGTTCAAGTCTGGCCTCAAACACTAGCTGAGTGTACTCTGGTCAAATCACTTAACTGTGTTTGTCTTTGTTTCTTCACCTTTAAAAAGAGCTTGAGAAGAAAATGACAAACCATTCCAGTTTTTTGGCCAAGAATATCTCAAACAGATTCACAAAAAGTTGGACATGACTGAAAAATGACTCAACTTTTATATAGTTCTTTAAAGTTTGCAAAGTACTTTACAAATATTATTTCAATTGATACTGCCATGTAATATATTTTAAGAATTTATAGAAATAGAAACAAAGACAGACAGAGGTCAAGTGACTTATCCAGGATAAGTCTAACAAGTATCTGAGATGATTTTTGGATCCAGGATTTCTGAATCCAGATTAAGCAGTTTATCCACTGAACTGCAGATTTTCATGATTCCAAGTGAAGGAGATGGTCAGAGCAAAGTCAATGAGATGGATGAGTCTTTGAACTAGCAGGAATTATAGATCATAGAATCATAGTACTAGATCAAAAGGAAAATAAAAACCCATCCATACTATACCCTTCCTTTCACAGAAAATGAAAATGTGCCTCAGGAAGTTTAAATGATTTACATCTTCATACAAATAGAAAATGGCAGAATTAGGATTAAAACTCTTGTCTCATGATGTGAGATTGAATATTTAGAAGAGGTCAAGTTAAAATAGTGATCAAAGAGCAGTCCACTTTGACTGCAATGTCCATGTATAATGGTAATGTAAACGGAAAAAAAAAAAAAAAAAACTTTCCCATTCATTAATAGACTCATGTGACCTGCTTAGATCACATGGAAGAAGAAGTCACATGTGGTGGGAGGAGCTTGCTGTACCTGTGGAACAGGAAAGGTGGAGCAGAGCTGGGAGGAAGTTGGCCAGTCTAGTTAGAGCTAAGGACGACACAGGCAGGTAGGCACAGCTTAGGCTTGTGAGTATTTGTTTGTGGAAAGGTCCCAACCGGGGAAGCTTGGGAATGGCTTTGCCCCCTTCAGTGACAATCTGTGTAGACTTCATGGTTGCTAAGATGGATTTTGTTTCTGTGTCTGGGATTTGTTTCTCTGATGTCTAAATAAATATTTTTCTTTTGTCTTCTATATGGAGACTCTGTTATACCATGCAAATGAGAACTATAGTGGTATAGTCATAGTCACCACCAGTGCTGTGAATATTGTCTGGTCCACACACCATGAAATGAAAAGTAGGAGATATTCAAATTTCATGCTTCTATTTCCATTTTCCCTCAGCCACTAGTGAGATGGATAAATAGGTATTCTTGTAAACAGAGTCTATTCTTCCTCCTTGAACTTTGAAATTCCTTTATTTAATCACAATTTTCTAGAATCTCAATTCTCCTTCCTAAATTTCTTCGATGTCTTCATAAGAGTTCCAATCATTCATTTCCTTCCTATTTTTTTTTTAAAAAGCATATATACTTTTAGTTTTCAGGGGACACTTCCACAGGATTTTGAGTTCCAAATTTTCTCCCCATTTCTTGCCTCCACCCAACCCAGTACAGCCTACATTCTGATTACCAATTCACTCAATCTGCCCTCCCTTCTACAACACCCCTGCTTCTCTTATCCCCATACCCTCTATTTTCTTGTAGGGAAAGATAGATTTCTATACCTTATTGCCTATACATCTTATTTCCCAGGTAGAGGGAAAAACATTTTTTAACATTCGTTTTTCAAACTTTGAGTTCCAACTACTCTCCCTTCCTCCCTACCCACCCATCCCCACTGAGAAGCAAGCAATTCAATGTAGGCTATGGATGTGTAGTTATGGAAAACACTTCCATAACAGTCATATTGTGAAAAACTGTATTTTCCTCTATTCTATTCTGCTGCCCCCATTAATTCTATTCTCTTTCGACTCAGAAGAGTTTATTTCTAATTAACCACTCCTCCCATTTACCCTCTCTTCTATCATCTCCTTCAGTCCCCATTTGTCCCATTCCTCCCTACTTCCCTCTAGTGTACAATAGATTTTCATACCAAAGTGAATGTTCATGTTATTCCTTCCTTAACCCAAATGTGATGAGAGTAAAGTTAGCTCTTTCTCTCTCATGGCCTCCCTTCCCCCTCATTTGAAAAAGCTTTTTCTTTCCTCTTTTATGCGAGAAAATTTGCCCCATTCTATTTCTCCCTTTCTCCTTCCAATATATTGCTCTCACCCCTTAATTTCTTTTTAAGATATCAATAATGGAGTGGAGCGAAAATGGCAGAGTAGAAGGATGGACCTGCTGCAGCTCTCCCTCCATAACCAATAAAACACCTCTAAAACTTACTCTAAACAAATTCTAGAACAGCAGAAGTCACAAAATGGGAGAGCAAAAGAGATTTCCAGCTCAAGACAGCCTGGAAGGCCAACAAGAAAGGTCTATTGCACCAGGCTCAGAGAAGAGTGCAGCCAAGTCTTGACTGTCAGATGCAGCAGCAACAGGAATGGAGCAAGCTTCAGAGTACAGAATCAAGTGCAGTAGCTACTGTTCCCAGATTTCTCAGCCCACAATGCCAAAGAAACCTTCAAATGTTAGTGAGAAGGTTCTTTCAACTGGGCAAGAAGGGAGTAGGGTCCAGCTCCAATCTGGTTGCAGCCACAGCAGCATAGCCTCCATTTTTGGAACCCTCAGCCTAAACACCCTGGGGGAATCAAGAGACCAATTTGGGTTTCAGTGCTGAGTGGTGGCCCTGGGGTGAGGAAGATCACTGATGTGGTAGACCTGGTGGAGGCTCTGGAGAGGGAATACTACTCACAGATCCTGGGCAGAAAAGCTTGTGGTTGCTTCCAGACCAGACATCAGGTCGGGAGATGAGTAATTCCTCTCCCTTGATTGTGCCACCTTGGAGGAACTGAGAACTTACAGGTCCCTAAAGTACACCCTCCACTTCACAAAGGACTCAAAAGTCAAGTAACAGACTGATAAAATGCCCCAAAAGGGGGGAAAATTAGAGCATATAAAGTTACTTTCTTGGTGAAGAGGTATTTTCTTCCATTCTTTTAGATGAGGATGAAAAATGCATACTATCAGTGGAAGACGTAAAATTCAAGGCTTCTGCATTCAAAACCTCCAAAAAATACGCAGTGGTCACAAGCGATGGAAGAGCTCAAAAATGATTTTGAAAATCAATTAAGAGAGATGAAGGAAAAATTAGGAAGTGAGAGTGATACAAGAAAATCATGAAAAAGTGAGTCAACAGCTTGCTAAAGGAGATTCAAAATATGCTGAAGAAAATAAGACCTTTAAAAATAGACTAATCCAAATAGCAAAAGCAGTCCAAATAGCTAATGAGGAGAATAGTGCTTTAAAAAGGAGAATTAGTCATATAGAAAAGGAGGTTCCAAAGCTCACTGGAGAAAACGGTTCTTTAAAAATTAGAATGAAGCAATTGGAAGCTAACGACTTTATGACTTTATGACGACTTTATGAGAAACCAAGAAATTACAAAACAAAGCCAAAAGAATGAAAAATAGAAGGCAATGTGAAATATCTCCTTGGAAAAATAATTGATCTTTAAAATAGATCCAGGAGGGACAATTTAAAAATTATGAAACTACCTGAAAATCATGATCAATAAAAAAGTCTAGACTTTATCTTTCATGAAATTATCAAGAAAAATTGTCATGATATACCAGAACCAGAGGGTAAAATAAATATTGCAAGAATCCAAAAATCACCTCCTGAAAGAGATCAGAAAAGAAAAACTCCTAGGAATATTGTAGACAAATTCCAGAGTTACAGGTCAAGGAGAAAATATTGCAAGTAGCCAGAAAAAATAATTCAAGTATTTGGAAATACAATCAGGATAACACAAAATGTAGCAGGAGCTTTTAAATTAAAGGATAGAAGGACTTGGAATATGATATTCCAGAAGTAAAAGGAACTAGGATTAAAACCAAGAATCACGAACCCCACAAAACTAAGTATACATCAGGGGAAAATATGGTCATTCACCAAACATTCTTGAGGAAAAGACGAGAGCTGAATAGAAAATTTGACTTTCAAATACAAGAACCAAGAGTGGCATAAAAAGATAAAGAGGGAAAGAAATCATAGGGTACTTAGTAAAGTTCAATCATTTACATTCCTACATGGAAAGATAATATTTATAACTTGAAACTTTTGTCAGTGTTTGGGTAGTTGGAGGGATTTTATCCTCATGCCCTCTGTCTATAGATATTTAATCCTTCCAACTACTCATAGTATTGAGAAAAATCTCAAGAGTTATAAATATTATCGTTCCGTGTAAAAATTTAAACAATTCAACTTTAGGAAATTCCATATGATTTCTTTTTCCTGTTTACTCTTTCATGCTTCTCCTGATTCTTGTGTTTGAAAGTCAGATTTTCTATTCATCTCAGCTCCTTCCAACAAGAATGCTTCAAAGTCCTCTCTTTCATTGAACAACCATTTTTTCCTCTGACGTGTTATATTCAGTTTTACTGGTTAGGTGATTCTTGGTTTCAGTCCTACCTCCTTTGACATTTGGAATATCATATTCCAGCTACTGTGATCCCTTAATGTAGAGGCTGCTAGATCTTGTGTTATCCTGATTGTATTTCCACAATATTCGAATTGTTTCTTTCTGGCTGCTTGCAATATTTTCTTCTTTACCTGGGACCTTGGGAATTTGGCTACAATGTTCCTAGCTGTTTTTGTTTTGGAATCCCTTTCAGGAGGTGATCAGTGGATTCTTTCAATATTTATTTTGTCCTCCAGTTCTAGAATATCAGGGCAGTTTTATTTGATAATTTCTTTCATGATGATGTCTAGACTCTTTTTTTGGTCATGCCTTTCAAGTAATCCAATAATTTCTAAATTGTCTTTCCTGGATCTTTTTTTCCAGGTCAATTGTTTTATCCAATGAGATATTTCACATTGTGTGCTATTTTATCTTCTTTTGGCTTTGTTTTTTTTAATTTCTTGATTTTTTTTTTTTTGTAAAGTCATCAGTTTCTATCTGCTCCATTATATACTTTAAGGAATTATTTTCTTCAGTGAGGTTTTTGACTTCCTTTTGCAATTGGACAATTCTGTTTTTTTTTTTTTTGGCATTTGCTTTTTGCATATCTTTTGCCATTTGAGTTAGTCTATTTTTTAAAGTGATATTTTATTCAGCATTTTTGGATCTCCTTTAACAAGCAGTTGACTCATGTTTCATGATTTTCTTGCATCACCCTCATTTCTCTTCCCAATTTTTCCTCCACCTCTCTTAATTGATTTCCAAAATCCTTTCTGAGCTCTTCCATGACCTCAGAACAATTAACATTTTTCTTGGAGTCTTCGAATATAAGAGCTTTGATTTTGATGTTTCAGTTTGTAAATTTTTTTCTTTCTTGTCACCAAAGTAAGATTCTATAGTGTGATTCTTTTTCCAATTTTTGCTCATTTTCCCAGATGTTTATTTGCCTTTTTAGCTCTTTGTTAGGGTAGTTCTCTGCTTCCGGTAAGAGTTGATTGTGTACTGTCACCCCACAGCCACATGGGCCTAGAGCTCCAGGAACAGTTGCTGTTGCTGCTGCTGCTGTGGGCTTCTCTGCAGAGGCCTCCCTCTCAGACTCCTCCACTGCCCTGGGACTGGGGCCTGACCACTCTACTCTCTCACACAGGTCTCACAAGGTTTTGCCACTGACCTTCCAATTTTTCTTCACATTTTTGGTTTGTGAAGTGGAGAAGTGCCAGAGATTCAGTCCCCCAGAGGTCTACTATAGTCCCATCTATACCTCTGCAGCCCACACTGGACTCTGGACTTGGCTCAGCTCCAAGCATGTTATGATAGATGCTTCTCAGTGACCTTGCAGGCTAACTTTGGTTGAAGATTTGCTTCACTCTGCCATTTGGCAGGTTCGGCAGCTCCAAAATTTGTTTTGCTATTTTTTACAGGTATTTGGCTGGGTTTGTGGGGAGAATTCTCCTGTTTCTCTTATTTTAGTCCTTTTAATCTTTCTCTGGATTGATGTCCTCTCTTTTGAAAGGTACCTTGTAGGTCATCTAATCAATGACCCCCCACCCCCACTAAATTTGTTGAAGAAGAAACAGACTCTGGGAGGTTATGACTTTCCCAAAGTAACAAAGTCAACAAGGAGCAAAAGTGGGATTTGAACCTAATTCTTCAGATCCCAAATCCATTGCTATTTTTACCATTACCTGTTTCTCAGACTTTGCCAAGTGTTGTAATTGGCTTCCTTATCTCCAGTTTTATATTAATCTTTCCTTTACACTTCTGCTAAGTTGTCCTCTAAATGATGCTCTATTTATTGAATTTTACTTGTGTAATTTTGTACTTGCTTAATTTTTACTTATGTATGTGCATGATGATGTATACCTTAATGGCAAGCAAAGTAGGACCTTTTGCTGTTTTCTTGTTTTGTCTTTTTTTAGGATGATCAAGTGCCTTTGAGTGAATCTTGCCTTTATCAACCAAGAGTCTTTATTAGGAGTAAAGAAATAAGAGTTTCTATAAGTAGAAACAGTATATGTATTTTTATTGTCAATTATTTTAATGTGATTAAAGAAGGTATTTCCCACCAGTTAATGGGGCTGCCCATTAAGGGATACTTGATTACCTGAGTTGTTTTGTAGGAAGGTCCAAAGTGCCTTTTTTTTTGTTTTCTGTTGAGGTACCAAGGTCAGAGGGTCATGCCCTCCAACTCTGAAAAAGTTGTAAATACACTGGGGTGAAGTTTTGGTTTGGGACTAACTCACTGGAAAAAGGTTATTAGGCCACTACTCTGGGTAGCCATTGAGATCCCCAATTTTGAAAACCCCGATGTGGTGCCTCCCTCTCTGGTAATTATGGTCAGACAGTTGGACCAGTCTGTTGATCTGTGAGATACGTGCTGCTTTTCATCAGAGAGTTGGAAGCCCATCTGTTGGTCTTTATTTCTCCTCTTCTATTTTTAGTGGAGAATGATATATATGTTCTTGATTAAAGGAGATTGTTAACCCCACAAAAGTTGACTTTCTTTTATAAAAGCAGATCAATAAACCTGTAATAGGAGGCCCTCCTTTATATGTGAGAATGCTTACTTTTACAACACCCTCTCACACTCTGCCCCTCCTTCAGGAGAATGCATGATCCTTTAGGGCAATGTTTCATTCTGCCCCCATCCATTTTATCGCCTCTGTTTAGGACTGTTCCTTACTGATGGTGTTTTTCTGATGTTTCCTGAATAGAATTTAATTTGTTTTCTTGTATATCATGTTGCACAAAGGATCAACCTGTACTTTGAATCTAAGAAGACAAAGCTGTCCAAAACATGGAATTATTCAGAATACCACATTAAAATCATCAAGAAGTGAAGTGAGATTAGGTGAACAGGATCCTTTCTTGCATTCAACTGAGGGACAATTATTTTGTTAAAATAATATTTATCCCCAGTTACATACTAAAACAATTTTTAACATTAAAGAAATGTTTTAATTCCAAATTCTCTCTCTCCCTCCCTGGGCTCTTCCACCCCAAGAGTAAATAATCCTGTACAGGTTATACATGTGCAGTCATGTAAACATTTTCATATTTTTACGAGAAATCTCATCAACCATTCCAACTCCAAGAAATAAAGTAAAAATGCTGTGCTTCAGTCTACATTCAGACAGCAAGAATTCCTTCTCTGGATGCAAATAATATGTTCCATGAAGTCCTTTGGGATTGCATTGTATCCTTGTATTGTGGAGAATAGTTGTCACCCACAGTTTTTCATCATAAAATCTTGCTAGTTTATACAGTATTCTCCTGGTTCTGCTCATTTCACTTAGCATCACTTTGTGTGAGTCTTTCTAGCCTTTTTTCTGAAGTCATCCAACTCTCATTTCTTATAGCACCATAATATTCCATTGTAATCATATACAACTTGTTCAGCCATTCCCCAAGCTATGAGTATTATGCCAATTTCCAATTCTAGGTCACCCCAAAAAAGAGGTACTTTCAATATATTTTGTATAAGTAGATCCTTTCCCTCCCTTTTTTTATCTCTTTTGGATAAAGATCTAACAGTGGTATTGTTGCATCAAAGGTTATGCACATTTTTATAGCCCTTTGAACATAGCTCCTAATTGCTCTCCAGTATTGTTGGACAAGTTCATAATTCCACCAACAGTGACTTGGTGTCTCAATTTTTCCACTTCCTCTACATTAATCGTTTTCCTCTTTTTGTTATATTATCTAAGCTGATAGATGTGAGGTGGTAACTCGGAGATATTTTAATTTGCATTTTTCTAATCAGTAGAGATTTAGAGCATTGTTTTTCATATGACATTAGAAAGTTTTGCTTTCTTTGTCTAAAAAAAATTGTCTATTCATGCCCGTTGAACATCTATCAATTGATAAATAACTTGTATTTATCAATACAAGTTATTGTATTGATACAATACAATATTGTATCAATATTGTATCAATCTTATAAGTTGACCTAGTTCTCTAGATATTTGAGAAATTACTTCTTTATCAGAGATATTTGTTTCAAATCCCAGCCCCAGTTTTCTGCTTTCCTTATAATTTTACTTGCATTCATTTTCTTTGTTCAAAACTTTTTAAATTTTATTTAATCAAAATCATGTATTTTATATTTTGCAATGCTCTCTATGTCTTGTTTGGTAAAAGTCAATTCATTTTTGAATAATACTGTGGTTTCATCATTGGCTCAAAAGTTAATGATACCCTAATTGAATAATATTTGTACAAGATGATAATTAACATAGAAAGTCAAACAGAATACCAACACACATGCATCCAATTCAGCCACCTTATTTTCCATATGTACACATTGAGGCCCCAGGACAGAGAGTAATTTGCCTGAAGTCACATGGATATTAAATAGTAGAGGCATAATTTGAACCTCAGTTTCATTTTAGTGGCATTGTTTTTTTTTTCTACATACAATGAAAGAAGCAAAAGTCATTTTCATAAGACATAAATAGTGTAAGCATCAATTAAAAGCAAGAATATAAAACGAACATAAGGCAATTAGAGCTGTAAAGTGGTCTGTGAAGGACACAATAATAATTTTTAATTTAACAAACCTCTGAGATTCTGTTGAGTTTTAAAACAGTTATTATTCACAAAATCACATGTGCTAAGTGTCATGTTGGTCCAATAAGTTGTCTCTTTATTCTCATTAGTAAATTTATACTTCATGTATCTGTCATAAGAAATAAGGATCCAATCGTCACACTTGAGGGGTGTTATGACAAATAAATGAGTTAATACACATAAAATGCTTTGTAAATAGTTAAAACAATTTATATGTAATTATTAGTAATGTTATAGTACTGCTAATTATAAATAATATAATTATTTTCACTACAGCTATTACTCTTATTGTAAATGAGGCAGGTTCCTTGTAGCACCAGTGTCATACTAAAATTTGTATAAGAATTACATAAAGCTATATATTTATCATAAGAACAAACTTTGGTGACACTAGGTTTAAGCAATACCTAGAATTTAGGTAATAATTTATCCATACTGGAAGAATATATTTTTGTATCATGCAACATTACTAATTAATAACATGTAATTCAGCACTTAATATATATGTTCAAGTTATACGGGAAAATTATTTAGTTTTCAATTTTGTCTTTACATTTCCAAAGTAATTTTGACCCAAGGGATCTGTGATTGTTAAAAGGAAGTACAAATTATAAAATGAGACATCTGTTTAACTGTCTCATGGAACTTTTGTTGTGGCTAATGATTTAACTGTAATACTACAAAGGAAACTATTTTCTTTTTAAGTAAATAATGTTCATTAGCTCCTCAATCTTTTGTCCTTAAAAACATTAATATGGAAGAACTTCAACTTCCTTGATTAGCTCTCCAAGGACAACTAGAAACTTTAAATTAAAGCTGAACAAAGAGAAAGCATTATGTACATAAAGAAAATACATTTCTAAATTTAAATGTATTGATTAAATTAAAACAGTCTGGTAGGTCTTATACCATGCATTTCATCTTGCTATGTTACTTTCAATAACCAAAAACTTTCATTTTAGAAAAATAATATAAAATTATTTTTATTTAGTCTAGTTACATAAATTTGACATCTTTCTGTTGTTTGTTTGTTTCTTTTAAATCTAATACTCAGAATATTTCCTCAGTTCTATGAATGAATTGTTTCCCATGGTTCCATAGCTAGCAAAGATCTGAGTTGAAATTTGAATTCTGTTCTTCCTGACTACAAGTCCCTCTATCTTCAGTCTTTATGTTTTTTTTCCCCTCCACATGACACTGGTTTTATTTCCTCATATATTCCAAAACAAAAGAAAAAAAAATTCTTAATGGTTAACATTTTTCAAAAGTGGAATTGACTCCTTTGCTTGGTGGTGATTTCCCCATCAATGAAGGAATTTAAGGTAAATCTGAACTGCTATTCAATGAGAATACTATTTGTAGATCGGACAAACAATTTGTGTAAATTTTGGATTAGATGGCTGGATTAGATCACACTCCAAACCTAAGATGAGACATCTGATCACTGTGATCAAAGAAAAGTTACAAAACATCTTGTTCTAAAGTTAAAATGTATCACTATTGCATGATGTTATCTATGCGGTGCACTTAACATCTCTGGGACTCAGCTTTTTCATTTGTCTAATAAAAAAAATTGATGATTTTTAATGTTCTAAATTTTAGTTTTCTTTCTATGAACTGGTTGCTGAGGACAAAGCCTCACCATAAACATTTATATGTGTATACTCTATGGAGAAATATCAATTTAAAATAGAATTTTTAAAATTTAAAGCACAACTGAGTGCCCTGATAATTTTATAGAAACTACTTTTGTTTGAGTACCTCTATGATTGCAAATTTACTTGATTGTAACATATCTCTTCCTGGTGATTCTTTCACATGACACAGAGGTGATAGTGGCATATCTGTGATCCTCTGTGAAAAATTAGGAGCATAGAAAGAAGTGGCAGTGAAGAAACTCAGCAACTCCACCTCTCTCTCTCTCTCTCTCTCTCTCTCTCTCTCTCTCTCTCTCTCTCTCTCTCTCTCTCTCTCTCTCTTTTCATGTATATACACAAATACATTTTTAAAATAGCAATATGGCTCATTCAATATATGTGGCTTTATTCTCCATCTTCTTTATTGCTTCCCTTCCTTTAACATCTTTTTCTATTGCTTCATTCATTGTGCTCTCTCAAGTCCATGCTTTAAACGCACAATTACATCAGTAATTATGCTGTAATGTAGTAACTAACATTGATCACACCTTACACAGCATTTTCATTCCATTTGACCTCTATCCCTTTCTCCTACCAAAGGAAGAAATTCTCTTAAGGTTGGATTCTGTCTCTGCTATCTGCCAGCCATGGGACAGAACTATAATCTTATGTATTTTCCTCATTGAATTTCATCCTACAAAATTTGACCCAGTGATCTAACCTGTAAAATATTTTTGGATTCTGATTCTCTCTTATAGTATATTAAGAGTATCTTTCAGAGCTTATTTTATCTGGTAAATAGTGGAACACAACACTCATATCTTTGAGACACTGGTAAAAATGTTAATAGCATTAGCTAAAGAATGGGATACAGGGAAACTCACCTGAGAACTTCCTGAAAAGCTAATGCTGTAGCCTAGCCATCCAATCATTTCCAAATCCATCTAATTATGTTTTTCTTTAATCAACATTCTGCCATTTGTTCTATATGAATGATATGTGATAATTTATCACAGCTCTGCTAAAGTTCAGGTAAGCCATCTCTGCAGAAATCCCTTGATGTACTACAAATTTAGCAATCCCATTAAAGAAAGACATAGAATTAGTTTGCTATGCCTTTAATGAAGATATTTGGTTTTCTTAAGTGCACCAAATAATTAAATGAACAATAGGTATGAATACAATATGATAGAAAAGAGGTAAATTTTATTAAGAAAAGTGGTTCTCTCTGGATAAAACAGATGCAATTAAAGAAAATCCCAGGAGGTAGAGTTTCTCAGAAACTAATAATCAATGTATTAATTAGGCCTGCTGATAATCAATATTTTGATGATCATTGGTCTATCTCAACAACCAAAGGCACCACCATGGAGATCACTGAAAGATTAAATACCTTTGGAAAAAGGGAGTGCCCTTGATAGATGGAAATTAGTCCTGATTGGTGAGTAATTAATGAGGAGAATAGGCATATTAATGAGAAGGTAGACTGAAATTCTTCAGATCCTTTCATCTGAAAACGTGAGGATAATGAGACTCAGCTGTCTCTTAAAATCTTTAGTCTTGAATTTAAAATTCTTCATCATCTATCTCTAATCTATCTTTCCAGAATGATTAGACATTATGCCCTGGATACACTCTAAGTTCCAGGGGAAAAATAGTGTTATTCTTTTTATTTTTATTGTTGTTGTTGTTTTGTTTCCTTTTGTTTTTTGTCCTGGAAAACTAAATTCTACTTTCTGACTCTCTACAAACCATTCCCATCATGTCTGGAATGCTCTCAACCCTCACTTCTGCATTTGTTTCTTACAAAGAATAGTTAAGTTGCCACCTCTAGCAACTAGGGAAAATCACTTTGATGGGTAAATGTCCAGACTCACAGAATGAATAGTTACCAAGTCTAATAATCCTAGAGACTCCACATGGATCCTTGTTGGCTTCCTGCAGAAATGTAACCGTTAGGGATGCTATCATACTGTCTCTTCATCTCAAATAATATGTAAAGTTGAGTATTAAGAGACTCTTGGTCTTTGTCTAGAATATGAATATCCTTTCCTGTGTGTTGCTTGTTGACAGCATGCATTGTGGCTGCACACTGAGTCTTTTCCTACAAACATCTATATCTCTCTTCTCTTTGTAAATAGCAAAAAATGTTTACTAGAATGATCTCTGTATGCCATCTTAATATAGGCTCCCTTGCTCAACAACCTCCTAGTCAGTCTTTCCTTATTTGGTTTTCCCTCCAGGCCATCCCAGTTGCTTGTGATCTTGCCACCACACCCAAAATAAATTTGTATTTACAATAAAATATTTTGTAAACTTAAGAAAGTTAGCATGATATTAAGTATCATAGCTAGGAAAAAGTGTCCAGGTACTGATGTCTAACAGCTGCGTGAGTCATTCCAAGTCACTTATCCTCTCAGCGTTTTAGGCATTTATGAGATTATACATTGCAGAGAAGGTGTTTTGGCAAAGAGAATCTCATCTAGGAGTAAGGTATTAAAATGACAACAGACAATAACTCCACATCACCTATATTTTGTACATATTTATCTTTATTGCATGTTGCTTCTCTCCAGTAGAATGGGAGCTTCCTCAGAATAGGTATGGCCTTTGTATCCTTAGTTCCTCACTTGGTTAGGACTCGGTACATAAGGACTCAATACTTTTTGCAAGATAGATTTGGGATAAAGAACTTTGTCTGTAGAGGGACATGGTAAAGTACAATTTGTTAGAGGCTCCCAGAGAACTGGAAGTAGCATGTTCACACTCGATGTTTGGCAAGAAAGAAGCATTATGACCTTGGTTTTGTCCTTCATTCTTAAAGAAGATGATGACATCAGGAAGATAGCATGACTTGTAATTAACATTGGTGTGAGGGAGGGAGGGCTGTGCAAAGTCACAAATTTCACTTTCTCCTCCAGAACCATCAGGATCCAGTGGTCAAATGCTGATCAAAATGACTAGAGATGGCCCAGATGGCAGTGAGAGATCTTGGCCTTTTTAAGATAAGGTCATTTCAGGTTTTCATTTTGAGTAAGGCAAGCCCATTCATTGAATAAACCTTTCTAAGAAGCAAGTCCAGTGTGTAAGTATGGGGAGTTGTGAAGCCAAGCTTGCTTGAACTCTGCCCCCCAAGTCCTTCAAAATGCCTGTAAAATTTTTACAAATTCTTGAGCTACAAGACCCACAAAATGACAGAATGCAACAAATCTCCAGTCCAAGACAACCTGGAAGGTTGACAGGAAGGGCATATCACAATAGGCAGGGAGCAGAGTACAGTGCAGCCTGGACCATACTGATACAGAAAGGGCACAGCGGGCTTCAAAGGGACTGAAAAACTGGTAGCTAAGGTAATTTCCAGACTTTTCAAACCACAAACACTATGATAGTATAGAAGGTCAGTGGGAAAACTTTGTGGAACCTGGGTGAAAGAGAAGTGTGGTCCTGCTGGGGTCTGCCCACAGTCCTGGGTTTGGGGGAGGTGGTGGCAGTGAGGGTGGCAGCAGCAGTAGCAGCAGCAGCAGCAGCAGCAACAGCAGCGACAGCAGCAGCAACTGCTTCCAGCACTCTGGGCCCACAGAGGGTGAGAGATCAAGCAGTCTGATACAAAATGCCTCAAGCCTGGGACAGTACACCCATTTCCACCCCTACCTTCACCCCCACTGAAAGCAAAGTCTTACCTTGACAAAAGTTGGAAAATAAAGTATTTGGCTGAGAAGATGAGCAAATAGCATAAAAGATTCAGACAATAGAATCTTACTTTGGTGACAAAGAACATTAAAATATATACCTAAAAGAAGACAACAAAGTCAAAGGTCTTACATCAAATTCCTCCACGAAAGATGTTAATTGGTCACAGACCATGGAAGAGCTCAAAAAGAATTTTGAAAATCAAGTATAAGAAGTAGAAGAAACATTGGGAAGAGAAATGAGAGTGATATAAGAAAATCAAGAAAAATGAATCAACACCTTCCTAAAGTGGACCCCCCAAAACACTTAAGAAAATAACATCTTTTAAAAGACTGTAATACAAAGGGCAAAAGAGCTCCAAGAACCTAATGAGGAGAAAAATCCCTTAAAAAGATTGGCCAAATGGAAAAGGAGGCCCAAAAATTCACTGAAGAAAATGATTCCTTCAAAATTAGAATGGACCAAATGTAAGCTAATGACTATGAGAAATCAAGAAATCAAAACATATACCCAAAAGAATGAAAAAAATAGAAGAAAATGTGAAATATCTCATTGAAAAAATCACTGACCTTGAAAATAGATCAAGGAAAGCTAATTTTAAAAATATTTGACTACTTGAAGACCATGATTTTAAAAAAAGAGCCTAGACATCATCCATCGTTCAAAAAATTATTCAAGAAAACTGTCCTGATATTCTATAACCAGTGGGGAAAAATAGAAAGAATCTGTCAATTACCTCTTGAAAGAAATCACTAAAAGAAAATTCTTAGAAATACTGTAGCCAAATTCCAGAGTTCTCAGGTCAAGGAGAAAATGTTGCAAGCAACCAGAAAGAAGTAATTCAAATACTGTGGAAATACAGTAAATCAGGATAATACCAGATTTAGAACCTTCTACATTAAGGGATCAGAAGTCTTGGAGTATGATATTCCAGAGGTCAGAGGAGCTCATTTAGAAACAAGAATCACCTACCCAACAAGACTGAGTGTAATACTTCAGGGAAAAATGGAATTCAATGAAATGGAGGACTTCCAGGCATTATTGTTGAAAAGACAAGAGCTGAATAGAAAATTTAACTTTCAAATATGAGGATCAAGAGAAACATGAAAAGGTAAACAGGAAAGAGAAGTCATAAGAAACTTTTTAAAGTTGAACTCTTGGGCACAGCCAAGATGGCAGAATAAAGCAATCCACCTGCTTTAGCTCTCCCACTATGCCCATAAAAAAACCTGTAAAAATGACTCTAAACAAATTTTAGAGCATAAGGAGCCACAAAACAACAGAGTGAAAGAAATTTCCAACCTAAGACCTTCTGGAAGGCTGACAAGAAAGGTCTACCACACTAGGCTAGGAGTGAGGGATGCCCGGCCTGTGCCACTTGGCAAGGACAGGACTGGAGCAGGTTTCAAGGTACAGAATCATGGGGAGCAACTGTGGTTCCCTGATTACTCAACCCACAAACTCCAATGACAGGTTCAAAGGTCAGTGAGAAATCTTTTTCACCTAGGTGAGAGGGCTGTGTGGTCTGGCCCCAGTCAACCCCACAGCAGCAATGACCACTTCAGCAGCAGGGCCCATGTTTGGAGCCCTCAGCCTAAAGACCCTAGGGGAATTAAGTAGCCAAATCTGGGTCTTTGTCCTGAGTGGTGGTCCTGGGGTGAGGAGGAGCACAGATGTGGTGGAGCTGGTGAAGGCCCAGGAGAGGGAATCCTAGTCACAGGACAAAAAAGAGTGCTTGTGGCTGTTCCCAGACCAGAGCACTAGCAAGGAGAGGAATATACTCTTGATTGTACATGCTGGAGGAACTAAGAATTTACAGGTCCCTCGAGTATACCCTCTACTTGACAAAGGACTGAAAAGTCACATAACTGGCTGGAAAAATGCCCAAAAAAGGGAAAAAAATAAGACTATAGAAGGCTACTTTCTTGGTGAACAGGTATTCTCTCCCATCTTTTCCAATGAGGAAGAATAATGTTTATCATCAGGGGAAGACATAAAGTCAAGGCTTCTGCATCCAAAATCTCCAAAATAAATGTGCAATGGTCTTAGACCATGCAAGAACTCATAAAAGGATTGTGAAAATCAAGTAGAAGAGGTGGAGGAAAAATTGGGAAGAAAAATGAGAGTGATACAAGAAAATCATGAAAAGCAAGTCAACACCTTGCTAAAGGAGACCTAAAAAATGCTGAAGAAAATAATACCTTTAAAAATAGACTAACCCAAATGGCAAAAGATGTCCAAAAAGCCAATGAGGAGAAGAAAGCTTTAAAAAAGCATAATTGGCCAAATGGTAAAGGAGGGTCAAAAGCTCACTGAAGAAAATAGTACTTTAAAAATTAGAATGAAGGTGATGGGAGCTAAAGACTTTGCGACAAACCAAGAAATTATAAAACAAAATGGAAAGAATGAAAAAAATGAAAGTCAAAATGAATCTCATTGGGAAAATGACTTACCTGGAAAATAGATGCAGGAGAGATAATTTAAAAATTATTGGTCCACCAGAAAACCATAATCAAAAAAGAGCCTAGACATCATCTTCCTGGAAATTATCAAGGAAAACTGCCTCAATATTCTAGAACTAGAGGGTAAAATACAAATGGAAAGAATTCACCAATCACCTCCTGAAAGAGATTCCAGAAGGAAAACTCCTAGGAATATTGTTGCCAAATTACAGAGTTTGCAAGACAAGAAGAAAATATTACAAGGAGCCAGAAGGCAGCAATTCGAATTTTGAGGAAATACAATTAGAATAACATAGGAGTTAGCAGCTTCTGCTTGTGTTCATCCTTTGTTGCCATAGAAGACCATGCCAGCTGATAAATGATGACATAACTTTCATGTGACTGTTTTGAGTGAGCAGCTTCTATACTACTTCTTTATTAAGGTAAAAAAAGGCTTGGAATATGATATTCTAGAGGTCAAAGGACAGAGGGTTAAAACCAAGAATCACATGCCCAGCAAAACTGAGTATAATACTTCAGGGAGAAAATGGAATTTCAATGAAATAGAGGGCTTCCAAGAATTCTTGTTGAAAGGACTAGAGCCGAATAGAAAATTTGACTTTCAAATACGAGAATCAAGAGTAATATGAATAGGCAAACAGGAAAGAGAAGTCTTATGGAACTCATTAAATTTGAACAGTTTACATTCCTATATGGAAAGACACTATTTGTAACTCATGAGACCTGTACATATACATAGACAGAGGACACATGGTAAGCTGAAAATGAAAGGAGAATGACGCAAAAATTAAAATTCATTGTTGAAAGAAATGTATTAGTAGTAAGAGAAAGGCAGAGGTAGAATGTACCAAATCATCTCATATGCAAGAGTGTAGAAAGAGCTCCTAAAATCCCCCAAGAAGGGGGAGATGAAAGGAAATAATTGAGCTTACTCTCATGCGATTTGGCTTAAGGAGGGAATAACACATACTGAACTGGATATGGAAATCTATTTTACCCTGCAGGAAGACAAGGGGGAAGGGGATGGGAAAGGGAAGACAACAGAAATGACAGCAAATTGCAGAAAGGGATAATCAGAAGCAAACACTATTGTGGGAAGACAGGTCAAGAGAGAGAACGGAATAAATGAAAGGCAGGACAGGACAGAGGGAAATGTGGTCAGTCTTTTACAACATAACTACTATGGAAGTGCTTTGCATTGTTACACATGTGTGACCTATATTGAATTGTTTGTTTTCTCAATGAGGGTGAGTCTGTAGGGAGGAAGAGAATGTGAAGCTCAAAACTTTAAGAATGAATACTAGAAATTGTTTTAGCATTGAACTGGAAATTAAGCTGTGCAGACAATGGAGTAGAGAAATCTATTTTACCCTACAGGAAAATAGAGGGGAAGGGGAATGGAAGAAGGGCTGAAAATAGAAGGGAGAACAGACTGGAGGAGGGATTGGATGGGGTGCATGCTATCATGGAGCAGGTGTAGGAAGAGATAGGGAGAAATTTTTTAATTCAAATTCTTGTGGAAGTGAATGTTAAGAAGTGAAAAATAAGTAAATTATATATTAAAAAATAGAAATGACAGACCTTAGGTATGAAAATGTACATGTGCTGTCACTCTCAATCATCATACTACATGGCTTTACTTAACTGTTGTTTTATGAGAAATCCTTTGGGAGAAGGGATTATTTGGGAAATTATTGTGTCAAAGTAAAATGTATCAATGAAAATAAAAAATAAAGTTGAACTGTTTATAATCCTACAAGGAAAGATGATGTTTATAACTCAAGAGACCTTTCTCAGTATTAGGGTAGTTGAAAGAATTATAGATAGATAGATAAATAGACAGATGGATAGATAGATAGATAGACAGACAGATAGAGAGAGAGAGAGAGAGAGAGAGAGAGAGAGAGAGAGAGAGAGAGAGAGAGAGTTAAATAGATAGATAGACAGAGAGACAGAGAGAGGGCACAGGGTGAGTTGAACATGAATGGATATGTAAAAATTAAATAAAGGGGTGAAAGAGGTATATATTGGGAGAAGAAGAAAAGGAGAGACAGAATGGGGCAAATTATCTTACACAAAAGAGGCAAGGAAATTTTTTCAGAATGGAGGGGAAAAGGGGGAAGCTGAGAGAGAATGGGTAGACATTACTCTCATCGGATTTCATTTAAGGAAGGAATCACATACACATTCAATTGGGCATATTACCTTACAGGATAGTAAGGGAGAGGGAACGGGTGGGGTTGGGATGATAGAAGGGAGGATACATTAAGAGAGGGGGTAGTCAGAAGCAAACACTTTTGAAAAGGGACAGGGTCAAATGAGAAAATGTAATAAGTGGGGTCAGGATAGGATGGAAGGAAATATAGTTCATCTTTCACAAAATGACTATTATGGAAGGGTTTTGCATAACTACACATGTATAATCTATATCAAATTGTTTGCTTTCTCAGTGACAGTAGGTGGGGAAGGAAAAAGGGAGAAAATTTGGAACTCACAGTTTAAAAAAAATGTTGACAAATGTTTTTATATGCAATTGGGCAATAAGACATATAGGCAATGGAATATAAAAATCTATCTTGCCCTACAAGAAAGTAAGAGGGAAGGGAATAAGAGTAAGGGAGACAAAAGGGAGGGCAGATGGGGGAAACAGTAATGAGAATGCATGCCATCTTATCTTGGGGGAGGGGAAAGATGGGGAGAAAATTTGGAGCTCAAAATCTTGTGGAAATGAAAGTTGAAAACTAAAAATAAATAAACCTAAAATAAATCAAACTAGGAAGGGGAAGACCCTCATGCTTGCTAGCCAAAACAGAAACAGTTATTATTTATGTTAACTCGGAACTAGGAGGGTACAAAAATTATCCATTAAGTCACTCCATTTGATATAGTCTCTTTAAAAAAAAGTTTCATGTAAGTTTGATGATGAATTCCAATAACTACAAAAACATTAACATCATGTCTACATTCCATAATTTTGATTAAATACTTATCTAATAATTTGAGGCAGAATACTTTTTGTCTTAACAAAAAAATCTTTAAATTGAAGAAATTGACCATATTCATTCATTCATTCATTCATTCATTCGTTCGTTCATTCATTCATTCTTTTGTTTGTTTGTTTGTTGATTTGGGGAAATCAGGGTAATTTTATGACCTTTGTTTAACTCTGTGGTTAGCAGACCTAGTGTCAAATTTAAACCCCTGAATTTGGGGTTAGTGGTTGAAAGAATGCTTAAGTTATCTAGTTCTTTCAAGGCAAACCCTGTACCTTTAACCTTACATGTTAGGGTTCTTTGTAGCCCAAACCACAACATATTTTGGTGGCCCATAAGAGGAAATGATGGGAATGGGATCTGAACCCCTTAATAGTATACAAGATGTCTTTGAAAGCAATAGAGTCAGAAGCATAAATAACTGGTGCCTCCACCCAAATCATGTGGCCTACTCCAGCTTACTTTGATTACTCAGTCAACTTACTTGACACTACTTAATTCCATGTAGACCCCTTTCTTTGTTACTTCTGGACTACTCCAGGCTATTTAGCACTTCTAGATTCCATCAAGATCTTCCCACAGTCTTTCTGTATAAAATTATCCATCTAATTCTCTTCAAAGGCTCAGATTCTTAAAATCTGGCCTGCTGGTACTGGTGTCACAAATAGCACAGACCTACTAGAAACCTTGCCTACCCCAACTGGTGCCACAATAAATTTGCTACTTGGACTGAAAGAAGGCTTGAGTGGTTGAATTCTTTTCAGGTATACCCACACCTTGTACCCTTATATTTCAGAGTGCCCAGAGCCCCTAAACCACAAAAATGGTAGAATGACATGGACTCTCCTAGGAAAGCATGCAATTATTTCCAAAAGTAATACACAGAACATTTACCCTGAAACCTCCCACTCAATACAACAGAGGAATGAATAATTTAACCACATGTATATTCAACAAAAATAAAGCACCAGTTTGTACTGAGAATTACAAGTTAACTGAAATTTCTCTAAATCCCTCCCAATTACTAGGTCCACAATAAGGTGAACAGATTTTATTTTGACAACTTTAAATCTGAATAGATTTCAGAAAGAACTTAAAAGGCATTCTCCACAGAGAAAAGATGTTCAATTCTGAGTTTCTGTGTGTTTGCTTTCTAAATAAAGAAAGTTCAGTTTTCTAACACAGAGAATAAGGATGAAATCAGTTTGAAAAAAAGTCAGAATTTGTGGCCAGGATGTTGGTGTGAAGTTATTCCATGTCCAAAATGTCTAAAGTGTCAGCATAGTCAGTCCAGGGAAGGAGTAAGGGACAAGTCTATGGGGAATCTCCATTTGGAGATAGAGAGTCAAAGCCAGTGATGAGTGAATGAAACCTAGATGATCAACATTGGGAAAGGCCTTGAAAGTCATTGTATTAGTTAAGCACCCTGGCTTACACAGGTCCTTAGATCTACTTTTCTAAAAGGAAAGCAGCTACTGAAGGGCCAATAATCTTTTTTAATTACATTCAAAATAGAGAAAATATAAGCAAAGAAATAAAAACCGACAGACAGCGCTTCTAACTATCTGAGCTTAAGAAATACATACATCACAGATCAACAGACACATTCAACCATCTGATCGTTACACACATACATAGCTACCAGAGACATAAATAACAACATCTGGGTTTTCAAAGCCGGGGCTCCGTAACAGCTACTCAGAGTCTCCTTTGGCCAAATGGACACTTCCAATGAATAAATCTCAAAGTAAAACTTCACCGCAGAATATATATGAACTTTTCAGAGCCAGAGGACAAGAACATGATGACCAAGTGCCTCATTGGAAACAAAAGGTGTAGGACTTCCTACAAAACAAATCTCCCTTAATCAAGTTTCCCTTAATGGGCTTCATCTGAGGCCTATTAATGAGCAGGGAAGATCTTTAACTCTTCTCTTCACACACTATTAACCCTATATTAACATTACAGTCACCTTTTCCAATCAATATCTGAAACAGAAACCTTTTTATTACCTGTACAACAAGTGATTATTCAGCAAGCCTTCACACAAAGAACTCCCTGAGGGAGGTTGGGGCTCATTCTGTAGCCCATCTGCTAAGTTGAAATCCTATAAATTGAGGATTTCCTAAAGTCCTTTTGTCATCCACCTGTTTCATAAATTTCTTTTTATCTTGTAAGCAACCATTCTGTGCCATAAATTCTCCTTTATCCTTATTCTTCCACCACCAAAAAACCATAAAACTACATAAATCTGAACACCCACAGACTTTCTGTCTATATAAGCTGGGTCCTTCCAAATATCTGGGCTGTTGTTAAGCTCCTCACTAATCTCAGGCCCGTGAAACTTCCACAGAATAAAGAGAAAATTGTTAGAGTGAATTATTTCACATCTAATTAGCTCTCCCAACTGTGACCTCAACACAACTTGGTAGTAGGGTGGGAGGAAGAACCTGTCTTCTTACTCCTTTAGATAGGAGAGTTGAAATAAGAGGCAGAACAAGGAGCTCTATTTGCACTTGACAAAAAAGAGTACTGTGTGGTTGTCACCTCCCAACTCCTTGAAGCCATGTCTCTCTGTATACTGCCCAAAATATTAATTTTTGGTTCTCCTGCTTTTTCATCACATTTTGTTCATTTATTGATACATCATTTTAATAAGGCCAGCAATAAACTGGAAAACATCAATGAGAATGCAACAAAAAAAATAAAAAGTTTGAGTCCATGACATATATGGTTCACACATGCATAGACAAAAGAAGTGAATATCCAGAAAAAATGGTGGATGTAACAACTGCTTTAAAATACATGAAGTGCTATCATGTGAAAGAAAGATGAAACTTGGTCTGTTTGGTCTCAGAGAACAGACCTTTGAGCAATGAGGTGGAAGTTAAAGAGAGGCAAGTTTAGGTTTAATATAAGGTACACTTTTAATAATAAAAGTCATATGAAATATTATGGCTATCTTGAGAGGCATTTTAGAATTTGATTTGCCACATTATTTTAAAGGTGGTTTAGAGGGTTGGGAGAGTTCATCAAGAATGCTTCTTTCACTATGTCATCTTGGTTTGTCTACAGAAATGTGAAATATAGAGATATAGACATAGATAGATATAGATCTATTCCTTAATTTACTTACCCTCGTAATATACTCCTGGACTGATTTCCTTTTCTTTTTTCCTTTTTTTTTTTTTTTGGATGGGGAAAGGCAAGGCAATTGGGGTTAAGTGACTTGCCCAAAGTCACATAGCTATTAAGTGTCATGTGTCTGAGGTTGGACTTGAACTCAGATCCTCCTGACTCCAGGGATAGTGCTCTATTCACTGCCCTACCGACCTGTCCCATAGACTGATTTATTTTATGCATAGATTGCTTTTGAAGGATGTTTAATGAAACACACACACACACACAATCCATTAGAAGTATCCTCAGAGACTTTCTAGTTCAAGCTTTATCTAATCAGGAATCTCACTTACAATCTCATTGACAAGTCATCATAGCTCCTTTGCTAGGAATCATTCAGTAAGGGAGGGTAACTTTGTTTAACCAGTAGAGTGCATAATCTTTAGCCTAGCATTTAAGATTTTTCAGTTTTCCCTACCTTGATTTTTCCATAATTTGCCACATTGATCGTTACTTCCTTTTTTTGATTTTTGCTTCCTTTTTACTGTAAAACTAGATTGTGTCAGTTAAATTATCCTTGGCTTCACTATGAAAGCTTTGGTCTTATTTAGTCCATAGGCCTCGGTAGCATCTCCAGAGCAAGCTTTGTTACAGTTAGCACCCTTCCTCCCTGTTTTAGCTCCCCTTTACTTATTCTTCTTCCCTCGTCATAATAAATGTTTCTTCAGGGCAGGGATTATCTTGCTTGCTTATATTTTCATCTCCAGCACTTAACATAGTGCCTTCAAAGTAATAACTTAATAACTGCTCTATTTATTGATATTTACCTATGCATATTTACCTAGGACTAGCATTGTGAGGATGAACTCAAAAGATAATATTGTGTACCAGGAGTAAAGTAGTATGGAGGCAAGAAGGAATGGATGTGGTCTATATTCTTAAAGTCCCAAATATGCAAGGTTAGACCTTTGTATTCTTGGGTGAGTAATAGGACTTCTAAGCTAGGATTTTCTCTGTCCTAATAATTAGTAATTGACAGTGACTATAATATCAGTACTTCTTCAAAATATTTCTAATTTCATAGAGGTGAGTATTTTCCCCTTGATAAAATTCAAAATTTTTGTGTGCCTTCATTGTTTGTTTCATAAGTGTCTGTAGGAAAGAAAATTAATCACCTGGTGGTCAGCACTCTGGAAATGATTCTGATAAAGATATTGACAGGCAGTAGCCTGCGTATGAATTGCTTTCAGATTTGTAGGAACTATTAGAAGATGAGATCTGCTGGCACAGACTTGAGGAACCTTGTGTCCCATCAGGTCTTTACAAATCATCGAACTTCAGTCCTCCTTCAGTTACAAGCTCCTCTTTATTTAATAACAATCTGGATATTAATAATAGGTTATATTTATTTAGAACTTCAGCACTATGAAGGGTTGCACGTAGAATTTATATTGCTTGATTCTCCCTGTAACACTGCAAACTAGGAGTATAATAAATAAAGTTCAAATCACAGTATAATCAATTTAGAAGTGGATTCAGAAGCCATCTAGCACAAATGCCAAGAAGAAATTGAAGCTCAGAGAGGGAAAGTATTCTGATAAAAATTGAACTTGATGTTCAGTTGTTAAGTCGTGTCTGACTCTCTATGATCCCAAGGACCTCAGCACAACAATACTATTCATGAGGTTTTTTGGTAAACATACTGGTTTGCCATTTTCTTCTCACACATTAAGGCAAATGTGAATTAAGTGACTTATCCAGAGTCACATAGCCAGTAGCTGAGTCTGGATTTAAATTCCGGTTTTCCTGACTCTAGGCAGTGTTGAAGCCACTGAGACACAAAATTGCCTCCAAAGCAAACAAAGGTTAAGTGACTCACACAGATAGCAAGTGTCTGAGACTGTATTTCTTTGTGTATTTATTTTATTTAAAATTGGTTAGTATTTTATTTTCCCCAAGTTACATGTAAAAACAATTTTTAATATTTGTTTTTCAAAGTTCCAAATTCTCTCCCTTCCTCTTTTGCCATGCTCTCCTTTTCACTGAGAAGGCAAGCAATTCAATATAGGTTATACAAGCACAGTCATACAAAACAGCTCAATAATAGCCATGTTGTGAAAGAAAACATAGATTAAAAAAACCCAGGAAAAAGAAAATTTAAAAATCTGCTTCACTCTGTATTCAGACACCATCAGCCCTTTCTCTGGGGATGGATAACACATATAATTTATGTGTATGTGTGAGTATGTGTATGTATAAATATGTATGGATAAATATACATGTATATATGTATATGTATATATAGGCATATGCTTGTTTATGCATATGCATTTACATATACTTGCATAGGTACACACAAGCATTCACAGTACAATATATATATATATATATATATATATATATATATATATATATATATATATATATATATATATATGCACATGTGTAATATGTCCTCTGATTCCCACTGTGATAATATTTCTAGTGTATCAAGTTGCCTCTGCTACATCTGCTGATTGAGTGGCCCCTAGTTTGCTGGGGCCAGGTCTACCCTGGTTTGCCCATTCAAGATTACACTCCTCTCACACCTTGGTACAACAGAAATTTCCTGCCAACCTTGCAAGTTGTCTTAGGCTAGAAAATTGTTTAACCGTCTTTGTGTGGGTTATGCCACTTTAGAATTTGCTTAGAATCAATTTTACAGGTATTTGGAGGGATTTAGGGGAGAGCTCAAGCAAGTCCCTTCCTTTACTCTTCCATCTTCGTTCCTCCCTGAGACTATATTTAAATTCAAGTCTTCCTGACTCAAGGCCCAGAATTTTATCCACTGAGCCATAGAGCTAACTATTTCTAATTGACCAAAATTACATAGTCAGTTGTGCCAGGATTTGAATACATATCCTTCCATTTAGAATCTAGCATCTCTGTCCCTTTATCTTTCTTCTTTTGGATTCTATACTAATAAGATAATTCAAAGTTATACGGATTTTATGTTGGGCTTTAAATGTAATTATTCATTTGACCTTGAATCGGCTCAAAGAGGTAGATAGGTAACCTGAGAGTCATCCCTATTTTATTGATGTGGAATTTGGAACTCAAGGAGATTATGCTACTTACCTAAGGTAATTCATTTAAATTAAACCTTACCTCAGGATTACAAAAATCATTTACCGTGCTCTTTCTCTGATACTCTGCTGTCTCCAGAAACATTTGACCCCAATGATGGCCAGTGGTGAATGCTTCCTAATCCCTTTTCATGGGCATTCAATTAAACATGATCTCCAAAAATGACACCGTTATATAGCATCTTAAGGTGTTGTTTTGAGAAAGCCTGTTTTTTAGTTTAGTTTAGTTTTTTAGCTGAAGACTTTTTTCCTCTATTAGTATGATTAGCAAACATTACTATGAAAGCAGATTTGTTCATCTGTAAGGCACAGGGACTGGCAATTAATCAGAACTTTGGTCCATTGGTACATGGCTGGCACATCTACAAGAAATAGTCATAAACATAAATCTAAACTATGATGCATAACACTGTGATGCACCATCAAATGTGCTTTTCTAAAATAAGAAAATTCCATTAGATTTATTGATCGTCTACAAAATATATACATATGGAGATGAAAATTGTCCAACCTCTGTAAAAGAGACTGAGGCAGAGCTCTGAGTCAATGACACATTATTTAACGGTCCTCTCTAGTGAAGTAGACTACAGATTGTCCTCACAATTTGAGATGCCCCCTTCTTCCAGGGCCTTGTTTTTATAAGACTTGATACCAGATTTGATGCCTGACTACTCTAAAGAGGCTATATAAAATACAGAATCCCGCTGGTTGATAGATCTTCCTTCATGGGCCAAAAAATAATGCATCAGCTAGAAATGGCAAGTCAGTAGGGGGACTCAGATTGGATGAAGAATTGCACATCTCCGCTGACTAAATGGCCATAAGATGGTCATAAGATGATCTCAAGATGATCACCTGCTCATGTTGGATAAAAAGAGAATGGTCCACAGGTACAAAAATAAGTTGGGGAATTTTCCATGTCATTTAGTCACCTCTGCCATTCACAGTTTGGTCACCCTTAATGAGGAAAAACAAGGGTGGAAGATGTCTAGTTAACATTCCTATGATTAAACAAGTGAACTCACAATCTGCAGTTCACAGCTCAGGGCATAACATTCAGAACTTATAAGGAGTATACCTATGGAATCATATCAAATTGATTCATACTTGATTAAAAAAGAGTAGGGCATCTAAATGAATTATTCCTCACATACATTCATATTCAAACATATGTATGTGTAAATACAAACAAGGTTATATACCATACACTAAATATATTTTCACTGAAGATGAAAAATATACAATAATAGCATGTCCCATTCCAAGGATCCTTTAACTCCCTCAGTTGCCAAACGTACTATCACATTTGGTGCCACTTTAAAAGGAGGATATTTTAAATACCTCATCTCATGTAAAACTATATATATTAACTAAAAATCTGTTAAAATATCATGTATACAGATTGCCAGTTACAAGCCATTTCTCTACATCAGTAATACCACTTAGAGAATTATTCCTTTCCTTCTTTGATTGTTTCAAATATTTCATTCATTAAGATTTTAATTTGTTGTTAATAGCTTTCCATGGGCTCACATATATAAGACAAAACTAACACAAAGTTTAAAAGTATTTATTTTAAGTACCCTTAGAATGTAGCATAAGAACTCCACCATGCTCGACATGATACAATAAAGGTGTGTCTTCAGGTACTAAATATACTCTGGTAAACTTCTGTGTAATTTGAATTTTCATAGCTTAAATCATATCTTAAATACTCTATTTCAGGTTCCCATTGAAATGGGATTGTACAACGAATTGCTTAGTAAAGCTGATTATTCCCAAAGGAAAACTCCATTTTAGAATTGTGTTTGTCTCATGAAGAGCCACTAGTTGAGGAATAAACATTTATCAGTCATTTACTTTTGTTTGGCACTAGTAGGTAAGTGCTAGAGGTACAAAGACACAAATGAAATATTCAGTGCCTTCAATCGGCTTCCTTTCTTTTGGAAAATAAACAAGAGAAAGTGCAAAAATAGATACAAAAATAAGCATAATTGGTCGAGAGATAAGTCTGTATTAGGTGAGAATTAGAGGAAAGTCTTTCTAGATAAGAAGGAGCCTAAACTGAGCTTTGAAACAAGTTCAGGATTCTAATAGTCATAGGTGAAAAAGCAGTTCATTTAAAACATAAGGGACAACTTTCGCAAAGGCATATAAATTGTAATGAATTTTAAAGTGTAAAGATGAACAAGGGGGCTGTTTTCTCAGCACTGTAGTTTATGAAAGGGAGTAATATTTAATAAGGACAGAAAGGTATATATGGGTTGGATTGTGAAAGTTTTTAAATGCCACAAAGAGTAATGATGAGAAGTTTGGATATTTAATATAGAAAGGATGTAGATTTTTCATACACTTCACACAGGATTTAGAATTATAGCTACCTAACTTAGTCCAGGGGTGCTTAACTATGACCTATGAATATATGATTTATCTACTTATTTCTTCATGTGTCCATTTATTGATTGTAATTATCTCTTCATTTTTTTGCTTTTTTGGTTATCCACTCATTTATTTGTTCAATTACTAATTTATTTCTGAAATTATTTCCAAAGCATTATTTCCTTTGTAATCCTATTTTTTAAAAATTATCTTGTTAATAAAGAGACTGAGGAATAATAAGTAAGCTGAGAAAAATGAAATGATTTTCCCAATATCTTAAAACAGGTCTTCTAATTTCCATGGCTTAATCTTTCCAGTGTACCAGGTTTGTTAATAGTGTGTATGCATACATATATGCATACATACATACATGCACATGTGTATATTTATGTGTCTATATGTATATGTGTAACTGTATATACACATGTTTATGTATATATGCACATGACCATGCACATACTACCATATTCTTTTTCCCTGCAGTGATCTTTCTACTGTTTCAGGTTTCTTATAGCCTAAATGCATATATCCATCCATCTATACATACATACATACATACTTCCATACACAACACACATACATATATAAAATAATTAAACTCACAGAGGGAAGCCGAGGACCTGTTATATATGTGGTTATGTGGTTGTGTTTTCTCCTTCATTCTTGATGAGGACCATCACATTGGGGAGAAGAGGGTATGACTTGCAATTGATTTGATTTGGGTGAGGGAGAGCTGTGCGCAGTCACCAGTGTAACTTTCTCCTCCTGAGTCATCTAGGTCCAGTGACCAGGTATCTATCAAGATGACTCAAGATGGCCCAGAATGCAGTGGGAAAACGTGGCCTTTTCCAGTTTAGATAAGGTCTTGAATTGAACAAGCACCACATAATGGTTATTTTGGGGGCCCTCCTAGCTCAGAGTAATTATAAATAATAACTATTTCTCTTTTGGCCAGCAACCCTGAAGGTCTTCGACTCCCAGTTAATTTTTTTTATTAAAGAGAGCATCCCTTGACTCACTTCTTAAAGAGGCTTATTCACTGAATAGGTATTGCCTTACTCAAAGTGTTTATATATATATATATATATATATATATATGCATGTGTATATGTAGGTACATATATATGCATATGTCTGTATATATCCACATACATATGAGCTTGTATGTTGTATGTATATTAAATATATGTGTGTACAGTGTATATGTGTGTATATTATATATGTATATGTATATATGTGCATGGACATGCAGGTTCATATGTGTGTATGTAAATATGTATATTTACATACACACACACATATATATATAAATATATAATATATATTCTTAATTTTTTTTCCTTTGGAAACATTAACATTGATCAAGATCTTTTTGTACTTTTTTAAATTTTATTTTAAACTTAAATACAAAATGAGAAAAGAAAAAATCATTGGCATGTAAAAACTATTATTAATAATTATCATGTCACCATGTTTTTATACTACTGGCCATGAAAAGCAAAATATAAAATTCAGTTTTTGCCCTCCATGATTTAATAATCTATAAAAGAAAAATAGTGAGTCAGTCATTTTGGATTTAGTCTTTTGTGTCTTCCACTTTGACATCTTCTAGTGGCTCATATCACCACTTACTCCACATTTTCCTCTCCAGTTCCCAATTTTGGTTCTGTATAGTTTCCCCTGAACCAGGACATTGAGGGTTCCATTAACAAGGTGCTCATATGATAGGGACTACTTCATCTCCCAAAACACATCCTTCTGCTTCCCTCTAATGACTGAAGAGTTAATGTCAAATGAGATAATATTTGTAACATACTGTCTGACGAATAGTAGACATTTTATATATAAATAAATAAATGCTCTCTCCTCTTCATTCTTAAAGGCCTGCACACCATTGAGGCATTCAATGAGCTCTCTAGAGAACTGACAGCCTCATCTTTGGTAATTGGAGTAACTGCAACCAAGAGAGATAGTAGGAGTTACCTCCCTCCCCTTCCAATCTCCCAAACTTCCGACTGCCTACTTCAAGTTACAAGAATTGTGAACCTTGAAATGATCCAATTTGTGCAAAAGCACCTCTTTAAGGATAGATTAGGCCAAAGGTGATGAGCGAATAACCCTGGTTTCAGTTTGATTAGTTGCTCTAATTACAAACTACACTAAATGATTGAAAAAGCAACTTCGATCAGTCATTCAACAAACATTTTAACTCTTAGTGCCCACAGGAAGGCATAAATTTTACGGGAAAAGGACACTTCCTTCAAAGAATTTGTCTCCTAAGAAGAAGATTATACAACAATGCTGCTATGCTACCAATGTAGCATGATAAAGATATAATAACTTCTAAGAACTGAAGGGATAATTATTTTATGATTTTATTTTTATTTTATTTTTAAGATTTAAGACATCAAGACAAAGGAGAGAGGAGCTGTTATTTGAATGAAGAAGGCTTTGTGGAGGAAAGAAAGAGTGGAGCACTAGGCCTGGAATCAGAAAGTCTTGACCTCAATTCTGGCCTCAGGAATTCATTGGGTGTGTCATAGACAATATGTCCTCTCTCTGCCTACACTTTTTCATGCATAAAATAAAGATAATTTTGTCTTATGTCTAACTTATGTCTTAGGACTGTTGTGGGTATTGAATGAGATAATAATTGTAAAGTGTTTAGCACAATGCCCAGCAAATAGTTGGACCCATATAAATGTCAGGTATTATAAAAATTATTGCTATTATTTGATAAATATTTTAAAAATAAAATAATTGACAAGGAAGCAGGTTAAAGCAAAAAAAAAAGTACTCATGAATAATTTTTAGTATCCTGAAGCAGACAAACTAGATTTAAAATGAAATTTCAAATTATGAGAACTCTCCATTAAGTACTTACATTGAATTTTTTAAATCTATGATCACATAAAAAACATAAATCAATGTTTTCCATTTAATATATTCCTACTTTTTTAATTTAACATGAACAGTATTTCAAACTATGTAATGAATATAAATCATGTCTAAATCTTGTAAATTTCAGGAAGATATTTTAAGGGTATAAAATTAAATACAGCCATTGTCTATGAAATATGCAATCAGTATTCCTGATAACTTTTATTTTTTATCAATTTATATATAATTCTGTCAGTATGAAATACTTCAAAAACAAGTTATCCCATGTCATTTCTCAGAAGGGAGTTGTCCCTCCAGAACATGAGATAGTTATACCTGTGAAAAATAGATGAGTTTAGAAGGTAGAGTAGCCTAATGGAAGTAGCATGAGAAAATAATTAGAAGGCCTGAACTCAAATCCTTTCTCTGGTACTTAGCATTCACGTGACCTTGAGCAAACCATTTAACCTTTTCAGTCCTTTGGCTTCCTAAGCAGTAAAGCTTAAAGTTGTAGCAGATGATATCTAACAGTTTTTATTTCTTGTAAAATTCTGACTCTCAATTCCTACCAACTAAAGAGAAGCTAAAAAAAAGATAAAGAACAATAACAAAACAGCTGATCACCGATAATCCTTTCCATTCTGGGATTTATATTTAGTAGGCTTTGGGGACAATAGCATATTCACAGGTAGTTAAATACAAAAAGTAAAAAAAAGATACTTTTTTAAGGCTTGATGTCACTAGCAACTGGGGAATCAGAATAGGCATTGTGATGGAAGTACCAGTGAGTAAAATCAAAGGAAATTAGGAATTTTAAGAAATGGAGATAAAGAACTACATTTCAAGCATAGAATATAGCCTGTGAAAAAGTATGGAGAATGTATGGAGTGAATGTATATTTCTAGGGAAGATCAGGAGTTCATGTTGCCTAAAACATGACACAGAGAAAAGATATTGTCAACTTTTTGGAAAAGAAGTGATAAAACATACTATTGATGATTTTAAATTCCAGGCTACCATTTTATGTAACAGAAAATCTATTAAGACCATCATTATAAATTATCTTTTATTGGCAATCATTTGTTCCCTTCCAATAAAGTTCTAGCAGGTTGCTTCTTGGTGTCACAGAAGTTGTTGAAGGCTATTTCACTGAAGAACTTGACACAACTCTGGTAAGCCATATCAAAGTAGAAATATATCTAGTGTGAACTTGGCATGAAAGGATCAATTAACCTCCCATGGTTCAGAGAAATCAAATTGACAGGGTGACATGATTAAGTAGAAATAATCTTATGCTTGGAGTTAGGATACCTGAGGTGGATTCCTTATGTGAAAACAAATACTGTTAAACCTGTTCAAGTCTATTATAATTGCCAAACCTCAGTTTCTTTAGTCATATAACCTCTCACATGGGGTTTCTTCAAAGCAACTGCTTTACACTTTTAACATGGATAGATAGATAGATAGATAGATAGATAGATAGATAGATAGATAGATAGATAGATATGAAAAATGTTCAGAAGACCTGAGTTCAGACATAGATTCAGATATTCATTACTGGTATAAACTTGGAAAAGCCATTCAATCTCTGCTTATTTTATTTTCATCATATGTTAAATGGGGAAAATTACACGTACCTCCCAGAGCTGTGAGATTAAAATGAAATAATACTTATAAACATATTACAAACATTTAATAATTGTATAAATGCTTGCTACCAATAATAATTATAGGTTCATCAGAACATCATTGAAATGTAAGAGTTTGATAAAGGTAATGATGATGACGATGTTGATCAACAGCAATGATAGGAATGACAGCTGCTTATAGCTACTGGCTCAAAGGTTAGAGGAAAAATGTATTTCATTTACTCTTATTAAAAAAAAAAATCTATGGCCAATGAATAGAAAATCCAGAAAAGAGTTTATCAACATGATGAAGAGCTTTCTAATGGCTAGTTATCCAAAAATGAAGTGAGGCTATCTATGATTTAGTGCATTCCAGTCACATAAATTTGCTTAAACTAAATAGAGCTATCTGAAGATCAAGGATATAAAATTTCTACACTGGATCGTATGATGACACCAGAGCTAGAAGCAATACTGTATAGTTCAATCCCTCACTGATGAATAAGTTGAAGTTCAAAGAAAGTAATCTGACAAAAATTCACTTACACAAGCTGTGATTTGAAACCAGTGATGTTATCACCATTGTCTTTCTGGCAGAGAGGTTAGGTGTTGATTCTACTTAGGAGAAGCTGTAATTTTTTGGAGGGGCAACAAACATTAGTTTATGTGAATCTCAAAATTAAGAAATTAATATAAATAATCATGATTCCAGTGTGTTTCATTTCTATGTAATTTTGTGATGAATCAATAAATATGAAGAGCAGTAAGGGTTGTAGGAGACAGTTTGGAGTATGATCTCAATGCCTAATTTACTTTGCTGTTGATTACCCTTTGTACTGTCTTTATAGTTATAGTCTTTGAAACAAGGATGAACTCTGTATGCATATTCATAAGAAACTATTTTTAAAGGATTGATAATGCCAATAACATTAATAAATTTCATTAACATTGAAAGGAAGAAGCAATATTTTACATACCTTTCTTCTCTTCTTAGCATTTTACCTTGGGAGAGGGGCCAACGTCAATAATTCATAGAACATGCATTTAAATATGTCTCTATGTTCTTGAATAAATAAGCCTTCTGATTATTTTAAGTACAATTGGCATAATTCTTCTGTCAGGTATAGATATCGGATTATCAAAGACAGTGTATATATCCCTCAAGGCACTTTTAGAGAGAAGGTAATTATTCCACATGTACCATAGCAATCATGTAACACCATATATCTGCTAATGACTGGTGCTGGCTCCTTTTCCTCCCACAATTATCTAATCAAGAAAAAAAAAACTATCCTTTCTTTGCAACTCATATTTTTTGTGTGACACGTATCAAAAATCTACAATACTTGGAGAATTTTGTTTTATTTGTATTCTTTCTATTTCTCCATTTACATATAAATTTCTCAAGTGAGATCATAATTTCTCATTCCTTTACAAGTAATTCCAGGAAACTGTGATAAAGGTATATATGCATAGATTCTAAAAACCATAAACTTGGAGAAAATTAAAAGCTTGTACTGTGCATCATTAGTTTTTCCAATTTTTAGTTTTCAGTTTTTATTATAAGAAAGTCTAATTTTCCTGCAGATGTCAAAATTTTGCAGTGGTACCAAGATTTAAAAAAAAAAATGGTTCTTTCTCTTCAAATATACATAAAACATTTAATTGATTACTCTTATGATAAATAGTTATATAAATTCACCTTCAACCAGACTACCATATGAAAAATATAATTATAGTATATACTTCATAAACAATTATTTTAAAGTGATTGTATTTACATATGTTTATGATTATATAGTTTATATATCACATAATTCATATAAACATGCTATATATTTGTATTTATACATACACATGAACATATATGTATGTATGTGTACACACATGCATACATATGAGAGAGACACAAAGAGAAAGAGAGAGACAGAGACAGAAAAAGACAGAATGAGAGACAGATAGAGACAGAGACAGAAAGACACAGAGAGAGGGTTGTCTCTTTCAGCCAAGTGATATTCTGGCATTTCACCCATATCAGGAAAATGAGGTTTTTCTCCCACACACTCAACTTTGAGATTTAAAAACTTGAAATAAGAAAAATTATATTTTGATAAAGGAGCAAAATTCTAAGGTATTTGCAAGAAAATTCATTTAAATGAGAGGCTTCTTTAAAATTTTTGACTGGATTTTTACACCTCTTTTTATTTGTTTCATTGTATATCTTTTCTTGGGATAGAAAATCATTAGCATCTAAATATGTAGACACATCAACTGAATTTACAAATCAACTCAAGAGTGCGGTTACAATGCAAATGCAATTTAAAACATACACATCCACTCCAATTTCCAACTAGCTTTCAATTTAAGATAAAGTAGTAAACTTCCTCTGAGACTCTAAGGAGTTACTTTTCTCCCCCTAGCAATATAGCTATGTAGAAAGAACAATAAGAGCTGGCTGCTGGCTTGCTACAACCCAACCAACTATGCCAGGGTGGTCTAGCTGTGTCAGGGCTCCACTCAACTATATGGAGGCTACAGGATTTCCAAATTCATGGAAGTCTACAGGGGTAATCATTAGAATAAGCTAGAATAGGGGGAAATATCTATAGTGGAAAATTTTTCCATTTACTTTCACAAAATTTCTTGTTTTATTCAGGTGTTGGATATTCTCCTATCCATTCCAAATAGATAAAGGAAAATGGGGGCACTACGTACTTCTGTTACCTGTAATAGGATAACTACTGTCCTCCACATCTATCCCATTTCTTTACCCTTGCAATATATAAACACTTGCTTCATGGAGGCCAAAAGACCTTGAGACATTTTTTTGTTGCTCATGGGTTCATTAAGCGTTTATTCATTCATCTACACTTGACTGCTAATTTCATTCATTCATTCTTTTTGTTGCTGTTTTTGTTATAGTCTTCCATAATTAACATATGAATTACCTAAAGCAAATATTTGAATTCTTACACTTCTTTGAAACCTGGCACTTGGAAAGTGGAACATGGTGTGATAGTTATAAATTACTGCGTAAGAAGGATCAAACATAGTTAAACAAACTTAATTGGAATTGGGAGAGTTTGCCAGTCAGAAACTATTGCAGTATCGACTTTATTAATGTTAATTATATTCTAGATGCTAAATGTAATAAATGCATTATTTCTTGTTATTCTCTACCTCTTCCATTTGTTCTCCTGCACATTTTCCTCCTTCTGTCATTTTTTTGTATTTGCAAAATAATTATGGCAGTACTAATAATTAAAAGCTAGCATTAATATAAGCTTTAAGGTTTTCAAAATGTTTTACACTTTCATCTGAGCCTCACAGAAACTCTAAGGAGATATTTTTACCTCTCTCATCCCCCATTTTACAGATGGGGAAACTGAAGTTGACAGGGGTAAAATGACTTGTTCAGAGTTATATAACTTGTGTCTGAAGTAGGATTTAAACTAAGATCTTCTTGAGTTCAAGGCCACACTCTATCCCCTGAGTCATCTAGCTATCTAAGACTATAATTTGCAGAACAGGTGCCTAGCTGTATTGGTGGAGGGGTTTTCTTCATTGTGTATTCTATTTCCCACACTAGTAATATCACTGTTTTGTTCAAAAGAAAAAAATATATTTTGCATTCCAAACTAGCCTATGTTTCCCAATTAATAAATGATAGACATTTAAAGAAATTTATAAAGTGTATTCTTTCTTGTCTTGTTTTGTCCTTGTGATATTATTTCTCTGCATTTCCCCTTCCAAAACCAAAAGAAAATTCTATGTAATCAACCTCATAAGTGATATATCAATAACAATGTACATGCTTCACTTCTTTATCATCTTCTCTCTTAGGTGTGAAAGGATGCATTCAAATGTGCAATTCTTCCTACTGGTATTAAACTATATGAAGTTTCAAAGAGCTTAGATCCTCCAGAGGAAATTGTCTCCATGCTCCCCCCTATCTCCACTAGGTTGATTATTGACTCTGTCGGCCTTGTTCCTCAATTTTAGAAGTATAACTCCTTCAACTTCCATGTCCATTCTTTTCTACAGATGTGCTTCACAGTGCTATCTGAATGTTTAAGTCACCTCTGAATGAGATCCATCACCTTGTGAACAACTCTGCTTACGGATCCAACATCCACTTCAATCTGACATTTTGACTTGTGTTTTCACTTTTTATACTTTTGTTTCCACACAGACTATCAAGCTGGAATCATCCTAAGAAAGCAAAGTGAAATGACATACCTAAGGGAGAGAGGTCTCAGAGACCATAGACTCAACAGTTATAAGAAACAAAACTAAACGAAAACATCCCTGATTAAATTATAATGGATATACAAATATGCAAAGATTTGTAATTATATCAGCATGAGTAGCTCCCAACTTGGCATCCCCTTCCATATATGCAAATTGGATCTCATCTATGGCTTAGAAGATAAATGCTTGAGAGTTTCCTTTGACACACAGACATTAAGTGACTTTGCCAGGATCACAGAGCCAGTAAGTGTCAAAGGTAAAATTTGTACCAAGGTCTTTCTGAATCCCAAGCCCAGCATTTTATTTGTTATTTCACATTTTCTTTGCCTACACTATGAAGGGGGAAGCTATTAAGGTTAAAATCACCCCAAGTCTTTACAAAATTTATTTTGGATAATTCCCTTATACTTACCGATTATAAGGAAAGGAAAGCGAAATAACCTTGCATTATCCTTCATATTCAAAACTGAGAGTAACAAACAACCAGAGCTGGACATTCTTTTGAAATTGTGGTGATAAATTTTTACTGATTCTTTAATTCAGTCCTCTTTATAGTAAACTTGCAAAGTATTGCTCCAAACACAATCAAAGTTTAAAACATATTTTTGATTGATTTGTAGCAGTAATTACCCTAGCTCCCATTGCCTTAAGTCAGGTACATTGCATTTCATTTATCTCCCAGAGTTCTCTAATATCCTTACGGTGACTTCAGCGGTTTTGGTGCTTTGACTTTGGTTCTAGATCCTGCTACTTGTGTTGCCTGAGTTTTAACGCATCTTTTGCAATTCATCTCTAAGCACTTACCTCAAAGGTATAGCAAGTCTATGCATACAAAGATGCTTGACAACACCGGGGGATATAATCTCCCTCTATCCCCAACTGATACTCTGAGAAGAAGTCAAAGTTCATAAATTAGTACCATTGTAAATCCAAAGCGCCTGACCCTTCTTAAATCAATCCTACCCTGTCTGCACAGAGACACACCACTGGACTTGAATCTCAGGAACCAAGATTTCTCAGGCCTTCCTTACTGGAATGGTCGGTTGCATGTTACTATTGCTGGATTTGGGGTTTGATGAAGATTCTTCCACCTGCACCTAAAAATGAAAAAGACAAATCAAATAGACACAAAGAGAAACAAAATCTCAGGACAGTTTTTTGGTGACATAGGAAGAGAGGACAGTAGGAGAATGTCACCCTTCTTCTGATCCTGTTACATCATGGTGCCCATTCTCTTGGTGAGTGTGATATTTACCCTCTCTGGATGAATTGGAAAAGAAAGGCTTTCTCTGTCTAGTATTTTCAAAGGTGCTGGCTATGTTGTCAGAGGAAAGGCTATTCCCACCCATATGGTAGAGAAACATAGAACATATTCTCTCTGAAGCAGCCTGCCTCTATCTTGGGAGATATGAACATGTGCTTAGCAAAGCCTGGGCTTTAGATTATTGATTGTTAGCTGGATCAGGGGTTAATCTGACAAAATGTCCTAGATGAAGATTTGATCAGCATTTTTCTAAATGTCACAATTTTTTGTGTGTGGAAATCAAAAAACTTCAAACTCATTTAGGTTATTTATTTTTAGTGGCAAGGGAGATCATTAGTAGCACACCTAGTACTATTTTCACGTCTGACACTACATATTATGGAAAAGTTTGACAAATAAAAGTGTAACCAGAAGAGAATGAAGGGTGACCAGGATGACAAAATAATTGGAGACTATATTATCTGAGGATCAGAGGAAAGACGTGAGGTTCATTAGCCTGGAAAAGAGAAGCTTTGGGAAAACTGAAATGATAACTGTCATCAAGCAATCGAGCAAGAATATATATTCTATTTTCTCTTCTTGATCCCAGAAGGCAGAACAAGGGGCACGTAGGAAAGAGGCAAACTCAGACTTAATGGAAGTGAAAAGAAAATATTTCCTTCCAGTTAGAGACATCCTGAAATGTAATGGGCTGCCTTAAGAGTTGGTAGGTTTCTACTCACTAGAAGCCTTCTAATAGAGACTCCATGTTCACTTTTCAGGATATTTCACAGGAGATTTTTGATCAGTTAGGGGCCCCTGAGATTCTTTTAAACTCATAGTTATTTTAATACCCTCATTGTAGAGATGAGAAAACTAAGACCCAGAGTCCTCAAGTGGTTTGTCTGAAGTTATAAAACTATTTAGTTAATGTTAGAATTGGGGCATGAAACCAGGTTGCTAATTCTGGGCCTTTACAATGTATAAAGATGATTATAATTTTTAAGTACATAAAATCCTGTGATGATACCAAATCATGGTGTAGAGTTTACCTTGGATTCTCAAAAATTGGCAGAAGTACAAGGTCAAGAGAATACTACCAAGCTGGAAATGCTAAAAGTACATTTTCGAGTGACAGACAGGATCTAGGAAATCTAATGCTTGTGTAGTTCAATTCCTAAGCGGTTTTAGTAAAAAGGTTGGTGACAAGGTTATGGTTTTTTGTGTATGTCTGTGTGTGGGGGCGGGGGGGAGTGATACCACACTCATCAAAAGGTCTGAAGAAGTAGCCTGGCATAACAAAGACAGCATTTTATATAACCCTTAGAATCCCTAAGATATTCTACAGCTAACTGTGCGACTTTGGATAATTTACAACCTACCTCGGTTCTCCCTCACTTTTCTCATCTTTAATATGAATAAAATGACAGCACCTATCTATTAGGGTTTCTGTGAGGATTAGATAAGTTAATGAATGTAAAGTGTTTTTGAACCTTATGGTGTCATGTAAATATTAGTAGTTATTATTACTACACAGTACATAATCTACTAAAAGTCAACTGTGCAGACTGTAATAAAATATTTTGCCTTGAGTCAGGATATACCTAAACTCAATTTGTGGAATACATGTATATATGCACACAGACATACAAGGACACACATACATGCATCCTCAGAGATTGTCCACATACATATCTATTTTAATTATCTTATAAATATGGAGAAAAACAGAAATTTTCCCTTTTGATGTAAAGACAGCATAAATATTTTGCAATTTGAAAAGAAATATAAAACATCTACATTTGAATCTAGATTTGAAACCCATCCATATGATCTGGGGCCAGTGAGGTGATTTCCCTGAACTTCAGTTTCTTCATCAGTAAGTTAAAATTAAAAGTGCAGCAGAAGGCTTAAGTGAAATAATTTATGTAAAGCACATAATCTTGTAAAAGCAAAAGCTTTCTAGAGTTGTCAGATGCTATTTTGATTCTCCATGGATACAGTAGAAATTTCCTCAGGTTGAAGATCAGAAAATCTTTCTTCAAAGTGAGTTCTGTAACTCAATGCCAATTTTAACTGAAGCAAGTCATTCCACACCTGTGAGCTTCAGTTTCATGAAACAGGAAAACAAACGGAAAGAGCCAACGTTCACTTTTATTAAAAACATGTGAATGTATAGGGATAATTGAAGTTTTCCTTGAAATGATAAAAAAGAATTTACCTAAAATCTTCAGCAAGTATAATTTGTAAGGGGGATTTTCCCAGTAAGATCAGATGTGAAACAATGATGCTTATTGTTACCAATATTATTCAATATTTTATTGGAAATCATAGTAATAAGAGAAGAAAAACGAAAAGAAGGAATCGAAATAGGGAATGAGGTAAGAAAATCTCACTTTTTGTAGATGACATGATGATATGCTTCCAAAATCAGAAATGGATACATTACCTGGATATATCAAGAAATGTTACAAGCAAGTTTGAAGATCGTGGAAGATATCAGACTTATGAATAGGCAAACACTTCATGAATCAAAAAGAAATAGAGAACCTTGAGGTATAAAATGGATGATTTTGATTATATTAAATTTTAAAAAAAGTTTTATACAAATAAAAAAAAAATATGGTCAGGTTTAAAAGGAAAGCAGAAAATTCAGGAAAATTTTATGGACTTTCTAAGATCAAGGATCCATATTTTACATAAATGTAGAACTTTGCCAAATGTACTATAATTCTCTAATTGAGATGGTAAAGGGATATGAATAGGTACTTTTCTGATAAAAAAGTCAAATGATTTTAAAGTCATATAAAATGCTCTAGATCATTATTGATTATAGAAATACAAGTTAAAATAACCTGGAGATGTCATTTAACACCGATCCCATTGGATAAAATGATTATAGAGGAAAGTCACAAATATTGAAAGAGATATGGAAAAATTAGGACACTAATTCACTGTTTGTGTAATTATGAACCAATGCAAAAATTTTAGAGAGCAATCTGGAATTATACCCTGCTATTATGTGTGTGTGTTTCTGTGTGTGTGTATATGCATATGTATATGTATATCTGTGTATATGTGTATATATGTATATGTATATATGTGTGTGTATGTGTATATATGTGTGTATATATGTATGTATGTATATATATCCACGTTAGGGGGCATACATATATATATACATATGTTTGCACAGGTGTATATGTATGTATATATGTGAATGTATGTATGTATATGTATGTATGAACTTATGCATTCTAAAACACTTATACTAGCTCTCTTTGTGTTGGAAAAGAACTAGAAATTGCAGTGATGCCCATCAATTGAGAAATGGCTGAACAAGTTGTAGGTTATGATTGTGATGTAATGCACATAATTGTGATGTCCTTGAAGAAATGATGAGCTCAATAATCTTTTAAAACCATGGATAGACTTGCATGAAATAATGCAGACCACAATGGGCAGAATCAAGAGAACAATATACACACATACATACAGATACATATATACACATATGAATATACATATGTATATGTATGTATGTACACACATACACATGCATATGTGTGTGTGTTCCTCCTTCTTTGCCAAAGAAGACCATGCCATCAGAGAAATAATGACATGAGTTGCACTTGACTTTGTTTTGAGTGAGGGAGGGCTGTGCAAGTCACCAGCCTCACTTCTCCTCCAGAGTCATCTGAATCCAGTGACCAGATATTCATCAGGATGCCTGGAGATGACCCAGGATGAGACAATTGGGATTAAGTGACTTGCTCAAGGTCACATAGCTAGTGAGTGTCAAGTATCTGAGATGAGATTTGAACTCATGTCCTCCTGACTCCTGCACTGGTGCTCTATCCACTGCACCACCTAGGTGGTCCTACATGTATATGTATATATATGTACATGAATATGTGTATATTTGTGTATATATACATATATATGTGTGTATTTGTACATATTTATGTATGAAAATGTTTTGTAAAACCTCTAATTCCTTCTAGTCTCACAACATACATACATATGTACATATAGTCATAGATATGTGTGCCCATAAGCACATGTGTATCACACATACTAAATCACATATGTATATTATGTATTATGCAAAATATCATGCCTATGTACACTAATAATTATATAATATACATTCATTTCTGACATGTGTATTTACATATATACAAATTATATAAGAAAGTATTAAATATACATATAAGCTTTGTTGTATTTATGCATATGCATAAGCATGTTTTACATAATATATATCTACGCATATTTTCCATAAGAATGTATGTTGTATCACTCAGGCAATATTCACAGCATGAAGGGTGGCTATGGATATGCCAGTGTAGTTCTCAATCACAAAGTATAACGTATTCTCCATATAGAAGGCAGAAGAAAAACATATAAAGACACCAGAAAGCCATGCCCCAACATTAGAAAGCAAAAATCCATCATAGTAACCAAGAAAGCAACATACACTGGCACTGCTGGGGATAAAGGTGTTTATAAGCCTCTCCCTGCTGGGGCCTTCAAACAAACAACCACTCAAGAGCCTAGCTGTACCTGCTTTCCTGTGTCCTTCCCAGTTCTGCTAGGTGACCAACTTCCTTTCGGTTCTTCTCCACCCTTCCTGTTCTACCTGATCAGCAAGCTCCTCCCACCACATGTGAATTAGGCTTCTGTGTGATTTAAGCAGGTCACATAGTCCTATTCCTGAATGGGAAAGATCTTCCCATTTAAATTAAAATTAGATATGTTAACACATAAATTCTACAAAGTGCTTAATTCCTTTTAAGCTCACAACAATCCTGTGAACTAGATGTTTTTATGATCTCTGTTTTACAGATGATGAGAGAAAGGCAGACACTAAATTACTTACCCATGGATCACACATCTATTATTTGAGACCTTGATCTTGTCTTCCTGACCCCAATGCCCCCTAATTGTATGAGTACACCATATAAACATTCATCTAACCACATATGTGCCATTACCAGAGAATATGCTGTGTTCACAAATAAGATACTTCTGCTCCTTCTGAAGCTCTTGCGGTTGCTCATGCTCCTCCTATTGTTAATACTCCTCCTCCAAAATAGTCTGCTCTACATATTCTAACAGATGCCCTTGCTAATATATGAATTGTTAGGTGTTTCCAAATCCCAAAACCTGGGGATAAAGTTTGTACATTTTGTACACATCACATTGATAAGGGCTGGGAAGGGCAATGAGAGGAAAGAAACTCTGAGATCCTCCAATTCTGGAGTACAGGGGCAATTCGCTTGGAATGAATTTGCAGACTTAAGCATTGTTGAGGTGAAGTTGGTAAAGATTTACTACACTTTTCAGCAGGCAAGAGTTCTTGGAAACCTGTGATTTTATTGGGGTCCAGATAAAGTTAATATAGGATATTCTATAGGAAAACATGTGCCAAATGTGATGACTAGGTGATTCAAGAAAGAACTATGGAGTGGTTAAGGAGTGATTGTAGTATCTATTGCTTCCGTGTTTTACTCAGAGTTCATTTGAAAATAAACTGGAGGTGTATGGAGGTGTGGTTTTAGGCCTGAAAACTTCACTAAGTCAACTAACAGTCAGGACTGACTATGCAATACCAGACTGTTCTCATCTATGTCTTGTTAGACAAGATAAATGTAAGGAAGTATATGTATGTCTAAGTCTATGACACATATGATTGGTCAGTGAGTAGTAAATGTCATTAGGACCCAGTACACAGCCAGTACAGTCAGTACACAGGTGGTTCAAACTAATAAATTCTATGGGTGCAGCTGGCTACTGTAGCAGGATGGGAGACAACTTTTTTTTTTTTTTGGTTGGTTTGCTTCTTTTGTTTTGTTCTGTTTTTTGCTACTACTTTTATTCAATGCAATATGACTATTAAGTCAAATCAATGACATCTCTATTTTAGAATTTAGTTTTGTTAGTGTCTTTTCTGAAATGTTAAGTATAAATAGTTATAGTAACTCATTTTTCACTTATTTATACGATACCAAGCTTTCAATTCATATATTATTGAGGATGGCCTTATGATTCAAAACTCACCTTATTTCAAATGATGACTGTATGAAGTTATCTGTAATGAATAGTGACATAAAAGTTACTGTAGAGTTCAAAATAATTAGGATTGCTTCCTTTGGTTATCTTTACTGAAAAAGGTGTCAGTACATCATGATTAAAGGTCAAGGGAAAGCTGAAGTGGTTTAAAATAAAGGAGAAAAAAAAAGAGGAGAACAGTATGATAATTGGGTCAATCACTCTCATATTTCAGGCCAAAACAGTTCTCTTAGATCTATTTCTGCTTTGCAGAGGGAAATATTTTGTGCTTGCATTAATTCAAGTCAATAAAGATTAAATAAAGAACTCTGATGTGAAAAAAATTGTACTTGCTTCAATATTATCTTTCTAGCTATAAAAACATGTAGTAATGAAAATAGTCCTAAATTTATAATCACAGTTATTCTATATTCATTATTCTGCAAATTTGTGTACCCTGTGTAAATTAGTGTGTACCCTGATACCCACATGGGCCTGCTGCACAGGTTCTTAGATCTGCATTTCTAAAAGGAAAGCAACTTTGAGAGGGATAAACAATGTTACTTTAATTACATATCTCAACAAAGAAAACACAAGCAGGACCAACAGACAGGGTTTCCAACTGTCCCACCATAGGTAATATATACATCAGTACCAGAGAGAAGCACCAACATCTGGGTTTTCAAAGTCAGGGGGCTTCTTTAAATGGCTAACCAGAGTCTTATCTGGCACAGGAACCTTCTTCCAAAAATTAAACCCCAAAAGCAAAACCTCATCTCAGAGTACTCTTTTCGGAGCCAGAGGGAATGACTTCTCATGACCCAGTGCCTCATTCGCAATCAGCAAAAGGTGTGGGCCTTCATAGGAAACAAGCCTCCCCTAATCCAGCCTCCCTCACTTGAAGCCTATCAATAGGTGTTGAGGATTTTTAACTCCCATTTCAGTTTTTTACATTCACAGTTCTTACTTCAGAATTGGAAACTAATACAGCCACTATTGGAAAGAAATTTTAAATTATGCTGCAAAAGAATTAAATTCTTCATAAACTTTGACTCAATTATAGTGCTACTAGTTATATGTTCTAAGGAGATAAAAGAATGAGGAAAGCAAGCCATATATATATATATATATATATATATATATATATATATATATATATATATATATATATATATATATATATATATATATATATATATATATATATATATATATATATATATATATATATATATATATATATATATATATATATATGAAAAGAGGACCTATATGTACAAAAAGTTTGTAAGAATTCTATTTGTGGTGGTAAAAATTGAAAATAAAGAGGGTAACCATTAATGGAGGAATTTCTGGACAAAATATTACATATGAAAATGATGGGTTATAGTAGCGCTGTAAGAAGTGATGCACTGAACATTTCCAGAAAGAAAAATACTTGAGAAGACTTGTAGGAAGTAATGCAAAATGAAGACAGAAGAATCAGAACAATTTACATGATAAAGAAAGATAAACAATGACTAAGGAAAAATCCAAATAACTCATGATAAAGCATGCTACCCATTTCCAGATAAAGGTATGAGAGGTGATAGGTTAAGAGTATAGACTGAAGTATATTTTTTTCTTTCTCTCATGACATAGCTAATGAAAAATGTTGTGTGATTTAAACATACATATTTTTTCACAAGGTTTGCCTGAAGCTCAACAAACTTTAAGTAGAAAACATAGAATTTGAATCCAGGTCTTGTGATTACAAATTCAGCTTCCTTTTCTTACACTTTTAGCTTGCTAGAATAAATCAAAGGTGAACTTCAAATCTGGTTGAATGATGAAGTGTGCAATAAAAAAAAATGATTGACTTTTCAAATAAAGAAAACGTGGTTCATATTAAAGGAATAGAAATTATTATCTTTTTCTGTTCCATTTTGGGGGGAAGTATTCCTTTTGAATTGGCTGTGAAGAAAGTTTAAAGAGTAATTCCACATGCATTTGGAATTTTCAACATTGTTGGAACACAAAGTGCAAAACTTTATATGCTGACAAATTTTAAGGAGAACATTAATTTGAGTGTACATATGTATTTGTCATTTAAAAAAAAGTTTTTTTATCTTATAATCTTGTCATTCATATTTCAATAAACTATTATTAATTATCTAATACATTCAAGTTTCTATATGAGGCAATCAGGATGCAAATAGAGAAATTAAAAACAGTTTAGAATCTTATGCAGCTTATCTTCTACTAGAAGATACAAAACATAAAAATGATAAGTAATTATGATGTACTTTGAAGAAAGAAAGATAATTTACTAGGCCAATGTAGAACCATTGCAATATTCACAGCACATATGACAGCCATCAACCCAGTGCAATTCTGAATCGCAAAATACAACAGACAATCTATATAGAAGACAGAACCAAAACATTTATTCAGACTCCAGAAAGCCAAATCCATCATAGTAACAAAAATCTATACACAATTACAACGCAGAGAACAACACCAGATCCAAGTCTTCCCTCTGTTAGACTTCCCATAAACCACTTCCATTAAACAAATCACAAACAGGCTTATCTTAAACAAAATGCCCTTCTCATACTCACAGCCAGCTGCAGGTTTGGCTGCACCCTCCCCAGCTCTGACTGCTCTCACAACAATTTCCTCTCAGCTCTGCTCTAGGTCCTCCTTTTCCTGTTCCACCCTCCAGGTTCTACCCTTTCAGCAAACTCCTTTCACCACATTCTCCATGTGAAAAAGATTCATGTGACACAAGCTTCCATGTGACCCAGTCAGGTCACATGAGCTTATTAATGAATGGGAATGATCACTCCATTTAAATTATCATTAAAGCCTATCAGGAAATGTTTCACGTAGGAGACTGCTTCTGTATACATATGCATAGAAATTACGAGTGAGAAGCTATAATAACATTTATCATATTTTAGCTGAAACACAATGAAGAAAGATGAGTAATCATAATTTTAGATAAACAAAAGTAAAAAGACACACACATAATGTATAAGTATATATGTACATATGTATACACACATACCCACAGAAACATTTACATATGTATGTATATATGCATATATACATACATACACACATAAACATGCTGTTAAGAAAGACAAATGGGAAAAAATACTATACTTAAAAGAACCATGGATAATGAAATCATATCAATATTAAACATGCATGGATTCAATATCATTGCATTTATACATTTAAATAATGTAACAAAATCTAAAGGGTAAGCTATGATTATATGCTATATTACTTGCTACTTTCAAATATTTTGAATCTACATGCAGTGTTTTTAATCTAAATTTTATACACCTAATTAAATTATTGACTGATAATCTCAAGGAATCTGCAACAGATAGATATAGGCCTAAAAAGTAAAAGTCACACAAATAAAACATTGATTTATAGAAACAAGATGGGAAGGTGATACTTCCATAACTACGGAATGGAAAAATAATTGAGTAGCATAAGATAAAGAAATTCACAAAAATCATATGGAGCATTTGGTTATGTAAAGTAGTTATGGAAAATCTTATTAAGATAGGAAAAAGATATATTGAAGAAATAATAATCAGAAATGTTCAAAATATTTATTGTATGATTAGTAAGAATTAATGTTCATAGAATATATAGAATTATTTTCATGGAATTCATACTACATACATTAAATTATTGAAAGATAGGTTAATAAGTTGTGGTATATTGTTGCTATGATATATATTTGTGTAATATGGAAGGAAGAATAGGAACATTTCAGGATAAATGGGATACTGCTTAAATTTAGTTGAAGTGCTATGAAATCAAAAAATACAGAAAGACAATACAAACAATGAAATGTGTTCAAATTATTTAACTATTTATCATTTGAGAAATGACCCTAATTCTTATGAATTTGAATGTTACATGTATATACATATATACATATGTGTCTATATTCATATATACACACATGCATACAAACATACATACACACAAATATAACAGAAATGAGACATTTATCTTATAAAGTTGCTACATACAAAGATTTTTCCCTCCAATTAACTCTTCTCTTTTAACCCTTTATGCCTTATCCTTTAATAATAAATGTATGATCTACAAACACAATTTCATGTACATTGACTTTTTGCGGACCATCTTTGATTTCCTACCTACATTGTTTGTATTTCAAATTTTATCTGGTCTTATAGGTTCAATTATAGTTTCTACAGAGACACACAAACACACAGAGGCACACAGACACAAGCACAGTGACACAGATACACAGACACACACACACACACATCTTCATTCTTTGCATGAAGCCCTAAACTTTCCTATATGTGGGACTACCTGAAGATGATGATTATACTTCAGAGAAGAATTTGATGGAAGTTGGTAATACAGTGTCATTCCTAATAAAATGCAATAGTTTTTTTCATATTAAAACTAGTTAAACAATGTGGAGAGACAGTAAAGCAAAAACAACAACAATAACAAAAACAACCAAATTATACAATTTATTAAACTTACCTTATGGTCAGCCAAACCCAGATTGCTGTTTCCCCAAATTAGTTCTTTAAATGAAGACCACATAAAACAGGCATCTTGTGAAGACCATTGTGAGTCATTAAAACAGTCCCATGTCAGTCTCACAATATTTGTTTTATTTCTTCTGTAATTAAAATTTAGATAGACTTAAGATAGAGTCACTTTTCATGGGTGACCTGGTATAAAGGTGTCAAACTCTCAGCCTTTCAGAGAAAGTAATCTACAGTTCTCCCTAGTGTGGGGAACTAAATTAAAATATAATTGGAACATGTTTAACAGATATGAGTAAAAAACACAATTCAACATAGATAAGGTTAGTTTGCAGTTTTTTTTTTTTTTAAGTAAAACTATAGCCTTCAGGGACCCCTTTGTATTTAAATTTGAAACCACTGGTTTATTGGACAGAGACCAAGTCTTAAATCCTGGTCTTAAGACCCTCTCTAATGATGATGTCACACCAGAACTATTTCAATAACCTGTGGTCTTGTCTCCTATTCTCTTATTTTTCCTCACTGCAGTCCATTTTTCACTTAGCTATCAAAATTGATCTTCCCAAAGTGCAGGTCTAACCACGTCATCTCTCTGTTTAGTAAACTTAAGTGGATCCCTTTTACCTCCAGGATCAACTATGAAAAGTCTCTTTGTTTGACTTTTATTCAAAATGTTATTAAGAGATATTCTGTTTTCCAGAACTAAGGCACAGGAAACAAACTTTTCCCTGAGCTTGGCACAACAACAATACTTTGCACTCACCCTCTGGATGATTCAGCCACAGCAAAATCTGGAAATTGTTTCACAGTAAAATCTGAAAAATCTAAAAATTGTTTCATGTAATTATTACATTGTTTTGACCAGCCCCAGGTATCCTTTGAACTCAGACAGCACCTGCTTCAACTATATTCTGGTCATGAATACCTCTTATGAATCAAACTTTTCTCATTGTTGCTACTATTTATCATTATCAGGGATGCAGCTAACTGTATATCTATTGGTAAAAGTATTGAGATGTTGTAATGATAATTCATATAGGAAGATCTTTCCCATTCATTAATAGGTCCATGTGACCACATGTGGTGGGAGGAGCTTCCTGAACAGGTGGAATAGGAAGGGGTGGAACAGAACTGTTGAACCAGAAAGAGGCAGAGATAGAATAGAGTTGAGTGGAAATTAGTCAGAAAGCAGTCACAACTGAGGGAGAAAGAGAAAACAGGTCGCTGACTAGCATGAGTAGCAGAGCCTGTTTGTGATTTTTTTAAGAGAACCTGTCTGTAATTTGTTTAAGGGAACTGGTTTGTGTGAAGCCTAGCAGAGGGAAACTTTGGGGATCGTGTCGCCCTCTGCGTTGCTGGGTATAGATTTTTTGTTTCTATGAAGGATTTGGCTTTCTAATGTTGAGATTTGGCTTTCTGGTGTCTGAACAAATGTTTTGATTCAGTCTTCAAGGTAGAGCCTGTTGTGTATTGTAATTCAGAATTGCGCAGGCATGTTTGTGGCTGTCAGAGGTGCTGTAAATATTATATTGGCACTACAAATGGTAATGAGGATGGAATCACAAACTATCAGGACTCTTCTTGGAAGCAGGAAGGCTTTAGAGAAAGAAATAGATGTCCCAGAATGTGAGAATTTACCGAATTTATTCGTCCTTTGCAATGGTGGGTTAAATACATAGGACTCCATGAGAACTGGGAACCGAGGCTACAGAGGGGAGAACTAGGGATTTGGAAAGATGTTTTCAGTGAATGCCAGTGGAACCAGGGAGAGAACTGACAGGGGTATGTGGGAGAGACTGGGCCTTGCTAGCAAGTTGTTGCTTTATCTGCAAAGACAGGCTGCTGGAAAAGGCTCAGATGGAAAGGGAGTTGGTTGGTTCACATGAGAAGCTTTTTATCCCGCAACGTTCAAACTTTACTTTAGAAGATAAAGCTAGAAAATCTCAGGTGGTAGAAGAAAAATCTGCTATTGGTTCAGCTCATGAAACAAAGCAAGAAAGTTACAAGAGGAGGGACGCATGGGAGGCTTTTCAGGCAGAAGCACAATGGAAAATCAAGGCAGGCACACAGAGCTTGGGGAGATAATTGAGGATTTTACTCAACAGGAAGTCACAGATATTTTGTGTTAGTTCACCCAAAGGATGAGAGAATCATTGGTATTTTAAATGGTGAGAATTTGTGAAAAAGATTCATTTCTTTGAGAGAGAAAAGTAAGTAGCCTCTGGAATCAAAGTCAGAATATATTGACAATTAAAGAATTGTTTACTACTCTATTGAGAGCATGTGTAGATTTTGAAAGAATAGATGACATTTAAATCAGTGAACTATAAACAAAATGTATTGAGAGAAAGGGTTTGATATTAGACTGTACATGGAAATAAGATCCTTCTGGAACATTGCATCCAAGTTCTTCACCCCTGCAGGAAGAACAGGAAATTGACCAGGCCCTGGCTCAAGTTATAGGAAGTATTCCTCTAGTCAGAATAATGAACCCAAAACTGCCAATTACAAAACAGTAAACAACAGTGAATGTTGCTATGCTAGTGGGTTCATGGATTACAGAAGTGCAACTGACCCTGTATCTACCTTGCTTCTGGTTATTGCCTCCTTGTTTCTTTTTGGTTTTTTGTCTGTTCACCATGACAGATTTGTTTTCTGCAGGTTCAATACCCTCCACCTGCAGATGCCTGATTATTTAAGCTGAATGTTACTCCCTGTTCACAAAAGTGATGTGGAACCTCTGGACCTGTAGTGGACCAAGTTCCAGATGCCATTTGAAGAACTGATGCCTTGAATGGGACCTTTTAGAGCATGGACAGCTTTATGTCCACTTTCAGCAGGAAGCAGTTATAGAAGAAGAAACCTTTATCCTTTAACCCAGGAGATTTGGGGCCCCATTCATTGGAGGTGGAGTGATGTTCTCAAGCCCCACCCTGTTTTATATGCTTATTTTCTATTATCCGTATTACAATTCTATTGATACCAGTTGCTATGATGGATTTGGCACATTTTTTCATGTATCCTTCACTCTATCCTATGCAAAAATATAAACTCAAATTCTTCATTTCTAAGAGATTTATAAATATGACTACAATGTTATTTTGTAATATCTGTAAGTGAGGAAAAGATTCACTTTAGTTTAAATCAAAATTATCTCTTTTTTCTCATGCCACCAACAAAGTTTTGTTAGCTGTTTCACCATGGTGACTATATGACCTTGGGTACATAAAATTTTGATAGAAGAATACAGGTTCTGGAAAGTCCTATCTTACTGAAAAAGCTTTGAATAAGCATCTATAAAGATATTTTTTTTTGTTTCATCTGAGGACCATGCTGCTAAAGTTCATATGGTTCCATTGTCAGAAAGTTGGTCAGGAAGTAATTAGCTTTTTCCGCATATTGTTTCAAGAAAGTTCATATTAAGGAGCTGAAGTCTGTACTTTCTGCATTAATGGAAGAAATATGATATAATAACAGTCTTTTCATGGTAGGAAATGTCACATATCTTGACAAAAAGGAACAATTAGATGAACATATCCATATATTGTATATGTATAGACAAGATTGAAATTTACCAAAATGAAATAAGAAGTGAATCAAGGAAAGTAGAAGAATAAAAATCCAAAGAAAGATAAAACAAATATTTCATCCCTGTCTCTTTCAGAGGGAAAAAAATGGGAAAAACAAACTGAAAATAAATGAACTAGAAAGAAAAGAAAGTCTAAATCCAACATATAATACGGAAGAAATAAATTGATATGGTATTAAAGAAAACAAAGTAAAATTTCAAAAATAAATCAAGGTTAATGATGTAATAGAGCTTTTCTTCAAATGCCAACATCATTTAAGAGGGAGCTAGTAATTTAGGAGATGTTAGGGGACCTACTTTGGGGAGGAGACATTCTTCACTTTCCTATTGTGTGGACTGGAACAACCTTTCCTGTTCTCTGAATGACTGAAACAAACTGAGTCTTTTCAACTACCCAACTTGACTGGACTCTCTCCTTCTCCCTTTCCCTCTCCCTTCCCCACCTCTGTCTCTGTCTCTCTATGTCTCTCTCTCTCTCTCTCTCTGTCTCTGTCTCTGTCTCTCTCTCTCTCTGTCTCTCTCTCTCTCTCTCTCTCTCCCTCTCTCTCTTCTCTCTCAATTTTTCTGTCTCTGTCTCTCCACCTACCTCTAGAAAATTAAGGTCTTGTTAAACCATAGCATGGAAACCAAGAACTATGCTAGGTTCAGGAAAAGCCCTTCCCCCTAACTTCTCTCCTTTTAGGACATTATTTAGAAATGGGTTTGGAGTTTTCTTCTAGATTGTCTCATTTATTCTTTTCAGTTCTAGGGACAGACAATGGAGTTGCCTGACATTGAAGCTCAAGTCATGCTTACCTTGGAAGCAAGACTGCAAAACAGAAACTATTGCCACTAAGCAAAGGAGCCCTGAGAATCCCGTGTTTTTGGACTCTAAACCAGGGTTCTTTGAACTTGAAGCTTGATATGACCTATTGAGAAAATGAGTTATGAACCTAATGCCCCCTGACCATCCCTAGATACTGAGGGATATAGTATAAGCAGAGAAGGAGGGTATATATGCTCTCCCAGGTGTTGGTAAGGGATTTTGAATATTTCTTTCCATACATTTGAATTAAATGCTCCTCTGTAAAAAATAAATAAATACATAATCTTACTGCTAAGTGGCTAAATTAAATTGGGGCTTAAGGGGTGGCCTAAAATTCAAGAATAAAATTGGTAGGAGTTTGAGCCACAAGGGTTGAACAGAAACTCCAAACTTCCTTCAAGGTACTGGAGAATCTTGAGGGAAGGGTGGAATGTAACATCATTGGCTGCCAGGCAGTAGTAACTGGGGTAGCCAGTGTTTCAGTGATAACAATAATTAATGTAATAACAACAAATTAGGCCACATAAATGAGGCTGGAATTAATGTAAAAAACTAAAGAATAGCCTATAAGCTTAACAAAAATAATTGAAAGGCAGGAGAAATAAGATGACTTAGTGAAAGGTAAAATCTACACCAACTGATTTTCATCATCTTGAAATGAGAATGTGTTTTGTTAAATAAAGCAAAGAAAAAAGAAAGGATAGATGTCATTAAAAATAAAAGCCATAAAAAGTCTGCAGATTAATTATATTGATGCTATTATTAATAAAAATGAAGAAATATCATGGTGAATGCTCTAGAGAAAGGGAACAAGAGCAAAATAACTGCAAATAGAAGCCAAGAAACAATAGGAGAATGGTGAGATAACACAAGAAATCATCTAACTCTCCTAAATTTCCCTCCAAATAATTTAAAGTGCGAAATTGAATTTTAGAGGAGCAATAATAGTACAAATTAAGGGCAAAGTAAAAAACAAGGGAAGGGCATAAACTTATTCACCCTAAGACAAATTAGTAGGGCGTTAGAAAAGATCTGACCCACAGGATAGTGATTTGACCACTGATTGGTTACAGAGGCCTGGGCTCTGCTCACAGATTCAAGATGAAGAGGACTGGCGGTGGTCACTTGCAGGTGAGTCATCTATTTCAGTTCCAGTTCAAAGAATGGAACTGATGCTTATGGCCACAATAAAGCAAAAGCCAGGACTATATTTCTGGGGCAATGGGGAGAGAGAGCATTTGTGATGACAGCAGTGTGGGACACTGTATTTTGCTCATGGCTCAGGGGTGGGGAGGAGTACCTGAGGCCACTCATAAACTAAGGTATTAGCCAGAAGAGCAGTAACCATATCTTCTCTTGCATCATGACACTTTGGAAGAACCAAAAAGGCAAAATGCCCCAGACAAAACTTTGAAAACAACAATAGGAAATATCTGAAGACTAAGCCATTATCCTCCACACTCTCGGAGTGTGTGTAATCTTATTTTAACAAAAGTTTACAGCCAAAAATTAGGTTATTTTAAAATAACTAAACAACAGAGAAAGTTAAAAATAAAAATCACTGTGATACAGATCAGGGTCGAAACTCAGAAGAAGACAATGAATTCAAGACAGCTATTTGTAAAATTTCAAATTAATAATGCAAAATGGTCATAAACCCTAAAAGAGATATTGGAAGAGCTTAAAAAGGACTTTAAAAATAAAATAAGAGAGGTAGTGAAAAAAATCAGAAATTAAATGAGTAATTCAAGGAAATTATGAAAAATTGAAAAAAATAGCCTGAAAACATGCTGAAATAAATAACTACTTAAAATGAGAGTTAAGAAAGGGTAAGATAATGACTTCATAAGACATCAAGAAATAATAAAACAAAATCAAAAGAATTTTTAAAACAGAGAAAATGAAATATTTCATTGGAAAATCAACTGGTATGGAAAACAGATTAAGGAGAGAAAGAATAAGAATTGCTGGATTACTGGAAAGTCATGATAAAAAGAATCTAGACATGATATTTTAAAAATTAAGGAAAATTGACTTGAAGTTTTAGAGCTACAAGGTAAAAAAAAATATTTTAAAAATTCATTGAACATGATCTGACAAAGATCCTAAAATGAAAACTCACAGAAAATTCATAAATAAATTCAAAAGATTTCAGATTAAGAAAAAATATCACAAGCAACTAGAAAGAAACTATTGAAATATTGTGGAGTTATATTCAGTTTAACACAAAATTATGCAGCTTTTCCATTAAAAGATCAAGAGAATTAGAAAAAGAAAAATATTCTGAATGTCAAAGAATCTGTGTTTGCAACCAAGAATAACCTATCCAGAAACACTGAGTGTAATCTTACAAGGAAAAAAAATGGATCTCTAATGAATTAAATGCCTTAAAGCAATTTTGAAGAAAAGATCAGAATTGAACAAAACATTTGATTTTAAAATACAAGAAAATAAATATAACAAAGTAACCAGGAAAGACTAATCAAAATGAATTTAATTAGGTTAAACTATTTATTGTCTTAAATGTGAAAATTATATTTGTAAGTCTTAAGAATATTATAAGTTTTGGGGATAGATGGGAAAATATACATGGATAGAAGGCTTAGGTTTCAGCTGATTATAGGGAGATATAAAATGGAGCAAATCATCACAAATGAAAGAGGAGTGAACGGAAGAATTTTTATAAAGGAGAGTACTATGGGTAAAGGACAGGCAAGCAAGGGAACTTTATTCTCATCAGATTTCAATATAAGAGGACATAAAATTATACACACACATGCATACACACACACACACACACACACATATATATGTATGCATGTATGTATATGTATACCAAAGAATACTGTCATATTCAGCTGCTCTGAATCCTCCTTTCCATTCTGTCCCATAGTAGTCATTGGCTACGTGGACTCTTTTGGATATAAATGTCTTCTTAAATTATAGAAGAGTAGGAGAGCATGGGGACACGACAAGGGAAGGACCCCTTATAGTATGGGTTAGAAAGACAATAGTCAGAAGTAAATTAGACATTTAAAAAGGGATAGTGAGAGGAAGTGAAGTATAAAGAAGAATAAATAAATAAGAAAGAAGTCAAAGGAATGATTAGAATATTTGATAAGCTATATATGATTGACAGAGAGATAAGTGGGAATATAAACGAATATATAATTTCCCCCGATACATATTAATAAGTTAATATTTAATTATATAAGCATATTCAATTAATATTTCAAAAATATATCAATTCAAATAATATAGGAAAGGTAGAAATTAATATATAGAAATTAACATGAAAATATGTAGATAAGAAATATTACATGGTTCCTTTTTAGATCATAATGTAATAAAATTATATTTGTTAAGGTGGCATGGAAACAGATTAAAATTAATTTGAAGCTAAATAATCTAACCTTAAATAATTAGTGGGACAAAGAATGAATCATAGAAATAATAAATTATTTTATTAAAGAGAATGACTATAATGATACAATACAGTAAAACTTAATGGATGAAGCAAAAGTTAATCAGAAATATTTCTATCATTAGATACTTATATCAATAAAATAGAGAAATATCAGATGAGTGAATTGAGTGTAAAATTTTTAACAAATTAAAAAAAGAAGAAATTGTAAATCCTCAAACTCACATTGGAAATATTAAAAATTAAAGAGCAGATTTATAAAACTGAATGTAAGAAACCCATTGAAAAAAATAAATGAAACTAGAAACTGGGTGTATGAGGAAAACAATAAAATATGTGAACTATTGATTAATATGATTTAAATAAAGGAAGAAAAAAACCAAATCACTAGTTTTCCCAAGTTATTTTCCCCGGTTATATGCGAATAAATTTAACAATGTAAGTGAAATAGAAGAATACTTAAAAATATAAACTTCTCAGATTAGCAGAGGAGGAAATAGAATAAATAATTAAATTAATTTTAGAAAAAGAATACGAACCCAAAATGGGCTTCCTAACAAAACAGCAACAGGAACAGATGAATTTAAAAGTAAACTCTTTGTTGTTAGTTGCTTCATTCATGTCTGAATCTTTGTGATCTCATTTGTTTTATTTCATTTTTGCAAAGATACTGTAGTGGTTTGCAATTTTCTTCTCCTGCTCATTTTACAGAGGAGGAAACTGAGACAAATGGAGTTATCTGACTAACCCAGGGTCACACAGGTAGTAAGCTCCTGAGACTAGTTTTTGACTTTGAATTCAGGTCTTCTTGACTCTGGTACTTTATCCACTGAAATATCTAGTTATTCATAAGTAGATTCTACCAAACTTTTAAGGATGAACTATTCCAACATTAAATCAATTCTTTCGAATAATATACAAAGACTTAGGCCTTCCAAACCCTATTTATGAAACAAATTATGGTGCCAAAACTTAAATAAAGGAGAGTAAAAACAGAGGAAGAAAATCATAGATCAATTTTGCTAATAAATATTGATGCAAAAATCCAATGTAAAGTGCTAGCTAGGAGACTACAGTAATATATCACAAAGATGATAGTTTAGCATCAAATAGGATTCATACCAAGAATGCAAGACTGGTTCAATGCAAGGATAACTACTAATATAATTTATCATATCAATAACAAAAATGAGTGAAATCATATGCCTAAATCAAATAGATGCAGAAAAAAAGTGTGTTTTTGACCACAAAAAAAACAACACCATCTTATTGAAAACACTTGAAAGCATAGGTATTAAAGGTATTTTTACTTGATAATATAAGAAGCACTTGTCAAAATCCATCAGCAAACATTATTTGTGAGAGAGATAAACTAAAATCCTTCTCAATAAGATTAGGAGTGAAGCAAGAATGCCCATTATCACCAACATTATTCAATAACGCATTACAAATTCTAGCAATACCAATAAGAGAAGAAAAAGTGTTGGCTGGAATAAGAATGAGTAATGAGAAATTTAAAAAAAAATCTCTTTTTATAGACAGTATCATGGTATACTTGGAAAATCTAAGTGATTCAATTAAAATTGGCTATAACAAAAATTTTAGGAAAGTTAGCAGGACATAAAACTACATAAATCACCACCAATTCTAAATGTTACCAACAAAGCTCTGCAAGTTAAGATAGCAAGAGACACTTTATTTAAAATGACCATGTTCAAAATAAAATATTTGTGAGTATACCTGCAAAGATAAACCTAGGAACTATATGAACATAATTACAATGCACTTTTAATACAAATAAAAGGATATTAATTGTTCATTTGTGGGCTGTCAATGTAATAAAAGTGATAATTCTACCTAAACTAGTTATTCAATGTCATCCACATAAAAATGTCAAAATTATTTGTTTGAAGTACTACAAATAATGAAATTCATTTGAAAGAGCCAAAGGTCAAAAATATCAGAGGAGTTAATTAAAAATAAACAAAAATGAAGAAAATTTTGCAGTGCTAAAGTCCTGAACTTTGCTATAAGGTGGTAATTATCAAATTTATATGTTGTTGTGGCTGTTGTTCAATTGAATCTGTCTCTTCATGATCCCTTATGGGGTTTTCTGGGTAATGACACTCAGAATGGCTTTCCCTTTCCTTCTCCAGCTCATCTTATAGTTAAAGAAACTAAGGTAAAAAGGGTTAAGTGAATTGTCCAGGGTCACACAGCTGTTAAGAGTCTGATGCTAGATTTGAAATCAGGAAGATGAGTCTTCTGAGATCCAAACCTGGAATTCTATCCACTGCACTCCTAACTGGTTGGTATTTCTTCATGGGAATGAACCCAAAGCAAGACTATCTGGTAGTAGCTAAAAAAAAAAAAAAAATAGGTGGATCAGTGGAGTAGAATAGGTATAAAATACATATACAATACACTTTTAATACAGTAAATGACTATACTAACTACATGTTTGATAAATTCAAGGAGCATTTGTCAAAAATTGTTGGTAAAACTGGAAAGTCATCTGGCAGAAACCAATATTTTACACCATTTACCAAGACAAGATCAATATTTAAACATAATTAAATTAGATGATGATGGGCCATATCACCTATCAGATTTATGAATAAGAGAAGAATTTATGAATAAACAAGATATAAAGAACATTATGTGATATAAAAGGGAGTATTTTAATTACATTATTTTAAACAAATGAAACAATATAGCCAGTACTAGAAGGAAAGTAGATAATTGGGGAGACAATTGTATAGCTTATTTCTTGGATATTTCCTACGTATTCAGTGAACTGAGTTATATTTCTAAAAATATCAGGCAATTTTTAGAGAAGAAATCAAAGCTATATGTTATATAAATGCTCTAAATCATTATAAATTAGAGAAAGGTAATGAAAACAACTGGGAGGTGTCACCTCACACACATCTGATAGTAAAATGATAGAAGGGGGATGACAAATGGTGGTGGGGATGTGGAAAAATTGGGACACTAATGCAGTGGCAGTGTAAATGTGAACTGATCTAACCATTTTGGAGAGTTTTAGGACCACAGCATTTTGTTCTATACAAAATGTCTATGTCTTCCCTTTTTTAGTTTTTCTTCCTTAAATAATATTTCCGTTTCTTTTCTTCTCTTGTTCTATGTATCTGTACCTTTCCATTCCACTATGAAAAGCTTTAAGTTCCCTGGTTTCTTCTTTTTCTCCTTTTTTTCTAAATGATTACTTGAGCAAAAAGTTAATTGAGCATTAGCTCAATGCTCAACTTCATTAAAGACACAATATGGAATAATGATAAGTCCTTTGGATTTATAATCAGAAGACTTAGTTTTAAATTCTGACACTCACTTTTTTGGGTGCAATTTAAAAACCCTCCCTGGCCCCTAATTCTTTCATTTGGAAAATGAAGGAGTTGCATTAGAAAGCTATTAAAGTCCCTTACAGATCTAAATAATGATAGTTTGGGTAATAACTACTCACAAGGATCCTTGATTGAAAAGGCCTCAACCCTATACTGGTCTTCACCCTATTAATCACCAACTCTAATTGTTTCCACAGTCACGTTGTAAGATCTTTGAGGACAAGATACATACATCCTACTCTTATTTCATATCTTTGTAGATCTTTTTAGTGTTGATCCAGAGGAAAGCACTGAAAATATTATTGAAATGAATAGAAACATAGCAACAAAACTGTAGAAATTTCTTTAGAAGACAGTGCTTGTTTATTCTTATGTTCTTTTAATCAGCTGTCTGATTTGATGTTTAAAAAGTTGCAGATCTAATCTAAGATCTAATCCCTACCCCCACATTTCCAACACAAGAAATTACAAATCAGTCTCCAATATCTTCATCTGCTAGTACATAATCAATTTTTATTCAATACACTTTCCAAGGGATTATTTTAAGGAATTGCATTAACAATGTAAGTGGTTATTTCAATGGCTGCTACAATGTCAGGTAGCGTTTTCAAATTGAAGAACTTACCATCAGTACGTTAGTTGATCTTGATGCCATGTTCATCCTCAGTGAAAATATTTGTCAACATGGCTGAAAATATCATGCTAAAAAGCATGGGAGCAAGCACACACTCCATTGGTAACTGGGAAGGCATGAGAGCTTTGTCCATTATCCAGAACCCAGGCAAACATGTCATCATGAAATTGACATACAATATTGATAAACTTCAGTCAAATAAATTTTGACATAATTATCCATAAGCCCTCATGACTAACAGTGTCAAAGGCCTTCATCAGATCCACAAACGTTGTGTACAGACCTCTGTTCTGCTCCTGGCATATATCAACTGTTCCTCGGCCCTTTTTGAAGCCACGCAGTCTCTCAGGTATATGCCCATCTTCCAGGTGAAGAATCAACCTATTAAGGAGAATTTTGCAGTAATGACTAAGAGAGAGATTCCCCTGTGATTGTGGCAGAACAATCTATTCCATTTAACCTTATAGAGATAGACAATGGAGGCATCCTTGAACTCCTGGGGAATAACCTCCTCTTGCCATATAACCTGGAAAATTTCAGGCAGTTTTTGTATGATCAATAGTCCCCCTACCTTGTAAATCCCAGCTGGAATAGAATCAGCTCCAAGTGCTTTGCCATATGACAGGGGCCTAATGGCCCTCAAAGTCTCTTCTTCAGTTGGAAGTTCAGCTAAGGAGGAATTGACTTCAACCTGAGGTACATGGACAATGGCCTCAGCATTGATTGATCTGTTGAGAACACTAGGGAAATGTTCAGCCCGTCTCTCCAGGATCATGTCCTTATCACTAATCAATGTGGCTCCATCACTATTGAGTAGTTGTGATGCACTATAGGTTTTTAGTCCGTAAGTAGCCTTCAGGGAATCATAGAAACACTTTGGATTGTTACTATCAGCATAAAACTGAATTTCATTTGCCTTCTTACTGAGCCAGAAATCCTTCATCTCTCTAATCCTTGCTTGTACTTGCTTTTGATAGAATTAAATGCTGCCTTCTTAGATGTGGATGAACTATCCTGATGGTAAATCCTGTGGAGTTCTTGTTTTTCATTTAGCAGCTTCTGAATTTCCCCATCATTTTCATCAAACCAGTCTTGGTGTTTGCAAGTGTTCTGATCAAGATGAGCAAATGCAGTGCTGTACACCAAATGTCTTAAAGCTGCTCACTCCTTTTCTGCTCCACTGTTGCCAACTATGTGTTGGTTCAACTTTCCCTCAAACATATCAACAAACTGTTCATGATCGGAGAAAAACTCTAATTTGTTGACTTTATTTCTTATGGTAGTCATTTTGCCTTGGGGGTGGCACTATTGATGAATTTGAAGTTCTTTAATTTGAAAAGGTTACAAGCCAAGACCAAAGTGGAGGGAGTGTTAGTGCATGATTTTCTATTTGCAGATGATTGTGCTCTCAATGCAGCATCTGAAGCTGAGACGCAACAAAGTATGGATCAATTCTCTGCTGCCTGTGCTAATGTTGGCCTATTAATTAACACCAAAATAACACAGGTGCTCCATCAGCCACCACTACACCATCCATACATGAAACTATTGCTTACAACAAATAGAGAAGATTTGAATGCTGTGGAAAAGTTCACTTACTTTCCAGGGATGTACACATGGGCAATGAAGTTATTGCCAGATGTAGCTCAGTGTTTGGGAGGCTCCAAAGAAAGGTTTGGGAGAGAAGAGGTATTAAGACTGACTACCAACATGAAAGTCTACAGAGCTGTTGTGCTGACCTCATTGTTATATGCTTGTGAAGCATCCACAGTCTACCAGCGCCATGGCAGGAAACTGAATAGTTTCCATTTGAACTGTCTTAGGAAGATTCTGAGGATCACCTGGCAGGATAAGGTACCAGACACTGAGATCTTTGCTCAAGCTGAACTGCTAAGTATTCAAACTGTGCTTCAGAGAGCTCAACTCCCATGGGCTGGCCACTTTGTTCAAATTCAAAATGTGCGCTTGCTAAAAAGACTATTTTATGGAGAACTCGCATTGGGGCAGGCAATTGCATAGTGGCCAGAAGAAGCGATACAAGGATACTCTCAAGGTCTCTCTCAAGAACTTTGGATTTGACTGTGCAACATGGAAGAAGCTGGCAGAGGACCATGCAGCATGTTGTGCCCACAAAGGAAAAGGTGCTGTGCTCTTTGAGCAAAGCAGAATTGAGGCAGCACAAAGTAAATGCAGGATGCACAAATTTGGGATATCCACCCCAAATATTCAAACAGACTATCTGTGCCCAACCTGTGGTAGAGCATTTTGAGCTCATATTGGTCTATTCAGTCATAGTTGGAAACACTGAAATTTTACTTCACAATGGTGATGTCATTTTGGTCCTCTTCAAAAACGAAGGACAACAACCAATCACACCTTCAGGTACTGGGCAGAATTATTTGTTGGTACTGTTTCAATTTTCATATATTTTCACTAGTGTTGTCATCATTTAAATTGAATGATGCTATATTCCCATAAGAATATGTTTTGGATTTGAAATTGTATTTTTATTTATCTGTTTAAGAGAAAATAGCAAAATAATTTAATCTTCTTTCTGTACTCTGCTTCTTCCGTCTCATTCATCTGTTTCTCTTCTGTTTCCAGGCCTGGAAACTCACATTGTTTTATGTGGAAGAAATTTAAAAGAAAAATCCTTGAGTGAAATTAATATAAATAGAAAATAATTTGAAAAAATATATGAAGTTATGAGCTCAAAATCACACTTGCAGTCTTCATTTTACACCAATCCTTCTCTACATTTCTTAATTTTTTATTCTAAAATGAGCAATTTATTTGTAATCAAACAAATGTGTATATGTAAGTTGCATATATGTGTGTGTGAGCACATGTGCATGTATGTGTTTATGTGTGTGGGTGTATCTCAGTTACTATAGCAAGTACTTTGTACTCAGTAAAAATCGTTAAGGAATTTGAAAAACAACCTTGTAGAAATTTTTGTATATATCAACATCTAGCATTATGTACTGAGATAAGCTCCAAGTAAGGATTTGGTTTACAACTAAAAATAATGACCTTATAACAAATTAGAGGAGTAAGAAAGAAATTAACTTTCATATTTGTAAATATAGGGAAAATGATCTTGAAACAAGTGATTAAGAGAATAGCAAGGGATAAAATGAACACTTTTGATTATATAAAGTTAAATTTCCATAGGAAATGAAAAATAACAAGATCATTGATCTATAATTATTTGCAAAATAATTTTAGCTCATGCAAAACATCCACCATATTCAGGCAGCTCAGAGAAAACAGAGATCACTTAGCCAGAAAATTGTCTATTTCTTTGCCAAACAGAGAGTTATAACTTATGTAAAAGATAATGTTTTATAGTGTAATTCTGAAATATTTGACTTCAAATCCCTTTGTGTGTATGAATTTATGAACATGTAACATGAATAAGCAATGTTGAAAGAAATTTATTGGGACTAAGCTATCATGAAAATCTTTTATAGATTACTTTGAGTCCAAAGTGGAAATTAAGATAAGAATCAGAAATCTAGTCATACAATTTGCTAAGTTATTTTTAGTTAAGTGTGCATTTTTCAAAATCATAATACAATCAGAACTTTGCTATATATCTATGGAATACAACTTCCTTAATTCTTGAGTACTATTATTTATTAATTAATCAGAACATCACCACTCCTTTTTTGTTCATTGGGACAATGGTTAAGAAGAAAGTAAAACACGTTTTAACCTAAATCAAAATCTAATTCAAAACATGAAGGAATAAAGACACTTAAAAAAGAGAAAAAGGTAAAAGCGCACAAATGAAAGATTCCAGTGTCTTTGTAGTCAACTATTGTACAGTGATAATTGACATTCATGGTGATCGTGATCCTAAAGCACAAGAAGATCCTAGTTATTAACAACAGCAATAACAAAAAAACAATAAAATCAAATTCAGAATGTACATTCAAAGAAATTTACAAATGTATTTCAGGAACAATTCCAATTATTTATCATAGCAGAATATTCCCTTAATAAGAATATTCTGTTGCTCAAATATTCTGGCGAGGGAAGGATTTGCTGTAGAATGATCATGCAAGGGAAGTTTAATTTGCTTTGTAAAGTTCAATCATGTGTCATTTTGAACTATATACAAGCAAATTTTGAAGGGAAATTTACTCTATCATACATTTAAAATTGAAGGAAAGTTAGAGGTGATTTTTTCCAATTGTCTCATTTTACAAATGAGGGAAAATGAGGTCCAGGATAGTGGTGGAACTAATTTGTACATCTTTTTTAAGATTATGAGAAAATATTTCACAGTGAAATGAGGGTGAGCTGTCAATACAACATGTAGTATTTATCATGAAGTCTTTCTTGAAATGAAAATTTGCCACTGCACATTTTCAATACTCTTTTAAGTTCTGCTGTGCACATGAAATGCTTCTTTTCCCCCTTTTCTTATTTTGTATTGAAGTTTCAGTATTTAAGTTTATGGAATTTTTCTTTTTTAATGAAAAGAAGAAATGAGAATGATTAATCCCATATATATGTATAAATATATATTATATATATATACATATGCACAAACACACACACATACATATACATGTATATACCTATGTATATACATGTATATATTTTTAAAGCTTCTCATTTTTTTAATGCCAGTTGATTGTACCAGACTAAGACAGCTATATTCCAGTTTCATATTTAAATACATAATTATGTGACTTTGAAAAAATCCACTCTGTTACTTCTTTATTCTCATATGTAAAGTGTAGAATTTAGAGAACATGCTTAATTTAGAGTCAGAGGGACAAAGTTCAAATCTTAGATTTGACATATCTGACATTTTGCTTCTCACAATGCAACACCTTCCTGGATCTCATGTTTCCTCATCTGTAAAATGAAAGGAATGAACCAAATAAAATTTAAATTCCTTTCCACTTCTGAAATCTAAAAGTATTTCTAATTCCCTGTCTTTTATAGTTCTTTACCTTTATAGTATTGCTATTATAAAATATTTTCCTGGCTCTGTTCAATATATTCAGCATCAGTTCTACAACTCTTAGCATGTAACTCTGAAAATGTCTCCATCATTTCTTACAACAGTAATAACATACATATATTATTACTTGTGTAACCATTCTCCAAATGACAAGTATATTTTCTTTTAATGAGTCTGAAAGTATTTATTCAATATCTACTTTATGCCAGATACTCAGCTAAGCCTTGGGGATATAAACAAAAACCAACAAAAACATAATTCAAGCCAAACTAAACCAAGCAATCCCTGTATTCCTGGAGATCATGGTCTATTGGAGGAGACAACATGAAAACAGCTATGTATGAACAAGATGCGTACAATATAATGTAGAGATGATCAACAGAGGAAAAGCATTGCCATTCAGGGAGAAGAAAAAAAGCTTTAGTGTAAAACTGAAATGGTAGTTGAAACTTGAAGGTAGCCAAGGAAAGCAGGAGGCAGAGATGAAAAAGGAGGATATTCTAGGTATGGGGAGGGTTCAAAAAAATAAAACAACCATTGGAAAATAGTTATTTATATGAGTAACAGTAAGGAGGTCAGTATCACTGTATTACAGAGCACATGGTGGAGAGAGGGTACAGGGTACATGGTTTAAGAAGAAGGGAAAAACAAAAGGGAGCCAGATTGTGAAGAGTTTTGAATGTGAAATAGAAGATTTTATATTTGATCCTGGCATTAATAGGGAATTACTGGATTTACTGAATTCTAGAGGAAGGGTGATAGTAGATTTACACTTTAAGAAAATCACTTTAATGGCTGGATTAAGGACTGTTTGGCGTGGGAGAGCAAACTAAGGCAGACAATCTCATCAAAAGGTTATTGCAACAATGCAAGAATGAGGTGATGAAAGTCTTTATGAGGTCAGTGGCAGTGGCAGAAGAGTAAAGGGGAAATATACCAGAAATAAAGTAAAGATATAACTAATAGGAATAAACAACAGATTGTATATGGGGTAGGAGGAAGAGTGAAGAGTTGAGTATGATATATCAGTTTTGTGCCTGGATTACTGACATGATGATGGTACACTCAGAAGTAATATAGACATTAGTAAAGAGAGAAGGTTTTAGAGGGAAAGATAATGAATTTCGTTTTAGTGAGATTAAGATATCCAACCAACATCAACAGCTAAAATAGCTAACATTTATATAGGGTTTACTGTATGCCAGGCATTATAGTAAGTGCTTTCCATTTCTTCATTTGATCCTCAAATAACCCTGAGAGGTAGTTTACATTAGAACTTACTCTGATGAGGAAACTGAGGCAAGGAAAAGGTTAAATGATTTGGAGGCACACAGTTACCAAGTGTCTGAGACTAGATTTGAACTCAGATGTTCCTCACTGTAGGCCTGACACTCTATTCAATACACCTACCTAACTGCCTGGTCTGGTTGGAAATGTCTAAAGGGGAAGTGAAAATTTTCATATGAAGTTCAGGTGAGAATTTCAGTCTGGAAAAAGTAGATCTAAGCAACATCACTTTAGGATGGTAATTGAAACCCTGGAAGATTATAAAACTATGAAGTGAAATTAAAAAAAAAAAGCAGAAGAGTCAAACAAACCACCTTGGACCATGTAGCCCATAACACTGACAAATTAAGCCTGAAGCAACTTAAAAAGTAATTGGGAAATATTTTTTAAAAATAAAATACAATAAAAAATCATAAAAGTATTTTAAAATTATATTATAATATTAATATTTGGTTTTCTAAGTAAATACATGCCCATAGTGATCCATAGCAAACCATATATGGTTTAGTGGCACCAATTTTTATTTGAGTTTTGACTTCACTGATATAGAGAGAAAAGAAAAGAGAACTTAAGTTATAGCTTGGGTACAATCACACATTTTTGCCATCAAAAAAAAAAAAAAGATACTGCAAGTATTTTGTGCACATGACTTCTTTCCCTCTATTTTTTATCTTGTTTGTGGGTAAAGACCTAGTAGTTGTTTCACTGGGTTAAAGGTTATGCTCAGTTTATGAGCTTTGGGGGGAACCAATCAAAATTGCTTTCCAGAATGACTGATTTACAATGCAACCAGGCATTAATGTGTCTGTTTTTCGCAAAGCCTTTAGCATGTCATTTTCCGTCTTTTGCCAATTTTGGCAACTTTTTTGGGTGTGAAGTGACATCTTGGAGGTGTTTTAACTTGCATTTTTCTAAGTATTTGCACTTTAGGACATTTTAAATATGGCTATTGATAGCATGGATGTCTTCCTCTTTAATCTGTTTATTCATAGTCTTTGATGATTTATCAATTAGAGAAAACTATTATACATTTAACTCAACTCTTACTGCAAGGATTTTGTCCTCATTTACATGATTCCATTTTAATTTTACTAAGTGGATTTTCTTTAACAAAATCTTCTTTAGTTTATGTATTTCTAATTGTCCATTTTATCTTCTGAAATTTTTTTATAATTTCTCTGTTTCTCTCTCAGTATCTCTGTCTCTGTTTCTCTGTCTCTGTCTCTCTGTCTCTCTCTCTCTCTCTCTCTGTCTCTGTCTCCCTCTCTCTCTGTCTCTCTCTCTCTCTCTCCTCCATTTTCTCTCTGAAATCTTTGTCTCTCCATGGATTTGACAGGGAATTTCTTCCTTCATCCTCTAATTTGTTTACAGTCATTCTTTATGTCCATTAATGTACCTATTTGGAACTTATCTTGGTATATGTTGTGAGTTGTTGATTTATACCTAATTTCTGCCAGGATAATATCTAGTTAACTCATTTTTCTTAAATAATGAGTTTTTGCCCTAATAACTAGAATTTCCCCTTTATCAGACCCTAGGCTACCATTCCCATGAAAGTCACTTTGAAAAAAAAAAGTCTGCATTTCTTTATGTTACTAATTCAGAGCATGTTTCTGATGTACATAAATCAGATGGTCGAGAATATCAGAAGGGTGACTTCGCTTCCTCCCCTCTCCCATATGTGTTTTTCAATTGCACTTTCAGCCCCACAATGACTAAAATATTTTCCAAAATTATACATCATTATTCCAAAAAAGTTACATTTAGAAAATTTCCAAGAAAAAATTCAATAGGCATGGATCTTGCCAGCCAAGTAAGAAATTCAAATGAATGCCATAGTTGGTGCAGCTGCTGCTTGGCTGGTATGCTATATAGGGCAGTTAGTCTGGATTGAATGCATAACTTTTTCTGAGGATAAAACTGGATTGAATGGTCATGCAACACTAAAGATGCTGCTGGAGGGGAATGCCTTGGCATATTCAATAGGTTTCTCACCTGCATAGCCTGGGAAGCCTACAGAATTTCTCAGGCAGCTGTGAGGGCTAATTTGAGTCATCTATCTAGATGTGTCTTTACAAGTTTTTATGCCACATATTAACATAGTAGAGAGGTACCTGTAAAAAAACACTTAGAATATTAAGGTGATGAGGAGAATCCTTTCTCTTCCTCTCTTTCTCTCATTGCAATCATTGAAAAAATACAAAAGATCATAGATTTTCAATTGAAAAGACCTTAGTCATATTTTGGCTGATTCCTTTGTTTTACGAATGAAGAGACTGATGCCCAGAGATCTTAAGTGATTCACACAAGATCATACCGACAGTAAATGGAAGAGCTGGAATTTGACCTTGGTCATATGATCTGCATGCCCTTTCTAATCAGGAGCCTTTTCTACCTTACTACATTGCTTCACTGTGGGGCAAGTGGATCACATGATGGGGGCAATATTCTTTCTTCCAGAATTTCAAGAAGTCTGCTGATTATTATTTACTTAATAATGGGCTCACTCAGACCAAAAGTATATTAAACAATTGCTTCATCTTAATAATATTGGTAAGTACTAGATAATCATGGTAATTGACCTTCCTGAATGAGTTTAACATGTTAGAGAAGCTGCAGGGTACGTTGCAAATAACATTGAATCTGAAATACAGGAGCTGGGTTGGACCCAAGATTCACTACCCAACTGATGTAGACTTTTTCTGCTTAATTTTCTTGTCAATAAACTGAAAAGTTTAGACTTTAGGGTCAAAAATCCTTGCCAGCTTGAACTATATAATACTATGACTTTAAAGTCAGTTATTGCTTGAACTTATATCTTTTACCATTTTCTTACTATGTGTATACAAATTCAAAATTTCCCTAAACAAAATGTATTTTATTTATACAAATGCATCTCATTAAACTATCACTGCCAAATATAGCATTAAGTCAGAGTGGTATGTGCATTACGAGACAAGAGTTGAAGCTAGATAGTTGGACAAATCACTTAGTTTAATCTTGATTTCTGATTTTTGACTACCACAAAGACAGCTACTATGAATATTTATGTACAAGTGAGACCCTTTCTCATTTTTTCTATAATCTCTTGGGGGAACAGTCCTAGACACAGTATTGTTGGGTCAAAGGGTATGCACACTTTTGTAGCTCTTTGGGCATAATTCCAAGTTGCTCCCAAGAATGGTTGGATCAGATCACATCTCCACCAACAAAGAATTAGTGTTCAAACTCTCCCAGCTCTTTCCCAACATTTATCATCTTCCTGTTTTGTCATGTTAGCCAGTCTGATAGGTGTGATGTGGTACCACAGAATTGTTTTGATTTGAATCTCTGTAATCAATAATAATTTAGAACATTTTTTCTTATAACTATAGGTAGCTTTAATTTCTTCCTCTAAAAACTGCGTGTTTGTATCCTTTGACCATTTCTCCATTGGAGAATGACTTGAATTCTTGTACATTTGACTCAGTTCTTCACATATTTTAAAAATGAGGCCTTTATCACAGACATTAGTTGTGAAAATTCTTTCCCAGTTTTCTGCTTCACTCTTGGTATTATTTGCATTGGGTTTCTTTGTGCAAAAACTTTTCAATTTAATATAATTAAAATTATCCATTTTGCACTTCATAATATTTTCTGTCTCTTGTTTAGTCAAAATTTTCTCCATTCTCCATAAATCTGATAGATACACTATTCCTTGCTCTACCAATTTGTTTATAGCATCAATCTTTGTACCTAAAAGGAAGTTTTCAGAGGAAAAAATAAATCCATCCATACTCATATGAAAAAATGTTCTAAATCACTATTCATTAGAGAACTGTCAAATTAAAGAAAACACCTCTGAGGCATGACATAACATGTATTATATTGACCGATGTGACAAAAAAGGAAAATGAAAAATACTGGAGAAGATTTGGGAATATTGGATCACTAATGCATTGTTGGTTGAGTTATGAACTGATTCAAACATTCTGGAAAGCAATTTGGACCTATGCCCAAAAAACTAGAATCTGTACTTACCATTTGATCCAGCAATACCACTTCCAGGGCTGTATTTCAAAGAGATCATGCAAATGAGGAAAAGGACCCACACGTACAAAAATATTTATAGCAATCGCAAGGAATTGGAAATTAAGGGCATGCCCATCAGTTGGAGAACGACTGAACAAGTTGAGTTGTGTGAAAGTGATTGAATACTATTGTTCCATAAGAAAATATTAGCAGGCAAATAACATAAAAAATGTGGAAAAACTTGCATGAACTGATGCTGAGTGAATCAAACAGCACCAGGAGAACACTGTAGATGGAGAGAGCAACATTTTTGATGACCAGCTTTGATAGATTTTGCTCCTTTCAGCAATCCAATTAACTAAGACAATCCAAAAGACTCATAGTATCAAATGCTATCCACATTCAAAGAAAGAATTGTGGAGTCTGAATGCAGATTGAAACATACTAATTTCTTTCCTTTTTTTTTTGTTTTTTCTTTCTTTCTCATGGTTTTTCCCTTTTGTTCTTATTCTTCCTTTATAATCTGACTAATGTGGAAATATATACATGTATAGCTTAAATGAGATTGCATGCCATCTTGGGGAGGAGGAAAAGGAGGGAGAGAGGAAGATTTATAACTCAAAATCTTATAATAGTGAATGTTGAAAACTAAAATTAAATATATTATTTTTTAAAAAAGGTAATAATAGTAAAAAAAAAAAACATTAACTGATTTATCGGTATGCACAAAAATGTTCCATCCAGGATTTATAGGGATTTATTTATGAATCCAAGCCCAGCATTCCATCCATGAAACAGTCATGCCTTTCTCTTTCATTCTAATGTGTAAAAGTGAGTGTACATTTGTTTACTTTTGGATGTACTTAAGGAAACATATTATTCTGTGTTTTGATTAATGAATGAGATACACATAATTGAATTAAACAATTTTGTTTTCAATATTGTATAGCCACTCTTTCTTTGACAACTTTCCCCTTGTCTTCTTCACTTCAAAGCGTAGAAGGCCACTCTTAGGTGCACAGCTGTGTTGAAAGCTCCAGGTCCTTATTTAAGGTGTGCTAAACAAACTGAATGAGATGGATTTTAATCTCCAAATGGGATCATGATAACTAATAAGTCTAACCTTTCCTGGTGGATGTATGAAGCTAAAGGTACTAATTGATCATGTTGGCACTAAGCTGTTGTTCATTCTGCAAAGGGCATATTAATTCAAATTGATGTGATTCAAATTCAGCCTAATCAGCTACTTGACAGTCTGGGGTTTTGTTCCCAGTTATACTACTATTCTCTATCTCATGTCTTTGGCTTATAGATTTATAAAAGAGCTTAGCCACACACCATACCCCACCCACATACAGAAACATGCACACTTACATGTGTACATACATTATACACACATACACACATTCCTTAAAGAAATTAGAATCATTTACATATTCCACACAATTAGTAAAATTGGTCTGAATATTGACTTTTTTTTGGGGGGGGGGGTTCACTTCTTGGTTTGGATTAGTATAAGAAAGTCAGAATGTATAGATTATAATGAATTATATTAACCTCAGATATTTTATTTGCTTGGATATTAGGCTGCTATAATGGAAGAAAATGGGACAACTGAAATTGTTTTTTTTTGTTTGTTTTTTTGTTTGTTTTTTTTTGCTGTGCTTTAAGTTAACAAATTAATTGCAGTATAAGTATAGATACTACTTTGTTATTCATGCAATTAAGAATAACTTTTTGTGATGCAGACAATCTGGGATGTACTTGACTTCAATATTGCATATTCTTCCTCAAATATTCATTAAGCAATTTTTCAAGAATCAATTAATTGAAAATGAGAATTTTCAAAATATTTCATTGAATTCTTTCCTTTATTTTTTTCTCTGATCTTAAATTTACCCAAAATTTAAAATGAGGACAAGTTGATATGGAAAGGATGAATTTTTGTGACTACATGTGAGCCATAACATTTGTAATGTTCATAAATTTATTTGGATTATAATTGTGATTGCTGAAAAATTTGACACTATTTAGAAACAAGAAGTAACAGCCCTCTTTTTTCTTCTTTTGTTTTAAATCTACAGAGATCAGGCTACTTAAATCAATTATTTATTTCATTCATACAAACAGACTTCAGGAATTAAAGGAAGAAATGTTTATTCTTCCTTTTTTATATATTTTTATTCTTTATTTTTTATTTTTATTTCTTTATTTATTCTTTGTTCCTTTATTTTTTATTCTCTATTTATTGATTCTGAAGTAACTAAAAATTAATATGTTTGTGAGACTTATTGTATAGATGCTTTCATTGCCTAATATACTCCCTTCTGAAAGAAGACATTCTACATTATCTTATCATTGCAGGAACCTGTTTGATAGGTTTTATCATTCTTCAGTCAATTTTTTTTTCCTTTTTCCAAGATGTTCACTGTTTTTTTGATGCCTCCCATTTCCATTTCCATTTTTTCTTCTATTTTTTATTTGATTTTTAAAATCCTTTCTGAGCTCTTACTTATTGGGAACCTGGGACCAATTCATTGTATTGGTAAATTGGGAGAGTCCAACTTTCTCGCATTCTCTTTTGTATTTGGTGTACAGAGGGGAAAAAAAAAGAAAGAAAAACTTTTGTTTCTTCCCCCAACTTCAAGGTATTATAATCAGTTTTTTAAAATATTTCTTCCGTATTGTGAGTGTCTGTCAGGATTATTTTTATAGATAAATTTTCTTCAAGGTGTATGCACACATAATTTTTCTGGATATTAATTAATTGATTTCATTGGGAAAAATTAAAAAGAAGATATCAAGATGGAAATTTGCAGGTAGAGCAGGTATCATTCAATATTTTTTTCTCACATCATATGCTTGTATTTAACTAGCATATTGCTACTCACATAGATGGGATTTAGTAAGGATCTATTGCAAGAACACATGAAGAAATAAAGAGATGATTGAATGAAGTGTTAGAGTGTTAGGCCTGAAATTTCACTAACTTAAGGAAGTGTTGGTAATGGCAATGTGTTTGATGATGCAGGTCCATGATCTTCGTGTATTAGATTCTTAAATTATCTAAATTTGTAGTTCTAGAATGTTGTCCTAGACAGTGAGAGATCATATTATTTGTCCAGAGTCACAAAATGTGTGTCAGAGTTAAGGTCTGAATTCAAGTGCTCCCAATTACTATGTGAATCTTTTATCCAATATGCTACTCCAAATATCGTTGAATTATATGAACTGGTAATTTTCATACATAGGTATTTCATAATCATCTTGTATATTTATAATTTTCCTTTCATTCTCTGGCTTTTCATAATCCCTTGAAGCTAATTCATTCTTTTTCTGAGAGTGCTTTGCAAACGCTTTCATGTCAATTTTTTGTCATAATATAGAGTCAGAGTTTTAATTAGAGGGAAATATAGTAAATCCAGTCAAATCATTAGCAATTAATTGCTTGTAATGAGTAAATGAAAAAATATTCATATTGTATGGATCATATAAACATGAAAATTAATTTTGACAACAATGGTAGTCAAATTTAATCGTATTATAAGCAACTTTAGAAAGTGACAGAGGCAAAACTGCAATCAGAGTTTGTAAATCTTTTGAAATAATATAAAACAATTTCATAACTACATCTGAGAAAACATGGAAGAGATAACTATTCCATTTTACATGAAACAAAAGCAACATTCACAATTTCATTTTTGTATGAAGAGAATGGGAGAAAAAAATGTTTAATTGTTTTTAATTTATTTTTTTTCTGAACTTGTCTGATAACTTCAACATTTGATTGATTATATTGTTATCAGGAAACAAACTAAAAAAGAAAAGCATGCCTAGAATGACCTTGGAAAAATACATAATGAGCTAGATTGCAAGTGAAAAGGTGAAGACACAGACAAAGATAAAGACAAAGAAGTAAGAAGAATGAGGAAGGGAAAGAGGAGGAGGGGAAAGGAGAGACAGTTGAAGGAGAATGTAAGGCTAAAGAAAGTGGAAAGGGTAGGTTCAAAACATAAAATTTATCCTATTAAAACTAATGATTGTAAAGATGGTGGAGAGAAGTCAGAAACTTGCCTGAGACCTCCCTTATTTTCCTCAGACATAGTCTTAATTCAAGACTATAAACAGAATCTAGAGCAACAGAATCTATAAAAACATAGAGTTTTCCAGCTTAAGAAAAGAACTTCAGGAAAGTCTGTTTCAGCTGGGTCAAAGGGGAGCACAGCCTGATACAGACAGTGTTTCATCAAGCCAGGAGGAAGCTATTAGTCATAGCAGAGATAACAACAGAGACTCCTTGGTCTAGCTCATCAACTCAGTAGCACAATAGGCCAGGTGAAGGGCCTCCAGTTCCAGAGCAAAAGGCAAATTGCCAGTCCATAATCCAGGCAAAAGCAGGTGTGAATATTCCAGACCATTGCAGCACAGCAAGGCAGCCACTATTATCTGAGGTCCTGGAGCAGAAATTCACTGACCAGAAAGCTGGTTCCCAGTGCAAGAAGCTTGGAACAGTGCTGTCTGTGACCCATGAGCAGAGTTTAACTTTAAAAACTACAAATTGGCAAAACAAATCAGCAAAAAGCAAAAAAGATCCTTGTTCTAGATAGCTATTAGGCTGATGGGGAAGACAATAACACAAACTCAAAAAAGGATAATGCCATCAAAATGCCAACATATGAAATCTCAGAGGGGAATAAGATGAATTTGTCTCAGGTGCAAAAAGTCTTCTATAAATGAGTACAAAAAAGTATTTTCAAAGTCAAATAAGAGAAATAGAAGAAATATTTGGGAAAAAAAGAAATAGCAGTTGTGCAAGGAAGACTGAAGAGCTTGGAAAAGGACAAACAAAAATTGACAGAAGAAAACATTCCCTTAGAAACTATAGTTGAACAAATGGGAAAAAATGCACTGAAGAAAAGAACTCCTTAAAAAGGAGAATTGGTCAAATGGAAAAAAAAAAGGTAAAAAAAGTTAACTGAAAGAAATATATGTGTGTGTGTGTATATACATATATATGAAACACGCAATAAAAATCTATTTACAAAAATTTGGATTGAAAGATTGAAGTAAAATATTTCATGCTATCCTTAAAAAAGCTGAGTTAGCATGAGTTACAAAATATTTCAACAGTAAAGCATTAAGAGGGAAAAATGTGAAAATATTATGTTAAAATACTAATGGAATAATTAATGAAGAGAAAATAAAAAATAATAGAATAATAAAAAGAAAATAATCCTTTAAAAGTTAGAATTGGGCAGTTGAAATCTAATGACTCTATGAGATGCCAAGAATCAGTCGACATCAAAAGAAAAGAAGAGAGGAAAATGTAAAATACCTCATCAGAAAAACAAGTCACCTAGAAAATAATTCCAGGAGAGATAATTTAAGAAATATTGTACTGGCAATCTGTTATTTAAAAAAGGGGGGGGAAGGTACAACATTAGTATAAGGTTAATGATGGATGTGGGGGAAGAATTAAAGATTTTCCCTGCCCATCAATAGGCCTCATAACAGAAAATGCTATTCACTTTCAGAGAAAGAACTATGGAGTCTAAATTCAGACTGAACCATCATACTTTCCTTTTATTTTTCCTTTTTCATGGTTTTTTTCCCCTCTTTCTTCTGTACCTTATTTTCTGACATGACTAATGTGGAAATATATTTAATGTGATTGTACATCCACAACCTTTATCAGATTGTTTGCTGTTTTGGGAAGAGGGGAAGCAGAGGAGGGGAAAACATGGAACTAAACATCTTTTGAAAGTTTATGTTGAAAATGATCTTTAAATTAAATTGCAAAAAATAAAAGTACTTTTAAATGGAAAAATGTAATGAAATGAAATAAAATCTAAAACCAATAAAACCAACATACCTTCCATATTTGTGAGGTCAAATAAGACAATATGGTTTGTAAAACTTAAACTACTTCATAAATACCAGCTACTATTATTTGTAAAGTATTTCAATATTAGAAAAAAATCCTATTGATTTGTTTTTAGTAATATTTGCCTATTTATTCTTCTGTTTTGTAAAACATAGGTAGCAAATATTCTATTCTATATGAAGAAAATGACAACACATGAAACTGCATGCCAAAAGTCATTGATACAAAATAATGTAAAACAAAAGTCTCAATCCAAAGGAGCTAGAAAATGACTCGTTGCAGAAGGGAGGGGGGGGAGGAACAGCACCTACTTACCTAAACACTATGAAAAACTCCGTAAGATATCTGTAAAAAGAGTATCTGAACATATTTTAGGGTGGCAGAATCCAAAAGCAGACAGACTGCAGCAGATATCCAACCCAAGACAGACTGAAATGTTCACAGGAAGCATATGTTGCATGTCCCTGGAGAAGCAAAGTGGACCCCTACATAACAAAGCCCCACAGGAAGCCCCAAGTTATGTGAAGCAGCAGCATGGTGGTATCTCAAACATATCAGGCCAGGATGGGCATCCACTGGAATTGGGTAAGGGAGAACCACAGAACACCAGGCAACTGCAGGAGCCGCTCCTGAGACTATCAGCCTACAGATTAAATATCTTGAACTATTTGAACTTCCAGGAGCCTAGATGGCAGGGTGATCAGTAAATATTCTATTTCTCCTCTTGTTAACTTTGAAAAATCCAGAGAATATTTCCCCAGGAAAAATACTGGAAGAGTGGGATCAGTCAAATAGGCAAACAGTGTTAACCCATGCGGCTAGGAAAATCACAAAGGAGGTGGGGGGGGGGGGGGGTCCCTCTTGTTGTGGCTGAATGGGAACAGTGCAGGAGCAGAGCTGTCCCAAAGAGCCCCACTGGAAAAAGAGATTCTGAGCACCAGGGGGTGGAGCCTGCAATCTTCAACACCAGGAACCTAGCTGTCCTGCAGGACAGTTAGGAGAATAGGGAAGACATTTGTGCAAACACTAGTTCACCAACTACTGAGGCTGCTTGTGTTCAGGAGAGGAGGCCTCATGTGACCAACAACACTTCCACCACAATTAATGCAGCTAATTCCAGTGTAACTCAGGGAAAACTCAGAAAGATTTCACCTGGCCTCTGCTTTGGCACATCAGCAAGCTCAACACCAGGTAAGGTACAGCATTCTGGCTTCTCGCTGAAAGAACCAGAGGCCACAATACACAAAGCCTCAAGTTCCAAAAACAACAATCATAGGACAGAGCCCGCTGTGCCCCAGAAGCAGAGATACACTTTAAAATCCAGGAAAAGTGTGAATATCATCAGCAAGAAACAAACCAGAAAAGATAAGACCATAGAATCATTCCATGGGGACAAGGACCAAAACACGAATACCAAAGAGGTCAGCATTGAGACTGTACTCCCATCTGCAACTTCAGAAAGGAATATGAACTAATCTCAAGCCCAAAGAGCTTTCTTGCAAGAGCTCAAAAAGGATTTACAAGCTAAATTAGGGAAGTAGAAGAAAAATCGGCTAATGATTTTTAAAATGTGAAAAAAAGAAATCACAGAAGAATTTAAAAGGAAAATTAGACTAATAGAAAAGGAAGCACAAAACCTAATTGGGAAAACTGAACGAATGGAAAAGGAAATACAAAAACTAACTGGGAAAAGTAACTACATAAATGAAACAACTGGACAGATATAAAAGAGGATGCAAAAGTTAACTGAAGAAAACAATTTGATAAAAATTAGAATTGAGCAAGTAGAAATTAATGATTCTATGAGACATCAAGAATCAGTCAAACAGAATCTAAAGAATGAAAAGATAAAAGAAAATGTAAAATATCTAATTGGAAAAGCAATTGACCTGAATTCAGAAGAGAAAATCTAAGAATTATTGGTCTACCTGAAAATCAAGGTGTAAAAAGGAGCCTGAACAATGTGTTCCAAGAAATCATCAAGGAAAACTGCCCAGAATTCCTATATCCAGAGCGCCAAATTGTCATCTAACGAATACACTGTTCACCTCCTAAAAGAGACCCCAAACTAAAATCAACAAGGAATATCATTGCCAAATTTGAGAACCATCCAATTCTTAGAGGACAGGTTGGGAGAGTTACAGTAGGAAATAAACAGAAAAACTATACTAGTAGGGGACCTCAACCTACCCGTCTCTGAGTTGGAAAAATCTAACTTCAAACTAAATAAGAAAGAAGTTAAGGAGGTGAATAAAACTCTTGATAAGACAGATATGACAGATCTCCAGAGAAAATTGAATGAGAATACAGAGGAATATATCTTTTTCTCAGTGTTATATGGCCCACGTACAAAAATTGACCATGTACTAGGCCATAAAAACTCATAATCCAGAGCAGAAAGGCAGAGATACTCAATGTATCCTTCTCATATCATAATGCTATAAAAATTATATGTAATAAAAAGCCATGGAAAGATAAACCAAAAACTAATTGGAGGCTAAATAATATGATTCTAAAGAATGTGTTAACCAACAAGCCATGGAAGTAGCCTACAACTTCAGTCAAGAAAATGTCAATAACAGCCAACCTACCAAATTATATAGATACTGCAGATGCACTTTTTAGAAGTTTTATATTTTGGAATGCCTACATGAATAAAATAGGGGAGTTCAGTGAATTGGGCATGCAGCTAAAAGAGATAGAAAAAGAACAAATGGAAAATCCTCAAGTAAACACAAAATTATAAATACAGAAAAGCAAAATAGAGATTAATAAAGTTGAAATTAAGAAGACTATTGAACTAATATGTAAAACTAAGAGTTGATTTAATGATAAAACCAATAAAATTGAGTAACCTTTGGCCAATTTGATTTAAAAAAAAAGAAAGAAGAAAATCAAATTACCAATATCAAAAAGAAAAGAGTTAACTCATGCCCTATGAGCAGGAAAATAAAACAAAAATTAGAAATTACTTTGCCAAACTGTATGCCCATAAATTTGACAATCTTAATGAGATGGATGAATATTTTTAAAAAACATAAATTTCTCACATTAACAGAAGAGGAAGTTGAATATTAAAGAAATCTATCTCGGAAAAAGAAATTGAATAAGCCATCAATGTACTCCCTAAGAAAAATCTCCAGGACCATATGGAATTACAAGCAAATTTTCTAAAACTTTTAAAGAACAATTAATTTCTATACTATATGAACTATTTGTGAAAATTTGGAAGGAGGAGTCATCCCAAATCCCTTTCATGATTCAAACATGGTTCTGATACCTAAACCAGGAAGAGCCAAAACAGAGAAAATTAAAGACCAATTTCTCTAATGAAGATAGATGTACAAATTTTAAATAAGATATTAACAAAAAGAGTATAGAAATTTATCATGAGAACAATACATTATGATCAGGTAGGATTTTTACCAGGAATGCAGGGCTGGCTCAGTATTAGGACAACTATTAACATTATTCATCATATAAATAACAAAGCTAAAGGAAGCCACATGATTATCTCAATAGAAGTAGAAAAATCTTTTGACCAAATACAACACCGATTCCTATTGAAATCACTGGAGAACATACTGATAAATGGAATTTTCTACAAACTGATAAGCAATATCTATCTAAAACTATCAGCAAGCATTATATGCTAGATGCATTTCCAGCAAGACCAGGGGAGGAACAAGGATCCCCATTATCATCACTGTTATTTGATGTGGTACTAGAAATGTTAGCTGTAGCAATAAGAGAAGAAAAAGAAATTGAAGGAATTAGAATAGGCAAAGAGGAAACTAAGTTATCAATCTTTGCAGATGATATGATGATTTACTTAGAGAATTCCAGAAAATCACAATGTTCCTAGGAGTTTCTCTTTTTGGCCACAATGTTCCTAGGAGTTTCTCTTTTTGGATCTCTTTCAGGCGGTGTTCTGTGGATTCCTTGAATATTTATTTTGCCCTCTGGTTCTAGAATCTCAGGGCAGTTTTCCTTGATAATTTCATGAAAGATGATGTTTAGGCTCTTCTTTTGATCATGGCTTTCAGGTAGTCCCATAATTTTTAAATTGTCTCTCCTGGATCTATTTTCCAGGTCTGTTGTTCTTCCAATGAGATATTTCACATTATCTTCCATTTTTCCATTCTTCTGGCTTTATTCTGTGATTTCTTGGTTTTGAAAAAAGCCATTAGCCTCCATCCGTGCCATTCCAATTTTGAAAGAACTATTTTCTTCAGTGAGCTTTTGAATCTCCTTTTCCATTTGGCTAATTCTGCTTTTGAAAGCATTCTTCTCCTCATTGGCTTTTTAAACCTCTTTTGCCAATTGAGTTAGGCTAGTTTTCAAGGTGTTAAATTTCTTCAACACTTTTTTGGTTCTCCTTTAGCAGGGAGCTGATCTGCTTTTCATGCTTTTCTTTCATCTCTCTCATTTCTCTTCCCAGTTTTTCCTCCACCTCTCTAACTTGATTTTCAAAATTCTTTTTGAGCTCTTCCATGGCCTGAGGCCATTGGGTGGGCTGGGACACAGAAGTCTTGATTGCTGTGTCTTTGCCTGATGGTAAGCATTGTTCTTCCTCATCAGAAGGGAAGGAAGGAAATACTTGTTCTCCAAGAAAGTAGCCTTCTATAGTCTTATTTCTTTTCCCTTTTCTAGGCATTTTCCCAGCCAGTGACTTGACCTCTGAATATTCTCCTCACACCCACCTCGCCTCCTGATCCTCCCAGCCAAAGTTTAGGGTCTGAGATTCAAATGCTGCTTCCAGCCTTGGGGCTTTTGGCGGGGGCAGGGCTGCTATTCAGTATGAAATTATGTTCAGGTGGTCAGGTCGGGGCAGGGCCACCTCTCAGGCTCATTTCCCTAAGGGGGTTTATGCACAGACCTTTCACAATGGATCCTGGCTCCCGCCCGCTTGGGGAGCCCTGGTCTGCCACCACCTCTCAGCTTCTACCTCCCGGGGGGGCCTGAATTATGGGGGCACCCCACTCCCCTCTCAACCCGCCAAAGAGATTCTCTCACTGACCCCCGTCACCTGTAGGTGGAGGGACTTGTGCAGCCACTGGAGATCCCATCCCTGAAGCCTGCTCGGATCTGTTTCTCTCGGTGCCGCAGCTGGGGTAGGGCTGCACTCAGCTCCCAGTCCCGGCGCCCAGTCCGCAGCACAAAGGACCCCCCGCGAGAGGTTTGCAGGTCTCTCTGGAACAGAAATCTCCCTCGCTCCAATATTCCGTGGCCTCTGGGTACAGAATTCACCGTGAGTTACTACCCTGTAGCCGTTCTATGGGTTGTGGGTTCGGAGCTATGTGTATGTGCGTCTTTCTACCAATTCCAGAAAATCAAGTAAAAAATTACTTGAAATAATCAACACCTTTGAAAAGTTGCAGGTTACAAAAGAAACCCAGATAAATTATTTGCATGTTCATATATTACTTACAAGGCCCAACAGAAATTCCATTTAAAGCTACGGTAGACACCACAAAATATTGTGGTGTCTACCTACCAAAACAAACCCAGGGACTAAATGAACACAACTACAAAACACTTTTCACACAAACAAAGTCAAATCTAAGTAATTGGAAAGACATCAGTTGCTTGCGGGTAGGCTGAGCCAACTTAATAGGAATGACAATTCTAACTAAATTAATTTACTTTTTCAGTGCCATGCCAATCCAACTACCAGATAATTATTTTCTAGAGCTAAAAAACATAATATCAAAATTCATCTGGAAGTACAATAGGTCCAGGATATCAAGGGACCTAATGAAAAGAAATGATAAGGAAGGTGGCCTAGCCCTACCAGATCTCAAATTGTATTATAAAGCACCAATCATCAAAACCACTTGGTACTGCCTAAGAAATAGGGGTTCGACCAGTGGAATAGGTGAGATATTCAAGACATAGTAGTCAATGAATCCATCAATCTACTGTTTGAGGAAACCAAGGACCCCATCTTCTTGGATAAAAAATCTCTGCTTGAGAAAAATTGCTGGGAAAACTAGACAACAATGAGGTGAAAACTTGTCATAGACCAATGCCTGACACCATACAAAAGAGTAAATTGCAATTGAATATATGATCTACATTTAAAGACTGATACTATAAACAAATTAGGGGAGCCAGGAATAGTATATTTGTAACATTTATGGAAAATGGAGAAATTTTTGACCAAATAAGATAGAGAAAACATTATGAAGTACAAAATGGATAATTTTGATTACATTATATTGAAAAAATTTTGCACAAACAAACCCACTGCAACCAAGATTAGGAGGAAAGCAGAAAACTGGGAAAGAATTTTTGCAACTAGCATTTGTAACAAAGGCCTAATTTCTAAAATATGTAGAGAACTGCATCAAATGCACAAGAATACAAGTCATTCTTCAACTGATAAATGGTCAAAAGTTTTCAGAGGAAGAATTTAAAGTTATCTATAGTCATATAAAAATGCTCTAAATTCCTATTGATTAGAGAATTGCAAATCAAAACCACTCTGAGATACCACATCACACCTGTCAGATTGGCTAACATGACAAAGCATGAAGATGATCAATGTTGGAGAAGATGTGGGAGAGCTGGAATGCTAATTCATTGTTGGTGGAGCTGTAAGCTAATTCAGCCATGCTGGAGAGTAATTTTGGAACTATGTCCAAAGGGCTAAAAAAATGTACATACCCTTTAATCCAGAAATATCACTTCTAGTACTGTATCCCAGAGATAATAAAAATGGAATAGGGTCTCACATGTCCAAAAATATTTATAACAGTTCTCTTTGTGGTGACCGAAAACTGGAAATCAAGGGAATGCCCATCAGTTGGAGAATGGCTGAACACACTGTGGTATATGAATATAATGGAATATTATTGTATTGTAAGAAATGTTGAACAAGAAGACTTCAGAAAGGCCAGGAAAGCCTTATATGAACTGATGCTGAGTGAAAGAAGAAATCTGTACACAGCAGCAACCACAGCGTGTGAGGAATTTTTCTGGTAGACTTAGTCCTTCATAGCAATGCAATGACCTAAAAAACTCCCAAGGAATTCTTGAGTGAAAACCCCTTCCACATCCAAAGAAAGAACTACAGAACTGAATTGCAAAATGAAGCAGACCAAATTCTCTTGTGTTATGTTTTGTTTTGTTTTATGGTTTCTTCCATTCATTTTAGTTCTTCCATACAACATGGCTAAGATGAAAATGTCTTTAATTGGAATGTATGTATAGAACCCATATATATCATTGCATATTGTCCTGGGTAGGAAACGGGGAGGGAAAGAAGGAGGGAGGGGAAAAAAATTAAGATATATGGAAATGATAGTAGAAAACTAAAACCAAAATATTTTTTTTTAAATGTAATGTTTCTATTAAAATTCTTTAAATGATGATTTAAAGGACTCTCAAGCAATTCTAGAGAATGATTCCAAGCTCTCCAAACTGCTACTGTCTGATGTCTCTGATTTAAAAGAATGTCTCTTCCAGAATTCTCTATGAATATATTCTAGTCTAGATACTCTTCTTGCTTTATTTTCTTTCTTAAATGCCACCACTACTTCCACATGTGATACATGGAATATAGAGGAGGAAGAGTCCAAATGTGAGAATTTCAGTGCCATTGCCAATGAAAATATGTTGCCATAAAGAAGCTGGCACATCTTCTTTATTTTGTGGCTGCTGGTTATTCTCTTTCCAATTTCATTTACTAAAGCTCTCAAGGCGATCTGAATTAGCTAGGTCTTAAGCCAAACCTTTTTTTTAAATTATTTTTCATTGGCTCATTTCTTTCTTAGCTGCTTTTTACTATTTTCTGTGGTGATACAGAAACATCCTATTCTAATGTCTTCTGCACTGTGGAGGTGATTCTGGGCTTCTGAAAACTATGTTAGCTAAGTGTAAGATCTGGAAGCTTCTGATGAGTGGGAAAGACTTCAAGTATGGTTCCATGGTTTGCAATGAACCAGATTAACTATGCTGAGAGGTTCTTACCACCAGAAGTTTGGCCATGAAATAAGAATTTATTTGTCTTTGGTGAGTCATAAAATAGATACAAAAAAGACTGGTTCTCTGTTGTAGTCAACCTTTTTCAATTTCTGGGGAAAATGATCGTATCAACTCTATTATTGTATGGACAAATATGTTCCACAGACATTGAAATGTTTAAGAATAAAAGGCTCTTATTTTTATCAGTGTATTGGTAAGAAATACATCCGAAGATATTAAGAAGCACAAGATACTTAAACGATATGAAAATAATTTAACTGGAAGATTTGGAAAATGAAATATTTGCCATATGCCAGGTTAGTATTCTTTATGAGGAATTGACATGTAGCACATTGACTTGCACCTCAATGGAAGGGTTTTCTGAATATTTTGTTGTCGTTGAGGAGTATTTTAAAAAATGGCTCAGTTCCTATATAGCATTGGTCCTTTAATACGGTGTAAATTAATTATATACCAGATGTCTTAAAACGAAACTATAGAAATAATTTTGTTCAGCAACACTATAACTATTAACATCAAGAAAGAAGTTGAATAGAGAGGTATATTTTCTAAAAAATGCATTCACTACTTTTATATGGGGTGTCCTGTTCAAAACCCATTTGAAAGGACACTAGTAATTATGGTATTCTCCCAATGCTCCTTCCATGAGTTATGTTGCATGATTGTGTCACTCCCTAGAATACTATTCTGAGCATGAAAATCTTAGTCTTGCAAAGGAGATTGGTCTAGTAATGTACAATAGATAAAATAAGTTGGTGAAGAATACGTATTCTCAAAATTTTGTCACGTAGATACTTACATGAGCTATCCTTTGAGTTTCTCCTTTTAAAAATATTCCTTACAAAGACCCTGACATAGGATCACAGTTGAATATGATGAGGATAATCTAGATTGTATTTTGAAATTAGTTATTGAATTAATGATCCCAGGTTGCTCCCCGCCACTAAAATCATTTTATCTATTAGCAGAGATGTGATATAGTTGAAAATCATGGATCACAAATTCTCAAAACAACCAAAATTTCTGGCAATTCAAAGGTAATGAATGAATACACATATGGTGAATATAAACAATGCATAGCATATTGTAAGACATAACTTGAATATGAGATATGACATCAAAGATACCATAAAATGTATGAATGTCTCAAAAGAAAATCGATGGTCATCATATGAGATTAAGTTACAACATATATATTCATTCAACTTTATAATCATTTTGAAATAGTGGAATTCTTCAGAAAATGGTCTGGAGGACATTGGAGAGGTCTTTTATGGAGAATTTCGGAAAGATATAGATGTGAAAATCACAGGACAAAAAGACTCATGAAATAGTGTGAGGGTCCAAAATCCTACTCTGCTTGAAAATCTTGTGACTAGGATCTCTGTACATATCTACTGAATCCTAAAAAAAATAGCCATATCCCATATTTTTTCTGTTGTCTAAGACTTTTCAGTATTAAGAGATGTGACAATTTTTTTTTTGATTCTATTGATTCTATAGCACTGTCTGAAGGATACAGAATTCTCAGCATTCAATAATAAGGCCATCAGAGGAAGACTTTTGTGGATAACTTTTCACATTGCATTTCATTATATTACACTGAAATGACTGTCAAAAATGTTAAGTTTTCATTATTTTATATTAAATATTTCAGTACTCTAAGGAATTAGTGATTTTTTGATATGTATATTCATTTCAATGAGTCATGTCACAACTCATTCATGCCTACAAATCATAATCAATTATTGTCCATGCTCTCTATAAGGACAGATAATAGATGTAACTAAAAATATACTTCTAGATTTGAGATATTGTGGAATTTCTGTAAGTTTATCCTACTATTGGGCCTAGAGCTTGAAAATGTTATTATTGGGGAAACGTTCCAACATGTACAAAAATATTTATAGCGGCACTTTTTGTGGTGGCCAAAAACTGGAAATCAAGGTGATACCCTTGGAGAAGGGCTGGACAAATTGTGGTATATGAATGTAATGGAGTAATATTGTGCTATAAGAAATGATGCAAAAGAGGACTTCAAGAGGCCTGGAAAAACTTATATGAACTGATGCTGAGTGAAAGGAGCAGAACCAGGAGAACTTTGTACACAGCAACAACCATGGTGTGTGAGGAATTTTTCTGGTAGACTAAGTTGTTCATAGCAATGCTAGGACCTTCATGGAATTAAGGAGACCGTTTTCTCTTGTGCTATATTTTGTTTTGATTTGTTATATGATATCTCCCATTCATTTTAATTCTTCTATGCAATGTGACTCAGGTGAAAATATATTTAATAGGAATGTATGTGTAGAACCTATATAAGACTTCAGGCAGTCTTAGGGTGGGAGTGGGGAGGGAGAGGGGAACAAGGGGGTAGAAGAAGAAAAATCTAATATATATGGAAATGATTGTAGAAAACTGAAAACAAGCAAAATAATTTAAAATAAAAAACAGATTTTTTAAAGAAAAAAAGAAAATGTTATTTATCTACATGTCGCCCAAATAATTTTAAACATTCATCTTTATTTGTCAAAAACTTTTCTGAAAGAACTTAATTTACATTATTAATATTTTTCAAAATGTTTACTGGACAAATGATTCTTTCCATCCAACATGAAAAAGGCAGGTTCTCTCCCCAAAAATAATTCTGTTCTTAGAACAATGAGAAAATGACTGTGTCTAAATAAACAAACAAGAGACCTCATATGCTTCCATTTAAACTTGGTTTGTTCAGTTTATAACACTACGTATTTGAATAAGAAATCATTAAAAATCTAAAGGTATTTTAAAATTGTACTTAGCCTGGAAAGGGAGATATTTAAGAAGATAGACACAACAGGATGTGAATTATAATTCGCACCTTTTTCATTGTTACATATAAGACTATTCTGAGCTCCATTAAATGCACAAGGTGTGAATTATTACCCCATAATTCACATTGTCAAAAGGTTTATTATGCTTATAAACAAGTACTTATACAAATATTATTTTATTAAAATATTTAAAATCTTCTGATACTTCTTTTAGAAGGAAGAATGATGGAAAATGAATGTGAATGAGAGTAAGACCAAACAATCTTCATTTTTAAATACAGTAATTTTTTACAGATAACAAGTAAAATGTAATGTGCCTTATACTTTCTCTTTATTGATTTGGGGCTATATTCCCATTTTAACAACAAAGTCAGCTTAACTAGCTTAGTGTATGTGACCTCCCATCAGAACATTCTTTCCTGAATCTCCTCCCCTGCTATGTCTCTTAACAGCGCTTCAGAGCCAGCTGACCTTTCTGAAGTTTCACTACTGCTTTTTTAAAGGCTTTTGGCTTAGTTCCTCAGCACAAGAAAATCACCAAAGTATCCCAGCTTGCTTCTGAAGTGCTCTAGATAGTCTGGAGCTAAATCCAGTGTTTGCTTTTGAAGGTGGATTGTCTGTCAAGTGCTCTCAGTTGTGGGTGGCCAACCTGCACTGGAAATGTAACTTTTGCTCTAAACTGACTGTTAGTCCAGAGAAGTTCTTGTTGGGTGGTTAGTCTGCTTTCAAATAGAGATTGGCATCTGATGACTTAAATGTGGAGTAATGATAAACCTCTTAAAAATAGTTGATAATTAGAAGGTCACCAACCTGGCTCCTCTGCTTCTCCATTTTCCTGTTGTAACCATTTCCATCTTTGGAAACATTTACCTTTGTGTTTTCCTTCTTTAAATTAAACTACACATTTTCAGAAGAAATAAAGACTCTGAAAAGATCAGCAATTTTGTCCTCTGTTGAACAAGTCAATGGTTTTTAGTTCAATTATGCCATAATTTTTGACTACCTTCTATGTGTCACAATCCTAACTAGGAAATGTGCAAAAGGCAAATACCATACAATGCATCTAGGGAAAAATGACCTTGAAAAATTGTAAGAATGGAAGAGAAGGGTAGATCATGTTATTTCCATGTGGTAGTAGCATAGGCAACAGAAAAAGGTCACTTTTAGAGGAGAAAGGAAGGTGAGAGATAATCGCTTCATAGTATACTATCTGGCTGCTTCCCATTTTAGGTAAACATTCATGTGGTCTGAGAGTTAGCCTCTAATCCAGTAGATCTGCAGATCTTTCTAACAACATCAATATTAGGGGTAACCTTCAGCTGTCCCACCCTAATTACATCTTGTACGATGCTATTCTACACACTGAGGATAAAGGAAAGAAAAACCAAGGAACAGTCTCATAGCAGAATTAGATATGTGGATGGATGAGTAAAATATAATTTAGAAAATGATTTGTACATCATAGAGGTCAATGAGAGTGGGCAAAATGCAAAAGTAGCATTGTTCTCAGCTGTGGGAGTTAAAGAAGGATTCAAAAAAGAAATAGTACCTGAGGTAAGTCAAGAAATAGAAGAAGAAAAAAGATTTAAATTGATGAAGGTGATGTGGTAGTGGGGGAAGGTAAGATTTCCTTGTAATCATGGGAAACAGCATGTGCAAATGCCTAGAGGTAGGAGAGAAGAGCATAAGATTGTGGAAATACGAATACCAAGATATTGTGGGTCCAAACAGTACAGAGAATCAAGGATAATACCTAAGTTAGGAACCTGAGAGACTGAAAGAAGGGTGACCTCTACAGAAGTAGGAAAGTTTAGAAGACAGATATGCTTTAAGATACCTGAGTTTAAAATGTATGCCAGGACCTTAATTTTAATTTATCAATGGACAAATAAGTGATATGGTAAAGAAGCTCAATGAACACACTTTTTTATTTTTTCAATTTTTTCCATCCATATATTCATCTATCTATCTGTCTATCTATCTATCTATCTATCTATCTGTCTGTCTGTCTGTCTGTCTGTCTGTCTGTCTCTGTCTGTCTGTCTGTCTACCTATCTATCTATCTATCTATCTATCTTTCTTTCTTTCTTTCTTTCTTTTTCTTTCTTTCTTTCTTTCTTTCTTTCTTTCTTTCTTTCTTTCTTTCTTTCTTTCTTTCTTTCTTTCTTTCTATTTCTCTATTAATTTATTTGATTGTTTGCTTGTTCACTTGTTTGTGAATTAAGTAATTAATTTATTTAGAGTTTTCAACATTTATTTCCATAAAATGTTAAGTCCCAAATTTTCTCCCCATCTCTCCCCTTTCCCCACCCCAAAACACTGTGCATTCTGATTACCCCTTCTCCCAATCTACCCTTCTTTCTGTCACAGCTTCTCCCTTCCCTAATCCCCATCTTCTTAATGCCATCCTTCCAGGTTGTCTTATACTGAAAATCTCTTTCATTCTGTAATTTTGTGGCTTCTACTGCTCTAGAATTTGTTTATGGTCATTTTTTATAGGTATTTTATGGGCTATTGGGGGAGAACTCGAGAGCTAGGGTAGGTGCATCTTTCTGCTCCACTATCTTGATTCCACCCCTCTCAGTGAACATATTTGAATGTCTTGCATAGAAAATATAACTTAATCCATGACATCTGTTGAGGTCATCAAAAGAGGGAGAAAAAGAAAGATGTCCAGGACAAACTTTTAGGAAAAAGTATTCACAGTTAGGAGATATGACATAGATGATTTCAGGAAAAAAGACTGAAAAGGACCATAATGTGTGGTCTATGTAACTATGTAACATAGTAACTATGTTACTATGACCAAAACAAAGTTAAAGAAAGAGATTTTATCATTTAATGGTCAAGCTTTAGTAGTAAACCTTGTTGAAATTAGTTTGGTCCTTGATCAATACACATATGAACTATCTCAACCAATTCACTGCAAACTATCTTAATTGATGTTCTATGTTTTGTTTTGGTTTGCAAAATTACATTCAACTTAGCAACCTAATCCTGTGACCCTCACTACTTATGTGTTCCAGAAAAAATCATTTTTAGATGAATTTGTTTAGGTAAACAGGGTGTTTTTTTCTATTAATTAAGGACATAAGAATTGTCAATATTTTGTCAATAACTACACATATTCTCATGACTGATCCCTAGTAGGTTCTGTATATGTCTGTGTGACCAAAATTGTTCAGAAGTTATTGAGAATATCTTTCCATAATAGAAATAGAAGACATCATTTTCACCTAAAGAAAAATAGGGGAGAGATACTTAGTCATTTCTGTTGATCAGAGTAGAAATAAAATATGGTCTCTTTTGTGCATTTAACAGTAAAAAAAAAAACTTTTTTTTTTTTGTTGAAACAGCTAGAATGGATTAGGTGAGAAACTATGCCCTCAGTGTTTGATTGATTTGACCCATGATAAAGAGTTGTTTAAGAACTGGTCTTGTATATATTGACAAAGGACTACCAAATACAATAACAGTCATTTGGACATAATTAATGCTAATTTGCTACTGTTTTCATTGCAAAATAAGAATCCATATCCTTTTCCAACCATCCCTACTAAGTCAAAGTTAATAATGTCACTAGAATAATCAAAAAGGAATTGCAGCTATGTTTGTTCCTATGGAAGATAAGTATCCAATTACCAAAACTAGTTGTAAGAATGTGTTTGAATGGTAATGAAAAAGAAAGAATCTAGAACTTAACCCTACTTAATACAACTTAAAATTAAGAATGTGTCTGACATGAGACAATCTGCTTCCTAAATTAATTTTATCAGTGTATTTTTCACTCATTCCATTAAGTAATACTCATATATCTGGCTAGTGATAACTCAACAAGATTCCAAGTGGACTAAAGTTTTTCTTAGTTCTCATATAAAAGTGAAAGAATAGGATATAAGAGGGATCAAAAGCAGATATGGTATTCCCCAATGTCTTACAAACAAATGAAAGGAAGGATAACAACGTCTTTCAAACCTTATCCCTTCTTTTAACTCCCCCTTATATCCTTCATCTGATTTATTACCTGATAGTTGCTAAACTCACCTTCTTACCTCTAGTTCATTCCCTGGTCATGCTAAGCTCCACACTGATAGCCACAACTAATTTAGATTGGTAGTACAAACCTTGCAAATCCACTTGATGAATGAGAAAACAGGCTCAGAATACTAATTCCAAGGTCATGCTGTCCAAGATCATACAGTCGCTCAAACTCATAACAAGCAAATGATCATTAAAGGCATGGGTGTCGAATAGGTCAGCAAAGAAATATGAATAAATAAAACAAATGGAAGAAAGTAAAAAAAAATGGTATCTTGGAGGACAGAACATTTGATTTGATTACTAGTCAAAAAGCATCATTTTTTAAAACTAATCCTTCTTGGCTAACTCAACAGAATGAAATTTGTTTTCTTATTTTTAAATACAGAAAAGAGACCATATTGAACTTCTTTAATGAATAACACTGGTGGTTGAGGACAATCTGTCATTTTCTTTATTCAAACCATATCTTCCATATTATATGAAGAGATTTTATTGACAAAATATTTGATGCTAAATGTGGGTGATACAAAAAAGGGGAAAATGATCTTCCTATCCTCAAGAAGCTTACATTGTAATGGATTAAAAAAGAAATAACTTTAAATAGTGTACACAGAAATATCTTTCTGCAACTTGTATGTAAATAATGTATACATACACACATATACATACATAAACCATCCTTTCTAGTAATATATATCTATCCATCAATCATCTAACATTTATGGGATATAATCATTGAGGAAAGGAACTTGCAACTGGGAAATATGGAGGGGGGAGTCCACCAGAAAGTGAGGTTGGAGTTCAGTCTTCATGGAAGTCAGAGAAATTAAGGGAGTAGGTGTGAGAATATAGATAATCCCAGGTAAGGAACGTATCCAGAATAGTTGAAACATGGAGTCTCACATTCAAGAAAACAAGTAGCATATGGTAAGTGAACAGAAACTTGTAGTAGTTTACTGTTATAACTATCTGTTTTCTTAACTAATATTTATCCATGGAATAGGGTTTTTGAATTCAGATTAATTTCTGACCTATTATTAATGGACAAAAGGTCTCAAACTTCATATTCATTACTTAGCTTCTTTCCTGACAAATCCCAGTTCTGCACAATACAAAGAAGGTAGTCAAGAAATTCATTTATGTGATTTGGTAATTAATAAAAACAAAAAGAAAAATTACATTTATGAATTTAAAAGAAAGTGTTAAGTAATCCTCCCATTGGGAGAAAGGTAGGAGCTTAAACAAGAAAAAGTTTCCTTGATTCCATATCTTTACCTTGGTTAAGTCATACAGCTTATCTGGGCTTCAGGTTTCAAATCTTCAAAGTGATGGTGTTCGACCAGATGATCTCTAAGAACCCTTAATACCTTACACCTAAAAATCTACTATTGTTTACAGAGGAGGGGGGAAGATTAACATTTTTTATCACTTATGAACAGTCCCTCATTGGTAGTCTGGTGGAGCATATCATCTTCATCTCAGAAAAAAAATGTTTTTAAATACCTGTCTTTGATTTTCAATTTCAGTGAGAGGTTAGAGGAAATAAAGTTTAATTTTCCCCATCCAAATTCATGGATCCTCTGAAATCTATGGGAGTAATCAATGATTGGTTGGCTAATTTTTCAACAACCGGCTCATCATCATCATCATCATCATCATCATCATCATCATCATCATCATCATCATCATCAATTATCATCTGATTATATGGTATGCAATTGTATATGGATTCTACATATACATTCTAATGAAGCACTGTTCCACATTAGTCATGTTGCATAGAAGAATTACAATATATGGGAGAAACCATAAAAAACAAAAAAAAGCAAAAAAGAAACAAAAAACTTAACACAGAAGAAGATAGTTTGCTTCAATCTGTATTCCAATTCCACAATTTTTTTACCTGTAAGTGGATGACATTTTACATCAAATCCTTTGGGAATATTTTAGTCCTTGCATCGCTGTGACTGGCTAAGTCTATCAGAAGCATTCCTTGCACATTGTGACTGTTACTGTGCGTATTGTTCACCTGGTTCTGCTCCTTTCACTCAGCTTCAGTTCATATAAGTCTTTCCAGGCCCCTCTGAAGTCTTCCTGTTCATCATTTCTTATACGACCATAGTATTCCATTACATTCATATATCACAACTTGTTCAGTCATTCACCAATTGGTGAGCCTCCCCTTGATTTCTATTTCTTGGCCACCACAAAAAGAACTGCCGTAAATGTTTTTGCACATGTAGGAGTTTTTCCCATTTTTATGATCTCTTTAGGATACAACCCTAGAAGAGATATTACTGGGTGAAAGGGTATGTACATTTTTATAGCCCTTTGAGCATACTTCCAAATTGCTTTCCAGAAAGATTGGATCAGCTTACAACTCCACCAACCGTGAATCAGTGTTCCAACTCTCCGACACCTTCTACAACACTTATAATCTCCCTCTTTTGTCATTTCAGCAAATCTGATAGGTGTGATGCAGTACTAATTTTTCTTAAGGAGTTATTTTCTCTAGTTAGGTTTTCCATCTACTTATCCATCCATTTGACCAGTTTTACTTTTTTAGGAGCTGTCCTTCTCAGTGAATTTTTTTTTTCATTTTTTCAACTGTACTTTTTAATTACTGTTCAATTTTTCTTCTACCTCTCTAATTTAGATTTTAAAATCCTTGTTGCACTCTTCAAAGAATGGTTTTTGGACTTGAGACCAGTTTGTATTTCCTTTGGAGTTTTCAGAAATGAGTATTTTGTCCTCTTCTGAATTCATACATTGATACTCTTTGTTCCCATAGTAAGATTCTTTGAATTTTGCTTTTCTAATTGGATTCTTGCTCATGGTGATTGACTTTATCCTGGCTTATAAAGTAGATCTCTGCTTCTGGATCACAGGGGGCTCTGTCTCACATTTCTTGTGCTGGGGGTTAGAGGTATGGTTACTGCTTTTGTATGCTGTAGTCTCTGGTTCTTTTATCTAGAAGTCATATAATGCGGAAGTTTACCTGGTGCTGAGCTGGCTGGTGTGTTCCAAAGCAAAGGCCAAGTGCAATTTTTCTCAGTTTCCCCAGAGTTTCACTGAGGTTCACTGTGTGAGGTGTGAGAGAGGAATGGTATGGTCCCTAAAGGTTTCCTCCTCCCATAGGCCTGTGTTAGAGCATGGGCAGGCTCAGCATCTAGTGAAGCCAATCTGCCTGGTGTTTGTCCCACTCCACTGACTATGTTAGCTGCTTGGAGTTCTGGTGTTATTTACCTACTCCAATATCTCCTCGAGCTCAGGATCTGCTGGTCAGTTCAGATGGGGCTTACTGAGACACCTCTTATGTTGCACTGGTCCTCTTCAGTCACAGCAAGAGGGACCTTTCTTGACAATCTCCCTAGCCTCCAAAGCTAAAAGATTGCTGGACTCCTTATACTATCCCCACTATTCCAAGATTTTTCCTGGGGCAATAATTTTCTCTGTTTTCAAGATCAACAAGGGAAGGATGAGAATATTTACAGTTTATGCCACTGTCTTGGCTCCTGAAAGTTCAAGTAGATGACTTTGAAACATTTAGTCTGTGGGCTGACAATCCCAGGAGTAGCTGCTGCTGTGATCATGGGTCCTACACTTCTTTCTCATCCAGCTCTGCCAGACTCTCATCCTGTTCTGAGAGGTTTGGGAATCAACACTACAACTGTAGCTGTATCTTTCATGAATCTTTTCATCCTGCTCCCAATCCATTATGACCCAATATGTGCCAGTGCACTCCCCTCCACACCACTCCCTCCACCTCCCCCCCAAGTCTGGTGTAACAGATCCTTCCCTCATCCTTCTGGGCTATCCTGGACAGGAAATCTGATTCTGCCTCTCTAGAATTAGATCAGATTCACTTTTTAGATTTATCTGAAGGAATCTGGGGAAGAACCCAGGTGATGCACTGCATTCTTAAATTTGTGCATTTTTAAGATGCAAATGTTCACATTGAAAATTTAATATTTGGCTCTCTGAAGCTTGTTTGAGATGGTTCCTGGACGTATCTGAGTGCAGGGAAAAAAATTCCTTTTAAAAAGACAGTGTAAGAGAGTTCTAGGAGATTTTTTTAATAGTCAAATAATGGAAAGTTTTAATAACTAATGCTTTATTGTACCATATGAGGTGTAGCAGTTTGATGCCTATTTAATTATTTTCCATAATTCTTCTTCTATAACTGACATTTCATCCTTCTGTATTTTTTGAAATTATTTTAAGCATTTATAGTATTGGCAGAAGGAGAATAGTGCACTTACAGAATATAATTTAGTCAATGTTGACATCTTTATTTTATTAAATAAACTTAACCATGTGCATCAAAAGTATCTCTAGTTTTTCATTTACTTCTGCAAGTTTTTTATGTAAATCATATGTGTACTTCACAAGGTAATCCAAGATATTTAAGATAGTCTCACTAACTTAAAAAATATATTTATCTTTCTATCATTTTTCTCCTTTTTTCTTTTAAGGAGGATGGCTAATTTAAAGAATGACTGATTATTTGTTTAGAATTATCTTTTATCTCACTTTTTTATAAAACTACTCCCTTGATTTATTTTGGTTGATTCTCATAGACTTCCAAATATGCTATCATATCATCTGTGAACACATATTATAATATTTTATTATTTTATTACTCTACTTTTATTCTGTTACTGATAAAGCTAGCCTTCAAAATATTTTCAAGTGATAATGGTAAAAGTACAAAAGTTTGATTCGTAGCTTTTTCTTAATAGTGAAGCTTTTATTATTTTCCCATTATTTAGAACTTTGACTCTTTTGGAACAATAGTAAGGGAGGAATAGAAGGCATGGTCTGAACCTATGATACCAGTACAGGGAAATTCTTGTATGGACAGTCATGCCACAGCTCCAGATTGGTAACTGATACATAAATCATTTTCTCTGAGAGTTAGTAGGGAACCAGGAGGTTACAATGTTTCCCTGTGCCCACATAGACAGTATATGTCATAAATAGGACTGGAATTAAATCTTTCTGACTCCAAAGAAGATAAAAGCATTTATGAAATGCCTATAATGTAACAGGTAATATACTAAACTCTGTAGGTATTATCTCATTTGATCCTTATGACAAACCTAATCAAGTAGTGCTGTTATTATTACCACTTTGTACATAAGGAAACTTAGACAAACAATAGTTAAATGAGTTACCCAAAATCACATAGCTAGTGTCTAAGCCTCAGTTTGAACTTAGATCTTTTTGAATCCAAGTCAAATGCTCCATCTGTGGCTTTAACCATTCTGGCCTGTTTGCCTGCCTAGTATCCACTATGCAACACTTATTTTATTTCTTTGTGTATATATGCCCGGAGATTCAAGGGATTGTGATTCCTTAGTTTTTCAAACCAAATAATTGCTTTCTTCAGTTAATAATCAACTAGTCTTACTTTGAACAACTTTACTCCCGTATCTTTGACTTGTAGTATTTGGAAATTTCTTCCTTGGAAAGGAATCATAGGAATTTCCAAGATTGTCTTATATTAATGAATTGGATTTCTAAATAACAAGAAAGTTTGGCAAGCATTGTGTAACACAGCACCACATGAAAGTGACACAGCATCATCATTTAAAATTTATTTATTCACTCATTCATGCATTTATTTGTTTATTTATTCATTCTTTCTTTCATTTGTTTATCTATTCATTCATTTATTCATTCATTCATTCATTTATTTATTTATTTATTTATTCATTCATTCATTCGTTCATTCATTCATTCATTTATTTGTTTGTTTGTTTGTTTGTTTGTTTGTTTGTTTATTTGTCTATATCTATCAACCTGTCTATTATTTTATTGTTTATTTATTTATTTGTGGTTTTCAGCATTCATTTCCACAAGATTTTGAATTTCAAATTTTCACCCCATTTCTCACCTCCCCCACCCCAACACACCATGTTTTCTGATTACTCAATCCCCCATTCTGCCTCCCTTCCCTTATCCCCAACTTCTCTCTTTGCTTAGAGGGAAAGATAGATTTCTATACTCCATTACCTGTATTTCTTATTTCCTAGTTGCATTCAAAATCAATTCTCAACATTCCTTCCTAAAACTTTGAGTTTCAACTTCTCTCCCTTCCTCCATCCCCACCCATCCCCACTGAGAAGGCAAACAACTCAGTGAAGGCTATATATATATATATATAGTTTTGCAAAAAACTTCCATAATAGTCATGTTGTGTAAGACTAAATATATTTCATTCCATCCCATCTTGTCCCCTATTCAATTCTCTCTTTTGACTTTGTCAGTCCCCAAAAGTGTTTACTTAAATTACTTCCTCATCCCATTTGCCCTTCCTTCTAACATCATCTGCATCTCACTTATCTCCTTCTCCCCTACTTTCCTGTAGTGTAAAATAGATTTTCATACCAAGTTGAGTGTGCATGTTATTCCCTACTTAAGTCAAATGTTATGAGAGTAAGCATCACTTTTTTCTTATCACCTCCCCTCTTTTCCCCTCTATTGGAAAATATTTTTCTTGCTTCTTTTATGCGCAATAGTTTGCCCCATTTCATTTCTCCATTTTTCCTCCCAACATATTCCTCTCTTACCCCTTAATTTTATTTTTTTTAGATATCAACTCTTCCTATTCACCTCACCTTGTGCTCTCCATGTACATATATACATATAGACATAGATATAGATATAGATAGATAGACAGATATACATAGGTAAATAGATGATAGATAGATAGATATAGATAGATAGATATAGATATAGATATAAGTATAGATATAGACATATACAAATAAATAGGTAGGTAGATATATAGATACATAATCCCTCCAACTACCCAAATACTGAGAAAAGTTTCAAGAGTTAGAAATATTATCTCTCCATGTAGGAATGTAAACAGTTGAACTTTAGTAAGTCCCTTATGATTTCTCTTTCCTGTTTATGTTTTCATGATTCTCTTGATTCTTCTGTTTGAAAGTCAAATTTTCTGTTCAGCTCTGGTCTTTTCACCAAGAATGCTTGAAAGCAATATATTTAATTTAATAACCACTTTTTCCCTTAAAGTATTGTTCTCAGTTTTGATGGGTATGTGATTTTGAGCCTGAATCCTAGTTTGTCTGACGTCTGTAACAGAATTTTCCTAACCCGTCTATCCCTGAACATAGAAGCTTTCAAATCTTGTGCTATTCTCATTGTATCTCCAAAATACTCAAATTGTTTTTTCTTGTTGTTGTTGTTGTTTTTTCTGGTTGCTTTCAATATTTTCTCCATGATCAGGGAAATCTGGAATCTGGCTGCAATATTCCTAGGAGGCTTTCTTTTTGTTTCTCTTTCAGGAGGTGTTTGGTGAATTTTTGCAATATTTATTTAACCCCCTGATTCTAGAATATCAGGGAGCTTTTCCTTTCTATTTTCATTAAAGATAATGTGTAGGTTCTTTTTTGATCATGGCTTTCAGGTTGTCCCATAATTTTTAAACTGTCTCTCCTGGATCGATTTTCTAGGTCAGTTGTTTTTCCAGTGAGATATTTCACGTTGTTTTCTATTTTTTCATTCTTTTGGTGTTTTTTTTTTTTTTAATTTCTTGGTTTCTCATAAAGTCAATAGCTTCCATCTGCTCCATTCTAACTTTTAAAGAACTATTTTCTTCAGTGAGCTTTTGGACCTCCTTTTCCATTTGACTAATGCTGCTTTTTAACACATCCTTCTCCTCATTGGCTTTTTTGCCTCCTTTGCCATGTGAGTTAGTCTATTTTTAAAGGTGTTATTTTCTTCAGCATTTTTTGGGTCTCCTTTAGCAAGCTGTTGACTCGTTTTTCATGATTTTCTTCTATCGCTCCAATTTTTCCTTCCAATTTTTTCTCCACCTCTCTTACTTGATTTTCAAAATCCTTTTTGAGTTCTTCCATGGCCTGAGACCACTGTATATGTTTTTTGGAGGTTTTGGATGCAGAAACCTTGACTTTGATGTATTTCTCTTGTTGTATGTATTTTTCTTCCTCATCCAAAAGGATGGAAGAAAATACCTTTTCTCCAAGAAAGTAACCTTCTGTGGTCTTACTTTTCCTCCCTTTTTGTGGCATTTTCCCAGCCAGTTACTTAATTTTTGAGTCCTTTGTCAAGAGAACAGTATACTTTGTGTATCTGTAAGTTCTCAGTTGCTCCAAGGTGGCACAATCAAGCTAGAGGAGTTTACTTCTCTCCTGGCCTGTGCTCTGGCTTTTCTACCTAGAATCTGTGAGTAGAATTCCCTCTCCACAACTTCTTCCAACTCTACCATGCCAGTGCTCCTCCTCACCCAGGGCTACCACTCAAGATTGAGATCTAGAGCAGCTTCTTGATTCCCTAAGGGTCTTTAGGTCTGAGGGTTCCAAAAATGGCTGCTGCTGTTGCTGCCACCTGGGACCTAGGCTGGGCGGGGGGACCCTGCCCCCTTCTCAGGTGAAAGAGCTTTCTTACTGACCTTTCAAGCTGTCTCTGCTCTTTGTGGGTTGAGGGATCTGGGAACCTCATCTGCTGCTGGAGGCATGCTGAAGCCTCCTCTGAATCTCTCCCTGCTCTGCAGTACTGCAAGGCCAAAGTTGGGCTGTACTCTGCCCTGTGCCCTAAGTGATAGACCTTTCCTATCAGCCTTCCAGGCTGTCTTGGACTGGAAACCTCTTTCACTCTGTAGTATTGTGACTTCTGCTGCTCTAGCATTTGTTTAGAGTCATCCTTACAGATATTTTATGGGCTATAGGTGGAGAGTTAGATTAGGTCATCTTTCTACTCCATCATCTTGGCTCTGCCCCCCATTGGGTCTCTTATAAGTGAACTCTTCCAAGTTTCTCCAGCACTGTAGTATGTAACCATGGGAATATCACTTATGCCCTCCAAGTCTGATTTTTTACTACTATAATGTAGGGTTAGTAGCTACAACATACTTTATAGGGCTATTCTGAGGATCAGAGGAGAAAATATATGTAAATTGCTTCATGAGCCTTACAGTAATACATAAATCCCAGAACTTATGATCGCAGTAACATTTTCCTACACAGAATCTCTGCACTCCCAACTAAATAGAATTCTCTCTGAAGTTACAAATTATTATTAGTTTTTTCTCCAGTCTAAGCAATTGGGTAGAGGTAATTAATTCATGAATTTGATGTCCTAGAAGAATTCCTAGTCATAGCTGATCTTTTAAATAGTGTTTGCTTAAAATTGTTTAGTTATTTTCAATTTTACAGGATAATGAAAAAGATGGAAATAACTTTTCTATTTTTTTATGTTTACTGATTTGAAATCTATCTTATAGTTGAAATCTTTCTAGTATTGCTTTATCCCCTTTTTTCAATCCCCTTTGATGACAGGGATCATGTCATATGCTTCTTTTATATCCAAATGCCTCTTAACATTCATAACATGCATAAATTTTTTTTTTTTGCAGATTATTGTGTATTTATCTTGGATTCACAAAGACCTGTCTTCATATCCTGCCTTTACTTAAAAAAAAAATTCCTGGCCACAAGAAATTCACTTAAATTCTCTAAGATTCACTTTTCTTTTCTATGAAATGGATGGTAATGATAACTGTGGCATCTACTCCCCAGATTATTTAGAAGCACATATTATATAATGTGGCCATATTGGAGTTTATGGCAGTTTATTCCCCTATCACTACCCCATAAGCAATGTCACAGAAAGCAAGGGGTATATAACAGAGATAATAAAATCTTAATGTTTTAAGAAGGGGTGAAAACTGTCATGATGTGTGAATACCTTACTTTGATGGAACTATAAAAGCAACCTCATTAGGCCAACAAAAACAAAAAAAACGAATTCATCTTTGTAGGACTTTAGCCAAGTTAGCCTTGGGAAAAATTTTTAAAAAGTCTGTTAAGAAGATTGTGTATCAACAGAAACTCTCTGAATGATCAGACCGATTTAGGGGAGAAGGAGATTTCTGCTTTTCCTCTCCCTCCCCCTCCACATAAATCATGACATTTAGCTCTTTAAACAGGATACTGCCTGTCTAGAACTTAGAGAGTATAAGCCAGAGTGGAGAGAGCAGAGATAAACAGAAATGTATACAGTGAAATACTTGCTTGAAGAAAGAGACAGCTTGACAAAAGAGAAAACATATCTCTATGGATCCAACAGGATCTTAGGGCTGGTAACAGAGAATATAGAAGAACAAAGGATTCTCAAAATGAGAAAGATTTTCCAGGACCTTCATTAAGAGTTTTCGTTTGCCTTGTCATAGGAGTTCTCTATATACTTTCCACACAAGTTTTTGAATTCATTCTTTTCAGGGACACTGGGTAAATATGAAACAGTGTATTGTACTTTTATGTGTGTGTGTAGGGGGTGGGCTGTTTGTTGTAGGTACTGTTCATTATTCCATATTCAAATTTTTTTAAGAGTGGGTACTTGCTCAGAACTCATAGAATCTAAAAGCGGTCAACATAAGAATAAGAATACAATTTGGAAGACTAGTCAGCCAGATAAAGTTGTTAGATATATAAAGTTCTGTGCAGACTTTAAAGAAGTACATAAATGTCAGTTATTAGTAGAAAATCAATCACTTGCTGAGTTTGATTGACTTGAACTGATTTTAAATATTATACATGAAGTATAAAAATGGATAATATCAAGTGTTATAACCATTTATAGGAAAAGTTTGGGAAAGTTAATAAACCAGTGGTCCTGGAGTCAGGAAGACCTGTGTAAAAATGTACTAGGTTTGTGTTCCTGGCAAGTCACATAGTTTATTGCAGCCTTGGTTTTCTCAGCTGTAATATAGAGTTAATTAGAGAATCTATCTCTCAAGGTTATTAAGAAGCCCTTGAGATAATTTATATAACAGTTTAAAATTTTACAATTCTAAAAAATACATTATTAAAATTATTCATTCCCCTGAATAATATATTTATGATCCATTTCCTTAAGACTAGTTTCCAATCAAAGATAAAAAATAATTTTATATAGACACACACACACATACACACACACATATATATATAAAAGATAAAAAATTTAAAAAATGGTCTTCTGCCACATCAAAGGACATATTTATACTTTAGAACTTGTTAATAAGCTAAAAACCTTGAAAACATTAACTTTTTCTCCCTTTAAACTCCTCCCATATAAATGAATGTTCAGGTAGATTCTTTTTATGTAACTATTGTATTAGAATATAATAATTTATATATAAGAAAAGATTAAGTTGAGGACTCTTTTCTCCAGTGAAGAAAATACAGAACTTGCATATTTCATATACATACATAAATTTATATATGTACATATACATACATATGTATATGTATGTGTATGTGTGTATGTGTGTGTGTGTATACACTTCAAAGACAAAAAAATTATTTTCCTATTAGAGATGATATTAAGAATTGTGTTGTGAATAGCTGGACATTATATCATCTCCCTGTAATGTATTAAAACCAATTAAAAACATTACTAGACATATTTCTCCTCTACTGCTTAGGGAAGAATCAATATATTGAATAATTCATGCAGTTTTTCACTAATATTTTACTTTATCCAATTATAGCCTATTAACATTTTAATATTTAGTATTAACCGTGCTTAGATATGATGGCTAATCAATGTCTTATTTTACATTACATTGTTCTAATCAACTTGAATTTTGTACTGTTTTACCCCTTATTGGAGAAGGTCACATCTTAACTATTTGGAGAACTGGAGAAAATACAATCACACCCTGTGGGCATCCTTTCCTTTCCCTTGCTTTGAATGCCAGGACATTCCCATATTGACCTCACTTTCCCATATTTGTCAAATATCAATTTTCTATATATGTGGAGGTATTTTATTGCATTTTCTAAAATATCTTTGGAGTTAAATTTGACTTCTACTCTCCTTTTTGACTAATTTGTTAATTGTTCCATCCTTCTTACACCAAATATTGGCTTCTCAGTTGTCCTCCCTGCAACATTGTCTTTGCATTTACAAGACCATACTTTCTTCAACAACTTGAATTGAAAATTGATACATATTTTGAAACTCAATCTTGAAGAATAGCCTATGGTACTCAGAGTTTAAGTGACTTATCCAAGGCTACAATGCCAAAATGTTTCAGAAGCAGAACTTAAACTCAACTCCTTCTAACTCTAAAGACAATTTTCCATCTATTATGTACTCTTACTCCTTTGAAAGTCTAATGGTCATAATGTCTTATATTTGAAGTGACATTTTATATTAATAAAGCATAGGGAGGAAGCTCAGCATAATGTGTAAATTGCCGAGCAGAAGTCAAGAATAACAGAGTTCAGATTCTGCTGCCATCAGTTAATGTTGTTGTTCAGTCATTTTTGTCTTCATGATTCCTTTTGGGGTTTTCTTGGCCATGATACTGGAGTGGTTAACCATTTTCGTCTGTAACTGATCCAGTAGATCCATTTTGTCAGACAATTGGATGTTAATACACTTGCCCAGGGTCACACAGCTTTCAAGTGTCTGAAGCTAGATTTTTAACTCAGGTCTTCCTGACTCCAGGCCCAGTGATGTATTCACTGAGCTACCAGCTGCCTCTCCACCAATTCGTTGCTTTCATTGGCAAACCACTTAACTTTTTAGGGTATTATTTTATAGAAAAGTTGCAGAGTAATTAATGAATTCCCACACCAACAAAATCACTGGAGCTTGATGTAAGAAGGAAAAAATAAATAAATTGTCTAATTCTTATCCCTCATTCTCCTTATATGAATGGCCCATTTCCTTTTTTTATTCATACATAATTCATGCTATTTTTATTCATTTACTCTACATTATTGCCAGTATTATGTCAACAACTACTTATGTACACTATGTAATTTTCCATTTCCCTTTGAGTCACTTACAATTTTGATTCTTCAGAGATCATGATGTTTCATGATTTATGACTACATGGTATCAGGGGTGAATATTGTTGTTTAGACGAATATTCATGTTGAAAATAATGAAGTCAAAGATTACTTTTTTTCTTCTTCATGGAAAGTTTGTTATCTTTAAAAGATGTCCTTATTTGACTAAAATAGCCCAAGCCTGAATTCTTTCCCTGCTGTTTTCCACTTAATATATTATATATTTATTTATTTCCTGAAGAAAGCAGATCCATCTATGGACTTACAAACAATTCTTAAAACTTATTTGAATTTTTTTCTTTCAAAGTTTTATTTCTAATCAAACTTTTTGCTACAGCAAGCAAAATGTTTGCATTTTAGTTACCAGTTCTTGAGTATTACTTGAAATTATAACGTAATCATTGTCTAAAAGAAGATATATCAATTGCTTTGTATAAATGATGGCTGCTTTCTATTTGAGTTTTCTGAAGTTTCATTTCAGTACTATGCTCTATGACTACTAAAAAGTATTGATTAAACAGTTAGTGAACTGAGTAAATAAAATAATTTTCTTATCTTTCAGCAGAATCCAAATCCAAAATCCAGTCTTATTCATTGTCATTTGAATCACCGGAAAATGTTCACAATTTGAAGCAATTATTCAATACTCTGGTGGATCTTCTTTTAATGGTATACTTCCCAACTGCTTTATGCCTGGTCATTCTATGTGACTCATCCATATTCTCACATAAATCATTCCATGAGATTCCCCAAAACATACCAGGGATATTCTATTTCATTCTCTTATCATTACATTGATAACTTAGAGACATATAGACTATCCACTGATAACTACTTGCTCTTACTGTGCAACTAGCCCAAATATTTTTTTCAGTTCATGCATCTTTCTGCATCATTTGTGTCAAATCTCTTGCTCAATTCTTGGAATGTAATATTTTGCAATTTGTAGAGAACCATAATATTCCTTGACTTTGTCACTTGAGTGACCTTCAACCTGATTTCTTTAGAAACGGTGATATCCTATGACTTGCTATCATGCAACATCACCAAAATAATTACTATAAAGTTGACACCTAAAAAATGACAAATCATACTCCTTGCTCATTGCTCTTTCCCCTTCTAGTGATATGGAACATTTTACTGTCGCTATTGCAACATCTGATTGCACTGCCATTGGATGTTCCTGGTTTGAAACACCATTCATTGGTAAGTATCACTAACTGAAATATTTGAGAACTATATGATTTCCAGAATAACATTTGACCCCCTCTTGCATATGTACTTTATATTACTATGCTTAGTTGCATGTGGGATTCTTCTATAGTACTTTTTCCTGTTTGGTTTATATAAATTTTCTATATATTTTATTATGCTTATGTTCTTATGTTAGATAACAGATAACAAATTTTGAGATTAATCAGGTAGAGTTTAGTGTAAAACACTACTAGATTAGTATCCAAAAATTTTTCTGAATGACCTTCGCATCACAGAATCACCTCTTAACGAAAGAATGCATCATTATGTTTTGGACACTGCTCCAACTGTTGGCATAGTTTAATTCAATAAAAAGTGCAGTCAAATGAAATGAAGTCATGCTATACACAAGAAAATTAGAATATAAAGAAAAAAAATTTTAAAAAACAACTGACTATTCATTTCAAAAGTTCACATTTAATCTTTCCATAACTCATACATCTTCAACTTCCATGACTAAAAAGAGCATGAAATTTCAATTACAAACTCAATTTCCTGGGATACTAAAACAGAATGATGGAAAAAATAGTTTGTCAACTTGCTACTTGAAGATATTCCCTGAAAATATAATATCACTTTGGAAGAGTGCATAGCTTCAGCTCAGGTCATTATTTTGATAGTTTTGGCCTTAAAAGTCAGACAAAAGGGCAAATCTTCCATAAGACCAGTAGCAGAAATCATTGTCTTCTTATTTACAAATCTTAGCAAACAATAAAAATGATCATCTGAAAAATTATTTTTTTCTTTTTAAAAGAAATCAGTATGATCTCTGAAATGAATGGGCTAGATACTCATCATTGAAACTAGAAATAATTTCTTTTTTTTTAAGTCAATAACAAACAATTATTAAGCCCTTACTATGTGCAAGGCGCTGTGCTAAGTGTTGCAGATACAAAGAAAGACAAAAAATAGTCCTTCTTCTGAAGGAATTCACAGTATAGTGGGGAAAATAAAGTACAAACAATTATGTACAAGCAAGATATATAGAAGATAAACTGGAAACTACCTACAGAGGGAAGGTACTAACATTAAGGGAGATCAGGTAAAACAAGCTGTGGAAGGAGGGATTTTATATGGGAGTAGAAGAAAGGCAGAGAAGCTGGGAGTAAGGGAGAAGTAGAGAGGATATTTCAAGCATGTTAGACAGCCAAGAAAAATGCAGAGTTTTGAGATGGGTTGTCTTCTGTAAGGAACAGCAAGGAAACCAGTGTCATTGGATCAGAGTGTTGCATGAATACGCTGTAAGAAGAAGGTAGGAGGGAGCCAAGTTATGAAGATTATGCTTCCAGATGGATGACCCATATTGCTTTAAGCATCAGGAGATTTTATATTTGATCTTGGAGGTGACAGGGAGCTGCTACAGTTTTCTAAGTAAGGAGCTACTTGTTCAGAACTTTGTGTTCAGAAGATAATTCTGGTAGTGGAGGATAGACTGGAGTTAGGAGAGACTTGACACAGGGACAAAATCTAAGGTCAATTTGTAATGATTCAAGGGTGAGGTGAAAATGGTAAGTAGTGTCAGAGGAGAGGAGATGGAGTAAATGGAAACTGCTACCAAAGAAAAATCTATAGGAATTGGCAAAAGATTGGATATGGAGAAAATGAGAAAGAATGAGCAGTAGAGAATGACACTTTGGTTTCACTCAAGCCTCAGTGATTAGGAAGATGGTAGATTAGTAATACTCAAGTTAGGAAGAGGAGAGAGTTGGGGAGAAAGATCAAGTTCAGTTTGGGACATATTGAGTTTAAGAGGTCTATAGGAAATCCATTTCAAAATTTCTAACAAGCACTTGGAAATGTGAGACTGGAGATCTACAGAGAGGTTAAAAGGCAATGGAAAAGTAACTGATTTAGAATTTGTCAGCATAAAAATGATAATTCAACCCATGGGAATTGATTACAAATGAGATTTGTCCATATAACAGTATGCATTTACATTGACAAAGCATATATAGCTTGTGGTCCCTTAGCAAACTCACCAAGAATTGTCCTATTCTTTCTATTTTTTTAATGTTTATTTATTTATTTTTAGTTCTCAACATTCATTTCCACAAAATTTTGAGTTTCAGATTTTCTCCTCACATCTCCCCTCACCACACCCCAAAAGGCCATGCATTCTGATTACTTCTGCCATCAATCTGCCCTCCCTTCTAACACGCCCTCCCTTCCCTTATTCCTTGTCTTGTAGGGCAAGATAGATTTCTATACCCCATTACCTATACTTCTTATTTCCCAGTTGCATGCAAAAATAATTCTCAACATTTGTTCCTAAAACTTTGATTTCCAACTTCTGTCCCCACCTCCCTCCCCACCGATGGCCTCTGAGGAGGCAATCAGTTTAATATAAGCTACATGTGTGAAGTTTTGCAAAAGACTTCCACAATAGTCATGTTGTGCATGACTAACTACATTTCCTTCCATCTCATCCTGGCTTCCATTTATTCTATTCTCTCTTTTGACCTTGTCATTCCCAAAAGTGTTTAATTACTTCCTCACCCCATTTGCCCTCCCTTCTATTATCTCCCCACCCCACTTCTCCCCTTCTCCCCTACTTTCCTGTTTTGTAAAATAAATTTTCATACCAAATTAAGTATGCATTTTATTCCCTACTTAAGCCAGATATGCTGGGAGTAAGCATCCCTTTTTCCCTCACCTCCCTCCTTTTCCCCTCCATTGAAAAAGCTTTTCTTCTTGCCTCTTTTGTCAGAGACAATTTGTCCCATTCCATTTGTTCCTTTCTTCTCCCAATATATTCTTCTCTTACTCCACAATTTTACTTTTTAAAATATAATCCCTCCCTATACAACCCACCTTGTGCTCTCTGTATGTGTAGATGGAGGGATTATACACACACTGTGGGTATAATCTCTCCATCTACCCAAATATTGAGAAAAGTCTCAAGAATTACAAATATTATCTTTCTATGTAGCAATGTTAACTGCTCAACTTTAGAAAGTCCCTTACGATATCTCTGCCCTGTTTATCTTTGTATGCTTCTCTTGATTCTTGTGTTTGAAAGTCAAATTTTCTCTTCAGCTCTGGTCATTCATCAAGAAAGCTTGAATGTCCTCTATTTCATTGAATGATCATTTTTTTCCCTGAAATACTATACTCAGTTTTGCTGGGTAGGTGATTCTTGGTTGTAATCCTAATTCCTTTGATTTCTGGAATATCATATTCCAAGCCGTTCAATTCCTTAATGTAGAAGCTACTAGATCTTGTTTTATCCTGATTGTATTTCCACAATATTGGAGTTGTTTCTTTCTAGCTGCTTGCGATATTTCTCCTTCACCTGGGAACTCTGAAATTTGACTACAATATTCCTAAGAATTTTTTAATTCAGATCTCTTTCAGGAGGTGATATGTAGATTCTTTCAATATTCATTTTACCCTCTGATTCTAGAATACCAGAGTAGTTTTCCTTGATAATTTCATGAAAGATGATATCTAGGCTCTTTTTCTGATCATGGATTTCAGGTAGTCCCATATTTATTAAATTGTCTTTCCTAGATCTATTTTCCAGGTCAGTTATTTTTCTGAGACATTTCACATTGTTTTCTACTTCTTCATTCTTTTGGTTTTGTTTTGTAATTTCTTGGTTTCTCATAAAGTCATTATCTTCCATCTGCTCCATTCTAATTTTTAAAGAACTGTTTTCTTAAGTGAGCTTTTGAATCTCCCTTCTATTTTGGCTAATTCTGCATTTTAAAGCATTTTTCTCCTAATTGGCTTTTTGGGCCTCTTTAGCCATTTGAGTTAGTCTATTTCCAAAGGAGCTGTTTTATTGAGAATATTTTGGGGAGTCTTCTGTTGACTTGTTTTTCATGACTTTTTCCATTGCTGTCATTTTGCTTCCCCATTTTTCCTCCACCTCTTTTACTTCATTTTCAAAATTCTTTTTCACCTCTTTCATGGCCTGAGACAATTGCATATTTGCTTTGGAGGTTGTGGATACAAAAACCTTGACTTTGATGTCTTCCTCTGGTGGTAGCCATTGTTCTTCCTCATCTGAAAGGATGGAAGAAAATATCTGTTTACCAAAAAAGTAATCTTCTATACTTTTATTTTTTTCACTTTTTAGGGCATTTTCCCAGAGAGTTTCTTGACTTTTGAGTCCTTTGTCAAGAGGAGGGCATACTCTGGGGACCTGTAACTTCTCAGTTTCTCCAAGGTGGCACAGGCAAGGGAGAGGAGTTTACTCCTCTCCTGGTCTGAGCTCTGGTCTGGAATCAACCACAAGCACTCTTCTTCCCAGGATCTGTGCATGGAATTACCTCTCCAGAGCCTCCACCAGCTCCGCCAGGTAAGTCACAGCTCCTTCTTACTCCAGGGCTACCACTCAGGGTTGAGATCCAGATCAGTCCCACGATTTAAGCTGAGGACTTCTAAAATGAATGCTGTGCCACAGTAATTGCTGCCACCCTGGGGCCATACTGCCTTCTTTTCTCAAGCAGGTGAAAGAGCTTTCTCTTTGAAGCCACCTTTGGCATTTGTGGGTTGAAGAATCTGGCAACCGCAGCTGCTGTCAGGGATTCCACACACCCTGAGGCCTGCTCTGTTACTGTCCCAACCACATGGTCAAGTCCAGGCTGTGGTCTACTCGGTGCCCAGTAAGATAGACCTTTCCTGTCAGCCTTCCAGACTGCCTTGTACTGGAAATTTCTTTCTTTCCATCCTTTTATGGCTTCTGTCACTCTAGAATTTGTTTAAAATAGGTTTTTACAAGTATTTTGTGGACTATGGGGAGGGGAGACCTTCTACAGGACCCTCCTTCTACTCCACCATCTTGGTTCCATCCCTCAAATAGTAATGTTTTCTAATGCCTTTACTATTCACTCATTTTAACTATCATAGTTGATCTCCTGTGATGATCATATTACTTTCTAATTTTCCTATTTTGCTTATTTTATTTACTGTTAAGTGTAGTATTTCATTTTGCCTTGTGTTATCTTTAAGAGTTGTTGAACTTTTCCCCCAAGATGGCGACAAAGGTGAAGAAAGAAGCCATTGTCCCCCCCAAGACAGAAGCCAAGTCCAAGGCCTTGAAGGCCAAGAAAGCGGTGTTGAAGGGTGTCCATAGACACAAAAAGAAGAAGATCCGAACATCCCCCACCTTCCAGCGACCCAAGAAACTAAGACTAAGAAGGCAGGCTAAATACCCTTGGAAAAGTGCCCCTCGGAGAAACAAGCTTGATCACTACGCCATCATTAAGTTTCCTTTGACCACTGAGTCTGCTATGAAGAAGACTGAGGACAACAACATCCTAGTTTTCATTGTGGATGTCAAGGCCAGCAAGCATCAGATCAAGCAGGCAGTAAAGAAGCTGTATGACATTGATGTGGCCAAGGTCAACACACTGATCTGGCCTGATGGAGAGAAGAAAGCTCATGTCCGTCTTGCTCCAGACTATGATTCTTTGGATGTTGCCAACAAAATTCAAATCATCTAAACTGTATCCAGCTGTCTCACTGCACCTACAATAAAGTTTTCCCTGAAAAAAAAAGTTGTTGTCATTTTCCTTTATATTATCAAGTTTCTCCAAATGACAACATAATTTTGTATTGCTTTTGGAGACCTTTCTTTTCCTAGCATTAATAAGGCATGACCTAAATTGTAAAGGCATTAAATATGACTCAGAACCACAGATTATGAACTACTAAACCAAGTAAACCAGAGTTTATATCTATTTCATAATATATAATACAACCACCTTGGTTCTTAAGTGTAATTCTAAACAATCTCCAAAGAATTCATTACAGCACAAGATGCTTGTTGAGACATCAACAGCACAAAAAGAATTGCTGGTCAAAAAAAAGTCATTCAATAGTTTTAGAAATAACTATTATATGGTACAGTATTCATTGATGCTAAAATAAGGGGGGGGGAATATAGAAGTACAAAGGGATATTTTTAGTATCATAAAATCTTCTTATGTATGCAATAAGTAAACAACACCTCAGATGGAAGAAGTCAAAATGTTTATCCAAAAATGCAGAAATAAGATGCAAATGTTCACTTTTTCAATGAACATTTGACACATTTTCAAAACTTCTTAGAAATATCAGCAAGAGAGGAGGAGCCAAGATAGCGTAGTAGAAAGATAAACATATGCTAGCTCCAAACCCACAGCCCATCAATTACCTGTAAAGAGGAACTACCAGCGAGTTCTGTAACAGCAGAAGCCACAGAACAGTGGAGCAGAGAAGATTTCTGTTCCAGAGGGACCTGAGGGACTTATATCAGGGTCTGTCATGCACCGGATGGGAGCAGAGACCAGCCCTGCCTTGGCCAGGCCACGCGGAGAGTAGCAGATCCGAGCAGGCTTCAGGGACAGAGTTTCTAGCAGCAGCTCAGGTCCCTCCACCCACAGGTGACAGGGGTCAGTGAGAGAGTCTTTTTGGGTGGCCAAGAGGGGAGCAGGATGTCCCCATAACTTAGGTCCCCTCAGGAGACAGCAGCAGAGGCAGCAGCGGACAAGGGCTCCCAAAGCAGGCAGGAGCTCAGGTCCATTCTTGAATGTCTCTGCATAAACCCCTGGAGGGAACTGAGCCTTGTGCAGTGGCCCTATCCCTACATAAGCACCTGAACTTAATCTCACACTGAATAGCAGCCCTGCCCCCTTCCAAGTCCTAAGGCTGGGAAGCAGCATTGGAATCTCAGATCCCAAGCTCTGGCTGGGTGGATCTGGAGGCCAGGTGGGTGTGGAGAAGAAACTCAGAATTCGATGACACTGGCTGGGAAAATGCCCAGAAAAGGGGGGAAAAAATAAGACCATAGAAGGTGACTTTCTTGGTGAACAGATACCTTCTCCCATTCTTTTGGATGAGGAAGAACAATGATTATCATCAGGGAAAGACATACAAGTCAAGGCTTCTGTATCCCAAACATCCAAAATAAATATTCCATGGGCTCAGGCCATGGCAGAGCTCAAAAAGGATTTTGAAAATCAAGTTAGAGAGGTGGAGGAAAAACTGGAAAGAGAAATGAGAGAGATGCAAGAAAAGCCTGAAAAGCAAGGTCAACATCTTTCTAAAGGAGACTCCCAAAAAAATGCTGAAGAAAATAACACCTTGAAAAATAGGCTAACTCAATTGGCAAAAGAGGTTCAAAAAGCCAATGAGGAGAAGAATTCTTTCAAAAGCAGAATTAGCCAAATGGAAAAGGAGGTTCAAAATCTCACCGAAGAAAATAGTTCTTTCAAAATTAGAATGGAACAGATGGAGGGTAATGACTTCATGAGAAACCAAGAAATCACAAAACAAAACCAAAAGAATGAAAAAATGGAAGATGATGTGGAATATCTAATTGGAAAAATGACTGACCTGGAAAATAGATCCAGGAGAGATAATTTAAAAATTATGGGACTACCTGAAAGCCATGATCAAAAAAAGAGCCTAGACATCATCTTTCATGAAGTGATTAAGGAAAACTACCCTGGTATTCGAGAACCAGAGGGCAAAATAAGTATTCAAGGAATCCACAAATCACTGCCTGAAAGAGATCCAAAAAGAGAAACTCCTAGGAACACTGTGGCCAAATTTCAGAGTTCCCTGGTCAAGGAGAAAATATTGCAAGCAGCTAGAAAGAAACAATTCAAGTATTGTGGAAATACAACCAGGATAACACAAGATCTAACAGCTTCTACATTAGGGGATCAAAGGGTGTGGAATATGATATTCCAGAAGTCAAAGGAAATAGAGCATTCTTGATGAAAAGACCAGAGCTGAAAAGAAAATTTGACTTTCAAACACAAGAATGAAGAGAACCATGAAAAGGTAAATAACAAAGAGAAGTCATAAGGGACTTACCAAAGTTGAACTATTTGCATTCCTACATGGAAAGACAGTATTTGTAACTCTTGAAATTTTTCAGTGTCTGGGTATTTGGTGGGATCACACACACACACACATACATGCACACACACACACATAGAGCACAGAGTGAATTGAATAGGATGGGATCATATTTTTAAAAAAATGAAATTAAGCTGTGAGAGAGAAATATATTGGGAAGAGAAAGGGAGAAATGGAATGGGGGAAATTATCTCTCATAAAAGAAGTAGACAAAAGACTATTTAGTGAAGGGAAAAAGAGGGGAGGTGAGAGAAAAACATGAAGTTTACTCTCATCACATTCGACTAAAGGAAGGAATAAAATGCACACTCATTTTGGTATGAAAACCTATCTTACAATACAGGAAAGTGGGGGAGAACGGGATAAGCAGGATGGGGGAATGATGGAAGGGAGGGCAATGGGAGGAGGGAGCAATTTGAAGTCAACACTCTTGGGGAGGAACAGGATCAAAAGAGAGAATAGAAGCAATGGGGGGCAGGATAAGATGGAGGGAAATATAGTTAGTCTTACACAACACGTCTATTAAGGAAGTCATTTGCAAAGCTACACAGATATGGCCTATATTGAATTTCTTGCCTTCCCAAAGAGAATGGGTGGGGAGGGAGGGATGAAGAGAAGTTGTAACTCAAAGTTCTAGGAACAACTGTCGAGTACCGTTCTTGCCACTAGGAAATAAGAAATACAGATAATGAAGTACAGAAAGTTATCTGGCCGTATAAGACAAAAGAGAAGATGGGGACAAGGCAAGGGAGGGATGATAGAAGAGAGGGCAGATTGGTTATAGGGGCAATTAGAATGCTCAGCGTTTTGGGGTGGGGGGAAGAGACAAATGGGGAGAAAATCTGGAACCCAAAATTTTGTGCGAATGAATGTTAAAAGTGATATAAATAAATTTTAAAAAAAGAATACTTGAATGTCCTCTATTTCACTGAATATCCATTTTTTCCCTGAAAGATTATACTCAGTTTTTCTGGGTAGGTTATTCTAGGTTTCAGTGCTAGCTCTTCTGACTTGCAGGATTTCATAGTCCACGTTCTTCCATCCCTTAATGTAGAAGCTACTAGATCTTGGGTTATCCTGATTGTATTTCCATAGTATTTGAAATGTTTCTTTCTGGATCATTGCAATATTTTTTCCTTGACCTGGGAAATCTGAAATTTGACTAAAATATTCATAGATGTTTTCCTTTAGAATCTCTTTCCAGAGGCAATTGGTGGATTCTTTTGAATTTTTTTAACCCCTGGTTCTAGAATATCAGGGCAGATTTCCTTGATAATTCTTTGAAAAATGATATCTAGGTTCTTTCATTTTTTTTTTATCACAGCTTTCACGTACTCCAATAATTTTTACATTTTCTCTCCTGCATCTATTTTCCAGGTTAGTGTTTTTTTTCCCCAATGGAATATTTCACATTGTCTTCATTTTTTTTCATTCTTTTGGTTCCATTTTGTCATTTCTTTATTTCTCATAAAGTCATTGGCTTATATTTGTTTCATTCTAAGTTTTAAGGAACTATTTTCTTCAGTGCGCTTTTGAATTACCTTTTCCACTTGGCCAATTCTCTTTTTTAGGATATTCTTCTCCTCATTGACTGTTTGTGCTTCTTTTTCCTAATGGGTTTGTCTATTTTCAAAATATTATTTTTTCAGTATTTTAAGGGGGTCTCCTTTGGCAAGCTGTTGACTTGATTTTCTTGCATCCCTCTCATTTATCTTCTGAATTTTTCCTCTACTTCTCTTACATGAGTTCCAAAATCCTTTCTGAGTTCCTCCATTGCCTGAACAAGTTCATATTCCTCTAAGAGGCTTTGCGTGTAGGAAGTTTGACTCTGCTGTTCTCCTCTGGGTATATGTCCTGATGTTCCTTGTCACTAAAGTAATATTCAGCAGTCTGAGTTCTTTTATGATATTTGTTCATCTTCCCAGTCAAACACTTGAACTTCTGATCTTCATCCATGTAGGACTTTACTTCCAGGGTGAGTGGTTCTGAGTATGTGTGTGTATTTTTTGTGTTTCTTAATGAGGAGGTAAATAATGATATCAATAATGGTAGACTCTGCACAAAGACATAAGCTTCTTGCTTGGGGTGTATCTCATGTTTATCTCCATAAATATGCATCAACCTCCAGTCCACAGTGCCTAAAAGGTCACATTAAAACTTGCTCATCATGGCAACAGGGCTCCATTCATTCTTCTTGTGGTTATAGCATTCCAATGTAGTCAGTTTGTTAGCACCATTATGTCCACTGTTGGAATATAGGTGGCTCTTGAGGTTGTTCAGGTAGGAAAAAAGGTTTCATTTCATTAAAAGGTAGAACATATCAATTTATTGGAGGGAGATTCAAACTGGAGAACTATGTCCATATTTATTTTGCTTTAAGTGTCATCATTACTTTGGCTGCCTGCAACATAGAAAAGGTTTTCAATAAGAGCAACTCTTAACTGGTAGTGAGAGGCATCGGTGGAGGATTCTTATTCAGACTTCTTTAAGTCTTCATCTCTTTGGTAAATAGTAGCTACTGCCTCAGGACATCTCTCAAGTTGACCAAGTGGGTGCTGTTAGAACAGACGCCAGTCCACAATGGGCTGCATGTAGAAAGTCATTTTGTAGTTGCTAGTGTTGAGCAGCAACTTCATCCAAATGTTTCTGGTCCTCCTAAAGTCCATAGTCTGCACTCAGTAGATGAGGTCCTAGAGTGACATGAATGGGAAGTGGACATTCTTCATGAGTTTGATCACCAGCTACATGTGCAGCTACTTATAGTAGAGCTAAAGATACATGACCTTCAAGAACTCCAGCTTACCATAGTGCTTCAGGCTCTTGTTAGCCGCTACAGTGACAAGTCTCTAGAAGGGTAGCTTCTTGAACAGGGATAAAACATGATTTTAAGTTGGAATGTGACATTTATGTGAAAGGTTCATAGGCATAGGGACACCACATTGATCATTTTCCAACTTATTCCCATTTTCAATTTCTGTCTTCCTCAACCACAGTTAATATATTCTTTTATAATCCATTTGAGCCAAACACATGTGGGGCTTTCTCCATAAAATAAAACTTTGGTTGTGCTTTAATCCCCAATCAACTTTTGGAATATGCATTAATATTTCATGTGTGTTTGATGCCTCTAATTTTTTGCATGAATTCAGACTGGAAATGTTAAATTGCACTAAGGCCAAAAATGACAAAGATGGAATTCTACTGACTTCTATAAAAATAAGCAGATTTTTAAAGAGAAATCGTTTTCATGTATTATAAAATTTAACATTGGGTTTTTTAGATGAATGAAATGCATTTAACTTTAACATTAACTGAATAAGTTGAACTTTATATCCTATAATGAAATAAAAATAAAAAATCAGAAAGAAGTATAAAATGGGGTCTATTCTCTCTGAACTAGAATAGCAAAATTTTAAGGGACTGTTGAAGTTCTTTTGATGGCTTCATTTAAGGATCTGTGATTTGCTTGCCATGATTATTCATTCCATTTTAGAGGTCACAGTGATATATGTTGTTGTGAAGATTATTTAATAAGATATGAAGGAGTAATAATACCAAGAATACCTGGTACCCAGTCTTATGAATTGATTTTAGAAAGGATGTTGAAAAATAAGACCTCTCACATTCTTTCACACTACACATTCAATGAGTAGAAACATATTTCCAGTGCTAAAGCTATAACATTTAACATATTTAGTCTCTCCCTACTCATTTAGAAATTGTTCTAGGTCAGATTTTATCAATCATTTCCTGTAATATTGGAGTAGCTTCCTAATTAGTATCCATGTCTCAAGTATTTCCCCCTTCTAACTAATCAAGCACAAGTCGCTAAACTGATATTCCTATTCCAGATATGCCAAGACCACTTTGATTTAGTAAGCTTTAGCCACCCCCATTACTTATAGTTATGTAAGTTATATAACTATATAAATATATACATGAATGTATATATATATAATGCACATAGATTTATAAGTGTGTATATAGTTATATATAGTTATAAAAACAACGCTAAAATTTGGTCATAAAAGGCTACTACACAAGGAAAACTAAGAAACAAACTCAGATGATGACATCAATGTGAATACAATTCAAAAAAGTCTCAAAGAAAAAGCCAATTTGACATAAACCACAAAAAATTCCTGGAAGAGTCAAAGAAATCCATAAGAGTGGAAGAGAACAAAAGTGGGGAAAAGAAATGAGAAGGTTGCAAGAAAATCATAAAAAAGAGAATAAATAACTTGATAAAAGAAGGAAAAAAATCTGAAAACAAAATCTTAAAAGCCAAAAACTGGCCATCTGGTAAAAAAAAAATAAAGAACAGTAATTCAGCGAAGAAAAGAACCCATTTAAAAATAGAATTGGCTAAATGGAGGAGGCAGAAATTCTCAAAGAACAAAATAATTCTTTAAAAAATTTAATTGGGCAAGTAGAAGCTAATGATTTCACAAGATATTAAAAAAACAATAAAATATATTCAAAAGAAGCAAAAAAAGAAGAAAAGGTGAAATATCTCAGTCAAAAAACAACTGACCTGGAAAGTAGATCAAGGACAACATTAAATGCACACACATACACACATACATACATACATACATACATACATACATACATACATATATAGCATCTATATATATTGCATCACATATATGTCTGTGCATATATATGTATGTATGTGTATGTATGTATATATATGTATGTATATGTGTGTGTGTATATGTGTGTGTGTGTGTGTGTATGACTTCCTGAAAGCCTTGATTAAAAAAAATGTCTAGACATTATCTTTCAAGAAATTATTGAGGAAAACTGCTCTGATATTTGAGAACTAGAGGGTAAAACAGAAATTGAAAGAATTCACCAATTGACTTCCTAAATCCTAAAATGAAAACTGCCAGGAACATTAAAGCTATACTCCAGAGATTCCAAGTAAAGGAGAAAATATTGCAAGCAGCCAAAAAGCAACAATTAAAATGTCGTGGAGTGTGAACTCATCCACTGCATTCAAAACTTCTCTATTTGCTGTAAACAATAGTTCCTCATATAGGTGGTATGGTGCTGGCTAATAGAGTACCCTGTGTTATCTTGATGTTAATTATTAGACCCAAATTAGTACAAGCAGAAGATAACTGAGCAATAATTTTTTGCATCTTAGCTTCTGAGAGTATATTGAGTACAGCATCCTTTTTTTTTTTTTAGACCTTTTGTCACTCTTTCCCTGAAGAGTGACAGATTTATTTATTTATTTATTTTTAATTTATTTTTAAGAGTTTATAACAGATAAAGCAATTCAGACTTATGGTTAAGTGATACATCTTTTTAAAGCATTATGGACCACAAAATAATTTTTTTTAGACATTGAACAACTGAGACAGATAATATTTATGTTGCTAACTTCACAAGCTCTTGACCTAATTGTCTCCAAAGTATTACTAAGAATTAAAGGATCCTAACTTAATGTTCCTGGTCTGAACTCCTATACTCAATACCTTAATTATAGACAGCCTTGGATGTTCCCCTACCCATCATCTATAATTGAATAGATATGGTATTAAACTTAAAAACCTTTTGGTTATAAGAAATTGCCACCAATAGTAAGGACATTGCAGGGATACAATATCTCCCCAAATGCATGTCAACACCAGGCAGGATTAGACTATCCACTTGCATTCAGTCAGGCTTAAAGTCTGCCAGGTCTCAGTGGGGAAATTCAGTCAGGAGAATCCCACTTCAGTCTATGCTGAACAGCTGCTCTCCTACCCTTCCCTTGAGATCACCTATGCAATCCATACCAGCATCTCATCAGCTTACTGGCATCATGTACTGGAGGCTCAGATTGTCTTTCTTGCTTCCCATACCTGGAGTTAGACTCAAAAGAACAGTCACTTAATTGTCCCATAGCATCTAAAAATGGCAAGTTCCAACAACCAGGTTTCCAATATGATTATAGTTTCAGTTTGGCTAAGGAATATCTTTTGAGGCAAGTCTTCCACGGCTTACATATCTTTCTATACATTTTCTAGTTCCTGATTAAATGGCAATCATAAAATCTAATTTACCATTAAAACCTTGACTTTTCCATCAATGCCAAATTTTACCTGAGGTTACCTTCCTCTTGGAAATATAGACTGAAATTCTTTTCTCCAAACTAAAGATGTCATTGATTTATTCTCAGTAATTAATTCAGTCTATTGTTTTAATACTAATTGCTTTTACCTTACTTTATAACATGTCCAATTTTTATCTCCATCACTTCCCTCCCCGCACTTCCTAAAACCTTGCATTTTGATTACTCCTTCCCTCAATGTACCCTCTCCTCCATCACACCCCACCCCTCTCTTATCCTCATCTTCTCTCTTTTCTTGCAGGGCAAGATGAATTTCCATACCCCTATCCCTATAGTTCTTATTTCCCAATTATATGCAATAAACATTCTCAACATTCTTTTCTAATACTTTGAATTCCAATTTCTCTCCCTCCTCCCCTCCCTCCACAGTCTCAATGAGAAGGGAAGCAATTCAGTTCAGACTAAATATGTGTTGTTTTGCAAAAGACTTCCATAGTAATCATGTTGTGTAATACTAATTATATTGCCCTCTGACCTACCCTATCCCCCTTTATTTTCCCCCCTACAATTGACCTTGTCCCTTCTCAAAAGTGTTTATTTCTAGTGACTCACTTCTCCCATTTTCCCTCCTTTCTAACATTCCCCTCACTCCACTTGTCACCTCCTCTCCTACTTTCCTGTGGTATATGTAAATTTTCATATCAAATTTAGGGAGCATGTTATTCCCTCCTTCAGCAACATGTGGGGAGAGTAGCTTTATTCCCCCCCCCCTCTTCTCCCTTATCTCTTCCATTGAATAAGATTTTTCTTATCTCTTTTATGAGTTATAGCCTGCCCCATTCCATTACTCCCTTTTTCTTCCCGAAATTTTCCTCCTTCACCCCTTAACTTTTATTTTATTTTATTGTGTGTGTGTGTATGTGGATATCATCTCTTCTGATATAACACATCCTGTGCTCTCTATCTATGTGTATGTGTGTATGTATGTATGTACAATCTCTCCAACTACGCAAATACTGAGAAAACATTCAAGAGTTAAAAATATTTTCTTTCCATGTAGTAACATAAACAGTTCAGCTTTAGAGAGTTTTTTATGATTTTTCTTTTCTGTTTACCTTTTCATGCTTCTCTTGATTCTTGTCTTGGGAAGTCAAGTTTTAAATTACAGATCTGGTCTTTTACTCAACATAAAATCTTGAAAGTCATCTATATCACCAAATGACCATTTTTTTTCCCCTGAAGTATTATATTCAGTTTTTCTGGGCAGGTGATTGTGCTTTTCAATCCCAGTTCCTTTGACTCCTGAAATATCCCACTCCAAGCCCTTTGATCACTTAATATTGAAGCTGCCAGATCCTGTGTTATCCTCATTGTATTTCCACAGTACTTAAATTGTCTCTTTCTAGCTGCTTGCAGTATTTTGTCCTTGATCTGGGAACTCTGAAATTTGGCCACAATATTCCTAGGAGTTTCTCTGGTCACATTTCTTTCAGGAGGTGAAGTATGAATTCTTTCAATATCCATTTTGCCTTCTGATTCTATTACATCAGGGCAGTTTTCCTTGATAATTTCATGGAAGATAATGTCTAGGCTCTTTTTTTGATCATGGCTTTCAGGTAGTCCAATAATTTTTAAATTATTTCTCCTGGATCTATTTTCCATGTCAATTGTTTTTCCAATGAGTTGTTTCACCTTATCTTCTATATTTTCAAATTTTTGGTCGTTTGTTAACTTCTTGGTTTAACTCATGGTCATTCGTTTCCCTGGACTCAATTCTCTCTTTCAATGAATTATTTTGTTCAGTGGGCTTTTGAACCTTCTTCTCCATTTGGCTAATTCTGCTTTTTAAAACCTCCTTGTCCTCATTGGCTTTTTGGACCTCTTTTTCCAATTGAGTCAGCCTCTTTTTAAAGTTGTTATTTTCCTCAGAATGTTTTTGGTTTTCCTTTAGTAAGCTGCTAACTTGTTTTTTTATGGTCTTCTATTGCCTGAGACAAGTTTAAGTCCCCTTTGGAGGCAGGGTCCTTGACTTCCTCTGACAGGATGCCTTGTTCTTCCTCATCTGAAAGGATGGGGGGAGACACATGTTCTCCTAGCAAGTAACCTTCTATGGTCTTATTTTTTCCCTTTTCTGGGCATTTTCCCAGCTAGTTACTTGACTTCTGAGTTTCCTCTCCACAACCACCTTGCCTCCAATTCTGTTCAGCCAGTGCTTGGGGGCTAAGATTCAAATGCTGCTCCCAAGCCTTAGGGGCTTTCAGCAGGGGTGGGGCTGCTATTCAGTGTGAGATTATGTTCAGCTGCTCAGGTAGGGCAGGGCCACCACACAGGGCTTAGTTCCCTATGGGGTTTATGCAGAGATCTTCAATAATGGATCTGTGCTCCTACCTGCTTTGGGAGCCTCTGTCAGATGCTGCCTCCACTGCTGCCTCCCGAGGGGGCCTGAGTTATGGGGACACCCCACTCCCCTTTCAGCCAGTTGAAATGAACCTCTCACTGAACTTTGGTGCCTGTGGCTTGTGGGACCTGCGCTCTGGAAATTCTGTTCTCGAAGCCTGCTCGTATCTGCTCCCCTTGATTCTGTGTAGCCAAGGCAGGTCTAGGCCCAGCTCCGGGGCTGGTGTGCAACAGACATTTCCTATAAGTTTTTCAGGTCTCTGTGGAACAGAAATCTCCTCCACTCTGTTGTTCTGTGGCTTCTGCTGCTCTAGAATTTGTTGAGAGTTATTCTTTACAGGTGTTTTATGGGTTGTCCAGAATCTTTTGCAAACAAAAAATAATGCACCAATGTTCCCTCCACTTTGGTCTTGACTTGTAACCTTTTCAAGTTGCAGTATTTACCATCAGTGGCATAGCTGACCTTGATCCCTTGTTCTTCCTCATTGAAGATATTTGATGACAATGCTGAAAACATCAAAGATAAAAGCATGGAAGCAAGCACCCAAACTTATTTCACTCCACGGGTCACTGGGAAAGTGTGGGAGTATCATCCATTTACAATACTGCTAAACTTTTCTGGGCAAACAAATTTTGACATAATTTTCCATAAGTCTTCATGACTGATTGTATGAAATGCATTGGTCAGAAATACAAACTTTGGCTGCAGACCTCTGTTCTGCTTTTTGCATTTCTCTTGGAGTTGTCAAGCAGCAAACATCATATTGACTACTCCTTATCTCTTTCTTAAGCCAGACTGGTTCTCAGGTACATGAGCATCTTTGAGGTGAAAGATCAGCCTATTAAGGAGGACTCTAGGAAAAATCTTGTCAGCAATGACTAAGTGATAAAACCCCCTATGATAGTCATAGCAAAATCTATTAGCTTTATCTTTATAGAGATAGAAAATAGAAGTGAATGGAACTCCTGGGGTATGATAACCTGAAAAATTTCAGTCACCTCTTGTATGAGCAGTGGTCCCCCATCTTGTAAATCTCCACTGGAATATAATCAGCACAAAACGAGTCTAAAGGGAGGGCAGGACTGACTTCAACCTAAGGTTGACCGTACAGTGGTCCAGTGGTCTCAGCATTGATTGATTATGGTTTGTTGAGAACACTATGGAAATGTTTAGCCCTTCATTCTAGAATCCTGTACTTATCACTAATCAATGTGACTCCACCACTCTTGAGTAGTTGAGATGCACCACAGATTTTTGGCACATAAATAACCTTCAGGACATCATAAAAGTCCTCTGGATTACTTCTATAAGTAAAAAACTGAATTTCATCTACCTTCTTACTAAGCCATGAATTCTACATCTCCCTAAACTTTGCTTGTGCTTTACTTTTGATGGAATTAAATGCTGCCTTCTTAGAGATGGATGAACTATTCTGCTGGTAAACCTTGAAGCTTTTTTTTTTTTTCATTTAGTAGCTTCTGAATTTCCTCATCATTTTCATCAAAAGTGTAGATGTTTGCAATTGTTCTGACCTAGATAAGGAAAGTGCTATACACCAGATCTCTGAAAGCTGCCAACTCCTTTTCTGCTCCACTGTTGCCAACTACGGGTTGGATAAACTTTCATTCCAAGTTAGCAATGAATTCTACTAACACAGAGAAGAATTCTAATCTGTTCACATTAAGTCTACTGGTAGTAATTTTGCCAGGAGGCACTACTTTTTCTGACTATGAATATTTAGCTTGAAGATAATGAGTCTATGATCACTCCAGAACTTTTTGATGCAATGCCATCATTACTGTAACATCCTGTCTGTCTCAACTCCTTCCAATCACATAGTATATTAAATGTCAATATTCACTGTAAAGGTGCATCCACAAAGTGTTATTGTGTTTAGGTAAATGGAAGACAGTGTCAGTGATGTGATGCACAAGTCTTCATTAGTATGTGACCATTGCTGTTGCTGTTTTCAACCCCATTTCTCCCAATGACTTCCTGTAATGTCTGGTAGCCAGATTCAACTCTAGTATTAAAGTCACTGAGAATTATAAGCTTGTCCTCTTTGGGCACATTGATAATAAAGGCCTGTGGGTCTTCATAAAATTTTTCTTTAACCACATCAGGGTTCATCATCATGGGAATATAGGTACTTATGGTGGTGGCATGGTGTTTTCCTCCAAGTGGTATTTGCATCATCATGAGTCTGTCATTAACTCCTGTTGGTAGGCATACAAGTGTATTCACCAAATTAATTTTGATTGCAAAATCTACACCAGTTTCATGGCATTTCCCTTCACTACAGAAACTCTAAAAAATGTCTATCCAGCACTGACTTGAGTAAGCTGACCTTCATTTGTCATTCTTATTTCACTGAGAGATGCTACTTAGATATGATATCCACTGAGTTATTTTGCAAAAATAGCTTTTCATTTTTCACATGTACTGGATTTTGCATTTTCTATAAGTGTGTGTGTGTGTGTGTGTGCCTTTTGTGTACCAATGGTGAATGGAAACATCTTTGTAGAAATTTTTGTGCATATTTTATGTGTATTTAAACTGCATGGTGGGATACCTACCTGCTGCGCTAATCAGGCCAGGTTAGGGTAAGCAGATAAATTTTAGTGCACATTTTCTAACCCTTTCTTCACACAAGGAGGTAAGCATTGCAATCCTTAAAAGGCTGCTCAGACAACTAGAGGGCTGTCAAATCATACTGATGCTTCCACTGAGATGAGGACCCTATGACCTCTGCTCCCTGTTTGTAGTGTTGTGACTACAGCTCCCAGTGTATTCAAACCTGTTGTTTCATCACTTGCTGTTGCCACTGGACCTTGTCCAGTGATTCTTGTCCATATGATTCTTGGGTGATTTGAATTTAAGTGAGTCAGAATTGCACAAAATTGTTGGCCTTACTCTTTTTCCAGAATCATCACAATCCAGTGGCAGGACAGAGTCAAGATGACTGGTGGAGGCTCAAGATACATTAGATCACCTTAGTGTCTTCAATGTCTAACCAAGTTCTAATTGTTCTAAAGTTACTACTTCTTACTTGAACTCCTGGGAGCCAAGATGGTAGGGTAAACTGTGAGTGCTTTCACCCTCCCCTTGTTGACTAGCACAACTCACAGGATACTGCCCCAAGAAATACCCTGGAAGAATGGGATCAGTCAAAGTGGTAAACAGTCTCTTAGCTTGGGAAGGTATGGAGATCATCAAGGAGAGTCCTTGATGTAGCTGAAGGGGATCAGCACAGGACTGGAGCTCTCCCAGATAACCCCACTGCAGTGAACCCAAAAGGGATCTTGAGGCCCAGGGGTTTGAAGCCTTTAAGTTCCAACAGCAGGACCCCTGGCATGCCTTAGCACAGCCAGGGGAATTGGACAGACACTTCTCGGACAGGGGTTCACCAGTCACAGAACCTGCCTGTGCTGTAGCTCAAGGGAGGAGACCTCTTATGGCCAGATCACCCCTCCCCCACAACTCACTCAGTGAGCTTCAGGTAAAGCTGGGGAAACTCAGAAAGACTTCATCTGGCTTCTGCCTTGGCACACACCAGCCAACTCAACCCCAGGTAAACTGAAGCATTCTAGCTTCTAACTGAAAGAACCAGAGGCCACAAAACACAAAATCTCAAGTTCTCAGCACAGTCAACATGGGACAGAGCACCCTGAACCCCAGACATCCACTTTAAAAATGAGGGAAAAGGCAGTCTTCATGAGCAAGAAGCAAATAAGAAAAGTAAAGATGTTGAATCTTACTATGGGGAGAAAGTCCAAAATATGAAGTTAGAAATGGACAGCATTGAGGCTGGACTCACATATGAAACTTCAAAAGAGAATATGAACTGGTCTCAAACCCAAAGGGCATTCTTGGAAGATGTCAAGAAGAATTTTAAAAGAAATATTAGAGAGGTAGAAAAAACATTGACCAATGATTTTAAAAATACAATTGACAAAATGAAAGAAGAATTCACTGAAGAGAACATATTCTTTAAAAGGAAAATTGGTTAAATGGATAAAGAAGCACAAAACCTAACTGGGAAAATTGGACAAATGGAAAATGACATACAAGACCTAAATATAGAAAATAATTCCTTAAAAGAAAAAACTGGACAAATGGAAAAGGAGGTGAAAAATTAACTGAAGAAAACGGTTTATTAAAAATTAGAATTGGGCATGAGACATCAAGAATCAGTTAGAAAAATTTAAAGAATGAAAAAATTTAAAATATAACATTGGAAAAACAACTTACCTGGAAAATGGATCTGGGAGATAAATATAAGAAGTATTGCTCTATTGGAAAGCCATGATGAAAGAAGAAAAGAATTCAAGCAATATCTTCCAAGAAATCATCAAGGAAAACTTGAGGTTCTAGATCCAGAGGACAAAATAATCATTGGAAGAATCCACCAATCACATCCTGAAAGATATTCCAGATAGAAAATGCCAGGAAATATTGTTTCTAACTTTAAGAACTATCAAATTAAAGAGAAAATACCACAAGCAACCAGAAAGAAAGAATTCAAATTTTGAGGAACTAGAGTCAGGATCACACAGAATCTTCGAGCTTCTACATTAAAAGATTTGAGGGAGAGGAAGGCAATATTCTGTGAAGCAAAGGAACTTGGACTATGACTAAAGATCAGTTACCCAGAAAAGATGAGCATAAACTTTCATGCAAGGAGATGGACTTTCAATGAAACAAGGGATTCCCAGACCTTCCTGATGAAAAAGCCAGAGCTGAACAGAAAATTTGATCTTCAAATACAAGCCACAAGAATGGCATGAAAAAGTAATCAGGGGGAAAATCTTATTATTCAATATGGGCAAACTTTTTACATCCTTATATGGGAGGATGATACTTGTTAATCTTGAAAGATGTATATTAATTATGACATTTAAAGGGGGTATACATAGTTAGAGGGAATGGGTATCAATTAACTTGTAAGATGATAAAAATGTGATTAAAGAGTACAAAGTGTGTACAATGGAAGGAGAGAAAAGGAGGAGACAGTAAAAGGTAAATGAGATCACAGAAAGAGGGACAAAAACATACAATGGTAGGAGGGAGGGAGATGAGCATTGTTTGAGATTTACTCTCATCTGATTGGTTTCAAGGAGGCAACTACATACTCAATTAAGCATAGAAATCTAAGTTGCCCTATAAGTAATAAGAGAGGAAAGTGGAAAGAAAAGTAGGGGAGGTTAAAAGGGAGGGAAGAAGTAGTAGTGGAAAAGGGGACTAAAACAGGAAGGGCTGATGGAAGGGAGGGAAAACTGAGGGAGGTAATGGTCAAAAATGAAACTAAGTGTTCATCCTTCGTTACCAAAGAAGACCATGCCATTAGAGAAATAATGACATGACTTGCACTTGACTTTGTTTTGAGTAAGGGAGGGCTGTGCAGGTCACCAGCCTCACTTCTTCTCCAAAGCTTTCTAAATCCAGTGACCAGATATTCAACAGGATGACTGGAGATGACCCAGTATGAGGCAATTGGGATTAAGTGACTTGCTCAAGGTCACACAGCTAGTGAGTGTCAAGTGTCTGAGGTGAGATTTGAACTCAGATCTTCCTGACTCCTGTACTGCTTTATCCTCTGCATCACCTAGCTGCCCCAAAATGAAACTATTGTGGAGAGAAAAGGAGAAATAAAAGCATAAACTAGAGAAAGCAGGATGAAGAGAAAGACACAGAGAGTAATCATAACTCTAAATGTGAATGGGATGAACTCTCCCATAAAACATAGGTGAAAGGCAGAATGGATTAAATACCATAATCCTACAATATGTTGTTTAGTAGAAAAACTTTTGAAACAAGGGGATACACAAAGGGTAAAGGGAAAAGTTTGGAGTAGAGTATATTATGCTTCAGTTTGTGTAAAAAAGGAGGATTGGCAATCCTAATCTCAGACAAAGCAAAAGCAGAAATAGGTCCAATCAAAAAAGATAAAGGAACTATATACTGCTAAAGGCATCATAGACAATGAAGCGATATTATTACTAAACATACATGTACCAAGTTGTATAACATCCAAATGCTCAGAGGAGAAGTTAAGGGAATTACAGGAAGAAAAAGACAGCAAAGGTATACTAGGGGGGGACCTCAACCTCAACCTCTTTGCACTTGAGCAATCTAATCTCAAAATTAACAAGAAAGATGTTAAAGAGGTGAATTTAACTTTGGATGAGATGGATATGATAGATCTGTAGAGAAAAATTAATGGGAATAGGAGGGAATATACCTTTATCTCAGTGATACATGGCACATACCCAAATACTGACCATGTACTAGGGCATAAAAAAGCTTACAATCAAGGAATAAAGGCAGAGATGATGAATGCATCCTTTCCAGACCATAATGCAATAAAAAAATTTATGTTAAAAATGAACCATGGAAAAATAGACCAGAATTAATAGGGAACCAAATAAACTAATCATAAAGAATGAATTATAGAAACAGTCAAAAACTTCATTCAAGAGAGTGACAATAATGAGACAACTTAGCAAAACCTATAGGATGCAGTTAAAGCAGTGCTTGGGGGAAGTTTTATATCATTGAATGCCAATACAAATAAAACAGAAAAAGAGGAGATCAATGAATTAGGCACAGACCTGAAAAAAACTAGAAAAAGAACAAACTGAGAATTGTCAAGTAAATAACAAATTAGATATACTGAAAATCAAAGAAGAGATTAACACAATTGAAATTAAAAAAAATTTGGAATACATAAAAATAAGAATTTATTTTATTAAAAAAAACAATAAAATTGTTAAATCTTTGGTCAATTTGATTACGAAAATGAAGAAAGCCAAATTAACAATATCAAAAATGAAAAGGGTGATCTCCAATGAGGATGAAATTAAAACAATAATTAGAAATTTTTTTGCCCAAATGTATGTTTGACAATCTGAATGAAATGGATGAATATTTTAAACATACACATTGCTCAGATTAGTAGATAAGGAAGTTAAATACTTAAATAACCCCATCTCAGAAAAAGAAATTGAACAAGCCTTCAATGAACTCCCTAGGAAAAAAATCTCCAGGGCCACATGGATTTACAAGTGAATTCTATCAAACGTTTAAAGAACAGTTAATTCCAATACTATATAGACTATTTGAAAAAATTGGTGGAGAAGAGGTCATACTAAATTATTTTTATGATACAAATATGATTCTGATACGTAAACTGGAAAGAGATAAAACAGAGAAGGAAAATTATATACCAATTCCCCTGATGAATATAGATGCAAACATTTTAAATATCACATTAGCAAAAATATTACAGCAACTTATCATGAGATTAATACATTATGTTCAGGTAGGATTTATACCAGGAATGCAGAACTGATTCAATATTAGGAAAACTATCAGCATTATTGATCATATAAACAGCAAAACTAGCAGAAAACAATCTTTAAATTTGTAAAGTCTTCTAATATGCTAAATCACAATGAAGTAAATAAAATTGGAGGATTTTTTTTCAAAATTACAAAATACAGTTAACAGTCACAAAAATAAAGAGGGATTTCTTTTAAACCTATTAGGAGAACAATGCTGTCATGATAGCAGATTGACAATGCCTTCAAGTGCCTCTGTAGGACTCTGTAAATCCCCATGTGGAAAAACCCTGTGGAAAAAATACCGACTCCCTAAATTTGAACACATTCTTCACTATTTGATTCATCTGATGAACTGGGAGTGGGGAGATGTTCATAGCCACTGTGCCAAACTTTCCTCTTTTGGATGAAGCTCAAGGTGATCATGTCTACAGTCAGCCTAAGTGGCCTTGGCTTTCTCCTCTGTAATAACCGAGAGAGGAATAATTTCCAACTAGATCCAGGGCCAATAATTTTATCAGTTAGAGAATGTGTTGTATTCTTAGAGATTTGAAAACATTCTTCATATATTTGACATGCAATTTTATTTGAGAAATTGCCTAATCCCCCTTCCCCCAATTTTCTGCTTTCCCGATGATCTTGGCTGCATTTGATTTATTTGTATAGAATTTTTTTTTAATTTAATGTAATCAAAATTTTCCATTTTACTTCTTATTCTGCTCTTTATCCTTTGTTTATTCATAAGTTGTTCAACTCTGTTTGAGTCTGATAAGTAACATTTTCTACGTTCTTCAATTTTTCTTATAATATCTCTCTTTATATCTTGGTCATGTATCCATTTTTCTGAGAAATGATGTAAGATAGTTGTCTACATCCAATTTCTGCCATTCTGCTTCTGAGTTTTCCATTTTTCTTTTTCCCAAATAATGAATTCTTTTTCTAATTCAGTAGTTATAGTCCCTTTTATATATAAATTCTATTTTCAGTAAATAGATACAAAATAAATTGTATTTTAATTTGGTGCTCTTAGACTTAGAATTTTATCAGTTTGGATGACACCTTATTATGGCCGTTGCTTTAATATGTGTTGATTTTTACCCAGAAAAAAAATGACATCACTATGTTGAGGTCAGTATACAACCTGACTGTGACTGATCAGACCAATATGAGTTCAGGAGGTTATACAATAGTTTCGGCACAAAGAGTCCATATATGTACATGGACATTTTGCTAGGAAAATATAGCCTTAAGAATGTAGACTGGGGCAGAGATATTCAATGACTTGTACAGAATGACAAAGATAGCATATCTTTGTAAAAGCAAGTTAAGTAGGATTTTTGCTCTTTTCTTTTTGGAGTTGTCTCACAGGCTCACTGAAAACATGCGAACACTCAATCTCCTTTAAACCCTATGTAGCGCCAACATGATAGTCACAGTGTTCTACGTGGCTACGACAATCTTGGCAATTTTGAATCAAGAAATACAACAGACTTTCCACATACCAAAACACTTATTCAGACACTAGAAAGCCAAATCTATCATAATCTACACATAATAACAATGCAGAGAACAATACCATCCTCAAGCCTTCCCCCACTGGGCTCCACAAAAACCAGCTCCATTAAACAAATCACAAAACGAGCTCTCTCACTCATGCTAGCCAGATGCCTTAGGTTATGACTCCTCTGACTAAATATTATCTCAGCTCTGCTCTAGCTCTTCCGCTTCCTGTTCCACCCCCCTACCACAGGCTCCATGAGACTCAAAATTCCATGTTACCCAGGCTGATCATATGGGCCTAATAATGAATAGAAAAGATCTTCTTATTTAAATTATCATTGCACCCTGGCAGTTCACAGCTGTGCTGAGTCACATGGGTAGTAGCCCTGACTTTGGCTCTGAGACTATTAGTTGAAAACTATATGTACTGGAAAGCTGGTATTTTGCTTTGGAGTTTTCACTTATGAGAAGGACCTTTTGATTCCCTGATTGGGAGTCTGAATAACCACTTGTTAAGAGCCCTCTAACCACTCAGATTTTGTTGGTGCTTCCATATCTGGTGGTGTATGCAGGTGGTTGTATTACTTTGTCAGGCAGTTGGAGCTTTGTCTGTTGATTTTTTTTTTTTTGCTAATTTTTCTGATTGCATTTTCTTTTTGTGTGTTCTCCATGTTCAGAGTGCTGACCTTTCCCCTGAACTAGTGAATGTAGTTAAAGTAAGAACTTTGATACTTTTAAAAATTGTTTTCCTTTAGAAAAGCAGATCAAATAACCTGTGCTAGCAAGCCATCCTGGGTGTGCTATGGGTCTTGCAACTATAGTGTCAAATTTAAGACTTAAAAACTTTTATTCTAGACATTAAGGTCAATCAATACAACATAAATGGCTCAGCGCCTGACTCATGGTAAGCAATAAATAAAAATTTGTTTAACATTGAATGAATGAATGAATGAATGAATGAAACTATAAAGAGATAGTTTTTTTTTTCATTCAGAAACCTATTATAAACTTTTGTTCATTAAAATGAAGCTAAACTTCGTAATTAGAAAGCAGATTGTTGGGAAAACATTATACAATTAAAACAGGATTGCATATGGAATAAAAACAATCCAGTATGAATATATCTATGTATGTGCATATATTATACTTTGATGGCTAAATAGGTATACTTAAAACTATACTAAACATAGATGTTTAGTTTGTGTTTTAGCAAAGCAAAATAATGCTAATCATATTGACAAATACCCATATGAGGAAATTATTAGCACATATTTCTATTTACTACAATTTTCACATGGATCTGTGAACTCACAAGTGTGAGTACTCCCTCCAATGATGCTGATCATAATGCTTTCAAAAATTTTCACTTACATATTTTGTCCATATCCTAACATTCATACATGTCAAAGGATCCACCTAACATTACGAGAGGCAGGAATAGTTTTTTTTTTTTTAATTTTCTTAACAATGTGCATATGTCAATTGAGCAAAGGGGTTATTAGTTATTTATCATGTCTTGCCATACGCCTGCCTAAACTTTTTTTTTTTATGTAGGGATCATACATATAACTGATGATACCCACTATGACATTTCTTTTGTATGGTTCCTGGTTTTTAAAGTATTGCAATCTGCTCACACCAATATGAACCTCTCCATTAACCTTTGGCTGATCCTCACCTTTCACACTTAAAACCTCTGGAGACTATAATATTCTATAGCTCACTGATACACATACACACAATGTATATAAACATGTAGATGCATATACATACATGCAACACAAATATATAATGTATATGCATATACACAAATGCATGTGCATACATACAAATACTCATGCATAAACATATATAGATTCAAAGAAAATATTTCGTCACTGAAATAATTTTGTCATATATACACATATATGTGTATATTGTATGTATGTGTGTATGCATGTATATATGCACATAAGTGTGTGTGTGTGTGTATAATCTGTCAGTAGGAAAACACCAGGCATCACAGATTGAAATATTTTCATGACTCATCAAAGCCTCAAATAAATGTTGTAGAAAATTGTAGCCATTTACAATTGCATCACATCTGTTGTCTATTCCTTTGCTCTTTTGGTTAAAACATGAGGTTTTGTTTTTATTTTATGTTTTTTTTGTTTAATCCAAGAATACTGTTCCTATATTTGGAAAATAAAAGAATGGGTCATCCTCTTGTTTAGAAAAAAACACATACATTGTTGTTCAACTGCCATAGAATTGTTTTTGTATGTCAAAGGTCACACATTGAGAGAACACTAATTTATAAATTCCAAATGAAAAATTAAAAAAAAAATACACAGGTAATTTCAATTGTCACTTAAATGATAAGCAATGTAGAATTTGTTGTTGTTAGAAATAATTGTATTTACAAGAGCAATTTTCTCTTTTTTTCACACTAGTTTTCTTTTCTTAATTAATTTATTTTTAGTTTTCAACGTTCACTTAAACAAGATTTTGAGTTGCAAATTTGCTCCTCATCTCTCCCCTCCCCCACCCCAAAACACCCTGCATTCTGGTTACCCCTTCCCCCAATCTGCCCTCCCTTCTTTCACACCCATCCCTTCCCTTATCCCCATCTTCTTTCTTTTCTTATAGGGAAAGATAGATTTCTATACCCCATTACCTGTATTTCTTATTTCTAGTTGCATGCAAAAACAATGCTCAACATTCATTCCTTAAACTTTGAGTTACAACTTCTCTCCCTTCCTCCCTCACCACCCATACCCACTGAGAAGGGAAGAAATTCAATATAGGCCATATATGCATAGTTTTGCTAAAGATTTCCATAATAGCTATGTTATAAAATACTAACTATATTTTCCTCTGTCCCATCATATTCCCTATTTATTCTATTTTCTCTTTAGACTTTGTCCCTCCTCTAAAGTGTTTACTTCTAATTACACCCTCCTCTCATTTGCCTTCCATTCTATCATCTTCCACCCCACTTTTCCCCTTCTCCCCTAATTTTTTGTAGTGTAGATGGATTTTCATACGAAGTTGAGTGTGCATGTTATTCCCTCCTTAAGTTGAATGTGATGAAAGTAAGCTCCTTTTTTTCCCTCTCACCTTCCCCTTTTTCCCCTCCATTGAAAAAACTTTTCTTGTGTCTTTTGAGAGGTAATTTGCCTCATTCCCTTTCTCCCCTTCTCCTCCTAACACATTACTCTCTTACCCATGAATTTTTTTTTTAGATATCATCCCTTCCTATTCAACTCACCCTGTGCACTCCATCTACACACACACACACACACACACACACACACACACATACGTATATATACATGTATATATATACACGTACATATATATGTATATATGCTTATATATGTGTATATATATACACAACTATATATATATACGCATATGTGTGTGTGTGTGTGTGTGTGTGTGTGTGTGTGTGTGTGTAATCTCTCCAACTGCCCAAATACTGAGAAAATTTTCAAGAGTTACAAACATTATCTTTCCATGTAGGAATACAAAGAGTTCAGCTTTAGTAACTCCCTTATGATTTCTCTTTCCTGTTTATCTTTTCATGCTTCTATTGATACTTGTGGTTGTACACCAGATTTCATATTCAGCTCCGGTATTTTCATCAAGAAAATTGAAAGCCCTCTATTTCATTGAATGACCACTTTTTCCCCTGAAGTATTATACTCAGTTTTGCTGAGTAGGTGATTGTTGGTTTTAATCGTAGTTCCTTTGACTTCTGCAATATCATATTCCAAGCCCTTGATCCCTTAATGTAGAAGCTGCTGTATCTTGTGCTATCCTGATAGTATTTTCATAATAATCGAATTGTTTCTTTCTGGATGCTTGCAATATCTTCTCCTTGGCCTGGGAACTCTGGAACTTGGCTACAATGTTCCTAAGAGGTTTTTTGTTTTTTTTTAATAATTCAGATCTCTTTCAAGAAGTGACTGGAGGATTCTTTCAATATTTATTTTGCCGTCTTCTTCTTCAATATTAGGGCAGTTTTCCTTGATAATTTCATGAAAGATGATGTCTATGCTCTTTTTTTGATTATGGCTTTCAGATATTCCCATAATTTTTAAATTGTCTCTCCTGTATCTATTTTCCAGGTCAGTTGTTTTTCCAATTAAATATTTCACGTTGTCTTCAATTTTTTCATTCTTTTGGTTTTGTTTTGTAATTTCTTGGTTTCTCATAAAGTTATTATCTTCCATCTTCTCCATTCTAATTTTTAAAGAACTTTTTCTTTGGTGACCTTTTGAAACTCTTTTCCCATTTGACTAATTCTGCTCCTTAAAGCATTCTTGTTCTCAATGACTTTTTGGGCCTCTTCTTCCATTTGAGTTAGTCTGTTTTTAAAGGGGCTATTTTCTTCAAATTTTTTTTGTTCTCCTTTAGCAAGCTGTTGGCTCACTTTTCATGATTTTCTTGCATATTTCTTTTCCCAATTTTTCCTTCACCTCTCTTCCTTGATTTTCAAAATCCTTTTTAAACTCTTCCATGGCCTGGGGCCATTGCATGTTTATTTTAGAAGTTTTGGATGCAGAATCCTTGACTTTGATTTCTTCCTCTGATGGTATGCATTGTTCTTCCTCATCCAAAAGGATGGAAGAAAATACCCTGTTCACCAAGAAATTAACCTCCTATACTCTATTTTTTCCTCTTTTTTGGGGCATCTTTCCAGCCAGTTCCTTGACTTTTGAGTCCTTTGTTAAGAGGAGGGTATACTCTGGGTACCTGTAATTTCTCAAGTCCTCTAAGGTAGCACAATGAACAGAGAGGAGTTTACTCCTCTTCTGGCCTGTGCAGTGCTCTGGGAGCTACCAAAACATTTCTGCCCAGGATCTGTGAGTAGAATTCCCTCTCCAGAGTCTCTGCCAGCTCCACCAGTCAGTGCTCCTCCTCACCCCAGGGCTGCCACTCAGGGCTAAGACTGAGAGCAGCTGCTTGTTTCTCCCAGGCTCTTTAGACTGAGGCCTCCAAAAATGAATAGTAGTCCTGCCACCGCCTGGGGCCAGGGCTAGGGGAGGCCCCTGCTTCCTTCTCACTCAGGTGAAAGAGCTTTCTCACTGACTGAAGTTGTCTCTGTGGTTTGTGGATTGAGGGATGCGCTCCGCAGCCTGCTCTGGTCCTGTCTCTGCCATGCTGCAGCCAAGGCTGTGCTCTAAACCTACAATCGACCTTTCCAGTCAGCCTTCCAGGTTGTCTTGGGCTGTAAATCTCTTTCACTCTGTTTTTGTGTGGCTACTGCTGCTCTAGAATTTGTTTAAAGTCATTTTTACAGATATTTTATGGGCTGTGGGGGGACAGCTCCTACAAGTAGTCCTTCTACTTGCCATCTTGGCTCTGACCTGCAAGATTTTTTTTCTTCTTCATAGAAATCAATTTCTCTATGCCACCAGCTCTGTAAGTTCATTTGCTCTGCTAAAACTTTATTTAGCCTTTGATCAATGCTACAAAAAAAAACAAAAAAAATAAACAAAAATAAAATTCCATTTAGCCTCTTTAATTTGATCTTCTTTAATTTGTTCTCTTACATGATGGATCATTAATCAACCTTCAAATTTCTACTCAAATACCTCATATTAAAACCTATTTCCTCCTCCTAATAATTATTGCCCACCTCCCTCCCCCAGCCCCACTTCTGACACATCCACCTCATTTCTCTAATGGTAATTTTTGATCCTAACTCACTAAATCATTAAACATGTATGATATAGTATATAACAGTTTTCAATGGTGGTGTCTTATTCCCATATACCATTGCTATTTCCATGAAAGTTCTATCTTATTTAACAGATAAGTTTGGTTTTTTTATACTCTCTATAATTATTTTAAATGGAATTTCTCTTTCTATCTCTTCATACTAAAATATGTTGGTAATATATAGATGTGGCAATGATTTCTGTGGGTTTATGTTATATCCTTTAACTTAACTAAAAGTGTAACATGCTTTGACAATTTTTTTTTTTACTTTCTAGGGTTCTCTAACTAAACCATGAAATAATTTGTAAAGTGTGATAATTATATTTCTTTGTTGCTTATGTTTATTTCTTCAATATATTTTTCTTATCTCATTGTTATAGTCATCATTTCACATACAATACTGAATAGTGTTGGTGATAATGCACATGTTTAATTCATTCTGATATTGTTTTATCTCCATTATAGCTTGTCTTCATTATACACTGTTTCCGCTGAATTTTAAATAGATAATATTCATAATTTTAAGAAAGATTCCCTTTATTTTCATGCTTTCTAGAGAGTGTTTATACAATTTTTTTTGTTTTATCAAAAGAATCTTTTTCTTGTTTTCTTTGGAACAATTGTATTATTTTGTTTTTATTTTCAATGTAACAAATTGTGTTTATTATTGAACTTAGTTGTCCTAGCATAAATCCAGCATGATAATAGTGCATGATTTTCATGACATGATGCTCTAATCTCCTTGCTAATATTCAATTTATTTTTTTCATTAATTGTCACTAGGGGAATTGGTTCACAGTTTTCTTTTATTTTCGTTTCAATCCGTGGCTTAGGTCTTAAGACTATATTTGTGTCATAGAATGAATTTCATAAGATCCTTCTTTTACATATTTTAAAATTAATTTATACAGTATTACAATTAATTTTATTTCAATGTTAATAGAATTTACTTACAGATCTAACTAGTTCTATTTTTTAGTGATATTTAAGGCTTGCTTAATTTATTTTTCTAAAATAGAATCAATTATTCTATTTTGTGTGTTGGTTATCTGGAAAAATATATTTTTTCAAATAATCATTTAGAATATTTTATTGATATATCCTTGGATCAAATAACATGAAAGTTTTATTTGTTCATTGGTTTTGAATTTACTTTTTTCAATTTTGACACTGGCAATTTGGATTTCTCCTTTATAAAAACATTAACAGCAGTTAATGGTTTCTATATTTCTGGGGAAAAAACTGGCCGTTTTACTTTTACCTAATTTTTTTAAACTTTCACTTGTATTAACATCTCCCTTAAATTTCTTGGTTTCTATTTTGGCATTAAATAGGAGGTTTTGGGTTTTTTTTAATTTGTAGTTTTTCGAATCTTTATATGTTCATTTCCAATACCCAGTGCTCAATTTAACCCCTCTTTTGTTGTTGTAAACATTTAGAAAGATACAATTTTCCCCCAGTATTACTTTGATTGCATCACACAAATTTGATGTATCATCTCATTATTTTTAATAAAATTGTTGATTGTTTCTATGATTTATTCTTAACATTCATTCTTCAGATTAAGTTTTTAGTTACCAAATAATTTTAATCATTGTTTCAAAGTCCCTTTATTAAATGTAATTGTTTGGAGCTAAACATTTATTAAATATTTATTGCATTTTCTGCATTTACTTTTGATATTTTCATACGTAATTCAGTTATTTTTTTTAATGAAGATTCCATGCACAGCTGATAATTAGTATATTCTTTTCTATCTTCACTCAATGTTTTTTCAGGATTTTATCTTCTATCAACGAATCAACAAAGCTTTATTAAACACCTACCATATTCAGGTACTCTGTTAAGCTCTGGGAATACAAAGAGAGTCAAAAAACAATCAATTCCCTCAAGATGCTTGGTGTAGGGTGGAGGGACAATATGTAAACAAATATATTCAAAGCAAGCAATGTATAGATTAAATAGGAGATTTTCAACAGAGGGAAAGCACTAGAAATAAAGTTGTTGGGGAAGCCTTCCTGTGGAAGTTGAGATTTTACTTGGAAATTAAAGGAAAACATGGAGTTCAATTATCAGAATAGAGGAGGGAGAGAATTCCAATTGTTATAGTCAGCTAAGGCTAACGCCAGAGCTGAAAGATAGAGTGTGTTCTTTTTGGAAAAGCTTGGAGGGCAGTGTTACTGGATCTAAGAGCACATGTCAGGAAGTCAGGGATAAGAAGCCTAGAAAGGTTGGAGAAAGATTATGAAGGACTTTGAATGTCAAACAGAAAATTGTGTGTTTGTTCCTAGAGGCAATAAGGAACCACTGAAGTTTGTTAAGTATAAGAACAAGTCTAATTTATTTTATTCATTGACTATTAATACACCTATTTCACTTTTGATTCTGCTTATCCCAAAATCACTTTAGTGAATGAGAGGATGATAGAATGGAGTGAGAAGAAACTTGAGTTAGATCATTTTTACACCAAACTATTGCAATAACCAAGGTATGTTGATAAGGGCCTGCACTAGAGTGGTAATACTGTTAGAAGAGAAAAAGTGGCATGCTCAAAATATATCAAATAGATGAAATTGAGTCTTTAGCAAAAGTTTGTACATGGGGGTTGAGAGATAGTAAAGGATCCCAAGATGACTCCTAGCTTGTGAGCCAGAGGTACTAGGATGATGGTGTTACCCTCTACAGTATTAAGTAAAATAGCAGTGGAAGGGATGTTAGGTAAAATTATTCTGTTTTGGAAACATTTAGTTTAAAATATCTATAGGATGATCTGTTCAAAATGTATGGAGATATGAGGGAGGTAATATTATTATTCACATTCTATAGATAAAGAAATTGAATCTTGAGAAAACTGAGTGTCTTAAACAATCACAAAAAGATAGCATTTGAGATTTGAGGTGGGATTTCAAATCAAGTCTCATCTTCAATTACCATTCTCTCTTCACAGATTTAGGCTGCGTGAGTGGGTTTATTAAGCAATCATATGGCCATCGTATGTATTAAATGTGCTTTGGTGCTTATCACTATAATAAGTGCTAGAGAAAGTAGTAGACAGTCTCTGTTTAAAATAGTCTGAAAGAACGTAGTAGGAAAATTAAAGAAGCAGTATATAAATGCAGCGGCAGAACTATAAATTTGAATACCAATCCTATCAACCAATAGAGGTAAAGAGAGTAAACTGGAAAATGAGAGGGATGAAAAACAGAATGGTAGTGAGGATAATTGGAAAGGAATGATGAATATTTGTTTTCATGAAGGTGGAATGTTGAAGGCAGTTATGGAGGTAAATGGGGTCATGATTAACAGAGAGGAAAGGCAATATATTATTAATGAATTGAATTTTTATAGGTACCAGAGACTTTGGATTATCTTATATGAGAAAAGAGGTTGACAAAAATTTCATGTTGTGAAAGTCATGAGGGAAGAAATAGTACATGGAAGGAGAAAAGTGGAGTGATTTTAAAAATTCACAATTGATGAAAATATAAAATCTACCATCATTATAAGGAACTAAAATAGTTACTAATATTGACAAAAGAATAATACAAAATTAAAGTCAAGTAATTTTTGGATGATGCTTTAAACACCACAACTTTGACTTTTATGTAGTTATAATGCTCTAACAGGCAATGATTTTCCATTTAGTATTTCCTTACCTGGGTAGATTAAAACGTATTCTTGCTTTCTCACACTATGTGACTCTTTTCTGTGTCTTTTCATAAATTTCATTAACAAAATGAGCAATTGATATTCTCAAAATATTTGATAGCTTATTTTATTATTCCAGTCACATTTTGGAACAGACTTTCTTCCTGATTTACCATTGGAGTTCCTGAGAAGTACAGATATCCTATTGATATGGAAAGCATTTGCCAAGTTTATGGTTGGTGTTTTGTTTGCTTTAGCGCTGATTTAAAATGTATTTATGTATACAGTCATCCCTGGTGCTCTATTTGCTATCTTACCTATGCTGAATTCTTATTATACAAAGTGACTGAAGCTATAAATGTGGGTTTGATTTAAATATATGTGTGTGTGTGTGTGTGTGTGTGTGTGTGTGTGTGTGTGTGTGTATATATATATATATATACATATATATACACTTATATATGTATGTATGCATATATATGTGTCTATATAAATATCTGTCTAGATAGATATAGTTAAAATTTTTATAAATACATATAAATGTATTTCTACAGATATTTAAATTAAATTCACATTTATCAAACTATATTGAAATATAGGGATAGATAGTAAGAGATACATACACATTTTCTTCACACTCCCTTATTTTTCTATTGCTTTTAAGCACCATTTCATCATACCTAAAATTCTAGATTAAAAGTCTCTTCTACTTCATGGCTTTCATTCTTGTTCACTTCACAGAAATTTTGAGCACCTAGATATTGAACCACAATTCTGTAATTGTAGGAGGACCTCAGGGGTCGATTTTTGTCCCTTAATTTTCTCAGTGTTTTTTTTCAAAATGGACATTGTTTCCTGTAGATTCCTTTATCTATGTATTAAGATGAATATTCACCAATACTCTACAACAGACCTACACAATATTTGATCTATTGACCGCTTGTGGCCTGACAAAGGATTATGGTCAGTCAGCAAAAAAGTGTAAGGTTGCCACTGTACACTCTCCTGTTTGCCATGTGACCCATGGTAACCTACCATCATCAGTCTCTTTCAAGTCTGGTCTAAAATGTTAAACATTAGCCATCTATAGAATACTGATATCTACTGGTACCATAATCAAAGCATAATATGCTCGCTGACCTTAGAGATTTTTTGTGGATTCTATGTGACTCAGGCAGGACACATTGACCTATTAATGAATGTTAAAGATCTTTCCATTTAAATTACCATTACATAGTTTTATGTCTAAATCATGAACCCATTTTGACCCTTTCTTGGTATAGAGTGTAAGATATAGGTGTATGATTAGATTCGGCCAAACCATTTTTTCAGTTTTTCCAGTAGGTTTTGACCAAAAGTGAGTTCTTATTCCTGAAGCTGAAGACTTTGGGTTCATCAAACAGGAGATTGCTATAGTCATTGTGTTCCTAACTTATTCAACTGATTGACCACTCTGTTTGTTAGCCAGTACCAAAAAGTTTTGATGACTCCTGTGTAAGCTAAGATCTTTCCCAGGTCTTGGCTTGTCTGAGACAATGTCCATTCAACTGATTAAGGATAAGTAAGAAATGAGGCAATGAATTGCCTCTTTTACATAGTCAAACAAAGAAATTAGTCTGGTAAGGGAAGACCCTCTGAGAATCTAGTCAAAACAGAAATAAAAGCTATTTACACTCTCTCTGAACCATCAGAACTCAAATAATGATGAAATTAAGCTTCAACTGTGACCTACTGTTGTCTATTCCAAGTCAACCAAAGGGATCTGAGTCTAAGGCATGGTCCTTAAAAAATAAATCTCCTCTCTAAATCACAAAATATCATATGAAGCTTCAGTGGTCAAATTTATATTCCTTTGGGCAAAGTATCTGCAGGTATCCCTGTATGGATAGAGAGAGAGGAGGAAAGGAGGGAAGGAGATGTTTTGTCCAGTTGAAACTGGCCAGTTGGGTCCCCACAGGGGGAACTTCTGTATTTAAGTAGGTCCTGAAATCTTCTTTCAGGGGAGAGGAGACAAATCCCCAATATATTCCTAATGTAATAAATCTGAAAATATTATTCATATGGAAATTGTCCTAGATTTAGGGATGATATGCTTGCTTCTTGTTCCAATAGTTTCTTTACTTTTCATGATTTTTATATTAAGGAAACATATTGTCCATTCATATATTTGCTTTTCATTTTTAACTAACTTTTAATTATTCCTTAAAGTTGGTCACAATGGTTTATCTGTCCTTGATTTTATGTTGCTAACAATTTCCTACCTTACTTTTGTGATTCCCAGCATACCCAATCACCTCAATTATCTCAAACATTAAATGTAATTTTAAATCAAAATTAACTTTTTTTCAGAGTTCTTTTTCCATTCATCTTTTTTGTTATTGTTATTGTTAGTTTGCTGCAACATAATTTTTTATTTTCTTGTACAGGAGTGGGGCAGGAGACTGGTGGAGGGGTATCCTCAAGAAGAACCATCTGATGCACTGGTGAGGTCAGGGAACCATGATGAGGTTTGGGATGCTTGACACCCCAATAGATCAACTTCCCTGTTCCTGCAAAATGAATTTGACCCAAGCCTTCCTCCAACCAAAGTAAAACAAAGTTTATTAAAAGTTTGCCATGGGGGTTGACTCTTAAGAGGACTAAGCACTTGTGAGACTTGTGTTAATAAGCAGGCTACATGGAATCTCAGCTAGACAGAGTCAGAGCCGAATTGAATCTTACTGCCTTTATGGAGGCTAGATGGAACTTATGTACAGAAAGACTTTGGAAAGATCTAGAGGTGGTTTAGTAGTCTCAGAGGAGGGTCTAAGCAGGATCTTGATGAGACTAGTATAACTAGTGATGTAATCAAGGGGAGGAAACAGCTAGAGGCAATTGGTTAGCATCAGACAATGGGGGCCTTGGGTAGGAAGTAAGTGGGCAAACAAGAGGAACATACAATGGAGAGCCAGGCTAGGTTAAGAGTAACAGATTTAAGTATGAAAGGCCAGGTTAAGTGGGAAGATTCAAGAGGAGTTCAAGGAGGTTCCCAGAGTGTCTATCCCATCAGCACAATGCTTGGGAATCACTATTCTGGGAGTGCTATAGACCTCTGGCTAAGGGAATTCACTGTGAAGCCTATTATTATTGCTATTTTATGATGAGGACAATGATGAGGAGGAGGAAAGCTGATGTGAATGTTACTCCAGTGGAATTCTTGTAGTACAGTAAGCACATTAAAAAATAATATTTACTGTTTTTTTCAAAGCCTCTGAGAAGTCATTGTGATGTAAAAAGATTATCTTAGGGAAAGGAGATGCATAAAGGATAAGTACACTATAACATGTGGTTATGATGGGGCCCATATGTTTAGGTGAGGGAATCATATTTTTGAGTTTGGGGGTGCTTGGTACCCCAAAATACTGACACTCCATGTCTTGCCTTAATGAGTTAGACTCAAGCTATCTTTTGGTCAAAGTAAAAACAAAGTTTATTAAAGATTCACCATATTGGATAGACTCTGAAGGAGCCTAAGTATTTGGAAGGCTTGTATTTGCAAGCAGGTCAGATAGAATCTCAGCTCAACAGAATATGAGCTAGACTGAATCTGAGGCAGGTTCTTGGTCCAGTAGTTATGTTGGATACCAACTTTCCAAAGCTTGGAGGACAGGACTTAGGAAAACCTCAGGTACCTTTTTGTATTTTTTTTTTTGTTTCTTTTTCAAGGTTTACTCCCAGACGGAAGGAGGAAAAGACTTCTAACACCCATACCTATAATGGATAAATCCTTTTCAGTTTCCAAAAATATACCTTTGAGTTGTCTTTTCCAAAACTGGGGAAAAACAAATTAGTTTCTCTAAAGACCTTAAAAAGAAAAAGTTGGTGTACTTTTACAACACTGTTTAGCATCAGTATCACCTACAGGGCCATGAATCATGGTCCATTTTTGGGACTTAAAATATAAAACCCTCTAGCAATTAGAATTATGCTGTCACAGAAAAGGAAAATAGATAGTTTCCTACATGATGGCATTTGTTGAGTGCCCTCAGAACCCTGTTCTCCAGAAAGATTGCAAGATGCTCATAGCTAGAGCCACTCCACACAGGGGCAATGAAGATCAACTAGAAAGTTTGGATAACCCTATTTTTATGGCTCCCAGGGTTTTGACTCCCCCTCTGTTCTCACCACATCCCCAGGTCCTATTCACACCAATCTACCAATACCCCCTGCTTAGGGTCTTGCTTAGGTATCTCCTTCTGTAGCCCCACCCCCTGAGGCAACAGCCATTCAGGCCTCAAGTTCCACCCTCATGACAATCTCTGTGATATCTCCCCCTCTGACCATTACTTCTCCTCAGATGTCAGTTGTTCTTCCTCCTTACCAGCTGGATCCCCCAGTCTTGCAGCCTAGTCCAGTTCTGCCAGCATTCTACAGCCCCTTCCTCACAAGAAGTGGGACTTCCTATTTCTCTTCCCAACTTCTGTCTCCACAGAGCCTTCAGGGCTTTTTCCCCTGAAGGAAATGCCTGCCTCATCTAGTGGGACCATTAGAGTTCATGTTCCATTCTCTATCTCAGACCTCAGTCTGATTAAAGAGAAACTGGGGAGAAATTTGAAGACCCCACTGAGTTCACTGGGGGCTTTAGGGACATATTCCTAAAATTTGAGCTTTTTGGCGGTGATTTCTGTCCTCTTCTCCACCTATCGTGCCATTGAGGAGAACAGGAGGATCTGGGGAGAAGTCCCAAAATTTGGGAATCTTTTGGCTGGTAGTGACCCCACAAAATACATCCCCCAAAACAGCAACTCTTCCCACTAGTGACCCAGGATGGGATTATCAAAAGAGTGAAGATAGAGGAAAGATATATCATAATTTGCCTATTAGAACTGCATTTCAAAGCAAATAAATTTTCAAAAAGATAGGGAAATTACTCAGGAAGTAAAGAAAAACCCTGCCCTTTTTCAAGACCCTCTAGAAGAAGTTATTAAAAAGTACAAGAATTTGGATCCTGACTCTATAAAAGGGTCAGCAATCCTTCAAGTGTATTTCCTTAATCAGTCTGTTCCAGATATTAGGAGGAAATTGCAGAAATTAGCAATGGGACCCCAGACACCTGAGGCCCAATTACTGGAGAGGGCCTTTGGATTCTTTAACAACAGCAGAGGAAAGAGAACTAAGGAAAAAGCTAGAGACAGAGAACATGCTCAATTCTTGGCTGCTGCCATGACCAGTAAAAGACCCAAGGAGTACCCCTCCAGGGTGCCCTCTTGGAGGAAGTCCAGTTACTTGGGCAGTGGGAAACCTGCTTTCTAAGTCACAAGGAGAGTCGCTGGTCCAAGGAGTGCGCCTCCATAGTGCCTCCCCAGAGAGAACCCCAGAAATCAACACCTGTGGAACTTTGTCCATGTGACCAAGAAGGACATTGGAGGAAGGATTGCTGCCCAGGTTTGCAAAGTGGTCTAGCCAACCCCCCCCCCCCCCCCCCCCACAGTACACTGTCTTCCAGTCTTCTTAAGACTTGGAATGACCAGGGAGCCAGGGGCTTGGCAGCTGTCCACCTTTCTCCACCTTTCTCACCATGCTCTGAGAAAAAATTGAGGCAGGAGGTAAGGTTATCCACTTTCTCATGGCTAAGTCCTCTATTTTAACCAATTAAATTAACCTGGCCCTGCTCTCTCCTCAATCCACAGGATCATGGGCATTGAAGGGGAGATTAAGGAATGTCTCCAGACACATAAGCTCTCTTCTACCTACGTATTATTTGAACACTCCTTCACTATGCTCTGCTCTTGCCTTGTCCACTTGTTGGGAAGGGATCTGATGGTGAAATTGGGGAGCTAATTTTCTCTGGTTAATCTTCCCATTTCCCTGTTTCCTCTGTTCATCAGACTTCCCCATGTTTCCCTGGAGGTGTGGGAGATAGTTGAGCCAATTGTTTGGGATCAGGGGACTCCTGGACAAGCTACTTAAGTCACCCCATCTGTTGTTTGCCAGGAGATCCTAATGTATTCTCTCATTATCAATATCCAGTTAAGACCAAAGCCTGGGAACGACTGCAACCATTAATTGCCACTTAAGGCCCTGACTCACTCCCTTTAGAGTGGGGCCCCAACCAGGATAAAGTTTTTGAGACTTTGAAAATTAAATTGACCATCACTCTAGCATTAGTAATACCTAATCTAGAAAAGCCTTTCACCCTGTACCTTGATGACAGAAGAGTACAGGCTTTGGGAGTCCTAACCCATTCCCTAGGACCTGACCCTAGATCACTTGCCTATTTTTCAAAACAATTAGGCTCTATGGTTGCTACAACCATTACAGCACCCAAAAGAACCCTAGAGCTACAGGAAAATAAAAGAGCTAAAGTTTCTACTGACTCAAAATATGCTTTCTATGTTCTACATGCCCATGAAGCAGTTGAGAAAGAAAGGAGATCTCTGACAGCAAAAAATTTGTTATAAAATGCACCCTTTTATATTTTGGCCTTGCCATAGTCATCTTTAATTTCCTCCAGAGAAATTGTCTTTTATGCCAGGGAAATTGCCCTTTCTCTGTACTCCTTTTGTGCCTGTTTGGTCCTTGTTTGCTTAACCTCCTTGCCAGGTTTGTCTTTTCCAGAGTGCCAGCCATCAACCTCCAGATGACTGCTCAGGTTATGGACCCCTTGACCATGACCCAGAGAGGCAGGGACAGCTCTACATGCCTTGCCAGCAGGAAGCAGATTCAGAAGTTGAGACCTTTGCCCCTTGCCCCAAAGAATTTGGAGCCCATTTGTTTGAGGGGAGAATGATGAGGTACACATTCTGGGAGCCCCTTTGAACTCTCCATGAATCATCCCACTTGATTTGGCATTCCCCTGAGGCCATAAGCCTTTCATTATTGCTTTGTCCAATTGCCTTTGGATGTTTCCCAGCCTTGATTCTACAGCCTTCCATAATCTATTATCTCTGGAGTGCCTCCAGGTATTTCGCAGCCTTAATCACATCAAAATCCCATCCCCTTGGTTCTGACTTCTAATCACCCCAGTCTGATCAAGATTCTCCTTAGACTCCTCCTCAACCATCCCTAAACCCCTCCATTCCCAAGCTACTAGATTACCCTCCAGATCCCTACCACAGCCTTCTTTATATAACTTCCATCTGACATCCCTGAAGGCACTCAGATTCAGTCCAGGTTGAATTCTGTCTAGCTGAGATTGAATATGGCTTCCTTATCAATACTAGGGTCATAAATGGTCAGGCTTCTTAAAAGTCAATCCAATGTGGTGAATTTTTAATAAACTTCATTTTTCTTTGATTAAAAGAAGATTTGTGTCAAATGCATTCAGGTAGGATCTGGGGTATCAGTATTTAGGGATCCTAAGCATCCCAAACCTCAACAGTATGGTTCCTTGACCTCAATAGTCAGGAAATTATTTTGTAAAATGAGAGATGGCACAAAGCCAATAAAACTAGAAGCATAGGGAGATTTTAGGTGACCAAGTAACATCAGTCCTAGCTCCAAGTTCAATAGATTTTACTTCCATTAATAATAACATTTATTAATTATGATGATTGTGATGATGAAAACAGTGTGATCACTGTAAAATATATTTTTCATATTTCAACTATTAAGTGGATTTGAAGTATAAGAAAATGAAAGCTACTCAAATAATTCTTATGCCCTGATCACAGTAATTAAAAAAAAAAATACTTTGTTAATGATACAGCCAAAAATGAGGAATTCTACTTTCATTTCCAAGAGAACGGGGTCTTCTTTAGGTCAATCTCTTTCTTACTTTTGTATTTGTATTCCAAGTACATGTGTAGAGTACTGGATAAAAGTTGGTCTACAGAAACAGGAAAATATTGATTCAAATTCCATCTATGACACAGGTAGATGTACAAATTCTTTAACGTCTGAAATTGCTCAAAGTAATTCTTGAAGACTCAAGATTACACAGAAGGTGCCCATTTGTCCTACTAATGGTAGACCCCTATTGCATGAATTTCCATACCAGTGGAGTGACAGTTCTTCTCTTTAACCCTTATTTCCAGATGATGTCACATTTCTAAGAAAAAAGCATTAAATGTCTGTCATTTTTTTCTTCCATACACTGAGGAAAAGTATTTTTATTAACTACTTCAAAAGACTGATTAAAGGAACAAATTGGATAATGCGTATAAAGAACTTTGATTGATAAATAGACTGTGACCCCATTGAAGGCAAGAAATGTTTGGTATTTTTTTTTTTTGTCCTCCTTCAGTTTTAGAAAAATACCTTGCACAGAATAACAGCTTAATAAATGATTGTTGATGTGTTCCCTTGACTTGATTTAAAAGAGGAGATAATGGGAGTGAAAACCAATTGATTTGGAGTTGAGTGAGTAAGGAGTAGCTACTAAGGAGTATATTTTTGCATGGGTGTTGAAAGTCATATTTAAAAGTGAAGACAAAAAATCGTAGTAATGATCACGCTCTTTAAATATAGATAAGTTCAAAATAGATGTGAAGTGTCATCAACAAAATTACATGTATTCTGTCTGTCTACTTATCTATCTATCTATCTATCTATCTATCTATCTATCTATCTATCTATCTATCTATCATGTGTCTGTCCTTCTCTCTGTCGGAAAATATACTATTTTCTACTTCCATATGCATATCCTTTCTCTATGATCCTATTTACTTTGTCATATATTTTAAATGGTCCTTTCCCCCCTGCTTTGGTTTCTTCATTTGTTGTTGTTTTTATCTTTCCTTTGTGATGCATGGTCTATTTCCACTAAGGAAAAAAATAATATTGAGATGTAAGCATGGGTTAACTGGATAAGAAAGTGACATTTCACTTTTATTTTGGAATTATCTGTATTTTTTTAATTTAAAAAAATTATTTATTTTTAGTTTTCAACATTCATTTCCACAAGATTTTGAGTTCCTAATTTTCTCCCCACCTGTCGCCTCTCCCACCCCAAGACACTGTACATTCTGATTATCCATTCCCCCAATCTGCCCCACCTTCTATTACACTGCTCTCTCCCTTATCTCCATCTCCTCCATTTTCTTGTAGGGCAAGATAGGTTTCTATACCCCATTACCTATCTTTCTTATTTCCCAGTTGCATGTAAAAACAAGTTTTAGCATTTCTTTTTAAAACTTTGATTTCCATCTTCTGTCCCTTCCTCCCTCCCCACCCATCCTCACTGAGAAGGCAAGCAATTCAATGTAGGTTATACACATGTAGTTATGCAAAAGACTTCCATAAAAGTCATGTTGTGAAAGAATAACTATATTTCCCTCCATACTATCTGGCCCCCTATTTATTCTATTCTCCTTTTTTACCTTGTCCCTCCCCAAAAATGTTTGCTTCTAATTACCCTATCCCCCATTTATCCCTTCTATCATCCCCCCACACTCTACTTATCCTCTTCTACCCTACTTTCCTGTAGTGAAAATAGATTTTCGTATCAAATTGAGTGTGCGTGTTATTTCTTCCTTAAGCCGAATGTGACAAGAGCAAGCTTTGCTTTTTCCATCATACCTCCCCCCTTTTCCCCTCCATTGAAAAAGCTTTTTCCTTCCTCTTTTATGAGAGATAATTTGCCCCATTCCACTTCTGCCTTTTTCATCCCAATATATTCCTCTCTCCCACCTTAATTTTATTTTTTTAGATATATCCCTTCCTATTCAAGTCACCCTGTGCCCTTTGTCTATGTGTGTATAATACCTGCAACTACCCAAATACTGAGAAAAATCTCAAGAATTAACAATATTATCTTTCCATATAGGAATGTAAACATTTTTACTTTAGTAATCTCTTATGATTTCTCTTTTCTGTTTACCTTTTCATGCTTCTCTTGATTCTTTTCTTTGAAAATCAAGTTTCATATTCAGCTCTGGTCTTTTCATCAAGATTACTTGAAATTCCTCTATTTTATTGAATGACCAATTTTTCCCCTGAAGTATTATTCTCAGTTTTTCTGAGTAGGTGATTCTTGGTTTTAATCCTAGCACCTTTGACTTCTGGAATATCATATTCCAAGCCCTTTTATCCCTTAATGTAGAAGCTGCTAGATCACGTGGTATCCTGATTGTATTTCCACAATACTCGAATTGTTTCTTTCTGCCTTCTTGAAATACTTTCTCCTTGACCTGGAAACTCTGAAATTTGGCTAACATGTATCCTAGGAGTTTTTCTATTCAGATTACTTTCAGGTGGTGATCAGTGGATTCTTTCAATATTTATTTTACCCTCTGGTTCTAGAACAGCAGAACAGGTTTCCTTGAAAATTTCATGAAAGATGATGTCTAGACTCATTTTTGATCATGGCTTTCTCATAGTTCTATAAATTTTTAAATTGTCTCTCCTTGATCTATTTTCCAGATCAGTTGTTTTTTCCAATGAGATATTTCACATTCTTTTCTAGTTGTTCATTCTTTTGGATTTGTTTTATAATTTCTTAATTTTTCATGAAGTCATTAGCTTCCACTGCTCCATTCTAATCTTTAAGGAGTTATTTTCTTGATTGAGCTTTTGTACCTCCTTTTCCATCTGGCTAATTTTGCTTTTTAGGCCATTCTTCTCTTTATTGGATTTTTGGACCTCTTTTGCCATTTGGGTTAGTCCGTTTCTTAAAGTATTATTTTCATTAGCATTTATTTGGATCTCCTTTATCAAGCAGTTGATTCAGTTTCCATGAATTTCTTGCAATACTCTCATTTCTCTTCCTAATTTTTGTTATACTTTTCTTACTAGATTTTCTAAATCTTTTTTGATGTCTTCCATGGCCTGAAACCAGTTTATGTTTTTCTTGGACATTTTGGATGTTGCTATGACTTTGTTTTCTTCTGTTTGCATGTTTTGGTCTTCCTTATCACCAAAGTAAGGTTCTTTAGTCTGATTCTTTTTCTGTTTTTTTGCTCATTTCCTCAGCCATTTACTTGACTTCTGAGCTTTTTGTCAAGGTATACCTCGGTTTCCATTGGGTGTGGGGGGGTGTAGTGTCACCCACTTGATTCCCTCCTATCTGTCACCTAGAGCTCCAGAAACAGTCACTGTCTCTGCCTCTGCTGCCACTATGTCTGCTGAAGGTTGTTCCTCCCCCTCTGTCACTGTAGATCTGGGGCCAGACCACTCCACTCTCCTGCACTGGTCCCACAGGCTTTTTCCATTGAATGTCCCATTTGTCCTCAGTGTTTTCAGGTCCTGAAATCTCAAAACTGCCACAGGTGTGAGAGAATCAGTCTCCCCAAGGCCTGCTCAGGCCCTGTCTGTGCTGACCCATGCTGAACCGTGGCCTGCCCCCACCGTGCCATGACAAACACTTCCCAGCAATCTTCCAAGGTGACTTGGCCTGGAGATTTGCTTCACTCCATCATTCTGTGTGTTCCGCAACTCCAGAATTTGTTTAGAACCATTTTTTTACAGATGTTTGGCTGGGCTTGGGGGCAGCACTCTAGAAAGTGCGTGCTGTTACTCATCCATCTTGAAATTATCTGTATTTAAAGAGCAGGATCATCACTGTGTGTGTGTGTGTGTGTGTGTGTGTGTGTGTGTGTGTGTGTGAGTGTGTTTGTGTGTTTGCTATTTGGGTTTTGTCTTTAGAGGACAGTGCTATACATAATATTACCTTGCTAAAAATGATTATTTTTTTCTAATGACTTGTCTTCCTTATTCCTTCCTTACGATAATCTTTCTCATCTTTTTATTCATATCATGAGGTCTATTCATACTGTTTCTGGGAAGCAAGTGCACAAAATATTTAGCAGCATTAGTGTTGCCTTGTAGCTACTCAAAAATATAAACGTCATTGCTTTGTTGGAGTTCAATTGCAAGAGACCAATCAGAGCAGAAGAGATTCAAACACTCCAGATACAATCTTCACTGGTAGAACTTTTCTTCGTAGGACAAGCAAATCATCAAGGGGATTTGCTTATTTAAACCCAACAACAATGATAAAAAGATGTTTCTAACATCTGGTAAATTTAGTCAATCTTACTTCAAAAATAAAAGCTCAAGATGCATATTTTAGATTTTCCCCAGTAATGTAATTTTAAGCAAATGTAATTTTAATTAAGTGAAGTATTAATTAAAATTAATTAATTAATTGAATTAAATTAAACCAATTTAATTAATTAATTAATTGAATGAAATTAGTTAATTAATTAAAATAAAATTTTTAAAATTGTGTTTTAATTAATTAAAGTAAAATATTTTATAACTTGTTAGAGAGATTCTTCTTACTGGGTCTTTAGTGGCCATAGTATGCTCTTTGAGGGGGAGGGGGAGAGGAACCTAGTTCAAGGCGGGATCTTATATTCATCAAAGTTTTCTGGGAACATCATCTCAAATTCAAAAAGGAATAAAAATTAAGTATGTAAAATGACTAAACCTATGTGATTTTGAAAGAATACTAGATCTAGAAAAAAAAAACAGTAACTCCAGAAGAATGTATTATATTGTTCCTTTAATAAAAGACAATATAGTAGTTTGCTGGTAGCACTCATGGAAATATCTATTTTACTATAAGTGTTGTAGAATAAATCAAAACTATATGTTTTAGTATATTGAGTGTCAGACTAGCAGTCTAGAAGTCTAAGGATGCTGAACAGGTGTGCAACCAGGGGCAAGCCAATGAAACTGAATCTCAATTTCCTCATCTGAGTAATGGAGATGATAAAAATGACTGTAGTTCCTACCTCTCATGATTGTTACGAAGGATAAATGAAATAAAAAAATGCAAAGCTCTTTGAAAACTTCCAAATGTGATACAAATTTCATTTATTATAATTAGTAGTGATAGAATAGTGATGATAATGCTGTCACACCATATAATTCATGCATAAAAGGGAATATCACTGCATGCTGTTACAGGAAAAATGTTTTACATTCATATAAGATATTTTTTTTATAACTGTTGCTACAATTAATGAAAACTTGAGTTTTCCAGTATTGTAATACCAAATATTTTCAATATGACATTATCTGAGTTTTACATTATTAATAGCATAAAATATATAAAATTATTTTTATAATATGATACGTTTCATAGTTAACAGAGTGATTTGATGGACTTAGGGTTAGGGAGACCCAGGAACAAAAAAAAAAAAAAATTGTTTGCCCCTGTAGCATTCTTCTCACTTGATTTGCCTAGTATGCTTAGTGTGCACCTATTTCAGGTCATAGTCCAGCAGTATACACCCTGTATGGCATAGCCAGATTATATTAAGCAACTCTAAAGCTCTTCTTGTCTTAGATGATTTTTTTCTTCGACTTAATGGTCACCTGTCTGGCTTCACGTAGCTTCCTTTTACTAAAATGCTGTCAAATGCTTCTGACCTCTGCATTTGTGTCTTGCCTTTTATTTTATATTTGCTATCCTGCTTTCTCCAATTATTACTTATTCCAGAGGCCTATATCCTTATGCATAGGTGAGTTCTAGCACCACAGGCCAAACACAGTTATCTCAATTAGAACTGAATACTCAAATAATGGATAGGTAACTTGCCTTTAGGGTTTTATTCTTTTGGAAATGGTCCACTGTCCTCCCAATCCTCTAAGAAAACATAATGCTATTATTGGAAGCATTACAATTTTGTTTATTGAAAGGAAGTGAGTATGAATTATTTGATATTTTGAAGGCAGAGAATGAACCAAATCGCATAAATAACTCTATTTAATAAGATATTTGGAAGATTGTTTTTGTCACAGTCATTAAAAATATTTAGCACTTAGTTCCAGGAAAAAATCCACAGATTATCTAAAAGCTCTTTCTTTACCTATAAGGTGATGAGTGAGTTTCTAAACTGTTTTTTTTTTTTAAAGCAATTCAGGTCATGTTCTTTATGCTTATGCTTTTCCTCTGATGAGCCCCAGAAGTCCTGATTCATGGCCCATTCTTGTGCCCCTTTGTTCCAGTATTGATAGTCATTACTTCCCTTTTAAACAATCTGAAGTATTTAGGTTAGGGGGACTAGGACTTCATGACTAAGACCTTCTCCATTTTACATTTTGATCATGCTTTACTACATAAGGGCAGTGGTTAAGTTAACTTAATAATAGCCTACAGAAATGCTTCCAATCCAATTGGTCACAGGGCAGCTATCCACAAAACCAATTTCTTTGTAATTAAAAGGTGCTTGTGGGTACTGTAAAAAAAAAGTTGAAAGTTGCCTGTGGATTTGGGGGAAGTGTGAAAATTTTTTTCTTCCTATAGACAGCAACAACACTGAAGCAATTTCTGAATCATCCTGATAAGCCTTGCTTTTGAATTTACATTAAAGAGGTCAATAGTGGCTACCTGGGAGAACAGCTCATGCTTCTAAATGGACTGGTGTCCTTAGGAGATTATGGACAGAGGCCTCTAGGAGATTAGCACAACATCACTGGGTTTAAGTGACACCCAATCCATTTTATTGATAGAGAATCCAGTCTGCAAAACAAGCACTTTTTTTATACGGAAGTATAATGAAAATGTGGTATGTCTCTATGGGACAGTAAATAAGGGCATTTTACACATTATTGCTCATGGATGTTGGCAGAGTCCGTAAAAGAGCCAACAGTACTCATTACAGGTGGTGAATAGGAACAGCCATCAGCATACTAATTCAATGTAGGATGCCCAAGGAGTTTTGCATTACTTTTTAATTTTGCCCAAGTCTTGCCTTAGTCCAAGGACATTAAACCTTATTCATTGAGTGAGGCAGGCTATTATCTTGCATTGTTACAATTCTTATTTCACTTGCCAGATCAGGTGGCTGTTGATTTGATTTCTAATTGCTTTCAGCAATTGGAATTTGGATATGCTGTTGCTATACAGAGCTGAAAAAAAATCAGTAGGGAAGTGAAGAGTTCTCCTGTATTTCTTTGAATGTCATTCTTTTCTCAGAATGGAGTAGTCCAGATGCCCCAACTGCCATGATGAAGCCATGAAGCCAAGATATGAAGTGAAGGTGTTCAGTGACACTGGAGAGCTAATATTTTGGAAGCATTCCTGCCACCTACCTCAACTTCATCATTATGTGAAAATAAGATTTTTCCCAATACCTTGGAAAACCACTGCCATTCTCTTTCTCTAGCTTTTGATTTTCATCATATAAACACTCTGTCGTCTGAAACTGATATAAATTTTATTATGCTGTAATCAAGTTAAAATCACACCACAGAAAATCAATTATACAACAATTACAGCTCCCCAAACAGTAGATACAAGCAAAAACAAACAAACTAACAATAGGAAAATGCATTCCTTGAAACCGAACAATTTTATTTAGCCAGTTTTTTCATTTGAATCACAAATACAAACTTATTTAAAATAAAGTTTTGTAAATGAATTTAGATTAATGACTGTCAAGCAGTCTTTTTTTTTTTTTCCAAGGTGTATTTTTAAATTTGTTTGCTAGAAAACCTTTCTACTTTGTCCTCCCTTTTTAAATCAGCTATTTTTGTTTTGGAATAGAGGATTGCTAACCCATTTTGTGTCTGGATTTCCTAGTTCTCAGATGTGAGATATATTGCACACCCTACCTTCACTTGAATGTTTACGTTTAATTCTGCTTGTGCAATGGGAAATTACTATTAGTATTTCTGACTAGAATCATAAGAGTATAAAATTAATAACTGAAATAGACAATAAAAATGAGATAATTTATCCCCTTCATTTGGCAATTGTTGAAAATGAGACATAGAGAGAAGTGACTTGACAAATATTATGTAGAGAGGAAATAGCAGGCATGTAATTTGAAGTTAGAAACTTTTACCTCATTTGAGCCTCTTTCCACCCTCTCTTGCCCAGGGACGCCTTGATTCATATCTTTATGGGGTTTATAGCACCACACGCAAGATATGTAGTTATTAGTACAATGTCTTTAAAACAGAGTCCCAAAGTAGGTTAAGGGGAAGAATGAAAAACTCAATTCAAGGGGTAGGCAACAACTTAATCATATATGATGCATGAGATATAGTGTTAGGAGAAGCCTGGCCAGTCAAGGTTGACAAAATTAATTTAGTTGAATCAAAAAAAGGTCTAGAAGGACACATTCAAATTCAAAAGCCAGAAAAGGGAGGCATGTATATATGATGGTTAGAGTTCACAGAGCCAAGGTGAATTGTCTTTAAACTTTATGCCTTGTACTTTATCTTTTTTATATGCTGTGATGACATGGCTGCTTGATCCGCAAAGTGTTTTTAACTGCTTGTATCTAGGCTGATATCAGTACTAATTTAGTTGGTTCCAGATGACTCACCTAGAATAAAGTTCTTACACAATTCAGTTTAATATAGTTCATTTGAATTAAATTGAATGCAGCTCAATAAGCATTTATTAAGTATTGGTTACAAAAATTCACAGCTAATCAATTAAACAAACAAATAAACCAAACAACCAACAAAATGCTTCTTACCTCAAGAAGCACAAATTGTACTAGGAAAAAAAACTAGTGTGCTCAAATTTTAAGTTAATAAGAAATAGATTATAAAATAAAGCTTTTAAAATAATAACTTTAGGGGAAGAAGTGATGGAGTGATTAGAAAGAACACTATTTACTCCTAGCTTTCTTTAATTTAGAAAAGAAAGGTGCGGAATTATCAGTCAAAATGTCTCATAGTTGCTTCTCCAACTCCAAAATTTCCGACTTTATAAAACTTTGAAATGATATTGCTATTGCTACTATTCTTTGTTTTATCTCCCATTTATGTTTAAAAAATCATAATTTATCAACCTCAAATCACCAGGCACAGATGTCAGGAAGTTCATTTCCCTCCATCTCCTTCTCCTAACCCAATATGGTCCATTCCCTTAGTTTTGGGTATGTGGTATTGAAGGTTAAGAATAGGGGGTGGAACTAAGAAAAAGAAAGTGGTGGAGGTGGGGCTTTCAAATGATTAGGCTGCAATATGAAATCACTTATATATTTACTGCTTTAGAGTGGGTTGACTGAGAGTTCTTACTATATATGTATATATATATATATATATATATATATATATATATATATATATATATATATATATATATATATATATATATATATATATATCTTTCAGCTATATCTTTCAGCTGAGCCACTACTGATGCTCTTTGACACTACATTGACCACTTCAGACATAAAGCATGTAGAGTGGTCTCATGAATTTTTATTTTCATCATCGTTATCATAAATTATATATTTGAATAGTAGAAATGTAGTGGCCATGCCCAGAAATGTGTTTTTCTCTCTTATATTCCTTAACAGTGAGTAGATTTTAAGCAGAATGGAATTTTTTACCTGGTTCCATATTGTACCATCACCCCATGATATTAAAGATATAGCTTAATTTAATGAAAAAAATGAGTTCAGTTTTTAAATGGAGTTGGAGTGGTGAAGGATGTTTATGGCTAGTGATCTAGATGAAAGCTTGAAGCTGGACCAAATTCTCCCTGGTGATAATGAAAATATGAAAATCCCATTCATGTTCCATCAGTCAGTCCTCACTGATGAATTTCACCTTGCTAAATAAGAATTCTTTGCCTTTGTTTTGGTATATATTTTGGTATATATGAAATCTAATACCTATGAGGTATAAGATTTATGCCTACAAGGTTTCTTTTACAAGTTTAAGAAGAAAGTTAACTTAATGACGGTTGTTAGAAACAGTGACTTTTGAGTTTAATGTGTAGAGTGTGTGACCTCCCCCCACCCCCCCACCCCCACCGCCAAGTCTGCTGTATAACTCACATTCCAAGCTGCCTTCTGGCTTACTTATAACACACTCTTTCTCTTCCTTCAATATAATAAATAATGAATAATAATAAACAAAGCAAACACCAGGTTAAAGTAAACTTGGAGTTAGTAAATGATATGTCTCTCACAATTAAAACTTGCAGCTCCAGGCCAGACCTCATTACTGAAGATATATGATCACAGTGACTAGATCAGGTGCCCTGAAAAAAGTTATTGCTTTTCAGATGCATTCCAAAAGTAGATTGATGCTCAGGTGAAGGAAAAAAATAAGGCTCCAAAGATTCAGGCAGCTAGAATATTTAGACAAATTCTAAATAAGAGATAAAAATTATTTATTTTGCTTCCAATTATGATTCATTTGATTATATGACAAATTATTTATTTTGATATATATATATATCCCATATAAAATGGAGGGCAATTGCTGATTACTCTTGAAAAAAAAGTATAACCTGTATTAAGTTTTTTGTTTTCTTTTTTTCCTGATGGATGCACCATCTTCTTGACAGGACTATTCCATCCACTGGTACAGATAATAACCAATCTCTTCTTTTAGATTTAGGGGTGCTCTTGTCTTTGACCACCCATAAATTATACATAAAGAAACTACTGAATACAAAAAGATGTCCCTTTAAGGTGTTTTTTGTTTTGTTTTTGCATTTTATGGGTAGCACAATTCATTATGCAGCAGTCAATCCATTTGTGGGAGGTCCTGCTCTGGTTTCATTATGTTCTTTTCTCATTTTTTTTACTAGTTACTATTCTTACAACATGTGCTGCATGTAAATAATTTTACAGTAAATTCTGCTACTTCTTGGTATTTTATAGAAAAGATAAGTGGCTATTCTGAGTCAAATAAAGACTTAGGAAATTTTATTTACTTTCCTCAAGAGGTTTTATCCAAAATATTACAATTAAATAGCATTAATACTAAGGAAATGTATGTAGAATTATCAAAGACCTATGCATTCTAAGACTCTCCAATGAATATGACTGAGTAAATAAACTCATTTCTTTTTGTCTTTGCTTTTGTATTCACATTGTCAAGAATAGTTCCTGATACATGTGCTTGATACATGTGTTTTGATTGATTGACCAACTTATATCCACAGTAGCTAGAGTTTACCTCACTAAACTTAAGCAATATATGTCTTGAGAACTCTGTTCTTATATTTGTAAAGTAAGACTGAGAAGTCCAAAATTAAGAATGTTTTTCCTCCATTAACTGGAAACTGGTCTCAAATCGATCTTTGCTAGCATGAAGATTAAAGATTATTGTGGTCATAAATCTATTTGGAATAATGAAAGAAGTAATTCTTGTTTCTATTTTCAGGTCCTCCATTTCATTGAAAATCTATTTCCCCTTTGAAGGATTATACTCAGTTTTGCTAGGTTTGTGATTCTTGATTGTAATCCTTCCTCCTTTGCCTTCCGGAATATCATATGCTCTCATTATTTAATGCAGAGGCTTGAAAGATTATGTCTATGGCTGTCTTTTTTTAATCATGGCTTTTAGAAAGTCTAATACTTTTGAAATGGTCTCTCCTGATTCTATTTTTCCAGGACAGTTGTTTTTCCAATAAGATATTTCACATTGTCGTCCACTTTTTTTGATTCTTCTGGTTCTGTTTTATAATTTCTTGACTTCTCATAAAGTCATTAGGTTCCATTTGCTCCATTCTAATTTTTAAGTAATTATTTTCTTCAGTCCCTTTGTGGATCTCCTTTTCCATTTGGCCAATTCTGCTTTTTTAAGTATTCTTATTATTATTAACTTTTTGGACTTCTTTTATCATTTGAACTAGTTTTGTTTTTAAGGTGTTATTTTCTTCAGTTTTTTCTTTTTCTGTCTCCTTCACCAAACTATTGACTTGCTTTTCATGAATTTCTTGCATCACTCTCATTTCCCTTCCCACTTTTTCCTCCATCTCTTGCTTGCTTTTCAAAATGCTTTTGGAGCTCTTCGATGGCCTGAGACCAATCCATGTTTTTCCTTGAAGGCTTTGGATGTAGGAGTTTGGACTTTATTGTCATCTTCTTCATGTGTATTTTGATCTTCCTTGTCACCATAGTCATTTTCCAGCCTAGTAGTTGACTTTTAATTCTTTGTTCAAGTAGAGTTCTTCTTCCAGTGTAGAGTGCCCACTGTCTCAAGCGTTAGGGGTTTGATGCAACTATTTTTAGAAGTACTTCTAGCAACTTGTAAGTTTTCAGTTCTTCCAAGGTAGCACAATCTAAGGAGTGGTGTTTACAACTCTCTTGGCCTGGTCTGTGGTCTGAGTGACACAAGCACTCTTTTCTGCCTTAGATCGATGAGGAAACCCTCTCCCTTCCACTGTGACCACAAACTCTGCTATTCTAATGCCCCTCCTCTCCCTAGGACTGCCACCCAGGAATGTGACCCAAATTTGAGTATGGACAAAGCAATAGAGTCCTGCCTCAACAGTAGCAAAAAGACCCCTGTAATCTTCTGATCGCATGTTTGACCCTTTTACCAAATGTGGTCTGAGAATTCTGGAAGCAGTTACTGCCCCTGCCACTGCTTATTTAGTCACTCTCAAGGCCTGCTCCTGGTTTGCTGTGGCCTGGGCTGTGCTGGTGTGGCCTGTTTTGAACTGTGCCCCATTCTCACTCAAGTGGGACAAACACTTCCTGTGAGCAAGCTAATGTCTTTGGCATCTGTGGACTGAGATGTGGAAACTGTCAGTGCTTCCAGTGATTCACTCATACTGAGGCTGAGCCAGCTTTCATTGGACTATGCTCCTCTCTTACCCTGGTGCACCAGACCTTTCCTGCAGAACTTTCAAATTCTCTTGCCTTGGAAATTTCTTTAACTCCATCTTTTTGTAGGATCTGCTGCTCTAGAATTTGTTTAGAGTCATTTTTAAAAGATATTTAGCTCAGGTTGTGGGAAAGCTGAGGGAAGTCCCAGACTTTACTCTGCCATCTTGGCTCTTCCTCTAGAGCAATTGTTTAATCACAAAACCACTGAATTTCAGAGTAGGAAGGGACCCCCAGAAGCTGTGTAGTACAATATGTATTCCCTTAAAGTATTTATCATTATAACATACAAGTGGCTATTAGATTCTTTGAAGACCTTTCATGGCTGGAAAACTACCACATTCTAAGATCTGACACAGCTCAGCTATTATTTTTTTCTTTGTATTGACAGCAATTCCTTTCTTACATCCTTATAGTTATTTCAGTACTTAGGACAGGAAATGGGACATAGTTGGCACTTAATAAATGCTTATTGACCTATTGACTGACATGAAACTTAAATCTGTGTTTTCATTGCTTTCAGATATTTCACCAAATTTTGTCTTTTGGAGTCATGCATGAAAAAAGTAAAAATTCTCATGCATAAAAGCTCTGCATCTTGTTAAGACAACTATCATGGACCAAGAGAGTTTGCTTTCTTTCAATGTTAAACCATTACCAGTTCCTTCTTCCCATCCCAAAGCCCATTGAATGTTCTCTGCATTAATCTACCTCAAATCCATTTATAGAGGAAGACACTGAAAGTCACAAAATTAAATGATTTTAGGAAGTAGTAGATCTGATATTCAAACCTAAATGTTCTCTGCTACTAAATTTACTGTTTTAGGACAATACCACAAAAATGTTGTTTCCTTTTGTGGATAACCACCTTGTTCCTGTGACAATGATGTCCATATGCCTTATCTTTGCCACTACTCCAAGTAATATCAGTACATTAATATTTATATCTTGTTTATCCTTACTCAGTAAAATAGATAAAAATTATCAGAAAAGATAAGCAGCTCTCGTAAATGCAGATTAACTAAGGTTATATGCAAACACATCATACTTCAGCCTGCTAGTCCATACAACTTAATACACATTTACATGAAAAACAGGATGGCACAGTCAATAGAACACTGCCTGCAGTAAGGAAGAACTGTGTTCAAATCTAGATTCAGACATTTACTAGCTCTGTGACCCTGGGCAAGTGACTTAATCTTGTTTTCCTAAATTTCCTCATCCATAAAATGAGCTCAAGGAAATCTTAAAACACTTCCCACATCTTGTCAAATAAAATTCTACAAGACATCAAAAAGAGCTGGAAAAGATTAAAAAATGATCAAACAATAACAAACATTCCAGTTTTAGACTATGAACAAAAGAATAATATCTACCATTTGTTTAGCCACTTGCAGTTTGTTTAGTGTATCATGCAAGTGTTTAACTTGCTTTGTTTGAATCCTGGTTAACCTTGTTTAGGTTATATATCTCCATTGTACTGAACTGCATACATGCATATATATGTATATACATAATATATGCACAGAGATACCAACTGGCTTAATTGATGACTACAGTCTCTGAATCTAGATAATGATAATGCATAATTAGTTAGCACCTTAAAAATTGAAAAGTATTTCTTTTAAGTATCTTATAACCTCATAAGAAACATATGTGGCCAGTGAAGAAACTAATGCTCAAACAGTCACATAACATGTTGAGGATCATAGATATTGATCACAGGTTTTCCTCATTTTAAATTTGCCATGATCTTTCTACTTGAACCTGTTCTTTCTTGAAGATATCTAAAATACCCTTTCCATTACCACTCCTTCCACCTACCATGTATTAGGCAAAGATTTAGGGAATATTAAAAGTAGTTTTTCAGGAAACTTTTTTTAAGACCAGATTTCAGTACTTAATTTTGAGTTCCCTTTTCAACATCAAGTATTTTGTCATGACTGATCTGACATGAGTCTGGTTAGAGCTCATATGGTACATTAGAGAATGTCTCTGAGTTTCATCACAGAATTTGCATTGAAATTGTGTCAACTTTCTACCAAAAAGAATCTAGGTAAATCCTTTTATTCCTTTGATTTAAGTTTTATCTTTTGAAAAATAAGGGGGTTAGATGAAAAGACCTTTGGGGTACTCTCCATTACTAGAGCTATGATTATTTCAGCATATTTATATGTATTTTTGTGTTTTTGTGTTTTTGCAATACTATACTTTTGGATGCCTAAAATTCTTTCATTAATAGGAGCAAGAATAATATTTGAATTTTGGACTGAAATGGAAAGATAAAATTTTTTTTGTGTATAATTTCAATTTTGCATATATATATATATATATATATTTAAGTGTACATGTACATATATATGTGTGTGTGTTTCTGTATATACGTATGTGTGGGCATGTTTATATGTGCATTTATTATGTCATGAGTTAAGAAGCCCAAGGTGAAAATCCTACTTCTAACAAGTATTAGTTATGGACAGTTCACTTAAGCTATAAATGATTCAGTTAACATATACCTGTGAGTTGGTCATGTCTGGGGCTGGGGCTAAGATTAACCCCCTACAACATCCTCCACAATACATTATAAATGAATGTGTCCATAATATGTAAGATGGCAATATTTAAAGAAACTAGAAAAGCTGATCCTATCCTTGTATTCTAAAGCATTCAAATAAACAAAATTAATCCATCTATGATAGGAAAGGAAAGAGTGAAATCTTCTTTCATTCAGGTCCCACAGAGTTTTCCCACTGACCTTCTTGGTGTTTGTGGTTTGAGAAGACTGGAAACTGCCACAGCTGCGTATGATTCATTCCCCTGAGGTCTGCTCTGTCCTGTCTGTGCTGGTGTGGCCAACACCAGACTGGGCTTCCTCCATGCCTGGTGCAAAAGACCCTTCCTGTAGACTTTCCAGGCTGTCTAGGGATTTGTTTCACTCTGTCATTTTGTAGGTTCTGTACCTCTATAATTTCCTGAGAGTCACTTTTTATAGGCATTTGGAGGGCTTTGAGGGAGAACTCACTGAAGTCCCTCCTTTCATTTTGTCATCTTGGCTATGTCCCTGATGATTTTTTTAACTAAGAAACTTCTTCTCTGGTCATTTTTTTCATCTGTAAAATAAGATATTAGCTTTGATGATTTCTAAAGTTTTATCTATGTCTAAATCACCAATGCTATGAACAAGATGAGGATTGGAATAGTGGATCTAATACAACACAAAAAATAGACTTAATATTCCTGAAATTCAAAAGAAATTGTTTCTTGTCAATGCAACTTTACCAGATGCTACCTTCCTGTCTTTATGATTTCCAAGATCACCCCCTCAAGATTGACAATTACAGGAAAACTGGGTTATATTTCCATGTCTGAAACTGACTGTGTGGTCCTTGGGAAGTTATTTAAATTTTCAGAGCCTGGGATTTTTGAACAATAAAATAAAGGTAATAACAATTGTACTACCTATATCACATGGTTACTTTGTAGAAAAAAGAAATAATAAGCCCTAACACAAGTAAAAAAAATATTAATTTACATAATCAATATCTGAAATTATTGTCTTTAAGTTCCATCTTCAAATCCACTCTCAATTTTAATGCCATTGTTAATTGTTCTAAATTATGCAAAAACATGTCTACTTAAAAGTAACAAGAAGAAGTAAACAAAAGGGAAATGTTATTCAAAACGACTAAAATGTATTCAATATTTGTAAATCAATTTACCAAAAAACACAAAATACTTTTCTATATTCAATTACAAATTTTCTCTCACAAATAAAGAAATCGATAGCCAAAGGAATATTCAGTGCTAATGGCTTGAAAATCTCAATATAATGAAAATGGCAATTCTCACAAAGTTAATCAATAACTTTAAAAGTATAACAAACCAATAATCAGAGTATTTTAGAGTCCTTGAGAAAACTATAGAAAATACACTTAGACAAAAGAAGGATCAAGAGTGTAAATGAAACTGCTGAAAAGAGGTAGGAACAGAGGAAAAAATGTACTTCTAGAGCACAATGGAACTCAGTAATTCAGTGCTCAGTAAAGCAGAAAACAAAAATACTTTGAAAGGAATTCCCTATTTGATAACCACTGCTGCAAAAACTGATAAGTAGTCTGGCAAAAAATAGGCTAAGATCAACCCCATACAACACCCTCCACAATACATTATAAATGGATGTGTCCTTAATATATAAGATGGCAATAGTTAAAGAAATTAGAAAAACTGATCCTATCTTTGTATTCTAAAGCATTCAAATAATAGCAATAATCTGAAATAATCAGAGAAATAAATAATTTTTATTACAAAAAGCTGAAAAAGCTCTGTGTAAACAAAATTAATCCATCTATGATAAGACAGAAAAGAGTGAAATAGGGCATTTGTTTCAAATTTCTCTAATAAAATTAAGCATATTCAAGATGTATAAACAATTAATACTATGTGGGGGAAAGAAATACAAAAAGAAAAACAATCAAAAGCAAATATTGCATATTTACCAAAACAAACCCAACAACAACAACAAAAAAAAAACAGGAAATGCCAGGGGCAGAGTTGGTATGGTGGAATAGTGAAAGCATTTAGCCAAGATCTCTCAGTATTTCCCTGCAAACAACTTTAAAATAATGCCTCAAACCAAAATCTGAAGTGGCAAAATAGACAAAAGTTTTGGGCAAGACATTATTTTGACCCAAAGCAACTTAGGAGGTAAGGAAGGCAATGTGCAGATTTGTTTAGAGTTCACATGAAAGGAACATCAGTTGTGGGACTAGGTGGTGGCAAGAGAAGAAGCAACGCCTTTGGGAATACTCAAGCCAGAGACAAGGGACTTGATAACTGATCAGAAAGAAATGACAGTGGAAATCTGTATTAAGGGCTGAATGTTGTTTGGAAACTGTGGCCTATACCACTTCTGGGGTACACTTTAAGGATGGAGCAGAGAACAATCAGTTAAGAAGGAGCAAGGACCCTGAGGATCAGCAATGCTTTTGGTTTCAAGGGATCAGGAACATTAAGTGGATTCACATTGAATGCCAAGGGAATAGGGCCCCTGAGGAGAAATTTTTATTGTGATCTCAATGATCAAGGGCCTTCCCTCGGTAAGGAACAGAGTGATGAACAATAGAGCAATGACCACAGCTCTCCATAGATCACATCATGCTGGAAGCATTGAAACTTTTCAAAGCCCAAAACTAGCTCTGAAAACAATAGTGGAGTGGTCATAAAACTGAAGACAATAAAGAAAGGCAGTGGTTTGAAATTAAACAGATTTTAGAGGAAGGATAGGATAAAAAAAAGAGAGAAATGTATAAACGAATCAAATAGGATAGTGAATAATCATAAATGTGAATGTGAATGAATTGAACTCACCCATGAAACACAAGCAGAGAGAAGAAGGAATGATCAATTGAAATCCAACGTTTTGTTTACAAGAAACACGCTTGAAATAGACACATAGAGAGTTAAAATAAGGTTTTGGAGATGAACCTTTTTACACTTTAGTTGAAGTGAAAAAGCCATAGAAATCACAGCCAGAAAAATTGAAATCAAAATATAACTAATACAAAGAAACTAGTAGGGAAACTACATCTTGCTAAAGGGAATTGTAGATAATGAAGCAATACCAATACTAAACACATATGCATCAAAGAGCATAGCAACCAAATTCTTAAAGGAGAAATTAAATTAATGCAGAATAAAACAGTAAATTATACTAATAAGGAACCTCAACTCTGCTCTCTTAGACCTAGTTAAATCTAACAGTAAAACAGTTAAGACATAAGTCTAGGAGATAAACAGAATGTTAGAAAAAGTTAGATATGATGAAATACAGAGGACTATACCTTTTTCCTCAGTAATACTTGGTACCTTCACAGAAATGCTAGCCCCTTCCCTTCCTTTCCCTGTTAGGTAAGATAAAGTTCTACTTCCAATGGAGTATATGTATACCTGTATGTATGCATGCATATGTGTGTGGGGGAAGGTAGGGGGGTGTAGATAAGACTGAAACAGTAGGATAATAAAAAATATACATGGAGAAAGAAATAGCAATCCATTCCATTACCTTCTCTCTCTCTCTCTCTCTCTCTCTCTCTCTCTCTCTCTCTCTCTCTCTCTCTCTCTCTCTCTCTCTCTTTCAATTTTCAACATTCACTCCAACAAAATTTTGGATTTCAAATTTTTTCCCCAGTCCCTCAATCCCAGAACAGTGGGCCTCTGATTGTAGAATTTGACTACATGATTCCTGGGAATTTTCTGTTTGCCATCTCTTTCAGGAGGTGATCAGTGGGTTCTTTCCATTTCTATCTTACCCTTTGTTTGTAGAATATCAAGGGAGTTTTCCTTCATAATTTCTTGAAAGATTGTGTTTAGACTCCTTTTCGTATCATGGCTTTCTGGTAGTCAATTTTTTTTTGTAAATTATGTCTCCTAGATTCATTTTCCAGGTTACTGCTTTTTCCAGTGAGATACTTCACATTGTCTTTTTCATTCTTTGGATTTTGGTTTATAATTCATATTTATTTTTTGTAAAGTTACTAGGTTCCACTTGCTCCATTCTAATTTTAAAGGAATTATTTTCTTTAGTTAGCTTTTCTACCTCTTTTTCCTTTTGGCTCATTCTGCTTTTTAAGACATTCTTCTCCTCATTGGCTTTTTGCACCTCTTTTGCCATTTGGGTTAGTCTAATTTTAAAGGTATGACTTTCTTCAGCATTTCTTTGGGTTTCCATTAGCAAGCTATTGACTGGTTTTTCATGATTTTATCGCATTACTCCAATTTCTCTTCCCAATTTTTCTTCTACTTCTCTTACCTGATTTTCAAAATCCTTTTTGAGCTCTTCCATGATATGAGACCAATTAATTTTTTTTGAAGTCTTTGGATGCAGGAACTTTGGCTTTATTGTCTTCTTGTTGTTGTATGTTTTGACCTTCCTTGTCACCAGTGTTGTAATAAAAAAACCATTTCACTGAAACAGTTAGAATCTATCATCTGTTTGGGCCCCACCTCCATTTGCTCATTTTCCCAGCCAATTATTTGGCTTTTGAGCTCTATGCTAAGTGGAGTGGTCCAGAAGCAGCTTCAATTTTAGCATTGACTGCCACTGTCCTGATACTGGCACAGGGCTGGGGCCGGGGACAGAGTTTGGCTGGGACTGGGGTTGGACCACTTGCCTATCTCAGTCAGGTGAGAGATGCTTCCCACTGACCTTTGAAACTGTCTTTGGTATTTGTAGTTTGAGAAGTCAGGTATTGATAGCAACTGCCAGCATTTCAGTCCCCTAAGGCCTGCTACATCTCAGTCCAGACATGTTTAGCCCATGCAGAACTTGACTCTGCTGCAAGTCTGGTGTGATAGACTTTTTCCCAACGACCTTCCAGATTATCTTGGGCTGGAAATCTGCTTCAGTTGCTTCTGCTGATTCAGAATTTGTTCAGAGTGATTTTTTTTCCAGGTTTTTTGAGGGGTTTGTGGGGAGACTTCTAGCAGTTCCCTGCTTATACTCCACCATCTTGGCTCCAGACCCCACTCCAGGATCTTTGCCAGGAAAAACACCAATGTGATAACGAAGAGTCAAACAATAATGAAATCACTTAGCAACACAGAAGAATAGGTGTGCATGTAGCATAGGACAGTTATCACCTTCCTCAAGTATGAATCTAGACTTGTTATCAGGCTGTCTGCAACCCATGCACTAAGGAGAAGCTCCAACAACGTTTTGGACATTCTGACAATTAAGTTCTCATCCTGTGAAAGTCAAGTCAGAGAAGAAAAAAAATTCTTAGAAAATTCTAACCAAGGAAAGGTGAGTAAAGTCTTCTTTGAGTAAAGTATTAATGGATTTTAAATAATGATTTATTACCAAAGCATTTATTATAGAAACTAGCATATGTCTTTTAATTTTGCATGTCGGTGGCAGGGATCTATAGCAATACAAAAAAGATCAAAGAAAGGAAAAATATGTAGGAAAATATTCATAGGAACATTTCTGGCTTAACAAACAGCTAGAAACAAGAGTGCTGTCCTTTGGCTGTAAAACAGTTGAAAAAATATTGATATAATGAATTAGTTTTCTTAAAACATTGTTGGAATGAATGGTTTCATAAAAACTTGGGACAAGTTGGGTGAAATAAAAACAGAATCTGGTGAGCAATAAAAGAGAGTGAGTGCTCCAAATGTTGTACCAAATTTTAGAAATTCAAAAGTAATAAACTGAAATTTAAATGTAGATTTTTATTATTAAAATTGAACAAAAGCACCATCTTTTCCAATCTGTAGTTATTAACTTTTCAACCATTATGAAAAAATAACAGTAGCCTAGTGAGTAAGGGGAATACACTTGAAATTCTAGCCTTACTATCATGAAAAGAATGAGGTTTTTGTGCTTATATGACAGATTTGTTGTGAACCCATAAGAAAAAAAAAATGTACTGAAGATATATCGGATCACTAAGCTTGTTGTTGTATTCGTCCTTCATTTTCAAAGAGGACCGTGGTATCAGAGAAATGACAACATGACTTGCACTTGACTTTGTTTTGAGTGAAAGAGGGCTGTACTTTCTTCTTTCTTTCAAATGACTAAGGTGACCAAGCAAGATGTGTTGTATCAATCTGCATCTGAGAGTTACTCAGAAAATTAAATATATTAAAAATTATCCAAAATTCACAGAAGTAAATTAAATATGAGTACTTAACATTGTAAGGGTTTTTTTTACACTTATATTCCTGAAATTATTTTGTGTGACACTATACACCAAACAATAGCAACAAATGATAAACTATGACAGATTGCTCATGAAGAATCATGCTACTTATTGTTTGACAGAAGGGTTTTGGACTAGAAATGGAAAATGTGATATAGATTTTTGGACATGGGCATTTTAAGGATTTGTTTTGTTTTACAATCCTTGTTTTGTTTTTTTTTAGTTTAATAGTATTTACTTTTTCCCAATTATATGTCAAGAAAAATTTTAGCATTCATTTTTACATGATTTAGTTCCAAATTTTCTCCCTCTCTCTCTTTCCTTCCCTCTTCTGAAAACGGTAAACAATTTGATAGTTTATACTTGTGTTATCATGAAAAATATCCATATTAGTCACAGTTGTGAAATAAGAAACAGTTTATTAGAAAATCAGGATAAAGAATAAAGTGAAAAATATGATTCAATGTCCATTCAGAGTCCATCAATTCTTTATCTGAATGTGGATAGCATTTTCCTTTGTGAGTACTTTTGTATTGTCTTGGATAATTGTGCAGGTGAGAAGAGTTGAGTTATTCATAGTTGATATTACAAAATGTTGCTGATGCTATGTACAGTGTTTTCTGGTTCTCTTCGTTTCACTTTGCATCAATTTGGACAGGTCTTTAGCATTTCGTTATGTTCATAAATATGTTTTTTCAGCCATTCCCCAATTGATGGAGATTCCCTCAATTTTTAATATTGCTAACATGAAAATGGCTCATATACATACTTTTGTACATGTAGATTCTTTTCCTTTTAATGATATCTTAGGGATACCGACGTATTAGTGGCACTGCTAAATCAAAGAGTATGGACAGTTTGCTTGCCCTTTGGGCATACTTCCAAATTGCTCACCAGAATGGTTGGATTAGTTCACAATTCAACCAACAATGCATCCATGTCTCAATTTTCCTTTTTATTCTCCATCACTTTTTTTTTCCTTTTTTTGTCATATTAGCCAGTCTGATAGGTGTGAGATGGTATCTCAGAGTGGTTTTAAATTGCATTTTTCTCAACAAAAATGAATTAGAACACTTCTTCATGTGCCTATACATAGTTTTGATTTCTTCCTCTGAAAACTGCCTATTATATCCTTTGATCATTTATCAATTGAGGAATGACTTGTATTCTCCTAAGTTTGTTTTTTTTTTTCTTATTCTCATAAGTTTGACACAGTTCTCTATATATTTTAGAAATGAGACCTGTTATCAGAGCCACTGGCTATAAAAGATTGTTTCTCAGCTTTCTGCTTTGCTTCTAATCTTGTTTCCATTGATTTTATTTGTACAAAAGTTTCTTTCTTATTTAATAAAATTAAAATTATTTTACATTTTGTAATGCTCTCTGTCTCTTGTTTGGTCATGAATTCCTTTTCTCTCCATAGATCTGACAAGAAGACTCTTCCTTGGTCTTCTAATTTGCTCATGGTGACACCATTTATGTCTGAATCATGTACCCATTTTGACTTTACCTTTATGGTGTAAGATGTTGGTCTATGCCTCATTTGTTTCCTATGATTGTCAAGTTTTCCCATCAGTTTTTATCAAATATTGAATTGTTTTCCCTAAAGTTGGGGCTTTGGGGTTTATCAAACACTAGTTTGCTATAGTCGTTGAATATTGTGGCTCCTGTACCTAATCTATCCCATTGATCCTCCACTCTATTTCTTAGTGAGTTCCAGATAATTAGGATAATTAGATCTTTATAATATAATTTGACATCCGATATTGCTCTTTGTATTTTTTATTAATTCCTTTAATATTCTAAACATTTTTTCTTACAGATGAATTGTGTTGTTATCTTTTCTAGCCTTGTTAAATTATGCTTTGTTGGTTTGATTGATATGACACTGAATAAGAAAATTAGTTTAGGCAGAATTGTCATTTTTATTATATTAGCTTAGCCTATGCATGAGCTACTTATATTTTTTTTACAATTATTTAGATCTCACTATATTTGTGTGAAAAGTGTTTTGTAATTGTGTTCGTATAGTTCCTGGGTTTGTCTTGGCAGGTAAACTCATAATTATTTTACATTGTTTACTGTTTCTTTTTTGAAGAAAAACTCATTTTAAATAACACTCCTTTTATTCTTATGTTCTCTCCTGCTTTTTTAAAAATAGGAATGGGTGTTTTATCTTGTTAAATGATTTTTCAGCCTCCATTCAGATAATCATGTGACTTCTGTAAATTTTGTTATTGATATGGTCAATTAAACTGATAGTTTTCCTAATTTTGAAAAATCTCTGAACACAAGGTATAAATTCCACATTTTCCTAATGCATGGTTCTTGTGACATATTGCTGTAATCACCTTGCTAGTGTTTTATTCAAAATTTTTTGTCTTGATATTCATTAAGAAATGCGGTCTATAATTTTCTTTCTCTGTTTCAGCTCTACCTGGCTTTGGTATCATCACTATATTTGGGTCATAAAACTAGATTGGTGGGACTCCTTCTTTGCTTATTTTTCTAAATAGTTTATATAGTATTGACATTAATTGTTCTTTAAATGTTTAGTAAAATTCACTTGTGAAACTAAATGATGCTGTGGCTATTTTCCTAGGGAGTTCATTAGTGGCTTGTTCAATTTCTTATTGTAAGATGGGGTTATTTATACATTACATTTCCTGATCTTCTAAACTAGGGAATTTATTCATTCATGTCATTCAGCTTGTCAGATTTATTGACATATATTTGAGAAAATATTTCTTAATGATTGCTTTAATTTCTTCTTCATTAGGAGCTGATTTCACCCTTTTTTATTTTTGATACTGGATATTTGGTTTTCTCCTTTCTTTTTTAAATCAAATTAAACAATAGATTATCTATCTTAATTTTTTTTTTCATAAAACCTGGCCCTAGATTTATTTATTAGCTCAATAGCTATTGTATTTTAAATTTTATTGATCTCATCTTTGATTTTGAGGATTTTCAAATCAGAGGTCAATTGGAGATTTTTAATTTCTTCTTTTTCTTGTTTTTTTTTTTCAGTTGCATTAATTGATCTCTTCTTTTTCCGTTTTATGTATGTGAAAATTTAGAGGGATGGATTTTCTCCTAAGTACTGCTTTAGCGTAATCCTATACATTTTGATGTATTGTCACATTGTCATTCTCAGTTATAGAATAATCCCTTTTTTATAATTTGTTCTATGACTCCCTTATTCTTTAGGATTAGATTATTTAGTTTCCTATCAATTTTTAATCTATATTTCCACTGTCCTTTGTTCTAAGAAGTTTTTATAGCATTATTATTTGTAAAGAATTCATTATCTATTTTGATCTTTTTTACTTGATTTTGAGGTTTTTGTGTACTTTTACATGGTCAATTTTTGTGTAGGAGCTAGGGTGCTGTTGAGAAAAACATAATTATCTTCCTTTCTGTTTCCATTCAACTTTTTTTCCCCACAGTCTGCTATATTTAACTTTACTAATTTTCTATTTACCTAATTCCACAACCTCTGTTCCTTTAATATTCCAGCTTCCAATCCTGTGCAAGCCTGATTGTTATTCCTTGATATTTGAATTATTTCTTTCTGGACACTTTCTGAATTTTTCCATTGGCCTAATAATGTTGTAATTTACCTATAATGTTCCTTGAAGTTTTATTTTGGAATCTCTTTCCTGAGATGATCAATGGATTGTCTAAATGCCTCTTTTGCCTTTTGGTTCAAGGCTATTAGGACAGTTTTCCTTTATAAGTACTTTAAAGATTCTGTCCAGGTCCTCTTTTTGATTACAGGTTTCAAATAGTCCCATGAATCTGATATTGTCTCTCCTGAATCTATTTGCAAGGTCAGTTGTTTTTCCCAAAAGGTATTTTACATATTCTTCTTTATAATTTTACTGATTTTGTTTGATGGATTCTCCTTGTTTTTAAAGTCATTAGCTTCCGCTTGCCTTATTCTAACTTTTAAGGTAGTGTTTTACTCAATTAGATTTTGAACTTTCTTTTCCTTTTCATTAATTAAAAATTTTAAGGAGTTATTTTCTCCAGTGGATTTTTATAAATCCTTTTCCATTTGTCAAATTCTACTTTTTATGCATATTTTTCCAGATTGTTGACTCTTTTTTCATAATACTCTTGTATTACATTCATTTCTATGCCCATTTTTCTTCTACCACTCTTATAATATTTTTAAGCTCCTTTTTGAGCTCTTCTATAAGTTCTTTCTGGCCTTGAGACCACTCCCCATTTTCCTGTGAAATTTTACTCATAGGTGTTTTGACATTCTGTCCTTTTCTGAACTTGTGTCTTGATCTTTCCTGTCCCCATAATAACTTTCTGTAGTCAGATTTGTTTTATAGCTTTTTGCTCATCTTTTTGGCGGTATTTCCACTTTCTTTTGAATTTATCTCTGCTCCTAGTATAAAAAGTTCTCTGTCTCAGGTTTCTTGTAAACATTGTAGGCCCTGGCTCTTTACTTGGCGCTGTGATGACATTGCCCTGAGGCCCACAGGGGACCTTAGTGTATGGCACTGTGTTGAGGGGAAGCCAGGAGGTTGGCTGGCCCTGTTAGAGGCAGGAGGAGTCTGACAACTTGTCTAGTGTTGAACTAGGGTCTCAATGCTTATGTTTGGCTTTTACTGGTGGGGTTGTTATGTGTTTCCCTGTGTCTACACTCAAGCCCAAGTAGGTCTGACCATCTGAGTTTTCCCTCTGCTCTGCTGAAGTTTCTGCTGCTGGAGAATGCCTGTTTGCCTGGGGTTACACCAAAGCATGTGATTGCTCTCTCAGCTAAAGCTCACAGATTCCTCTGGCTATTCTGAGTATATGGAGTGGGTGAGGTTATGGGTTTCTGGTGCTGGTGTTTGCCTGTTCTGCCACACTGGGGCTCAACATCTCCCATTTGTTGGCTGAGGTGTGCTTGCTGTGATGCTTTCTGTCCTTAAATGTGGTATCCTTTTTACCTGAGGGAGATATACCTTTCTTGATGACCCTCTGAGTCTTCTGGGACAAAAGACTGCTCCACCCTGTCTTTTCACTGGCTCTGCTGTTCCAGAATTTGTTATGGGTCATTATTTTATGGTTATTGGGAGATGAATAGGGGAGAGCTACAGTGGTTTACTATTTACTCTGCTCCTGGAAATTGACTATGCTCATTTCTTAAGAAGATTGCGTATTTCTTTTTGTTGGGAGAAATAGAAATAGAGTAGACAAAAAAGCAGAAAATCATTAAAGCAGAATAATTAAATTTTCTTAAATACACAGAAGAAAGAAGGAAACAAATAATTAAATATATATAAGCAAGAGAGCTTTGAAAGTAATACATTCAATTCATTACATATTTTAAAGAAAGCAAAATGAACAGAATTTAAGGTTTTTACAAATAATTCTCTTTTACTTTGAATTTCATATAATGCTGCATTCTTTGTGTGGTTTTTAATTAAAAATCTTAAAAAAAAAAGCTAAAAATATATATAAAATAACTTCGAAGGTAGAGCATTTATAAGGGTGCCTTACTAGAAAGGTCTGAAGTGATATCTTAGAAATATTTTAAAGTAGTGCTAAATAATTTTTTGGAATTGCGTATAAAAAGAGGCCATCAGTAGAGATCAATGTATTTGGATCCAAGGAATTGCACTTATTCTACACTACCATATGATAACCTATCAATATTTTCCTTTTTGATATTCTTGGTAGAGTGTTATAACAAAGACATCGAATGGGCATAATATAATTTGGTATATTAAAGGAATTTGATAGTCTCTTTCAGGATAATCTTGTGAAGAAAAGGCATACGGTAATGTTGAAGGTAGTTGAACAAACTCATCTGAAGATTACTAATTGATAGATTAATTTCAACCTAGGAAATAACTATAGTGATATTCCAAAGTACTCTGAACCTTATTGTATTCTAAGTAATTTTATTATCTAAAACTCTGAAAACATTAACAGTATTATTAACAAATGTGTAGAAAATATGCAAATTCTGGACATGTATTATAATTATTCAGTTTGTTGACAGAATCAAGTTTCAGAATTTCTAAAAGCTGGATTAATTGACTGAAATTGAAATGAATATATAATTTAATGATAATAAATGTAAATACTTGCATTCATTTGAAAATAAATAAATAGGAGAAAACCTGTGTTGGCATAATCACAAGGTTAAAATAATCTCTTTAAAACCAAAAGTCTCATTTGTTGAACAAGATAACATCGCATTTTGAAATGACTGATAAATAATGAACAACTAAAGAATAAATAAAAATAATCATTTATTATTGCACATAAATGAATAAATGAGCATTAACTAATTTAAGATGCATTAAAGAAAAGATGCTAGTAAGATCATAAACATTTATAATTCTGCTTTATAACTAAACCAGACTTAAATAATTATCTTTCCTTTTGGATGCCATATTTAAAAGGAATATTCTTGTGTTAGGGAGAGGGGCATCTCTGGAAAATATAACGAGGGTAGTAAAATATTTGGAACAGATATCATAGAAATAATAATGAATTTAATTGGTCAATATTTATCTTGATAAAGAGAATACTTGAGATCTTTGAGAATATTTACCATTAAAAATAGAAGATTTAGGAGTGGATAATTTAAACTCCAAATATTTGAAATGATCTTATGTGGAAGAGATCTCAGACTTGTTCTCTATGTTTTCAAAAGAAAAGTTAAGGATAAAGAAATTGCTGAATATAATAGAAAATAATTCAGCAATAATAGTGATGCAACAATGAAAAAGGCATGATTCACAAAGGTGTGTTCACCATAGGGATTCAAGCAGGGTTTGGCTGTTCTTCTGCCAGAAATGTGCTAGAAGGGATTTGTTGCTCCAAGTGAGATGGACCTAGGAGATTTCAAAGGTCTCTTCCAACAAAATATGTGATTTAATGAATTAAAAGTAATCGTTTAATTACTTTAGACAGGAATTTTGTTGAAATAAACAAAAGGTATCAGTAATAATACCAATAAAATGACAGGAGATTTATTAAACTTTATGAAGGTCTATCTTGGACGAGAGTGAAAAATAATTAGTTACTGTAGTACAAGAACCTTAGTATAAGTTTATCATATCTAAGGGATTTGTCTCATTACTTTAGGAAGAATTTTCTTCCATAGCTTTTCTCACATTCATTTTCTTCTGTCTATTCTCATAATTTATCATTAATACCATTGAAAATAACCTCTTAGGTGATCTCTCTAACTCATTTCTCCTGTCCCCAATCAGTCCTCTTTATAATATCAAAGCAATATTACAACTCTGTCAGTAAGCTCCAGTAGTTCCCTATTACCTCTAAGATCATATATGTTCCTCAATTGAAAATCAAAAGCACCTAAAATCCTCTGTCGACCCTGCCATTTCAGCTTACTGTACAGTATCTCTTTTCATTACTTGTTACAATCCAGATAGATTTTTTTGTTGTTTAATAGACATGCCTCTGCATCTCCCAAGTGTCTGTAATTATTTTGATCTATCCCTCTTGCCTAAAATGTGAGGCCCATATCACTTATATTTCTAAGAATCCCAAAGTCCATTCAAAGCTCATTCCTAGAAAGTGAGTATTTTCTGATAAATCTAGCTTCTTTTGCTTCCATGCCTTCAAAACTCCTTTGTATTATTTTGTTTCATTGTCTCCTGGGATGTAAGATAAAGTCCTTCAAGGCAACTTGTGTTGACCAGTGACTAGAATGTTTTCTGATAGATTGTAAGTAATAAAAATTGCTTGATACTTGATTTGGGTGAAAAAAATTTGAATTTTCAAAGAAGTAGAACAATAACAGGTGATCCAAAAATGTGCATTATACACACATGATATCTGTGTGCGCATATATATGAATATATACATATATATGTGTGTATGTAAATATACACACATATATGCACACACATACACATACATACAAGAACTAAGTTTATCTATTCTTCAGAAAGAGGAATATTTTAAGAAATAAATAAGTAAAAGGAGGATTGCCCCAAATCTTATTATGTGCATGTTCTCCAATATTAATATTATTTCAGGTTATCAAAATGAATTATTTTTATAATTATAGACATTGAAAATTTGTTAAGGATAAGTTCAATCCATCTGGAGTCAAATATATGCATCATATACTCTCATAAAAAAGAGAAGATACTCTTTCAGAAGCAGAATAAATGTTCGAAAATGTCACTGTTTACATAATGATTATGCTCTTTTGATAATTTAATTGAAATTTAGCCTTATACAGTTTCCACAATGACAAATACATGTTTTCATGATTGAAGGGGTAAAAGTAAAGTAGAAGACTTGTTGATAGGATAATGTTATGTATCAAATGAAAAAATACAAGATTTCAAGTGTTATTTCCTTTCAGTCTCTCCTGACACTTAGATTTTCAACCTAATAAGAGCACTTACTCAATTTACTTTACTTTTACTTTCCTTGAAGATTAAAGCCATGATTTTCATTGAACTACTGTTGTGTGTGCAGGTGGGTGGCAGTGCATTAAAATAAAGGCATAGAAGCTAGATATTTGAAGATCTTGATTTCCAAAGTGCAGTCAAATATAACTTGTTGTAAATGTAAGAGATGTTTTCCTGAGACGTCTGGATGTGGCCACATTGAAATTTTGCAAAGACTATCTTGACTGAGAAGGCAAGTAAGTAAACAATACTGATTCAATTGTCTTATGGTCAGGACTTAAAAAAAAGTTGGTGTACATGTCAAGTGATTACCCTGCCCCCCCAAATGTCCAATCCAAAACGCGTGCATAACATTATACACACATATTTATATTGTATATGTGTCTATATAGATATATGTGTGATTGTAAGAAGAGACAGACAAGATGTGAGAGCAACAAAGGCAGTATGTGATCATACACTTATTCTTTCCAAGCTAAATATTTGCATTTATCAAAAGCTCTGACTCCAAGGCAAAATGATACCAGAAGTATCAATGTCAACAAATTAGAGCTCTTCTCTGAGCATGAACAGTTTGCTGCTGACTTGGAGGGAAAGTTGAGCCAACACACAGTTGGCAGCAGTGCAGCAGAAAATGAGTGGGCAGCTTTCAGAGATTTGTTGTACAGTACAGCATTTGGTCATGCGGGTCAGAATTCTCGCAAACACCAAGACTGGTTGATGAAAATGATGACAAAATTCAGAAGCTGCTAAATGAAAAACGAGAACTCCACTGGATTTACCAGCAGGATAGTTCATCCACCTCTAAGAAGGCAGTATTTAATTCTGTCAAAAGCAAAGTATAAGCAAAGCTTAGAGAGATGCAGGATTCCTGGCTCAGTAAAAAGAGAGATGAAATTCAGTTTTATGTTCATAGTAATTATCCAAACTGCTTTTATGATTTCCTGAAAGCTATTTATGGACCAAAAACTATGGCGTATTACAATTTTTCAGTGCTGATGGAGCCACATTGATTGGTGACAAGGACATGATCCTAGAGAGATGGACTGAACATTTCCATAGTGCTCTCAAGAGACCATCGTCAATCAATGCTGAGGCCATTGACCATCTACCTCAGGTTGAAGTCTGTTCCTGCTTAGCTGAACTTCCAACTGAAGAAGAGGTTTTGAGGGCCATTAGGTTCCTTTCATGTGGCAAAGTACCTGGTGCTGACTCTATTCCATCTGAGACTACAAGGTAGAGGGATCATTGCTCATACAAAAGGTGACCGAAATTTTCCAGGTTATATGGCAAGAGGCTGTTATCTCCCAGGAGTTCAAGGATGCCTCTGTTGTCCATCTCTATAAAGGTAATAGTTTGTCGTATGACAATCATAGGGGTATTTCTCTCTTAGTCATTGCTGGCAAAATTCTGGCTAGAGTCTTTCTTAATAGGCTGATCTTTCACCTGGAAGATGGTCATCTACCTGAGAGCAAGTATGGCTTCAGAAAGGGTCAAGGAAGAGTTGATATGGTGTTTGCTGCCTGACAACTCAAGGAGATATGCCAGGAACAGAACAGAGATCAACACACAATATTTGCAGATCTGAGCAAGGCCTTTGACATGTTAGTCATGAGGGCTTATGGTAAATTATGTCAAAATTTGGTTGCCTGGAGAAGTTCATCAATATTGTATGTCAATTTCATGATGACATATTTGCCCAGGTTCTGGGTAGTGGACAATGCTCTAGTGCCTTCACAGTCACCAGTGGAGTGAAACAGGGCTATGTGTTTGCTCCAATGCTTTTTAGCATGATTTTTTCAGCCATGTTGACATATGCTTTCAATGAGGATGTACACAATATCAAGGACAACCACCATACTGATGGTAAGTTCTTCAATTTGAAAAGGCTACAAACCAAGACCAAAGTGGAAGGAGTGTTGGTGCATGATCTTCTGTTTGCAGATGACTGTGCATTCAATGTAGCCTCTGAAGCTGAGATGCAACAAAGTATGGATCAGTTCTCTGCTGACTGTGCTAATTTTGGCCTAATAATCAACACCAAGAAAACACAGATGCTCCATCAGCCACTACCACACCATCCATACATGGAAACTTTGGTTACAACAAAGGGAGAAGCTTTAAATGCTGGGAATAAGTTCGCTTACCTTGGTAGTATGCTTTCCAGGGATGTACACATAGACAATGATGTTGATGCATCCATTGACAGAGCTAGCTCAGTGTTTGGGAGGCTCCAAAGAAAAGTTTGGGAGAGAAGAGGTATTAGACTGACTACCAAACTCAAGGTCTACAGAGCTGTTGTGTTGACCTCATTGTAATATGCTTGTAAAACATAGACAGTCTACCAGCTCCATGCCAGGACACTGAATTGCTTCCATTTGAAATGTCTTAGGAAGATTCTGAGGATCACCTGGCAGGATATGTTACCAGACACTGAAGTCCCTGCTCGAGCAGAACTGTGAAGAATTCAAACTATTCTTCAGAGAGCACAACTCCAATGGGCTGGCCACGTTTGAATACAAAATGCACCCTTGCCAAAAAGACTATTTTATGGAGAACTAACATGGGCCAGGCAATCACATGGTGACCAGAAGAAGCAACACAAAGACACTCTCAAGGTCTCTCTCAAGAACTTTGGGTTTGATTGTGCAACACGGGAGACACTGGCACAGGACCGCTCAGTGTGGCATGCCCACATAAGAAAAGATGCTGCACTCTTTGAGCAAAGCAGAATTGAGACAGCAAAAAGCAAATGCAGGATGCACAAATTTGGGATATCTACCTGAAATATTCAAACAGACTATCTGTGCTCAACCTGTGGTAGAACATTCTGAGGTCATATTGGTCTGATTAACCATAGTCAGACACACTGAAATTTCGCTTTATCATGGGGAAGTCATTTAGGTCCTCTTGAAAGAGGAAAGACAACAACTCTCTGTGTGTGTGTGTGTGCGTGTGTGTGTGTGTGTGTGTGTGTGTGTGTGTATCCCCTGATTTTGGAGAAAAGGTGTGGTGAATGCAGAAAAGGATTAGTTTGTTGAAAGGGAAAGATGAGAAGAAGTCCTTGTTGGAAGGCTGGAAAACTTGAATTTAAATAATGGCTTAATCACTTTCATGTGTGACCAGTAAATTGAAAAATGGAAAATTGAAAGATCCACTAGGGAGCAGCAGCAGGGGCAGTGGCAGTGACTGGTTCTGGAGCTCTAGGCCCACAGATTGTTGGGGCATCAAGCAATTGACATTATGTCCCCCAACCCCCACCGAAATCAGAAAACTACCTTGAGAAAAGAGCTCAAAAGTCATATCATTGGCTGGGGAAAAGAGCAAAAACAGGAAAAAAAAATCAGAACACAGAATCTTACTTTTGTGACAAGGAAGATCAAAACACACAATGAGAAGGAGACAAAAAAAATCAAAACTCCTACATCCAAAACCTCCAAGAAAAATATAAATTGATCTCAGGCCATGGAAGAGCTCAAAAAGGATTTTGAAAATTAAGTAAGAGAAGTAAAGGAAAAATTAGGAAGAAAAATGAGAGTGATGCAAAAAAATCATAAAAAAAAGTTAATTACTTGCTGAAGGTGACCCAAAAAATGCTGAAGAAAAGATCCAGGAAGACTTCTGCTAATACTCTGTGAACCTGATTTAAATTACTAAACCTAATCCCATTTATATGCAAATGATTCCATCACTGTGAGGACTTTACTAACATAGTTGGTATATGAGTCATTAGTCATTCAGTCAGTTAAGAAGTATTAAGAAAGCACCTATTATGCACCACTTACAGTGAAAAATGTGCAAAAACAAAGAAAAGCAAAGGACAGTCCCCATTGTCAAGAAGCTAACAATTAAATAGGACTGGAGGAGTAGATGTCTGAAGCAAAAAGAAGTTAAATGATATTCCTGGTTCCTCTAAGTAGTAGATATCAAAGACTGAGTTTGATCCCATGTCTTTTGAATCTCAAATCCAATCCTCTCCCTATTTTAATATTAACTTATTTCCTGTACTGAGTCTTGGGAAAACAAAAGAAAACAAGAAAAAAAAAACAATCAAAAATGAACATTCTTTTTTTCCCTGCAGACCACCAAGCAACGTACACCAACTTGTCAAAATTCTTGTCTTTTGAAATGAACATCTTCAGATGTGTATCTGCAGGTTCTTGCTTTCTTCTTGATGATGCTTCAGTTGAAAATGAAATCAGTAATGGAGAGAGAAAGGTCAGCCTCTCACTGAGCTGACATGTTCCTGAAGCAATTGGACCTGTTAACTCTGGCGAATTATTTTTGGCGACTTCTTCATCCAGACTACTCTGTTGTAAAGACTCCTCAGAGAATTGCCTAAGGAAGAACTAACCACAAGTTCAGAGCCACAGTGCCAAAAATGTTGATGGATGATTCCTGTTTCACGAGCAGATTGCTTATCTGGACATGACCAAAATACAGTGCTGGCACTTCCCTTTTATTTTAGCTTATTTTGGAGATGAATAAATTCACTTAGCCTTCCTGGAAAATTTGACACTTAGATGCAGCATCATTATTTTCAACAGTTTTTCATCTTTAATTTTTTTGGCACAACTTAGATGAAAAAATAGCATAAAGAAAAAAAATAAGCTGTTTGTTTTCTTTTTCTTTTTTTCATTGGAAAAGTGCTAACGAAACAAGTCAATTTCACACAACTAGCAATACTCAAGAACATAAATTTAACAGGAGTGGAATTAAATACCAGATTTTCTAAAGTGATTCAACTGAGAAATTAGGGGAGCAAAGACTTGTGCTCATTGTAAAAGGAACACAGATTTAGTATCTTAGCAAGGTATTTTGACACAAATGTTCAAGCAAAAAGACTTTGTTAGTTTTACTATTAGCATTGTTATTAGTATTACTTCTGCTTCTACTACTTCTAAGAATTATACTCCTGATAGGTCTAAGTGTAAAACATGATATCTCACCACTAAAAATAAAATATAAGAGGATATACGACTTAGGAAAAAAGATTTAAGCATGTTATAGTAGTTTTTCAATTTACCTTTTATAAACCACAATGCTTTGGGACTATCATGTCTCAGAAGGTGACTGTATATCATGTTTTTTATCAGAACATCTTGTCTTCATACCACATACTTTCTTCCAATTCATACACCATCTTTCACACATACACAGACATCCACATTGAGTTGAGTCCAGCTTTGTAACAAAGGGAAAGCAAAACAACTGAAATCAGCCCCCTCTGTCTAGCAGTATGTGCCAAATTCTACATTTCATTAAGAGAAAGGTTTGTTTGATTATCAATGCTCTGAGATTTAGAATTAGAGGTCAGCTGTTTTCTTAATGTCATTATTTTCAATTGTTTATCAGTTATGTCAGATTTCTTGTGATCCAGTTGGAGTGTTTACCATTTTCTTCTCCAAATCTTTTTACCGATGAGAAAACTGAAGCAAAAATGATTAAGTGACTTACCCAAATAATTACTTAGTATCTAAGCCCAGATTTAAAGTCATAAAGAAATATCTTCCTGACTCCAGTCCCAGAACTCTACCCAGTGTACCACCTACCTGTCCTTATTATCATTACATGTAACTTCTTCTCGATTAGAGAAGGGAACATGGAGTAGGGTAAGCTACCCACAGTAGTAGAAGGTAATTGGGATTTGAAATGATTCCTTTTTGTATATTTATTTCAGAGACGATATATTTTACTCATTCACTAGTACATTTTAAACTCCTTGAGATCATGCCCTGTTCTGTATATTGAAGGTACTTAAGAATTGAAGTAGTGGTTTTAGAATTGAATTCATGCAATGGCTCCAAAATTTATATAAAAAAATGAAATAATCCACATAATATATTGTTAAGCAAAGAGCTTCAGCACACATTTAGGGTTAATAGCAAAAACAGCAAAGTCTGCTTGTTTGAACATTTGTATCAAAATACAAATGCTGCTGAGCCACTAAATCTGTGTTCCTTTTACAGTGAGCACAAGTCTTTACTCCCCTAATTTCTCAGTGGAATCTCTAGAAAATTGTTATTTTCTGCTAATAAGGAACAACAATAATGCTAATAGTAAAAAGCAAGAGTAATGTTTTAAAATGCAATTTCTGGTCATTCTCAGGGCTTTTAAACAATTCTTTAAAAACAAATTAAAATATTTGGTTTTAAATAAATGTCTGTAAAATACTTGAAATACTTATGAGGAGGAATTGCCAAGCTAGTTCCTGAAAGTGAAAACTATTTCTCTCACATCATTAACTAACAATAATATGCAAAACCAAATATTCTTGGAAGTTCTTTTATGGGGGGGGGGGAAGGATCACATGAATACAATCACAACCACACACACACACACACACACACAGAATTTCTATCAAATGGAAAAATACAAATTTTAGCATATTAAGGCCATTCAAAACTCCTCTTTCTGCTTTCCTCTTATTTAAGAAGCATTTTACATATTGATAAAAATGACATAGTGACATATTAAGAGTTCTGATACGTAATCTAATTAGTCCTGGGAAATAATTGATACATTTCTAGACTTTTATGGTACATAAAAAAATCAATGTGCAACTAGTAAATCACATGTAATCATAAGTAATAAGAAATCATAAATAAGTATAAAACGTGTCCCTCTGAGTGATTACTTCTTAATGTTGATATCAGTCAAGTGAACTGAGTTAACACCACAGAGACAAAAGCAGCTCTCACTGATTATATATAGTTATTAATATATTTACTAACTCTAGTGTTAGATTTTTTTTTCTAACTCATCTCTATCTCTAATCTCACTCTGCACACAGCTTATTTCAGCCTCAGTAAAGTAGGAAGGTATAGTTTATAAACTAAATATTGGAATTAAGATATAAATTGTGGATTAAAGATACAGGAAAAAGGATTGAAACACTAGTTATGGCCAAATGAAAAAGATTCCAGTAAGAGTATTTTTGAGGAAATCTCAAGTAGCAGTGAGAATCAGTTAACATATTTTGTTCTGTTTCCATTTAAATAAATGAATACAATATAATTATAAATCAAACTGCTCTAATATGTCTGTGCAGTATGTTCCACTCACACTCATCTTACTGTGACCCAGGCAAAAAAATATCTTTTCTTTTTATGAATATTGTTATAGATGAGTGAATAAATTAATAAGTACCACTCTCAGCCTCAAGAATCTTCAACAATTTTGGCTTATTCATATTATTTTTCAGATACCTATAGATATTGCCAGTAATCTTTTTCTAAATTTATTTTCCATTTTTTTTTATTTTGTTCCAACAAGATTTGGCCCCCATTATTCCTCAAAATACATCCAATATAACAAGTATAAGCTTCATCTTTTCCCCTTGGATTATACAAACACTGTTCATCCTTCAAGTCATACTGCTTCCATTAAGTCACCTTCCCTCTAGTATCTCAAATTTAGCATGGAAAATTTGAATATGTTATCTTAAAGCAAACAAACAGACAAAAAATAAACAAAACTGTCCCACCTCACAAACTTCCATTAGAAGAAGACAAGAGAATTAGCACATAAAGCATACTATTACACATGTTATCTCATGTGATCCTCACAATAAACCCGTGAGGTAGGTGCTCTCATTATTTATGTTTTAGAACTGAGAAAACGGAGAAAACAAAGGCAAGTGACGCACTCAGATAACACAGCTAATAAGGTTCTGATGCTAGATTTGAACTCAGATCATCTTGAATCCAATTCTTCTATGTGTATATATATATATATATATATATATACATATATATATATTTCTTTTTTTTTGTACTTTCCATTTGCAAATATATGGCAAGTTCTATCAGTTATATGTCTATGATATCTAATCAACCTATCCCCTGTTATCTGTGCATATTGCCACCCCTCTAGGCAAGAGACTAATCAACTGTCATTTAATATATTTTCATAACTTGACCTCTCAGTTTTCTATCTTGTCTCTTACTGAACTAGCCTGCATACAGCTGACAAAAATATTCTTTTCTTAAAGCGAGTTCAACATTTATTTTAAATTACTGAAACTTAAGTACACAATAAGAAAAGAAAATATATATTGCAAATTTAATATTAAAATTTAAATACATAATAAGCAAAAGAAAAAAAGCATGTCATATCCACATTGTAATATAGGAGAGGATTCAAAATATATAGCAACATATTTCCATTTTAGTAAAGCCTATATAATAAGTACTACGTGTTGTGTTGAGAGCTGTCCATCTTTTCCTTCCTTCCTCATTAGTTTTCTTTTACTCTCAGGTGTATACTTTTTACCTTGCTCTTTTCCCCCTTTCTGTCCTCCCCCACCCCCACCAAGCAGGCTACAATTAAGCATGGATATATTTAGCTAGATGTAGATGTATAAATACACACATCCATACACACATACATATATACACACATGCATACATACACATATACATGAACATATACTTTCCTTAACAAATTCTACTTCTGATTTTTGTTATGTTTCTGTGTATCTCTTATTTCCTTATCCTTCCAGCTCCTCTACTTTGTTTCTACACTCTGCCTTGCTCTCTTATTGCTTAACCTAGCCCCCTCCAAGGATCTCCCCTTTGTTTTTCCATTCCTATAAATCTAAATAACCTTTTATACTCCTCCTTTGAACTATTCCCTGACCATCCCCAAGGATCCCTCCTTTATCCACCCAAGGATCTCTCCCTTGTCCTCTCATTTCTGTTCATCTAAAGACCCTTCTATAACCCTTTTAACCTATTGCCATACTCTCCCCTCTAGAGGTGACTCCCTTATCCTCTCCCCCCTCCCTATCTGTTTAGCATTTTCTTTCTTTTTGAATTTAAAAGACTTTTCTATCTATCTATCTATCTATCTATCTATCTATCTATCTATCTATCTATCTACCTACCTACCTATCTATCTACACACACACACATACACACACACGTGTGTGTGTGTATGTGTGTGTATGTATGTATGTATGGTTCCTTTTTGACCCATTCCAAATGAGAGAAGATTTCCAGAACTAAGAGCTCTCTTCCCCTAACTAATTCCTCTGTGTTAGTTTCTTCACACATCTCATTTGTATGCAATGATTACTCTTTTTTAGCTGTTGCAAAATGGTTTTATTTTTTAAAATCATGTCACATTCAGGTCTACCCCAAATTTTTTATGAACTACGTAATCACTAATAACAATTTTAGACATACATTTTACATACATAAGAGATAAGGACTTTAATCTTATTGAGTGTCTTATAATTGATACTTGATATGTACCTTATATTTTCTTGCCTCTTGTGTGTCAAATTTTCCATCAAGTTCAGTTTTCTTTTCTTGTTGTTTGTTTGTTTTGAGTAAGTCTTGAATATCTGACAGTTCATTAAATGTCCTCTTTCCTTTCCATTTGGGATTATGCTTTGCTGCGTATGATACCCTTGACTGGAACTCCAGTTCTTTGCTCTTTGATATACAGTGTTCCGACATCTGCAGTCTCATGGTGTCCCTGCTGCTAGGTCTTGTATGGTTGTAATTGTGACACTACCATATTTCATTTTTGTTTTTTTGTTGTTCATAACATATTATCCCTGAGCTTGGGGTTTTAGAATTTGACTATAATATTCCTAAGGGTTTTCCTCATAGGATCTCTTTCAGGTGGATTGTTTTTCTATTTCTACTTTCCCCTCATCTTGTAATGCATCAGGACATTTTTCTGTAGTTATTTCTTGTGTTAGTGGATTGAGATCCTTTTTTTTATCATAGCTTTCAAGTAGTCTGATTATTCTTATGTTTTTCTCTTCTTGATCTGATTTCCAGATCAGTTGTTTTTCTATTGAGATGTTTCACATTTTCTTCTATTTTTTTCATTCTTTATATTTTGATTTATTATTTGTTGCTCTATTATAATTTTGTGGGCCTTCCCTTTCCCAATTCTGATTTTCAAGGAGTCACTTTTCTCCTTGAAATTCTGGATCTCCTTTTCAAGTAGGTTGACGTTTTTTCATTATCTTCTTGTTTTTATTGAATTGTTCTTTTTTTTTTTTTCAGCTTTCCTTCAATCTTTCTCATGTGACTTTTGAAGTCTTTTTTTTGAGATATTCTATGAATTCTTTTTGAGCAAGTGACCATTTGAAGTTAATCTCTGGGGCAGAAGATGGTTTCTTTGCTTCTGTATCCTCCTCTGACACCAGTCTTCTCTTCTCATTGTAACTCTCTGGTTGAATTTTTTCTGCTTTTCCTATGCATTTTTTAAAAATTCGTGGTAGCTAAATTTTTATTATCCCCTTTAGTCCTGTGGTATGGGAGGAGATGCCTTAGGCTCAGATATTCCTTCAGTTCCCCACTGACTTGAAACTGGGATCAAGACCTCAAGTCTCCTGTAATTGCCCAGAGTCAGCAGTTTCACTGCCACACACCTTCTGCACTCACCTAGAGCACGCTGGTTCCTTCTTATCCCTGGCCACATCTCTCTTTCTGCAGCACAGTTGGGTTTGGCTTTCCTTGTCAGCAGTAGTTCCCTCAGTCTTACCTGGCTTAGATGCTCAATACCTCTCATTGTCACAGGATATAATTCCTGTGGCTGGGGCAGCCTCCAACTCAGCTAACCCCAGGACATACCCCATATTTAAGCTGACCTAGGAGCTTGCCTGGAGATATTTATTCTTCACAGGGACCAAACATAGGAGCTGCTATTTTTCTTGGGATTTTCTCTGATTGTGCTAGGAGGTTCCCTGTTCTTTCTCTACTCTTATTTGTTTTTACTGCTTAATGCTTGCCCTGTGGTGTCATTTCATCTCCTTTGGGAGGGAAAACCTTGAGAGCTTTGGATTTCCTGACCTATTCTGCATCTTCCCAGAATCCTCTCCAAAGTACTTTTCCTGGAAAAAAAAATTAACATTTTTCTTATATGCAACTTTTTGTTTTCTTTTATCAATGTGTTTTATTTTTCCATCAGACATTTACTGATTGCTTTTATTTCATGAGAGATCTCTTGGAAATAAGTAAAATAATTGATTACTACAGTATAAAAACAAATGGATACCTCATCTCAAATTATATGTAACATTTCTCATCTTTAGTGCCCTTCCACCTTTTCAGGTTTCTAGAAAAAATAACAAGTCAACTTTTCCTCCCTCAAATAAACTAATAGAATAGGTAAAAAAAAAAAAACCACAAAAAACAAATTTCTTATAATTTCTACAAATCTCTTCTTTAATCAAAGCAAAGTCCACCAATGACTGACTCTCCCATATATATGTATATGCACATGTATGTATATATATATATATGTGTGTATGCATATATACACAGAGAAATATATATATACACATATACATATATAAACACATAAATACACACATAATTCTCTGCAATAAATTAATCAAAATTCTGTTGTGCAGTTTTTGCTTTTTTTTTTTTTATTATATCTTGATCTTTAGTTTCCTTTGCTCTGTTTTTATTCTTCTTGGTTTAAGTTTCAAGACCAGATTTGTCTCATAGAAGAAATTTGGTTGGATAACTTATTTAGAAATTTATTTTATAATTGCTATCGAAAGACATTCCTGGTTCCCCCAGTTTTCAGTGATCCCTTTCTGATGATATCATTCACTTTACTTTTTCATTCTTTTCTGTGGTTGCCTTGTATATCCTTGTGAGAATGTAATGATACAGAATAGGATACATAATACTAACTTTATTTTTCCTTTTCATTGAAAATTGCTCATTTACTTTTAAAACTTTCATTGTATCACTTTTGTACTGTACATTGTATTACTTTTATTAGAATTTTTAATTTTTTTGAAAAGTATTTTCACCATTTCTCCCACCAATTCCATTCACACCTATGACTGGCACTCAAGACAAGCACTATCAGATATTAATGTTAGGGCAAGCATCAAAAATACATAAAAATGAATTATTAAGAGGAAATTCAGTTCAATAAGTTGAGAAATATTAAATCAGATCTTGGGAAATAAATGATCTGTAGGACAAGTTACTTTTTTACACTACCTCTGTGATCAGAGGCTCTTTTGTTGCAGTTGTTTATCATTTTGATTCATGTCCAACTCTTTGTGAAACTTTTTTGGGTTTTCTTGGCAGCAAAGATATTGGAGTGGTTTGTCCTTTCCTTCTCCAGCTCATTTCATAGATCAGCAAATTGAAAGAAACAGGATCCAATGTCTTGCCCATATTTACACAGCTAATAAGTGTTTGAGATCACATTTGAACTCAAGAAGAGTAGCCTTCCTCGTTCCAAACTCACCACTATAGCCAATTACCCATCTCGCCACCTATATATGACATAAAGAATGTTTCAGGTTAGGAACAGAACTGGAATAGTTTGTGGAAAAGTCACTGTTACATTACTAATAAATCTTGCTGAATAAATTCTGAAGTCAGTTATTTTTATGTTTCTCTTTACCAAAGGAGAAAAAGAGCTCCTAGCATCCTCAAATGTCCTTTCTTAGTACCCTCTTAATGTCCTGGTGGAAAGGGGCTTCACCACTACCTATTTATGATATGTGTGTTTATTTGCGTTCTTCACTAAGTTCTGTGTTGAGTATATAACTAAAGAACTGTCTTCATAAAATATTTTTGATGAGCAATTGTAAAGGTGAAATTTAACGTTTTAGTCATCCTTCCCTAAATTTTTTCTGAACAGAATTTCAACAAATGTCCATCTTCATGATTGAGTTGTCAGTAACATGTAGAGAAAAGAATTTTGCTTCAGTGGAGAATCCTAGCTGCAAATGTCCTAAAAGAGGTTTCAACCCTGCTCCTTATATCACTCAGTCAAAAACAGACACATGTATAAATAGATTGCCCCATGCAGATTACAAATTGAGAGTCAAATTTAAAGAATGCTTTCATTAACTCTACAAGTGGAAACCAGGAACATTCCACAGTTTTAACTGGGTTTCAATAATAGTGACATACGACTTCAAAAGCAAATTGATCATATATTCCTATATATCAAATCTTGAAGAAAGATTTTTAACAATTTTGTCTTCAGCTTAGCATGCCAGGTGCTACATCACATCTCTATGTCAAACAAAGCACAGGCTGTCTTCATTTATTTATTAATTCTACTAATCAGGAAATATTTGCCACACAGAGACACAGAAATAAACACATACAATAATGGTATCAAAAAAACCTACAAAAGTTAAAATCTGTTTCTGGTTCCTTTTGAAGTCTTTAAACTTCACTTCTGTGACATGAGGACTGTACTCTGATTCTGACGTTGTTCCATTGCCTCCCTGCTGACGCTATAAAATACACCGAATTTATGTGAGATATAGTTGTAAGCTTGGGGACACAAATATCTGGTTTTCAGAAAGTTTTGATCTCAACATTTTGCTTGGTAGTCTGTATGACAAGTTGTCATTACTCTCTGTGTTTAATGGGAACAGCCTATGCTATAACCACACAAAGAGAAGAACGTTTATAAGATTAAGATAAATAATATGTTAAAAAATAATCTGTATTAAATGTAAGCACTACTAGCATCCTTTTATTCACATAGGATCGCAGAATTCTAAATTTATCAGAACTTCCAATGATTTCATTTTTCATAGAGACAAAACACATTTATGTATGTATGTATGTATGGTATGTATGCATGTATGCATGTATTCCAATGTGTGGAAGTGATTTGTTAAGTGTCATATAAATAGATGGGGAATTTAAGTCTTCTAAATCTAGAACATCTTTCTGACTGTCATGTCATAGTTCCTTAGGTCTTTATACTTTGTAAATTACAGGAAAGAATTGTATAGTGTGTGAAGATCTGGCCTCAGAGTCTGTTAGTCATTGTGTGAAGTTCACTTTGGGCCCATAAAATCTGTGGAGCCCTAGCAAGTATTTCACTTGTCAGTATTCCAGATATTTCTCTGTCTATAAATTTATATAGTTGTTTCCACTTAAATTCTTGACATTAGGAGTTCTCAAAATCAATGAAATCAAATAATTATAAAGGATATATGTATGGATTTTTGTTTGTTTGTATGCATGCAGTAGTTTTTATTGAATTTTGCTTTAAAATGTGTTTTATAATTAAAAATATTTTGTCACTATACTGGCATTTCACGGGGAAATGTATATGTTTAAGGATAACAGGTAAAAGGACTATAGCTTACTCTTTTATATCTTATCTTGTGTATCCTCATTTTCACCACTGCTTCTAATCTTCCTTTAAAAGTACTTCTCATGTCTCTTATGTTTCTCATTATCCTTCATTAAGGACTAGGATTTAAAAATAAGAACCGAATGTCAGATTTTGAAAAGTAGCAGTTTTTTGAGTGTGTTGTGGGTTTTTTTAATGTTATTTTAAATGTTCCAATATGTGCTAAGACTAGACATCAGAGAAAAGGGAATGTGCAAAATTAAACATCTGTTCAGAGTTCACATGTCCATCTTTCTTCTATACATATTTCATTAAGTTACACTTAACTTTATGCCTCAAATGGGGAATAAAAGTTATGTTTTTTTTTTAAATAGGGTTTTGTTTAAATAGTAGCTATGTGCTATGTTTTGTTCAAAACAATCCACAAGGTTTCAGTGACAGTATACAGATGGCATTGCCTTGAGTGGAAGTGTCCAAAATGGGAGAAAAAGTCTTTCTGTATGTTACTTTCATAAGATCACATCTTGATTATTGTTTTCAGTTCAGGGAGCCACAGTTTTCAAGGATATGGATAAGCATCGAGATGAAAGGAAGCAATTGGGAATGGGCTATTGGCCAAGTTGAAAAAAATGTACTAAAGTATATGAAAACTGGATAAAGAAACTGGGGTTGTTTGGCCTGAAAAACAAAAGACTTCAGGTAGAAATGAAGTTGCCTTCAAGAAAGAAGGATTCAGCTTGGTTTAAAAGGAAGGCTTAATGAGAAATTAGAAAGACAAATTTCATTCTTCCAAAAATGCATAATTAGAGATGACTAAAAGTGAAATGAATTGCTCCAAGAGTTGATGTGTACCATTCTCTTCAACCTTTCCAAGCAGAGGTTGGATTGCTCATTTCTTAGGTAAATTGTTTAGGTCTAAGTTGAACTAGATGGCATGATTGTGTGTGTGTGTGTGTGTGTGTGTGTGTGTGTGTGTGTGTGTGTGTGTATTTCTCCAAAGCTGCATAATGCTTAGCTTGAAACCTATTAAAGTAAATAAAATTGTATTGGATCTCATACATAGGAAATGCCGTAGTCTACATCTAGGATCTCTCTCTCTCTCTCTCTCTCTCTCTCTCTCTCTCTCTCTCTCTCTCTCTCTCTCACACACACACACACACACACACACATACACACATTCCTTTTGCATCATTCTCAGGAAGTAACATACTGACTTTTTCTGAAGATTTCAAATTATGGGGAACCCACAACTTCTTGATGTAAGCATTTCCATGTGTAAATAATTTTGATTGTTAGGAAATATTCCCTTACATCAAGACTAAGTTTCCTTCCTTCTAACTTCCATGCCTTTGTCCCAGCTCTGTCCTTTGAAATCCAATGAGAACAAGTTTATTTATTCTTTATCATGATAATTCTTAAGATAATTTACTTGCAAATGGCACAATTTCAGAACAATTCCTTTAGTAAGTTTGAAACACTGTACTCCAATATTGTTATTCATTTAGTCAGAGATTGCCAGATTCAATGAGGTGAAAGTGTATGTATTCTATGCTAACCTTCCTGGATTTTGGACAATATTCATATTGGCACCCAGATCTATAAGAATTCTAGGTGTGGTGTATTATATTCTTCAAGAAAAAAAACAGAAGACATAATTTAATATGGGTACTGAGGACAGGCAAATAACAATAGTCATGAAAAGATTAAAGAATTGCTTCAATTTATAAAGATAAGTTGTCCACAAAAATCCACAGAAATATAGTACTGAAGTATCACTGAATTGTGATACTTATAAACATTGTCTAGGGTGTCTAACAGTATTCACATACATGTAACTAATAAAGAATTTCATATTTCATAAAATGTAAAGCACCTTAAAAAGTTTGGCACTAATATGGTATAAGCAACTTTATACCCAACTAATAAGTCAATATAACAGTAGTACTTTGGTGATATGGATAGGGTTTTATTTTCCACTAACTCAAGTTGCTCTCTCAAAAAGAAATGTCGACAATCCTATGTATCTGTAGATGGTGGAATACCGCAACTTCAAGGAATCAAAAGTGGGTTTGAATATTATAACCCATTATAAATAAATTATAAATTTATTCATAAAACAGTATAAAATATATTATTAGGAGGTATATGACAGAAAAATGTTCTGGACTGGTCATTTGGTGAAAGTAAGGACAATCTACAATAAGTCTATGTGTTCCATCATGTCAATGCAATGTCAAGGTTTCTAGAGAAAGGCCCTTAGCATGTTAAATATACCCACTCTTTATGATTAATTGCTAATAATAGCCTCAGAGGATAAGAGGTCATAGATGGAGTACAATTTGTATAGGGGTAGCAAATACACACATATTTTATGCACACACACATATCTTAGTGATATAGCATATCCTTTGAAATGTAAGATATAAATTAATTTGTGATCAAACAGTTATCTGATCAATTTGATCAGTTTCCTAATAAAGCTGATGAACTTATATTATGAGATTTTTCTTGGCATGTCTGATGGGCAGCTCCTGATGGAGAATGTGGGCAGGCGCATTGTCATCTGATGAAGAGGAGAAGGGATGACTTTCAACTGATTTTCAAGATCTCATACTGCTTCTAAGAACATTGTTTGAGTTTGCAAGTTTGATAAATTAGTGTTGAAATAAACTTTACATTTCTTCTGGCCAATAAAATTTAGCTAAAAGAACTGCTTTTCCTTTTGCCCCTTTCCATGTTTTTTATTACCTTTTGCTTCATTCAGATAACATTTAAGTGGACCTGTGTTATGGGGTTGGAAGGAAGTCTTTTTGGTTCTCCTCAGAGATTGAGAGAAGATATTCTTATAGTAGACATTCTCAACCCTAGAAATGATAGCACTTGGCACAATATCAAGTGTTACTGGAGAAGCACATGGCAGAAGTATATGACATAAAAGGGAAATAAATGAATACTGTTTTCTATTAACTCCAAATTCATATATATAGGAAGACAGTGGTCTTGTTATTTCAGGCAGTATGATCCCAGAATTTAACCTTTCACTTCCAATCATTTGAAAGTATAGCCATCTCAACGAGTATATAGAGTCATGTAAATATCACAATACTGAAAAGATTATTAAATTATATATGATTTTTTATGGAAGGAAATATGACATTATTGAAAGTAGAGAGTGATGCCTTAGGCTTAGGAGAAGTGAGTCTTATATTCTGCCTTAGATTTGTTCTAGGCCAGTGACAATAGACAAGTCACCAACATGTTCTGAGGCATCTATTTTAGACTATAAATTGCAGAGTTGTTGTCAATTTCTTTACTAAAACAAAATTCCCATAATAAGAGTTCCACAAATGAATAAAATTAAAGAACTACCCCCACTTCACATTAAAAAATATCCTTTCCACTTTCATTAACTGAAAATATACAAATGTACAAGTTAAAGTCTACGAATACCAAAAAACTCCAATTTTTTTAAAAAGAAAATACTTGCCTATCTATTTTTCACAATCATAACCTCTAGCCTCTGAATCACTTCTCCCCCAATCCCATGTTTTCCAAACCCTCATCACTGTCTGTCTTATTTACTTTTCATAGCCAACCTTGAATGATCACTATTAGTGTAAGTGCTGCTTCTCTCTTCTAAAAGCAGGGTTGTGTGTTATTTTTCATCTTTTTTTATCCCAGTTGCTAAGATAATACTCTCTCTGTGGTAGGAACATAATAAATCTTTGTTAAATTGAATTAAAAATAAAATTAAATACATTGCTAATCATTGTGAAAAAATCCTTAAATATTATTTTTCTCTAAAAAAAGTTTACTAGTCTATAAAATACTATTTTATGATTTAAATATGAGCAAAAAACAGAAATGAGGATTTAAAGAAATGATTCATTATTACATTAGGTATTAACTGGGACAGGTTCATAAAAAATGAGATATGTCATGCTAAACTAATAACTTCTGTGCCAGTGACAGACTTGGTTGTACAAAGGCGAAACAATTGATGTAATATATCTTAAATTCAGTAAGGATTTGGCTTCTGTCCTGTCTGACATTCAATCAATAACCTGAGAAAACAGGGTCCAGACCACCTAAACATTCAATAGGTGTGCATCTGACTGGAGGATTATACTCAGAATAGTTATCAATGGATCAAAGTCAGCATAAACGTACCTAACAAGTGAACTTCTGAAGGGACTTGCCCTGGGACCAGCTTTAATAAATATTTATCATCCAAAATCTGACCTGGATGATGAACTGGAAAGCCCAGAGAAAGAGTGAAGCATTTATCTTATCACATCCAGGACTTGTTGGAGTAGAAGACTGTCACCTTCTCTGAATTTCATGACAAAGGAATATGAGTCATTTGAAAGTCCTCTGATAGAAAACAATCCCAAAGATCATTAAATTTTGAAACATGACAAAGGAGAGAGGGGAAAAGTATTACTACTCTGCACTATGCCTCAGTTTCATTATCTGTAAAATGTGGAGGTTAGACTATACAAACTTTAAAGTCTCTTCCAAATCTAACTCTGTGATCCCGTGAACTTATTCAGTCAGAAGAACAAAAAGTTGAAAAATAAGTTAGGTGCCAGTATTTCAATATTATTTAGAGAATGATGAAACTGGTTTTGCTATTAGACCACTATGAGTAAAGCAGAAAAGGAAATGGACTCAAGACTTGGAAATAGAGATTTAAATCCAACCTCATTTGGGGTGGGAAGAATTTACCCTTGCACTTTTGAAATACAAAACAATTTATCCTGTGGTTATATGGGAACATGTTTTGTTCAAGAATTTTTCCTGATAGCTCCCCCTGAAAGAAATTCCCAGTATTGAAGAAAGTATACATTAGCCTGAATTATATATAATAGATGTCTCTATTGATCTAACTCACATTACAATTATACCATTTGCCACTGTGAAAATTTTATCCCAGGAATTAATTAACACATTCAGAGAAATCATTTGACTAAAATACTGAGACTAACACATTTATGTACATATATATATATATATATATATATATATATATATATATATATATATATATATATATATATATATATATTCTTTTTTGAAAAGTGCTAAAGGCTCTGAATGAATTTTTTAAAAAAAATATTCATTTTATCATTCCCTAATTCTTGTTTTTCTGACCAAAAAATTGTAAAAATGAAGTCAGTGGCATGGAATGAAGAAACTATCTTCTAGGAATGCAACATATCTCTACCTTTATAATTTTAGAATCGTTAGAGTCATTGAGAATATAGGTGATTAGCAGAATGTCAAAATGCCACTATTAGGCAGTAGATTATCTTGAAATCACCATTCCAAGGCAAAGTCTTGCTCCCTACTATGTTGCCACACTATCAAATGTATATATGGAAGTATGAATGTATGTGTGTGTGTGTCTGTATATATATATATACGTATGTATGTATGTATATATGTATGTATGTGCATATAGGCATATATGTGTCTACAAGTATATGTATTTATATCTATCTCTAAATATCTATTTATTGATACATGCATTCACATATACATAGGTAATACATAAAAGCATAATGAGATATTTCCATGTATGTATATATGCATATGTGTCTGTTGGCATATATAAATATATATAATTGTACTACATTTATATACATATAAATAATCATATACATGTATGTTCATATATATGAATATATGAATATGATACATTTATACATGTATATAAATCAGTATATACTATGTTAGAAAGATGCCAAGTTTTTAGGCATCTTATTTTTACTCAAAGTACAAGGCAGAAAAATGTTTGTCTTTTGTTTAAAAAATTATGGTGATTCTCTAAAGAAACCTGAGCATAGAAGTGGCATGAGCAGATTCATTCATGAGAAAAACTATTCTGGCAATAAGATTACAGAGAGATGAAAGTGGTGGCATGAAGATAACTACTGAAACTAGTGGATTCCCCTGCAAATAACATTAAAATAAAACCTTAAATCAAATTTTGGAATTGCAGAGCCAATAAAAGATCAGGTTGAGACATTTTTTTTTCCGGTGTAAAACAACTTAGGAGATTGGGGTGAGAGGTCTTTGACACCAGAGTAGGGACTGATGAGGAATGCTTATGGCAGCAACACCAATGGTGGGCCTTGGAAACAAACAGGAGAACAGATGCAGTAATTTGGGGAGCTGTCAGCTAAAAGACTATAAGAGGGTACAAAAACTGGTAGGAAAGAGACTCCCGGGGAAAATTTGCTGGCATTGGGCATAGCTGGTGCTGATTGTCAACTTTATGGCCCTTACACATTTCTGAGTCATTCCAAGAGTGGAGAAGTGAGCTTTTGGTTAGTCTCAAAGGAACAGGGGCAGTGGTCTCAGATCCAAGGGAGAAAGGAGAAATGGAGGTTGCAGTTGCAGTAGAACAGAGCACCTGGTAACAATTTCAAGGCCAAGATGAGGGCTAGCACCTGTAGCTGTTTGGGTCATAGGCAGTTCCTGGGTAAAAGCCATGGTGCAGACAAACTAAGTCATTATTACACCTCACCTAAAATCACATTACTTTAGAAGCATTGAAAACTTGCAGACCCCTAGAACTAGGTCTCAAAACAGAAGCACTAAAAGCCTGAAATTTGGAAAAGCAGATCTATATCCCAAGGTGAACATAGACTACTTTTAATATAAAGATTAAATTTAAGAAATAGTATTAAATTATAAGAAATCACCAAAAAAGAACTTGATTATAAACAGGTAGTAGGGCAGCAGAGAAGACTAAGACATAAGTTGATCATATCATCACAAGGTGAAAACAGTTACAAGAAAAGCCTCAAAGAAAATATTTATTGTATCAAAGTCCAATAAGAATTCCTAAAAGACATAAAGAAATAAATATGTGACAGAGGGGGGACAATGGGAAAAGAAATGAGAGCAATGCAAGAAATTAAGGAAAGATAATTAATACCTTGATAAGACACAATAAAGCAAAGAAAGTATGTGTGTGTGTGTGTGTGTGTGTGTGTGTGTGTGTGTGTGTGTGTATACAGAGTACATACTCTGATGGCAAAATAAATGCAGAAATTTTCTAAAGAAAGGAACTTTTTTAAAAAGAAGATTAATTCAAATATAAAATCAGATACAAAAATGCATTAAAAATAATTAAGTAGCAGAATTGGACAAATGGTGGGAAAGGAGGTAAAAGAAATATATTCAGAGAAGATATTTTAATTAATTTATTTATTTATAGTTTGCAGTATTCATTTACACTCGATTATGAGTTCAAAATTTTCTCCCCATCTCTCTCATCCCCCCAGCCTGATATGGCATGCATTACAATTGCTCCTTCCCTCAGTCTGTCCTCCCTTTTATCTTACCCCACTTATCCCTTTCACTTTACTTTCTTGTAGGACAAGACAGAGTTCTATACTTCATTACCTGTATATCTCATTTTCCAGTTGCTTGTAAAAACAAAATTTAACATTTGTTTTTAAAACTTTGAGTTCCAACTTCTTTTCTTTCTTTTTTCCCCACTCAGTCTCATTGAGAAGGCAAACAATTCAAAACAGGTTATACATGTGTAGTCATAAAAAACACTTACATAAGTAAGTGTCATGTTGTGATAGATTAAATATATCTCCTTCCATCTTACCCCACCTCCCATTAATTCTATTTTCAACTTTGACCCTGTCCCTTTTCAAAAGTGTTTGCTTCTGACTACCACTTTCCCTAATCTGCCCTCCCCTCTGTCATAACCCCTTCTTATCCCCTTTCCCCTACTTTCCTATAGAGTAAGACAACCAATTGGGTGTGTATTTAATTCCCTTATTAAGCCAAATCCAATAAAAATAATGTTCATTCATTCCCTCTCAGTTCCCCTCGCCTCACCTCCATTGTGAAATCTATTTCTTGCCTCTTTTATGTGAGATAATTTACTCCATTGTATTTCTTCCCTTCTCCTCTCAATATATTCCTCTATCACCCCTTAATTTTATTCATACTCAACTCCACTTGTGCAATCTATCTATCTATGTATCTATCTATGTATCTATCTATGTATCTATGTATCTATGCATCTATGTATCTATCTATCTATCTATCTATCTATCTATCTATCTATCTATCTATCTATCTATCTATCTATTTTTCCTTCAATTACTTTGACACTGAGAAACATCTCATGAGTTACAAATATCATTTTTTCCACATAAGAATGTAAACACTTCAATTTTAGTAAGTCCCTTATGATTTTTCTTTCCTTTTACCTTTGCATGCTTCTCTTGATTCTTGTGTCTGAAAGTTGATTTTTCTATTCAGCTCTTGTCCTTTTTTTTATTTATTTAACTTTTAACATTCATTTTCACAAAATTTTGGATTACAAATTTTCTCTGCTTTTATCCCCTCCCCCTCCAAACACCAGGCATTCTAATTGCCCCTATGACCAATCTGCTCTCTCTTCTATCATCCCTCTCTGCCCTTCTCTCCGTCTTCTCTTTTGTCCTATAGGGCCAGATAGCTTTCTGTACCCCTTTACCTGTATTTCTTATTTCCTAGCGGCAAGAACATTAATCGACAGTTGATCCTAACACTTTGAGTTCCAACTTCTTTACCTCCCTCCCTCTCCATCCCTTCCCTTTGGAAGGCAAGCAATTCAATATAGGCCAAATCTGTGTAGTTTTGCAAATGACTTCCATAAATAGTTGTTTTGTATAGGACTAACTATATTTCCCTCCATCCTATCCTGTCCCCCATTACTTCTATTCTCTTTTGATCCTATCCCTCCCCATGAGTGTCGACCTAGAATTGCAGTCTCCTCCCCATGCCCTCCCTTCTATCATCCCCCCCACCCTGCTTGGCCCCTTATCCCCCACTTTCCTGTATTGTAAGATAGGTTTTCCTACCAAAATGAGTGTGCATTCTATTCCTTCCTTTAGTGGAATGTGATGAGAGTAGACTTCATGTTTTTCTCTCACCTCCCCTCTTTATCCCTCCACTAATGAGTCTTTTGCTTGCCTCTTTTATGAGAGATAATTTGCCCCATTCAATTTCTCCCTTTCTCCTCCAAATATCTTTCTCTCTCACTGCTTGATTTCATTTTTTTTTAAGATATGATCCCATCCTCTTCAATTCACTCTGTGCACTCTGTCTCTATGTATGTTTGTGTGTGTGCATGTGTGTGTGTGTGTAATCCCACCCAGTACCCAGATACTGAAATGTTTCAAGAGTTACAAATATTGTCTTTCCATGTAGGAATGTAAACAGTTCAACTTTAGTAAGTCCCTTATGACTTTTCCTTGCTGTTTACCTTTTCATGGTTCTCTTCATTCTTATTTTTGGAAGTCAAATTTTCTTTTCAGCTCTGGTCTTTTCATCAAGAATGCTTGAAAATCCTCTATTTCAATGAAAGACCAATTTTTCCCCTGAAGTATTATACTCAGTTTTGCTGGGTAGGTGATTCTTGGTTTTAGTCCTAGTTCCTTTGACTTCTGGAATATCCTATTCCATGCCCTTCGATCCCTTAATGTAGAAGCTGCTAGATCTTGTGTTATGCTGATTGTATTTCCACAATACTTAAATTGTTTCTTTCTAGCTGCTTGCAATATTTTCTCCTTGACCTGGGAACTCTGGAATTTGGCCACAATGTTCCTAGGAGTTTCTCTTTTTGGATCTCTTTCAGGCGGTGTTCTGTGGATTCCTTAAATATTTATTTTGCCCTCTGGTTTTAGAATCTCAGGGCAGTTTTCCTTGATAATTTCATGAAAGATGATGTCTAAGCTCTTCTTTTGATCATGGCTTTCAGGTAGTCCCATAATTTTTAAATTGTCTCTCCTGGAACTATTTTCCAGGTCAGTTGTTTTTCCAATGAGATATTTCACATTATCTTCCATTTTTCCATTCTTCTGGCTTTGTTCTGTGATTTCTTGCTTTCTCATAAAGTTCTTAGCCTCCATCTGTGCCATTCTAATTTTGAAAGAACTATTTTCTTCAGTGAGTTTTTAAATCTCCTTTTCCATTTGGCTAATTCTGCTTTTGAAAGCATTCTTCTCCTCCTTGGCTTCTTGAACCTCCTTTGCCAATTGAGTTAGCCTATTTTTCAAGGTGTTATTTTCTTCAACATTTTTTTGGGTCTCCTTTAGCAGGGAGCTGATTTGCTGTTCATGCTTTGACTTCATGTCTCTCATTTCTCTTCCCAGCTTTTCCTCCACCTCTCTAACTTGATTTTCAAAATTCTTTTTGAGCTCTTCCATGGCCTGAGCCCATTGGGTGGGCTGGGACACAGAAGCCTTGATTTCTGTGTCTTTGCCTGATGGTAAGCATTGTTCTTCCTCATCAGAAAGGAAGGGAGGAAATGCCTGTTCACCAAGAAAGTAACCTTCTATAGTCTTATTTCTTTTCCCTTTTCTGGGCATTTTCCCAGCCAGTGACTTGACCTCTGAATATTTTCCTCACACCCACCTCGCCTCCTGATCCTCCCAGCCAGTGTTTGGAGACTGAGATTCAAATGCTGCTTCCAGCCTTAGGGCTTTTGGCGGGGGCAGGGCTGCTATTCAGTGTGAGAATTAAGTTCAGGTGGTCAGGTCGGGGCAGGGCCACCTCTCAGGCTCAGTTCCCTCAGGGGGTTTATGCACAGACCTTCCACAATGGATCCAGGCTCCCACCCGCTTGGGGAGCCCCTGGCTGCAGCCGCCTCTCAGCTTCTACCTCCCGGGGGGGCCCGAATCATAGGGGCACCCCACTCCCCTCTCACCAACCCCCATCACCTGTGGGTGGAGGGACTTGTGCGGCTGCTGGAGATCCCGTCCCTGAAGCCCACTCGGATGTGTTCCTCTCGGTGCCGTGGCCGTGGCAGGTCTGTACTCAGCTCCCAGTCCCGGCACCCAGTCCGCAGCGCGAAGGACCTTTTGCGAGAGGTTTGCAGGTCTCTCCGGAACAGAAATCTCCCTCGCTCCAATGTTCTGTGGCCTCTGGGTGCAGAATTCGCCGTGAGTTACTTCTTTGTAGTTGTTCTATGGGTTGTGGGTTTCGGAGCTGTGTGTATGTGCGTCTTTCTACTCCGCCATCTTGGCTCCACCCCCCAGCTCCTGTCTTTTCACCAAGAATACTTGAAACTTCTCTATTTCACTGAAATTCCACTTTTCCCCAGAAAAGTCATATTCAGTTTTCCCAGGCAGGTAATTCTGGGTTTTAATCCTAGCTCTTCTGATGCCCAGGATCTGATATTCCAAATCATTCAGTTTCTTAATGTAGAAGGTGCTATATTGTGTGCTACCCTGTATATATCTACAATAATTGTTCTATTCTAGCTAGCTGCTTGCAATATTTTCTCCTTGACCTGCAAACTCGGGAATTTGGTTCCAATATTTCTAGGATTTTTCCTCTTGGCATCTTTTGCAGGAGGTGATCATTTGATACCTTCAATTTACATTTTACCTTCTGGTTCCAGAACATCAGTAGAGTTTTCCTTAATAATTTCTTCAAAGTTGGTCTCTAGAATCTTTTTTTTAATCATGGCTTTCTGGTAGTCCAATATTTTTTAAGTCACTTCTTCTAGATCTATCTTACAGGTCAATTTTTTTTCCAATGAAATATTTGACATTACCTTCTCTTTTTTTCATTCTTTTGGTTCAGTTTTATAATTTCTTGATTTGTCATGAAGTCATTAGTTTCAATATGCTCTGATCTAATTTTGAAGGAATTATTTTCTTCAGTGAACTTTTGGAACTCCTATTCCATTTGGCCAATTTTGCTTTTTAAGGCATTCTTCACCCTATTAGCTTTTTGAACCTCATTTGTCATTTGGGTTAGTCTAATTTTAAAGATGTTATTTTCTTCAGCATTTTTTGTATTTTCCTTAGAAAATTGTTGACTTTGTTGTTTTTTAACATTTTCACTTCAGTCATGTTGCAGAGAAGAATTAAAAGGAATGTAAGAAGCCATGACACAAAACAAAACATACCACAAGCAAAACTGTTCTGCTTCACTCTCTGATCCAATTCCATAGTTCTTTCTCTGGATGTCGAAGACATTTTACCTCAAGAGTTCATTGGAAATATTTTAGGGCATTGCATTTCTGTGAAGAGCTAAATACACCAGAAAAATTCTTCATGCACTGTGATTGTTACTGTGTACAAAGTTCTCCTGGTCCTCCTCCTTTTACTCAACAACAGTTGTGTAAGTCTTCCCAGGCCTCTCTGAAGTCTTTTTCATCATTTCTTATAACACAATTGCATTCCATTACATTCATATACAATAACTTGCTCAGTCACTCCCCACATGAGGAATTTCCAGGTCTTGGTCACTACAAAGAGAGCTGCTGTAAGTATTTTTGTACATGTGTGATCCTATTCCATTTTTATAATCTCTTTGGGATACAATCCTAGAAGGGATATTGCTGGGTCAAGGGGTGTGCACATTTTTGTAGCCTTTGAGCTTTGTTCCAAATTGCTCTCCATTAGTGTACCAACTCTCCCACATCTTTTACAAAATTTATAGTACTCCTGTTTTGTCATGTTAGGCAATCTAATAGGTGTGATGTGGTATCTCAGAGCTGTTTTGATTGGAAACTGAATAATCTAATCCTAAAGAATGAGTAGCTTAAACAACTAATCATGGAAACCATCAACAACTTCATTCAAGAGAATCACAATAATGAGACAATCTACCAAATTTTATGGGATTCTGCAAAAACAGTTCCTAGGGGAAGTTTTGTGTCCTTGAACATCTACATGGAAAAAATAGAGAAAGAAGAGACCAACAAATTGGGCATTTACCTGATAAAGCCAGAAAAAGAACAAATTAAAAATGCCCAAGTAAGTACCAAACCAGAAATGTTGAAAACCAAAGGAGCAATTAACAAAATTGAAATTAAGAAAACTATTGAACTAATAAATAAAATTAAGAGTTGGTTTTATTTAAAAAAAAACAATAAAATTGATAACCCTTTGGTCAATTTGATTTAAAAAAAAAGAAAATAAAATTCCCAGTATCAAAAATTAAAAGGGTGAACTTACCTTGAACAAGGAAGAAATTAAAATATTAATTACTTTGCCCAACTGTATGACCATAAATTTGACAATCTAAATGAGATGGATGAATATTTAAAAATATATAAATTGTCAAGATTAACAGAAGAGGAAGTTGAATATTTAAATTTTTCCATCTCAAAAAATGAAATTGAACAAGCCATCAATGAGCTCCCTATGGAAACATCTCCAGAGCCAGAGGGATTTACAAGGGAATTCTATCAAACATTCAAAGAACAACTAATTCCAATATTATATAGACTATTTGGGAAATTTGGTGGAATCCTACCAAATTCCTTTTATGATGCAAATATGATTCTGATACCTAAGAAGACCCAAAACAGGAAGAAAATTATAGATCAATTTTTCTAATGATTATAGATGCAAAATTTTTAAATAAGATATTAGCAATAAGAATATAGCAACATATCATGAGAATAATAAAATAATAATAATAATAACAACAACAAAAACAATACAGGTAAGATTTATACCAGGAATGCAGGACTGGTTCAATATTAGGAAAAATATCAATATTATTGATCATATCAACCACAAAATTAAGGGAAACCGTATGATTATCTCAATACATACAGAAAAGGCTTTTGACACAATACAACACCCATTCTTATTGAAAACAATGGAGATAATAGAAATAAATGGAGCCTTCCATAATAAGCAGTGTCCACCTAGAACCACTGGCAAGCATTATGTGTAGTGGGAGTAAGCTAGATGTATTTCCAATAAGATCAGGGAAGAAACAAGAATGTCCTCTTCCTAATTTTTCCTCTAGTTCTCTTACTTGATTTTCAAAATGTGCTGGATATCTTCCATGACTTGAGGCCAATTCATGGGGTTTTTGGAGGCTTTGGATAGCTTTGACTTTGTTGTCTTCTAGTTGTATGTTTTGATCTTCTTTGTTACCAAAGTAAGATCCTGTAGTCTATTTTTTCCCCTCTGTTTGCATATTTTCCCAGCCAAAAACTTGACTTTCTAACTTTTATCAAGGTAGGACTGTGGGGTTGAATGTGGGTGTACTATGCAGGCTCCTGTGTTTTTGTATCAGCTGTTCGAACCTCACCATCAGTGTGTAAAGAGCGCCAGAAGCTCCTGCTGCTACTGGCATTGCCAGAACCTGTGCTTCCGTCCTGTGACTGATGCTAGACCCCAGCATGACCATACATACCGCTCCCCCACTCAGGCCTCACAGAATTTTCCCACCGACCTTGTATGCTTTCTTTGGAATTTATGGGTTGAAATGATCGGAAACTACCACAATTGTCAGTTTATTCAGTTTCCTGAGGATTGCTCCAGCCCTGTATTGCATGTGTTTCCCATACTGCTCATGTAATGGTACTTTAATTGGAAAGAATCCTTCCCATTTATTAATAGGCCGATGCGATTGTAGCAGTAATCACCCTGTCATAAACAGTATGGCTTACAGATTCTTACACCTGTTTTTCAAAAAGGAAAGTAACTTTTTTTTTAAATTATTTTTTAATCTTTAACAATCACTGCCATACAATTGAGATTTTATCCCCCCCACACTTACCCCCCACTACCCCCCTCCCTCCCCATGACTGCATACAGTTCTGTATAGGTTCTACATATACTTTCCTATTGAGTACATTTTCACTATACTCATGCTATGTAGTCGGACTAAAATAAATGGAAGAAATCATATAACAAATCAAAATATGATACAAAAAAACATACACATACACAAACATGATCTGCTACATTCTGTGAATGACTTCCATATTTCTTTCTCTGAGTGTGGAAGGCATTTTGCCTTAGAAAACCACCATTGGGATTTTATTATTTTTTTTTTAAGAAGTTCTTGCGTTATTGCAAAATTCCAAGTCTACCAGAAAAAAACTCTCGCACACTGTGGTCGTTGCTGTGCACAAAGTTCTCCTGGTTCTGCTCCTTTCACTCAGCATCAGGTCATATAAGTCCTTCCAGGCCTCTCTGAAGTCTTCTTGTTCATCATTTCTTATGGCACAATAGTACTCCATTACATTCATATACCATAATTTATTCAGCCATTCGCCAATTGATGGACATCCCCTTGACTTCCAGTTTTTGGCAACTACAAAGAGTGCTGCTATAAATATTTTTGTACATGTGGGACCCTTTCCCATTTTTATGATCTCTTGGGGATACAGTCCTAGTAGCGATATTGCTGGGTCAAAGGGTATGCACATTTTTGTAGCCCTTTGGGCATAGTTCCAAATTGTTCTCCAGAATGGCTGGATCAGCCCACAGCTCCATCAGCAATGTATTAGTGTTCCAACTCTCCCACATTCTCTCCAGCATTTATCATTTTCTTCTTCTGTCATGTTTGCCAATCTTATAGGTGTGATGTGGTACCTCAGAGTTGTTTTGATTTGCATCTCTTTAATCAACAGTGATTTAGAGCATTTTTTCATATGATTATAGATAGCTTTAATTTCTTCTTCCGAAAATTGCCTGTTCATATCCTTTGACCATTTATCAATTGGGGAATGACTGGTATGATTATACATTTGAGTCAGTTCTCTATGTATTCTAGAAATGAGGCCTTTATGCCCGAACTCAGCTGTAAAAATTCTTTCCCAATTTAATACATCCCTCCGAATTTTGGTTGAATTGGTTTTGGTTGTGCAAAAACTTCTCAGTTTAATGTAATCAAAATTATCCATTTTGCATTTCATAATGCTTTCTATCTCTTCTTTAGTAAAAAATTCTTCCCTTCTCCATAAATCTGATAAATACACTATTCCTTGGTTCTCTGGTTTATTCATGGTATCAATCTTTATACCTAAATCATGTACCCATTTGGACTTTATTCTTGTGTACGGTGTCAGGTATGGGTCTATGCCTAATTTCCGCCACACTGTTATCCAGTTTTCCCAGCAATTTTTGTCAAACCGTAAGTTCTTATCCCAGAAGCTGGGGTCCTTGGGTTTATCAAACAGAAGCTTTGCTATATTCCTTGCCTACTGTGTCTTGAGTGCTAAGTCTATTCCACTTGTCTACCTCTCTGTTTCTTAGCCAGTACCAAGTAGTTTTGATAACTGCTGCTTTATAGTCCAATTTGAGGTCTGGTAGCACTAGGCCACCTTCCCTAGCATTTCTTTTCGTTAGTCCCTTTGATATACTGGACCTTTTGTTTTTCCAAATGAATTTTGATATTATTTCATCCAGCTCTAGAAAATAATTGTCTGATAGTTTAATTGGTATGGCACTAAATAAGTAAATTAATTTGGGTAGAATTGTCATTTTTATTATATTAGCACGGCCTACCCGTGAGCGACTAATGTTTTTCCACTTACTTAAATCTGACTTTATTTGTATAAAAGTGTCTTGTAATTGTGTTCATATAATCCCTGGGTTTGTTTTGGCAGGTAGACTCCTAAGTATTTTATACTGTCTACCCTAGCTTTAAATGGGATTTCTCTTTTTATCTCTTGCTGTTGGATTTTGTTGCTAATATATAGGAATGCAGAAGATTTGTGTGGGTTTATTTCGTAACCTTCAACTTTGCCAAAGTTTTTTATTATTTCAAGTAATTTTTTACTTGAATCTCTGGAATTCACTAAGTAAATCATCATATCATCTGCAAAGAGTGATAACTTAGTTTCTTCTTTGGCTATTCTTATTCCTTCAATATCTTTATCTTGTCTAATTGCTACAGCTAACATTTCTAGTACCATATTGAATAATAGTGGTGATAATGGACATCCTTGTTTCACCCCTGATATTATTGGGAATGCATCTAGCTTATCCCCATTGCATATAATGCTTGCTGAAGGTTTTAGATAGATACTGCTTATTATTTTATGGAAAGTTCCCTTTATTCCTACGTTCTCCAGTGTTTTTAGTAGAAATGGGTGTTGTATTTTGTCAAAAGCTTTTTCTGCATCTATTGAGATAATCATGTGGTTTTTGTTAGCTCTGTTGTTGATGTGATCGATAATGCTAATAGTTTTCCTAATATTGAACCAGCCCTGTAATCCTGGTATGAATCCTACCTGAAATGTATTAATCACGTGATAAGATGCTATATTCTTTTTGCTAAAATCTTATTTAAAGTTCTTGCATCTATATTCATTAGGGAAATTGGTCTATAATTTTCTTTCTCTGTTTTGTCTCTTCCTGGTTTGGGTATCAAAACCACATCTGTATCATAGCAAGAATTTGGGAGGACTCCTTCTTCCCCAATTTTCAAAAATAGTCTATATAGTATTGGAATTAACTGTTCTTTATATGTTTGATAGAATTCACTTGTGAATCCATCTGGCCCTGGAGATTTTTTCCTAGGTACTTCATTGATGGCTTGTTCAATTTCTTTTTCTGAGATGGGGTTGTTTGGGTATTCAACTTCCTCTTCTGTTAATCTGGGCAATTTGTATTTTTTAAAATATTCATCCATCTCGTTTAGATTATCGAATTTGTGGGCATAAAGTTGGGCAAAGTAGTTTCTAATTATTGTTTTAATTTTCTCTTCATTGGAGGTGAGTTCACCCCTTTCATTTATAATATTAGTAATTTGATTTTCTTCTTTCTTTTTTTCAATAAGATTGACCAAAGGTTTATCAATTTTATTAGTTTTTTCATAAAACCAACTATAGGTTTTATTTATTAATTCAATAGTTTTCTTAATTTCAATTTTATTAATCTCTCCTTTGGTTTTCAGTATTTCTAATTTGGTATTTACTTGGGGATTTTCAATTTGTTCTTTTTCGAGCTTTTTCAACTGCAAGCCCAAGTCATTGATCTCCTCTTTCTCTATGTTATTTATGTATTACCGCATTCAAAGATATAAAACTTCCCCTAATAACTGCTTTTGCAGTATCCCATAAGATTTGGTATGTTGTCTCACTATTGTCATTCTCTTGATTGAAATTGTTGATTGTTTCTATGATTTCTTCTTTAACCCAACCTTTCTTTAGAATTAGACTATTTAGTTTCCAATTGATTTTTGCTTATCATTCCATGGCCTTTTATTACATGTAATTTTTAATTCATTACGATCTGAGAAGGATGCATTGATTATCTCTGCCTTTCTGTACTGGATTGTGAGATTTTTATGTCCTAGTACATGGTCAATTTTTGTAAATGTTCCATGTACCGCTGAGAAAAAGTTACATTTCTTTCTATTCCCATTCAATTTTCTCCAAAGATCTATCATATCTACCTTATCCAGAGTTTTATTTACCTCCTTAACCTTGTTCTTGTTTATTTTGAGGTTAGATTCATCAAGTTCAGAGAGGGGGAGGTTGAGGTCCCGCACTAGTATAGTTTTGCTGTCAATTTCTTCCTTCAACACCCCCAGCCTCTCCTCTAAGAATCTGGATGCTATCCCACTTGGAGCATACATGTTTAGTAATGATATTGCTTCATTGTCTATGGTGCCTTTTAGCAGGATATAGTTTCCATCCTTATCCCTTTTGATTAGATCTATTTCTGCTTTTGCTTTGTCTGAGATTAGGATTGCTACCCCTGCCTTTCTTACATGAGCTGAAGCACAATATATTCTGCTCCATCCTTTGACCTTTATCCTATGTGTATCGCCCCGTTTCAAATGCGTTTCTTGTAAGCAGCATATTGTTGGATTATGGCTTTTAATCCATTCCGTTATCCATCTCCGTTTTATGGGAGAATTCATTCCATTCACATACGCAGTTATGATTACAATCTGTGTATTTCCCTCCATTCTCTTTCCCACCATTTGTGCTTTTAGCTCTCCCATCTCCCTTCCCTTCCTCAATAGTATTCACTTTTCACCGCCTCCTCCTGCAGCTTTCCCCTCCTTCTTTTAGCCCCCCTCCCTTTTACTCCCCTTTACTCTTATTGCTTCTTCCCTCCCTTTTAGCCTCCCTCCCATTTCTTCCCCCTTCCCCTCCTACTACCTATAGAGCTAGTTAGGATTATCTACTTAAGATTATTGTTCCCTCCTTTACAGAAATCAGATGAGAGTACCTCTCAAACAATGCCCATCTCCCTCCCCTCCTTCCCTCTACTATAGTTTTGTACTTCTTCCTGTGATGTAAATTGCCATTTTCTGCTTCCTCCTTTTCACACCTCCTATTACAATCCCTTCTCATGCTGAAATCATATTTTTGACATGATATCATTTACTTTATACCCGTTCCCTCTACGTATATCCCTTTTATCATAACAGCTGCACAGTTCTCAAGATTAACAGGTATCATCTTCCCTTATAGGGAGGTAAACAGTTTGCCCTAATTGAGTAACAATTTTTTGTTTTTGTTTTTTCCCCCTGTTTACCTTTATATGATTCTCTTGAGACCTGCATTTGAAGATCAAATTTTCTACTGATTTCCGGCATTTTGGTCAGGAAGTGCTGGAAATCCCTTATTTCATTGAATGACTTTCTCCCTGCCTGAAATGTTATGCTGAACTTTGCTGGGTAGTTGATCCTTGGTTGAAGTCCCAACTCCTTTGCCTTATGGAATATTGGGTTCCAGTTCTTTCGATCTTTTAATGTAGAAGCTGCAAGGTCCTGTGTGATCCTGACTGTATGTCCTTGATATTTGAATTGTTTCTTTCTGGCTGCTTGCAGTATTTTATCCTTCACTTAATAGCTCTGGAATTTGGCCACGATATTTCTTGGCGTTTTGAGTTTGGAATCCCTTTCGGGAGGGGAACGGTGGATTCTTTCGATGACTATTTTGCCCTCTGAGTCTAGTACTTCTGGGCAGTTTTCCTTGATGATTTCCTGGAAGATATTGTCCAGACTCTTTTCTTCATCATGGGTTTCTGGCAGGCCAATAATTCTTAAATTTTCTCTCCTGGATCTATTTTCCATGTCAGTTGTTTTTCCTATTAAATGTTTTACATTTTCTACTATCTTTTCATTTTTTAGATTTTGTCTGACTGATTCTTTATGCCTCATTGAGTCATTAGTTTCTACTTGCCCAATTCTAATCTTCATCGTATTGTTTTCTTCAGTTAACTTTTGCATCTCCTTTTCTATCTGACCAATTTTTCCCTTTAAGGAGCTATTTTCTCCAGTTCATTTTTTTACTTCCTTTTCCATTCGATGAAATTTCCCAGTTAGGTTTTGTGTTTCCTTTTCCATTTGATCAATTTTCCCAATTAGGTTTTGGGTTTCCTTTTCCGTTTGATTAACTCTTCCCTTTAGGGAATTATTTTCTCCAGTTAACTTTTGAACTTCCTTTTCCATTTGTTCAATTTTCCTTTTCAAATTGATGTTCTCATCAGTGAATTATTTTTTTATAATTTTAAAATAATTGGCCAGTTTTTCTTCTATTTCCTTCTTCACCTGTTCCAGGAAAGCTAGTTGTACTTGCGAGAGGTTCATAGTCCCTTCTGAAGTTTCAGATGGAAGTACAGTCTCAGCTCTGACCTCTTTGGTGTTTGTGTTTTGGTCCTTATCCCCATAGAAAGATTCTATGGTTTTTTCTCCCTTCTGCTTTTTCCTATTCATTATGTTGGCTGAGTGTTGTAGCTTCTGGTTCTTTCAGTCAGAAGATATAGAACTTTGTGTTGAGCTGATGTGTGAAAAAGGTAAAAGCAGGTTTTTGTTTTTTGTTTCCCAGATCAACCCTGGGGTTAGCTTGTTAACTGTGTGGGAAGGGTGGTCTGGTCACAGGAGATCTCCTCAGCTGTACTGAGGCAAAGGCAAGCTCTGGGGATGGTGATCCCAGCTTCCCTATTGTCTTCCCTTTTCCCCTGGAGGGCTGAGGCACGCCTAGATGCTAATGCGTGTTCCCACCCCTCCTGGGGCTCGTCTCCCAGCACTGAGGCTTGCCTGGGTCTCAGTTTGAATTTTCTCTGCCCTGGGTTCTCTCTCCTACCGGATCGCCTCTGCCACGGTAGGAAGAATCCCCCTGGTGTTATGAGACTATTTTCCCCCTTCTGCTGTTCCTGCTGATCCAGGATTTTTCTGGGGAAATATTTTATGGTTCTTTCATGGTCATCAGGGGGAGGAGAGAGCATTTACTGATCACTCCGCCATCCTGGCTCCCGGAAGTTCAAGTAGGTGACTTTCTGAAGTTTAGTCTTCAGGCTGAAGGTTTCAAGGGCTGCTGCACTGATATCTGGCGCTCAGCGGCTCTCACCAACTCGGTTTGGCTGGTCTCCTGCTCTGCTGGTTCCGCCCGCCACTCTCAGGCTTCTCAGGTCCCTTCCACCCTGCTGCGCTGATTGTGCTGCACTCTGCGCTGGGGGCTCACCCCCGCAGAATAGATCCTTCCCGTGGAGCTTCCAGTCTAACCTGGGCTCCGAATCCGTCAAAGTCTGTCACCCACTGGATTCCGCACCTCCAAAGTTTGGTCAGATTCTCCTTTCAGAGGCATCCAGAGGAATTTGTCCAGGAGCTTAGGTGAGTCGTTGCTTTTACTCCACCATCTTGGCTCCCCCGGAAAGTAACTTTTTGAGAGGTCAATAATCACTTTCATCAAACACATATAGCAACAGAGAAAATATAATCAGGACAAAGAGAGAGGGCTTCCACCCGTCTGACCATGGGTAATCTATACATTATCACCAGAAAGAAAAACATCAACATCTGGCTTATTGAAGTCAGTGTCATCTTAAAACCACTGCCCGAAGTTTCCTCTTGCACATTACACATATATACATATATATACATATATATATATATATATATATATATATATATATATATATATATATATATATATATGTATATATGTATATATATGTGTATACATATATATGTATATATATAAATATGTATACATACATTATTATATATGTATAAATATGTATACATACATACATATATATAAAGCCTTGTGACTCTGCCTCATTAGTAATCAGCAAAAAGTGTAGACCTTCATAGGAAACAATCCTCTCCTAATCAATCTTCCCTCAATAGCCCCACAGGTTACCATATTATGTGTGAAAGTAAAGACAAGTTTCTAAAGAAAAAAAAATCAGATGGAAAAAGAGTTACTTTACATAGAAATTCTTAGCACTTGGGTTGTCCTTTAAAAGAGCAAGCTAACTGTTCTCAGGTGGAAGAAAAGGCTGTTCATTTAGTTTAGAAGAAGCTGACAACTAGCAAAAGAAATGTGTTCACAGCCTTTGAACATACTTAGCCTACTTGCCATGACAGAGATGGCCAGAAGAATGCATGGGCAGAAAATTTAACTAAGAGTTGGAAAATGAAATACTGTCGCAAGGGAAGACTTCCCAGGCTGAAGCTCACCCTATACTAAGGTGAAAATAGTTGAGCCTATCAGGGAACAGAGTGTTTAGGGAGATAATTGATGATTTTACTCAGAAGGAGGTCACTGATGTTTTGTGTCAATTCACTCAAAGAATTATTAATATCTTGGTTGGTTGAGAATCAGTGTTGAAAGGGCCAGAAGTATATCTATAGATGTCATGGACTGTTTGAAATGTATAGGCATCAGTCAAAATACTTTTGTGCAGCAATCCATTAAAGATTACAAAATGCATGGAGGTAGCTACATGACTAATTTGTTAACTTTGACTGCAGAAGGATGAGGTAAGTAGTATCCTACTGACTCTGTGTGACCTAGTTGAGATAGACCCTGGTATTCACTTAGGGACTGTATAAGAAACTTAAAGGAGGAAGTAATGAAAACTCACATAATGACCAGAAATACAGATGCATATTATGATATCCATTTAGCAGTTTACCATAGTAATATAATAGTGAAGATAGCTCCTCCTGCTTAGAAGAACTTAGTTTTGATTCCAATAATTGGGGATAAATTTCCTCTACAGAAAAGAGTAAATAGCCAGTGAATTCAAGGTCAGAATAGATTGGCAAGGAAAGACTTGCTTACTACTCTATTAAGCAGGGGTAGATTTTGAAAACATAGATAGTATTCCGACTATTGAACTATACAGAATGCACCAGAGAAAAGAGGACTGATATTTAGATGGAAAAGGGAAGTAAGAACTACTCTTATAGATACTCCTGAAACCTTGTATGCAAGTTTGTCACACCTTCAGTGAGAAAAGGAAATTGACCAAGCTCTGGCCCCATAGTTCAAGTGACTATTATTCCTTGTGAAATAATATCCCTTGTGGAAACTGACCCTCCTTCCTAAATAACTAGCAGAGGAAATGAAGGATTGGGTTCTAAAGTTGGAATAAAATTGAGAGCTAAAGTATGGGTAAAACAGAAGCCATATGATGTTCCAAAGGATGCAGAAATTGTAACACATGAGAATCATATCATAACTTCTGTTTCTTCACGAGAAGATCATTACCAAATTGTACCATTAACTTATGTATTCTACGATGAATGAGGCAATGATAGTGGGTTCATGGACTCCATAAGCATGGTTTACCCTATATCCATACTGCTTCTGATTATTGTCTCCTTGTTTCTTTTTGGCTTTTTACTAAATTTGTTTACCAGATTTGTTTTCTTTAGGCTTAGTACCCTCCACCTGCAGATGCCAGAGTGCTTAAGCTGAATGTCACCCCTGTTCATGATGGTGATGTGTCACCCTTGTGCCTGGTGACAACCAAGTTTAGGATGCCAGCTAAAGTACTGCCCCATTGAATGTGATCTCTTAGGGCAGGGACAGTTCTACCTCCAGTCTCAGCAGGAAATAATTATGGAAGAACAGACCTTCATATCTTACTCAAAAATTTTAGACCCCATTCATTCAAGGAAGGAATGATGGGGTGTTTCTGCTCAAGCCCCACACTAAGATACTGTTTTATGTGTTTATTTTGCTTGATCCCTGTTATAATGTTGTAAAGGTCTTTTGGCACCAGTTGCCTAAGATATTCTTACATGCTTATTTTCTGTTACTCCCTGTTACAATTCTGTTGATACTGGTTGCTTCACCAACCTATGGATGAATAGCAAATATCTTGGGGCCGAATGTAATGGTAATTTAAATGGAAAGATCTTTCCCACTCATTAATAAGTCCATGTGACCTGATTAAATCACACGGAAGCCTAAGTCACATGTGGTGGATGGAGCTTGCTGAGCACATGGTACAGGAAGGGTACAGTAGACCTGAGAGGAAGTTGGTCAGGTCAGTCAGAGCTGGGAAGGATACAGGCAAGCAGGCACAGCTAGGATCATTTGTTTGTGGGAATGTCCCAGTGGGGAAAGAGAGCAGAAGGCTTGGAAATACCTTTGTCCTCAGCAGTGCTAATGTGTATTGACTTCTTGCTTACTATGACAGATTTGACTTTCTGGTGCTGGGATTTGGCATTCTGGTATCTGAACAAATGTTCTATCTTCTCTCTTCTATTGAAGATTTTGTTATATTTTCTTGATTGAGAACTACACTGGGATACTCACAGTCACCCTTGATGTTGCGAATATTGTCTGGGTGATGCAGCTGTGCTCCCAGCCCAGTGTGACCAATGCTTCCTGTCAAACTTCCAGGCTATCCTGGGCTGATAATATGCCACATTCCATCACATTCTGATTTCTGAAGCTCTAGAATTTTTTAGAGTCATCTTGTGGAGTTATTAGCAGAAGTTTGAGGGACGAGTTCAAGCACTTCCCAGCTTATAGTGTACTATTTTGCCTCTGTCCCCCTCAAAGTCTTAAGAAAGTAATTTCTTAAAAAATAGAATTAGGAAAGTTGAAACTCATAACTCCATTAGATATCACCTAGCAAATAAACAAAATTGAAAGAAGGAAAAATGGATTAAAAGATAAAATATTTCATTGGAATAAAAAACTAACTTAGAAAATAGCTTGGAGAAAATTAAAGAATTTTTGGAAAATCTAAAAACCATGACAAAAAAGAGCCAAACACATTTTATTCCACAAATTTACAAATGACAACTGCCCTTATATCTTAGATTCAAAAACTAAAATAACGATCGAAAGAATGCAGGAAGAAGACTTCCAGGAAGCAAGATGGTGGAGTAAGCAACAAATTGCTTAGTTCTCCCATATTCACCTCCAACCATCCTAAAATAGCATCCCCAAACAAATCCTAGAACAGCAGAACCAGCAAAAAATAGGGTGAAAAAACTTTTGGCCCAAGAAATTTGGAAGGTTTGCAAGAAAGTTCTGTCTCACCGGGGTAAAAAGGAGTGAAGTCCAGGACGAGAAAAGAGCTCCCAGAAAGCCAGAAGCAAGTCGTACCTCAAAAAACCAGTGGGAGATCCTGAACCCCAGTGTGGTGCAACTGGCAAACATCAACAGCAGGTACCCTCACGTGGCTCAGCAGAGCCAGAGTAACAGGAAAATCTCACCTCCAAAAACAATGAGATGTTTCAGAGTAGCCATGGACAAACAGGCAACCTGCAGTGGCCAGACTAACACATGCTTCAGTGTATACCCAAGAAATATTGAAACACCCCATTAGCCTCAACACATGGCAAACACTAGCTTACAATGACCACTTAGCATGAGATAATATTCCAGATATCTACAAGCACACAGCAGGTTCAGTTACCACTCGTTTCACTCCTTCAGTACAGGACCAGATACTGGGGCCCCCTGTGGGCCTCAGAACAACATCAAGTAAACAACCATGCCCTGTAGAAACCTCAAAGAGTCCCATGTCAACCCTTGGCAGCAGAACTCAAATTTAAAGAAAAAAAGGCCAAAAAATGAGCAGTACAATAAAAGAAAAGAAAAGAAAAGAATGTGACCACAGAAAGTTATAGTGGTGACAAGGAAGATCAAGAACAAAATCAGAAGAAGGTAACAAAGATAAAATATTCATACCCAACCACCCTGCCCCAAGAAAAAATAGGAAGGAATCTCAAGTCCAGAAAGAACACATGGAAGAGCTCTAAAAGAAGCTTAAAGGTCATATGAGAGAGGTAGAAGAAATAAATGGGAAACAAATTAGAGTGATGTAAGAGAATTATGTAAAAAAAGAGTCAAAAGCTTAGAAAAAGAAAACAACTCCTTAAAAATTAGAATTGGACAATTGAAAGCTTATGACTCTCCGAGACTACCAGAATCAATCAAACCAATTCAAAAGAATGAAGAGAAAAACAAAGAAGTTGAAAATACCTCACTGGAGAAACAACTGATCCAGAAAATAAATCCAGGAGAGACAAAGTCAGAATCACTGGACTCCTTGGAAACTGTAATCAAAAAGAGAACTTGGATAGCATCTTTCAAGAAATTATCAAGAAAATCTGCCATAATAGCCTGGAAACAGAGGGAAAAATAAGCATTTAAACAATCCACTGGTCAATTGAGGAAAGAGATCCCAAAATAAAAAATCCACGGAACATTATAACCAAATGACAGAACTATCATTTCAGTGAAAAATTGTGGCAACTTACCAGAAACAAATAATTCAAATTTCAGAGAGCCACAATCAGAATTAGATGGGATTTAGAAGCAGCAAATATTAAAATATTGTAGGTCATACATAATGTTATTGTGGATGCCAAAGGAGGTGAGACTACAATCAAGAATTGCCTACCCAGTGAAATTAAGCATAATACATGAAGGGGAAAATGGTAATTCAATGAAAGAGAAAAATTTTCAGCATTTATATGGAGCAGACCAGAATAAAACAAAAATTTTGATCTCTAATATCAAGACCTAAGAGAAGGTTAAAAATTAAAACGATAAAATAAAACATAAGGAATTCAGTGGATTTGAGCTGTTTACTTCCCTACAGGGGAAGATGATATTGGCAATTGATAAAATTATACTTCTTATATAACTAGTAGTATTATGCATAGACAGGTGGTACACTTATAAGGTGAATTTGCATGAATAACATTAAAATAATTAAGAGATGAGAAAGAGGAGTACATTGGGTACACAAGTAAGGGAGAGGTAGAACGGGATAAATTATTTCACTTGAAAAGGTCCAAAAAAGCTATTACAGTGGAGGGAAAGATGGGAGAGTGTTAAAGGGGAAATGTCTGAACCTTTTAGACAACCAATATTGGCTAAAAGAGTGAAAAGAGAAAGAAAACAAACAGGAAGAAAAATAAGAAGGAGGGTTAAAGCTCAGTTAATAATCATAACTGTGATTCTGAATGGGATGAACTCTCCCACAAAATGGAAATGGATCAAAAACTGGAATCATACCATATGCTGTGTGTAAGAAGGACAATTAAAGTACAGAAACACACTGAGTAAAGGTTGGAGACTGCAGCAGAATCTATTATGCTTCTGCTGAAGTTAAAAACATGAAAAAAAAGGGTTAGCAATTATTGTCTCAGACAATAATTGCAAAATATTGTCTCAGACAATAAAAACAAAAGCAAAATTAGACCAAATTAAAGAGATAAAGAAGAAAATTCCATCTTGCTAGAAGAATGTATCACCAAGGCAATATTCACAGCACTGGTGGTGACTACAAATATGCTCAATCAAAAAATATAAAAGACTCTCCATATAGAAGGTAGAAAAAAATTCTTTAAACATCAGAAAGTCAAATCCCAGAACCAGAAAGCAAAATCTGTCATGGTGAGCAAGAAGTTAATAAAAATAATCACATCAGAGGGAAAAACCATTTTCAAAACTCCCCTCCCTCAGCCAGAGCCTTCCCATTATCAATTGTCACAATATGACAATTGGGCCTCTGTCAGTGGACCTGTGTTAGTTGGCTTGAATTTTTTTCCCTCTGACCTTCCCCCACTCACTTACTTCCTCAAAGTTCCACTCCACCTTTCCTCTTCCACCTCTTCAAAAAGCTCTTCAAACTACATGTGATCCAGGCTTCCAGACCATTTTTGCCTATTAAATAATGAGAAAGATATTTCCATTTAAATTACTATTACAAATTTGCCATTGGTAATGAAGTCATATAAATATTGCACACATAACACACATATACACATACATACACACAAATACATATATACACATGTACATATATGCATACATGCATATTTACATACATACATATATGTGGGTGTATACCAAGTGATATAGCAATCAAATTCTTTTTTTTAATTAATTTTAACTATTTTCAGTGTTCTACAATCACTACCATGTAACTTTGATTACTATTTTTCCCTCCCTCTCCCCTATATCACCCTTCCCTCCCTGAGATGGCATGTAATTTTAAACAGGTTCAATTCAAACATTCTTATTAAATACATTTTCACCATAGTCGTGCTGTGTAGAAGAATTAAATTGAATGGGAGAAATCATATAAAAAACCAAAACATAATACACACACACACACACACACACACACACACACACACACACACACACAATGATCTGCTACATTCTGCAATTGAATTCCATAGTTCTTTCTCTGGATGTCGAAGGCATTTCGCCTTAGAAGACTACTGGGAATTTTTTTTTTTTTTAAGTCCTTGCATTGCTACGAAGTTCCAAGTCCATCAGAAAAAACCCTCGCACACTGTGGTCGTTGCTGTGCACAAAATTGTCTTGGTTCTGCTCCTTTCCATCAGCATCGGGACATGCAAGTATTTCCAGGACTCGCTGAAAGGGGAGTTCATCATATACTGCAATAGTATTTCATTACAATCATATACCATAATTTATTCAGCCATTCCGCAATTGATGGACATCCCTTGATTTCCAGTTTTTGGCCACCACAAAGAGTGCTGCTATAAATATTTTTGGATACGTGAGACATTTACCCATTTGTATGATCTCTTGGGGATACAGTCATAGAAGAAATATTGCTGGGTCAAAGGGTATGCCTATTTTTGTAGCCCTTTGGGCATAGTTCCAAATTGCTCTCCAGAACGGCTGGATCAGCCCACAGCTCCATCAGCAATGTATTAGTGTTCCAGTTCTCCCACATCCTCTTCAACATTTATCACCTTCCTGTTCTGTCATGTTTGCCAATCTGATAGGTGTGATGTGGTACCTCAGAATTCTTTTGATTTGTATCTCTCTAATCAAAAGTGATTTAGAGCATTTTTTTCATATGACTATAGAAATCTTTAATTTCTTCCACTGAAAATTGCCTGTTCACATCCTTTGACCATCTATCAGTTGGAGAATGAATTGTATTTTTGTACATTTGACTCAGTTCTCTGTATATTATAGAAATGAGGCCTTTATCACTGACATTAGCTATAAAAATTCATTCCCCGTTTTCTACATCACTCCACACTTTGGTTGCATTCGGTTTGGATGTGCAAAACTTTTCAATTTAATGATATTAAAATTATCCATCTTGCACTATTTCTTTATTTGTTTTTTCTCTTCCTGGCTTAGGTATAAAACTATATTTGTATCATAGAAAGAATTTGGGACTACTCCTTCTTCTCCAATTTTCCCAAATAGTCTATATAATATTGGAATTAACTGTTCTTTAAATGTTTGATAGAATTCACTTGTATATCCATCAGGTCCTGGAAATTTTTTTCCTAGGAAGTTTATTGATGGATTGTTCTATTTCTTTTTCTGAGTTGGGGTTGTTTATGTATTCAACTTCCTCTTCCATTAATCTGGGCAATTTATATTTTTTAAAAAATTCATCCATACCATTTATATTGTCAAATTTATGGGCATAAAGTTGGGCAAAGTAATGTCTAATTTTTGCTTTTATTTGCTCCACATCGGAGGTGAGTTCACCCGTTTAATTTTTGATATTGGTGATTTGGTTTTGTTCTTTCTTTTTTTAATCAAATTGCCCAAAGGTTTATCAATCCTATCAGTTTTCTCATAAACCCAACTATTAGTTTTATTTATTAGTTGAATAGTTTTCTTAATTTCCATTTTATTGATCTCTGCTTTGGTTTGCAGTTTTCGAATCTGATGTTTATTTGTGGATTTTCAATGTTTGGTTTTTTTTTTGTTGTTGTTGTTTTTGTTTTTTTAGTTTTTTTTCTGCTGCATACCCAAGTCATTGATCTCCTCTTTCCCTATTTTACTCATGCAGGAATTCAAAGATATAAAACTTCCCCTAAAAACTGCTTTTGCAGAATCCCATAAGATTTGGTAGGTGGTCTCATTATTGTCATTCTCTTGAATGAAATTGCAGATTGTTTCTATGATTTATTGTTTAACCCACTCCTTCTTCAGGATTAGATTATTTATTTTCCAATTAATTTTTTGTTTATCTTTCTATGACTTTTTATTACATATAATTTTTTTTACATTATTATCTGACAGGGGTGCATTGACTATCTCTGCCTTTCTGTACTGGATTGTGAGGTTTTTGTGGCCAAGAACATGGTCAGTTTTTGTATATGTGTGATGTACCACTGAGAAAAATAGATATTCCTTTCTATCCACATTCAATTTTCTCCAGAGATCAATCATAGCTACCTTATCCAGAGTTTTATTCACCTCTTTATCTTCTTTCTTGTTTATTTTAACGTTAGATATATCAAGTTTTGAGAGGGGGAGGTTGAGGTCTCCCACTAGTATAGTTTTGCTGTCTATTTCTTCCTGCAACTCCCCCAAGCTCTCCTTTAAGAATTTGGATGCTATACCACCTGGAGCATACATGTTTAGTAATGATATTGCTTCATTATCTATGGTGCTTTTTAGCAAGATACAGTTTTCTTCCTTATTTCTTTTGATTAGGTCTATTTCTGCTTTTGCTTTGTCTGAGATTAGGATTACTACCCCTGTTTTTCTTACATCAGTTGAGGCACAATATATTCTTCTCCAACCTTTTAGTTTTACCATGTGTGTCCCTGCATTTCAAATGTATTCCTTGTAAGCAACATATTGTTGAATTATGCCTTTTAATCCATTCTGCTATCCATCTCCATTTTATGGGAGAATTCATTCCATTCACATTCACAGCTGTGATTACAATCTGTGTTTTTCCTTCCATCCCCTTTTCTACCATTTGTGCTTTTAGCTTTTCTGTCTCCCTTCCCCTCCTCAATGGTGTTTTCACTTTTCCCCATCACCCCCCTCAGTCTTCCCTTCCTTCTTTCATCTTCCTTCCCTTTTACTTCCCATTACCCTTGCTACTTCTTCCCTCCCTTTTATCTTCCCCTCCCCTTTCTTCCCCCTTCCCTTTCTGCTGTCTATTGACCTAGTTAGATTTAATTGAGTTTATTTTTCCCTCCTTGAACCAAATAAGATGAGAGTATCTCTCAATGTTCATTTCCTTCCCCTCTTTCCCTCTACTATAAACTAATTTTGTACTTCTTTCTGTGATGTAATTTATCATTCTTCTTCCTCCTTTTTACATCTCCTGTTACAATTCCTTCTTATCCTTGAATGACATTTTTATCAACACATCATTTACTTTATACCTGTTCCCTCTATGTATATCCCTTCTATACTTCATGGGACATTACAAATATCAAGATTAACCAGTATCATTTTCCCTTATAGGAATGTAAACAGTCTGCCCAAACTGAGTAACAAATTTTTCTTTCCCCTTGTTTACCTTTTCATGCCTCTCTGAGACCTATGTTTGAAGACTGAATTTTCTATTGAGTTCTGGCCGTTTTGTCAGAAAGGTGTGGAAATTCCTTATTTCACTGAATGTCCATCTCCTTGTCTGAAATGTTATGCTGAACTTTGCTGGGTAATTGACCCTTGGTTGTAGTCTCATCTCCTTTGCCTTATGGAATATCGGATTCCAGTTCATTTGATCTTTTAATGTAGAAGCTGCAAGGTCCTGGGTGATCCTGACTGTAGCTCCTCGATATTTGAATGGCTTCTTTCTGGCTGCCTGTAATATTTTGTCCTTCCCTTGTTAGTTCTGGAATTTGGCACCCATATTTCTTGGTGCTTTTAGTTTGATATCCTTTTTGGGAGGTCAGCAGTGGATTGTTTCCATGGCTGGCGCTTCTGAGCAGTTTTCCTTGATGATTTCTTGGAAGATACTGCCCAGACTCTTTCTTCCATCATGGCTTTCCGATAGGCTAATAATTCTTATATTTCCTCTCCTGAATCTATTTCCCAGGTCAATTGTTTTTTTCAATTAGCTATTTTACATTCTATTCTGTCTTTTCATTCTTTAGCTTTTGTTTGCCTGATTCTTGATATCTCATGCAGTTATCAGCTTCTACTTGTCCAATTCTAATTTTCATCAAATTGTTTTCTTCAGATAACTTTTGCATCTTCCTTTCCATTTGTCCAATTATTCCATTTAAGGAATTATTTTCCACAATAAGTTTTTGTACTTCCTTTTCCATTTGTTCAATTTTCCTTTGTAAAGATTCTTTTTTCATGATTTGAAAATCATTGGCCATTTTTTCTTCTATTTCTTTCTTCAGTTGTTCCAGGAGTGCTCTCTGTGAATGCAAGCAGTTCATGGTCCCTTCTGAAGTTTCAGATGGGAGTACAGTCTCAATACTTAACTCTTTGGTAATCGTGTTTTGGTCCTAGTCACCCTAGAAAGATTCTATGATCTTTTCCTGCTTCCTCTGCTTCTTCTTACTCATGATGGTGAGGTTTTGTGTGTGGTCACCTCTGGTTCTTTCAATTAGAAGCTTGAGAATCCGTTGTTGAACTGCTGGTGTGGGAAAGCTAAGGGCAGATGCTTTTGTTTTTCTTTTTGTTTTGTATTTCCAGGCTTAGCCCTGGGGCTAGTTTGTTAAGTGTGGAGGAGGTATGGTCTGGTCAAGGGAGATCTCCTCAGCTGAGCTAAACCAAAGGAAAACTCAGTTCATGCCTGTATCTGGGTGTGAGTTTTCACCCCACTTAGGCTTCTCTCCTATCACTGAGGCACGTCTGGGTCCTAGTGCGATTTTCCACTCCCCTGGGGCTCCTCTCCTTCAGGTTAACCTCTGCCCCAGTAACAGGAATCCCCCTTAGCCGTTTTCCAAGTCTCAGGTGCTACAAGACTGTTTGCCCCTTCAGCTGTTCCCATTGATCCTGGATTTTTCTGGGGAGATATTTTATAGTTCTTTCGATGTCAGTAAGAGAAGGATGAGAAAGCATTTATCCATCACTCCACCAGGTGACTTACAGACATTTAATCTGCTGGCTGATAGTTTTAGGAGTTGCTGCAGCTGATACCTGGGGCTCAGCGGCTGTCACTCAATGAGATCCATTGGTTTCCTGATCTGGGTTGCGACTCTGCCTTTCCACCATGCTGCTGCTGCTGCTGTTGCTGCCTGAGGCCACCCCGGGGAATTCCTACTGGCTGCTGTGAGATGCACTCTGCTGTGTGCTGTGGGCTCACCCCTGAGGAAGGGATTCTTCCTATTGATCTTCCAGTCTGCCCTGATCTGTGAATGTGCCACAGTCTGTCTCCCATTGGATTCTGCACCTCCAAAATTTGGTCAGATTCTCTTTTTAGAGGTATCTGAAGGAGTTTTTCTAAGAGTTTATGTGAGTAGTTGCTCTCACTCTGCCATCTATCATCCAAATTCTCAAAGGAGAAGTTAAATAAGTTCCATGCCAATGACCAAATAAGAGATAAAGAACATTACGGAATGTAAAATAAATATTTATGTTATATTAAATTTTAAAAGTTTTGCACACATGAAAACAATGCAGTCAAGATGAGAAGGAAAGCATCAAGCTGGGCAAAAAATCTTTATAGCTATAATTGTAATGTGAATTGGAAAATCTTTCCTATTCATTATTAGGCCCATTAAATCACCTGGAAGCTTAAATCACATGTGGTGGGAGGGCACTGCTAAACAGGCAGAGCAGGAAGGGTGGGACAGAACCAGGAGGAAGTGGGTGGTCACAATGGGGGCAGAGGGGAGAGGAAGCAGGCAGGTGTGCATGGCAAAGCTCAGGATTGTGAGTGTTTGCTTGTGAGAAGGCCCTGGCTGGGGGGAGGGGAAAGAGCCTTGGGAATGGCTTTGCCCTCTGTGGTGATCATGTTTATTAACTTCTTAGTCACCATGATGGATTTTGCTTTCTGGTTTTGGGATTTGACTTTCTGGTGTCTAAATGAATGTTTTTTCTCTGCCTTCTAAATGGAGATTCTTTTATATCCTGTGATTGCGAACAACACTGACATATTCATAGACACCAGTGCCATGAATATTGCCTTGGTGATACATTTGACATCATGAACAAGATCACAAGGTATAAAATCTCTATATGGAAGGAGAAAGGATTTAGAGGAAGAAATTTGTACCCAAGTTAGGAAGATTTAACCTTTTCATCGCTAGCCAAAGAATGATCCAAGAGTACTGGATCCTGTGAAAACTGGGAAGCAAGGTTACAGGAGGGGGAACTTGGAAATGTGGAAAGGTATTTGCAAGGAATACCAAGAAGATCAAACAAGGAGTTGGCAGGGGTAAGGAGGAAAGGCTGGGTTTTATTAATGGTTTACTGTACTATGTGTGGAAAGCAGAGATGAGCTGCTAAAGGAAAAAATTCAGATGGAAAAAGAGTTAGCTTGTTTACATGAGAATTCTCAGCCTTCAGGCTCTATCCTTCTCAAGAGCAGTATGGGGTGTCTCAGTCAGAAGGAAAGGCTGTTTCTTTAGCTCACAAGAGGCTGAAGGCTGACAAAAGAAATGCTCGTATGATCTTTGTACAGGTCCAGCCTAGTTGCTGCAGTGACCAAGGAAGTGAAATAATTTTAGAGGGAGAAGTTTCCCAGGCAGAAGCATACCCAATAGTGAGGGGAAACAGGAGAACCAATGAAGGAACTCTGTTTAGGGAAGTAATTAAGGATTTTATTCAGCAGATCACAGAAATTTTGATGCAAGAATCATTGATATCTTGGATGGTGAGAATCAATGATGAAAGGGCTGGAGGAATATCCATAGACCATGTGGGCTATCTAAAATTTATATCTTTTAGTCAGAATTCTTTAGTACAGCAAACTTTTAGAGACTACAGTATGCAAGCAGGTAACAATACAACTCATCTACTACTGCAGAAAGCTGCAGTAGGCAGTATCCTACTGACTCTATGTGGCTTAGTGGAGACAGACCCTGGTATTCACTTACAGAATGTATAAGGAAGTTAAAGGAAGAGGTAATGAAGACTGCCATAATGACTGGAAATTATGATACTCACTTTGCAGTTTACCATAGAAATATAATAGTGAAGATTGCTCCTCCTACTTACAAGCATTAGATTTTGACTCCAATAATTGGGGAAATAGGGCACTCTCTTTCAGAAGTGCTGGACTGGATTTTACAATTAAATGACTTAGGGGACTGAGGAAATGACAAAAGTACTAGAGAGAGAAGAGTAAATAACCAGCAGCATCAGAATAAATTCACAAAGAGAATTGTTTACTGCTCTATTGAGATCAGTGTAAATTTTGGGAACATAGATGGTATTCCAACTGATACTAGACAAAATAAGGAAGTAAGAACTGCCCCAGCAGATCTTGCCAAGTTTGTTGCACCTGCAGAGAGAATAGGAAGTTGGCTGAGCTCCAGCTCAGATTAAAGAAATACACAGGTAGGATTACATACCCCATATCAGTTTATCCATATATTAGAGAAATGTATCAAATACTGTAACTGAGACATTAATAGATACTGGGTCCTGGACTTCCCTAATATATGGAAACACTGATAAGTTTAAAAATGAAACTCATATCACCATCACAGGATTGGGAGGGGCTGAAATATCAGCCAGAAAAGTTAATCTAACCCATGAATATTGGATAATTACCTAAGAAAGAATATTCTGTGGTAATTGTACCCATTTCTGAATGCATCATTGGAATAGATATATTGAGAGGTATGATTTTAAATTTACCTGAGGGGAGATACCAGTTTCCAGTAAAGAAGATATAAATTAATACAGTTTTAGTGGGTAGAATAAAAATGGACGCAATCACTTTACCTGAACCTCTGAAGTGATTACTTTAAAGCAATATTGTGTGCCATGTGGACAAGATGAGGTTACCAATACTATAAAGGAATATGTTGAGTCAAGAATGTTATTCCCTACAGCCACTCGATGGAATAATCCTTTATGGCCACTACAAAAGTCAGATGGGACATGAAGGATGACAGTGGATTACAGACAATTGAATAAAGTTATTCCTCCCTTGCATGCTGCTTTTCCAGATACCATTACCTTAATAGGAAAGATCCAGAAATATGATAGGACTTGGTAAGCAAATATTGATTTAGTAAATGCTTTCTTTACTATCCCAATAGACTCAAAACAATGGGGCTAATTTGCTTTCACCTGGCAAGGCTGACAATATTCTTTTACATGCATGCCACAAGGATATCTGCATAGACTCACTATTTGTCATAGGATTGTGGCTAAACATTTGGATGAATTAGAGCTACTTAGTGTACAGGTTACCCATTACGTAGATGATATTATGATACAGGGAAAAACTGTAGAAGAAGTGGAGAAGAGTTAGACATTTTTAATTGAGCATATGGAAAGCAAAGGGTGGGAGATTAACCCTGCAAAGACTCAAGGGCCAGCTCAAACTGTAAAACTTTTGGGTATACAACAGAATCAGGGGCTGTGAGAGATTGTCCCACAAGCTCAACAAAAGATTTAGGATTTTCCTATTCCCGCCAATAAGAAAGAGGCCCAAAATTTGTAGAAGTATTTGGACATCAGCAACATCATATGCTGCATCTAGGACATATTTTGAAACCTTTCTATGAAATTACTAAGAAAAAAATATGAATTTGATTGGGGACCTGAGTAGGCTTTTGATGAAGGTAAGGTGACTATTGAATTGGCCCTAGATTTATGGCATACACAAAATAGCCTAGTGGAATTACAAGTGACTATACAAAATGAGTATGCAAACTGGAGTCTATGGCACAAATAACAAAGTTATCATATGCCCTTAGGATTTTGGTCTAAGAAACTCCCTTCATCTGGAGTTCAATATAACCTTTTGAAAATCAGTTGTAGCTGCATATTGGACTTTGGTAGAGATTGAACAGCTAACTTTAGGTCATGAGGTAATACAAAGGTCTGGAATCCCAATTATGACCTGGGTAATGAGTAGGTCAAAATAGATCTAAAATAGGCAAAAGTGGAGTTTTTGCTTTACATGAATCTATAGCAAACATAGATACTGAGGCAAATAGTATACCCTCTGAACCAAGGCAACAGTTGTTACAGTCTTTGGTAAAATAGAATGAGGGATATGCTGCATTATCTGAAGAAGAAGAGAGACATGTGTGGTTTACTGATAGGACAGCAAAATATTTAAACCACAAAAGACACTGGAAAGTGGCAGTCTATAACCAATTAGCAAACTTTGGAAAGTACTAGGATAGGTGGAAGTAGTCAATATGCTGCACTTCTGGCAGTATACCAATCCATCAAAACAGAACAAGGAGCGTAGTGTTATATATTCACTGATTCATGGGAGATAGTTAATGGGTTAGCTACGTGAATGTCCATGTGGAAAAATCAAAATTGGGGAATTCATGGCAAACACATCTGGGCAAGACAATTATGGGAAGATATGTGGGACATGTCTTTGACTACTAATTTGTCAATTTTTCATGTATATGATCCTCATCATACCAAAACTTGAGTACAATGCACATACTGATCTACTAGCAAAGATTGCTACTCAACATATTGTCCCTACCCTAACACCACCTGATGATCTAGTACTAGCAAAATGGCTCCATCAAACAGCCAGCCATTTAAGGGTCCAGGCTACATACCAGTCCACACAAGATAAAGGCATTAGCATTAGTCATTAACTGTTAAAACAAGTAACAGAAAGAAAGTTCTATATGTCATTTGGAAAAGGAATGAACTATTCTTCAGGTAGTAACTGGAGAAAGGGGAAAAGGGGAAAGTACCAACCCAAATTTGTCAAATAGATTATATTGGACCCCTACCCCAAGATAAAGGATGCCAATTTATATGTACTTGTGTTGACACCTATTGTGTTGACTAATGGCATGTCCCTATAAGAATATGACCCAGACAAATACCTGTAAAACTTTAGATATCATAAGTCTATATTATGGAACCCTAATGCAGATTCAAAGTGACAATGGGTCACATTTCAAAGATAATGAAATGAAGTGATATTGTATATTGAACAACATAGAATGCATATATCATATTTCATATTATCCGTAAGTATCTGGGTCAATTGAAAGAATGAATGGATTATTGATAGAACAGTTAAGGAAGTTAAGTTCTCATAATTCTTGTCACCATTGGAAAGATAATCTGTTCATTGCTTAATGTAATTTGAATAATAGGCAATTGGGAGGAAGTACACCTCTAGCCAAAATGAGGACCCCAAATATGCAAATCAGAAAACAAACACATAAGATTCCAAATGTTGAGTATTGGTCCATGAGGCGAGATGTCCCAGCACCATATCCAGGGACATCTGTTTCAGTAGGATATGATCTACATTGTTTAGAGAACTTTTCTTTGGATAGAAGAGAAATAAGAACAATCTCTACTAGAATGTGTATGAGAATCCTAGAAATCATTTTGAACACATATTGCCTAAATCAGGATTAGCAGCTCAATTAATACATATATTGGCTGGAATGATCGATTCTAAATTATTATTGTGATATTCCAAAATTTAGGTGATGAACCCATAGAGTTTTGTAAAAATGATAGAATAGGTCAAGTGACTGTTATTCCTTGTTAAACAAGACCACTTGTGAAAACTGACCCTCCTGAAATAACTAGGAAAGAAATCAAAGGACTGGGTTCTACTGATAGATTAAAATTGGGAGGTAAATAGTATAGGCAAAACAGAAGACAGATGATGTTCCAAAGGCTGGAGAAATTATAGAAAATGGGAAAGATAATAGCATAAATGTTGTCTATTTAGGAGAGGGTGATTACCAAACTGTACCCTTAACTCATATGTTCTACCATGAATAAGACTACAATACTGGGTGCATGGATTCCAGAACCAAAACTGACCCTATATTTACCCTGCTTCTCCTTATTGTTTCCGTGTTTCTTTTTGGCTTTTGCCTGTTAAACCTGTTTGCTAGACTTGTCTCCTATAGGCTTAGTACCTTCCACTTGTGGATGCCTGATCACTTAAGTCAGATGTCACCCCTATCCATGACTGCGTTGTGTCATCTCTGCACCTCAAGTTGATTCAATTCCAGATGCCAGCTAAAGAACTGATCTCTAAAAGGACAGCCTCTATGTCCAATCTCAGTAAGCAGCAGCTATGGAAGAAGAGACTTTCATCCCTTGCCCCAAGTTTTTGGGCCTCATTTGTTCAAGGGGGGAATGATGGTATGCTTGTGCTTAAACTCCACCCTAAGATACTGTTTTATGTGCTCATTTTGTGTGATCCCTGTTATATTGTTTTAAAGCTCTGCTGACACCATTTGTTCCACCAACCTATGTAACGAATATTAAAGATTTTATGGATGAGTGTAATGGTACTTTGAATTGGAAAATATTTCCTATTCATTAATAGGCTCATTAAGTCACTTGGAAGCTTAAGTCATATGTGGTGGGAGGAGATTGTTGAATAGGCAGAACAGGAAGGGTAGAGCAGAACCAGGAGGAAGTGAGTGGGTACAGCGGGAGCAGAAGGAAGATGATGCAGGTAGGTCAGCAAGGTGCAGGCTTGTGAGTGTCTGCTTGTGTGAAGGCCCTGGCTGGGTTGGAGATGTGTTGGGGAGGCTTAGAAATGATTTTACCCCATGCAGTGACCATGTTTTTTAACTTCTTTGTCACCATGATGGATTTGGCCTTCTGGTGTCTAAATAAATGTTTTTCTTCTGCCTTTTGTATGGAGAAGAGTCTTTTATATTTTGCAATTCAGAACTACATTAGCAGATTCATAGGCACACACCAGTGCTGTGAATATTGCCTTGGCAATACAGTAGGAAGTGTCTCTGATGAAAGTCTCATTTAAACATATATAGAACTGAATCAAATTTATAAGAATACCACCTATTCTCCAACTGATATGTGGTCAAAGAATATGAAAAAAGAAAATTTTTAGATGAAAAAATTAAAAGCTATAATCATATAAAAACAAACAAATGTCTTAATCATTATTGATCAGATAAATGCAAAGTAAAGCAACTTAAAAACACTACATCACAGCTATCAGTTTGTCTAATATGACAAAAACAGGAAATGATAAATGTTGTAGAGGATGTGGGACAATTGGGACACTGAAGCATTTCTGGTGGATTTCTGAACTGATCTAACTATACCGGAGAGTATTTTGGAGCAATGTCTAAATTGTGCATACCCTTTGATCCAGCAATTCTACTACTTGGTCTTTATCTCAAGGAGGTGATAAAAAAAAAAGGGAAAAGGATTTAATTGCTAAAAATATTAATGGCAGCACTTTTCATCATAGCAAAATATTGGAAAAAGAGAGGATGTCCCTCCAGTAGGAATGGACAAACAAGCTGTGAATTTAATAGAATTCTAACGTATAAGAAATTATGAACAGGCAGATTTCAAGAAAACAAACAAACAAACAAACAAACCTGGAAACACTTGTTCAAGGATTCAAAGTTAAATAAGCAGAACCAGGAAACCATTGTACATTAAAAGAACACTACTGTGTGATGGTCAATTTTGATAGACTCCACTCTTCTCAGAAACACAATGATTAAAAATAAAAGGAACTTACAAAGGAAAACACTATCCATATTCACAGAAAGATCTGATGGACCCTGAATGCATACATTTTTCACTTATTTTGTTATTTGTCAAGTTATTTTTTTCCTAATCTGTTTCATCTTTCACAACTATGACTAATGGGGGAATATGTTTTACATGACAGCAATGTGTAACCTCTATCAGATTGCCTATAATTTTAGGAAGAAGGGAGAAGAGAGAGAGAGAAGAAAATTTTGGAACTCAAAATTTTGTTAAAATAGATGGTAAAATTGTCTTGATATAATTTTTTTTTATTTTTAATTGATATATACAAATGAACTACTATAAAAAATTCAGAAATCACCCCCTTATAGATATCCCCAAATGAATACTACCTGAGATATTTTAGTTGAATTTAAGAGTAAGGTGTAGAAATTTATCTCAAGGAAATATGCCAGGAAGGAAATAAAAGAAAGCATGAGTGATAAAAGGGAGGGTAGGTTAAAAGAGGCAGTAGTCAGAAGCAAAAGGAATTTTTGAGGACTAATGAGGAAGGGGGGGGAGGGAAGGGAAAGGAAGGGAAGGGAAGGGAAGGGAAGGGAAGGGAAGGGAAGAGAAGAGAAGAGAAGAGAAGAGAAGAGAAGAGAAGAGAAGAGAAGAGAAGAGAAGAGAAGAGAAGAGAAGAGAAGAGAAGAGAAGAGAAGAGAAGAGAGAAGAATAAATAAAAGAAAATGAGATGGTGAGAAATACAGATTTGGCAGTCACAACTGTTATTCAGAATGAGATTTGCTCACATATAAAATAGAAATATATGGAAAAATAGATTAGAAATTAGAATCCAACAATATGTTGTTTCCCAGAGACACACTTAAACCAGAAAGAGAAACATATAATTAAAATAAGGGGCTAGAGCAAAGTCTATTATGCTTCTGCTGAAGCTTAAAAGCAGGAGCAGCAATCATGATTTCAAGCAAAACCAAAACAAAAATAGACCTAATTAAAAAAAATAATGAGGGAAACTAAATTTTGCTAAAATGCATTATATACAATGATGTAATAAAAATACTGTAAGTTTATTTGGCAGAAGTATCATTTCTCAAAAATGGAACTGAATCAAATTAAAAAATAAGAGACATTGCAAATTAATAATTGGTCAAAAAGTGTCAATAGACAAAATAATTCCAAATTACCTTTGGTTTTGTGGGGGAAATGCTGTAATCACTAATGATTGGAGAATTACAAGTAAAAATTACTGAGGTACCACTTCATACCAATAAGAAATCACAAAGGCTGGAGATGACCAGGTAAAATATGTACACTAATTAAGTCTTGTAATTGTGAACTGGTCCATAAATTCTGAGGAATAGTTTTTGGAATTCCTGAACAATTTGTTCCATATGATTACGATGGAGTACTATTGCATAATAAGAAATAAAGAGGAAGATAGTTCAAAAGCATGGGAAGACTATGAATTCACATAAAGTGAAGTGGGCAAAAACAGGACATGAGTGTACAAAGTAACAGTCAAACTGTATTGATGATCAACTATGGAAGAACTAGTTACTTTGATAAGTAAAAAGATCGAAAACAATCCCAAAGGACTCATGATTCAAAATGTTATCCATTTCCAAAGAGAATGATTGCCTTGGGGTTTGTATTGATGTATAAGTAAAGAGATGATGGGGTGGACTTTGTCTTAGTATTAACTATTAAAAAGATTGTAATTCACGGAAAATGTGACAAAATAATAATCAAATAATTACCGAGCTGGTAAAATATATGGAAATTTTTTCACTGGAAGGGAATTTTACATGCCTAAATGGGGTGTTTGAGATGCTTGAGAAAGGAAACACTAGTAAAATTAGGGCAGTAGTACATTAAAAGCACCAGCAAAAAGTAGACTATGCCCTTTACCTACTGACACCTCCCTTAAAAACAAACAAAAATTCTGTAATATTTACATATTCTATTCAAGATAAATAAAAGTGAAACTTTTTATCCAAAGATAGCATTATAATGCTACTTTTTGCTGGTTCATTATATTGTCACATTTTAGTCTTCCTGTAGAAAACAGAGCATCCTCCTCCTTTACCATCTTTTTGCACAAAATTCTGCATTGATAAGACGAACAGAATTGCCTTTTTGAAACCACCTGAATTATACATGACCATGTAGCAATTTTTGATCCCAGAAACACTTTTCTCATTAAAAACAGTGAAAGTAAACCCTGCTTTTATTCCTCTTTATACAAATAGTAGCTCTGATCCTTCAGCAACAACGTTTGCTTTTAAGTTAAGAATGCTTACTATGGATGAACATTGATCTTCCCTGTCACATTCAACAAGCTCTTTCTAAGAAATGGACATGAATTTGCATATAGTACCTCATGGAATTCTTGGAATGAAACACTTCATTCCATTAGCTTTTGGTGCTGACTACGGGAATTTTCTTGATCACTGCTGAACTTGCAATAAATGAGACAATTGCTCCCATCAACAATTTCGAGCATTCTGTGTACTCAAGATAAGTAGATTTTAAGATGCCTTTTATATATAATGAAGCATGCAACTTCCATGTGATAAAATTATGGTCCTCCATTCCCCTCCCCCAATCATCAACCTGATATACCATTTCCCCCCCTGTGGTCTTCTTCTATGAGACCCGTATTTTAAGGTATAGTCATTTTATTTAAAACTACACCTTTGGAAGAAACAGTATTCTATGGAATCCTCTATTTTCATCATAATTCTTCAGATCATCACAGAGTTCCTGACACACTTTCATAATATTTGAAAAATTTTGTTGTTATGAAGAAGTAGGTACCTCTGACAAGCAGCATCCAGCTGTAAATTTGTGATCCAATGACATGTTACGATTTTGATTAATATCAATGACAACACCAATTCTATGCTGATTTTTGCTTCGCGGAAATATCCCTATGGAAGGAAAGAAGCACCCTCACAAAATATGACATTAAAATAGGCATATATAATATAAGCATTTATATATATATGTATATGTATATATGTATATACACACATATGTCTGTCTTAATCCTTGTATATACATACATTATATGTGTGCATACACAATGTATGCAGCATAAGTATATACATAAATTTTAATTTTTACATTCATGTATCTGCCTATGTTGTGCATTGAGCTTATCTAATTTTCCCAAGTCACATTGAAAGGGTAATGGAAACTATGAGATCCAAAATGATTTTATTCAAATGTCTTCAGCTATGTTGCCATGAGGAGAGTGTTAAACTTGAAGTCAAGATAATACTAAGTCAAATTCCTTCTTTGATACTTCATAGCTGTGTCATAATGGCAAAGTCGTATCCTGCTAAATAGGTGATTCAATGAATAGAGTACTGTGGCTGGTGTCAAAAAGACCTAAGTCCAAATCCAGATTCAGACACTATCTATGGCAACCTGCTCAAGTTACTCAACCTCTTTCTCAGTTTTCTCATCTTTAAAAAAAGAGCATAGCAGTATCAGCTACCTCACAGGGCTGTTGTGGAGATCAAATGAGATAATATTTGTAAAGTACTTAACTTAGTACCTGGCACACAGTAGTTGCGTTTTCTTTCTTACTCTGCAAAACAAGAATAATAAAGCCTATAGTTATAATTACCATTCATAATTTCTGGGAGGTTATAATGAGATAATAAGGTAAGTTGTGCTGCAGACTTTATGTTTTATCCTATATAAATGTAAGGTATTGTAATAATCCTGCCTCAAATCCTTTAATCCTCAAATGCATAATTTTAAATATCATATGAGATATGTTATTAAACAAATGTATATGTTGATGTACAAAAGCTATGTCTAGGGAAGACAATGTAGTGTTTTCTCTTTGCCACTATATTTAGGTGTTACTGATAGCACTTATAATCCTTTAGTGGTGTAATTTAAAAAAGCTTAAGATCTAATAAACAAGAACGATAATTATAATAAGAAGTTACTAAAGTCATGGTTTGTTTGGAATCTATCTGTTGCTCTGGACTCTTAACTCCTAATAATGGTTTTGAGCTGTTATCTTTTTGTCTCTTGGCCTTCCTTAACATAAGCAGACAATTTTTGCACGTATCTGAACTAGCACAGTTCTTTCTTGTAGCTCTGTGATAGGGTATCTCATTAACTTGTCTACAGGTCATAATTTGTGTAATATGAAATCTTATTTCCCTTGGTTTCTCTTATGTGACTTAGATACACATTAAAAATGTACAGTGAACTGGCCTAGTATTAAATAGGAATGAACTAGGCTGGAATTTATTTAAGATTTGAATTTCAGCAAACCCTGTATATTCTCTCTTGCTAAAGACCAGATGATGATGATGATAATGGCTATGATGATGATGATGATGATGATGATGATGATTGCTATTATTATTATTTAATGCTGACGTTCTTGCTACCAGTGATTGTAAATGGCTGAAAAAAAAAACATGCATGATCTGAAAAGAATCACCAAGCACAAAGGGAAAAAAAAAAAAAAAAACACCAAATTTATGGTAAGTGTGGATAGGCAGTAGTATAAGTGGCAACTTTTGAATCAGATGTCACATCAACAACAGCAAGATATAAATATTACTATCTGTAAACTTATGTGTGTGCATGATATGTATGTGTGTGTGAATGCCTGTGTGTATGTTCATTTTTGTGGGTGCATGTTTGTCTCAGAAAAGGGACTCACTCTTTGAGAGTGAAGAGTAGTTCTGTATATACACTAAGTTACATACCAGGGAAACTTATGTGTGTTTTTAACAAATATTCTTCCACCAGTATGGATCACTGTTCCATCTAAAGCTTAGGTGACATATCATAGTGTTCATAGACGCAAGTCTCTTGATCCTAGTAATAGAGGTAGGTAGGTGTTGTTGTTGAGATTTGAGCTCATGCCTTCTGGTCTCTAAGCCTAGCATTTCATTCAATATGTCACTCTGTCTTTCTGCACTACTGTCTATAAAATATCAAAGAAACAAACAAAACAGAGGACAATATGAAAAACTTGTGCTAGATTCTTTGTGGAATATGAGGACAATTTGCTATTTATTCTCCTATACATCACTTTTTATTCTGGGTCACCCAAGTTGTGCTTGGATTTCATTGACAACTGCTTCCTCTACCCACTCACTCAATCTCATTTTCACCAAGGAAACCTAGCTTTTTAAGCCAGCCTATGTGTTAAGTAAGTTTTTCCTTAGAGACTACATTTAGAAGCAAATAGGTGGTGTAGCATGTTAGACTTAAAAGCAGGGAGACTTGAGTTTAAATAATGTCTCAGATACTTTCTACTTATGTGACCTGGGAAATCACTTAATCTGTCAGATTCAGTTTCCTCACCTGGAAAATGAGGATAATAATGTCTTCCCCAAATAGAGTTATTTTGATAAAGAAATGAAATAGTATTTGTGAAACATTTTGCAAATATCGAAACACTAGGTGAATGTTAGATTTTACTAGGAATACAGATTCTCTAGTGATTCCAATACTGGTCAGTAACTTCTATATGATGTGTAGTCTTAAAATGTTGTATAGAACACTTAGAGATCAACTGCGTTGCTGAGCGTCAGAGACAGAACTTCTACCCAAGTTTCATTGGTTGAAGAACAGCTTTCTCTCCACTATACTATAGTGTCTTTGAATACACAGATACACACACACACAGACACGTGTGTGTGTGTATGTGTCTGTGTTTCAGTTTAATGAATTCAACATTTCTTAACTCTTACTACTCTCTCTGTTGTTGAGTAGGTTATAAGTGAAGGAAATATAGGTTGTGTGATTTGAATATAAAAATTCTGGGATGTGTTAAAACTGCTTTTTTTTGTAAAGTGAAATTGTAATCTCTGGATATACAAATAACGTTTTATCTGCCTTTATAATTAAAAATTGTAAAAAGAATTATAATTTCCCAAAGTCTTATATCAACTACATTTAATTAACCTTCACCACATAAACTTTATAGTTTATAGAATAGAGTAGGAACTAATTGGTCATACATAACTAGCATAACAAAAATGGAAAAAAAATCATAGTCAAACTTTTCAATTTAGTTTAGACTTTTGAAAAGTTAAGATTCTGAAACAACTTATTTAGGCCATGTTTTCCATCATGATTAATATGATAACATGAAATTTTTTTTATCAGAAGACAATATTGCAAATGGAATATTAAATTTTCACATTAGATAATATTCATTTCTTTTTTTTCCTGGGACATGATAAATATCCTGTGAAAATCAGACTGAGATCCAATCAACTGTATGCATTTTCATTTGTCAAGGTCACTTATTAAAGATTGTTTTCCATAAAGTTTAGCATGTCAATGAGTCATTTGACAAATACTAACATTATTTTCTGAAACCATAAATATTTAAAATGATTTCTCATATATAGAATCATAAGCATGACATCAGAAAATTTGTCTCTGTTGCCAATTACAAAGTCCTCTCAGACTGCACATTTAAATTTTTTCATAATATTTTTCATAATAATTTTTCATAATATTTTTCATAATGAACCTATAAGCATTCAGTGAGGTGTAAATCAAATAATGAATGTAAATCATTTTGCAACTTAAATGCATTATTTAGTGCAATGTCAGCTGTTGTTGATGACATGTTTATGTTTATTGTTGTTAGAAAAGGTGCAGTTTGAAGAATGGTCAAGAGAGCACAAAATCTTTACTGCTAACTTTACATGGCAAATATTTCTCTTCCAATATAGTCTGAAATCTTGAGTCTTTGAGATAATAGTATTTTTTTGAAAGACTGAAAAAGGAAGGGAAAAAATTCATTGTGTGTTTGTAGTTATGAGGACTGAGATAGAAAGAATAGTTTTGGCTCTCCTTCAATTATTCACAGTTAATACATAGCCTTCTGACAATCTGTGATTAGTACATTAGCATGGATTAGTTTAACAAAATAAACAAATTTTATCATTAGAAGCCCTTTAAAAATAGTCTTGGATGCTAAAAGAGAAATTATATCTGAAGTGCAATGGCAAACCAGATAAATGGTAATTTGGTGAGGTCAGAAAAGTTAGGAAAATGTCTGGTGCTAGAGTGATATGTAAGATTGAGAGAGACAATACAGGAATGATGTGCTCAATGATATGAGGGTACTAGGTTAATAAATGGAAGCGAGAATTTACTTACACATCCAGAGGGGATGCAAGATGGAAATTTAGAAGAAAATCACCAAAAATAAAAGTTTGTAGACCAAAGTTTGACGAATTAAATCTTTAAATTTGGATGGATTTTGACCATAATAATTTCAGATAAAGAGAAAAAAATATTTTATCTTAACAGCTATGCCCTAATAAGAAGGTTTTAGAAGTTTAGATAGTGGGTATTTTCAAACCCTATGAAATGGTACCATAGTACTATGATTAAACTCCATATTTGTCTCCAAGATTGAAATTAAAACTATGAAATTATATTTTCCTATGAAAATATTGAAAGTTAAGCTTAATTCCCTCCCATTAAAGAAAAAAAAAACCCTTGTGCAAATATATGAAGTATTTTTTTTAAGTTTAGAAATATTTACTACACTACAGATTATCAAAAACTCTCTAGTATTTTCTGTAGCTACTACAAATTATTGAACATAAGATGTCTACCAACTGAAGAAAAAATCCAAATCATGCTCTCTATTTTCAGAACATGTGAAAATTGTTGACATTTTCCACATAGTACAGGGTAGATGAACTTTGGATTTAACCCCTGGATAAAGCTTCTCTTCTGAGTAGTGAATGGTAACCTTATTTTACCTAGAAAAAGTTCTCTATGCTACTTTCTAATCAGAATACGTTTACTTTGTCTGTTCTTTTCTTCATAGGAAACTAAGACTCTACCCCTTGGAGACATCCTGGATTCTAAGAATGCTATGTCTTTCCCAGAACCAACCTGCACACAATATGCCTGGAATTTCATCAACATTAATTTGATCATCTACTACCTTTTCTGATTCATTGCAGGTCATGTAGTCACTAAGGGTAAAGTTTAAAATAGTGTTCAGATAGTTTTTAGTGGACAATTCATGGATGATCTTTGAATCCACTTTCTTCTCTATCAATCCAAAGTATCATACTAGCAAACATTTATATAACTCTTTAAGATTCCCTAAATATTTTTAATTCCCTCATTTATATTCATAACAGTAGGCAGAGATGCAATTGTTATTTCCATTTTAAAGTTGAGGAACATGAGGCAGACTGAGGTAAAGTGATATCCCCAGGTTCATGTAAATGACTGGAGCTGAATTTGAACTCAGGACTTCCTGCAGTGCCTGTGAAACTGTTTGTTTCTTGAAGAGAAGAAAAACTCTATAGAACACAAAATGTAATTGGAAATAGACAATGATATTTACAAATTTCACTGTATTTGGATAGGTTGCATGATCTGATAGGTAGCATGTGTGAATCACTGCAAAGTAACAAAAGACCTTGGAGGTTGTGATATTTTAGTCAAAGTTTATAGAAATTTTCAGGATTCTCTCTCTCGCATTTTTTCTTCAGGAAATATAACAATATATTCTGGATTTTAAGAAATGTTTTGAAATGAAAATAACTCTGTGTTCAAATATAACCAAATAATAGATTCAAAGCTTGTCTGCTACACCAGACGGATCCCTTGTTGAGCTTGAAACATGTCCAGAGAATTCTGCCAGCCTGCTTTTTTGCCTACTTTTTCTGCAACACAATTTTTAAAATGCATAGCAAAATACATATTTTTCTTTCTTGGGAAATTTTGTCTGTGATAAAATACAGGGTTTTCCTTTCATTGGTTATACAAATGATAGTGAAAATGACCTTGAAATATCTGTTGTTATTTTATCTTGTCTTTTGTTTTTGAAGAATATTAATGATATTACAGATGATATCTTGACTTCAGGGTGAATTGGATTTAAGAGAGTCATAGTTACAAAAAGTTGTCAGCCTAACTCTCTTTTCCTGAGTCATTGAATTTCAATGACAAGACAAATTCAGGACAACTGGAGATCGCCTAGGATGGAATAGATGACCTTAGCATCTTCGTTGTTTGACCATACTCTAAGTACTGTGTAGCACCTGCTTTAGCTATCTACATGTCTATTGGAACAAATTGTTTTCATCCACCCATTTCACTAGGGTAAGTCTTCAAATAGTTGGTGTGACATCCCCCTACTCATCAACAGATTTAAGACCTGTTGGTTACCCTGAATTTAGTTTAATGCATCTACTGAAACAGTTTACTGGGGTGTGACCACTGAGCACGCTATAGTTTCTTGGACCCACAGGTTAGAGTTGAGCGAATCAGAGGAACATCATAGGTGGCTGAGAAGCCCTGAAAAGTGCTTGACAAGCCCTCATACATGAGGTACTAATCCTCCTAAACAATCTATACACCCTTTGAAATATATACTTCTTCAACAAAAGAGGAGGAAGAAAAACAACAGAAAAGGAGTTATGGCTGTCATTGTATCTAAGAGAGTATTTAAGATCAGACATCAATTTTGTGATGCAAAAAAAAAAATTCCTATTATTTTAAAGTCAATCGAAATATATTATGAATCTCTGATATGAAATGTGGGATGTTAACAGAGTCATATGAGTTTTAGAATTCACAACTGTCTTTTACTACCCTTTACATGAAAATAATTTAATAGAATTCATATTTTTTTCATGTATTACCTTGTTCATTTCAGCTTCAAACCTTGTGAACTCTGATATATGACTTACAATTTTCACTATGGGTTCATTTGAATTTCAAAATCACATGAGGTCAAGAAAAAAATCTTAATGTAATACATGTCAGCTTTTTTAAAAATCCAATATTAACTTTATTAGCACTATATTTTAGAATTTGGGAAGAGAAGAGGAGAAGAGAAGACAGGAGAGGAAAGAAAAGGAGAGGAGAGGAGAGGAAAGGAGAGGAGAGGAAGAGACCATTAGTCAGTTTTGGGACATGATTTCAAGACCATCTTTTGTATATCTATGAAGCATGTTATGGCACATATAGACCTCATTTGAAACACCTGTCGAGGGGTGGAGCCAAGGTGCAAAGTAAGTAGAGTAAAAATGTGGGCTTGTTTGAGCTGTCCAACAAACCCCTCCAAATACCTGAAAAAATGACTCTAAACACATTGTAGAGCAGCAGAACCCACAAAATGACAGAGTGAAATAAGTTTCTAGCCCAACACAAACTGGAAGATAGACAGGAAAGGTCTGTTGCACCAATCTGAGAGAAAATTGTGATCCTGTATAGGCTACCCGTCACAGATTGGGCCAGAGGAAATCACAAGCAGGCCATAGGGCACTGAATCAATGGGAGTTGTGGTGGTTTCCACCTGCAAATGTTAAAAACAATTTAGAAGTCTGACTTTGACAATATAGTTTGTCATAGGCCTTTTCCTTTTCTCCTCTATTCTGTGTATCAGTACTTCTGATCAGCAAGAATGGATGACAAATAAAGGTTTTGATAGCATTCGAAGAGATCTTTTGATACTGTGCAATTTGCATTATTAAAGGCATTTTAAAGAGGAAAAAGAACAGAAGATGCGGGTGATGAAGATGGATGACAGCTAATTGAAATGTTAATACCAGTGGTGGGGTCTACAACCCCAGATGACATCAGTTTCCATGTCCATGGAGGTAGTAATTCCAAAGAATATTTGTTAATGAAGCCAACATTGCCCAAAATAGACTTAGCCTAGAAGTAACAGGAATCTCAAATTCTAACCTGATTTTTCCTTCTTGCTTCCTCTTCCTTGTGAGCTTTTTCTGTATTTCCCCTTCTTCCCATCTCCCTGTTTCAGGAAGGCAAAACTGTAGTTGCTAACATAGTAGCTGTTTAATAAACATCAGTGCTGAACATGAAACAAAAGTCTTAAAAACTGATGTATTTGAGGAAATTTCACCCATTTGACATGGTAAGCTCACAAAGCCAATAATCACTGATATATTATTTTAACTGTTTAGATTTAAAATCATATATATATATATATATATATATATATATACATATGAGTTTTGCTGTTTCTTACAAATTCACTTCATATTAGTAACAATTTTGGCAAGTTTTTAAATGAAGGTGTATATTAACCATTTTATGAGGTAAAACAAAATGCACCCTGTGTATACTGTTATGCATTCTGTGAAACTTCTGTCATCAATGTAATCGAATTTTATAAAACTGTATTTAGGGAAGAAACTAACATTTTTTAGTTGCTGCAAAATAAGATCTGGCTTATAGTTCCCTTGAATCGATGTTTAAAATTTCTTTATATGTGTAAGATTAAAGATCACCCTATACCATAAGTTTCTATTTGCAATTTCATGTTTTGACTGGTGCTAATTTTATCATATTCTGTCTGTTAAATTAAATTTTTAAAAAGGAAGATGATTCAAATCCTGATTCAAATGATAACATTTCATCCAATTTCTGAAGGAAAATATTTCAGCAAAATTAAAAGAACACCAATTTAAAAGTTCAAGCATTTGGTTCAAGTATTTATTCTGTTCACTGCTATCTGTTCAAACTTTCCTCATAATTTAAACTCTCTAGACTTCAGTTCCCTTATCCCAAAAAAGATTGGGTTGTACCCTTTTACTGATAAGATCCTTTTTGCTTGAAATCTATGAGTTTGGTGGAGCCAAGAAGGCAGAGTAGAAACATGCACATACTCTAGCTCTTCCCCCACAGCCCATAAAATACCTGTTAAAAATGACTCTCAACAAATTCTAGAGCAGCAGAAGCCACAGAATGACAGAATGAAAGAGATTTCAAGTCAAAGGTAACCTGAAAGACCAAGAAGAAAGGTCTATCCCATGGGACACTGAACTAAGCAGAGCCCAGCCCTGGCTGCTTGGCACCATGAGGAACAGGACCAGACATCCCCAGCAGGGAGGGTCTCAGATCCCTCTACCCACAAGCACCAAAGAAAGCTTCAAAGGTCAGTGAGGGGGCTTTTCCAGCTGGGCTAGAGCGAAGTGAGGTCCCCACCCCAGCACGGGCCCCAGGTGGTGGCAGTAGTGGCAGCAATAGTGTCCATCTGTGAAGCATTAAGCCTAAAGCTCCTGGGAGAAATGAGCACCTGATCTGAACCTCAGCCCTGAGTGGCATCTCTACCCCCACCTAAAGTGCCTGGGAGAATTGAACAGCTGATCTGAATCTCATCTGAATCTCTCCTGGGGTGAGAAGCAGCACTAGGACCATTCTCTTGACAAAGGATTCAGAAGTCAAGTAACTGGCTGAAAAAATGCCCAAAAAAGTGGAAAAAATAAGACCATAGAAGTTTACTTTCTTGGTGAACAGGTGTCTCCTTCCATCATTTCAGATGAGGAATAACAAGGCATACTTTCAGAGGAAGTCAAGGCCCCTGCCTCCAATAACTTCAAGACAAATATGAAATGGTCTCAGGACATAGAAGAGCTTGAAAAGCATGTCAGTTACCTGATAAAGGAGAACCAAAAACCTGCTGAGGAAAATTATACCTTCGAAAAGAGGCTAACTCAATTGAAAAAAGAGGTCTACAAAGGCAATGAGGAGAAGGCTTTAAAAAGCAGAATTAACCAAATGGAAAACGAGGTTCAAAAGCTCAGTGAAGAATATAGTTCTTTAAAAATGAGAGTGGAGCTTGGGGAAGCTAATGACTTCATGATAAACCAATAAACTGCAAAACAAAACCAAAAGAGTGAAAAAATAGAAGATAATATGAAATATCTCATTGGAAAAACAACGAACATGGAAAATAGATCGAAGAGAGACAATTTAAAAATTACAGGATTACTTGAAAGCCATGATCAAAAATAGAGCCTAGACATTATCTTTCATGAAATTATAAAGGAAAACTGCCCTGATATTCTGGAACCAGAGGGTAAAATTAATATCGATAGAATCGTCCATCACCTCCTGCAAGAGATCCAAAAAGAGAAACTCCTAGGAATATTGTGGCCAAATTTCAGAGTTCCCAGGTTAAGGAGAAAATATTCTAAGCAACTAGAAAGAAACAATTTGAGTATTGTGGAAATACAATCAGCATAACACAGGATTTGACAGCTTCTACATTAAGGGATTAAAGGGCTTGGAATAAGATATTCTAGAATTCAAAGGAACTGGAATTAAAATCAAGAATCACCCAGCAAACCTGAGTATAATATTTCAGGGGAAGAAATGTTCATTCAATGATATTGAGGACTTTCACGCATTCTTGATGAAAAGACTAGAAATGAAGAGAAAATTTGACTTTTAAACACAGGAATCAAGAGAAGCATGGAAAGATAAAAAGGAAAGAGAAATCATAAAGGATTTTCTAAAGCCAAACTGTTTACAGTCCTACATGGAAAGATAATATTTGGAACTCTTGAGACTTTTCTCAGTATTTGAGTAGGTGGAGGGATTACATACATGCACACACACACACACACACACGAGCACACAAACACATATAGACAGAGAGCACAGGTTGAGTTGAATCAAAAGGGATGATACACATAAAAAATAAAAATTAAGGGGTGAGAGAGAAATATATTGGGAGGAGAAAAGGAGAAATAGAAAGGGAAAAATTATCACTCATAAAAGAGTTAAGAAAAATCTTTTTCAGTGGAGGAGAAAAGGGAGGAGAGGGGAAAAGTGAAGCTTATTTTCTTCACATATGGCTTAATCAGGTAATTAATATGGCTCAATCAATTTGGTATGAAATTCTATCTTACAATACAGGAAAGTAGGGGAAAAGGGGTCAAGTGAGATGAGTTGGATGATAGAAGGGAGAGCAAATTGGAAAAGTTAGTAACTAGAAGTAAACAATTTTGGAAAGTGACAAGCTCAAATGAGAGAATAGAATAAAGGGAGAACAGGGTAGGATGGAGGGAAAAATAGTTAGTCTTAAACAACATGACTATTACGGAAGCCTTTTGCAAAATGACACATATGTAGCTTGTACTGAATTGTTTGCTTTCTCAATGGGGATGTGTGGGGAGGGAGGAAAGAAGAATTTGGAATTCAAAGTATTAGAAAAGAATGTTGAGAATTGTTATTGTATGTAATTGGGAAATAAGAAATGCAGGTAATGAGGTATAGAAATCTATCTTGCCCTATAAGAAAAGAGAGAAGATGAGGATAAGGAAAGGGTATGTGGGATAAAAGGGAGGACACATTGAGGGAAGGGGTAAATAGAACATAAGGTGTTATGGGACAGGAGGAGGGGAGAGATGGGGAGAAAAATTGAAACTCAACATTTTGTGAAAATGAGTATCATAATCTAAAAATAAATAAGGAAAAGAAGTTTATGAATTCCATAAGGCAGTTAATAAGCAATAGTTAATAAACAATAAGCAATAGTAATAAGTAATGGTTAATCCCAAACCCATTCCTTTGTATTTCCTTCTTCAGAATAAAAATTTTTCTTCAATCAAATATTTCTTACTTCCTGTTTTAAAATGCACATTTTTTCCTGTAAATTAAGGTGAATATATTGGCTTGGAGCTATAAAACCTGGGCTTGTTTTCTTGATATGACAAGTAATTTTGAACTTTTATAATCTATCTGTCTAGTGCTTTCTAAGTTATACACACACGTGTCATATATGCGTACACATACACATGCATACACACATTTGATTCAACAGATTTGAGAAAAAACAACCAGGACAAGAAAGAACATCAAGAATAATTCAAGGATGCAAACATTTCCAAGTATTTCCAGGCTTATGCTTAAATAGGTAAAAGAAGAAGGGAAGGATGAAGAAAGAGAAAAAGGAAGGAAAATAAATTACCTCAATAAGTATTTTTAGTGCATGCTAATAAAACACTTTGTGCTATATTTTGAGTATATCATGACAAACCAATAAACAGTGCTTTAATATCAATGGGATTGTTATTTTTTATCCTTTGTTTTCAAAGAGGATCAATAACATCATGGAGTGATGTCTTAATTTGCTTGCAAATTAAATTTAAGTGAGGCAGGGTTGTTTAAAGTCATCAGCCTCACTCTCTCTCTCAGAGTCATCAAAGTCCAGTGTCAAGACAGAAATCAAGACTTCTGGCAGTGTCCGACAATACAGTTGACGACCTTCCCATCTTTGATCTGTGGCCAATTTCAAAGTGCTGCAGTGACTTTCCTTCATGAACATTGGAACAAATTATTTTCATCCACTCATTTTTTTTGAAGAAGTCTTTTTTGCTTAGGGTACACATCCCCCAACACACTTATGGGTTTGAGGCCTGTCAGTTATCATAAATTGGTTGATTCCATGTGCTGAAATTCTGGGGTATGTTTGCTGCACATGCTATAGCTTCTTGGAGCCAAATGAGAAACTTGGGTGACAAGTGTACATTAAAATTGTATGAGCACTCTTGAAAAGCACTTAGGAAATCCTTGCACCACAAGAGCTAGACCTCCATTATCAACCCATGCTCCTCATCAGAAGGATTACATCCTTGAGGAAGGGAAGAATGGGGAGAAGGAAATGGTGAAAGCATTTTAAAATCTACTTGGCATAAAATAGCTATTGAAGGTGGGATTTTTTTGTTGTTTTTGCTTTTATTCTACTCTATGTTTTATTGTTGTTTTCTCCTGATAGTCTCTTCTTTACACGTATAAAGACGCAAAAATATGAACATGAATAGCCTGAAGACATGGAAGATCTATTCTTGGAATAACAGCAAATGTCAATTAAAATCCACCTACAATAGGATTTCTAAACTTAGAGACCCCAGACCTAAAACATCCATAAAGTTGAGAAAAAAATTCATTTTTTCCCACTAACCTCTAAATAAAATTCAAAATTTCATTATCTTCTTAATGTAATAGATAAAGAACACAATGTCTGGGAAAAAATTCATAGGTTTAACTAGAATGCCATAGGGGTCAAATCTCTCTGTCTCTGTCTCTCTGCTTCTGTCTCTGTGTGTGTCTCTTTGTCTCTCTCTCTGTCTCTTCATCTCTGTCTTCGTCTCCATCTCTCTCTCTGTCTCTCTGTCTCTGTCTCTTTCTCTGTCTCTGTCTCTGTCTCTCTCTCTCTCTCTCTCTCTCTCACTCACTCACACACACACACACACACACACACACATTAAGAATCTCTGGGATAGTGTATGCATACCATTTTTAGTGTTGGAACATATGTTCAGAGAATCAAGCCTGAAGTTCTTATGTGCTAGGTGCCAGAGGGAAAGGGAAAAAGAGGACTGTTAACATTATGTCTCTTACTGGTGGTCAATCTGCACTGTACTATCTACAATTCTTTTACCATATATTAGCTTAGGGAAAATTAGTTTTTAACATCATTCCAGAGAACAGATGACACTATCAATAGAAAATAAGATAATTCCTTCAGATCTAGTACTTCATCTGTTTTATCAAATCTGTTCACATATACCCTTAGAGTTTGTTTGTTTTTTTGGTTTTTTTTACAAGACAATCATCATAGATTAAGAGCAAGTAGGGGCCATGGAGTTCATCCAGGTAAACCCTAGACAGGTGAAGTAAATTCTTCAAGTTCACAGACATCATAAGTTACAGAGTCATGATTTAAACCCAGGATTTCTGACTCTAGATTGATAGCAGTTTTCTATACCCTTTGAGATCTTACTTAAAAAGTAATAGAGCAATCTATGCATTTTTGGCACTTAAATGCCTGTTGAATGAGGTCAAGTTGTTGAATAACTTGACTTAGTCCATAGAATAGAGAGAATATCACATATCAAACCTTAAGAATTTTAAAAATTTGTTTAGTAGATAAGATAAGTTGCCAGAGATGTTGTCTCTATATTAACTCATCAATTAAAGAATACAATAAGTTTAACAATGGGGGAGGGAAAAATACTACAAATGAGTTCAGAAAATTTAAGCACTTATCTTTTGTGCACATTGTCTTTGCTGTCTTTGGTGCACCTGCCTACCACAAGTGTCAACTGAACATTTAAAAAAAGAGGAAAGAAATCTGCAGGTATATCTATTTGTTATGCTTAAGATAAAATACAGACTAATGAGATAAACAAGAAAGAAGCATTTTCTTCTTTGTTTGATTCTAGCTTCTCCCAAATAATGATTTTTCCAACAATTCTCAAATATAAAATTGTTGCATTTCCACAGTGAAAGGTAAATAAGATGGTTTATCTCCATTAGGGTTGCAGAGTATTTCCAGCATGCCATTTATCTACATTTTTAGATAAATTTTTGATAGCAAAACTTCTGAACCAGCTAAACTACTTCCAGAAGTTAGCAACAGTAAACATAGCTCTCTTGAAAATTATTTCAATTCACTTTGATTTACAGAACTGAATTAGGTTAAATTCATTCATTATTTTCTTATTTGAATACTTTTGCAAAAATATAGCATGACTTTAATTTTTCCCTATATTTAAACAAATAGAAAATTAGGCAGTATTACAGATTAAAATATAGGAATTTCATATCTAGCTTCTGGAATACTTAATTCTGAATTTTGGCCCTTATGATCCTAGGAAGACTGAACCTTCTATATTCCCTAGCCTCTCATCAATCCTAAATGGCAGAATAAATAGATCACAAGGCCTGGAGTCAGGAAAACTCAAGTTCAAATTCAGCCTCAGAGAATTACTAGTTTGTGGCCCTGGAGAAATAATTTTACCTTCAGTTCCTTCATCTGTGAAATGGAAGTAAAAATAGCACCTACTTTCCAGGGTTATGGTGAGAACCAAATGAGATAAAAATTGTAAAACACCTAGAAAGATGCCAGCAACAATATCAGACAAGATAGAAATTCTTGTTATTAGTAGTAGTAGCATCATCTTTGTTACTCTATTGTTTATTGTGTAGGATGATATGAATATGGAAAGTCATTTCTTTCTTTAGGCACTGAAGAACACTAAAACCTATTCACTGGGCAAACAAAATTGAAAATTTGGCTAGTCATATTTAAGTAGGTGGAAAAACATCAGTTGTTCATGGGTAGGCCGAGTTAATATAATAAAATTGACAGTTCTACCTAAATTAATTTAGTTATTTAGTGCCATATCAATTAAACTATCTGATAATTATTTTCTAGAGCTGGATAAAATAATATCAAAATTCATTTGGAAAAACAAAAGGTCCAGAATATCAAAAGGACTAATGAAAAGAAATGCTAGGGAAGGTGGCCTAATGCTAGCAGATCTCAAATTGTACTATAAAGCAGCAATTATCAAAACCACTTTGCATTGGCTAGGAAACAGAAGGGTAGACAAGTGGAATAGACTTGGCACTCAAGACACAGAAGACAAGGAATATAGCAACCTCCTGTTTGATAAACCAAAGGACCCCAGCTTCTGGGATAAGAACTCACTGTTCCACAAAAAATTGTGGGAAAACTGGATAACAGTGTTCAGGAAACTAGGCATAGACCCATGCCTGACTCTGTACACAAGAATAAAGTCAAAATGCGTACACAATCTAGGTATAAAAATTCATACTGTGGACAAACTGGAGGAGCAAGGAATAGTGTATTTATAAGATTTATGAAGAAGTCAAGAATTTTTTACTAAAGAAGAGATAGAAAGCATTATGAAATGCAAGATGGATAATTTTGATTACATTAAGCTGAAAAGTTTTTGCACAACCAAACCCAAAGCAACCAAAATTCAGAGGGATGTAGAAAATTGGGAAAGAATTTTTACAGCTAATCTGGGGGATAAAGGTCTCATTTCTAGGATATATAGAGAACTGACTCAATTGTACAGCTATACAAGTCATTCCCCAATTGAGAAGTGGTCAAACGATATGAACAGGCAATTTTCAGAGGAAGAAATTAAAGATGTCTATAACCATATGAAAAAAATGCTCTAAATATTTTGATTCGAAAGATGGAAATCAAAACAACTCTGAGGTAGCACAACACACCTATAAGATTGGCAAACATGACAGAACAGCAAAATGATAAGTATTGTAGAGGATGAGGGAGAGTTGAAACATTAATTTGTTGTTGGTGAAGTTGTCAGCTCTCGAGAGCAGTTTGGAACTATGCCCAAATGGCTACAAAAATGTGCATACCCAGCAATATCGCTACTTGGACTGTATCCCCAAGAGATCATAAAAATTGGAAAGGGTCCCACATGTACAAAAATATTTATAGCAGCATTCTTTGTAGTTGCCAAAAACTGGAAATCAAGGGGATGCCCATCAATTGAGGAATGGCTGAATAAATTATGGTATATGAATGTAATGGAGTACCATTGTGCCATAAGTGATTAACAAGAAGACTTCAGGGAGGCCTGGAAGGATTTATATGATCTGATGCTGAGTGAAAGGAGCAGAACCAGGAGACCTTTGTGCACAGCAATGACCACAGTGTGTGAGAATTTTTTCTGGAAGATTTGGAACTTCATAATAACGCAAGAACTTAAAAGAAAAATTCCCAATGGTTTTCTAAGGCAAAATGCCTTCCACACTCAGAGAAAGAACTATGGAATTCATTTGCAGAATGTAGCAGATCATGTCTGTGTGTGTGTGTCTCTGTGTGTATTATCTTTTGATGTGTTATAAGATTTCTTCCATTTATTTTATTTCTTCTACATAGCATGACTATAGTGAAAATGTATTCAATAGGAAAGTATATGTAGATCCTATATAGAATTGCATCCCATTTTGGGGAGGGAGGGGGGTCGTGGGGGGTAGGTGTAAGGGGGTAAAAATCTAAGTTGTATGGTAGTGATTGTAGAACATTAAAAAATAAATAAAATTTAAAAAATCTTGAACCTCAACTTAAAAAAAAAGATTTCATTTCTTGAGCATATAGACAAACAGCCAAATTTATGTTAATAGGACACATTCCTTAATAGATAAATGGTCCAAGGGTATGTATAGGCAGTTTTCAGATAATCAAAGCTGTCTTGGCGTACAAAAACACATGCTCTCAATTACTATTGATGAGAGAATGCAAATTGAAACAACTTTGAGCTACCACCACATACCCATAAGGCTGGCTAATATGACAAAAAAGGAAAATTGATGAATGTTGGATAGAAAGGAGAAGAATTGAAACACTAATGTAGTACTGGTGAAGCAGTATACTGATTCAACCATTCTGGAGTGCACTTTGAAAGTATGCCCAAAGGACTACAAAACTATGCAGAATCTTTGAGTAAGCAATTTTATTACCAGGTGTATATTCTAAAGAGATTTTAAATAAAAGAAAAGGACCTTTGGGTACAAAAATATTTTTAACAGCTCTTTTAGTGGTAATATTCAGAAATTGAGGAGATGTGTATCAATTGAGGAAAAGATGGACAAGTTATTGTACATGATTTTAATGGAACAGTTTTGTGCTTTAAGAAAATATGAACAGGATGCTCTCAGAAAAAGTAGACAGACTTACATGAACTGATGCAAAATTAAATGTGCAAAACCAAGAGAATATTGTGAACAGTAACAGCAATGTTGTATGATGATCTGCTATTAGTAACTTAGTTATTCTCAACAATAGAGTGAGTGAAGACAGCTAAACAGAATTTATTACAAAAGGTGTCATCTATTTCCAGAGAAGAACTGGTGGAGTCAGAATGAAAACCAAAGGTACTTTTTTTTTTTACTTTCTTTTTCTTGTTTTTGTTTGTCTGTATTTTCTTTCATGAAGTGACTTACACAGAAATATATTTTCCATGACTATGTATATATAAACTATGTCAGATTGCTTATGTTCTTAATGGGGTAGATGGGAAAGAAAGACAGGAAATTTGGAACTCAAAATTTGAAAAAAAAAGTTAAAATAGCTTTTACGTCTAATTAGGAAAAAATAAAATGTTATATAAGATTTTGAAAAGAATTTATCAGTAAGTGGGAGTAAAGACAAAAGCTAAGCATTTGAGAAATTGACAGTGGAGAAAAGACTTTTTCAGAATATCAAAGACATAAGCATAATTGTAGGTGGAGGAGAGTAGGTTATACTTAACAAATATAATACTTTTTTTCTCATAATTAGCATTGTTAGTTTTTCTAAGTGAGTTACATGAAGTGAATCATAGGAAGGGATGTTGGAATATCAGTGCTGAAAGGGATAAAAGAGATAATGTAGTTCAACCCACTCATTTTATAAATTAAGCTAAATATTTTATTGGGAAAATATATTATTTCAAAAACATTAAAACAGTTATACCTGGAAGAATCTTAGGGATTATCTATTCTAAATCACTGATGTACAGATAAATAAAGTTACTTGCAAAGATGAAGTGTCTTTCTCCTTGTGCTAAAGTAGCTTCTCAATGAATTTGGAGAAATTCTCACTTTACAGAACAATAATGCTTGTATAGTGAGGAGGATATAGAGTTTCTTAAAACAGCAACAACACTGAAACTCATCCTTTCCTTAAGACCAGAAGAATTGCATTTTTTCTCTCTCATGTTATATTCTCCCATCAAGGGTGAAAAATTGACATAGCTACAGGTGAAAGCTGTGGCCGAGGTATTGTAATGGTAAGTAAAGTAAGACCTTTTGTTGTTTTTGTTTTGGTACAATCAAGAGCTATAATGACTCTATTTCTTCCAGGATCCATGACCATTTAGATTGTAAGGCCAAGGATTCTTGAAGGGTGGATTGTAATGGCAAGCAAAGTAGGATCTTTTGCTGTTTTTATTTTAGTGTAATAAAGCCTCTGATTGAATGTTGTCTTTATCAGTCAACAGTCTTTACTAGGAGTAAAGTAGAGAAACAAGAGTTTCTTTAACTAGAAACATTATATGTATTTGTAATGTTAATTATTTTAATGTGATTAAAGATCTTCCTCACCAATGAATGGACTTACCCATTAACAGGAATTTGATTAGGGAAGATTTGTAGGAAGGCCCACACATTTTATTAATGAGGCATTGTTTCTCAAGGGTTGTGATGCCCTCTGGATCTAAAAAATGTATACATACTCTGAGGGTGGGGTTTTACATTGGGGCTTACTGCCTGCAAGTGTTTGTTAGACCAGAGGAGACTCTGGGACACTGCTAAGGATGCCCCCAGCTTTGAAAACCCAGATGTTGGTGCTTCCCTCTCTGGTAACTATGTAAGTATGCAATGGTCAGACAATTGGAATTATGTCTGTTGACTTTGATTTCTCTGTATTTTCTCTGAAGTTCAGGGTGCTGACTTTTGCCCCTGAACTAAATGAATGATGTATGTGCTTGATTAAAGAAGGGCCCCCAGTGTATGTCTGCATACTTACTGATACATGTGTACATTAGATAGATACTTATCTGATTCACTCTTTAGAACACTAACTTTTTAGAATCTAAATCATCTGCCAGATGCATTACCTAAGGAAGAAGATATCACTTAACATTACTCTTCCATCAAAAACAGAAATACAAATCTACTATGCCTTTGTAAAAGGTACTGGAATGTCAAATGTACGTCATGAGGACCATACTCTATACAAAAAGAGGAAAAAAGTCTAGATCACCGTAAACTGGAACTTTGAGTGGGGGTGGGGAGAGGACTTCACATATTATTTCCATGTTGGAGAGAATGCTGACTATCAACTCATTAGCAATTTATACTTTTGAAGTTTCTTGAGGCCACTGAGCAATTACGTGAGTTCTTCATGGTCACACAGCTAGATAAAGCCTTAAAACGCAAGTCTTCCAATTTGGAGCTTATAGAAGTGATTGCTGAAAACTCAAAACAAATAAGTCAATTAATTTGGAAAGAAACACAAGACAGAACAAAGCATTTTAATATTAAGAAAGAATAAAATGTTCATTGTCATAATTACAGATTCCACATCACAGGTAACTATTAGAAAACCATGACTTGTCAAGTTGTGGTGTAGGGTAAGAATATTCACAACTGTCTAAAAATTCTTATAAAATAATTCTCCCTTTTCCACCTACAAATCTGTGTGAGACCAGATTTTCTTCATGTAATTCCACCAATGTAGAAGCAAATATGAGATTCTAGCTGTCTTTATTAAAGCAGACATTAAAAATTTGCAAAAATTTTGAATACAAAACAGATCTTCCTGACTTCAAGGCTAGACTTCAATCTAGAGTGGCATAAACATTTTCACAAATTAATTATAAAATATTAGATATTGGATATTTTTCTTCGTTTCTCATAGTACATGAGTTATTAATTTGGAATCAGGAATTTATCACCATTTTTGTGCTGATGCATGATTTCTTAAGTAATATATTCGATTGTTATTATTTTGAAATGAAAAAAGTTGTCCCTCCATCCATACCACATCTGAAATTGTTTAATCCTCAAAACTTATCATCCTTTTGGAACCAGTTTCATGGTTCTATATGAATATCATAAGAAAAAATTTGCATCTTTAATCCTATCATATGTACCCACTTTAAGAAAGTCAGTCAGAAAATTACCTACTGCCACCTAGAAAATTTGACACTGAAGCATAAGACATTTTTTCTCTTCCTGAAAGAATTTACAATACATTTAGTAGCTGAAATAAAGTACCCTATCCTTCAACAGATACTATTCTATTACTTTAATAAATGAAAATGCAATCAAATAAATTTCTGTAGTTATCTTGAAAGTAAAATTCAGGGATACTCAATAAAAGGTTCTTTATCTGTATTTACATGGCAGTGATGCTCTACGGATTGAGCTCATTGTTATATGCTTGTAAAACATGGACAGTCTACCACTGCCATATCAGGAAACTAATTGCTTCCATTTGAACTGTCTTAGGAAGATTCTGAAGATCGCCTGGCAGAATAAAGTACCAGACACTGAAGTCTTTCTCGAGTTGAACTGCCAAGTATTCAAACTATACTTCAGAGAGCAAAACTCTGATGCACTGGCCATATTGCTCAAATGCAAAATGTACACTTCCCAAAAAGACTATTTTGTGGAGAACTTTCATGGGACAGGTGATCACATGGTGGTCAGAAGAAGCAATGCAAGGACACTTTCAAGGTGTCTTTCAAGAACTTTGGATTTGACTGTATAACATGTGAGACAATGGCACAAGAATGCTGAGCATGGCATGCCCACATCAGAAAGGGTGCTGCACTCTTTGAGCAAAGCAGAGTTGAGACAGCATAAAGTAAAGGCAGGATGTGCAAATTTGGGATATCCACCCCAAATATTCACATGGATAATCTGTGCCCAAAATGTGGTAGAGCATTCCAGGCTCCTGCTGGTCTGCAGCCACATTCAGACACACTGTAATTTCACTTTATCATGGTGATGTCATTTTGGTCCTCTTCGAAGACAAAGGACAACAACTAACATGGCAATGCCAATATTGTGAGGTAGTTTATGTAAAATATAGTAAGAATGGAATTCTCCAACAATTTCATTCAAGATTATTCATTTCATCCCCCCTTTCATTTCTTATTAATAAAGAGGAGAAAGTTCTCCACAAAATTCTTACTCTGATGTGAAAATGTGAGAGAGATAGGAAATCCACCTAATTCACCACAGAAATTGAATGTGAAAAGAACTAAGAAAACTAGGTCAAATCTGACTATAGAATGCTGATGTTTCTTCATTCACATCATCAAGCTCTGAAGACTTATCATGATATAAATATGATTCTATATTCTTGAAAGATTTGACAGTGAATCACAGGATCTAGGAAACTCTAACATGCTGGAAAATTTTAGAAAGCAGTTCCAATAATAGCCTGTATCTTCATTCTGATAACATAATCTAGTAATGTATAAGAAAACTCATCAATAACAGAGGGTCACTAGATGATGAATTATTTGTCCTTGGAAATACAGAAAATAAAGAAAAAATCGAAAAAGACCATCAGACTTTCCAATTCTGTGATGGTGTTGACAGAGTAGTAGAAATGGGAATGGTAGAGGAAATTAAAAGCACAGTTTATTAACTAACAATAAATATTGGCTTAGCTGCTGGTATTGTAATTGTGAGATTTTTATAACTTAAGCCAAGTCAGACATAATACTAAGAGAACTATACCATATTAATATACTTATTTATAATATAAAAATCATTTCATAGGTAATTGATTCTACTTTTAGGGTAGTTTTCTTACAAACCACCTTACAGTGATGAAAGTTCCTAAAAAGACACAAATGAAGAATATTACAACATACAGAATATCTGATTCAGATGTTGTATGAAGAATCCAATGTTTTATTGAGAGCATAAGATATCCATGAAACTACAAATTAAATCAACTTTCAATTAAAAGATGAACAAAATGCAAAAGATGTAACATTTTTACTTCAGATTGCCTAAATACAAACATATGTATGTGGGTGTACATGTAGTTTCGATATCTATCTGTATTTAAAAGAGAGAAGAAGAAGAAGAAGAAGAAGAAGAAGAAGAAGAAGAAGAAAACAGAAACAGAAAGAATTACATTAATTAACTTAACATGAGGATTTTAAAGAGAATTTTGGAAGATATTGAACATGATGAGGACCAGATAAAATATTTAAATTATAGACCATTCTGGGGGATGGAGCCAAGATGGTGGAGTAGAAGGAGAGATGCACTCCAGCTTTCCCCCCGCAACCCACATAATACCTGTTAAACATGACTCCAAATAAATTCTAGAGCAGCAGAAGCCACAAAATGACAGAGTTGAACAGATTTCCAGTCCAAGACAGCCTGAAAAGGCAACAGGAACATGCATCTCAGAGCAGAGCTCAACACAGCCTTGGCCTCAAGGCAGAGCTTGGACAGATTTGGAGCAGGCTTCAGGGAGCAGAATCACCAATAGCAGTTGCTGTTCCCAGATTTCTCAACTAATAAACACCAAAGACAGCTTCAAAGGTGAGTAAGAAAACTCTTTCACCTGGATGAAAGGAGAGAACCTTCCACCATGATCCCAGCCCCAGTCCCAGGGAGGAGGCAGCTTACACTTATGGATCCTTGACTGAAAGACCCTGGGGTAATCCAGTGGGTGATCTGGGTCTCAGTCCTGAATGGTGGTCCTGGGTTAAGGAGTAACACTGGTGTGGTAAGCTGGTGGTGGTCGTGGAGAGGGAAACCTACTCATAGTTCCAAGACAGAAAAGAGGACTTTTGGTTTCTCACAGACCAGAGCACAGGAAAGGAGAGGATTAAACTCTTCTCCTTTGATTGTGTCACCATAAAGGACCTGAGAGCATACAGGTCTTTAGAGATATCTTACAGAAGAGCAGCACAAAAAATCTGAAGCCTAGAGTAGTATACCTTCCACTTGACAAAGGACTCAAAAGGCAAGTAACTGACGGGGAAAATGCCCCATAAAAGGAAAAAAAATATTACTATAGAAAGTTACTTTCTTGGTGAAAAGGTATGTTTTCTACCCTTTCAGATGAGGAAGAATGAAGCATACCATCACAGGAAGACATCAAAGTCAAGGTTTCTACTTCTAGAACCTTCAAAAAAATATGCAGTGGTCTTGGACCATGGAAGAGCTCAAAAAGAATTTTGAAAAGAGAGGTGGAGGAAAAGTTGAGAAGAGAAGTGAGAGTGATGCAAGAAAATCATGAAAAGTGAGCCAAAAGCTTGCTAAAGGGGACCCAAAGAAATGCTGAAGAAAATAACAACTTTAAAAATAGATTGACTCAAATGGCAAAAGAGGTCCAAAAAGCCAGCAAGGAGAAAAATATTTTAAAAATCAGAATTGGCCAAATGGAAAAGGAGGTTTAAAAGCTCACTGAAGAAAGTAATTCTTTAAAAACTAGAATGAAGAAGATGAAAGCTAATGACTTTATGAGAAACCAAGAAATAATGACACAAAAGGAAAAGAATGAAAATATAGAAGACAATGGGAAATAACTCTTTGAAAAAACAACTGACCTGGAAAATAGATACAGGAGATATAATTTACAAATTATTTGTCTAACTGAAAACCATGATCAAAAAAAGAGCCTAGATATTAACTTCCAAGAAATTATCTAGGAAAACTTCCCTTATATTCTAGAACTAGAGGGTAAAATAGAAATGGAAAGAATTTGCCTATCACCTCCTGAAAGAGATCCTCAAAACAAAACTCCTAGGAATCTTGTAGTCAAATTTCAGAGTTCCCAGGTCAAGGAGAGAATATTACAAGTGGCCAGAAAGAAAAAAATCAAGTATTGTGGAAATACAATCAGGATTACACAGGATTTAGTAGCTTCTACACTAATGGATCAAGGGCTGGGAATATCATATTCCAGAAGTCAAAAAGGTAGGATTAAAACCAAGAATGACCTACCCAGCAAACCTGAGTATAATATTCCAGGGGAAAATGGAATTTCAAAGCAAAAGAGAACTTCCAAGCATTCTTGTTGAAAAGACCAGAGCTGAATAGAAAATTTGACTATCAAATACAAGAATCAAGAGAAACATGAAAGGGTAAACAGGCAAGAGAAGCCTTAAGTAACTCATTAAAGTTGAACTATTTACATTCCTCCATGAAAAGATGATATTTGTAACTGGTGAGACCTTTTTCAGTATTAGAGAAGTTAGAGGGAATATGCATATATATCTGTGTGTATGTATGCATATATATGTATATGTATATATGTGTGTGTGTGTACACACGTAGTTACATATATAAAAATATATTAATATATGTGTGTGTGCGGATATGTATGTGTTGTTATTGTGTGTGTGTGTGTGTGTGAGTGTGTGTATAGACAGAAGGCACAGGGTAAGTTGAATATGAAGGGAGAATACCTAAAAAAGATAAAATTTACTGTTGAGTGGAATGTAGTAGTAGTAAGAGAAAGGGAGAGGCAGAATGTAGCAAATCATCTCACATAAAAGAGAGAAAAAAAAAGCTTTTTCAATGGAGAGGAAGGAAGGGGGATATAAAAGGATATAAATGAGCCTTACTCTCTCTCATGGGATTTGGCTTAAGGAGGAATAACACACACTCAGTTGCATATGGAAATCTATTTTACCCTGCAAGAAGACAAGTGGGAAGGGGAAAGGAGAGGGAAGGTAATAGAAAGGACATCAAATTGGGGAAAGGGTTAATCAGAAGGAAACACTATTGTAGGAGGACAGGTCAAGGGGGAGAATGGAATCAACTGAGGGCAGGATAGGACAGGGTGACATGGTTAGTCTTTTACAAGAGAACTATCATGCAAGTGCTTTGCATTGTTACACATGTATAATCTATACTGAATTGGTTGTTTTCTCAATGAGGATGGGTGGGGTGAGAAGGTTAGACTATGGAACTCTAAGCTTTAAGAATGAATGCCAAAAATTGTTTTCCATGCAACTGAAAAGTGAGATATACAGGCAATGGCATATAAAAATATATTTTGCCCTACAAGAAAATAGAGGGGAAGGAGGATTGAAGATTAGTAATAAACTGGAGATAATAGAAGGGAGGACAGACTGGAGGAAAGGGTAGATGAGGTGCATGATTTCCTGGTGTGGTGGGTGGGGAGAGACAGGGAGAAACTTTTGAATTCACTTTCTTGTGGAAGTGAATGTTGAGAACTGAAAAATAAATAAGTTATATTAAAGAAAATGGGTCATTCTGAACATTTCTAACTGGTAAATTTACTAGCAATCAATAACTAATAAAATAAAATAAAAAATTCTCAATGTCTCTAATGAATCAATTTTCCACCTATATATGTAGATTTAATTAAGATAAAACTAAATAATGAATTAGAAAGTACCAAAAACATATAAGATTTGCAATGAAAAAACTAATCTCACCTTCCCCCCCCCCAAAAAAAAAGCATTGAGAAATCCAGGAGAAAAAATAGGAAATAGATACAAGAATAAGAATTGTCATATTACTATTTACAAAAAGAAAAAAAAAATAAATGAAATACAAATTTGTTACTTGAATGCGACAAGGACACCCACCAAGGGACCACTTTATTCAGCAAACCTGGAATACACAGACCACTTTAATTCAGACAATAAACTGGATTGTAAATTCTGATAGAAGAGGATTGTGAAAGATTTTCTGGGATATCATGGACAAAATCAATGCAATATAAGATGTGAATAGACTGGAAAATTGGAAGTAATATTTAAAATATATATTTGTATAAGATCACAATTCCATTGAAATGTAGAATTGTAGAGGGCGTTTAAGTTTTTGTTTGTCATCATAGAGTCCTCATAAATTGAGGTTTATGCCAATATCAAGGAGATGATCCTGACCTCTCCGACCACCATTGATACATTTCCTTGCTCCCTTTCGATAATTGGTAGAGAAGACTGCAGACATAAACACCTGGGGCATATTCTGTTTTTTGTCCCTTATTCTGGGATTTCACAGAATAGTGTATTTTGTTACCTTATTAATAATCTTTTTGTTTCACTCAATGAGTTATAGGAAACAGGGAAAAGAAAATCCGACTAAATTTTATTATTTGATTGATGTATGTATTTTTATTTGTTATTACTGAAACTTAAATACACAATAAGAAAAGAAAAATAAACATATGGTAAACCTAAATATTAAAACAGTTACCAAAGAAGAAAAGAAAAAAAAGCATGTCATGTGCATAATAGAACATAAGATGTAATTAAAAATACTAGCAATAAATTTCCACTTCAAGAAAGCCCATATAACAAACATGTAGTGATGAGAGATGTCCATCTTCTCTTTGCTTCACAGTTAGTTTTCTTTTTTTGTGTGCTGCACACTTCTTGTTTTGTTCTTTTCTCCACCTTCTTTTTCCACCCCCAGAAGGGTACAATTAACTGCATTTAATCGTACATTAAACATGAATGTGTCACATGTATATATTAAATATATATTAAAATAAAGATACATTAATAATTAGTGCCTATTTGTACATAGACATAGATATGTAGATACATCATATACATACATACATACATACATACATACATACATACATACATGGTTGTTGTCCTTTCTTATCAAAGAGGACCAAAAGGACATCCTACAGTCAATTTTCAGTGAGTCCAACTATGGCTGATCAGAACAATATATGTTTGGAATGCTCTACCACAGTTTGGAAACAAATATTCCATGTGAATATTGGGGTGAATTCTCTAAATTTGTGCATTCCACCTTTCTTTTGAGTACTTCAATTTTGCTTTGTTCATATAGCACAGCACCTTCTTTGATGTGGGCATGCCATGCTAAGCTGCCATGTGCTAGAGTCTCATATGTCATGCAATCAATTCAGAAGTTCTTAAGGGAGATGTTGAGAGTGTCCTTGTATGGTTCTTATGATCACCATAGAATGTTTACTCTATGTGAGTTCACCATAAAATAGTCTTGTTGAGAAGCATATGTTTTGCATTCAGACAACGTGGCCAGATCATCAGAACTGTGCTCTGTGAAGCAGAATTTGGATGCTTTACAGTTTAGTTTGAGAAAGGACCTCAGCGTCTGGTACCTTATCCTGCCAGGTGATCTTTAGAATCTTCCTAAGACAATTCAAATGGAAGCAGTTCATTTTCCTGGTATGACACTGATGTATTATCCAGGTTTCACAGGCACACAATTGACATTCTAATATCTCTTCTCTCCCGCACTTTCCTTCTGAGCTTTTCAAACACTGAGCCAGCTCTGGCAATGCATCCATTAACCTCCTTATAAATGTATACATCCTTGGAAAGTATACTGCCAAGGTAAGTGAACTTATCCCCACTATGCAAAACTTCTCTATTTGCTGTAACCAATGGTTCTATGTACGGGTGGTGTGCTGATAGCTGATGGAATACCTGTTTTTTCTTGATGCTAATTGCTAGGTACTATTATCCTAAGCAGCAATCGATCCATACTTTTCTGCTTCTCAGCTTCAGAGGCTACACTGAGTATAGAATAATTTGCAAACAAAAAGTCATGTACCAACACTGCCTTCAATTTGGTCTTGGCTGTAGCTTTTTCAAATTGAAGAATTTACCATCAGTGCAGTAGCTGACCTTGATGCCATGTTCATTCTCATTGGAAACATTCAACCACATGGTTGAAAACACCATGCTAAAAGACATCAGAGCAAGCCACCAGGCCTGTTTTACTCCATTGGTTACAGAAAAAGTGTGAGAGGATCATCCATTATCCAGAACCAAGGCAAGGATGGCATTGGAAAATCTATATACGATATTCAATACTGATGAATCAAATCTTGATGTGATTTTTCCATAAGTCCGCATAACTGACTGTATCAAAGGTCTTGTTCAGGTCTACAAACATTATGTACATACCTCTTCTCTGCTTCCGGAATTTTTCTTGGAGTTGTCAGGCAGTAAATATTATATAGACCATCCCTAGGCCCTTTCTGAAGCCACACTGGCTCTCAGGTAGATGGCCATCTTCAAGGTGAAGGATAAGACTAGTAAGGCAGGCTCTGATAAAGAATCTTGCAACAATGACTAAGAAAGAACTTCATTGGGGGAACATCCAAGATGGCAGAGTAGAAAGATACACATAGGCTAGCTTCCAACCCACAGCCCATAAAATTCCTGTGAAGAAGAACTCTCAACATATTCTGGAGCAGCAGAAGCCACAGAACAATGGAGCAGAAGAGATTTCTGTTCCAAAGAGACCTGAAAAACTGGCACAAAAGGTCCATCGCGCACCCAACCCGGGCAGGGCCCAACCCTGCTTTGGCCAAGCAGCACCAAGAGGAACAGATCCAAGCAGGCTTCAGGGACAGAATCTCCAGCAGCCACGCCGGTCCCTCCACCCACAGGCTCCAAAGGTCAGTGAGAGAGAATTTTCAGCTTTCCAAGAGAAAAGCGGAGTGTCTTCATAACTCAGGCCCCCTCAGGAGGCAACAGCAGAGGCAGCAATGGACAAGGGCTCCCAAAGCAGGCAGGAGCCCAAATCCATTGTTGAAGGTCTCTGCATAAACACCCTGAGGGAACTGAGCTCTGTGTGGCCTTGTGTGTGCCCATCTGAGCATCTGAACTTAATCTCACACTGAATAGCAGCCCCGCCCCCGCCCAAAGCCCTGAGGCTGGGAAGCAGCATTTAAATCTCAGACCCCAAGCACTGGCTGGGTGAATCTGGAGGCATGGTGGGTGTGGAAAGGAAACTCAGAGGTCAAGTAACTGGCTGGGAAAATGCCCAGAAAAAGGAAAAAAAAATAAAACCATAGAAGGTTACTTTCTTTGTGAACAGATATCTCCTCCCATCTTCTCAGATGAGGAAGAACAATACTTATCATCAGGGAAAGACATAGAAGTCAAGGCTTCTGTATCCCAAACATCAAAAATAAATATTCAATGGGCTCAGGCCAGGGAAGAGCTCAAAAAGGATTTTGAAAATCAAGTTAGAGAGGTAGAGGAAAAACTGGGAAGAGAAATGAGAGAGATGAAAGAAAAGCACGAAAATCAGGTCAACACCTTGCTAAAGGAGACCCCCAAAAAATGCTGAAGAAAATAACACCTTCAAAAATAGGCTAACTCCATTGGCAAAAGAGGTTGAAAAAGCCAATGAGGAGAAGAATGCTTTAAAGAACAGAATTAGCCAAATGGAAAAGGAGCTCCAAAAGCTCACTGAAGAAAATAGTTCTTTCAAAATTAGAATGGAACAGATGGAGGCTAATGACTACGAGAAACCAAGAAATCACTAAATAAAACTGAAAGACTGAAAAAATGGAAGATAATGTGAAATATCTCATTGGAAAAACAACTGACCTGGAAAATAGATCCAGGACAGACAATTTAAAAATTATGAGACTACCTGAAAGCCATGATCAAAACAAGAGCCTAGACATCATTTTTCATGAAATTATCAAGGAAAACTGCCTTGATATTCTAGAACCAGAGGGCAAAATAAGGATTCAAGGAATCCACCAATCACTTCCTGAAAGAGATCCAAAAAAAGAAACTCCTATGAACATTGTGGCCAAATTCCAGAGTTCCCAGATCAAGGAGAAAATATTGAAAGCAGCTAGAAAGAAACAATTCAAGTACTGTGGAAGTACAATCAGGATAACAGAAGATCTAGCAGCTTCTACATTAAGGGATGGAAGGGCATGGAATATGATATTCCAGAAGTCAAAGGAACTGGGACTACAACCAAGAATCACCTACCCAGCCAAACTGAGTATAATACTTCAGGGGGAAAAATCGTCTTTCAGTGAGATCGAGGACTTTGAAGCATTCTTGATGAAAAGACCAGAGCTGAAAAGAGAATTTGACTTTCAAACACAGGAATGAAGAGAAGCATGAAAGGGTAAACAGCAAAGAGAAACCATAAGGGACTTACTAGGGTTGAACTGTTTACATTCCTCCATGGAAAGACAATATTTGTGAATCTTGAGACTTTTCAGTATCTGGGTAGTTGGTGGGATTACACACACACACACACACACACACACACACACACACACACACACACAGGTGCACACACACACACCGAGACAGAGAGCACAGAGTGAATTGAATACGATGGGATCATACCTTAAAAATGAAATTAAGCACTGAGAAATATATTGGGAGGAGAAAGGGAGAAATGGAATGGGGCAAATTATCTCTCATAAAAGAGGCAAGCAAAAGATTTTTTAGTGGAGGGAAAAAGAGGGGTGGTGAGAGAAAAAATATGAAGTTTATTCATCACATTCGACTAAAGGAAGGAATAAAATGCACACTCATTTTGATATGAAAACCTATCTTACAATACAGGAAAATAGGAGAGAAGGAGATTAGCAGGGTGGGGGGGATGATGGAAGGGAGGGCAATGGGAGGAGGGAGTAGTTTGAAGTCAACAGTCTTGGGGAGGGACGGCATCAAAGCAGAGAGTAGAAGCAATGGGGGCAGGATAGGATGGAGGGAAAAATAGCTACTCTTACACAACATGACTGTTGTGGAGGTCATTTGCAAAACTACACAGATATGGTCTATATTGAATTGCTTGCCTTCCCAGGGGGAACAGGTAGGGAGGGAGGAATGAAGAGAAGTTGGAACTCATAGTGTTAGGAACAACTGTCAAATACTGTTCTTGCTACTGGGAAAGAAGAAATACTTGGAGTATGGAAAGCTATCTGGCCCTACAGGACAAGGAAGAGGATGGGGACAAGGGAAGGGAGGGATGATGGAAGAGAGGGCAGATTGATGATAGAGGCAATTAGAATGCTTGGTGTTTTGGGGTGGGGGGATGAGATAAATGGGGAGAAAATTTGTAACCCAAAATTTTGTGAAAATGAATGTTAAAAGTTAAATAAATAAATTAAAAAAAAAAAAAAAGAACTTCATCCCCACTCTCCCTGACTGTCAAAGTACAATGGAGGCATCCTTGAACTCTTAGGGTATAACCTCCACTTGCTATATAATTTGAAAAACTTCAGCCAGCTATTGTATGAGCAATTCACCCCCCTCCCTTGTAAATCTCAGCTGGAATAGAATCAGTGCTTTGACACAAGTAAGGAACCGAATAGCATTTAAAATCTATTATTCACTTGGAACTTCAGCTAGGGAGGGATTGACTTCAACCTGAGGTAAACTATCAATGGCCTTGCATTGATTAATTATGGTCTGTTGAGAACACTATGGAAGTGTTAAGTCCATCACTCTAAGATTATATCCTTATCACTAATCAATGTATTTCCATAAGCACTGAGTGCTTGAGATGCATCATAGTTCTTTGACTATTGCCTTCAGGATATCATAAAAGTGGTTTGGATAAATACTATGAGCACAAAACTGAATTTCTTCTGCCTTCTTGCAGAGCCAAGAATCCTGCATCTCTTTAACCTTTGCTTGTACTTTACTTTTGATGGAATTAAATGCTGCCTTCTTAGAGATGAATGTTCTATTCCATTGGTAAACCTTGTGGAGTTCTTTTTCTTTTAGCAGCTTTTGAATTTCCCTATCATTTTCATCAGACCAGTCTTAATGTTTGCAAGTGTTGTGACCTACATGAGAAAATGCAGTGCTATACACCAAATCTCTGAAATCTGCTCTCTCTTCAGATCTTCCCTAATTGTTCCAGGTGGACCCCTGTTGTGCTCCATCTCTTGTTTATTTGTAATGTTTAATATTCAACCTGATGTGATATTTCTTCTCTTTTGTGGGGGAATAACTTGAGAACTTGAATTTTTGACCTACTCTGCCCTCTTCCCAGATTCCTCTTTCCAAGGTAAATTTTAATTGAGGTCGTGATAAGAATAAAATCACCATTCTGAAAGATGAACTCAAAACTCACTCACTCTCACTTCTGGTCCTCATAACTTCTCCATCTCTCTGATTAAAGACACTTGGGGATAGATATTTTCATGAAGGATAGACTCCTTGATTCTTCATGACATCAATGAGGGCTTTATGAGAATTCATTCATCATGTTCTGCCTGATACTAATAACTCATACTTCCTCAAGAGAAAGTCACCTCTGGATCACTAACCTCCTCATATCATTTTATCATTTTCTGCCTCAGCTACAGGACGAAACCCTGCGAGGAACATTCCCCTTCTCACTCCCAACTTTCTAGTTTGTTTTTTTTTTAATTAAGTAGTATTTTTTTCCAATTACATGTAAATATCGTTTTTAATATTCTTTTTACAAAATTTTGAGTTGCAAGTTTTCTCCCTCCTGCCCTCCCCTCCTTTGTTTCCACTTCTCTCCACAGCCCCTTCCCTAAAATAACAGAAGATTTGATATAGGTTATACATGTGCAATCTTGTTAAACATTTTTCTACATTAGTCATGCTGTGGGGAAAAAATAAACAGAATGAAAGAAAAAAGAATCCCATGTAAACTCACCAAGGAAAGTGAAAATAATGTTTCAATCTATATTCACACTGAATCAGTTCTTTCTCTGGATGTGGATAGCATTTTCCATCATGAGTATTTTGGAATTGTCTTGGATCATTGTATTGCTGAGAAGAGCTAAGTCTGTCATAGCTGATCATCCTACAAAGTTACTATTAATATGTACATCCTCCTGATTCTACTGAGTCCACTCAGCATTAGTTCATGCAAGTCTTTCCAGTTGTTTTTTACTGAAATCTGCTGTATTGATAATGCATTTTTGCTTATTGTTAATATAACTTTGCTTCTTAATGGGAAAATCTTCCCCACCCATTAATGGACCTGCCCATACCTTTTTGTTAATTTTCTAATGAGGCACTAGTTCCCAATAATTGTGATGGCCTCTGGCTCTGAAAAATGTGTAAATACATTGAGGAGAAGTGGGGCTTAGCTTTTGGAAGAACATTTGGGGGCAAGATGAGACTCTGGGAAGTTGCTAAGAAGCCCCCCGGCTTTGAAAAGCCAAATGTTAGAGCTTCTCTCTCTGTTAACAATGTATGTATGATCAGACAGATCTGACTCTTGATCTGTGATGTATGTATTACTTATTCTCAAGCAACTGGAAGAATTGTCTGTTGATCTTGATTTCTCTGTATTTTCTCCCAGAACTAAGTGAATGATACATGTCCTTGATCAAAGTAATTATTGACTACTCAAATCTGCTTTCCTTTTAGGAAAGCAAATCTAAGAATCTGTGATAGCAGGCCCTCCTGTGTATGTTGGGGTGCTTGTTTTACATCTGCCTGCTCATCATGTCTTATAGCAAAGTAGTATTCCATTATATTCTCATACCAAAACTTTTTGAGCCATTCCATAACTGATAGGCATTCCCTCAATGTTATTTGGATGATTTTTGCCAAATCATCTTTATTCTTAACAGCATTTGGTTTAAAAAATATATATTTCCCACTTTGAGAGGTGCTAGAGTAGAGGTGTACTGGCCATGATTTAGTCAATATAGGAAACATTCAATTTGGAAAATCCTTCCATGCAGGGGGATTGTTGATTTATCTGTAACATGTAGTGTTTAGGAATTATTTGTGGTAACTGAGAGGATAAATGATCCAGGCAAAATGATCACATAATTAGTAAATGTAACTGGCAAGATTTGAGCCCAAGTTTTCCTGGCTCTAAGACAGCCTCTCATCCATTAGGCAGCACTATCTCTAAAGTCTTTTTTTGTTATTTATTCATTTATTTTTAGATTGGAACATTCATTTCCACAAGATTTCGAATTCTAAATTTTCACCCCGTCTTTCCTCTTCCCTACCCCAAAACAGTGTGCCTTCTTGTTGCCCCTTCACACATTATGATCTCCCTTCTATAACACACACTCCTCTTATTCCCATCCCCTCTGTTTTCTTGTAGGGAAAAACAGATTTCTATTCCCCATTGTCTGTATTTCTTATTTCCCAGTTGCATGAAAATACATTCATTTTTAAAACTTCGAGTTCCAAATTCTCTCCCTCTCTCCTCATCCACCCTCATCAAGAAGCCAAGCAATTTCATGTACATTATTCAAGTGGAGTCATGTAAAACACTTATGTAAGTGTCATGTGTGAAATACTAATTATATTTTCCTCCATCCTATCCTGACCCCATTTATTCTATTCTCTCTTTTGTCCCTGTCTCTCCTCAAAAATATTTACTTCTGATTGCCCCACTTTTTCTCCTTCCCCTTTCTTTTCCTGTAGGATAAGAAAGATTTATATATCCAATGGAGTGTGTATGCTATTCTCTCCTTGAACCAAATCTGATGAGATTAAGTTTCATTCATTCCTTCTCTCTGCTCTGCTTTTCTGTTCCATTATAAAATCTTTTTCTTGCCTTTTTATGTGAGATAATTTGCCCCATTTTGTTTCTCCCTTTCTTCTTCTCCCTATATATTCCTCTCTCACACCCTAATTTTCCCAAATATCATCCCATCCTGCCATCTCTGTCTCTTTCTCTGTCTCTCTGTCTCTCTCTCTGTAGGACAAGATTGATTTCTATACCATTTTGCCTCTATATTTTACTTCCCAGTTGCATGTAAAAGCAATTTAGAACAATCTTTTTTTAAAACTTCTCTCACTTCCTCCCTTCCCTCTGATCCCCATTGAGAAGGTAAGCAATTTGATATATGTTATACGTTTGTAGTTATGCAAAGACTTCCATAATAGTCATGTTGTGTAAGACTAGCTATATTTTCCTACATCCTATCATGTTCCCAATTTACTCTATTCTCTCTTTTGACCCTATTCTTCCCCAAAAGTATTTACTTCCAGTTATGCACTCTTCCCATTTGCCCTCCCTTCTTATTGTCCCCCTCCACTTATCCCTTTATCCCCTACTTTCCGATAGTGTAAGATAGATTTTCATATCAAACTGAGAGTGAATGTTTTTACCTCCTTAAGTCAAATGTGATTTGAGTAAGGTTCACTTATTTCCTCTTACTTACCCCTTCTTCCCTTCCACTGCAAAAAATTTTTCTTGCTTTTTTTATATAAGAGATAATTTGTCTCATTCTATTCCTACTTTCCCCCCTCAGTATATTCCTCTATCATCTCTTAATTTTATTTTTTTTTTGAATGCCATTCCTTTCTATTCAACTCAGCCTGTGCCCTCTGTCTATATGGATATAATTCCTCCAACTACCCAAATGCTGAGAAAAGTCTCAACCTAATCAATGGTGTCTTTCCATGTAGGGATGCAAACAGTTCAGGTTAATAAGTCCCTTATAAATGCTCTTTCCTGTTTACCTTTTCATGTTTCTCTTGATTCTTGAGTTTGAAAGTCAAATTTTCTATTTTAGTTCTGGTCTTTTCATCAAGAATGCTTGAAAGTCCTCTGTTTCATAGAATGACCATTTTCCCCTTGAAATACTACACTCAGTTTAGCTTGGTAGGTAATTTGTGGTTTTAATCCTAGTTCCTTTGACTTCTGGAATATCATATTCCAAGCTCAAGGCATTATCAAGGCAGTTTTTCTTGATAATTACTTGAAAGATGATGTTTAAGGTCTTTTTTTGATTTTAAAATCATCTCTCCTGGATCTAATTTCCAGGTCAGTTGTTTTCCAATGAGATATTTCACATTGTCTGCTCTTTTTGATTCCTTTGATTTTGCTCTATAATTTCTTAATTTTTCATAAAGTCATTAGCTTCCATCTGGTCCATTCTAATCTTTAAGTAGTTATTTTCTTCCGTATTTTTTGGGGTCTCTTTCAGGTCTATTTCTTGACTTATTTTTCATAATTTTCTTGTATCATCCTCTAATTAAGTAAACAGGATATATGAAGAAAGACTCTTTGTGAACCCAGAGAAATCTCTGATAAGTAGAATTAGATATATAATGATTTTACACACATATACATATTTGTATTTAATGGTAACCATCTCTAAGGTAGGTAGGGGATAAGAAAGGAAGAAAATTAAGAAATTTACTTGATAAATTACATATTTAAAAAGTAGCAAATTGAACATAAGAGCTTTTCGATTTCAAGTTCAATCATCTTTTTTATTGTTCTACTGTTATGCAAATACTTGTTTTATTTCATTAATCAAAAAAAAAATGTGCCTCTGATATTTCTGAATTTTGTTGCCTTGGACAAGTTATTGAATATCACTGAGCATCACTTTCTTTAGCTGGATAATGAAAGTATTGCCCTAGTTCCATGAATTCCATTCCACCTTTCTATCTAGAAATATCCTCAAACTTTCTAAAGGGCTGTAAACTCCTTTTGGGTACAGGCCATTCCATTTTTGTATTTACATCCTTAATAAACAAAAGAGAACCTTGGAACTACTAAAGCCTATATTTTAAAATTTTATTTAATGTTTCAATATCCCCGTCCCTTAGTTTATCTATAGGGTGACCAATTACAAGTCAAAACTTTCTTACCATAAAGGAAAAGCTTTTAATATTTCTTCCTACTTCCTCCCTCCCAAATCAGCATTAGCCTTTGCAAATCTCTGATAAATAACTCTCCCCAATTATTTTTAAACTATACCCCAGTCATTTTCTATTTTTCTTTTTTTTGTATTATAAGAAAAGAAATCACATACATGTTATAAGATATAATTTTACAAACCCTGTGCTCTGTCCAATTTTCTAATAGCTTTGAGTGCCTAATATAGTTCCTACATTAAAGTCATAAAATGCCTGTCAGCACAAAAATTGTCTCTTTCTTTCTCTGTCCTCCTCCTTTTTCAACTTTAACTCCCTCTCCTTTCTTCTTTTAAAATGCATTTAGCTCCTGAGACAGCTCTTAAACTCTCCTCCCCATCCCAGAGCCAATAGCTAAGCTCTTCAGAAACCAAACTCATTTAACTTACTGGGGTTTTTTTGCCTCATAATATATTGTATTATCTCTTATTTAGCTTTGTTTTAATGGACACAGATGATAGAGTAATATATTCAATAGTCTATACATATTAATTTATTACAGCACTTTGCTTTCTATCGTGCTGATCTAACAGAATTTTTCATTTAACCACTTCTTTATTTTTATTCTACCTAAATTGATTTTAATATATTCCTAAGGAGCAAATTAAACATACGTTTTGGTAAAAATCATATAGCAATGTTCCAAAAATACTTATGCAAAATGTTCCGTGTGTATACAACTCCTTCCATTTTATTCATTTATATGATTCACTTATAAGGGAAGACAATTATATTTTTGGAATGTCATAATTTTGTTTCTCTACATCCACAAGGAAAATTATAATGTTTTTCAATATAAATGTTTTATTTAACAAAGAGCCTTGAATTTGAATTCGTTGCCCTGCCCAGTCTTAGTCCAAGAGAATAGATGATGAAACTCAAGAGGGATGTTACATACAATTTTAACTGAAACTTATTTTTATCAGCTACTTCTGTGTACGTATCCTTTAACACGAACAGGTTCAACAGGAATTTTAGCTGAGGAAAAATTAAAAGAAACAAAGGCACAAATATATTCTTTAAACTAAGATACATCTAGACTAGAGACTGTCTAATGCTACGTGATAGTCTGGCTAGTAGTTACTTTTTAATCCTTTTTTTCTGTGTGGATAAATAGAGTGAACTCTTTATTAATGATTTCATATATCTTTTCAGAGATTCTCTATTATTTATAGGTTTGATGGGGTCAGGACAAAATCAATTGCAAAGAACATCTTGATAACCTGGTAATAATAGATATTTCTTCACTTTGGACTCTGAACTGGACACCTTCAAGACAATGACGAACAGCTTTAGTGCTCATGCTTCTCTCAATTTGGTGTTTTCCTTGATATTAGTGTAGGAGTGGGTGATTGGAGGAACTCCTAACTTGCTACAGTGGGATAACTTCCATGAACAAAAAGAGGTGTGCTAATACCTTTGATGAATACATGTGCCAGACTGGTACCCAGTCACATTCTGATTGCTTCCCAGCAACAGGAAGTTTGTTTGATGTTGGCAATTAAAAAATTAAAAGTCCATCTTATCCTCCCATGTCCCGCAGAAAAATGCTACTATTGCAAGGGCAAAGTGTTCTTCTCTCACCCTACCAATCTTCACTGAATGTAAAAAAAAAAAAAAAAAAAAAAAAGGAGATAAGATGCTTAATAGGGAAGGGTTAAGGGAAGAAGTTTCAGTCCAACAAGTTTTCTACAAGATTTACAAGATTTGTAGCACTTACTAAGTTGAGAAAATATAGTTCATAAATTTTTCTGCTTTTATAGCTATCAATATGTCTGGCATGGTCTTTACATATGGATGGAAGATGATTTGCTTGAGAGGAGATTTTATAGATCACTTTTATCTATTAAATTGAAGATAATTTGCGAGAGCATCCCAGGCATAGGAGATGGTGAAAATTCCTGAAGCCAGGACATGAAATGTCTTTATTTTTGGAACATCAAGGAATCCCACTATTAATTAAAAATTGCATTGTAGGGTGGGGATATAAGGTGTACAAAGACTGTAAAAGTCAGGGAAGGGGCTTTGAAATCCAAACAGAAAAAATTTATATTTGATTTTTTGATGTGATAGTGAGTCAATGGAGTTTACTGAGTAAGTGAGGAGGATGAGATGGTTAAATCTGTTCCTTAGGAAAAGTCCCTTGATGGATAAATGAAAGTGGACTCAAATGAGGAGAAATTTGCAGGAGTAAGACCTCCCAGGAGGGTATTTCAGAAGTCCAGATGTAAAGAGATGGAAACCGTGCATGGTGCTAATATGAGGAGAGGAGGGGTATAAAAAAGAAATGCTTTAAAAGTAAAATCCACAAGTCATGTCAATATATTATAATGGGGGTGCGGAGAAGATGAGAGAAATGAGTTGATGTGTTAGCGTCAGAAAGTAGAATGATGGTCATGGCCTTGATGGTAATAAGGAAGTTTGGAAGGGGGAACAGATCTTTTTTTGGGGAAAAATTTAGTTCATTTGTGGAAATGCTGAGTTAAGATGCCTGCAGGACATACAATTCAAGGTGTCTTATAGGTTATTAAGGATTACAGCCCAACGTCCAGGAGAGTGTCCAGATAAGCAGATATGAGAATCGTCAACTTAGAGGTGCAACCATGTGGGCTGATGAGATCACCAAGTGAAATACCATAAAGGGACAGGAGAAGAGCATCCAGGTTAGAGTCCTGTGGAACACCCATGATTAGTAGATGGGACCTGGATAAAGATCCAGGAGAAGGAAATTGGAAGGAAATATTAGACTGGAAGAAAACCAAAAGAAATTAGTGTCTCAAAAACCGAGAGATAAGAGGCTAGTAAGAAGAAAGTAACTGACAATGTTAAAAGCAGCAAAGAGCTCAAGAAGAATAATGGTTGAAAAAAAAAAACTAAAAAATCAGACAGAACATAAATTAGAATACACCTTTCTTGCTCCCTTTACCTTTATTATATACCTGTGCTTGAGGGGGTCTCTGATACCTGCCCAGAACTATGACTGTAGGTGTAGGCTTCTCAGAGTGTGAGCCCTCATAATTAGCATACATAAATTTTTCGTTCTTGAAGTTTATACTGACAATAACAGTAGAAGAAAAATGCCAATACAAAATCAATAGCCTTCCCAAAACTCAATTCTCCAACCTTACTCCCCCAAACATTTTCCTCACTATTTGTCATATCTATATACAATTTTTGATTTAAGAGACCTACTTTTTACATCTAATGACTCACTCTTCTTTGACTTTCAGATTCCTTATGGATACAATTAACAGGTTATAGTAGTTGATCTTTAAGAATGCTTTTAGTTTGAAAATTTCTTAAATCTTGATGCTGTCAAGAAATGCCTAATTATGCAATAGGTATCATTATTTACAAAGAATATCTATCTATCTAGTTATTTCTCTCTACATGGTATCTATCTATCTATCTATATCTATCTATCTATCTATCTATCTATCTATCTATCCATCTATCTAGATTTTTATCAAGGAATACTGAAATATGAGGCAGATTAGCACAACTGACAAAGCACCAGTTTTGGAGTCAGGCAGGTCTAAATTCAACATCTGTTTCTCACATGTGTGTAACAGTGGAAAAATAATTAAACCTCTCAGAAACCCAGGCAATAGTCTAAGACTCAATTTCTAATTTAGAGACTATCTTAGCAGTGGAAACTCCTACATAAGATAAAGAAAAATAAAGACTGTTAGAGTGGATGATAAAAAGGCTGTAATTTCATTCTGTCCCACTTCTTATTAAAAAAGTAGGTTTATATTTAATAGATATTTAACTGAAATATTTTAACTCTGTTTAAAGAAAATTGTCCTAACAATTAGAGCTATTCAAAACTGAGGCGATCTGCCTTATATGGTAATTAAGTTTTATCTTTGCTTCAGTCTTCACTTTACAGGTAAATGGCATTTGGTCTGATATGTAGAAAGAGAGGATGTAGATATTGAAGAGATTATTGTAAAGAGGAAGTTTATTTAAAGATATGTTGAAAAAGAAGGCATATATTTCCCTTCCTTCTATATGATTTTTGATTTTGTGACCACAATTAAGAAGAATTTTAAAGAGGAGGAAAATAATATGTGCATACCTGCAAACATATACATACATGTACAATCTGCACACACAAAATATTTTGGGTACATTTTATATAGAACTGCACTCAAAAGCAATAACAGGTGGATTCATGTACACCCTCTCTGATTGGTGGAATGATGTTAGCGAAAGCACTTAACCTCCATGTATTCTGGAAAATTCTATGAGAACCTAAGGCAAAGATTAGGTATCAAACTGCCCTGCTAGAGTGAGTTTCCTCATATGGGAATTCCTTATACTAATGGCATCTAAGTTTTACTCTCTATCTCTGTCCCCATCTCTTTCATGTATAATAGTAAAAAATATACACACACTTGTAGAAATTTAGATAAGAATAGTTTTTAGATTCCTCCCAAATAATGAGATTTCACAGCTATCTTAGTTCCCAATTTCCTGTAGGTTTCCTCAGGACTCAGTTTTTGTATAACTATATTTCTGTGTCTGGGCTGTGAATATGCAATTAAAATTTCATTGAAAATTAGTAATTAGATCAATTATTTCCTAATCATTCTTTTGAATTATTAGAAGCTTCTCAAATATTTCTTCCATGACTGATTGGTTCAGTCATAAGGAGTATGACTACTTCTCTTACTATGTGAAAGACAGTTCAAAGCTAAATCACTAACCTACTGATAAAGGAAATATTTCAAGTAAAAGCCATATATGCACCAAACAGATTTCATTTTGGAGATATCCTTGGCCATAATCAAAACAATGGGTTGACTATCATGAAAAAAAAAATCTTTGTTTTAAATAGGTATCAGAAATTAATTGGTCAACAAACACTGATTTAACACATATTATGTGTCTAAGTGGGGCAGCTGGATGGGTTTAGTGAGTGGATAGAGGACTTGTCTAGTAGTCAGGAAGACCTAAGTTCAAATCCAGACTCAGACATTTACTACTTGTGTGACCCTGAGCAAGTCACTTGCCCTCTGTTTGCTTTATCGACTGTAGAAAGAAATAGCAAACTACCCCAGTATCTCTTCCAAAAGTAGCAGGGATAATATGGTCCAGGGACCACAAAGAACTGGACACAATGGAATATCTGAACGACATAATTTAGAATAACCATAAAATTTCCCTCAATCTCATCATCAATTCTGACATAGGGGAAGGTCAAGGTTATAACAAGCTGTGATCCAGAACATTTAGAATTCAGTGGAGTACTGTCTATGCCTCTCAGTCAACATGGAGTACTATATACACTCTGAAGTTTAAAAAAATATATAATATATGTACATATATGTACATATGCATACACACACACATATATATATATATTCAAACAAATTGTTGACATCGTTTTATGAATGATGGTATCTCACATGTAGGATTTGCTTTTGTATGCATCATGTCATGGATTTCAAATGAGTAGAAAATTGTACTACAGAAGAAGTCACTATGAAAACTGACACAAATTGCATCTTCAATATTCTTCATTTAGTAAAATACAGAGAATTCATAATCTTGAAATGATTTCTAGAACAGTTTTCCATTATAATTATTTCCCTTCATTCATAGGAAATACCCATGCAATTGCTATTGTAATGAACTTTGGAAGCTTGGAGCCAATAAGGAACATTACTGCTTATTAATTAGAATGGAGTTCTTTTCACTATTGATGAATAATACAACAATCTTGACTACTTGAACACACATGAAACAGAATATGAAAGCATTACAACGTAGAAGTTTTAACCCTTTCTATTGAATCTCTATATTAAAATTATATTTTCTTTCTACTTTTTCTATTTCTTTTTCTTGCATTTTATTCAAAATAATTCTTGATAATTATCTTAAAAATCATTTCAGAAACAATATATTTGAGTTTTGTCTTTTTTTATCCATAGAACAGCCTGCTTCTATGTTATTTTGCTTTCAATTCTCTCCCACTTTAGACAAATTAGACATTCACCATCTAATGACTATTAGTTGCCTTTGAAGTGTACGAATTAATTGACTTGAACATTTCCAACTTTTTTGATCTACTCAATTTTTACAGTAATACTTTGATTTATCTGACATTAAAAAGACTTACAGAGCAAGGAGATTCAGTAACTACCATTTCAATGCATTGTTTCAATGAAAATTATCAACGATGCTGACAGATATTTACTTGGAAGCAGGCTCCTACTATATTATTTCTCTTATACAACTGCCTTGATAACATGAAAAAAGTCATTTTTTGTTTTATCATTCGTAGCTTATGTTTCCTCAGATGAGAGCTTCTGAAAATTACTCTCATGTCCATCACATGATTTGTACCAGTATCTTTTCAAAACCATAGCTTAGAGGTCCTGGTCTTATCATGACTAAACTAAAGGAGTAAACATAGAACAAAAGTATTTAATTGAACAGGAAGAAATATAAAAATAAAGGATCTGTTCCAATCCATATGTATAAAAGCATATTCTCCCACATTAGTAGTAGGAATATAGTACATATATCCAACATAATTTAAGGTCCTAGAACTAAGACCTGACTGAAATGCTTCTTTTCTACCAGATATGCTACTTTTGTTTTCCTGAATAGATGCTGTAATTTGTAGGGTTCCTCTCTTTACTCTGTTGGCACTTGTTGACACTCTGCTAGGATGCTTCTGTCACCTACTGACTGGAATGTCATTTTAAGAAAACTATTCCCTACCGGGAGTTACAAAATTTTGAAAGTCCATCGTTCAAGACTTATTTCAGCTCTTGTTTAGTTAAAACCTTATAAATCCAGGGAGATTTCTTTAGGTCAATAATATTTTTTGAACTTTTTTTTTTCTAGCAATGCCTGTCATAGCCTGGTATTTGGCATGAATGACTGTCCATCATGTCCTTGATAGCTTACCTAGTTCTATTGCTATAGTCCTGGAGCTTCTTTTAGCAAAATTGGAAGTATCAAAGTGGACCTGTTGACATCTATGTGTTCATTTCTATATTTGGACTCAAATTGCAAATCTTTATACTCAATGTAGGATGAATATATTGCTTTCTTTATTAGACTCAAACTCTGGACCTACCAGTTGGCAGTCATATGTCCTTGAGAATGTCTGAAATTCTGAGCCTCATTTTTCTCATCTGAAAGAAAAAATAAAACCACTGTTAATCATACTGGCACTTTACATATTTGTGCAGGACAGTAAGAAGCAATTGTGCAATTATAGGACTATATAAATTTAAGTCTCACCCAATTCCCCAACCTCTTTGCTATGAAAATCTCTCCTCATCATTAGATCAGTTCTTTATACCTAAATGACAGGTAATGAAGAGTTTGTTTGTGTGACAGCAGGTACCCCAGCATATACTGTAGGACCTATTGTACAGGTTCTTAGATCTGCTCTTCTAAAAGGAAAGCAACTTTTGAGAGGTCAACAATCGCTTTAATCAAAAATATGTATCATTCACTTAGTTCAGGTGAAAAAGCTCCCTGAACTTCAGAGAAAATACAAACAGAGAAATAAAGACCCCACAGACAGGGCTTCCAACTGTCTGATCATAAGCAATGCATGCATCACAGATCAACAGGCAGATCCAAAGGAGTATAAATACATGTATAGTTATTGGAGAGACAATCAACAACATCTGAGTCCTCAAAGTCATTGGATTCCTTAGTGGCTACCTAGAGTCTTGTCTGCCTAAACACTTCCAATGACCAAGAACCAAAATAAAACCTCACCTCAGAGTATACATGCACTTTTCAGAACTTCAGGGCAAGAGTCTCTGACCCAGTGCCTCAATAGAAATTAACCAAAGATATTGAAGGCTATTAACATGTGGGAAAGATTTGGAACTCTTCCCTCCATCCACCATTAAGCTTGAATTAACATTACAGTTTGAGGGAAGAGAATGGGGCCTCCATCTCTTCAAATCTTTGAACTTGGATTGTTTTCAAGAATCTCTTTGAGCTTTAGATAATTTTGGTTTCCAGCTTCAAGAGAGAAGATAAACAATGTTATTTCAGATTACTGAAGGAAAAAAACTCTGGAAAGAAGTTAACCTAAGATATTATGATAATTTTACTCCCTTGTTAAATCTATTTAGATAAGTTTTCAATCATTATAACAATAAAATGAAAGCACAATAGCCAGATAATAAAAATGAGTAATCTAAAATGATAATTAGCAAGACTGGCTGCAAAGAAGAGATATATGACTATCTTTTATACATACTTGTAGAAATTTTCGACACTTGCTATAGATCAATCCATGTAATGTCAGACTTTTCCAATGAATTTGTTAATTTTTATGAACAATCCTTAAAAATATTCTTTTTTATAGATATTATCCGGGAGTATTAGGGACATAGTTTGGAAAATTCAGGTGCTGCAAAACGACAACAACAACAACAGATATCAATTAACACACTGAAAAAATGCTAAAAAATATATTAAATTTGTATTATCTGGCACTGTATTTAATGCTGTGAATTTTCCTCCCTTTTATCAAGCGGTACAGGTACAGATGATTATATAGTTAAATGGGTCCTACTTTGAATGTATGTCCTGAAAAAGGGAAATTGATGATAGAGGTTTATATTTATATATGTTTTATTTACAAGTTATTCCTAATAGGGAATATCTCTAAACATGGATAATTGAGTATTCTAGTAGATCAGTGTATTATTAAATGATGAACCTCAATGATTGTCCTCTTGTTTCCAATCTACAAGAATAGAATTAGAAAGCTATGATACCATTTCTCTAGTATGAAGTTTAAGAACGCTACTGAAAAATCCACAAAAAAAGAGAGAGGCAGAATCATAAATCATAGACAACAAGAAATAACTAAACAAAGTAATGAGAAGGATATTTACTGTTTCTACCAGCCAAATCATTATTATTTTCGAGCATATTTTGTACATGAGTACATACACTGTTGACATCATCATCTTCTATTATGAAAAATAGTATCACTTTGATACAAGTATCTTTGAAATCTTCAGCTCTAGATTTGAACTCTCACCTTCACACCAATCCCATATTTCTAAGTGTCTATACAAGATTCACACTTGGGCATTTTTCTATTTCTCTAAATTCCATATTTCTTAAGTTGAACTCAGCATCTTTTACAAATCTGGCTTCTGTGCCAAAGCTCAAATCTCTCTGTGACTAGAAGAAAAAATCTTTCACTTTCTCACATAAGGAATATTTTGGTCCTCTCTCTCCCACCTTTAAAATGATATATCATTTAAGTTCATTTTCTATTCTTCTATCCACTATCTATTATGATTCCTAATTACAGGAAATTTGAATGACTATGACAGTCTGAACATTGGCACCTTAGATTCTAGTCTCAGTTGCTGCCAATCCATCTGAAATAGAAAACCAAATTATTTGACAGTTCTGTTTTCATTCCTCCCTGTCACTGAATCTTGCTCAAATACCAGCAATGACTTTCCAGTATGTAATGACTTGAATCCATACCCTACTGCCTGATTCTGAAATCCTATCTTATTCAAGTTCCACTCAAATTATTCAATCTTATTTTTCACATTATTCTAAAAATTAGTCTCTATTTTAATCAAGATGTTATATTATCTGTACCTCAACAGACATCAAGTTTATTCTGGACTGGATGATTTTGATTATGTTCTTCCATATCTTTGAGCATCCAGTTATCACCTCAAGTCATACTTAGCCATCTTGATGAGAAATGAATCTTTGGTAGACTAGAGGTCACTAGATCTTGATTATAATTAGAGATCCTGTTGACCACTAGTTTCAAAGGCAATATCACTCATTGAAAGGACAGCTATACCGACATCTGGAAAGACCCTTAGATGTTATTTAGCTCAGTGCCCTTATTTTATAAATGAGAACACTAATTCTCTGATCCTCAGAGATATTTAGGTACTTGGTCAATTCTCTGATCCTCAGAGATATCTAGGTACTTGGTCAAAGATACAAGTGAAAGAAGATGAATTGGAAACCAGATCTTCTGATTCGCAAATCAGCAATCTTCACTTGATTCAATTTTATCTCTCACTCTTCAGATATTGCCTTCTGCTTTTCCATTCATTAATTTATTTTTAAACTTCTAACATCTTGTCAAATTCTGCCTTAATGTATGCTTCTCCAAATATCTAAACTTACTCTAATTTCTTCCTTCTCTCAACATACTTTCATTCACCCTTAATATCATACAGTGAATCTTGGAGGTAAGGGGGAAGGGACAATTGTCCATAACAGTTTTCATAACATTTATTTCTGAAAGAAAAATGGTCTCTTTCCATGAAGGTGGATGTTCACAGTTCAGGGTAGCTGTATCTCCACAATGGTGGTGTCAGAGGAACTGACAGCAGTGAATGCTTATGGTTGTATAGAGTGATATATGAAGGCAAATCTTTTATTTTGGACAGTTTAATTCAGGCTATTCTATATGATACAAAACTTCAACGTTTAGCGATTTGTACCCCCCCAAATACTCCCTCTCTTCTAGTATTTTGTCTCTGTTACTCGTAAATGTATCTAAATCTTTGAAAAGTGATTTCCATTTTTATCCTTCCAATACTGCTTGAAGTAATGACTCTCATAAGCTTAATCCATGTAAAGTTATAGAGTTCATCAGAATGGTCCTTGAAATTATACAGCAGATATAAGCTTTGTATGTTGTAGATTTTAAATCTTGGAAATAATAGAATTTTTCAGATTCCATCTAATAAATCAAACACAGACAGATTTACTATTGAGAATAGAACTGTAGCATTTTAGAAAAATGGGATTGTGATATGCATTGATCTTACCAGGCAAATTTTATCTAAAAAAAACCCAAGTTGTTCTATCAGATCCCCATTTTGCATAAGAAATATAGATGTAATGCAAAATAAACATTTACATGAAGAAAAAGAAACTTTCAGACAGGAAAAGAGCTATGAGAAGACAATATCAATGACCACCTGTTTGTTTTTTCTCTGGTGTTTTCTCTTTTCCTTCGTAGACAGGACCATAAATAAGACATGAACTCATAAGGGATGAACTCTCTCACTCAACATCAACTGAGTCTATGAAGCATAAATAGGGGAAAGGTTATGATTTGAACACCCTTATTAATGAAGGGGCTTATATATCAGTTTAGTTGTGAAGACAGGTAAGTCACTTACTCAAGACAGAGGATGTCTTGTCAAATATGAGAAGCAAGAGGTAGATTTTATAACAGAAGTGTGAACTAATACCAAGATTATGAAAGTTTAGAGAAGAAACAAAATGATGTGGTCTGAGATAACGCAGGTGATGTAAAAGGATAAGAACAAATAGGATTTACCTTCAATTTACATTGCACAGAACAATCAACGCTATGTCTGCTAAAATAATCTTTCTAAAGCACAGACCTAACCATTCCACTTGTCTACATAACGTCTTTTTTTTTTTTTTTTTTTGGTTTCTACTAAAATAAAACATTGCCAGCATTATAGTTACCATGTGGTTTCATTCAGCTTTACCATACTTACTATCTCTTAATCCCCTCCTCTCATTTCACATTACAGTCAAGCTGCCCAGCTTTCTATGTCCTGATTTTATCATCTTATCATCTTTTGAGAAGCTATTCCCCATGTCTAGACTTTTTCTCACTCTTCATTTCCTCTTTCTTCAATCCTTTCTCCAGGATTCAATTCATTCATGGCCTCCTCTGAGTAACCTTTCCTGACTCCTTGCCTCACCACCCCTCTTGTCTCTCTTCCATGTTGATTCGCATTTATTTGTTTTTATAGATAGAACACAATTTCATACAAAGAACAGTGAATTATTTAGCAGACATTTAATAAATATTTGTAATTTTAATTAAAATGAGTTGGTCCAACATCCTATAAAATACACTATACTTCCAGAAAAAAAAAAATTCCATGGGAAAGAAGACAAAAAGTTTCCAAAAAGATTTCAGGTTGTTCTTACAAAGAAAAATCCTTCTTCAAATCTCTTTCTAACATGCAAGAAGTGCTTCTGCCGCCAATTTCCACTACTTTGGGTTCTTTCATCCAGCTAAGGGAGGAGGTAAACTTTTGCGTGGAGGCATTGAGTACCTTCAACTGTAATACAAAATACCACTTAGCCTTCTAAGCATTTTAGCACAGCATTCTGGAAGCTCTCTTTCTCTTTCCTTAGCATTCCAAAATAGCTTTAGGTGGGATGTAATGAAATTTAAATACAGAGAAAAAATGGATATTTTTAAAGCTATCAAAAGCAAATTGTTATTATTTATAGGATTTTATCAACATTCAAAAGAAAAATAATATTTTACTCAAGGGGGTATGAAGACATGACCAAAAAAAAAAAGAGTTGCTTAGGATGAATATCCTTCAGGCTTGCATATTGAGGGGAATACTGTCCATGAAATGGTGTATGACCTTGCTTAAAAAACATTTATTAAATTTTCAATGTGAGCACTTGCATCTCAGAAGTTGTCAATTATAAAAAAAAAAAGCCAGGGCTTGATTTATTACTCTCTTGATTTTTTGAATCTTAAAATTTGAATACTACAGATTAAAGCTGAAACTTAAATATGTATTTTACCCCTAAGAGAGTTTGTTTGTTAAACATTTATCAGGACACATCTGTACTTTGTTCTATAAATATTTCTTGACCTTAGCAGTAGTACAGTAAAAAAGATTTAAAAATGAAGTCATCAGATTAGAGGTCAAGTAATTGTACTGTTGTATACCACCACCACCACCATTACTACTAATATTACCAGCACCAGTAGCAGCAGCCATTTATATAGAGTTTTAATAGATGCAAAGGGTTTAGCAATCATTATCTCATTTGAGCCCCACAATACTCATGTGAATTTTATTGTTGTTTCGTCATCTTCAATCTTGCCCAAATCTTTGTAATACCATTTGAGGTTTTCTTGGCAAAGATACTAAAATAGCTTATCATTTCATTCTCCAGATTACTTTACATATGAAGAAAATTAGTCAAACAGGGTTAAGTGACCTACTCAGGGACACACAGCTAGTATCAGAAGCTGAATTTGAACTCAGGCCCTCCTGACTCCAGAGGGGGCAATCTACTACACCACCTGGTAGAACCAGTCATATGAATAAGCCCAGTAAATCTAGAGTGAAAATTCTTCTACTGACATATACTAGGGAAAGAGGGAATAAACATTTATTAAGCACCTAATATATGTTAAACAATATATCTTACAAATATTATCTCATTTGATCCTCACAATATCCTTATGAAGAGGTACTATAATTAATTCGATTTTACAGTTAAGGGAACTAAGTCAGGCAGAAGTTAAGTGACTTGCCTAGGGACACAAGTAATTTCTAAAGCTGGATTTGTACTCAGGTCTTCCTGTCTGCAGGGCCATTATACTACTCGCAATGTCAAACTAGGTGTGTGCCTTTGGTCAAGTCATTTGTTTCTCTATCATACACATGCAAATACACACATACACACACCCACACACCCACACAAGAGCATATATGTGTGTATAGTTAATGTGAAAGTCAAAGGTGAAAATTAATACAAAACTGTGAAACCTTTAAAGTGTTATATAAATGTCACCTCTTACACTGTCAAAAAAGCTGGAATAGATGAAGGTAGTAGGAGAAAAAATGGATAGTGAGGAGACAGAATTTAAGAAATCCATCCCTTCTTCAGTTTATGTAAGAAAATTAAAGGTGCTATTACAACTGCAAACTCTCTGAAGTCAGTTTTATTACACCTTTATATACACTGTTACAGTAGGTAAAGAAATAACTATTTTTTCCTCCTAAAATATTGTCATTAAGGATGCTTACTAAATAGAAACAAACAAAAAAATCCAGCTTTGGGAGATATTAATTTCTTATACACCTGATTATTTTCCAGGGAACAAGAAAATGGGATTGCATAATTTATTTAATATTTTGCATTTTTTAATATATTGTTTAATAGATAACCGGATTTTTTTATTAGACTTTTCAGAATTAGATCACTTTTATTACCTTATTTGTCCTTCCACTGAAATAAAGTTGAAAGTAAAATCATTTGGGGACAGAACTAGAGCTGAGAGGTTGCCCCATTCCGTTCTCTCAAAATGCATTTTATTTCTTTTACCATCATTTTTCATATTGGAAGTAAACCCTTTCCTAGGGTCAGAAATTCTGCAAATTATAAGAATTTGACTTCTTAGTCCCATGTATACCATGCTGACACCTGTGTTTCCTGGGGGAATTCTGGGTTTTACAAAGCTGCCATCTTATTAGAAAACTTCCTGAAAGTCTCCTTAGAGTAATGTCACATCAGATCATCAGATACTAGATGACATTGGAGCATCAATTTTAAAAGGAGAGTAAACTGGAAATATATTATACACAAACGTATATGTATACACACACACACACACACACACATATATATATGCACACATATATACATATATAATTTTATATGGACAGTATTAACTTGGGTTATAATCTATAAAATATTTCTTTGGAGAGTCTTCTTGAAAATTGCATTTTGTTCTCTAAGTTTTATCATACAATCATTTATCATTCCCTTTGCAAATATTTTTGGGCTCCTACAGAATACTGCTTCAGAAATTGCTATTGAAAAAATAAAATAGTTAAGTATATGTTTTCCTCCCTTCCTGTTATATTTCACCTAAGGAGTTCTTATTATCATAAACAGCACAGTTAGCCCATAAGTTTTGACAACTATCTACATAATTACATTTTTTGTCTGCTCATATAATCAATGAAACTACCATAGCCATACATCTCAGTGTTAGCAAAGTAGTGGTTGCTAGAACTACATGAAGCAAAAAGCCAATGGGATTCTGACCAAGTGTGCTGATACATAGTTATTTCTTCATTGCTCACACTTCTGTGTTCCTTCGCACACTTCCACAAGTGAATTATATCCTATAACTTATCTCATGGTCATTTCAAGGCATAGAATTTATCTTGCCCCATGAAGTGTCCTATTGATCCCTTTATCATCATGCTACTATGTTTTTCCTCCTTTGCTTTCATATTGTCCCATGCTCCACAGCAGACTTCATTTCTTTATTTCATAAAACACACCTTCTCAGGGATTACGTTTCTTCATCCTGGTTTTTCCCAGGTATAAAACTTAACTGTCGTCCCCATGACAACACTTTAAGGATCTGAAGCACACTATGTCCCATATATTTCTCCTCTTTGTCATACTAAATGTTATAGATGTCTCAGTGATTGTTGTGGTCTTTTTGAAGTTTGACTTTCTGTAGTGCAACGATATTAGATTTTTCCTCAAAGATGAAAGGACCCAGGAAGATTAAAAGAAAGCCTTTCCCCTCCTCCCTCCAAAAATACCACATCACCTTTGTGTGTTCTTTCTGTCTGTCAAAGAGAAGTGGTTTCTTTTTCCACCTTGAAGAGCTACTTCCCCACAAACTGGCACTGTATTATATCCAGTTTCTCTCTTCCTCAAATCTGATAGAATGCCAAATAGCATTGTAGCTGATTCTACTTTTTCCATGGTTGGGCAAGAAAAAGCTCAAGACCATATGGTAAGAGAAAGCAGAAAAATGACTGGCTTTCCCATTCCTGTCTGTTCCTGTTATAGTCCTAAATAGAGCATTATCTTCCAGGCTGATTTTATCTCCTGGCAGCTGCCAGGGTCTACCACCACTACACATAACAGAATGGAAATGGAATTGTGGCTGAATTATAGTTGGAAGATATCTTCTGAAGTCTAAAATGCAAAATGTCTTGGATCAAAGCTTGATCTTTCCTAAATGTTTATGGCTGCGGTTTCCAAATGAGGTTACCCTAGTCTGTCTTTGCCCATTCAAATTCTAACTCCATTTCCCAGTGCTACTGCTCTTTCCCCAGCCTGTTGTATTCCTATGATCAAATGTTTCAAGTAGCTCCCCTTTATTTCTTGGAGAGAATGTAAAATCCTTTTTTTCCCCTGTGAAAGGGAAAAGGGCTTCTTCAGAATCAGAAAGTTTGTTTTGCTGGTGATTAATCTGTATGAGCATCATCCTCATTTCTATCCCACCACAATCTACTCCCAAATTCCTGATTTCTTTTCTGTTGTTTGTTGTATTCTCTTTCACATAAATTTTTTAAATATGTTTTATTCACATGACCCAGATCTCCTAAGCATGACTCATCTTTCCTCTTGGAAGAAAGACATCTCATGTAACAAGACCTATTAAAAAAAAGAAAGAAAACTGGAGAAGAAAAACGTTCACAGATCCAATTAATAAAAAAAAAGGAAATATGACAACATATGCAATTCACAACTCTGAACACCTCAGCTCTTCTATGTCTTCCTATATATCATCTTTGGACTCAAGTTTGTTCATTGTTATTTTGAAAGATTCCTCTTCCACAGTTTTATGATTGTTGTTGTTTCCATCTACGGTGATGCAGTCATTATGTTTAGATTATTCATTTGCCTTTCCACATCATTTTTTTTCTTATAACCCAGTGATATTCTATCACAGTGCTGTATGACAATTTGTTTAGCCCTTCCCTATTTTGACATCTACTGAATTACCAGTTCTTTGCTACCCCCAAAAAATTGTTTCTGTGAATATTTTGACATAACGACACTTTTTTTAAAAAATCAGTGATTTTCTTGTAATATATTACTACTAGGAGAATCTCACAGTTAAATCTTGTTTGTGTTTTTGTCTCTTTACTTGCTAATTTTATGTTGTTTTACAAAATAACTGTATTTATTTGTAACTCCACCAGTAAAATATGCGTATGCCTATTTTTTCACAACTCTGTCCACTTTCACCTCTTCAAAGAAAATGGCCATTCTCATATTTTGCCAGTTTTGAAATTATCTGGATGCAGAGTGAAAATGCAATTTATTATTATTATTATTATTTTCATTCTCTTATAAAGAGTGATTTGGAATAGGTGGCACAATGAACAGAGTTATGCACAGAGTCAGGAAGAACTAAATTCAAATTTAGATTTAGACATTTTACTAGCTGTGTGACCTTGGTTAGGTCATTTAACCTCTATTTGTCTCAGTTTCCTTATTAGTAAAATGGAGATTAAAATAGTTCCCACTTTTCATAGTTGTGATAAGGCTAAAATAAGGTAATATTTGTAAGATACTTTGTAAACCCCGAGCTACACAAGTGCTAGCAATTATTGTTATAACTCCGTAATTTTCTTATTAAGAAATGTTTGTTCATGGCTTTTAATCACTTATCTAATGAGGACATCTTTAATCTACATTAAATAGATAGGTATATGTGTGTGTGTGCACACACAAACGCACATACACACACACATACACACTAGATAGCTAGTTAAATCCATGACGTCATATTTTTAAAAGGGCTTTTTTGAAATTTCACTCAAAGTATGCCTATGTCCTTTCAAAAGCACAGGTAAAAAAAATTGTATTTGTAATAGAGAAAGATTTTCAAGGACTTCAGTTTCTTTAACTTCTTTGGGGGATTTTATTTTTAATTTGGTCTTATATTTCAACAAAACTAAAATTAAGAATGATTTCTAATGCTTGCCTTTCAGTGATTGGCAGGATGCTGACACATCTGAGGGAACAGTCAATCAGTTAGTCAATAAATATATATTAAGTACATACTATGTGCCATACATTGTGCTAAGAACTGGGGATACAAAACGAAGCAAAAGATGCTACTTGCCCCCAAGTGACTCACAATCTAATGAGAAAAATAAAATCAAAACCAACCAAACAAACAACAAAGCAGCGTCTAATTTATAACTTGTAAGATCTGTTTCTAGGTTTGTTATGATTTAGTATTGACATGAATACTTCCATATTTTCAGTACGTTTGAGTTATGATTTTGGTTTGTCAGCTTTATTGCCCAGCACCAAAGCATTTCTTCTGGTGTATGTTATTATCCTGAGCTACCACAACACAGAGGAGCTGCACTCCCCTTGTTAACTCTTCTGCTAAATTTGTCATCACAGTGGGTTCTAGTAGAGGCATCCTACTTGTAGTTGCATATTGTTGACTAGGGTGCTAACTTAGTGAATCAATGATGTCACAAGAATGTAATTTTCCAGTCTTTTAGGGTTCCTATAAAGCCTTCACAGAAATCATAAGTGTTTTTAAATAATGAAGCTTCCATTATCTCTTAGTAGTGTTTGGTTATAATCTAGCACATATTTTGATATGCAACTACACAGGAGGCAAAATAAATGAACTTATGACAAAGAGATATACATGTTATAATTTCAATCTATATTTTTCTACAAGAAGAAAGTAATAAGTGGGAGGGCATTAAATCTTTTAGGAGGTATGGCATTTCATTGGGGGTGCAGGGCCACCTTCCATATGAAAATAAAAATCATGATACAGATTCATTATCAATATGAAAGGACTTTTTCAGTTATGGTTATCATCATTATCATCAGCACCAGCACTATTGTTGTGCTATTATGAAATGGAGATTAATTTGTGATGAATCAGTTACACAAAATTCCCCTTATGACCTAGGATTAGCCCTTCAGTCTCTGAGAGTGGAGTAAAACACACCTAATATATGCTTTAGGTGATTTAAATTATAATACTGGTCTATGACATCATGTTTTATATCCGATTGGTTTGGCTGATCGGAAAAAAAATAAGATTAGCAAAAAATAAAATAAAGAAAAAGAAAAAAGTGATGGTAACTGAATATATATATATGTATACATACATACATACATACAAATGTATGTATTATCTTAATATTTCAAGAAAGGGAAAATGCCTTTACATAATCTCAACACTCGGAGAATCTGGTCACATATATACGTATACGTATATGTGTGTATATATGTATGTACATATATACATATATAAATACATACATGCGTATATGCATATGAATATGTGTACATACACATATATACACATACATATACATACATTTAAATCATACAAGTCTTTCTGAAGGTTTTTAAATTAGAATATAACCCTCCAAATTCTTGCAAGCTTCAAATGATTAAAGGGGCTCAATCTATGTCTTACTTTGCTCTATGCAATATATTTTGAGTATGTCTTTTATTTTTAAGAGTATACTTTTATTAATGACTACATGGCACAATGGACTGGGTAGTGAATTTGATTTGAGCAAAAGACCTGGGTTTTAGTGCTTGTATGTTGTATCTATTTGAATGATTAATTATATTATTGAACTTTATGAGGATTTTTTCCCTCTCATCTTCAAATTGGAGAAAAGTAATTCTTTTACTAACTCTTCTTAGAGCTGCCATTTTTATTGGTCTTCCACAAAATGGGGTCAGGTAAAGGAGGACAAATCCAGCTATTCTTTAAATCTTGTCTCTGACACATAAGAGCATTGTGAACCTGGGCAACTCTGAGTGTTCAAGGTGATTCTTTAAGATTACAAGTAACAGGGGCAGAGTCAAGATGGCTGGAGTAAAAAAGCAGGGACTTTTTGAGTTCTTCTGCAAACCCTTAAAATACCTGTAAAAACTGATTCTAAACAAATTATACAGCAGAAGAACCCACAAAAGACAGAGTAAAAAGAATTTCAAGCTCAAGACAATCTGAAGTGTTGACAGGAAAGGTTTGTTGCACCAGGTTGAGAGAAGCTAAGTCTAGCCTAATACATGCCAGCACAGACTGGGCCCCAGTGAACCCAGAGTAGGCATAAAGGTACTGAATTACTGGTGGCTATGGTAGTTTCCATCCTTCTCAATCCACAAGCACCAAAGGTCAATAGGAAAACTCTGTTTGACCTTGGTAAATGAGAAACATAGTCCAGCAACTATCCTTGGTCAGTGGTGGCACCTACTGCTTCTGGAGCTCTCAGCCCACAGAGGGTGGGGGGAACTAGTGACTGGTCAGAAGGTAATTATAGGGATCTCTTTGCTGGTGTAGAGGCAGCACTCTCTTACTTTGCTCTGCTTGGATATTGTTCAAAATTCTGGGTAATCCTGTTGGGGTGAAAAGAAGTTCTGTCATGGTGGAGCTTGTGGTGGCGCTGGAGAGAGAATCCTCCTTACAGTTCCAAGGCAGAAAAGGGTGGAGGCCAAGAGAGGAGTTAGTACATCTCCTTTGATCACACCACCTTGGAAGAACTGAAAATTTACAGGTCCCTAGAAGTATCTTTTAAGAAAATAATTAAAAAGGTACACAAGAAAGAGAAACCATAAGGGACTCACTAAAGTTGTATTGTTTGCATACCTACATGGAAAATTATTTGTAACACACAGGCTTTTCTCAGTATTAGTGTAGGAGCAGGGAATGTGTGTGTATGTGTGTGTGTGTGTGTATGTGTGTGTGTGTATGTGTGTGTGTATTTGAAAGTCTAATTTTCTATTCAACTCTGGTCTTTAAAAAAAAATGTTTGGAAGTCCTCTATTTCATTGAAATTCCATTTTTCCCCTGAAGTATTATACTCAGTTTTCTTGGGTAGTTGGCTCTTGGCTTTAATCCTAATGCCTTTGAAATCCAGAATATTACATTCCGTTCCACTGATTCCATAACGGAACTGTTAGACCTTGGGTTATCTTGATTGTATTTACACAATACTTGAATTGCTTCTTTGTGGATACTTGCAATATTTTCTCCTTCATCAGGGAAATCTGGAATTTGACTACAATATTCCGAGGAGTTTATTTTGGGGATCTCTTTCAGGAGGTGATCAGTGAATTCTTTCAATTTCTATTTTGTGCTCTGGTTCTAGAATATCAGGGCAGTTTTCCCTGATAATTTCTTGGAAGATGAGCTCTAGGTTATTTTATTTGATCACGGTTTTCAGGTAGACCAAGAACCTTTAAATTGTCTCTTCTGGATCTATTTTCCAGGTCAGTTAATTTTCCAATGAGATATTTCACATTGTCTTCTATTGTTCTTTCTTCTTTTGGTTTTGTTTTTCTCATAGTCATTAGCTTCAATCTACTCCATTCTAGTGTTTAAATAAATATTTGCTTCAGTAAGCTTTTGAACTTCCTTTTACATTTAGCCAGTTCTGCTCTTTTAAGGCATTCTTCTCTTCATTTGGATTTTTTTACCTCTTTTGATATTTTTGTTAGTCTAATTTTAAAGTTGTGTTTTCTTCAGCATTTTGAGGATTCTCCTTTTGCAAGATATTGACTCGTTTTTCGTGATTTTCTTGTATTGCTCTCATTTCTCTTCCCAATTTTTCCTGTACATCTCTTACTTAATTTTCAAAAATATTTTTAACTCTTCCTTGAAGCGACACCATTTCATATTTTTGTTGGAGGCTTTAGATGTAGGATCCTTAACCTTGCTCTCTTCCTCCAATTGTATGCTTTGGTCATTCGATTATTGTATGCTTTTATTTTCCTCATCTTAAAGGACAAAAGAAAATATATTTCCACCAAGAAAATACCCTTCTATAGTATTATTTTCCCCTGTGTGTCATTTTCTCAGACAATTACTTGACGTTTGAGTAAGTGGAGGATATACTACCCCAAGTTTTAGCAGTTTTGTGAAATTGTTTTTCAGAAATATCCAAGTTTACTCCTTTCCTGGTCTTTCCTCTGTCCTGTGAGCAGCCCCAAGCACTGTTTTCTGGGCTGGAACTACAAGTAGGATTCCCTCTCCACAACCACCAGCATCTCCATCTCACCAGTCCTCCTCCTCATCCCAGGACCCTCACTCAGGGCTGATATCAGATCAGCTACTGGATTTCCCCATTGTAGATGGAGAGTTACAGAAGCGGCAGGACCCTGCAACAGAGGCTGCTGCTGCTCAGGGCCTGGGCCTGGAGAGTTCCTATCTCTCCCAGATGAGAGAATTTTCTTGCTGACCTTTGAAGTATCTTTGGAGTTTGTGGGTTGATGAATCTGGAAATTGCAGAAGCTGCCCTTGATTTAGTGGCCTGAGTTCTGATCCAGTCTAGTCTTTGCTGTTGTAGCCCATTCTGGGCTGTTCTCTGATCCAAGCCCGGTACAATAGACCCTTTCTATCAGCCTTCCACATTTTCTGGTGCTGGCAATATGTTTCACTCTGTCATTTTGTGGCTTCTGTTGTTCTAGTGTTGTTTAAGTATCATTTCTTACAGGTATTTTAAAGGTGTTTGGGGAAGAGCTTGAAAAGGTCCTTACTTCTACTCAATCATCTTTGCTTAATTAGAAAAAGAAATAAACAAAGAAGAGAGACACACAGAGATACAGAGGAATATAGAGACATAGGCACAGACACACATACAGAGAGAGAGAGAGAGAGAGAGAGAGAGAGAGAGAGAGAGAGAGAGAGAGAGAGAGAGAGAGAGAGAGAGAGAGAGAGAGAGAGAGAGAGAGAGAGAGAGAGAGAGAGAGAGAGAGAGAGTTCAGCAAAAGTAACTGGTATATTAACTATATCTTGTAGTAAATGCAATGTTCCACCCTCATGGATTCATAGTTTATCACTATGGAAAGAAAGGACAGAAGTGAATTTTCTTTTCTTGGCTAAGCTTAGATATTATATTTGAACTCTTCAACTGTTTTAAAATCGTTGCTATTTTTATTTTATATACATTTTTATAATCATTATACATATGTGTGTATATATATATATTAAATATGTATATATATATAAAAGAAAGTATTCCAAAAGTATTTTAAATTTAATGTAATCAAAATTACACATTTTACATTGTTCTCTATCACTTGTTTGATCATAAGTTCTTCCATTGATATGACAGGTAAACTATTCATTGTTCTCCTAATTTGTTTATAGTTTCTACTTTTATGTTTAAATCTTGTACCCATTCTGACCTTATCTTGATTTACGGTATAAGATGTTAGTATATGCTTAGTTTTTTCCATACTATTTTCCCAGCAATTTTTGTGAGACGAGTGCTTACCCCAGAAGTTAGTCAAAAAGATTTTTGCACCTGTATATATCATTATAAATTTATGTATCTATGTTTTCCTTCATCACAAGATGATCTACTAGGAAGTTAAGAAGCATACTTTATGCTTTCCTTAATACACATGAGAAAATGGAAGTCATGAGACACTGGGACTTCTCAGAATAGCAGAATATCAAAGATGTAGGTCCTCCAAATAAACTTAGTCTAATACATATCTAAGCAAACTTATTATCTTTGTCAACATACTCAATGTATGGCTATGCAAATTTTATTGAAAATAATTAATGGGCTCAAATCAAGTACTTCTTTGAGGAATCAATTTTATTTGAATAGTTGTACTTGTTAATAAAATACTACCTTTCATCAATGAGTATTGGTACTAGTAGTACTATTAATAATATTTTTATTCATCAAAGTCATTGTGAGTTTCGTCTGGATTGTCTGTCATTATTACAAGCACAGAAATTAATATCAGTATGGCAATATGGACCATTCCAAAGCCCACATGCTCAACGTTCCCAAAGCCTTTTTTGGTACTCGAAGTTCATATTAATTCACTTCGTGAACATTTTAAGAGTGACAGAGCTCTTTACTGCTTCCTGTCATGTGTTGTAGTCATCATAGAAAAAAGTTTTTGAAATTTTAGGCATTTTAGAAAATGTGGTAAACCTGGAAGGGTCTGCTGAGAACCCAGTCTGTGACTGGAAGGCCGCATGTGCTTCATGTGTTTAAAACAGGTAACTTCTGCTTGGTCTTCTTCATTTCAATTTTCTGTGCAATAGTCAATACTGTCATGGAAACTTTGTGACCCTGAATACTCTCATTTCTAATGTGGGTAAGATAATCCTTGTCATAACTTCTTCTGATGATACTTACTTTTATGGAACTTCCCATCAAGGAGGCAGAACCGAGTACTGAGATTCAAGTTCTGCTTCCGGCACATACTGTTATGAGTACTTGTGCTCAGCTTTCATTCCCTCTTGCAGGCAAATGAGGGATGGGCATTTTAAGGTGATGGTTAAGTACCTAATTTGAAAAAATATGATCCAAGATGATAAGACTTCTACAGGCACAAGTCATTTTCTCTATTTAAGTCAGTACTACATTTGGGGCTACAGGGGTGAGGGAGTCAATATACAACTTATAGTCCTACTCCCATCTTTGTACAATAGAGTCAAAGAGAGTACAAAGCTTGCCACATGGGAAAGTGGAAGCCAAGAAGAGAGAGCCAGAATTGTTTCTTCAGAATTTTTGTTTTGTTACATTATCTTCACTAAATAAACAAGAGTAGCCAGAAATGTATCCTGTCCAAAGAGCTCAAGAATTGAGTCACCATATCTTCAGATTACAAATTCTGGAGAGAATTCTGGGTTTATACTTTCTGGGATAGCCTCCATAGGATACTTAAACTATGTTACATTAATATTTATAAATATTCATGTATTTGAATGTACAATTAATAGAGTTCTCATATTTCAGTAAACAATGTTAAGTGACCTCATTGGGATGGGGGAATGATATGCTCACATATGTTTTTTTTAAATGTTGTCAATGAATGTACCCACTTTCACCTACAATGTACAAAGGGTATTCTTGACTAAATAAGCGTAGACACAATAACAAAGGCAAACAATATGATTTTCATTACATTAGATTAATATCATGTGCAAATGAAATAAATATATCTACATGAAGGAAAGAAGTCAAATGAATATAAAAAAAAAAATTGTATCAAATTTCCAGAGAAGGGTTTGGTATCCAAGATGAGATAGAAAGCTAATAAACAGAGAGATCTATACTCTAATAGACCTTTGGGCAAACATTATTAAGAAATAGTTCTCAAAATAATTGCAAAGTGCTGATAATCATAAAAAAGATTGCCACAAAATAATATAGTATTAATTTTTACCTCCTGGACAGCAAATCAGTCATTTGTGGAAGATAGACATATTAGTACATTGTTGGTGGAACTGTTGATTTGTCTAACAATTTTGGAAAACTGTTTAACATTATGAAATAAAAATAACCAAAATGTCTATACCCCTGTCCCCAGAATTCTCACTTCTAGGCTTAAACCACAGGAGGTCATTGACAATAAGAAAGTGTCTAGAAAGAAAGAAAGAAAAAAAGAAAGAAAGGAAGGAAGGAAGGAAGGAAGGAAGGAAGGAAGGAAGGAAGGAAGGAAGGAAGGAAGGAAGGAAGGAAAGAAGAAAGAAAGAAAGAAAGAAACGAAGAAAGAAACAAAGAAAAAATAGATAGATAGATAGATAGATAGACAGACAGACAGACAGACAGATTGAGATAGAGATATACCACACTGTTTTTTGGACAGAACTAAAAGCCATGTAGATGTTCATTGATTGGGAAATGGCTCAATAAATTTTGGTTCTTGAATATAAGGGAATAATATTGTACCATAAGGAAGAGCTAATATGATGAATACAGAGAAGCATGCAAAGGAATTGTTAGAGTGAAACAAACCCAAGTAAACAATATGTACATGGACTGCAACAAAAATTAGAATAACTATATCCAAAAGTGAATGTTTCAAAATTACAAAGAAAATCATTTCCTCAAAGAAGACTTATGGGAATAATCCCCCAAGCTGATCCTGTTCCTTTTAACACTTGGGAGGTCCACTGATGTTGAACACTGCATTTATTTTCATGCCTTTTTATATATATTGATCTTTTTTGCTACTTATTCTTTTCTTAATCTTTTATTTTCTTTAAACATTTTTTGCTATATTGGATTGGTGTCTAAGAGAGGAGAGGAAAAGGAATTGGGAAAGAAATTTTTGAAAATATATAAGCAAAATTATATCCAAAAATATTGAAAATACTTAATTTACAACCCATCAGTTTACTCCTTTATAGAATGAAAATAGTAAAATCTGTCTTTCTGAATTTGATTTTGACTTGTGTGATTAATTATGGTACAGTGGGCAACAGAAGGCAAGGGGAGAAGTATTAGTACAGAATAAAAATGACAACATTAAACCTAATTCATTTGATAGCTATGGAAGTCATGCAATAATTTAAAGAAAAGGTTGTAGTAAACAGGACATTGAACATCAAGTCAGGAGTACATGGGCCCAAACACTTACCCCTATGCTTAGCAGGTTTGTGATTCGTTTCATATTTTATTTATATCCCATGCAAACAAATCAAATCAAATTTAAAAAAATATATTTTTTCAACCTCATTAGATTGGATTTAAGATTATTTTTATTCTTAAAATTCATTCATCTTAAAGAATAAAAGCTCTAATGACAAAACCAGAAGGTATAAATGGAAAATTAAAGTTTTCCCTGAATTTATGGTCGTGGAAGTAATAATTTTAATGAAATATCAGGTGATATTTCAAAATTACAACAAAAAAACAGACCAGCATTTCTCAGAGCAGCTATTACTTGAAAAAAGAATAGGCAAAATAGGAGAGAAAAAAGAAAAGTTTGTAATCACTGCTTTAAATCTCCCCAGATCTTCCCTTTTGTGTATTAATTCAATAAAGAGTAAGTATTAACTCTAGGTAAAGCATTTTATGGGTAGCAGAAAAGATAAAAAGGTTTTAATAAGACTTGCTGCTTACCTTTATGAAGTTTACAATGTAAGAGAGAGATAGTAATACAAATCATTACAAAAATGAATCAGTAACTTGTGAAACAAAGGACAACGTTCAATCAAAGGAGAAAGTTTACTATTGACCCAGAATTCAGACGAGATGAAGTGAAAGAATAGGATTAATAGGAATTCAGCAGAGAGGGAGAGGGAAATTCTGAGAATAGGGAACAATGTGAGTTCAGAATGTATCCAAGAGGAAGGAATATTTCAGCTTACCTAAACATAAAGGTATTGAAGAGTAGTTACAAGAGAAGTCTTTCAAGGAAGTAGGAAAAAATTGTGAAAAATCTTTAATGACAGGCAAAAATGTTTCTAATTGCTTGGGAACTAACAAGATTTGACAGAGAGACAAAGAGACAGACAGAGAGACAGACAGATAGACAGACAGAGAGAGAGAGAGAGAGAGAGAGAGAGAGAGAGAGAGAGAGAGAGAGACAGACAGACAGACAGACAGACAGACAGATATGTGTATGTTTATGAATGAATGGAATCACCAGGTCTATGGCTAAGAAAGATGATTCCATAGTGACATGAGGAAACAGCTTGTGACAATGGATGGTTATTTTCAGAAGACTGTGAATTCACCCATAAACAATTCTGGCTTCGTTCTGCTGCACTAGTTATTCCTCTATAACTTATACTGATTGGAGATATTTTCTCCCTGAAGGAATAAAGTAATTAATTTGTACAGGGCATACTTTTAAAATGGAAATTTCACACAATGAAAAATCTCTACTCATCTGTAAAATTGCTCTTTTTTATAAGAAGTGGAAAAGGTGCATTCAGAGATCAGTAGGGAGTTCTTTTGGCGAGTGGAAGCAGTTGCTACAAAATTGAGAAATTCTATGGAAGAATGAGAAGGGGAAAGAACTTCAGAAAAATCTTGTGATTGAATATTTTAATTGTATGTATGCTGCTGTGGTGTGTACAAATGATTGACAGGCAGATAAAAAAGTGATATATAGATAGATCTATCTAGATTCATCTATATATATGCACATATATGTATATATATATACACATATATATATGTATATATGTAATGTTCTTGTCTGCGTCAGTATCATATACTTTGCTGCAAAACATTTTCCCAATAACATTTTGTTTCCCTATTATAAACATTATCATTATCCTCTTCATAGGTATAAGTCTTGTTTTTGGGTTTTTTTTTTTTTTTTTACCATTCTCCATTATCTGAACTCTCTTTTTTATCCACTTGCCCTTTTCTTAATCCAATCGAATCTTGTAAATTTTTATTTTTGATGAATTTATTTCAATTGACAAAAAATCAATAGTGTACCTTCTATTAGAAAGAAGGCATGTCTAGTTAGGGATAGGAGGATGGAAGGCCCAAATGGAGTGATGGAAGGAGAAAAAAGAAGGAAGGAAAGAGTGAGAGGAAAAGAAAGAAAGATGGAAAGAAAAAAATTTCTAATATCTAATATAAATATTAGTATTCTTGTATCTATAGATAAAAAATTTATGCTATATATAGTATGAATTGTAATATCTAGTCCAGCATGTATATAATATCAGCATATTTGCAGCTTCGTTCTGATATCTCTTTAAAGGCAACAGTGAAAATAAAACTTTCTGATGGAATAATTCAAGAGACATCATTTGTTAAGTGAAAAAAAAGCAAAGAAACAGTAATATTAGCTTATAGGTATCTCACGATCACAGAAATATAAACTTGAGATGTAGTAAGAATCTTGGAATTTGTTTAGTTCAGATCTTCATTTTCACAATCAAGAAACTGTGACTTGATGAATGCCACATTCGTGTGCCAGGGCAGAGGTCTGAGCCTGAGTTTACCTGACACTTGAACTTTTGGTTCCTACACATAAGAAAGTAACACACATTTGTGGAGCATACTCAAATCACCTAAGATGAATACACCCACCCATGTAGGAGATGTTAGAGACCAAGGTCCAGGATAAGACATTCTGGTTCTTCTAACATGTGGTGGAAATGACCACTTTCTATTGACTATATAGGCAGAATAGACTACATAAATTAAATGATTAAATTGCAGTAGTCTCTCTCTCTCTCTCTTCTTCTTCTTCTTCTTCTTCTTCTTCTTCTTCTTCTTCTCTCTTTCTCTCTCTCTCTCTCTCTCTCTCTCTCTCTCTCTCTCTCTCTCTCTCTCTCTCTCTCTTTCTCTCTATTTTCCCACTTTGTCTGTATTTGTCTCTGATTCTGTACATCTGTCTCTATGTCTTTATATCAATGTCTCTGCCTCTGTTTCTGTCTGTCTCTGTCTCTCTCTTTCTCCATCTCTCTATCTCTGTCTGTATTTTCCTTTCTTTCTCTCTCTGTTTCCATCTCTCTCTCTCTCTCTCTCTCTCTCTCTCTCTCTCTCTCTCTCTCTCTCTCTCTCTCTCTCTCTCTCTCTCTCTCCCTCTGTATCTTTCCCTCTCTCTCTTCCTACTTCTTTATTTCTCTACTAGTGTCTAGAAGTAAAGGCTCTTTTAACCACAAACTTAGGAACAGTGCACTAAAATAAGAAAGGAGAAGGTAAGTCTTCTCCAATACCTATTTGTCCCTATGGCCTTGAGAACAACACTTGTGGTTTTGATCTGTTTCATATGTTTTTCTTTTTGCCTTTCAATTTTAGGCACAGGTGGTAATGTCCCTGGCCTTAGTAGCTTGAACCTTGAATCACAGAATAATGTAGCAGCCATTTCAGCATGGAATCCTTGAGAAGGCAAAGTGCTGTGATTCAAGTCCACTTGAGGCCAAGCCTTATCCATCAGGTGTTATAGGATAGAGTAAGAGGTAATATTTGTAGGTTTATTCTAGCAATAAATTTTAAGTAGATATTTCTTTTAAAAAACTAATATGACCACTAAATGGTTACAAGGAACTGAGATTAAAGGAAACTCTGAAATTGGAGGAAGAGAATCAGTAGTAAATACTTATAAAATTGAATGGCAGGGGATTAAGAAGATCTGACAGAAAAACAGAATATTCTAAATGCACGACTATTATAGTGACCAAATTAAATAAAGGGTAGATCACTTCATTTATTTTTTCTTTTTGTTGCTTTTGTTTTTTGGTTGGAGAAGGAAAGTGCCATTAGTGCAAATTAGAGAGAGATGGATTTACTTTTGATGTTAATAGCTTAAGTCATAAAGAATTTTTTAAAAAAAGTAAATTGTCTCAGAAAATGGTAGAATTCCACTCTGAGACTGTCAAACATTATATAGAGGAGTTTTTTTCTTTAATTTGTGACTAAGACTAGATGGTCCTCAATATAATTCTATGAATTAATTATTAACAAAAAGGGGAAAAATAAAAGACTCTTAAGAATTATAAGAAGCGTTTGGATATTTGTGAGAAAGCAAACAACCATGAAAGTTAGACATTCTTTCAATTGACATTTCCAAGAACATTCCAAGTCCCACAGCGTTTTGCATTAAAGAACTTCTTTTGCTTCTAGATTACACATAGGGCAACGCACTAGTATGATTCACAGAGTGGATGACATAATGGAATATCAACAGCTTAAGAGATAACATCATCAAGTCATATGAAATATGGAGGTAGAAGGGGAGGAGGAAGCATCCACACTTCCATTTCAATGACATTAATGTAGAGGCAATGTCTTAAAGGGAGATATGAACAATGGTTGCTAGGAATATGAATTGTCATGAGAAAATCTTGTGTATGGAATAATATATCTTATCAATGTGTTTGTCCTTTAGACTCATGTATACACTGATGCTGGTTTTTTTTTTTTTTTTTTTGCTTCATTTATCCCATCAAATTATTCCATTTGACTGCAAATATTTAGATCTTTATTAATAGTATTTGGAGTGTTTAGACATTATGGAGGTTGTTCCTAAAACCTAGAAAAGGAAAGCACTGTATTTATTAGAAGGAAAAAAAAAGACTAACTACACAACATGCCTTATAATCATTTTAAATGTTTTGTTGAACTAGAAGTACACTGCAGGTCAAAAGAAGAAAACTAAAATAATGAATTATGAGTTTTCATTACAGCTAAATCATAGGAGTGGACAACACATTCAGTGTCTACTGGAAAATGAAAATCCTTTGCATATGATGATAACAGCAGCAAAAAACATTATTTTAAAAATACATAGAATGTTTTCAAAGCACTGTGTTATATACCGGGGATACAAAGACACAAACAATAGCTCCTATCCTCCGAAAGCTTGCATTCTACAGGAAAATATGTTAAGTACACAAATATAAATATCAGATAACTTAAGGAGTAAATAATTATTGAGAACTTGGAAGCAGAGTGTACCAGAGAGCAGAGAAAGCTTTATAGAATAAGGAGTAACTAAGATTAATTTCAGAGAGGTAGAAAAAGGACAGAACTTAATCCATAACTAATTGACAATCTCAAAAAAAACAGAGATATAGAAGATAGGGTTTTGAATTAGTAGAATATCTATCAATAAGTTTGGTTTAACTGGCCTTTAGAATGTGACAAAGTTAACAACTTGAAGTAATACTGGAAGGGAATTCTGAACTCATATTGTAAAAAATTCTAAAAGTCCTGAAGTTATCTTCTAAAAGTTATAGGTAACCTCTGAAGACTTTGAGCTAAGTAGTAACACAAGCAGACATATTCCTCAGGAAGAGTCAATTTAGTTCAAGAAATATTTAAGGGCATACCAGGTACTATGCTAGATTACAGGGGCATGAGAACAACCATGAGAAAGTGCCTGACTTCAGTGAACCAACTAACTAGATTTGATTGTTATTGCAACAGTAGAAGTTAAAAGGCATAAGAGATTAAATGAGAGTGGTGAATGAACAAATGAGGAGACTCATGAGAGGATATTATGAGAATTGAATCAAAATGACTTGACAACCAATGAGATAGACTGTCCTCCCTCAGGGATGGAATGTAAAGAATAAAGACTGACTGAGTTTACAAAGATTGTCAAGAAGGAGTATGGTGGTGCCTTCAAAAACAACAAAAAAGAAAAGAAAAAGGAAAATTCAGAGAAATAGATTTGAGGGGGAATTATAATCAGTTCTATTTGGTTTAAAATGACTCATATAAGATTTCCATATAAATTCTTGAAGTGTAAAATTGTCTGAAAAAAATACATAGCTACATGCATTCACCACATTCTCATTACATATATTGGTATGGCTGATTTTTTTTTTAGATGTGGCAGCCTCCCTCCCTCAGAGACATAGTCACCATCTGCTGTATTGGAGAGGGATTAAAGTGCTTTTACCTCATTCAGTTGAAGAAAAGTCCTCAATTTAGTGGTTGTCTGAGCCAAAATTTCATATACAAGTTTTCTACTTCCTGACTTCCCTAAATGTGACTGTATTAGTGTACTGTTTAGGCCTGCCCTTTTCATCCAGTTCACTTGGAGAGAATTTGATACTAAAATACCATTTATGCATCTCTGTTTTACCTTCCTTTGCATCAAATCCAATATCTTTGCTCAGGATATTTAGTTGTTTTTTTTTAATCTAATTTTCTTATATAATAATGTAACCAATATGATATTTATGCCATCTTATGTAATAATGTTACCTAATGTATGCAAAGTACGCTTATCCCTAGTTTCTCTTTCAAGTTAGATACAAGCCAATTAATTGCTTAAACTTTTGTGGATCCTAGTAACAAGCAGTGACAAAGCAGTAATTATAGTCAGGAGAGATCTATATTTGCATGCTAGCTTTATTGCACAGTAGCTAGGTGACTGAGCAAATCACACCTTTTTTTGTGAGTCTCAGTTTCCCTACTTAAAACCTAAAATAACCACTGCTTGAACCACCAGTCTCACAAGGCTGTCATGAAGAAAATACTCTTTCAGCGAAAAAGTGCTATATAAATTTGAATTAGTATTGAATTTGAGGAAACAATTCACCACACATTTATGGAGCACTCATCATGGCACTGTACTAAAATGCTAAGGATAGTATAAAAAAAGCTGGAATGTTCTCCCTTTAGGAAGCTTCCCTTCTACTTAGTGTATTATACTAATATTCAAAGGTGTTTTCTTTTGTCTTAGTTCTGATTGGGTAAAAATATTGGTGCAGGGAATTCCCAGTGAGAAAACTACCTCTTCCAAAGAAACTTGAAACCATTTTCTGTCTCACTCTGTCTCTGTCTCTCTCTGTCACTCTTTCTCTGTCTGTCTATCTATCTTTGTGTGTGTGTGTATGTATATATATATATGTATATATATATATACACACACATATACATACACACACATGTATATACATATACATATATGTATGTGTGTATAAATACATATATACACACATATATGTATATATACACATGTGTGTATGCATATACACACACATAAATGTGTGTATATATATACACAAGTAAGTCCAGGCAGGTATGTATGTATGTATGTATGGTGCGTGTGTATAGTCTTTAAAATGTTGCCTGGAGATAGCAATAGCTTAGGTAATTTGCCTAAGGTTCACAGAGGTAATCTGCATATCTGAGGCCCTGTATTACTGACTACAAGTTTGGTTTTCCATTCACTAGCTCACTTCTATATAGAACTTTTAGATTTGCAAAATGATTTAGTCAGTCTTTCATTTGATCCTCATAATAACCTTGAACATGTAAAAAAAATACACAATAAATTGGTGGGTAGATATCACAGACTGAAAGTATAGAATAGGAAAAATTTTATGCCAAGAATTGAGCTGTGTCTTGATTGCAGCTGGGCGTTCTCCCAGATATAGACAAAAAGCAAGTAAATTCCTTGCATGGAAGTGAGTATGCACAATGGCATGAAGACTAAAAAAGACAGGAACAAAGTCAGAAAGTCAAAATTTCACTCAAATGAATAACCCATTATTGTCTCTTTTTTCCAGATTATGATCTTCTGGGTATATATATGAAGGAGAGCGGCAGAATTAGAGAAGCACAGAATGTAATATGAAAGTTAGAAGAAATCATTACCTTAAAGGAATCTCCATTAGACTATATTTGGGACAAGTCATCATTTGTGTTCTACCTGAATATCTCTAGGTAGGAGGTGACCAGCTCTCAAGACCTTTCCACTTTTGGACAGCTCAAATTGTTAAACCTAAATTAACTTCTGATACAAACAGAATAAGTCTAATCTTCCTCCTTATGACAGCCCTTTGAATAGTTAAGGAAAGTTATCAGGTCTCTTCATCTTGGATAAAAATACCAAATGTTTTCATATGCCATATCATATGTTATGGAGTCAAGGCTCTTCACAAGTATGAGTGTTAATCATAGAAAGATAGATAGGAATAGATATAAAGATAGATATGTATCTATCCATATACATACATACATAACACACATGTACATATACACACATATATCTGTGTAAATGTGTGTACTTAAATACATGCATACATATAATATGCATACATACATACATATATACATATTTAGTCAACTGCAAGATGGATATCAGTAAATATGTGATGTGAAAGCCAAAAAAAACCTGATCCTACCTAGCTTGAACTGCATGGCTCACTATACTCTTCCCTGGTGAGATTCCATGTACAGTATTCTAGGCACCAAAGTTTAAGGAATATATTGATATTAGAATACACAAAGGAGAATAAACTATGTCATAAACTTTGAGTCCATGTCATATGATCCTTATATGTCATGAACTCAAAGTTAGTCACCATCCCAGTTAGCTTCCTCTGGAAGCTTTCTAGCTTATCAGTTAACCAATTTACATGTAGTGCCCAGGATGGAACAAAGCACTAAAGACAGATCAGAGTGTAGAAGACTGTCATCTAATTTTTAATATAAAACTATCCAAACCTCCAGTTATATAGTAAGTTCCATCAATACATGATGCATGTATATCAACAATAATAATCATTAAATCATTAAAAGATGTAATTAGTTCCATGTATTTCCCTAAACATTGGGGCTACAAAGAGAAAACTGAAACCATGCATGTCCTCAAAGAGTCAATATTCAAAAAGAGAGAGGGGGGAGGAGCCAAGATGGTGGAGTAGAAAGATACACATATGCTAGCTCCTAACCCACAGTCCATATAATACCTGTAAAGAAGAACTCCCAACAAATTATGAAGCAGCAGAAGCTACAGAACAACGGAGTGGAGGACATTTCTATTCCAGAGAGACCTGAAAAACTGATACTAAAGGTCTGTCTCACACCAGACCCAGAGCAGAGCCCAGCGCTGCCTTGGCCACACAGCACCTAGAGGAGCAGATCTCAGCAGGTTTCAGGGATAGAATCTCCAGCCATAGCGCAGGTCCCTCCACCCACAGGTGCCAAAGGTCAGTGAGAGAGTCTTTTTGGCTGGCTAAGAGGGGTGTGGGGTATCCCCATAACTCAGGTCCCCTTGGGAGGCAGCAGTGGAGGCAGCAATGGACAAGGGCTCCCAAAGCAGGCAGGAGCTTGGATCCATTGTTGAAGGTCTCCACATAAACCCCCTGAGGGAACTGAGTTCCCTGCCCCCACCTGAGCACCTGAACTTAATCTCACACTGAATAGCAGCGCCACCCCCACCAAAAGCACTGAGGCTGGGAAGCAGCATTTGAATCTCAGACGCCAAGTGCTGGCTGGGTGGATCTGGAGGTGAGGTGGGTGTGAAGAAGAAGCTCAGAAGTCAAGTCACTGGCTGGGAAAATGCCCAGAAAAGGGAAAAAAAAATAAGACCATAGAAGGTTACTTTCTTGGGGAACAGATATCTCCTCCCATCCTTTCAGATGAGGAAGAACAATGCTTACCATCAGGGAAAGACTCAGAAGTCAAGGCTTCTGTATCCCAAACATCCAGAATAAATATTCAATGGGCTCAGGCCATGGAAGAGCTCAAAAAAGATTTTGAAAATCAAGTTGGAGAGGTAGAGGAAAAACTGGGAAGAGAAATGAGAGAGATGCAAGAAAAGCATGAAAAGCAGGTCAACACCTTGCTAAAGGAGACCCAAAAAAAATGCTGAAGAAAATAACACCTTGAAAAATAGGCTAACTCAATTGGCAAAAGAGGTTCAAAAAGCCAGTGAAGAGAAGAATGCTTTCAAAAGCAGACTTAGCCAAATGGAAAAGAAGGTTCAAAAGCTCACTGAAGAAAATAGTTCTTTCAAAATTAGAATGGAACAGATGGAGGCTCATGACTTTATGAGAAACCAAGAAATCACTAAACAAAACCAAAAGAATGAAAAAATGGAAGATAATATGAAATATCTCATTGGAAAAACAACTTACCTGGAAAATAGATCCAGGAGAGGCAATTTAAAAATTATGGGACTACCTGAAAGCCATGATCAAAAAAGGAGCCTAGACATCATCTTTCATGAAATTATCAAGGAAAACTGCATGATATTCTAGAACCAGAGGGTAAAATAAGTATTCAAGGAATCTACAGATCACTGCCTGAAAGAGATCCAAAAAGAGAAACTCCTAGGAACATTGTGGCCATATTCCAGAGTTCCCTGGTCAAGGAGAAAATATTTCAAGCAGCTAAAAAGAAATAATTCAAGTATTGTGGTAATACAATCAGGATAACACAAGATCTAGCAGCTTCTATACTAAGGGATGGAAGGGCTTGGAATATGATATTACAGAAGTCAAAGGAACTAGGACTAAAACCAAGAATTACCTACCCAGCAATACTGAGTATAATACTTCAGGGGAAAAATTGGTCTTTCAATGAAATAGAGGAGTTTCAAGCATTCTTGATGAAAAGACCAGAGCTGAAAAGAAAGTTTGACTTTCAAACACAAGAATGAAGAGAAGCATGAAGAGAAAATGATCAGGTGGACTTCAGAAAAACCTGGAAAGACTTATATGAACTGATGCTGAGTGAAATGAGCAGAACCAGGAGAACTTTGCACATAGTAACAGCCACATTATTCAATGACTGACTTTGATAGAGTTAACCTTTCTCAGCAATGCAAGGATCTAAGACAACTTCAAAAGACTAATGATGGAAAATGCTGTCCACATCCAGAGAAAAAACTTTAGAGTCTGAATGAAGATGGAAGCATATTATTTGCTCTCCTTTTCTTTTGTTTTTGTTTCTTCCTTTTTGTGATTTCTCCCATTAATTCTAATTTTTCTCTACACCATGACTAATGTGAAAATATGTTTAATATGAATGTATAAGTAGAGCCTATATCAGATTGCACATCATCTTGAGAGGGGGGTGGAAAGAGAAGGAAAGAAAAATTAAAACTCAAAATCTTATGGAAGTGAATGTTAAAAACTAAAAATAAATTATTTTGAAAAAGAAAAAAAAACAAAAAGAGAAAGGCATCATAAACAGTGACTGGTAAGTATCTAATAGATACATGTTAATTTCTTGATTACTATACACAAATAAACATATACAAGGCATACATACAAAACAGAAAATATTTCGATTGAAAGGCACTATTAGTGGCAATGTAAAGTGGTGCCAAATTCACTGGAGAAGATGGAATTTGGGGTCACTATTTAAAAAAACATAGAAATTCTAAGAAGCAGAAATGTAGAGGGAATGAGAGCATTATAAAACTGGGGAACCACTAGTGCAAAGACAGAGATGAGAGATCAAGCTTTGTGTATGAAGCATAGCAGGTAGTACAGAATAGTTAGATGACAAAATGTCTGAGAGAAGTGATGTGTAAGATGACTTCAGAGTCAGGAAAAGACCAAATTGAAAAAAAAAAAACTTTCAAATGCTAAATTGAGAAGTTTAGATTTGATTGTATTTGAATACATGCTATTATTACAACATGTGAACTTATGTGGCCTTGACCTTATTCACTGTACACAAGTGGGATGTTATTATTTGTTCTTCATTGCTTTCATACTTCATATTCTTTGGCAAAACTTCATCTCAAATAAATTTATTAAGATATTCAGTATAATTATCTCACCACAACATTCTTCAATTACATAGTGTTTGATTATAACTTTGTCTTTTTATTGGCATTCATATATCATTGCCAATGATATACTATGCTGAACTAGTTATTAAACTTAAAGAGTTTCTGATGTCATTTGTAATAGTGATATTTGAACTCTCCAATGGGTCTTACCAAAATATTTTTATGATGCATGAAGAGCTAAATGGACAGGTTTATTTGAACTAATAAATGTATATTTCTATAACACAATTGTGGTAGTAACTGACCATCCATGATTCTACCCAACATAAACTAATGATTAGGGAGACAAAACACTTAACAATAAGAACCTAGAATGCAGGAATAGGTATCCTTACTACAATGATGATATGCTCCTAAAGGGGAGGATTTGATGTTTTTTTTCAGATTTCATATTTAAAGTTTGACACATTGATAAGTACAGGGAAAAGTCAAAATAACTACAACAGTGCTAAGGAATTTGTTATGTTATACAATGAAATTACATCTGTATCTTTTATAGTTTTTATCAAATAAATACATGAATTCAAGGATTGTGGTCTGGTCATATGAGGAGAAGGTGGAATGATTGAATGACAGAACCACTGGCATCCTTTTGATATCAAGAGAAATAAAGGAAGATCCTAAGAAAGTTGAATAGATTCAATTATGGAGAATTTATGATTGGACATGGATAGGAACCACAAGATGGGATGGAAGGAATATGCTGTGAACCTAATTTTAGAACATCCCCTATGATGAGAAGCATAGTTTCATGTGCATACTAATTTTTTCCCTTTCCAAATAATTTACAGAGAAAAGTAAAATACTCAGACATAATAAAGCTAGACACAATTTAATCAATCAGGATTTTTCAAAATTCAAGTATGATTAGCTAAACCTATAATCATGTATATGTAACCACCAGTATGGGCCACAATTCAGGGTAAACTGAACAATTCCTTTCATGATTATGCAATATGTTAACATGAAACTTTTGACTTCAGGAAATATTTTCCTGGAAGGAATAAAATAAATAACACCTTTAAAAATAATACCTTAAATACTAATGCAATCTTTGTCTGTCCAATTATGAAGCATAAGTATTGTGAAATCTTACTAAATCAAAGAGTTTTATGTCCTTAACACACAACTGAAAGAACAGATCATTAATATGTATGTGTATATTCAAAGGTGTTGCAAAAATGGAAAATAAAGCATCTACTTTTCAGGTATTCTTAAACAATTCCCTTTATTCCCTGGGGAACACTTCAGGCTCTAAGTCATCATTTTCAAATTACCGTGGAGTTGAATTAACCATTCCCAAATTGCTTAGCTTTATTGAAAGATTATCAAACAGTTTTCCTATTAGCAAATGCAGGCTTTGTTTAGGGTTGATTCTTCTCTATTTTAAAGTCATTATTTGACCTCCAAGCATTTATATAGAAATTAGTAGTCAGGGATTTGATTCTGTCAGTCAGTCTCCTCATTTCGTTTAGCAGTTGGTATCCTTTTCTCCTTCTGTGAAACAGGATTTACGTTATGTTTATATTAAAAGGGTGTTGCTCTCTTGGGCAAAAAAAAAAATATCTTGAACTAAGACACCCATAGCATCTTCCAGTGCTGTTGTACTGGGCCTGAGAGGGCAAATGGTTCGCTTGTCATGCTAGGCTCACAATGACTTTGCACATGACTGCATGAGGGCTACATAATTTTGAAAAGTGCTACCTATGATATATCAAAATAGGAGGATGAGGAAGAAGAATTCCCCAATGTCATAATTTTCTAGGGTGGTATCTGACTACCATGGTGTCAACAGGGCCTCACTGTTTTATGAATTCACAATGGCACATTTTTCTCAACCACACAGTTGAAAACATAACTTTAACCAGAAGGTGGGAGAGTCTTTATTGTACTTATGTGCAAACTTTGAAAAAAATTAGCATAAAACAAAATTGAATTTCTCTGTGTTTTTTTCACTATGAATTAATTTATTTATCTTTAGTTTTCAACATTCATTTCCCCAAGATTTAAGTATCAAATTTTCTCCCTATGTCTCTCCTCCTCCAACCCAAAACAATGTACATTCTGATTACCTCTTCCCCCAATTTGCCCTCACTTCTATCACACCCTTCCTTTCCCTTATCTTCATCTTCTCTCTTTTCTTGTAGGGCAAGATAGATTTCTATACCCCATTGCTTGTATTTCTCATTACCCAGTTGCATATAAAAACAATTCTCAACATTATTTCCTAAAACTTTGGGGTCCAACTTCTCTCCCTTCCTCCCTCACCACCCATCTCCACGGAGAAGGCAAGCAATTAAAAATAGACTATATATGTGTAGTTATGGAAAAGACTTCCATAATAGTCATGCTGTGAAAGACTATATTTCCCTCCATACCGTCCTGCCCCCCATTTATTCTATTCTCTCTTTTGACCTTGTCCCTCCCCAAATGTGTTTACTTCTAAATACTCCCTCCTCCCATTTGCCTTCCCTTCCATTATAGCATTTGCTTCTCATTATCCCTTTCCCCAATTTGCTATCCCTTCCTTTATCTTCCCACTCCTATTCACTCCACCCCATTTCCTGCAGGGTAAAATAAATTTCTATATCCAGTTGAGTATGTGTTATTCACTCCTTAAGCCAAATCTCATGAGAGTAAGGCTCCATTATTCCCTTTCATCTCCCCCTCTTCACCTCCTTTGTAAAAGCTCTTTCTTGCCTTTTTTATATAAGTTGATTTGCTACATTCCACCTCTCCATTTCTTTTAGTTCTGGTACATTCTTGTACATTCTAGTACATTTCACTCAACAGTAAATTTTAATCTGTAGGTATTTTATATTCAACTCTGGAGTTTTCACCAAGAATGGATGGATGTCCTCACTTTTTCCCCTGAAGCATTATGCCCACATTTACTGGGTAAGTGATTCTTGGTTTTAATTCTATATCTTTTGACCTCTAGAATATCATATACCAAACTCGTTAATCCCTTGATGAAGAAGCTGCTAAATCCTGTGTTATCTTGATCGCATTTCAGCAATACTTGAACTGTTTCTTACTGGCTGCTTCTAATATTTTCACCTTCACCTGGGAATTCTTTAATTTGTCTAAAATATTCCTAGGGGTTTTCCTTTTGGGGAGTCTTTCAGGATGTGATGATTGAATTCTTTCTATTCCTATTTTACACTGTGGATCGAGAATATCAGGGCAGTTTTCCTTGATAATTTCTTGGAAGATAATGTCTAGGTAATTTTTTTTCATCATGGTTTCCAGGTAGATCAATCATTTTTAAATTTTCTGTCCTGGATCTATTTTCCAGGTCAGTTGTTCATCCAATGAGATATTTCACATTGCATTTTGTTTGGTCATTCTTTTGCTTCTGTTTTCTAATTTCTTTATTTTTTCATAGTCATTAGCTTCCACCTATTCCAATCTAATTTGAGAAGAGCTACTTTCTTCAGTGAGCTTTTCGGCCTACTTTTTCATTTGGTCCATTCTGCTTTTTAAGGCATTCTTCTCCACATTGATTTTTCAGATTTATTTTCCCTTTTGGGTTACTTTATTTTTAAAGGTGTTATTTTCTTCAGTAGTTTTTTGGTTCTTCTTTAGCAAATTTTTCATGATTTTCTTGCATCGCTCTTATTTCTCTTCCGAATTTCTCCTCTGCCTCTCTTACTTCATTTTCAAAATCCTTTTTGAGCTCTTCCATGGATTGAGACTATTGCATTTTTGGGGGCTTTGAATGTAGAAGTCTTGACCTTGCTATGTTCCTCTGCTTGCATACTTTGGTCTTCCTTTGATTGTAAGCCTTGCTCTTCCTCATCCAAAAAGATGAAAGAAAATGCCTTTTCACCAAGAAAGTAACTTTCTATATTCTTATTTTCCCCTTCTGGGGCTTTCTCTCAGCCAAATATTTGACTTTTGAACTCTTTATCAAGTGGAGGGTATAATACCCCAGCATTCAGAGGTTTTGTGCAGCTATTCTCTTAGATATCTATAGAGACATGTAAGTTCTCAGTTTCTCTGAAGTGAAAGAGTCAAGGGAGAGATGGTTACTCCTCTCCTACCCTGTATTCTGACCTGTGAGCAACTCCATGCACTCTTTTATGACCTGGAACTGAGCATAGGATTTCCTCTCCACAAGCACCTCCAACTCCACCATTCCAGATCTTCACCTCACCCCAGGACCTCCACTGAGACCGTGATCAGCTACTCGATTCCCCCAGGGTCTGTAGGTTGAAATATTTAGAAGTGGCTGCTGATTTTTCAGCGGCTGCCACTACCTTGGAGGTGAAGAGGTGGAGGTGAGGAAAAAAAATCTATCTTAAAGGGAAGTCCCTAAATATTTCTTCAGTTTTCAACATCTTGAGCTCCTAGCACAAGAGTGGAGCTAACAAACTTTAGGTGAAAGAGACCTAAATTCTTAGTCTGAAGTCTTTTCAGATCTGAGCTTCTGAAATTGAATGAAAGTACAGAAATAGGTACTGGCCATGAGCAAATCAATATTTCAATGTTAGAAGGCTTTTACAATAGCACAGATTGCTTGCTACGATGATATCTACCTATTTTGTATTGTTTGCAGTAGTGAAAAAGGAATAGATAGGAATGATGTGATGGTAGAAAAAAAATCCCGGGGATATGGATTGATTTACAACTCTCATCATAACTATGGAGAAAGTTTGAAGTCACTCATTTAATCTTTCTAGGCCTCTGTTTTCTCCTAGCTCAAATGAAAGGAGCCTAGTTGACTTTTTCTATTCTTTCCAGTTCTGAAATTCTGTAATCATTATTTAACAGTACTGAGTAATATTGTTTATAAAAGTCTAATATAGAAATTGAAGTATTATTTTTTCCCATGACAAATTTGTGAGGTAAGTACTGCTTGTAATTATTATCACTCACATTCTGTGGATGAGAAGACAAAGAATCAGAGAAGTTAGATAATGTGCCAAGGGTCACAGCAGTGTTTAATCAGGATTTAAAGGCAGGTCTTACTACTTCCAATCTCAGCACATTAACTATCATTTAATTCTGTCTCTATATTTGTGAGTACCTGAAAGTACAACAGTAAATGTTCTCTGACACTTTCATGGCTATGTTTTCATTTATCACCTGACTCAGCAAAACGATTTAATGGTACAAAAAAAAAATCTCCTTTTCAACATAAATAGGAAAAATTTCCACTGAAATTATATTAAGAATTATCCACAGGATTATAGAAAACACTCCAATTCAGGGAAAAATAATTACCTAGACAAGCCAACAGTTACAAAATATATTTTATTTTGTTCTTTATCCTCATAGTTGATTTTTCTATTGGAGTAAAATAAACACTTACGTACACTTTTGAAAAGTTAAATGCTACTTTTAAATTCATGGAAAAACAAAGAAAAAAAAACAGTGCAGCTACCTCCACTTATTTTCAGGAATACATTTTATTTTGTAGCATCATCTTTCACAAAAAATTAGAAAAAGGAAGAACGGTTTTATCCCTTGTTCATATTCTCACATTCTCACGTATATCCTCTGTCATTAAAGAAATACTTAAACAAAAAATATATTCTCAAATTTTATCCCATCTGTCCTTTGACTTATGAGCAAACATTTTCTTGAATAGGTTGAATAGGTATCATAAACCAGATCATAAGTGTGTGTGAGTGTGCATGTGTGTGTACATTCACACGTGTTTGCCTTACTGAAAGGGAAAGTAAGGGGTGGGAGGAAAGAGAGAGAGAGAGAGAGAGAGAGAGAGAGAGAGAGAGAGAGAGAGAGACAGAGACAGAGACAGAGACAGAGACAGAGAGACAGACAGAGACAGAGACAGAGAGACAGAGAGAGACAGAGACAGAGAGACAGAGAGACAGAGACAAGGAGAGAAGACAGACACAGAAACAGAGACAAAGATAGACAGAGACAGTCAGAGACATACAGAAACACAGAGAGACAAAGAGACAGAAACAGAGTCCCACCCAGAGAAAGAAACAGAAAGACACAGAAAGACACAGAAAAAGAGAGATAGCCAGGGTCAAAGAGATATAGAAAGAGAGAAGAGACCGTGGGATACAGAGAGAAGAGATAGCCATGGAAAGAAAGATAGAAACAGAGACAGACAGAGAAACAGAAAGAGAGAGAAGAGATGAACACAAAGGCACAGAGGGAGAAGAGACAAACAGAGATAAAGACAGAGAGAGAGACGCACCCAGAGAAACAGACAGAGATAGAGAGAAGAAGAAGAAGAAGAGAAATAAGAAGAGAGAGAGAAAGAAGACTTCAATGATAAATTCACCCTGAAGAATCACACTTATTAACATCTGATTTTATTCCCAATCATAAACTGAAAAAAAAAAAAACAGTACCACTCATATCATATTTTTACAGACTCAGTTTATGGGAATTAGCTAGGATCAATGGATAGTGTGCTGAGTTGAAGTTGTGAGGGTCTGGAGGTCAAATCTTAACTTTTCCACTTCTCTAACAAAGCTTCCACAAAGCTTTAGCCTTTGAAATTCAATATCAATATGGCTAGCATAGACATATATTTTGTGTGACTTACTTAGATAATAGATATCGTATTTCTTACTTTGTCAATGTGTGGGGGAAAGACTAGAGGAAGGTAGAGAATTAAAAAGTAAATATTTTTTTAATGCAAAAAATATTTTAAAAAGAAACTCAATCTCTTATAAAATAGGAATTGTAATACATATATTAAAGATGCTCAAGAGCCTACTATGCCTCACATACAGCATTAGAGTAGATGAGGTGGCATAGTAGAATGGATGATGGACCTGGAGACAAGATAGCTTGAGTTCAAATTCTGCTTATAACTGATCATGTGACTTAAACAATGTTTGCCTCAATTTCCACATCTGTGAATTTGGTATAATAATAGTACCTTCCCAGGGTTGTTGTAAGGACAATAAAGGACAATATTTTCAAAGTCTCTTGTACATTTTGGAGGTCTATATAAAATTATTATTGCTGCTGTCATATGATTTTGTCTTTCTTACTGGCGTCATTTGTTTATTTTTTTTGTTATCCTTCCTGATGTCAGTGAAATTCAAAGAAAACAATAATGATGTATAGAGTCATGTCATATATTCACCAATATAATTTCTAATCAACCAAAGAATACTAATTATATATTGAGTATAAGATATAATAATGAACTCCTTAGCTATATACACATATATGGTATATATGTGTATATATATATGTATATATATACACATATATATATAATGTGACAGATATATGACATACATGCATATAACATATTAATTTAAAAATATATAATAAATTAATATATGTATATGCATACATATCTATATGTATATACATACATATATACACACATATGCATGTGTAGAGTGAAACATAGACATACATATGTATGTATGCATACAGATATGTGTGTTTGTGTATATGTGGGGAAGTGTGTATGTATGTATGTATGTATGTATGTATGTATGTATGTATGTGTGTGTATGTGCATATATGGACTAGGCTCCAAGATGAGGGAATCAGAATATTAACTTGCTAACTTAGTTTTCTGCACTGAGCATTTCACATTTCCAACTCTATAATAACATTCTTTCTGCATTTTCAGTGCTTTAGAGTGTCATTTGATATTATGTTCAAAAAAACTTTACTGAATTTCTCAGTTTTCAAAAATTATTTTTGGTAACAAAGTTGAAATTTTGGAAATTGGGTAAAATTTTGTTTTATTATGATTAAGTAATATTTATTACTAAAGTTATTCTTTCAATTTAAAAGGTTGCATGGACTACACATCACTTTATGAAAGGAACACAATTTTAAAATAATTCTATTTTCTTAGTTACTTACTAAACAGTCTCTCCTGCCATAAATATAAAAGCTGGAAAATTAACATTCCAATAAAAAGCTGTTTCACTTTGTAATTTTAAATATGCTGCAATTTGCAATATTAAAATTCCCTAGTGTTTATTACAACATGAACTGTAACAGTGATATATTACCTGACATTTTAATTAACTTTATCTGTTCTTTAAATTTTTATTTTTGTATTTCCTTTAAGATTGATTTTTTCCTTTGCAAATAAAGACACTTAAATAACTATTATTTGACCCAAGAGAATCTACTACAAGTCATATTCCTCAAGGTCAATGAGAAAGAGAAAGTCTCCATATACACTGAAGTATTCCTAACATTATTTTGGGGTTATCATTGAACTGGAAACAAAGATGGGTACCACTGGGGTGGGACTAAATAAATTGGGGCCCATGGCTTAACATAACATTACTTTATTGTAAGAAATAACAAGCCTAATTATGCAGTCTAACATGAACAGATGAAGAATGAATTGAGCAGATCCAGAAAAACAATGCATACAATGAAGAAAAGAGCATAAAAGAAAGCAATAACCATAAAATAATGCAATCTGAATATTGAAAAAATATATCTAGTTCCAAATAAAGGATACAAAACAAATCTCCTTTTATTCCTTTTCAAGATTGCACTCCACAAATATAAAAGAGCATGTAACATCAGATTTTTTGATATGCTAAAATGTTTTTCTGATATTAGCCTCTTACTTTATTTTTCTATTCTTCCCTTTTCCTTTTTTTCCTGTGGGAGAGAGTAAGAGGAAGAATATGGGACAAACATAATCAATGTAAAAAAAAGAACAACAAAATGCAATAATCTCCTTTCTCCCCTTTTGAGTAAGTGATTCTTTTTCCTATTTCATGTTTAACTTCTTTACCATCAAGTAGTTAGTGGGGCATTTTTGAGGGGGAGGGGACTCATTAATAAAATGTCCTCTAAAAATTTTTATCTATTCTCTCCTGGTTCTTTTTTGTTTCTTCTATCCCCTTTCCTCTGTCTCCCCCTTTCTCCTCTCTTCTCTTGTATCTAATCAAATATTCTTCCCTTCCTTTACCTACCCTCTTTTCATTTCTATTTTTCTCTCCTAAAAGGGAGGCTGAAAAAATTTTGATTAGTCCCAACTATCTATGATAAGCCTGATCTTTATCATCTAGCTAAGAAGATTATTGAGAAGTTTGAGGTAATGAATATAAAATATCATGAAATGCTACCCCATTTGTCCCAAAAATCTCACTGCAGCATTAAACTGTAATAACTTTAAAAGTATAAATGGTGCTAACTTACCAAAGGAAAATAAGGAAAATTTAATTATTATTATTTTATATATTTTTTCAATTTACCAGAATTGAAGACCCTGTTATTATGTATACAACTATTTCCAAATGCTAATGTTGCAGTCATCATGCTTGCCATTTTTGGTCACTTTACTAGACTTTTGTCACCTCAAATACCCTTTTTCTTCTGGGATCCATCAAAATGTCTTATATACAACAAAACCTGTTACATTCCCCATGGAAAGAGACAGAGGATAAGCCATGTATTGAGGAATTTGGAGCTATTGGATCTTGACAAATCTTTTAAGAAGTTTAGTAGGAGAAGCAGGGTAAAAAAGCAGTTAAGCAAAACAGACAAGTCAAAGAAAGTCTTTTGCTTTGTTTCCTTGAGGATTGAGGAGATCAGACATGGCTCTAGGCATATTTGCAGATGTACCAGTGTGTAGGGAGAGACTGAAGAAGTATCAGAGAGAGGGAAAGATTCCTAGAACAAGGACCTTGAAAAGTCAGGAAGAGATGAGAAAAAAATCACAGTTAAAGGAATATGTTTAGGAGAGGATGAGAACAAATGGTGCTTCTGAGAAGGATACAGTGTGAACTCTCACCTTTTTCCCATGTCCCAGAGAACTTATTATTAAGAAAATCTCCTTATCCTATAAGTTCCCATCAGATATCCTTCCCCAGAGAGAGAATTGATGAGTATGAGTGCAGACTGAAGGATATGTTTTGTTTTGTTTGGTTTGGTTTTTCTTTAGTGCTGTTAACTTCTTTTTTCAACACAACTAATACTGAAATATGTTTTTCACTATTTCAAATATATGTTTGATATTGCATTACTTGACTTCTCAAGGTGTGAAAAAGAAATGGGTGGAAAGTGGGAGAATTTGGAATTCAAAATTTAAAACAAATTAATGTTAAAAAATAAACATATTTTAAAGACTATTTGTGGACTTTAACCTATTTTTAAAAACCGTAGACTACTTCTTTTCTTTTACTGATCAAATGGCTTCTCCTCATTGGAGAACTTCAAGCAAGGGATGAATGATGACCTTTGGTATGCTGTAGTGGGGATCCTTGAATCCTTCCTCAGTTACTGGTTGGAATAGATTAATGCTGAGGTTCCTGTCAGCTCGGAAAAATCTATGTTCTAAGAGTACATTAAGGTCTACTCATTTGGCATCACGAACTTGCTCACTTACTCTTATGTTATTCTATTGCTGTATGCATATCCATTCCAGGATATGCTTCCAGGGAATGGAAGAAGAAAAAGAAGATGAAGAAGAAAGAGAAGGAGAAGGAGAAGAATAAGAAGAAGAGGCAACATTTTGTATTGTTTAGAGCGCTAGCCCAGAGTTGGAAAGTTCAGCCACCACGTACAGGAAGCCATCACCTTTTACCTCTGTTGTCACGAACCTATTTATAATAATATTTACTTATTCATGTACATACTGATGATCCCCAGTGAAATATGAGTTTAGTTAGGACATGAAGTTTTCTCTTCTTATCTTCATATTCCTAGTGCCCGTTCAATGGTAGGTATTTAATATATGCTTGCTGATTACCTGTTTTTTTGGGCCAGTCATTTAACCTGTCTGATCCTCAGTGTCTGGTGGCATAAAATGTGGGTAATAATTATTTTACCTTCCTTCAGGTTTTCTATGAGGTTCAAAGGAGATAATAAAAAGAAATCAATTTGAAAACTTCAAAACACAATTTAAATGCCAGACATTTATTTTCAAAAGGTTGAAATTAGTTAATGAAAAACAATGATAAAACTGAAGAATTAAAACTAGTTATAGATTGATCCTAAACTTTGTCAATTCTCCTTATGATTTCATTTATTCAAATATTTTATTAAATGACTCTGTGAAATTATTCTGTTTCTAACAATTTAATAAAATAAGATGTCAAATAGCAGAGCATAAAGAACACAGAAATATAAAGTAATTTTCAGTTAAGTCTGGGTTTCATCTTTCACTCACAAGAACTTTAATATGACTCTAGCATCCAAAGACACAGCACAGATCTTTTCTGGGAATGGAGACCATATGTTTGTGGAATTTATGGGCTATAGGCCCATGTCATAGGTAACAGTAATCATGGTATTTATCAAAGGTTTTTTTTTCCTCCCCTACAAAAAGAGCCATGTGTCTATTCTCCACTTCAGTTGCTTCAAATAAGAAGTGATTAGAAAATTAAAAGTTAAAATTTCAAGGATGAAGGAGCAGGCAAAAAAAGTATTAATCTATTTCCAGCTGAGTTCATGTAACAAGGCAGTCTGCCTTTGAAGTAAGCAAAGAGTCTATCCTTAGGGAGAAGAGAATGATAAATACAAAGGCAGGTTTGAAATGTATCTCCCTTCTAAGGGAATATTTATTTTTTTAAAATTACCAATTTTTCATCAAGTGAGAATAAAAAGGTACAAATCATGCTCTGAAGCTAATATGATCTTGAAGTACTCAGGGTGAAGTGGTATAAAGTCTTCATCTTTCGTTAAGTCATTCTTCCACTTAGAACAAAATAAAATCCAGTTAAGAAGGGTAATATGCCCCTAGCTCAAATTCTATGGGTGTATTAATATTTTTTCATTGAAGATATTTAGGATCTGTTAAAATATTTGTATAAATATACAGTTAATCCTCTCAATATTTAACCTACTTGATATCGAATAACAAACTGCCACTAAATGTTGAAAATATCCAGATGCTTTGGATATGTGGATAAATGTGTGTGTATATTTATGTATGTATATATATATATGCATATACATGTATATGTGTGTGCATATGTGTACACATGCATGCCTGTATTGTGTGTCTGTATACATATGCATATATGTATATATATGCATACATATGTGCGTATGTATGTGTGTGAGCATGTGTATATATACATATGTATATGTACACACACACATACACACACACACACACACACACACACACACACATATATATATATATATATATATATATATATATATATATATATATATATATATATATATGGCTTCCATTCTCAGTTTTCATTGCTTTCCCCCGGTATGGGGTAATGATAGAGAAATAAAATTTTTAAAGAATGAGTATCTAAATTAAGATTTAAACAGGTAGAGGTTTAAAAGGTAAAAAAGTTGTTGAGTCATTTTTCAGTCATATTTGACTTTTTGAAAACCCATTTGATGCTTTCTTAGCAGATAATGGAGTGGTTGGCCATTGCCTTCTCCAGTTCATTTTACAAATAGGAAAATGAAGGAAACAGGATTAAGAGACTAGCCTAGGGTCCCATAGCTAGTAAACATCTGAAGTCAAATTTGAATCCAAGAAGAAGAGTCTTCCTGAATCCAGACCTAGTACTCTCTCCATTGCTCAACTTAGCAACACAAGTAGAGATAGAAAGATGATATTCCATTCTGCAAAGATATGGAAAGGTGAAAACATGGGATAGGTTTAAAAAACAGGGAGTCCTTCAACATCCAACAAATTGTTTTCTTTTCTTTTTTATTTTATGTGTAAAGCACTTCTGGCACTGGGGGAGGTGCTTGTGGAAATGGATAGTTTAAGACAAAATATGTCATCCTTCATTCAGTTTACTATAATTATAATACATAAACAGACAAGCAAATCTCTCTGTCTCTGCTTCTCTTCCTGTCTCTACTTCTCTCTCTGTCTCACTGTCTCTATTTCACTGTCTCTCTCCATCTCACTGTCTCTCTCTCTGTCTCCCTCTGTCTCTTTCTGTCTCTATCTCTGTCTGTGTGTGTGTGTGTATGTGTGTGTATTCACCAATACTACAAGGTCAGTTCATTTGAGAGTTACAAAATGGAGGCCAAAATAAGGTTCAAGATGAGCAGGTAATTACTAATAGGGAAAAGCATGACAATGAGGTTACTTGTGGATGGTTCTTTAAAGGACAGGTAAGAATTCAAAAGTATCAGAAAGATACTCCCTATATAGAAAATATGGAAATTTATGAAGTATATTTCTGGAAGACATATTAGGAAGAGACTAGTTGAACTTGAGTCAAACATAGAGTGACTTTGGAATTTAACAAATTTGGCCCATACTCAATGGAGGAACCTCTCAAAAATACCCAAATCAATTAATCATCTAATCTTCATTTGAAGACCTCCAATAAGAAGCAGTGGTAGTTCCTAAGGCATTTATATGAAATTTTGGATCATTAAAATTTTTAGGAAAGTGGTATTGTTCAATTGTTTGCATCTCTCCAAAATAATTTTTTTGGTCACTTCAAACTTCTGTTCCTCATTCTGTATCAGAGATCAAGTGGAATGTGAAATAGTCTGGAAAGATCAAGTGACAAAATTCGGGAAGGGTTAAACATTAGGATTCAGAATTCAAATTTACTCAGATGATGCAGGTGAAAGACAATGAAATTTTCTAATCAAATGTGTTTTTTTGCCCAAATCTATTAATAAGTAAGATTATTTTGACATTCTATATCTGAAGAATTGAAGAAAAAAATAGACATAAAAATAGCTTATAGGAAGTTATTGCCCAAAAGTGGGGATGGGGACCTATAATAAAGTGAACAATTTTAGTAGTTTAATGTGTTAGAGAGAACTTAAGATCATTAATTGAGGTTACTAAGTATTTAAATGAAGAGAGTGCTGAAAATAGAGTCAGGGATACGTTCAACTCTTGCCTTAGACTTTTAAATAATATGACTGTGAGCAACAAACTTAACCACTATCGGCCTCAGTTTCCTTATGTATAAAATGAAGGTATTAGGCTGAATAGCTTCAAAGGTCACTTCCAACTGTGAATCTATGGTTCTATGATCCTAAGATAATTCTGGCTTTTCTGTTTGTGTAATGGGAGTTAGAAATCATCTCAGCCCATTGATGGGCCTCAGATTGAGCTATTGACAGAGGCTTGATGAGGGGAGACTTGTTTCCTATGATGGTCCACACTTTTTGCTGATTGCTAATGAGGGACTGGGTCATGCCCTCCAGCTTTGAAAAGGGTATATATGCTCTGAGATGAGGTTTGTCTTTGGGGCTTAGTTTTTTGAAGAAATTTTGTGTGCCAGTTGAGATGCAGGGCAGCTATTTTAGAAGTCTCCCCCACCCTCCCCCTCCAGACTTTGAGAACCCAGATGTTGGTGTTTCTCTCTTGAGTAACGATGTATGTATTACTTATAGTCACATAGTTGGAAGCCCTATCTGTTGGTCCTGCTTGTATTTTCTGTGCTGTTATATGCATCAAAGTAAGATTGTTTTCCCCTCTTAAAGTTGCTTTTCTTTCAGAAAAGCAGATCTAAGAACCTGTGCAGAAGGCCCACCTGGGTGCCAGGGTAGTTGCTCTTACAACTTGCTGCCTGTGTTACCTCAGATAAGGGTACTCTTAGCTTTTCTAGGCCTAGGTATCTTCAGTTATAAAATAAACTTAGCAGAATACATTGACTTCTTACATTTTTTTAAATTTTAAATTCATTGCCTGTGAAATTTGAATTTAGACTTCACTATGAAATTGTTGAAAGAGCTATTGGATTTAGAAAATACAGATCTTGATAATTTGTTTTTATGAAAAAGAATCCAAAATAATTCCAAGATTATAAACATCATTGACAGAATGAGTGGTGGTTCCACATGGAGAAATATTTAAGTCTGATTAAGAAGAACAATTAGGAAGAAATATGGCATGTTTGTTATTGAATATTATAAGTCTAAGATTCTACTGGGAATTCATGGCAGATATGCCTTTTAGGCAGTTAAAGATAGGATTCTGGGGCTCAGAAGATCTATTTTTAAGTTTTCCATGTGGATGGGATATTGAACTCTAAGAAAATCATATTAACAAGGAAGGGTATATAAAAATAAAAAAAAATTAAGGACAAATTCTGTTATTCACATTAAAGGGTTCAAAAGAGCATGAGAAGTTGGCAAGGAAGACAGAAGAATATGCATGCCGTGGTAGTAGGAGAACAACGAGCGAGCAGTGTCTCTGAAAACCAAGGAGACAAGTGTCTAGTAGAGGATTCACCAACAATGACTAAAGCCACAATGGTAAATGAGGATGTGTACTAAAATTGAAAGACACAGAACTTCTTGTTTAAGAAGACATGATTCATAGGTAAAAGACGAGTTTGAGTAATGTGCCGTGCAAAGAAAATGGATTGCATGGAGTTGTGGAAAAAGAAGATGGTGAGGAAATGAAGCAATCAAGAGTAGTCTTTCTTTTTAGAAGTTTAGTAGACAAATATAGGAGAAAAATATGTTAATATCTGTACTTGATTAATCCATGTAACTAATCTTCCTGTCTAGTTAATAGAACTGTTGCTGTATATAGTAAATATGTTACAAATTACACATAAAAAGGTTTCCATGTTACCTTCATTTAAGAAATACTACAACTATAGTGGAGGCAAGTATTACATTTTTCATTACCCCACCATCTGATTCTCATTTACTATTTGCTCTGATTTCTTTCAGCCCCTCAGCATGTGAGTTGACAAGCTGCTTTTCAATTAACCTTCAAATAATAGGAAATATTTAGTTAGCAAACATTAGGGGATTGTATACACTGACATATTCACCTAGAACATCTCAGGGACTTTATTTTATATCCATAAACCATTAACAGTTTTAGATTCATTAAAACATATTACTTGCAATAATTTGTTATAGGCCAGCCTCATTCTACTGCAAGTAGGTTTTTTTTTTTAACAATTCAAAGATATATAGATCTTTTTAAAAATTGTGGGATTATCTTTTTTATTTTTTACTACAGCCTCAAGCCTTATGTTATTATTCAATTTTTAATTCATATCTATTGAAATAAGAAATATTTGAGCAATAAGTATATGTTTTTTAATGTATTCACAGTTGTACAACTCTTCTTTTATTAAAGCAAGGTATGGAATGAAGTTTGAATAAAGTCATTATTTCTGGGTGGATTGATTATAAAAATAAGTATGTATACACACAAATGTATATATCAGCTGATTAAAGACTTTTATCACTTTATTTATGATCTATTTACCATTAAGAAAATATTAAACCAAAATTTTTAAATGACTACCACCCCCTCAATGCATTACAATTAAATATATTTATTAATTAATTTAGAAGCAGATGTTCAATCATCTTCTGCCTCCTTTGAGACAGGAAACATTGCTAAGAAATTAATGTGTCATTTTGTCCTTTAGACATCTTTTTCTACAACCTAATATGAGAAGTAGTGTGCATGTAGATATCTTACATCACATTTCATATAAATGGTGTTCAACTCCCCACTTTGCCTATGACTACCTATGCGATATTGCATAAATCACTTCATTTCCCACAATATCAGGTTTCCGTAAGTGTAGAATTGCAGGATGGCTAAGACCTCTTTCATCTCGGTCTGTTATCCTATGACCCTTGGTTCTAGCTTTCAAGATTCCAAACCACAGCAATTAAAGATAATCTTACCTATTTTCATTTTATTTCTAATTTTCATGGGATTAAAGAGCCCACAGTTCTGAAATGGAAATCCTTGCATCAAAACAGATCACTAATGTAGTGAACATATAAATAACAGAATGGAAAATTAACATTATTGGGAAAAAGGAAATTCTCTCATGTAAGAGGACCTATAGAATGAAAGGGGGAAAATTAGTATTATAGAAGTTATCAAAAGGTAAATAAGGACTTTGCCTGATTGATTTAACTCTTGATATAATGCCTAAATTTTTAAAATGTTAACTTAAAAGTCTCTTTGAAGCCCAAAATATCATTGAGTCTTAGTAGCATGTTTATTTGTAAATGGTTGGCTTTTAGAGGACTGGCAGGTGCCAATGATTTGAATAAAATTGGTGGACAAAACAATTCTTACTAAGATAATCATGCCTGAGTGATAAAATTTTAGTCGTATTAAAGAGTTCAAAAAAGCATTAGAAATTGGCAAAGAAGATAGAATATGGATACAGTGGTAGTAGGAGAACAACAAGAGCATGGTGTCTCTGAAAACCAAGGAGACACGTGTCCAGCAGAGGATTCATCAACAATGATTACATTGTTGGTCCTCCTCATATAATATTGGAAAAAAGCATTATTTCATTTTTCCTACTTTATGTGGTCCTACTTTTTTTCAACCCAGAGTGAATTTCACAATACTAATGATTTTCCCTGGAATTGCTTTCATGTCACAAGTAAAACTCTTGGCAAATATCATCAGCCAAGGGTCTTATCTTTAAACAATGGCCTTGGTTATAGACTTCTAATCCCCACAATAATTCCTCCCAACCCACTTTTCCAATTGTGTCAAGAGCAGCATTAACAACTTCCAAGGGGATTTATCTTAAATAATCCCTGCCCTGGAAAGTCTTAAAGTAGTATGTGTTTGAAGGATATGCAGCTTGAAGAAAAACAAACAAACGAATGAATGAACAAACAATCAAACAAACAAATACATAAAGAAGCAAAAATCAAAATATATAAATCCTCCTTTTTCTTCCTAGAAATTGAGGAAACATTTCTTTCAGATAGCAGAACATCAATTCCTTTTTCTTGACTATTTAAAAGCTGATAGTCTATACAACACCAACCACTTTTTTTGTAATTGTCTATAAAACAATTAGGAAGGGTGGATTCAATTTTCAACATATGATGTTATCTATCGAATATCATAAACATTTTAACTATGCGATGTTGGGATTGGAAGCTCAATTCCGTGTGGACGGTCTCGGGCGGGTAAAGGTGGGACTTCTAAATCTTAGAGTCTTACGAGGCCCTCCATGAACAGCGGGGATTCGAGAAGGTCAGACTGAGCTAGCTCGGCTAGCTCGGGTATTTCCGCCTCTCCCTGGGAGATACGTGATGGGTGGAGTCTCCCTGCCCTCGAGATTGTCCCGGATCTGGGCACACTATTGTTACCTAACAGCACGGTATTTAGATGCAAACTATGCGGCTGAAGGTTAAGTAGGATTGAGGAAGCCTGAAAGCGCTCTTAGCACGTGAGGAGCCAAGAGGACAGTAGGCTCCGCTTCTCTTCTTTCCTCTCTCCCCTCCCCCTCTCTCCCCGCTTGTACTTCTACTTCCAATCCCTTAAGATCTTAGCCTCCTTAGGAAATCTCCCCCTCTTCCTCCTAAGGAAGACCCCCCTGCACTTGTAACCTAGACCCTGTAATAAAGCTCAACCCTTGTTCGACTCTGGAACGTCCTTTCTCTCATATGAGCATCCGGCGTGGCTAGCCGAAGACCTCGGAGGTGAGGTAAGAAGACTCGGGTAGCCCACACAGGCCTCTAGGCCTGGCAGTGCATAAGGTATTTTGTGTAGATAGATAGATAGATAGATAGATAGATAGATAGATAGATAGATAGATAGATAGATAGATAGACAGAAAGATAGATAGACAGACAGATAGATTTGCCACTCTGAAATGTTACTAGCCACATATACATTTTAAGTAAATTAAACAATAAACAACACCAAAACCACATAAAAGTAACTTTGAAAAATCATTTGAAGGACAGCATATTTAACCAAATATTAAAGGCATATTTTGTTATTGAAAAGATACATTATTTTGGGTTAGAAATGAGTCAAAAATCTGAGAATTCTTTAAAAAAATCTTATCTATCCATATTTCCATTCTGTCAATATGAACTCTTATGGAGTGATGGGTAGCAGATAAGCCATGGAGTAAGGAAGAGCTGGTTTCAAAAGCCTGTTTATGGCATATATTAACTATGTAATGTCACTTTAATTGTAAGTGCTACAACAGTTTTCTGAGGTTACAACTTGCACAGGACAGCAAGAAGTTCTCACAATGATGATCTCTCATGTCAAAATGCTGTTCCCTTTTCTCTCTCTTTTTACTGTACACATATATGAGTGTATACAGATACATATATTCGTATACATGCATGTATATATAATTACATACATACAGAAATCTCTATCATCTATATTTCTAATGTGTTCCTAACTCTGTCATTATTCTCCACTCTATGCTCAATGTATCAATCATTTTTCAAAGCTTACAATATTGCTTTATCTTATATTGTTAGATATATTGCAATGGACTTCTAGCTAATCTCCCAGATTTAAGCTCCTCCATTTGTTTTTTGTTTTTTTTTTTTTTTTTTATTAAATTTATTTATTTAACTTTTAACATTCATTTTCACAAAATTTTGGGTTACAAATTTTCTCCCCTTTTATCCCCTCCCCCCCCAAACACCAAGCATTCTAATTGCCCCTATGACCAATCTGCTCTCTCTTCTATCATCCCTCTCTGCCCTTGTCTCCATCTTCTCTTTTGTCCTGTAGGGGCAGATAGCTTTCTATACCCCTTTACCTGTTTTTCTTATTTCCTAGTGGCAAGAACATTACTCGACAGTTGATCCTAACACTTTTGAGTTCCACCTTCTTTACCTCCCTCCCTCTCCACCCCTTCCCTTTGGAAGGCAAGCAATTCAATATAGGCCAAATCTGTGTAGTTTTGCAAATGACTTCCATAATAGTTGTGCTGTATAGGACTAACTATGTTTCCCTCCAACCTATCCTGTCCCCCATTACTTCTATTCTCTTTTGATCCTATCCCTCCCCATGAGTGTCGACCTCGAATTGCACTCTCCTCCTCATGCCCTCCCTTCTATCATCCCCCCCACCCTGCTTGTCCCCTTATCCCCCACTTTCCTGTATTGTGAGATAGGTTTTCCTACCAAAATGAGTGTGCACTTTATTCTTTTCTTTAGTGGAATGTGATGAGAGTAGACTTCATGTTTTTCTCTCACCTCCCCTCTTTATCCCTCCACTAATGAGTCTTTTGATTGCCTCTTTTATGAGAGATAATTTGCCCCATTCAATTTCTCCCTTTCTCTTCCCAATATATTTCTCTCTCACTGCTTGATTTCATTTTGTTTTAAAGATATGATCCCATCCTATTCAATTCACTCTGTGCACTCTGTCTCTGTGTATGTGAGCGTGTGTGCATGTGTAATCCCACCCAGTACCCAGATACTGAAATGTTTCAAGAGTTACAAATATTGTCTTTCCATGTAGGAATGTAAACAGTTCAGCTTTAGTAAGTCCCTTATGACCTCACTTTGCTGTTCACCTTTTCATGGTTCTCTTCATTCTTGTGTTTGAAAGTCAAATTTTCTTTTCAGCTCTGGTCTTTTCATCAAGAATACTTGAAAATCCTCTATTTCATTGAAAGACCATTTTTTCTCCTGAAGTATTATAGTCAGTTTTGCTGGGTAGGTGATTCTTGGTTTTAGTCTAAGTTCCTTTGACTTCTGGAATATACTGTTCCATGCCCTTCGATCCCTTAATGTAGAGGCTGCTAGATCTTGTGTTATCCTGATTGTATTTCCACAATACTTGAATTGTTTCTTTCTAGCTGCCTGCAGTATTTTCTCCTTGACCTGGGAACTCTGGAATTTGGCCACAATGTTCCTAGGAGTTTCTCTTTTTGGATCTCTTTCAGGCGGTGTTCTGTGGATTCCTTGAATATTTATTTTGCCCTCTGGTTCTAGAATTTCAGGGCAGTTTTCCTTGATAATTTCATGAAAGATGATGTCTAGGCTCTTCTTTTGATCATGGCTTTCAGGTAGTCCCATAATTTTTAAATTGTCTCTCCTGGATCTATTTTCCAGGTCTGTTGTTTTTCCAATGAGATATTTCACATTATCTTCCATTTTTCCATTCTTCTCTCTTTGTTCTGTGATTTCTTGGTTTTGCATAAAGTCATTAGCCTCCATCTGTGCCATTCTAATTTTGAAAGAACTATTTTCTTCAGTGAGCTTTTGAATCTCCTTTTCCATTTGGCTAATTCTGCTTTTGAAAGCATTCTTCTCCTCATTGGCTTTTTGAACCTCTTTTGCCAATTGAGTTAGGCTAGTTTTAAAGGTGTTAATTTCTTCAACATTTTTTTGGGTCTCCCTTAGCAGGGAGCTGATCTGCTGTTCATGCTTTGACTTCATGTCTCTCATTTCTCTTCCCAGCTTTTCCTCCACCTCTCTAACTTGATTTTCAAAATTCTTTTTGAGCTCTTCCATGGCTTGAGCCCATTGGGTGGGCTGGGACACAGAAGCCTTGATTTCTGTGTCTTTGCCTGATGGTAAGCATTGTTCTTCCTCATCAGAAAGGAAGGGAGGAAATGCCTGTTCGCCAAGAAAGTAACCTTCTATAGTCTTATTTCTTTTCCCTTTTCTGGGCATTTTCCCAGCCAGTGACTTGACCTCTGAATATTTTCCTCACACCCACCTCACCTCCTGATCCTCCCAGCCCGTGTTTGTGGTCTGAGATTCAAATGCTGCTTCCAGCCTCAGGGCTTTTGGCGGGGGCAGGGCTGCTATTCAGTATGAGATTATGATCTGGTGCTGAGATCGGGGCAGGGCCACCTCTCAGGCTCAGTTCCCTCAGGGGGTTTATGCGCAGACCTTCCACAATGGATTCAAGCTCCCGTCCGCTTGGGGAGCCCCTGTCTGCAGCTGCCTCTCAGCTTCTACCTCCCGGGGGGGGCCTGAATTATGGGGGCACCCCACTCCCCTCTCGACCCGCCAAAGAGACTCTCTCACCCACCCCTGTCACCTGTGGGTGGAGGGACTTGTGCGGCCACTGGAGATCCCGTCCCTGAAGCCTGCTCGGATCTGTTTCTCTCGGTGCCGCAGCCGTGGCCGCAGCAGGTCTGGGCTGGGCTTTGTGTCTGCAGCGCGACGGACCTTTTGCGAGAGGTTTGCAGATCCCTCTGTGGGTGGAGGGACCCGCGTGGCCGCTGGAGATCCTGTCTGTGAAGCCTGCTCGGATCTTTTCCTCTCGGTGCCGCGGCCGCGGCAGGGCTGCACTCAGCTCCCAGTCCCGGCGCCCAGTCCGCAGCGCGAAGGACCCCCCGCGAGAGGTTTGCAGGTCTCTCTGGAACAGAAATCTCCCTCGCTCCTATGTTCCGTGGCCTCTGGGTGCGGAATTAGCCGTGAGTTACTTCCCTGTAGCCATTCTATGGGTTGTGGGTTCAGAGCTATGTGTATGTGCGTCTTTCTACTCCGCCATCTTGGCTCTGCCCCCTCCATTTGGTTTTGAGGGCAGAAATAGACTTTTCCATGAATGTTATCTGTTATTTGCCTCTTTACACAAAAATCCAGACAAACTTGAGTTCTTTATTCCTCCCACTTGACACCCATATTTCTGTTTCTATGTCTTTCCTTCATGGATGGAGTCCTATCCTTTCTCTTCTTTGCCTCAAAGATCCCATTACTTTCTTCAAAAATCAGCTTAATTATCTCTTTTTGCACAAACCCTTTGTTGACCTTATCTCTAATATCAGTGCAAGTTCTGTAACAGTACTCATTCTTTTTTGTGGCTTTTGTATTAACAGTGTCAATTCCAGTATGTCACATAATAGACATTCAAGAAATAGTTGTGAATATTATGTGAATTTTATAGAATTCATTTTTATGTAACATGGAATATGTATATATAGCTGACCTAAGAGTCCAGAAGATAAAAGTTCAAGCTTTACTTCACATATGCTATCTGTGTAATTCAGGGAAAATCTGTTAACTTCTCAATGTTCCTGGAAACTTTAAAAGTTTGATTTACAGAACAGGCACTGACCTACATGTATAAAATATATTTCATTATCTGTGATCACTTATTCCAGTTCAGTTACCAGTGGAATCCATACAAGGTATTAGTGAAACATAGATATTTATCATTATAATTAGTAGGCAAAAACTCAAAATTCTTAGTGGAAACAAAAGAAAGTCCTTTTTCCCATATTTTTATAAGCACTATGGTAACCACCAGGAGTACTAAAATAAACTGAAAGAAAATCCCTTTCTCAAGTACCTTGCAATCTATCAAGGGAGACAATATGCAAACAAATATACACAAAGCGGCAATAAATAGGAAATGATTAACAGAGGGAAAGTATGAGAATTAAGAGAGGTCAAGTAATGTATTTTTTTTTTTGTTGAAAAGTTGGAAATGTAATGGGATTTAAAGGAAGTCAGTGAAGTCAATATGGAGAGTTGAGGAGGCAAAGAATTCTAGGCCTGGGGAGATTTACTGAAAATGTCCAGAGCTGAGAGATGAAGTGTCTTGTTCATGGAATAACCAGGGTATGAGTAGTGCTAGATGAAAGAGTAATCAGAGGATTAATGCCAGGTAAAATGATCACTCACATAAGAATTTAGATTTTTTGCTTCCCTGGGAACAAAGATTTTAGATGTCACAATATATGCCAGAAAGATTCCTAAAAGAAAACATTTGCGAGTTCATATTTTGTCACTAGAGTACACAGTAAATTTATGTGATCCTTCCCTAACATGACTCAGTCAATTGCTCATTTGTAAATGTATAAGAGAGGCAATGATTCAGAGTGGATATTGTCTTGGGTTGGAGGTCAAGAAGATTAGTATACAAAAACCCTGATATTCACTTAAGCCATGGAGGCAATTTCATAATGGAAGGATCATTGAATTGGGATTGAATAATCTGGATTTGATTTCAGCTGTACTGCTTACTAGCCATAAAACCTTGTGTAAGTGATGCATCCTTGCAAAACTTCAGTTTCCTTATGTATGAAATGAGAGTATTTATTATTTCTCTATTGGAAGTAATTATGAGAAGAGCTTTCCATTTTCAAATCTATGATACTCTTTTAGACTCAATTTCTTCATCTGGATGATAATAGTTATATAACATCACACAGGACTGTTAAGAAGATCAAATGAGGTAATGTATTTAAATTGCTGTGAAATCTTTAAATTATTATGTAAATAAAACAACAAAATATTCAATAATAGGACCTAATCAGTCCTAAAAATAATTTGCAGATTGCTCCCAAAATATTAGTTCAGAATTAAAGCAAGCTCACTGCTAAGTTGTTTCCTTTACTATATCTTTCTCATGTGTTGTTTAAGCAGAATGCAGTTTATGATTTTGATCATCCCCAAAGGCAAATAGACTTTTCTGTGACTCATTCGAATGAAGGGAAGAGAAACATGAAGACTTCTTCAAATGTCTTTGAAAGTAATATTTTACTCTACACTTCTGATTTAGACTGATATCACAGGAAGAAAAAAATGAGTCAGACTACATGCAAATGCCCAATCAGTGTTGTGATATATGTCTTTTTTCCATTAAAATCACTTAGAGCTTCCATTTAATGACCATGAATTAAAATAAATACAAACACCTAATCATGCGGTACATCAAAGTTTCATGGACACCAAAGGGACCTCAGAAGTGATCAAGTATAAGCCTCTCACAAATGAGGAAATAGAAGTCCAGATGGTTAAATGAGGTGCCTCAGATCACCCAGTAGAAAAGATCCAATGGATGTCTGGATCCAGTTCCTCTGACTCCAAAACAAATGTTCCTTCAACCACACAACACTGCTTGTTTCATTCTTGGTATGTGATTATTATATCAATTAATTGGCTCTTTCTCATGTGACAAACACAGAATGATTACAGCAATATTGACATTAAAGACATTATTAACATTGAAATCATCCAGGATAAATTGAAAAATAAAACCAAGAACTATTTAAACATTTTTAATAAAAATAGTCATCGATATATGTTAGAATTAGCTAGATACTTCAGAGTTATATCAATTATTCTATAAACAGTCAACCAGTAAGCATTTAGCAAGAGTGCACTATGTATCAGGTGGTGTTCAAAGTGCTTTGGACATAAAAAAAAAAAAAAACTACAATAGACAACCCTTGATTTCAAGAAGCTCGCAGTCTGATGGGGGAGAAAGTATGCAAACAGCTATGTAAAACAAACAAACTATGAATTAAAAACAAAGTTTAGGAAAATTCTTCTTGTAGAAGATAGTATTTCCAACTGGCATTTGAAGAAGTCAAGGTAGAGGAGGAGAAGAAGAGAGAGAGAGAGAGCAAGAGAGAGAGAGAGAGAGAGAGAGAGAGAGAGAGAGAGAGAGAGAGAGAGAGAGACAGAGACAGAGACAGAGACAGATGGAGACAGAGAGAAAGAAAAAGAGACAGAGACAGAGAGACAAAGACAAATACACAGAGAGAAACAGAGAGACAGACAGAGACAGAGACAATGAGAAAAACACACAGTGAGAGACAGAGAGAGAAGGAACCTGGGAAAGAACATAAAAACTCACTGCAGCAATGGGGGACAGCCAATGCAAAAGCATAGAGAGAAGAGACTGATCTCCATGACTGAAGAATACCAAATAGTCCAATATTGTTGTATTGTAAAGTGTTTAGAGGTAAATTTAAAAAATGCAATGATAGGTACTAGGTCATGAAATTTATAAGTTACAAATGGCTTTTATATATGATCCTAGAGGCAATAGAAAATCACTGGAGTTTATTTAGAATAGGGGAAGGGTATTACGTACTTTGTTTTATATCTTCAAAAACTTCCAAAAGGAAAAATTAAGGTATTTTCCTAATCAGCTTATTACTATGACATATCACCAATATCTTCACCATAGAATATTTATCTAGCACTATTTATTAAAGATTATTTAGAAGGAATGGATCATATATATATATACATATATATGCACACATACCATCTATATATACATATACATATATATGCCATCTATATATATATACACATATGTACTGTCTATATATGCATATACATATGTATATATAAATGTGCATGTATGCATACACATATACACATACACACAGACAGCTGCATATGTATGTATATATGAAAATATAGTTGAAAATATGTGACAGTCATGAAAGAATATGGATAAGTTCTAAAATGTATTCATAGATCCATTAAAGTATCAAAATAAGTATTTTCATACTACATAGTTTTAAATGCTTCTATGCAAACTTCAATGAACATCACACATTCGCATTTTTAAATTTTTTCTTAAATTACTAAGTGTATGAAGTTTAAAGAATTGGTTTGATGGAAGCACGAGAATGCTGGTAAATCTTAGCAACAGACTTTTCAGGAAGAAAAGTGTGCCTGCAATATTTTAATTTTTAATCTGCATTACTAATATGCTCTCCATTATTTCCTAAAATCTATGCAATCAAAAACAATAAAATAAAATGATATATAGAATTTTGACCACTTCTAAGATATAAAGTTCACATTGGAAGTTTAGCAATCATCTTTCATGAACTAGTTAAAACTGGCCCAAATATACCTGTGGATTGGAGAACAAATAGTACCAGCTGCTCTTGGATATTTGTTCTTCCATAACTGGGTCTTCCTGAATTGTTACGTTCTGCCAATTTTCCACAGAGCAGCAGGCATGTTCTACATTTTGATCTAATGTGTTGGGTAACTGATTGGAATTCACACATACTAAACAAAGCTAACAGCTGTCATTATGGATCCCTGAGTGCTGAGGATTAAGTATCAGGGGCAAAACATGCTTCTTTTCCTCTTGCTTGAATACTTACATTCAAATCAGGTGCATTTTTGCATATGTATTGGGAAATATGCTTGTGTTCAATCAGAATAATCACATTTTTATTTCATAAAATATTTTCCAATGGCAATGACTCTAGTTTTAAAAATCTTTTATTCACCTTAAACTTGCTTTGTTTTTGAGGGGAAATAGCTCCCAGTGTAAAACTTCCTCTACTAATATCAATCACTATCTTCTCTGCAATTTTTGTTCTTAATGCTTACCTGTGTCACCAAGAGGCAAAGGGACTTTCCTGGGACCACACAGCTAGTATATGTCATGGGTGGATTTGACTCAGGATGATCCAAGCCTTTCAAACCATATACTATAGCTTCTATTTAACAACAACAACAACAACAAAAACAATTTCATTGCAAAAAACATTCCATTTAATTAAGTTTAGAGTTTTATTTGATACTTGTGGAGATAGGCACTCTTTTGTCTTCCTTTGTATCACTAAGGCTTAAGATAGTTTATGGCACATAATTGGTGATTAAGGAATGTTTATTAAAGGACAACTCAAAAATAAATATTGAACATTTGGATACAATGAATTACCATAATGAATTTTTATTTTAATGACCTGGGAACGTGAAATGAAGGTCATTTTGAGAGGGAATATATTTTCATTTCAAAAAGTAATATACAGAGTTACTCGATTGGGACCATGAAGTGATCTTCCCACTCTACTTTGCCTATTAAGCCTTTGATTTATCTCCTGCGATACACAGACAAGCAGAGGAATGTAACCAAATGAATTTGAGTATCCAGGTCATCCTGAAAGTTAGTTCATTTCCAGGGCTGTTATGGACTAGAGCTAGCCTGAGGAATCCAGTCTGACTTTCAGCTACCTTGCAGATGTATAGCAGTCCCTGAAAGTCCATGTTATAGCACAGAACATAGTTAAGTTAGTTTCAGTAAAGCTAAAGGGATTAGAATCCACTGTAGGAAACACACACACACCCTTGATTCCTCACAGTCTACCCAGGATACTTATGGGAATGTTGTAGCCATTTTGGAGTGCTTAGGTAATATTCCTTTTGGGTGTGGGAAGGGAGAAATCTGCATTATCCCTGTGTAAAATGAGACAGTGATTACCTTTCTCTTAGCATCTAACTTTTTTCGTTTGGTAATTTAGAAATGAACTTCTTCAAAATGAGAATGCCATTTGGATTTTGCCACAGATCCTATGGTATTCAAGCACTCTTTTTACTTACACCTTCTAAATTGCTTTCTGTCCTCTTGAAAGATTGAAATGACAACTTGTTCTGCATTCAATTTATTTGCATTTCTTCATCAGGTGTGTGGAGGCTGGTTGATACTTGCTAAGTTGAAAGCACCAATGATTTCAATTACTTTCCCTTCATCTGAGCTTTTAAAGGTAAACATTGGAACCTCTGTTCAGAACAAAAATTAAAAATGTATTATTCATTCCTGGACACTTGCTAAATGCCAGAAATATGCCAAGTACTGCACTGAACAGAGACAAGTATAGCTGCCATAACCAAGGAATTAGTGAGAACTCTAAAATTTTCTCTAATACCAAAAGGGTATAATGTAGGAGAAAGAGAAAAGACATAGGGTAGCAGACATGAGTCCCAATCCCAGTTCGTCCCCTTGCTAACATGTATTAGTAAATATAAACAAAATTCTCATCTCTCAGATATTCAGCCTCTTCATATGTAAACTGACGTTAGTAATACTTGAAATATCAACCACAAAGGAAAATGCTTTGTAAACTTTATGATTTTATGTAAGTATAAGTTGTGAGTATTCTCAAAAGAGGCATAACAAACTTGATAGTCTTAATGTAGAGGGGGACAAGCTAAAATAAAAAGTATCTTCAAACCATGGTATATTTTTGAGTTTTGAATTGCAATTAAGTGCTCTTTTGATTTGGAGTCAAGAAATTGGGTTTGCATTCTGGTTCTATTACTGATTTCTTCGAGATTTAGGGCAGGTTATTTAACCTCTTTGATTTCAATTTCTTCATGTATGAACTGAAAAAATATATTAGATGATCTCTATTATCCATTTCAGCTGATGACAGAAGAGGAAACAGATAGAGTAAGGAAGGAAGGCAGTGCCCTGGACAGTGATGATGCTTAATAAAAGTATGTTGAACTGAACTGTTAATACGAGTTTTTCATCCCTTTTCTTTCCCTCCATTTCCAACTTATTTTGCTCACTCATATTACCTCCATATTTCCTCTTCTATTCCCTTTAAATTTCCCTTTCCTTTTCCCTTCCCTCCCATCTTTCCTTTTCATTCCTTCTTTCCTCATTTTCCTCTATTTTCCAATTCAATTTCTCTTTCTTTCAATGTTTCCTTTACCCTTCTCCTTCACATTTCCTTTTATTCGGTGCATAGTTTGTAAAGACTTGCCTTTAGTTCCTAGTTCACATCCCATCGCAACAATCCCTGAAGCAAACTTGATTTTCCACAAGAAAATTCTCTTCCAGTGATAAGGAGAAATGGTTAGAATATGATGCAGATCTGTTTGCCCATCTATCAACTTATTTCAATTAAACATATGTTCATTAAACACCTATTAGGTACAAATCATTACTCAAGACTCTGGAGACTGAAAAAAAAAATCCCTCCAAACCAACAACATTGAATGACACAATTCCCTGCTCTTACAAAACATAATATCCAATAGCAAAGGGGAGGATAGAAGGGCTAGTATATGTATACAGGTAAGCATGGTTATAAAGTAGGGTGTAATATTGGCAAAGGGGGAAGCTACATAACACACTCATGAATGTGTGTGTGTGTGTGTGTGTGTGTGAATACCTGGTGATTTTGCTTGGCAGATTCACCTGATTATTTTTCCGGGAAACAGAAGACATTGTTTTTACGTGATCGTTACTTATGAAATACTTAGAGACAGAGGGAGAGTGATTTCTGGTTTATTGTATCAACCGAGATAGCAAGCTTTTAGGCACCAAAATGATAATTTATGGTGTGCCTCCTATTTTCTCTTCTTTTTGAAATAAAAGATTTATGAGTTTGCAACTGTTTGAAAATCTGGCATTATTGCCTGGGCGACATTTGGGAACGGCCAAATGACAGGTTTAATTTTTGCATTGTTGCAGATGCTATTTGAGATATTTTAAGGAAATGCTTTGCTAGCCAAGCAACTGTCAGCTGCAGCAAGACACAGCACTGCATTCCTGGCCTTGTGCAGCAGACACCCATCATGTTGAGAGGGTCTTACTTCTTGGGCAATTACCCATTTCTTTGTTTGCTTGTTTTGGGATTTCTGATTCTTGGGTTTAAATCTTTGATTCCATCAATTTAAAGAACTCTGGATCATTTTTTTTCCATGAATTCAAACCAAGCACTTATCTAGTTTGAAAGGGTTGCCCTGGGAATTGAAAATGTAAATGACTTGCTCAAATAGGAGCAGGACTAGGATTTGAACCCAGGTTTTCCTCAATTTAGGAAAAACCTATTCACTGTGGCACTTTATCTATTTTGCTTGGTAAAAACGATGATTTTAGTGGTTAAAAGTTCTATTTTATTTTCAGTCTCAACATTCATAGTTTACATGTGCTTTTTCCTTTCATAACAGAGGACCACGATGATGATAACATCATCACTTTTCCATTATGTTCTAAAGAGAGCAAAATACTTCCCTCGTAATGACCCTTTGAAGTCAGTAAGATTATTATGAACAGATGAGAAAACAGAGCAATAGATCCCTGAATCTATGCTGAAATGTCATTCCTTTTACTTATTACCCATGTTATCTTGGACAGGTAACTTTACCCTCTTTGAGCCCTCTAATAGAAAAGGAATGGATTAGAGTAGATGACCTCTAAGATCTCTTCCACTTAACCAATTTATGATCCTACCATTTACCAAGAGTTACACATCTAATAAATATTGAAGATTGAATTTATACTCAGATCTCCATATCTCAAACCCAGAATTCTTAACTTACCTCCACCCTAGCTACTGTTATTCCAACAAGTTGATTTTGCAAAGTGAATTTTCATGTCTGTTTCTCTACTTTGAACCATTGGAAGAACTGTGATGAAATAATAATAATATAATACCAAAAATATATTTTTAAGTAGCAGTTTTATCAATTTCATGATAAACAATAAATGAGTATTACATAATTCAAAAGCTAGCACATGTGTTTTCTGTTACCTTGAAACAGAATCTGCCTATAATAGCTACGAAAAAGCAATCACATAATTATGCTATATTGAAAGATGTGTGGGGGCGTATTAAAGCAAAGTTCTTTCTGGTTATATTCCTTAATACTACTGAATTAATATTTACTTGTTTATACCAGCTTACCACCCACAATTTTAGTGCCCACATTCTCTTAGAGGATGACAAGCATTTCTTGCAGTTAAAAGAGAAATGTGTTTTGGTAGGGGAGGTGAAGCAAAGGTAGCAAACATCCTCAGAATTTAGTGCCATCCTAATGGATTACCTGGATTATTAAGAGGAAATACTACACCTCTTTCTGAATGAAGCCAAGAGATTGGTTTATAATTCATGATCTATAAATATGGATCAAGAGGGTTATTGGATACAAAATAAAAAATAAACATATTATCAAAAAAGAAAAGAAACTGAAGCACCAATTTAGAGCATTATTAGTTTTAAAGAAAAAATCATTTTAGATGAAAACTGAGGAATCTTGCATAAGCTATTATAAAAGATGCATTGTACTTAGCAGAGAAGTTATTAACTCATCTGTAGTGTCTGTTGAAATGTAACAACTGTATACACAAGCCAGGGCATCTAGTTGTTCCTATTCTGTCCATCAGGTAAGCAGTAGCAAAATTCTATTTCATCACTTTGTGCTGATTGCAAAAGATGGTGGAAAATATGTCTCTGTTTATTACCTCTTCCTGTCTTTCAACTTATGTCACAAGAAGAAAATAAGAATAACAGCAAGTCATGTTTATATGGCATTTTACACTGAACAACATTAGCAAGTAGAGAATGCATGAAATATCATGGTACCTATCATGCAAGGGCAGAAATTGAGGCTCAGTGTGCTGAAATGACTTGCCAGAGTTTTAATAGTATGTGTCATTTGACGGATCAGAACAGCAATCAACAGTTTTCATGTGGCAAGCACCAAGATTTCCTCTCAAAACAGAAAATTTGGTAATAGTGGACCTGCAGCATCAGAGACCACAGAATCATTCATGGCAATTGCTGAGAAAGATATTTCTTCACAATAAGGGGGTAGGATAGGCTCTGGCTGAGGAAGAGCTAATATGATGAGGGGGATTTCTGGATAAGGTAGTGCTATCCATCCAGTAGCTTCCTATAGCTAATTATTCTCACTATTGAAAGAGGGAGTATACATATTGGATGGATAGCTGACCTCAGAGGAAGGAACACTATTGGTTTTTAAGTCCCATCTCTGATTCATACTTTCTGCATGACCCTGGACAAGTCATTTATGTTCTGTGATGCTGAAAACCCTCTAAGACTAACAATTTCAAAATGTACTCTTGCTGTCATTAGGAGAGGAGTTTCTTCATTGGGAGTTGCCAACAAAACTGAGAAACAATCACAAGAGCAACAAGATTCTTCTTAATTTGCTGTTCTACTATTCAGATACTGCTGAGAATTTTAAGCACTACCAACATTTTAAGCGCTTTAGTTAGAAAGAATGTAAAAACATAACAAGGAAGGAAGGAAGGAAAGAAGGAAGGAAGGAAAAAAGAGAGGGAGGACAAAGGGAATAAAGAAGGAATGAGAAACAAAAGTAAGAAAAGAAGGAGGGAGGTGGGAACAGAAAGAAGTAGGGAGGAAAGGAAGAAATGAAATAATGGTATAGGGAAAAGGAAAAAGAGAGTGAGGAATAGAGGGGAAGGGAGAGAAGGAAGAAGAAAGGATGAAGAGAGGGAGGGAAGGAGAGAGAAAAGCAAGGAGGGACAAAGGGATGGAGGGAGGGAAAGAGGAATGGAAGAAAGAAGAGGAGGGAGAAATAAAAAAAAGGAAGAAAACAAGGAAAGAAGGCTCCATGTACTCATTACACATAAACAATTCTGATGCCAAGTCAAGCAGTCATTCAAAGAGCTAGAAAAAGGGATATTTAATTTTACAGTGAATGGTGTCTATATTTCAGTTGTATGTTTGAACCTGTTGAGAACATGGAAAGCTTGCAGGGTGAGAAAATTCAGTCCTGGTAATGATTTTAAGGCCAGACATGTTGATGGCTACATTTGATTACTTGAATAAATAGTAACATTTATGAGACTCTATTTGTTGTTTGCCTCAAAGATATACATTGCTAATAAGAATTATTAAGCACCCAACTATGGCAAGCACTAGGCTAAGGATTTTATAATTATTATCTTATTCCATTCTCACAACAACCACGTTTTAAGTTTGATAAGAATGAAGCAATCAGAGATAAAGTGACTTATTCAGGGTCACATTCCTAGCAAACTCTGAGGATAGATTTGAACTCATTTCTTCCTGACTCTAGACATAGTGCTTGATCGACTGCACCATCTTACTTTCTCCATTAATCTATTAGGCTTTTATGGGAGGAACATTATTTTGTTAGGTTATTTCTGGTGTTCCCAGTAATTCTTTTGGATGTGTTCCAAGTGGTTCTGATATAATGCCAAATTCTGTCCTGCTACTGATTTTAACGCAAGACTTCAGTGAATAAACAAGACCATGTAGCATAATTCTAAATCTTTGAATGAAAGTTGTACCTAAAAAGAGTTTCCATTCATATAATGCTTTAAGGTTTGCAAAGTGCTTTAAATATAAGGTTTCATCAGATTCACACAAAAATCTAAGAAGGTAGTCGTAGAGATATTATAACTTCTATTTTATATTGTTTTTTAAAGTATGCTGAGAAACTTAGGAAATGTGCATAATCACACAGGTAAAAACAAGCAGAATTGGAAGCTGTCATCTCCTGAATGAGATTCATACCGATCGTTTCCCACGTCTCCAGAAGCTTTAAGAGAAGTGTGCACTTACATCAAGGAAACCCTTACTAAAAAAATTAAGGGAAGAAAAAATCCTTGAAAAAATTGCCTAGAACAGAATTGAATGTAGTCATAAAACAGTATAAACAAATAAAGAATTGAGCCATATAAAATTCTGTGAGATATTGGATAAGTTGTGCAACTTTTCTGGACCTCAGCTTGTTTGTCCTATTTTCACCTATAAGGTGAGGGAGTTGACCAAAATGACTTTTAGTCTCCTTTTTAGTTCTAAGTTTATAATCCTTTGATAACCACATTTTTTTTTCATGTCTCTTTCCTCACCATCTGCTTCGTGTACATATCAGTATTCAAGAGGTTTCCACATGGTGGTAGTAATAATGGAAAGACTGAATTCCTAGGTCCTCTCACCCTTCTTGTGACAATCCTATTTATCTCCTCCCATTTAATGCCAAATTTCTGCAGTGAAGTTTGTACTAATGCTGCCTCCATGTCCTTATGAAACCCACTTATTTTTAAATTACCTATAATTTAAATTCTATTCCATTGAAATTGCAATTATCTTTTCATTATCCTCTGAATCTTCTTTACTTCTCTTATGATATTATTCACACAATTATATTGATATTTATTTTATTCCAAAACAACTTATTCTTCTTTGACTTTTTATTTGTAATACCACCATCATTTCCAGAAATGCCATCCCCACACTATCTTATCTCCAAATTAAACTCTTTCTGGTACCAATTAAGCACTTGTTGTATCTCAATTACTGTTAGGTGATGGAGATTCAAACACACACACACACACACACACACACACACACACACACCAATAAAACAATCTCGACTTTTAAGAGAAAAAAAAGCAAGCATAAATGATACTATCCAATGACCGTGTCTACCTTAATTATCCTTTCCCCTGACTCTCTGATTCTACTCAGAAATATACTTCTCTCCTTTTTATTTTCCCATTGACATTTTTATAACTTTCCTTTTTATCCAGTTTCATTGCTATTAAGTGAGTCAAAGTCTTCATTACTTTATCGTTGTCTTACTCCAGTAGTTGTCTACCCAATACACCTAGAATGAGTAATCTAACTCACTGTTCTTGAAGCCATTCCTACATTTCTAAAATGTGATCATAATACCTTCATTATTTATGACATAGTGTTGCTATCAGGATAAAGTGTAGGTAAACTGCCAAATAAATATGAGACATAAGTATTAGCACCATTCGCAGCTACAAGAATGAGAAATTAAACAAGTGTCAGACCTTCCAAACCATGTGGTAGTGGAAGAAGCAAGTCCTCCTCCCACTAGTCTGGTTTCTGGTTATTTGGGAAAACAATACAAAAGTTATGTGGTAACAAGGGGGAGAGAGTATCAAGGATCCATGAAGTCCTTATCTTGCTTTTGTCCCTATCATTTATTTAATTCCCATTTGAATATGGATGTTCCATTTCAAAGAAACCCAGGAAATAATGATGAATCCCCAGTCTTCCTGGCATCAGGATATCTTGACAACTGACTTCCTATATCCTCTTAACTGTTCTTCTGGTTATAACCCTTTATTTCTCATTGAGTCATTTAGTAGCTTTCAGTGTAAGATAGGCATGCATTGATTTAATTCTTTTATCAATGTTTTAAAATATAAATACTGAAAATGCTTTGCTGTAGGAGCCTGACAAAGCTTTAAGGTTACTAGACTAATTGTAAAATTATTTAATTGCCACAGTAAGTTGGGAGATTTCTAAGAACCAAAGGTTCAACTGCAATAAGCTGCCAATTTCAAAAAATACCTACTCAATATCAAACTCCACTTTGGGGGATGAGAGAAGGTATATTCATAGTCCATGATTAGAATTTCTAGAGTATGAAGTCAAAAGACCCTTACCTTTCTAAATCTTAAAAAAATACAAACCTTTGAGCCTATTTTCCTAAAATATCAACAAAACAACAACAACATCAGCTTTCAAATATATTGCAGTTTTATTAAAAATTCACTCTCCATTCTTCCTGTATTAAACTTTGACATATGGCAATGATTCAGAATCATAGAATTTTAGAATGTAGTATCACCTAAGTGGCCCTCTGGACCAAATCACACCTGAAAGGCATGCCCATTAACACATAACCAAAATATATGTGCTCTTTTCATAGATATCTATGAGGGGTAACTCACTGCTCTCTCCTAACCATCAATCACTCATTTGACTTTTGAACTGTTAGAGTTTTTAGGAAGTATTTTCCTTTCATAGATTTAATTTTGCATCTTTGCCACATTTCCCAATTCTTTATACCCAGATCTAACCTCTGTGATGAAAGAGAAAATGTGTAATCATTTTACATATGACAACTCACCAAATGTTTTAAAAATGAACATCCACATTTCTTTGTATCTTCTCTAGTACCTAAATCCCTAGTGGGTGTGACCGTAACTCATATTGCCAGGCTATTTACCTTCCTCCTATTGTCCTGGGATTTATCAGTGTCCTTCTGAGATATTAACAACCATACACACAAAAAATAATCAAGTTGTGGTTATTCTGGAGTTGAACAGAAAAGGAGTCTCTTATTCTTAGACACCACTGTCTCTCTCTTAAGACTTTCTTAAATCATAGTAGCAGTTTTGAATGCCACTTCTGACTAATACAGAGTTTAAAAATCCCAGAACTGTTTTCAGACTAACTGCCATCTACCACTACAACTAATAATGTGACATATTTGTCACATTTTTTTCTTAAATCAAGTGTAACATTTTATATGCATTGCATTTTATCTTCTTAGTTTCAGTCTAATATTTTAGCTTTTCATGTTCACCCCTGTTTTGAAGGAGGGGATCCTGTCTCTTTTATCCAATCTGTCAGGTAACCTCCACATTTTCTTTTATTGAAGTCTTTGATAAAAATGCTTAATAGCACATGACCAGGCATAGATTACTGGGTACTACCCTGGAAACCTCCTGCCAATTTGGAATTGAACAATTAAAGATTGCTGCTATTTGATTCTGTTAATTAAAACATTTTTGAAATAATCAAATTTTTACCACCTAATCCAAAATTGCCCCCTTTTCTACAAGAATAGAATGAGACAATTTCTGAAAATTTTTGCTAAATCTATGTAAATTTGACTTCCCACATTCCCTTTATTAAGGGAGAGGGGTAGCTAGCTCTGTGAATAGAGCACCAGCCCTGGAGTCAGGAGGACCAGAGTTCAAATTTAGCCTCAGACACGATAATTATTAGCTCTGTGACTCTGGGCAAGTCACCGAACCATGGCTTCCTCACAAAAAAGAGAAGTCTGTGGGGAGTAAGAGAACAAACATTTATTTAGCATTTATTATATGCCACGCACTGTGTGCCATAGTTTACAAATGCATTGGGCCTTAGTTTTTTCCACTGTAAAATGTGGTAGGAATTGGCACACGATTTTTCTAAGGTTCATACCAGAATCTCTATGATCTCATAAGACAGGGACCCAAGATAAATCAGAGTGTATATTACAAGAAGCAAAGTTTATAATTACACCTTTTCCCCTCTCTCTGTCAGTAATGTATTCAGAATGAAGTAAAAGAAGGGGGCCAATTAACTATGAGTTCATTTAAGAATGGTATAAAAATAACCACTGAATACAGAAGACAAAATCATGGAGGGCAATCAGGTGAATAATTACATTTAAACAAAGAGATGATGCAAAGCCCAGGATGAACTTAAACTTTATTTAATTATTTTCATATTACATTTCTGACAATAAGAAGAAGCTGACAGAGATACTCTTTGTTACTCTCAGGGGCATTGGCCAGTGTGACTTTGTGTAACTGTCTTGCCCAGCTCATATCCTGTCTCATAATTAAAAAATAGCACATTATCCAGAACAATCCATGTGAGATTTCAGACTATCAAGGCTTGCCAAACTAAAACTTTTTCAGTGTATTTTAAAATAATACTACAGCAAGAGATAATACTCAATAAACTCCACACATATTGAAGAGACTTATGTGTCTCTTAACCTGAGAGAGGGAAGGGAAACGGAATAAAAATAGTGAATAAGAGAAAGACAGGGGAGGAGAAAGAGGATAAGGAGGAAAAGAACAAGGAGAAGAGGAGGAGGAGGACTAAAAGGAATGAGGAGAAGGACAAGAAAAGAAAAGGAGCAGCCTTGGAAATTTTAAATTATAGACTTTGTGATCTAGAGGTGACTACAGTTACTGACTTGCTAAAGTCCTCCAGAAAATTGCAAACAGACATGGACTAAATAGCAGGCATCCTGATTCAAAGGCTAGATTGATTATGATTAAATCACACTGGATATCAAAATTCACTCACTCAAGAAACAATAATTAAGTGTCTGTTAGCCTAACTCATTTTGCTTGTTCTAGATCATAGATAACAAAAATGGGTAAAACATGGTTCCTCAACTCAAGAATTGAAAGTATAGTAGACACATGTCAAAGTGAGAGAATTCAGGGAGGGTGGAGTTTTTCTAATGAAAGGATGAAATTTCCAAGGTCTTGCAGACCAGATTCATGTTATAGGAGAGCCTGTTCCAAAAGGTAGGGAATACTACTTTTCATGAATTGATTATGTATTCACCCTAGATCCAAAGCTCATGTCTAAATCACAAGTAACACTGCATCTTCTAGAGCGTTACTCAAAATAACTTACAAAGTGTCAGGTAAAAGGAACTTATTTGTTTCCTCAAATATGAAGATTTTTTAAGACTTATAAGTTTAAATTGACAAATCTCTAACATTTAAACAGTAACAGACAGGCCTTACTATACTCTTTCTGGAAGTAAGGGCTACTGGAAGACTTGTAGGAGTACTAAAGAAGCATTTAACTTTCTCATACCACCTTCCTGGTCTGAGCAATTCAAGCAATGTGCCTATTTTCATAATGACTTGGTATGCATGGCTTATCCTCCTTTCTCTGATCATCTTCTCTTCTTGGAAAAGTGTGGCTCTAAGAACTGTCTTCCACTTGGCAGTCAACACAAAACATCCCAGTTCCATCTGATGATTCCACCCTTTTAACTTATATAGTATCTGACCAACTTGGAAAAATTATGTATCAGCATATCTATTCAGAGAACTTGCCTATATAAAGAAATAAAAACAAATGAGGCAGTTAGAAGCTTGAGATTCAGTCTCAGAAAGTATATGTATATATATAAGTGTGTGTGTATGTCTGTGTATACGTGTGTGTGTGTGTATTTACTATCACATCTTTATGGCCACATTAGCTATTATACAAAAGGGGAAGCCTTTTCCTTCTTCCTGGGAAGTTTGAGGGAGAACTGGATAAGTCCCAGACAACATTCCCTAAATTGTGTGTGTGTGTGTGTGTGTGTGTGTGTGAGAGAGAGAGAGAGAGAGAAAGAGAGAAAGAGAGAGAGAGAAAGAGGGAGAGAGAGAGAGAGAGAGAGAGAGAGAGAGAGAGAGAGAGAGAGAGAGAGAGAGAGAGAGAGAGCTCAAAACAGAAAGAAAGCATTCAAAGTCATTACTCTGAAATTGTCCTACCTAGGCAATTCCTTTGACTCAACTCTCAATCATATTGGCAGACTTCCCTTCCCTACCACCACCACTCTGCTGTCATGAGAACCAAGGAAATAAACAGAAGTCTCTGGTGGTATATTCATTTCAGTAAGAAGTTGTGTAATACATGTAAGAAAAATAGGCCATGTCCATCCCCATACATGTTGAACAATGTCCACTCAAAACATCTCAGTAAAAGAGAGGACTACCTCGATTACCGTCTTGCACTAATGAGAATAAAATTTATATAAGGAGAAGATTTGCATGAAATGATGATGTGTGAAGTAAATGGAATTATACATTTCTCTTGGTTGGAATTAATGGCCTATGAGTTTCTTTGCAAGACTGATATTCTGTGATTTTTCTGTTATGTGAAACTATTTGTCCTAAAATAATTTTTACATTTTATATTATGTCCCATAAAATATTGGACTAAAATGAAATTTAGAAATGTTATCTCTCTCCATCATTATCTTTTCTATTAAGTAATACTACAATGTGAAGAAAATAACTGGCATGTGTGATTAGTTCAATGCTTTGATATCTTCAATCCACTTGTATATACATGAAAACTCAGGGACTCATTTAGTATTACATTTTCTGTTCCATTTGAACAGATACAAAAGTATGTATAAGTGCATGTTTGTGTACTGCGATGTTTAACTTCTTAAAAATATTTGTTTTTTGCTGTCATGTGGAAGTTTGCTTTTCTTTTCATGCATCTTAAAAAAAAAAATACAGGTTTACTGCAGTTTCCCAAGGTCTGAAAATAGTTTGGTCCTGCTGCAGGCTTAGTATATATGAAAAACAGGACTTCTGTGTGTAATGAGCTGTGTCTATATGCTGATACCAAACCTGCAGTCATCATCGCATTTAAGCCAAATATATGTACAGACAATAGAAAAAACTAATCATTCTCAAAGCAGTCCAACCCCAATCACTTAAACCATGAGAGGATATCTGCCATCTGACAGCTTCAGCAGCATATTCATATGTATATGTGTGTGTGTGTGTGTGTGTGTTTGTGTGTGTGTGAGAGAGTGAGTGTGTATTAGCTATTCTTTCACTGGACAGAGATGCTATTATTTCGAAGAAATTTAGCTGGGATGGTATATATCCCATTATTAAAATAAATGCTTTCCTTAAACTGATTTTTCCTTTTTTATTTTTTACAAAATATATAATTTTGTTACAAAATAATAGAAATACTCTTAAACTTACTGGACACAAGGGTTTTATTCAAGGAAGTGACATAATCAGTGATGTTTTCAATGGACAAATTTATTCACAATCTATAGATCTATAGACTGCTTGAAGGGTAAGAAAATACAGGGAAAAGCTGTAGTCATAAAAAGTGATTATCATTTTAACTAGAGTGACATCAAGGAGAATGGAGAGTAAAACAGTGACCAAAACTATCAGGAGAAAAAAAAATGACAGGAATGATTTACTAATATGGGATTTCCAATAGATGATTTGGAAACTGGTTATACCAAATGGTGACTGCAAAGGCTTTTTAGTATATATCAGTCTTTATAATCATAGCATCAATGTAATATTTCAATAAAGCACTGAGAACACATCATGTCAGGATTTAAGCAACAGAGTTATGTTTTAAAGGTCAGTCATCACAGACTTAGTATGACCTTGGGCAACTAGATAAGCCTTATTCCTCCTTCATACAATAGGGTTTCAGTTGAGATAAGCTATACAAACCATATTAGTTATTAAAATATAGGACATAGAGCTTTTCTCCAAAGTATTTCTCTCTCTCCCTTTCTCTCTTCTTCTCTCCCTCCCTCCTAATCTTACCACTTAATGTATTTGTATTTATTAGTGACATTGTATTGTTGCTTTATTTTTCCGGATCATGGTAGGATAAAATGGGACATATACAACATCTCCTCATATCTGAATATAGGGACTTTATTCTTGTTTAGTCCTTTACCATTGTTCATTCGTGTTTATCGTTTTATGTTTTCCTTTACTCCTATGTTTGAAAACCTAAGTTTCCTTGCAACTTGTGTCTTTTTATCTGATATGCTTAGAAGTCTTCCATTTCATTAAAATTCAATTTCCCTCCTCCCCTGAAGGCATTATACCTAGGTTTCAGTAATTTTTATTGGGTATAAACCTACATCCACTGTCTTCTGGAATATCATGTTTTAGATTCTCAATTTCTTTACAATACTGTTGCTTTTTCTCAGTCATTTTCAATCATGTCTGACACTTTATGATGTAATCTGGGGTTTTCTTGGCAGAGATACTGGAGTTGTTTACTATTTCCTTCCCCAACTCATTTATAAATGAGAAACTTAGATAAACAGGATTAAGTGACTTGCCCAAGATAATACAAGTGATAAGTGTGTGAGACTCAATTTGAATTCAAGAAGATGGTTCATCCTGACTCCAGACCCAACACTCTATACACTATACCACCTAGTTACTATATCATATATGATCTTCTCTGGGACCCTTCAATACTTGAAATTTTTCTGTCTGCTTGCAGTCCTTCTTCTTTGACATGGAAGTTCTAGATTTGGTTATCACATTCTTGGGGGTTTTCATTTGAGGATTTTTAATAGCTGAGGACTAGATTCTTTGTATTTCCATTTTCCCCCCTGATTGTAAGAGATATGGTCAATTACAAGATTCTTAAAATTTTGTGTTCAGAATTTTTATTGTTGTTGTTTATCAATTAGTGCTTCTTATTTTTTCCTTTGTATACTTTCCAGAAGAGCTGTTTTTGTGTCATGATACTTTATATTTGCTTCTGTTTTTTTCAGTTTTTTTTTAAATTTTGATTGATTATTTTTATTGTATCATGGGGACATGGACTTCCATTTCTTCTAATTTTCAAGGACTTTGTTTCTTGGGTAAGAATTTGGACCTAATGTGGCAGGCTGTTAATTCCCTTTACAACTCTTTCTTCAATAACCATTATGATTATTCCATTCCTTCCCTACATTGCCCTTATTTAACTGATAAAAACACACTCTTTTATAACTCTTTATCTCTTCAATGAATTTTAGCTGAATTTCTGTCTAAAAATATTTTTCTTCTTTGAGACTTTACTTGGACATATTTTGTAGTCATTCTCTTCTTGTGGGTTTATGCCTTTATCATCCCTGTCTATGTAGTAATACTTTGTTCTTCACCAGGCTACTTTGAGACACTGAAACGTTACAGATCCCAGGTCTGAACTTTCCTTGAAATCTTCGAATAACATAACACTCAATACTCCCCAGAAAGAAGCGAAAGAACCAGCCTAGACTTTCCATTCAGATGCTTGCCAACCCTGGCTCAAACAGGAAATCTGCGATCAAAAAGTGGGCTGGAAGTTTGAGGGGGGAACTGGAATGCACACTCTCTTTCTCTCTCACACAAATACACATATATTTATGAAGTGGTATAATAGTTTAGTGGAAAAAAAATTCTAGATTTTGAATCACAGGACCTATGTCTAAGTGCAATCCTTTCCATTGACTGTCTGTGCTACTATCAGCAAGTCACACAACTTCTCTGGATGTTGGTATTCTCTTCTGCCCAATGAAGAAATTGGATCAAATGGATTTCAAAGTGCCATTCAGCTATGAATCTGTGAAGCTATGGTCTCTTCTCTCTTCTCGAATAACTACTACACTTGAGCCTTTGATTGCTCTCCTTTCTTCTACTCTTTCCATTCTATCAGTTTTCAAAATGATTTTCAATTTAATATTCTTAAAGCAAAGAAATGATCATGTCTTTTCTTTGATCAAGAAGTTATATTAGTGTAGAACATGAGTTCCTTTATCTGACATTTACTTGTGTCACAAAGAATACCTGACCTCTTTCAAAACATTGCTCAGAAGCCACATGTTACAAGAACCCTGTTCTGACTCTACAATTTATTATTCCTCTCCCCCTGAAGTTAGGTTATATTTTATCTGCATGTGTTTTATATCTACTTACTTATACATGTCACCCTCGCCCATAGCCCCCATACTCCATTTATCTTGTAGATTGCTTGAAGTCAGAGTCTATTTTATTTTTCTCTTTATATCTGTAGCAAAATGTCTGACATGTATTAGAAACTATCCTCAAATACAAAAGATTCTTAAATAGAACTGAATTAAGGCTATTCTATTCTTTTGCGGACAGAGATCATGCATATATACTTATATGCCATATACATATATGTGGATATGAACATAATATTGCATGTGTAGTTTAAATATGCCTTTAATATGGAATTCTGACCCTAAATGCAACTCATATAAAGGAGAGGAGAATCAAAATTGGCTCTCCCTATTTTCCTCCATTAATGGAAGCTAAATATTTATTCAAATATGCTGAATGGAAAATGTATTTTATGATTATTTACTTTTACTGCAATTCTTGTCGCATTCTTATTAAAATCTGAGATGTTTCAAATGCCAGACAAATCTCTTTTGATTGGTTAAATCAGTTGTGGAGATAGAATTTTGTTGAAAGTAATATGTCACTTCAAGTTCTTCAGATGATTTGATGAATATCATTGATTTGTGTAATCTAAATCAAAGATGCTTGGACTATAGCTACAATTTTATTTTTTTAAGATTATAGATTTTGCTTACCTATTAAGCTGTACAAAATGCTATAGTATAATAGTTCTCCTCATATAATAGTTTCTTTTAAGGTTATTAAGGAGTGGGGTAGGCAGGTGGCATGCTACTGAATGAATTCAAAATATTCTAAAAATAAATAAATGTGGAATCAGTTACCAATTGATTTTAATAAAGTGTTGGGTAATTCTAGCCTGCTTTAATTTAGGACAAACTAAAATATCAGAACCTTAAAGTGAACTTTTTAAAAAGTTTTGTTCAAGGACATTTCTTATTTATATCTATTTTCTTAACCTTGTTATCCACGTAGTTGAAAATGAACTGAGTCAGCTGGCATATGGAAATTAGCAAATTCCTTTATATTTGCATCATATATCATATCTATAGAAGGAATTAGTATTACATATGTCTTCTTAATGAAATCTGTAATGGAAAAGGATAATTGTTAGTATTCCCTCAAAGGTCTCAATTCTTTTTTCTTCCATGCTCCATTTGGAAAGGATTAATAGTTTTCTCCCCATTTTGTTTTACAGAATAATCTTCTTTTAATGTGTCTCCCAAACCAGCAATGGAATTTTATCAGTGTGCCTAGGATAAAGGAATCTGATAACAATAATAATGGTGATGATGATGTTTGATGATTATGATGGTAAAGACAATGATGATGATGGAGGTGATGATGATGATAAATCATTTATACAGCTTCTCCTATGTGCCAGCTAGTATCTGAAATGCTTTATAAATACTAAGTCATTTTTATCCTCACAACAACCCTGGAAAGATAGCTTTATTATTATTCTCATTGTAAAGTAGAGGAAAATGACACAGACTGAAATTTAATGATTTGCCCAGGATCCCAAAGTTAGTAAATATAAGTTCAAATGTAAACTTGTGTTTTTTGAAATCAGGTTCAGCATTCTATTCCTTGCTTGTTCACTGTTTGCATAACATGTGAAATTCTACTACTTTTGTCTCTCATTTTGCTTTAGAGAGGAAATCAGCCTAATTTTTTACTCTACGTCATCAATATTGTTTCATTTCTGTTTTTCATTCCATAGGACCACATTGGAATGCCCAATTTTTGGAGTCCTCAGTTATAGAATTTATAGCAGATTTTGATTTAATGAGAATGTTTTCAATGTGAATTAAGACACTGTTGAAATGGCTGATATTAGGATATCATAATCTAGAATGTGAGAAATTGGAGATGAAAAGACTGAGGTCTGTTGAATGTAGACCCTTGATGGAAGAATTCTGGGTGATTACATTGCAGGACCATTAGAATTATCATAGATTATGGAGCCAAAGTGTCTGCAACGTTACCCTGTTTCCATTCTACAAAAAAGTAAATACATTATTGCATATTTTGTTCTCTTGTAAATGTTTATTCGTTTAGTTCCATATAATACAAACTTAATTGATTACAGCGTCAAAATTTGTTTTTTTTTCTTTTTTTTTTCAAGTGCACTTGAAGTGACACAGCCATTCAGAGGAGTACTGCATAGAACAGTGAAGCAGACCATGACATCAGGAAGGTACCGCAAAAACAATTGCTATTAACATTCATCCTGATCCATCAGGGTCCAAAACAATGACCATAAGGGTCTTGGCCTGGGAATTATTGTTGACCAGTCAATGAAAGTCAGAGATATTTGGTTTTAAGGCATGGTCCTTAAGAAAGAAATCTATCCCATAAATCCCAAGATATCTTGTGAGATTTCAGTAAACACAATTTACATACCTTTAGGACTGAGTACTGTTCTGATCTATGTTTTGCCACTAGACACAGATGCAGAAGAAACTGGGCCTGGTGATTTTGCACAACCACCCTTCATTCCTTCATTTACATCCAGTTCACTTGCAAGTCATTGCATCACCTTCCTGAAGAATTCGCAAGACAGGTAAATATATATGTATGTATATATATATATATATATATATATATATATATATATATAATATATATATATATATATATATATATATGTATATATATATATATATATGTATATATATATATATATATGTATATATATATATATATATATATATATATATATATATATATATATATATATATATATATATATATACATATATATATATATATATATTTAAGATTGCTTGCATCCACGATAGGAGAATGTCCATAATGTAATATTAGATTTCTTTGGAAACAATGAATAATAAAATGGCATGGAAAATAATGGAATAAAAGATTTATATGAAAAATGAAAGAAAATTTATCCTACTTTATCATTAGTACATTTAATTTACTTGACTACAAGGAACTCATGGTATGGAAATTACATGTCATGACATAGCTTGCCAATTTTTTCTAAACTTAGAGTTTCAGAGCTGCATAGGGTCAATGAAAGACTACATGACTTGCCCAGGATCACAAATGTAATAAGTGTCAGAGACAAGACTTGTAGTTAGTTCTTCCTGAAACCAAAATGGGTTACTGCACTCCTTACAACACACTCACATTTTGTCTAGAATTCTGCCTAGGTGGTAAGACTTTCCTGTATCCATACAATCTGTACCTTTTGCCTACCAATTTACATATTCTACCTTTAATTATGATTATTTTGATCATCTGTCTTATCTCCTATACAAACAAGGTGAAGTTCATTGCACATAATATTGCCATTTTAACTGTGTAAACTTTATACAGTGTACTATCATGCCTTATCAATAAGATATTCAATAAATATTTGCTAAATGAGTGAATGAAAGAAGAATTGTCTATACTGGTCTTGTGATAGTACATGTCTAAAGCAGACAAGTACAGTAAAATGCTAACCGGTATCAGAGAAGAAAGGTTTTTCTTATGGAATTATTAGCTTGTTTTAAGGCTACCTGATTCACTAGTTCTTTTCTTTTGCCCCTACTCCAGATTTGTCAGTTCTTTTTACACCATTCCCTAAATTATTTAATAATTCTGATAAACACACAGACATACTTACATACATGCATGTATATATTATAAATATGTGTGTATATATATGTGTGTGTATATATATATATATACACACATATCCACGTACATAATACATGCATACATATATATATATTTATGCAAAGGGACATATATATATATATATTTGAATAGATGATGTACATTTATTTATGTGCATGTTATTTTCTTTCAACAAGAAAGCAAGGTGGTTGAGGGCTGATTCTGTTTCCTTCTCTTTGTAAGCCCACCGTCTAAAACACTATTTGCACCTAATAGATACTTAATAATAGTCTTTTGAATTGATGAGAGGAGCATCAGTTAGCACACAAAACTGTAAAATTTTAAGAAAAAAAATCTCACCTTCTTTGTACTACTGGTAATTGGAACTGCTTACAGCAATACCAACAAAAACCCATCTACATGGTGAAAAATGAATGTTTAAAAATGAAGGTTAAATCAAGTTTTAAAAGAAAGGTTTCAAAAATTGCCCTGTTAAAGAAAAATAATGAGATGCCTGAGCTATATATTTTGATTTACTTCAGGCAAAAACACATATTCATTTTGGGCAGAGAGTTGATTTTTCCTGTCAAAATTTTCAGGTCATAATGATCCCTTGTCTTGGATTAAGACCAATGCACAATGAAATCATCCTTTCCTTCAGCACAAAATTAACAAAAGTTCTGTAATTAACCTATGTATTTCTGAGGCTTCCCTACCTGAAATAGTAATATATGTTCATAATATAACTCTGCATGGGATACCAGGTTTCATTTGGATCCAGAATACTATCCATTAAACTGCTCCTCTACTCCACATTTTATAGCCTCTCTATTTTGGCATTCAACCTCCTTAAATTCTGCCAAGAGAATAGTGAATAGAAATATATTGCATTCATGTGTGCTTCTTCTAAATTACATAAGCCTTCACAGATAATGTCTGTTACCTGTCAAGGTTCTTTACCCCCATATTACTCATATGTTCATTAAACATTGATCAGTGTCACAGAATTCAAATTACCCCACCAAAAATAATTTCTTCCTTTTTGATTGACCTTAAATGTCTTTATTGGCCTCTCATGTCACCTTGGCAAACTAAATGGCAAGGCCAAGATTTAAATGTAAGAATAAAACGATGTTCTGAGCATAATAAAATTGATTAAAACTATTGGATTTTTTTTGTTAAATCAGTGTCCACAACAGTTTTTTTTCTCTCTCAGATGATACTGATCATTACTGTGAGAATAGCACTGAATTTTGCTGTTTTGGTCAATATTGTTGAAAATGATCTGTGTTTCTTTTTAGGAAAATGGATTTATTAACAGATTGTAATACCTCATGCCTCATACTCTGTCTCTCCCTGTCAAACCTTTCCAGGATAACATTATTTCTTTCACATTGGGATGACAAAAAAAAAAAAAACAAACATTGACTCAATTTGATTTGACCAATCATAGCCTGGCAGTTTATGATTCCATAAATCTAGACAATTCATTATTACCTCATGATCTACTTGATTTTACTTGGGATCAATAATACCCTTTGATGTAGAAACAACATGAGGCAGAGTAAATGATTGCACCTGGATTTTTTGTACATAAGTTATCATGTGTTGCCAAATTAAACTGGCCAAAAGAAATTTAAATGCACATAAAATTGAGTATTGGTTTTAGACTTCCAATATAGATTATATACATGTAATTTTATTAAACATATTTCCCCATTAGTTACCTTGTGAAAGAAGAATCAGAACAAAGGGGAAAAAGGCATGAGGAAAAAGAAACATGAAAATAATATGTTTCTGTATTCATTCAGACTCCATAGCTATTTTTCTGCATGTGGAGAGCATTTTCCATCATGAAAGTTTTTGAAATAGCTTACATCGTTGTATTGCCAAGAGGACACAACTCAATCATTGTTCATCTACAACATTACTGATGCTATGTGCATTGTTATTCTGGTTCTGCTCACTTCAGTCAGCATCAGTTCACGTAAGTTTTTCCAGTTTTTGCTGAAATCTGCCTGCTCATCATTTCTCATAGCACAACAGTACTCCATTATATTCATATACTATAACTTGTTCAGCCATTCCCCAATTGATGAGTATTCCTTCAATTTCCAGCTATTGGCAACCACAAAAAGAGCTGCTATAAATACTTTGGCAAATGAGGGGGGAAAGGACACAGACTATAGATTCTTAGAGGTATTTTCTTACATGTTGTTTACAATGAAAATAAAATATACAGTTAATAATTCAAGAAAGCCAAAGCTCTTGAATCCAAAGTCTCTAAGAAAAATATGAATTGGTCTCAGGCTATGGAATAGCTTAGAAAGATTTTGAAAGCCAAGTAAGAGAAGTAGAGGAAAAATTACACAGAGAAATGAGAGTGATTGAAGAAAATAATGAAAAACGAATCAAGAGCTTTCTAAAGGAACCCTCCCCAAAAAACATGCTGAAGAAATATCAACTTTAAAATTACACTAAGTCAAAGTCAAATGGCAAAATCGGTCTAAAAAGCCAAGGAGAAGAAGAATGCCTTAAAAAGCAGCATTGGTGAAATGGAAAAAAGTTCACTGAAGAAAATAATTCTTTAAAAGTTAGAATGGAGCAAATGGAAACTAATAACTGTGTGAGAAAGCAAGAAATTATAAAACACAATCAAATGAATGAAAAAAGAGAAGATAATGTGAAATATCTCTTTGGAAAAAAGCAACTGACATGAAAAATGAATCCAAGAGAGAGAATTTAAAATTTACTGCACTCTACCTGAAAGCTAGGATGACAAAAAGAGCTTAGATATTACCTTTCAAGAAATTGTCAGAGAAAACTGCCCTGATATTCTCAAACCAGAGGGTAAAACAGAAATGGAAAGAATCCACCAACAACCTCCTGAAAGAGATACCAAAAGGAAAGTTCCTACAAATATTATAGCCAATTCCAAATTTCCATGGTCAAAGAGAAAATATTACCAGCAACCAGAAATATAACAATCAGTCAAGTATTCTGGAATCACAATCAGTGTAACCCAGGAATTATCAGCTTCTACATTAAGGAATCAGATGGTTTGGAATATGATATTCCAAACGTCAAGGGAGCTATGATTAAAACCAGGAATCACTTATCCAGCAAAACTCAGTAAATCTTTTGGGAGCAGTGGGGATGAAATAGAGGACCTCCAAACATTCTTGTTGAGAAGACCAGAGCTGAATAGAATATTTGACTTTCAAATACAAGAAACAAGAGAAGTATGAAAAGCTAAGTGGGAAACAGAAAAAATAAGGGAATTCCTAAAATTGAATTCTTTACATTCCTACATAGAGAGGAGATATTTGTAACTCATGAGATATTCCTCATGTTTGTAATGGAGGGGACAAAGGGAAAGGTGAGAGGGAATAAGTGAGACTTCCTTTCTTGGCATTTGACTTCAGGAGGGAATAATATATACACTAAAGTGAGTACGGAAGTTTATCATATTCTACAAGAAAGCAGAGAGAAGGTGATAAGAGAAGGAAGATAAAACAAGGACCGCAGGTTGGGGAAAGGGGTAATCAGAAGCAAACACTTTTGCAGAGAGACAGATCAAAGAAAAGAATTGAATGAATGGAGGGTAGGACAGGATAGAAGAAAATATAGTTAGTCTTTCACAACATAGCTATTATGGAGCTCTTTTGATGACCACACATGTATAATCTATATTGAATTGCTTGCCTTCTCAATGAGGATGGGTCGAGAGAGGGGAAGGGAAAGAATATGGAACACACAGCTTTAACAATCAATAATATTGTTTTTACATGCAACTTGAAAATAACATACATAGGCAATGAGTTTGGAAATCTATCTTACCCTACTGGAAAATAAAAGGGAAGGTCATGGGGAGTGATAACAGTGAGGAAAGATTGGAGGAAAGAGCAATCAAAATTCACGCTGTCCTGGGGTGGGGGCAAGAAGGATGGGGAAAAAAATTGAAATTCAAAATTTTGTGGAAATGAATGTTGAAAGGTGAAAATAAATTTATTTTTAAAAATTCACTGAGGAAAAGAACTCCTCAAAAGCAAAACTGGACAAATGAAAAATCTCAGAGAAGAAAGTAATCTCTTAATGCTTAGAATTGGACAAGTGAAACCTAATGTTTCCGTGACACACCAAGATACAATAAAACAAACTAAAACATGAAAAAAGGAGAAAAAACATGAAATAAATCATGGGAAAACAAGCAACCTAGAAAATAGAATAAGCATAAACAATTTAAGAATTATTAGACTACCTGAAAGTCATGATCAAAGAAAAACGCTGGCCATTGATATTTTAATAAATTATCAAGGACTATTTCTCTCCCATCTTAGATACAGAACACGAAGTAGAAAATGAAAGGATTCAATGACCTCCTTAAAGAGATCTCAAAATGAAAACTTCCAGGAAAATTGTAGCCAAATTCCAAAATTCAATGATAACACGTGGACACACACACACACACACACACGCACACACATGCACATACACCTGTATATGTGTGTATGTCTATTGTGCATATGTATGTGTATGTACAAATATATGCATATGTATATGCATGCTTGGATATACAAATATATACATGCATATGTACACACACACACATACACAGAAAAATTTCTCCTCTCATCTCCTCATTTAGCATGCCCTTAGCGAGGGTGTTCTGATGAAAGGAAGTTAAATTTTGATGGTCAATACGTACCTAGTAAACTTGAGATTTCCTCACTAGACTTCTTTCTCAAGGACTGACCCTTAAATCCAATTCACTCTGCATCTTATTGATTGGACAAAAACAGATCCCTGTTCTGGCCTAGCACCACTTCATGGTTATTTTTTTGGGAGGTGGGTCCTTCTGACTCAGACTGAATGTAAATCATAGCTATTTATCCTTTAGTCAGCAACTCTGAGGGTCTTCCCTTCCCAGTTTGACTTTTTTTTTTTTTTTTTACTAAAGCAGCTATCCCTGGACTCAATATTTTTAATATTTAAATTTATTTATTTATTTGTAGTTTTCAACATGCATTTCCAAAAGATTTTAAGTTCGAAATTTTCTTCCCATCTTTCCCTCCTCGTCACCCCAAGATGACATACATTTTGATTTCCTCTTTCTCCAGTCTGCCCTTCTTTTTATCATCCCTCTCATCTTCCCCTTTACGTTCTTGAAGGACAAGATAGATTTCTATACCCTATTCATGTATATTTTATTTCCTAGTTCCATGTAAAAAACATTTTCTAACATTTAAAATTTCTTTTTAAATCTGTGAGTGCAAAATTCTCTCTCTTCTCTCTCCACCCACTCTCAATGAGACGACAAGCAATTCAATATAGGTTATACATGTGTACTTATGCAAAATGCCTCCATAATAATCATGTTGTGAAAGACTATATTTCCCTCAATCCTATCCCAGCCCAAAAATATTCTATTTTCACCTTTGACCCTGTCCCTGTTCTAAAGTGTTTGCTTCTGACTACTCCCTCCCCAATCTGCCCTTCCTTCTATCACCCCCATCCTACTTTCTTCCCTCCATTTCCTGTAGTGTAAAATACTAAATTGAGTGTATATGTTATTCCCTCCTTAAGCTAAATGTAATGAGAGTAAGGTTAACTCATTCTTTCTCACCTCCTCCCTCTTCCCCTCCCTTGTAAAAGCTTTGACTTGCCTCTTTTATATGACACAATTTATCCCATTCTATCTCTCCCTTTCACCTTCTCCCAGTATATTATTCTTTCACCTCTTAATTTTGATTTTTAGACACCATACCTTCACATTCAACTCACTCTCTTCTGTCTATCTATCTATCTATCTATCTATCTATCTATCTATCTATCTATCTATCTATCTATCGATGTCTATATCTATACATACACGCACACACACACAAACACACACACACACACACATACATATAATCTGTCTGTGTTTTCATCTTTTCCTGCTGCAGAATACCATGCCATCAGAGAAATAATGACATGCACTTGACTTTGTTTTGAGTGAGGGAGGGCTGTGCAGGTCACCAGCCTCACTTCTCCTCCAGAGCTACCTGAATCCAGTGACTGGATATTCATCAGGATGATTGGAGATGATCCAGGATGAGGCAATTGGGGTTAAGTGACTTGCCCAAGGTAACACAACTAATGAGTGTCAAGTGCCTGAGGTGAGATTTGAACTCAGGTGCTCCTGACTCCTGCTCTGCTGACCTATCTGCTACAACACCTAGCTGTCCCATCTATCTATCTATCTATCTATCTATCTATCTATCTATCTATCTATCTATCTATCTATCTATCTATCATTTATTTCTTCCAACTATGCTAATATTGAGAAAGGTCTCATGAGTTATAAATAATATTTTTCCATATAGGAATATAAACAGTTCAACTTTAATAAGTCTCTTATGATTTCTCTTACCTGTTTACCTTTTCATGATTCCCTTAATACTTGTATTTGAAATTTTCTATTCAGCTGTGGTCTTTTCCAGAAGAATGCTTGAAAGACCTCTATTTCATTGCATGTCCATTTTTTTCTCCTCAATAATTATACTCAGTTTTACCGGGTAGGTAATTCTTGCTTTTAATCCTAGCTCCTCCAACATTGAAATTATCAGATTCCAAGCCCTTTAGTTCTGTAATGTAGAACTTGTTAGATCTTGTGTTTTCATGATTGTATTTCCAAATTACTAGAATTGTTTATTTCTGAATTTTTCCAATATTTTTAGCTTCACCTGAATATTCTGGAATTTCCCTACAATGTTCCTAGGAGTATTCCTTTTATATTCTCTTTCGATAGGTGATTGATCAATTCCTTCCATTATTTCTTACCCTCTGTTTCTAGAATATCAGGACAGTTTCTTTTGATAACTTTTTGAAAGATGATGTCTAGACTTTTTTTTTTTTTATCTTTACTTTCAGGTAGTCGAATTAATTTAAAATTGTCTCCTCTGGATCTATTTTTCAGGTCACTTCTGTTTTTTGTCCCAATGAGATATGTTGAATTGTCTTCTATTTTCTCATGCTTTTGGTTCTGTTCAACAATTTTTTTGATTTATAACGTCATTAGTTTCCATTTGCTCCAATCAATTATTTCATTCAGTGAGCTTTTGTGCCTCCTCTTCCATTAGGAAAATTCTGCTTTTCTAAGGTATTTTGATCTTTATTTGCTTTTTAGTCTTATTTTACTATTTGGGTTAGGGTATTTTTAAGTTGCTGTTTTCTTCAGTATGTTTGGTTTCTTCTTTAACAAGCTGTTTACTCAATGTTCAAGATTTTCTTGCATCACTCTCATTGCTCTTCCCAAGTTTTCCTCTATTTCTCTTGCTTGATTTTCAAATTCTATTTTGAATTCTTCCATGGCCTGAGACCCATTCATATTTTTATTGAAGACTTTGAATGTAGGAGCTTTAACTTTGGTGTCTCCTTCCAGTTATATGTTTAGATCTTCTTTGTCACTAATGGTATAACAAAATATGTCTTTACTGAGAAAGCAAGAATATATAGTCTGTTTCTTTTTCCCTTGTTTGTTAATTTTGTCAGCCAATTACTTGTCTTTGGAAGTCTTTGTTAAATGAGGGGCTCCAGAAAAGTCTCTGGTTCAGCAGTGGTTGTTATTGCCCTGGGACTTGGGTAGGTACTGGATCTGGGGATGGATCATACTCCCCTCCCAGTCAGGTGAGAGACAACCTCCCGACCTTTGGAGCTTTCTGGTATTTGGTTTGGGAAGTCTGAAAACTGCAGCTGCCTCCAATGATTCAATCCCCTGAGGCCTACTCCTGCTCCATCTGTGCTGGTGCACCCCACACAGAACTGCATTCTGTTCCTAGTGTGGAGTGATAGATACTTCTTGTCAACTTTTCAGATTGTCTTGGGCAGGAACTTGGCTTCAGTCTGTCATTTTGTGGCTTCTGCTGCTCTAGAACTTGTTTAGAGTCATTTTACATATTTTTGATGGTGTTGGTGGGACAGGCCTAGCAATTCCTACATCTACTCCACCATCTTTGCTCTGCCCAAAACAGGTTTCTGGAATACATTAGAAATGTTGTGCATTTGCTGTTACACAAACCTAAGGAATGAAATTTTGAATTATCTTAATTGATTGCAAAACTAATTGTATTCTTAATCTGATATCCATTTTATTACATCTTTAGAACAAAAATGAAGCCCGTAGGTTATCTTATTTAACCACACTTGATTTTAAAAATAAACAATTTGATGGAGGGAAAGGGAGAGAGAAAGAGAGAGAGAGAGAGAGAGAGAGAGACAGAGAGAGAGAGAGAGAGACAGAGAGAGAGAGAGAGAGAGAGAGACAGAGAGAGAGAGAGAGAGAGAGACAGACAGACAGACACAGACACAGAGAGACAGAAACAGAGAGACTTATCCAAGACCACAGTGGTAATGAGCAGTAGATATGGAATATCAATTTAGTATTCTGGTCCTCTTTGACTGTACTGCTCTATATCTTAGTCAGTAGCTTCCATTCCAAATTGTCTAACTAGAGTGATATTTAAAAGCCTATTCAAAAATGCTTGCAGACTGTGAAATCGCTCCCCCTTCTAAATATACATCTTTTTTTCTTTCATGATCATGGATTTATTCATTTAATTACGTTTATTAAAACACCTATTTTGAAATTATGCCACTTAATTGTCCTCATAATGAATTTTATTTAGTTTTTTTTTTTTTTATTAAAGCACAGATTTATAAAGGCTCCTTGTAAAGCAAAAGATTCAGGAGATAGTACTTAGGAATAATGAAGCAAACATAAACTTCCCAATCCTTTTCCACAACCTCAAAGTGGTGAGGTTGAGCATTTGGAAAAAAAAAAACAAACTACAGTTTATTTTGTTCTGAAAAACAACCCAAAATTGTGAAGGATGAACAACAATCTCAGAGTTTTTCAATATATTACTTTCAATTACATCTAGTTATATCCATTAAAGTAATACAAAAATCATTTTACCTGTCTACCTAAAGACCAAAGGGTATAATTATAAAGGTAACTTTCACTTCATTTTTATTAGAAAAAGATTTTCTTGAAGCAGTCTAAGTAGACCTATTTCCCCAAGTAAAATTTCATAAAAGGAACCATAAATTAGGTGATAGTGCCTAAAATGTCATAAAACTACAAAAAGATTCATAAAACCATGAGATTAATGAGGGCCACAGAAATCAATTTGGGGCACAGAAAGAAATGGGATAATGTTTTAGTCTCAGAAGTATTAATGGGAAGATGGTACTCTCTAATATTAAAACAAAAATGACCACAGTGAATAATTCCTCCCATTTTGCTTGGCTTCTAGACTTTCCAGCTAAAAGACAGTAAGAGGCCTTTTAAGCTAGTATTCTTTTCAATAATTTTATTGATGAGGAAAGTGAGCCTTCAGAAGAGGAAAAGAAATTTTTGAAAGTTAGTGAGGTAATGTAGAACAGAATAAGCACTAGAAATGTGGTTTCCTATTTCCAGATCATGTATTCTTCAGCTACACTATTATTATCCCATATATCACTGTCCCCCCCCCCAACTCATCTTTTAAAAAATATTTATTCTTTTTAGCATATTTTTCTTTTTAAAATTTTGAGTTCCAAGTTCTCTCCCTTCCTTGCTCACTCACTGAGAAGACAAGCAATGAGATATCCATTATAGATGTGAAATCATGCAAAATGAATTTATTAGCTATATTTCTAAAAAGCAGGAAAACAACTACTAACAAGTAATAAAGAGAAAATTATACTTCTATTTGCACTCAGTCTTCTTCAATCCTCCTTCTGGAGGTGGATGGTATTTTTTCACCTTTTTTCACCTTCCTTTGGTGTCTTGCATCATTGTACTTATCAGAGTAGTCAGGTCTTTCACAGTTGAATATAATTACAACATGACTGTTCTGTGCACAATGATCTAGCTATTTTCATTTCACTTCGAAGCATTTCATATTTTTCTTGCCATGTTGTTTTGAAACCACTTCCCTCATCATTTCTTATAGGACAATAATGCTAATGTGCCACAATGTGTTCAGCAAATCTCAAACTGTCTCTTCAATTTCCAGTACTTTATCACCATAAAAATGAACTGCTGTATTTTTTTGGGGAAATATAGGTTGTTTACCCTTTATCTCTTTAGGATTCATATTAATTAGTGGTTTTCCTGAGTAAAAGTATATGCCCAGTTTTATTGGCCTTTGGAAATAATTCCAAATTTGTCTTCGGAATGGTTGGACCAGTTTGGTACTCCATCAACAATTCATTAGTGAGCCAATTTGTCATCCCCATCCCTTTCAGTGTCTGTCATTTCTGATGGGTGACAGGTGGTAACTCACAGGTATTTTAATTTGCAGCAATTTCTTTTTTTGAAAATTTCCTGAGGGGGCGGAGCCAAGATGGCGGAGTGAAAGCAACGACTCACCTAAGCTCCTGGAAAAACTCCTCTGATTATATCTGGGGGGAGAGTCTGACCAGACTTTGGAGGTGTAGAATCCAGTGGGAGACGGACTTTGACAGATTCGGAGCCCAGGCTGGACTGGAAGGTCCACGGGAGGGATCTGTTCTGCGGGGGTAAGACCCCGGCACACAGCGCAGCGTGGTCGGCACGGCAGGGCGGAGGGGACCAGAGGAGCCCGAGAGTGGCGGGCAAGACCAGCGGAGCAGGAGATAAGGCAGGCCGAGCCGGTGAGAGCCACTGAGTGCCAGACATCAGCGCAGCAGTCCTTGAAATCTTCAGCCTGAAGACGGACTTCGGTGGGTCACTACTTGAACTTCCAGGAACTGGGATGGCAGAGTGATCAGTAAGTGCTCTCTCCTCCCCCCTGATGACCCTGAGGGAACCATAAAATTCTTCCCCAGATTAATCCTGGATCAGCAGGAACAGCAGAAGGGGGCGGGTGGTCTCATAACACCAGAGGCTGGAGAGGTGGCAAAGGGGGATTCTTCCTACCGTGGTGGAGGCTATCTGGAGGGACAGACGACCCAGGGCAGAGAAAAATTCGCACTGAGACCCAAGCAAGCCTCAGCCCGGGAGACGAGCCCCAGGAGGGGCGGGAACACGCATTAGCCTCTAGGCGTGCCCCAGCCCTCCAGGGGAAAGGGAAGACAATAGGGAAGCTGGGATCAGCATCCCCGGACCTTGCCTTTGCCTCAGGCCAGCTGAGGAGATATCCTGAGACCAGACCACACCTCCCACACACCTATCAAGCTAAACCCAGGGTTGATCTGGGAAACAAACAAAAAAAAAAGCCTGCTTTTAGCCTAGACACACATCAGCTCAACTTAAAAGATCTGCATCTTCTGACTGAAAGAACCAAAAGCTACAACACTCAGCCAACATCATGAATCGGAAAAAGCAGACGAAAAGTGAAAAAACCATAGAATCTTTCTATGGGGATAAGGACCAAAACACAAACACCAAAGAGGTCACAGCTGAGACTGTACTTCCATCTGAAACCTCAGATGGGACTATGAATTTCTCGCAAGCACAACTAGATTACCTGGAACGTCTGAAGAAGGATATAAAAGAAAAACTGGCCAATGATTTTAAAACCATAAAAAAAGAATTCACTGATGAGAACATCAATCTGAAAAAGAAAATTGAAGAAATGGAAAAGGAAGTTCAAAAATTAACTGGAGAGAATAATTCCCTAAAAGGAAGAGTTAATCAAACGGAAAAGGAAACTCAAAACCTAATTGGGAAAATTGATCAGATGGAAAAGGAAACCCAAAACCTAACTGGGAAAATTGGTCGAATGGAAAAAGAAGTACAAAAATTAAATGGAGAAAATAGCTCCTTAAAGGGAAAAATTGGCCAGATGGAAAAGGAGATGCGAAAGCTAACTGAAGAAAACAATATGATCAAGATTAGAATTGGGCAAGTAGAAACTAATGACTCAATGAGGCAACAAGAATCAGTCAAACAAAATCTAAAGAACGAAAAGATAGAAGAAAATCTAAAATATTTAATTGGAAAAACAACTGACCTGGAAAATAGATCCAGGAGAGAAAATCTAAGAATTATTGGCCTGCCAGAAACCCATGATGAAGAAAAGAGTCTGGACAATATCTTCCAGGAAATCATCAAGGAAAACTGCCCAGAAGTACTAGACTCAGAGGGCAAAATAGTCATCGAAAGAATCCACCGTTCCCCACCGGAAAGGGATCCCAAACTCAAAACCCCAAGAAATATAGTTGCCAAATTCCAGAGCTATCAAGTCAAGGAGAAAATACTACAAGCAGCCAGAAAGAAACAATTTAAATATCAAGGTCACACAGTCAGGATCACACAGGACCTTGCAGCTTCTACATTAAAAGATCGAAAGAATTGGAACCCAATATTCCGTAAGGCAAAGGAGTTGGGACTCCAACCGAGGATCAACTACCCAGCAAAGTTCAGCATAACATTTCAGGCAAGGAGAAAGTCATTCAACGAAATAAGGGATTTCCAGAGCTTCCTGACCAAAACACCAGAACTCAATAGACAATTTGATCTTCAAATGCAGGTCTCCAGAGAACCATAAAAAGGTAAACAGAGGGGAAAAAACAAAAACAAAAACTTGCAACTCAATTAGGGCAATCTGTTTACCTCCCTGTAAGGGAAGATGATACCTGTTAATCTTGAGAACTGTGCAGCTATTATGATAAAAGGGATATATGTAGAGGGAACGGGCATAAAGTAAATGATGTCATGGCAAAAATATGATTTAAGTATGAGAAGGGAATGTAATAGGAGGTGTGGAAAGGGGGAAGCAGAAAATGGCAAATTATATCACAAGAAGAAGTACAAAACTATAGTAGAGGGAAGGAGGGGAGGGAGATGAGCATTGTTTGAGAGGTACTCTCATCTGATTTGTTCAAAGGAGGGAACAATAATCTTAAGTAGATAAGCCTAACTAGCTCTATAGGTAGTAGGAGGGGAAGGGGGAAGAAAGGGGAGGGTGGCTAAAAGGGAGGAAAGAAGCAATAAGAGTAAAGGGGACTAAAAGGGAGGGGGGCTAAAAGAAGGAGGGGAAGGCTGCAGGAGGAGGGGGAGAAAAGTGAATACTATTGAGGAGGGGAAGGGAGACGGGAGAGTTAAAAGCACAAATGGTGGGAAAGAGGGTGGAGGGAAATACACAGATTGTAATCATAACTGTGAATGTGAATGGGATGAACTCTCCCATAAAACGGAGACGGATAGCAGAATGGATTAAAAGCCATAATCCAACAATATGCTGCTTACAAGAAACACATTTGAAACGGGGGGATACACATAGGATAAAGGTCAAAGGATGGAGCAGAATATATTGTGCTTCAGCTCATGTAAGAAAGGCAGGAGTAGCAATCCTAATCTCAGACAAAGCGAAAGCAGAAATAGATCTAATCAAAAGGGATAAGGATGGAAACTATATCCTGCTAAAAGGCACCATAGACAATGAAGCAATATCATTACTAAACATGTATGCTCCAAGTGGTATAGCATCCAGATTCTTAGAGGAGAGGTTGGGGGAGTTGAAGGAAGAAATTGATAGCAAAACTATACTAGTGGGGGACCTCAACCTCCCCCTCTCTGAACTAGATAAATCCGACCTTAAAATAAACAAGAAAGAGGTTAAGGAGGTAAATAAAACTCTGGATAAGGTAGATATGATAGATCTTTGGAGAAAATTAAATGGGAATAGAAAGGAATATACCTTTTTCTCAGCGGTACATGGAACATTTACAAAAATTGACCATGTACTAGGACATAAAAATCTCACAATCCAGTGCAGAAAGGTAGAGATAATCAATGCATCCTTTTCAGATCATAATGCATTAAAAATTACATGTAATAAAAGGCCATGGAAAGAGAAACCAAAAATCAATTGGAAACTAAATAATCTAATTCTAAAGAAGGATTGGGTTAAAGAAGAAATCATAGAAACAATCAACAACTTCATTCAAGAGAATGACAATAGTGAGACAACGTACCAAAACTTATGGGACACTGCAAAAGCAGTTATTAGGGGAAGTTTTATATCTCTGAATGCTTACATAAATAAAATAGAGAAAGAGGAGATCAATGACTTAGGCTTGCAGTTGAAAAAGCTAGAAAAAGAACAAATTGAAAATTTCCTGTTAATATCTTTTGGTAATTTATCAGTCGTGGAATGGATATTATAATGAATGTGATTCAATTCCATTCTTAGAATATATTTGATAAATGAGGATTTTGTCAGAAAATCTTGCTATAAAAGTATATTACTTCATTTTCTATAGTATATTTTAGAATATGTTTCTCTTAACTCTTTTAATTAAGAATTGACAGATACATAGATATACATAGATAGATATAGATATTTCTTTTCTTTATCTGAGATCATGATTGCTATATTTTTATTACCTCAGTTGAAGCATTTTTGATTCTGCTACTGCCATTTCTTTTAACTTTCCATGTGTCTTTATGTTCCAAGTGTCACCTTTCCCTTCTCTCCCTCCATTTTAAAAGCTCTTTCTTGCTTCTTTTATGTGAGATGATTTATTGCGTTCTAATTCTCCCTTTCTCTTTCTCCTAGTACATTCCTCTGAACACTTAATTTTCTTTAAAGATATCATCCCTTAATATTCAGCTCATCCTGTACAGTCTCTCTCTGTCTCTCTCTGTCTGCCTCTGTCTCTGTCTCTGTCTCTATCTCTGTCTCTCTCTCTCTCTCTCTCTCTCTCTTTCTGTCTCTCTCTGTCTCTCTCTCTCTGTCTCTTTCTCTCTCACTCTCTATCTCCATATACACACATATGAGTATATATCTATGTATGTATGTACATGCACATATATACATTATACATATACATACACACATACATGTGTGTATGTGTATATAGATTCCCTCCAATTATTCTAATACAGAGAAAGATCTCATGAGTCACAAATATCATATTTTTCATGCAGAAATGTAAACAGTTCAACTTTAAGAAGTCCAGTACCATTTGGTTTCTCTTTCATGTTTACCTTTCGATGCTTCTCTTGATTCTTCTATTTGAAAGTCAAATTTTCATTCAGTTCTGGTCTTTTCAAAAAGAATGCTTGGAAGCCCTCCATTTATTGATGTTACATGTTTTCCCCTGTAGTATTATACTCGGTTTGGCTGAGTAGGTGATTCTTTGTTTTAATCCTATCTTCTCTGTCCCCTGCAATATCAGATCACAAACCCTTCAATCTCTCAGTGTAGAAGCTGGTAAATCGGGTGTTATCCTGATGGTGTTTCCACAATATTTGAATTGTTTCTTTTGACTGTGGTATGTGGGCCCAGAATTTGGATGTATCCTCTGCTGTTGCTTCTGATGTGGCTGCTAATGCCACCACCCCAATCATCCTGTAAAAAGGCCACGGTCTTTTCACACTGCATCCTGGATCATGTCCAGTAGTCCTGATTGATATCTGGCCAGTGTGTCCATATAGCCCTGAGGAAAAACTGAAATTGATGACTTGCACAGCACTCACTCAAATCAAATTAAATTGCAAATCATGTTATCATCTCCTTGATACCATAGTCTTCTTTATGAGGATGTTGGGGGGGGGGGTCCTTGGTGAACTTCTTGGGGGAAATTGAAATTTAATGAATTAAAGGATTTCTTTATTCTATTTTCTCATTCAATCTGCCCCTCTACCAAAGTGTTTGCTTCTGATAACACCTTCACAAAATCTGCTGTCCCTGCTATTATTATTCCCCCTTCTCGTTCCTATAGAGTAAGATAAGCTTCCATATCCAATTGGGAATATATGTTATTCCCTCCTGAAGCCAAATCTGATGAAAGTAAAATAAATAAAGAATACTTAATGAAAAAGAGAACTTTCAAGGATCCTTGAGGAAAAGACCAGAGGGGAATAGAATATTTGACTTTCAAATACAAGAATCAATACAAGCATAAACAAGTCAACAAGAAATGACATCACACAGGACTGAATAATGTTAAAGAATCTACATTTCCTATATAGGAAGATGATATATGTAACTCCTAAAATACTTTTTTCATTATGAGGGCACTTAATTGGACTCTACAACAAATGAGGTGTTTGTGTTGGGAGGATGTAAAAATAAAATATATGGGTGAGAATGAAGGGTGCCCTGGGTAAAGAGGAAGGGAGACAAAATGACCTCACATAAAAGAGACAGGTAAGGAAGAGCTTTTATTTGGAAAAGAAAATGGTGTGGGCACAGCAACACTTGAACCTCACTTTCTTTTAAATTGTTTAAAAGAGGAAAAAAATATATATACTCATTCAGTTGGGTATAGAAATGTATCTTTCCCAACAGGGGAGTAGAAGGGATGGGGATAAAATAAAGGGGAGGTGATAGAAAGGAGAACAGATAAAAGAAGGAAAAGCTCAAAAATGAAACAGACTTTACAGGAGAAATAGGAAAAGAGAGAATAACATGAAGAAGAAAATAGGACAGAACCAAATGCACAGTTAGCTACAATAATTTTGACTGGGGCAGAGTCAAGATGGCGGAGGATAAAGAGGGTCCTGTAACAGCTTCCTCCCATAGTACATAAAATACGTGTAGAAATGACTCTAAACAAATTCTAGAAGAGCAGAAGTGACAAAACAACAGAGTGAAAGTGATTTCCTACTAAAGACAGCCTGGAAGGCCAACAGGAAAGGTCTACCACACGAGATGTAGAGTAGAGACCATGAGAGCATGGACCATGCAGCAAGGCAGGGAAAGGACCCAGAATAGGCTTCAGGGCACCAGCAGCAGCAGTTCCCAGATTGCTCAAACCACAAACGTCAAAGACATCTTCAAAGGTTGATGAGAAAACTCTTTCACTTTGACTAGAAGAGAACCCAGTCTGGAACCACCAGGAGCAATCACTGCAGGAGCAGAATCTATTTTTGCAGCCTTCTCCTTAAAACCCTTGGGGGAATTGAGGCATTATCTGGATCTCATATTTGAGTGGCTCTCCTGGGTTGAGGGACAGTGATGATAGTAGAGCTGGTGGAGACCCTGGAGAGGGAACCCTGCAGGCAGATCCTGGACAGAACAGAGAGCCTACAGTGGCTCCCAGGCCAGAGTGCAGACCAGGAAAGAAGGAAACTCCTCTCTCTTGATTTTGCCATATTGGAAGAACTGAAAACTTACAGGTCCCCAGAGTATACCCTCCTCTTGAAAAGTACTCAAAAGACAAGTAATTGGCTGGGAAAATACCCCATAAAAGGGAAAAAATAAGACCATAGAAGGCTACTTTCTTGGGGGACAGATATTTTCTCACATCCTTTCAGATGAGTAAGAACAATGCGTACCATCAGAGGTAGACTTAAAAGTCAAAGCTTCTTCATTCAAAATCTCCAAAATAAATATGCAAGGGTCTCAGGTCATGCAAGAGCTCAAAAAGGATTTTGAAAATCAAGTAAGAGGGAACAGAGCCAAGATGGCGGAGTAGAAACACACACATACGCTAGCTCTGAACCCACTGCCCATAAAATATCTGTAAAAAAGACTCTGGAGCAACAAATTCTGGAGCAGCAGAAGCCACAGAACAATGGAGCAGAGGAGATTTCTGTTCCAGAGAGACCTGACGTGAAAGGTCTGGCGCACCCTGGACCGGGAGCCGAGCCCAGCCCTGCCTTGGCTGGCACCAAGAGGAGCTGATTCAAGCAGGCTTCAGGGACAGAATCTCCAGCGGCCGTGAGGTTCCTTTCACCCATGGGCCCCAAAGGTTGGTGAGAGGGTCTTCTAGGCTTGCCAAGAGGGGAGTGGGGTGCCCCCATAACTCAGGCCCCCTCAGGAAGCAGCAGCGGAGGCGGGAAGAGACTGGGGCTCCCCAAGCAGGCAGGATCCTGGATCCATTGTTGAAGGTCTCTGCATAAACCCCCTGAGGGAACTGAGCCCATGAGGCAGCCCTTCCCCCACCTGAGCACCTGAACTTGATCTCACACTGAATAGCAGCTCTGCCCCCGCCAAAAGCCCTGAGGCTGGGAAGCAGAATTTGAATCTCAGACCCCAAGTACTGGCTGGGCAGATCTGGAGGTATGGTGAGGGTGGAAAGAAAACTCAGAAGTCAAGTCACTGTCTGGGAAAATGCCCAGAAAAGGGAAAAAAAAACAAGACTATAGAAGGTTACTTTCTTGGTGAACAGATAATTCCTCCCTTCCTTTCTGATGAGGAAGAACAATGTTTACTATCAAGGAAAGACACAGAAGTCAAGGCTTCTGTATCCCAGCCCACCCAATGGGCTCAGGCCATGGAAGAGCTCAAAAAGGATTTTGAAAATCAAGTTAGAGAGGTGGAGGAAAAACTGGGAAGAGTAATGAGAGAGATGAAAGAAGAACATGAAAAACAGGCAAACACCCTGCTAAAGGAGACCCAAAAAAATGCTGAAGAAAATAAAATAGGTTAACTCAATTGACAAAAGAGGTTCAAAAAGCCCATTAGGAGAAGAATGCTTTCAAAAGCAGAATTAGCCAAATGGAAAAGGAGATTCAAAAGCTCACTGAAGGAAATAGTTCTTTCAAAATTAGAATGGAACAGATGGAGGCCAATGACTTTATGAGAAACCAAGAAATCACAAAACAAAACCAAAAGAATGGAAAAATGGAAGATAATGTGAAATATCTCATTGGAAAAACAACTGACCTGGAAAACAGATCCAGGAGAGACAATTTAAAAATTATGGGACTACCTGAAAGCCATGATCAAAAATGAGCCTACACATCATCTTTCATGAAGATGCCTTATATTCTAGAACCAGAGGGCAAAATAAATATTGAAAGAATCCACTGATCACCACCTGAAAAAGATCCAAAAAGAGAAACTCCTAGGAATATTGTGGCCAAATTCCAGAGTTCCCAGGTCAAGGGGTAAGTGGGGTGAGGTGGGTAATAGAAAGGAGGGCAAATGGGAGGAGGGAGTAAATAGAAATAATCAATTTTGGGGTGGGACTCGGTCAAAAGAGAGAGTAGAATTAATGGAGGGCAGGCACAACATGAGTATTATGGAAATCTTTTGCAAAACTACATATATGTAGCCTATATTGAATTGCTTGCCTTCCAGTATGAAAGGGTGGGGAGGGAGGAAAGGATAGAATTTGCAACTCAAAGTTTCAGGAACGAATGTTGTGAATTGTTTTTACATACAACTGTGAAACACCAAATACAGGTAATGGGCTATAGAAGTCTATCTCGCCCTAATATAAAAGAGGGAATTTGGGGATATGGAAAGGGAGGGCTGTGATGGAATTGAGAGCAGATTGGGAGAAGGAGTAATCAGAATGCATGGCATTTTGGGGTGAGGGGACGGGAAACATGGGGAGAAAATTTGGAACTCAAACTCTTGTGGAAATGAATGTTGAAAACTAAAAAACAAATAACCAGAAATAAATGAATATGCAACAAAATAAATTTTAACCGTAATTGTGGATTCAATCATAAAGTGGAAGTATATAGAAACACACTCAAGAGGGACACACATAGTTAAAATAAGGGCGGTTGCAGCATCTGTTGGAATTTAGGCAAAAAAGAAAGAAAGAAAGAAAGAAAGAAAGAAAGAAAGAAAGAAAGAAAGAAAGAAAGAAAGAAAGAAAGAAAGAAAGAAAGAAAGAAAGAAAGAAAGAAAGAAAGAAAGAAAGAAAGAAAGAAAGAAAGAAAGAAAGAAAGAAAGAAAGAAAGAAAGAAAGAAAGAAAGAAAGATATGGGGAGAAAGTAGATGGAGAAGCAATCGTGATCTGAGGCAAAGCAAAAGCAAAAATAAACATAATTAAATGAGATAAACAGGGGACCTACAGTTTGCAAATAGTACCGTGGAAAATGAAGACATATCAATACCAAACATTTATGCACCAAATGACAAAACATCCAAATTCTTAAATGAAAAGTTAGATTAATTAAAAAAAAGAAATTGGCAGTAAGTTATATTAATGGGGGGACTCATATTTTCCCTTTTCTGAGCTAAATAAATCTAAACAAAATAAATGAAAAAGTAATTAAGATAACATAATTTTAGAAAAATTAAATTGGAAAGACCTCAAGAATATTGAATGAGAATAGACAGGATTTTATTTTTTTTCAGCTTTACATGGCACTTTCACAAAAAATGACTATGTGTTAGCACATTAAAAACCTCACGAACAAATGCACTAAAGCAAAATATTTAGTGTATCACTTTCAGATCATAGCATGATAAAAATTATGTTAAATAAAGGACTATCTAAGCATAGATTCAAAATTAATTGGAAGCTAAATCTAATCTTAAAGAATGACTGGATCAAAGAATGGAACGTAGAAATAATTAATGATTTTTTTTTAAGGAGAATGAAAAGGAGACAACAAAATGTGTAGAATGAAGCCAAATGAGAACTTAGATGAAAATTTATATCTGTAAATGGTTACATCAATCAAAGACAGAAAGAGCTGATCAATGAACTGGACATGCAATTTAAAAATCCCCTAACCTCATAATGGAAGTCCTGAAAATCAAAGGAAAGATTAATAAAAAAAAATGTAAAAAGCATTGCTAAATAAATGTAAGAGGTTTTTTAAAAATAATATATCAGGTAAAGCATGTGAATTTAATCAGAGGAATAAAATCAAATTATCAACAGCAAAAATTTTAAAAAATGATTAAAGCACCAATGAAGATGAAATTAAATCAATTGTTAGAAACTAATTTTCTCAATTACATGCCAATAAAATTGACAATTTCTGTGAAATAGAAAGATATATGAGAAAGCTAAACTGCCCAGCATAAAAGAAGATTAATGTCATATTTAAATAACACTATCTTAGAAAAAAAAATTGAAGGAACCATAAATAATCTCCGTAAGAAAAAATCTTAGAACCAAATGAATTACCAGTAAATTATACGAAACATTTAAAGAACATTCAATCCTGATGATACATATATAATATTTGTAAACCATAGGTAGAAAAAAGTCCCACTAAATTCCATATATGAGACAATTATGGTTTTGTATGTAAACAAGGAACAGGAAACACCAGTAAATGAAGCTATTGACAAATTTCCATTATGAAGATTACTAAACAATTTCTTTGTTTTTCTTAATTTAATTTAATTTTTTATTTTTAACGCAGTTCATATCACATAAAACAATTCCAACTTTGGCTCAGTTGATGCTTCTTTTTATTTTTTTAATTTATTTATTTAAGTTTTCAACATTCATTTCCAAAAAAATTTTTGGGTTCCAAATTTTCTCCCCATTTCTCCCCTCCCCAACCCCAAAACCCCCAAACCCCAAGCATTCCAATTACCCCTACCACCAATCTGCCCTCCCTTCTAACATCCCTCCCTTCCCTTATCCCCATCTTCTCTTTTGTCCTGTAGGGAAAGATAACTTTCTATACACCATTACCTGTATTTCTTATTTCCTAGTTGCAAGAACAATAATCAACAGCTGTTCTTAAAACTTTGAGTTCCAACTTCTCTTCATCCCTCCCTCTCAACCCATCCCCTTTGGGAAGGCAAGCATTTCAATATAGGCCATATCTGTGAAGTTTTGCAAATGACTTTCATAAGAGTTGTGTTGTGTAAGATTAACTATATTTCCCTCCATTCTGTCCTGTCCCTCATTAATTTTATTCTCTCTTTTAATCCTATATCTCCCCAAGAGTGTTAAATTCTAATTGCTCCCTCCTCCCATTGCCCTCCCTTCCATCAACCCCCCACCCTGCTTATCCCATTCTCCTTCACTTTTTTGTATTGTAAGATAGATTTTCATACAAAAATGAGTGTGCATTTTATTCCTTTCTTTAGTCGAATGTGATGAGAGTAAGCTTCATGTTTTTTCTCTCTCCTCCCTACTTTGTCCCTCCTCTGAAAAGTCATTTACTTGCATCTTTTATGAGAGATAATTTGCCCCCTTCCATTTCTCCCTTTCTCCTCCCAATATGTTTCTCTCTCACCACTTACTTCCATGTTTTTAAAGATATGATCCCATCCTATTCTATTCACCCTGTGCTCCTTGTCTGTGTGTGTGTGTGTGTGTGTGTGTGTGTGTGTGTGTGTGTGTGTGGGTGGGTGGGTGGGTGGGTGTGTGTGTGTGCAATCCCACCAACTACCCAGATACTGAAAAAAGTTTTCAAGAGTTACAAATATTATCTTTCCATGTAGGAATGTAAACAGTTCAATTTTGCTAAGTCCGTTATGATTTCTCTGTTTACCTTTTCATGCTTCTCTTGACTCTTGTGTTCGAAATTGAAATTTTCTTTTCAGCTCTGGTCTTTTCAGCAAGAATGCTTGAAAGCCCTCTATTTAATTGAAACACCATTTTTTCCCCTGAAGTATTATACTCAGTTTTGCTGGGTAGGTGATTCTTGGATTTCATCCTAGGTCCTTTGACTTCTGGAATATAATATTCCATGCCCTTCAATCCCTTAATGTAGAAGCTGCTAGATCTTGTGTTATCCTGATTGTATTTCCACAATACTTGAATTGTTTCTTTCTAGCTGCGTGCAATATTTTCTCCTTGTCCTGGGAACTCTGGAATTTGGCCACAATGTTCCTAGAAGTTTCTCTTTTTGGATCTCTTTCAGGAGGTTATCTGTGGATTCTTCCAATATTTATTTTTCCCCCTGGTTCTAGAATATCAGGGCAGTTTTCCTTGATAATTTCATGAAAGATGATGTCTAGGCTATTTTTTATCTTCCATTTTTTCATTCTTTTGCTTTTGTTTTGTGATTTCTTGGTTTCTCATGAAGTCATTAGCCTCTTTCTGTTCCATTCTAATTTTGAAAGAACTATTTTCTTCAGTGAGCTTTTGAACCTCCTTTTCCATTTGGCTAATTCTGTTTTGTAATGCATTCTTCTCTTCATTGTCTTTTTGAACCTCTTTTGCCAATTGGGTCAGCCTATTTTTAAAGGTGCTATTTCCTTCAGCATTTTTTTGGGTCTCCTTTTTTTCAAGGTGTTGACCCACTTTTCATGCTTTTCTTGCATCTCTCCCATTTCTCTTCCCAGTTTTTCCTCCACCTCTCTTACGTGATTTGCAAAATCCTTTTTGAGCTCTTCAATGGCCTGAGACCACTGAATATTTATTTTGAATGTTTGGGATACAGAAGCCTTGACTTTTATGTCTTTCCCTGATGGTAAGTATTGTTCTTCCTCATTTGAAAGGATGATTGGAGATATCTGTTCACCAAGAAAATAACCTTCTATAGTCTTATTTTTTCCCTTTTTTGGGCATTTTCCCAACCAGTTACTTGACTTTTGGGTCCTTTGTCAAGAGTTGCGTATGCTTTGGGAATCTGTAAGATCTCAGTTCCTTCAAGGTGGCACAATCAAGCATATACTGGTCTGAGCACAGAGAGGGATTTTTGTGTCCAGAATCTTGGCAGTTAACTCTCCACAGACACATGGCCTCCGGTTCCTCCAAGTCAGCACTGGGGGCTGATTTTCAGATAAGGTGGATGGGCAGGGCCACCATTCAGTGTGAGACAAAGACCAGGTCCCCCAGGGCCTCCACACAAGGCAGAGGCAAGACTCAATTCCTCAGTACCCCCAGGGGTTTTAAGATCCAAAAATGTATGCAAGCTGATATAGGGGGTGCCCTAAAAACTGTTGCTGCCTGCCTGATGTGGCCTCTGCTGGCCATTGCCTGAGGCCAGACCTATGGAAGGCCCTTTTCCCTTCTCAGCTAGTTGAAAATACCGTGTCACTGACCTTTGGCACTTTTGGGTTGAAGGATCTGCAGACCCGCTGCTGCTGCTGTGACTGGGGATTCTGAGACTAGAGATTCCGCCCCCAAGGGCTGTTCACAAGCCATGCACCACACGGCCAAGCCCTGGCTGGGCTCCGAGCTTGGCTCCACGTCAGGTGCAACCAACCCTTCCCACGGGCCTTTCAGGTCACCCTGGGCTGGAAATCTCCTCCACTCTATCGTTCTCCATTTCTGCTGCTCCAAAATTTTTTGAGAGTCCCTCTCTACAGTTATTTTATGGGCTCTGTGGGAAGACCCTGCGTATGTGTGTCTTTCTACTCTGCCGTCTTGGCTCCGCCCCCTGATACTTCTTGTTAAAACATTTACAATATAGACCACGGAAGAATTTTTTTAAACATTTACCGAGACACAAATAATATACATGCTAACTTTACAAACCCTTGACCTATTTCTCTCCACAGTATTACTAAGAATTAAAGTACTCTAATTTATTGTTAATGGTCTAAAGTGCTAAGCCTAATAGCTTAATGTTAGACTTAACCTTGGATGTTCCCCTACCAGCAATCTATAGTTTAATATATCTGGTACTAAGTTTACAAACCTTTTGACTATAGGAAATTTCCATTAAGAGTAGGGACATTGCAGGGAACCAACATCTCCCCAACTTCATGTCAGTTCAAAGTAGTTCAAAGTGAGGCTTAAAGTCTTGCAGGCATCAGTGGGGAAAATGAGTCAGGAGAATCCTACCTCAGCCCAAGCTGACCAGTCGCTCTCCCACCCTTCCCACGAGATCATTTTCTTCAGTTCATACCAGCATCTCACAGGCTTACTGGCATCATGAATTGGAGACTCAGACCGCCTTTGTTGCTATCCGTACCTGGAGTTAAACTCAGAAGAACAGTCTCTAAATTGTCCCATAGCATCTTAAAATAGCAAGTTCCAATTACCAGGTTTCAGATATGACTACAATTTCACTTTGACTAAGGAACATCTTTTGAGGCAAGTCTTAAGTGACTTACATGCCTTTCTATACATGTTTTAGTTCCTGATAGAATCGCAATCATAAAATCAAATTTACCATTGAAACCTTAACTTTTCCATCAATGCCAAATTTTACCTGAGGTTACCTATCTCTAGGAAATTTAGACAAAAATTCTTTTCCCCAAACTAAAGAAGTCTTGGATTTATTCTCAGTAATTAATTCAGTCAATTGTTTTAATACTAATTGTTTTTACATCACTTTGTAACATGTCCAATTTTTCTCCCCATTCCTCCCTTCCCCCCACTTCCTAATACCTTGTATTCTGATTATTCCTTCCCTCAGTGTACCCTCTCTTCTATCACACCCCAGCCTTCCCTTATCCCCATCTTCTCTCTTTCCTTGTAGGGCAAGATAAATTTCTATATCTCATTCCTTGTATTTCTTATTTCCAAGTTATATGCAATAAAAATTCTTAACCTTCACTACTAATACTTTGAATTCCAACTTCTCTCCCTTCCCTCCTACCTACCTATCCCCACGGAGAAGGCAAGCACTACAGTACAAACTAAATATGTGTTATTTTGCAAAAGACTTCCATAATAATCATGTTGTGCAATACTAACTGTATTGCCCTCTATCCCACTCTATCCCTCCTTATTTTTTTTATTATTTTTATTCCCTCATTTGACCTTGTCCCTTCTCAAAAGTGTTTATTTCTAGTTACTCCCTTCTCCCATTTGCTCTCCCTTCTATCATTCCCCTCACCCCACTTGTCACCTCTTCCCCTACTTTCCTGTGGTGTAAGATAGATTTTCATATCAAATTTAGTAAGCCTGTTTTTCCCTCCTTCAGCCATATGTGGAGAGAATAGCTTCACTTTTCCCTTCTTGCTTTTCTCCTCTATTGAACAAGATTTTTCTTGTCTCTTTTATGAATTATAGCCTGCCCCATTCCATTTCTCCCTTTCTCCTCCCACTATTTTCCTCCCTCACCGCTTATTTTTATTTTATTTTATTTTGTGTGTGTGTGGATATCATCTCTTCTGATTCAACACAACCTGTAATCTCTGTTTGATTATGTGTATATGTGTGTATGAATATGTACAATCCCTCCACCTACCCAAATACTGAGAAAGGATTCAAGAGTTATAAATATTTTCTTTCCACGTAGGAATGTAAACAGTTCAGTTTTAGAAACTTTTTTTAAGATTTCTCTTCCCTGTTTACCTTTTCATGCTTCTCTTGATACTTGTGTTGGAAAGTCAAAAGTTCTATGTAGTTCTGGTCTTTTCCTCAAGATGAATTGTTCATAGTTCTCTACATCATTGAATGATCATTTATTCCCTTGAAATATTATACTCAGTTTTGCTGGGAAGGTGATTCTTGGTTTTATTCCCAGTTCCACTGACTTCTGAAATAACCTATTCTAATCCCCTCTATACCTTAATGTTGAAGCTGCCACATTATGGGTTATCCTGATTGTATTTCCACAATACTCGAACTGTTTCTTTCTAGCTGCTTGAAGTATTATCTCCTTGACCTAGGAACTCTGAAATTTGGTCACAATATTCCTAACAGTTTCTCTGTTCGGGTCTCTTTCAGGAGGTGATTGGTGGATTCTTTCAGTATTTATTTTGCCCTCTGATTCTACAACATTCGGGCAGTTTGCCTTGATAATTTCATGGAAGATTATATCTAGGCTCTTTTTTGATCATGGCTTTCAGGTAGTCCCATAATTTTTAAATTGTTTCTCCTGGATCTATTTTCCAGGTCAGTTGTTTTTCAAAGAGTTGTTTCACATTATCTTCTATTTTTTGAAACTTTTGGTTTTCTTTTTTGAACTGCTTGGTTTATCTCATAGTCATTCATTTCCCTGAACTCAAATCTCTCTTTCAATGAGTTATTTTTTTCGGTGAGCTTTTGAACCTTCTTCTCCTTTTGGCTAATGGTGCTTTTTAAAGACTCCTCTTCATTCGCTTTTTGAACCTCTTTTTCCAATTGAGTTAACCTCTTTTTAAAGGTGATACTTTCCTCATCATTTTTCGGTTCTCCTTTAGTGAGCTGCTAACTCTCTTTTCAAGCTCTTCTATTGCCTGTGTCCAGTTTAAGAGCCCTTTTGAGATCCTGGAGGCAGGGGCCTTGACTGCCTGTGATAGTATGCCTTGTTCTTACTCATCTGGAAGGATGGGAGGAGACACTTGTTCAACAAGAAAATAACCTTCTATGGTCTTATTTTTTTTCCTTTTTTGGGCATTTTCCCAGCCAGTTACTTGACTTCTGTGTTTCCTCAGCACCACCAATTCACCTCCAGTTGTACAAAGCCAGCACTGAGATTCAGGTGAGCTGCTACAATCCCCAAGGGGCTTTAGGCAGGGGCAGCCCTTAGTCAGTGTGAGATTAAGATCAGATGGTCAAGTGGAGGCAGGGCTGCCACAAAGGGTTCAGTTCCCTCAGGGGCTTTATGATGAGGCTTTCAACTATAGATGCAGGCTACTGCCTGCCTTGGGAGCTGGTCCACTGCTGCCTCCTCTGCTGTCACTTGAGGAGGCCTGATTTATGGGTACACCCTTCTACCTTGGGAGCAGGCAGAGAAAACCCTCTCACTGACCTTTAGCACCTGTGGGTTAAAGGATCTGCGCTGCTACTGGAGATTCTGCCCCTAAAGCCTGCTCAATCCTGCTCTACCCTGTGCCTCGAGGCTAAGACTGGGCTGGGCTCTGCTCTACGTCTGGTACCACAGAACTTTCCCCTCAGTCTTTCAGGTCACTCTGCGCTAGAAATCTCCTCCACTCTGTTGTTCTGTGGCTTCTGCTGCTCTAGAATTTGTGGAGAGTCCTTCTTTACTGGTATTTTATGGGCTATGTGGAAAAAGGTAGTGTATGTGCATCTTTCTACTCCATCCACCTTGGCTCTGCGTTCTAGTGCAGAATTTTTAAACAAAATGCTAACATGAAGATTGCAACAATATAATGTAAAGATTATATACTTTAGCCATGGGTATTTAGAAGAGTAGTGCAAGGCTGGTTAAATATTGGGAAAAATATCAACATAACTGATGATATCAATAATAAAAACAGGTAAATGTATAATCATCTCTTTAGACATATTAAAAGGTTTGTTTTGACAAAATGCAAACTTCATTACTACAAAAAATACTAGGAAGTTTAGGAATTGGTTTCTTAAATTGATATGTATTATCTATATAAAGCAAGTGTAAGCATTACTTGTAAGGGTAACAAAGATGAAGCCTTCCCCATAAGATCAGAACTGAATCAAAGATGCAAATGATCACCAGTATTGTTTAGTGTTGCAGTAGAAGTTACAACTATAGTAATGAGACGAAAAAAGAAACTGAAAGTATAATAATAGGCAATTATAAAATAAAACTTTTACTACTCACAAGTGATATAACTGTAAACTTAGAGAACTCTGGAGAATAAACTAAAAAAAGGAAGCTAATCAATTAACAATGTTAGCAAATGGTAGACTATAAACTAAAATAAATCATTGACATTTACTAAATCATCAACAAAATTTAACAGCGACAGAAAGAAAAATACATTTCATTTTAAAATACAGGAGGTAATATAAAATATTTGGAAACATACCTGTCAAGATAAATGCAGGGTTTAGATGAATATAATTACAAAACACTTTCATATACAAAGAACAACTAGAAAATTATTAATGGCTCATGGGTAGACTGAATCCATAAAATGAAAATTAGAGTTTTGCATAGGTTAATTTACTTATTCAATGCCATACCAATCAAACAATCAATGAAAAATTTTATAGAACTACAAAATTAATAAAATATATCCAACAGAAGAAAAGGTCAAGAATAGTTGAGCAGCAGAGAGCAACCCAGCATGAGAATTGCAGTCCAGCATGAGGAGCTGAGGAGAATGTGAGGAGCACAACCCAGCATGAGGAGCACAGCCCAGCAGGGACAGGACTCAGAACAGGTTTCAGGGAGCCACCAGCAGCAGGAGTTCCCAGACTGCTCAACCCATAATTATTACAGACAGATGCAAAGGACTGTGGGAGGCCTCCATCATCCAGGAGAAGGAAGTGTGGTCTGGATCACCAGAAGCTGGCACTGAAAATACTTCCATTTTGGGGAGCCCTCTGCTAAATCTCCTGGGAGAATGGAGCAGCTGATCTGAATCTCAACCCTGAACTTGGCCATGGGGTGAGGAGAAGCTCTGATGTGGTGGAGCCTGAGGAGGCTGTGGTGAGGGAATTCAAATTGCAGATTCTGGGCAGAAAAGTTTTTGGTTTCTCCCAGATCAGTGTGCACACCTGGAGAGGTGTAAGGTCCTCTCCCTAGATTGTGCCACCTTGAAGGAACTGAGAACTTACAAAACACCAGAATATTCCCTCCTCTTGACAAAGGACTCAAAAGTCAAATAATTGCCTGGGAAAATGTCCCCGACAAGGTAAAAATAAAATAATAGAAGGGTACTTTCTTTGGGAGCAGGTATTTTTTTCCATCCTTTTGGATATGAAAGAACAATGCCTAACATCAGAGGAAGTCAAGGCTTCTGCATCCAAAACCTCCAAAATAAATACACAATTTTCTCAGGCCATGGAAGAGTTCCAAAAGGATTTTCAAAATCAAGTAAAAGAGCTGAAGAAAAAATTGGGAAGAGAAATGAGAGAGATGCAAGAAAATCATGAAAAGCAGGACAACACCTTGCTAAAGGAGATCCAAAAAAATGCTGAAGAATATAACATTGGTCAAATATTTTAAAAATAGGCTAAATCAATTGACAAAAGATGATCAAAAAACCAATGAGGAGAAGAATGCCTTAAAAAGCACAATTAGCCTAAATGGAAAAGGAGATTCGAAAGCTCACAGAAGAAATTAGCTCATTAGGAACTTCCAGTTCCAGCAGCCAAGATGTTCCAGTAATTGGAAAATCCTATCTCCTTCCCCTTGTCGATATTGACAAGTCCAGAGAATATCTCTACAGGAAAAACCCTGAAACAGTAGGAGCAGCAGAAGGGGTAAACAGTCTCTCAGCATGAGGCTACTAAGATCACTAAGGAGGGTTCCTCTTGCTGTGGTCAAAGGCAACCAGTGCAGGACCAGAGTTATCCAAGACAGCCCAATTTCAACAAGGTTGGAGAAGATCGTGAACCCCAGGGGGTTGAAGCCAGCACATACCAACACCATAACACCAGGCATGCCTGAGCACACCCGTGGCATCAGGAATACACTAGCACAGAAAGCTGAGCTTACCATGCTTTAGCTAAACAGAGGAGCCTCTGGCATTCATATCATCCTTCTCCCACAAGAAGCTAGCTCCAAAGTAACTGTGGGATAAACCCCAAAATACCTGACCTGACCTTTGCTTTCAAACACCAGCCAGCTCAGCACCAGTTAGTTTCTAACTGAAAAAACCAGAAACCGCAACACAAAAAGCCTCATTTTAGGCACAAGAACTGTGGGACAGAGCTCCCTGTGCCACAGATGCAGAGCTCCACTTCACCATCCAGGAAAATGGTTATTATCATGAGTAAGATGCAAAGTAGATGAGAAAAGATCATAGAATCTTTCTATGGGGACAAACACCAAAACCGAAATAACAAAGAGTCAGCATTGAGACTGTGCTCCCATGTGAAACTTCAGAAGAAAATATGAATTGATCTGAAGCACAAAGAGTCTTCTTGGATTAGCTCTGGAAGGATTTTAAAACCCAAATTAGAGAAATAAAAGAGAAACTGGTCAACGATTTTAAAAATATGAAAAAAGAAATCACTGAAGAGAACAGCTCCTTAGAAAGGAACATCCGTCAAATGGAAAAGAAAGGAGAAAATTTACCTGGTGAAAATAGCGCCTTGGAAAAAGAACAATTGGACAGATAGAAAAAGAGATGAAAAAGTTAACTGAAGAAAACAATTTGATAAAAATTAAAAAAAAGAATCTAAGAGACATCAAGAATCAGTAAATCAGAACCTAAAGAATGAAAAGACAGAAGAAAATGTAAAATATTTAATTGGAAAAACAACTAACCTGGAAAATAGGTCCAAAGTAGAAAACCCAAGTATTATTTGAATATGAGAAAGCCATGAAGAAAAAAAAGAATCTCCACAATATCATCCAAGAAATCATCAAGGAAAATTACCCAGAAGCCCTAGACCCAGTGGGCAAAGTAGTCATTGAAAGAATCCACCATACAGTTCCTAAAAAGGACTCCAAACTGAAAACGCCAAGGAATTTCATTGCCAAATTCCAGAACTGTGAAGTGAAGGAGAAAATACTGTAGGCAGTCAAAAAGAAACAATTCAGATGTCAAGGAGCTACAGTCAGGATTACACAGGACACTGCAGCTTCTACATTAAAAGATCAGAGGAACTGGAATATGATATTCCTTAAGGCAAAGGAGCTGGGACTACAACCAAGGATTAATTACCGGGCAAAGTTGAGCATAATATTTCATGATAGGAGATGGACATTAAAAGAAATAAAGGATTTCTAGACCTTCCTCATGAAAAGGCCAGAATTCAATTGAAAATTTGATCTTCAAAATCAGGTCCCAAGAGAGGCATAAATGGTAAACGGGAAAAAAAAAAACAAAAACAAAAAGCTTATTGCACAATAAGGGAAAACTGTCTACATCTCTATAAGGAAAGATGATAGTCATTAATCCAGAGAATTGTATATTTACTATGAAATGTAAAAGGGATATGCATAGATATGCATAGATAAAGGAAGTGGGTATGAATTAAATGGTGTGATGACAACACAGGTGATTTAAGGGTGGGAAGGGATTGTAATGGGAGATGTGACAAGGAAGAGGCAGAAAAACATAAATTCCATCACAAGAAGAGGAACAAAAATATATTACAGTAGAGGGAAGGAGAGGAGGGAGATGAACATTATTTGAGAGCTATTCTCATCTAATAGGATTCAAAGAGAGTACAACAAACTCAGTTAAGTTTAGAAATGCTATTAGCTCCATAAGCAGTGGGAGGGGAAGAGCAAAAGAAAAGGGAGGCTAAAAGGGAGGGAAGAAGAAGTAAGGGGAAAGGACATACAAAGGGAGGGAGGCTGAGAGAAGGGAGGGAAGACTGAGGGAGGAAGTGATCAAAAAGGAAAACTCTATTATGGAGGGGAATGGATAAAGGAGAACTAAAAGTATAAACAAGGGGAAAGGAGATGGAGGGACAGATGCAGATAGTAATCATAACAGTCAATGTGAATAGGATGAACTGTCCCAAAAAACAGAAATGGTTAGCAGAATGGATTCAAAACCATAATCCAACAATATATTGTCTGCAAGAAACACATTTGAAATGGGGAGATACACATAGGGTAAAGGTAAAAGTTTGAACCAGAATATATTATGCTTCAGCTGATGTAAATAAAGGAGGGGTACCAATCCTAATTTCAGACAAAGCAAAAACAGAAATAGATCTAATCAGAAGAAATAAGGAAGGAAACTATATCCTGCTAAAAATCACCATAGTCAAGGAAGCAATTTCATTACCAAACATATATGCTCCAAGTGGTATAGCATCCAAATTTTGAGAGAAGTTAAGGGAATTACAGGAAGAAATAGATATCATAACTATACTAGTGGGAGACCTCAATCTTCCATTCTCTGAACTTGATAAATCTAACATCAAAAAAAAACAATAAAGAAGTTAAGGAGGTGAATGGGACTCTATATAAGGCAGATACTATAGATCGCTGGAGAAAATTGAATGGGGACAGAAAAGTATATACATTTTTCTCAGTGGTACATGGCACATATACAAAAGTTGACCACATACTAGGACATAAAACCTCACAATTCAGTGCAAAAAGGCAAAGATTGTAATTGCATCCTTCTTAGAGCATAATGCAATAAAACTTATATAAAATCAAAAGCTGTGGCAACATAAACCAAAAACTAGTTGCAAACTAAACAATCTAATCCTAAAGAATCAGGGGATTAAACAAAAAATTTTAGAAACAATCAACAACTTCATTCAACTAAGTGACAATTGTGAGACAACCTACCGAATTTTATGGGATACTGCAAAAGCAGTTCTCAGGGGAAATGTTATATCTTTTAGTGCCTACATGAATAAAATACGGAAAGAAGATACCAATGAATTGTGCATGCAGCTGAAAAAGATAGAAAAAGAATAAATTGATAATCCCCAAGTAAAAACCACATTAGACATACTGAAAATCAATGGAGAGATTAATAAAATTGGGATTAATAAAACTATTGAATTGATAAATAAAAGTGCATGTTGGTTTTATGAAAAAATCAATAAAATTGATAAATCTTTGGTCAATTTGATTAAAAATATACTAAGAAGAAAAGCAAATTATGAATATCTAAAATTAAAAGTGTGAACTCACCTCCAATGCGAAGGAAATTAAAACAATAATAAGATATTACTTTGCCAAACTGTATGCCCATAAATTCAACAATCTAAGTGAGATGGATGATTATTGTAAAAGATATAAATTGTGCAGACTAAGAGAAGAGAAATTTGCATACTTACATGACCCCATCACAGAAAAAGAAATTGAACAAGTAATCAATGAACTTCCTTGGAAAAAAATCTCCAAGGCCAGATGGATTCACAAGAGAATTGTATCAAACATTAAAGAACAGTTAATTCCAATACTATATAGATTGGGAAAACTGGGGAAGACAGAGTCCTCCCACGTTCTTTTTATATCAACATGTTTTTGATATCTAAACCAGGAAGAGTAAAAACAGAGAAAGAAAATTATAGACCAATTTCTCTAATGAATATAGATGCAAAAAATCAAAATAAGATTTTAGCAAAAGAATACAACTTATCATGAGAGTAATACATAATGATCAGGTAGGATTTATACCAGGAACTCAGGGCTGGTTCAATGTTAGGAATATTATTAGCATTATTGATCAACAACAAAACTAACAGAAAACACGATTGTCTCAATAGTTGCAGAAAAATCTTTTGACAAAATAAAACACCAATTCCTATTGAAAACACTGGAGAACATAGGAATAAATGGAACTGTCCATGAAATCATAACCACTACCTAAAACATTCAGCAAGCATTTCATGGAAAGGGAATAAGCTGCATGCATTCCCAGTTATCACCACTACTATTCAATATGGTACCAGAAATGTTAACTGTAGAAATAAGAGAAGAAAAAGAAATTGAAGGAATTAGATAGGTAGAGAAAAATCTAAGTTATCACTTTCTGCAGATGATATGTCGATATAGTTAGAGAATCCCAGAGAATAAAGTAAAAAAATAAAAAACCTACTTGAAATAATAAACTACTTTGGCAAATTTACAGGTTACAAAATAAACCCACAAAACCTTATGCATTTTAATATATTACTAATGAATCCCAACAGTAAGAAATGGAAAGATAAATTCCATTTAAAGCTACAGTAGACAATATACAATATTTGAGAGTCTATTTGCCAAAATAAACATAAGGACTATATGAACAAAATTACAGAACACTTTTTGCACAAAGAAAGTCAGATCTAAGTAAGTGGAAATACAATTGTTGCTCATGGGTGGGCCTAGAAAATATAATAAAAAACACAATTCTGCCTAAATTAATTTATGTATTCAGTGGCATACCAATGAAAGTATGAGATAATTATTTTGTAGAGTTAGAAAAATATATCAAAATTCATCTTGAAAAACAAAAGGTCCAGAATGTCAAGGGAACTAGGGAAAAGAAATTCTAGGGAAGGTGGCCTAGCTCTACTTGATCTCTTAACCGCCCTCAATCTGCCCTCCCTTCGATCATACCACCTCCCTTTTCTTTCTCTTTCCCTTACTAATTCTTCTTTTCCTTCTGCCCTCCCTTTCATATACTCCCTTCATTTTGTTTCCCTTTCCCTCTCCTATTTCCTGTAGGTCAATATATATTTCTATACCTAAGTGAGTGTCTATGTCATTCCCTCTTTGAGCTAAATCTGATGAGGGCAAAATACAAATAATTCTTGCCTCCCTCCCTTCTTTCCCACTATTGTGACAGGTCTTTATGGCTCTTCATGTGATATAATTTACCCTTTTGTAACTCTTACTTTCCTCTTCTTCTAGTACAATTCTTTTTTTCCACCACTTAAATTTTTTATCATCACATCAAAGTCAACTTATATCCACACTCTCTGTCTGTGTATACACCTTCTAAAAACTATAATAACGATGGAGTTCTCAAGAGTGGCAAATATCTTGTCATGTAATGATATAAACAGTTTACTCTTATTACCTAAATTTTTTTTTGTTTCTCTCCTCTTGAACTTTGTATGCTTCATGTGAATCTTGTCTTAGAAGATGAGATTGTCTGTTCAGCTCTGGGCTTTTCTTCAGGAAGATTTAGAAGTCCTCTATTGCTTTGAATGTTCACCTTCTTCCCTGAAAGGTTAGGCTCAATTTTGCTGAATATTTGATCCTTGTCTCTTAGCCAAGGTCCTTTACCTTCCAGAATATCATATCCCAAGTCTGGTGATATGTTAATGCAGAAGTTGCTACATCCTGCATAATACCGACCATGATTCAATTATATTTAAATTGTTTCCTTCTGACCATTTGCAGTATTTTCTCCTTGAACTGATTATTTTGGAATTTGGCTAAAATATTTATCAGCATTTTTATTTTTGGAACTCGTTCCCAGATATGATTGGTGGACTCTTTCAATGACTAGAAAATCAGGGAAAATTTCTTGACAATTTCTTGAAAGATATTTTCCATGGCCTCTTTTTCATCATGGCTCTCAGGTAAACCAATAATTATTAAATAATAACTCCTGGACTTATTTTCCAGGTTAGTAGGTTTTTGTTTTGTTTTGTTTTTGAATGCAGTACTTTGTACTTTCTTCATTTTTTTCATTATTTTGATCGTTTCACTGATTCTTTATATTTCATAGAGTCATTTGCTTACACTTGCCAAATTCCAATTTTTAACAGTTTTCTCCAGTTACTTTTTCTACCTGATACTACATTTTAAGAAGTTCTCTTCAGTGAATTTTTGTACCTCCAATTCCATTTGGCCAATTCTGATTTTTAAGGAGTTCTCTTCAGTACATTTTTAGACCTTCTTTACCATTTGACCAATTTTATTTTAAGGGTTGTTTTCTTCAGTAAATGTTTGTCCTTTTCCAAGGAAGAACTCTCTCTTTCTGTCTCTGTCTCTGTCTCTCTGTCTCTGTCTCTCTGTCTCTCTGTCCCTCTGTCCCTCTGTCTCTCTGCCTCTGTCTGTCTCTGTCTCTCTGTCTCTGTCTCTGTTTCTCTCTCTCTCTCTCTCTCTCTCTCTCTCTCTCTCTCTCTCTCTCTCTCTCTCTCTCTCTCTCTCTCTCTCTCTCTGTTTCATACCTCCAATAGATTTTCCCAAGTTTTCTTCAACTTCTCTTATTTGACTTTTAAATTCTTCTTGAGTTCTTCCAAGAAGTCTTTTTGGATTTCATACCAATTCATACTTGCTTCTGAAGTTTCAGATGTACGTATTTTGACAATGTTGTCCTCTTCTGAGTTTGTGTTTTGATCTTCTCTATCACCATAATAATTTTCTATGGTCAATGTTCTTTTCTGCTTCTTGCTCATGATGCTGCCTGTTTTCTTGCTTTTAAAATTGAAATCTCCTGCTGGAGCACAGAGCACACTGTCCCAATATTTTTGTGATGTTCGGCAGAGTCTTGGTCACTGACTTTGTGTGCTGGGTCCTTAGTTATTGGCAGTTTACTTAGTGCTTAGCTGGGATACCAGGGATGGTGTCTGTTGTGTGCTTAGGTCAGGTGGGGTTTTTCCAGCATTTCCCCAGCGTTGTGCTGAAGCTCAGGAACTTGAGGAGGAGCAGTACAGAAGAAGTAGATTTAGCACTCAAAATTTTAAAAAGGAACATTGTTTTGTTTTCTTACATTATTTGGGAATTATTTGATGAAATAAATTAAAACATAGGTAGGAAACAAAAGCTAGAACTTAGTTGACCAAAAAAGTAATGCTTTATTGATAAGTGAGAAAGGTTTCTGATGATATGCCATAGGTTTCTGTCCTAGACCCAAAATTTTATGAATACAATGCCACATTTATCAAATCAATTTAATGTAACATATCTGGAAAGGACGCTTGATACACTAGAATAGAAACGGTATCCATAAGTATATCAATGGACTTCTAAGTATAGGTCAAGCCAATGAAGTGAAATCGCTACTTCCACATGTATTTATAATCTGTTATTTGTGGGTATTTTCTCCATTCATATAGATATCACTTTCCCTTCAACTAATTAGATAATTTTCCTATGTGTGTATAACAAAAGCGTCATCATCCCACAATGGAGGTGATGATCAGATTCCATAACATTAGCTAGTCAAGTCTTTGAACAGATGTCCTTCAATCATGTGACCCATAATCCAAACTTTTATAATTGGTTGAGAAGTTAGAGAGGTCGTACTTTATTTTTCATAGAAGGAATTCTTAGAAAATCAGGATTCCCACCTTATCACAGTGAAATATCAAAGCAAGCATTTAGTAGAGCAAGACAATTTAAACCAGGTAAGTGTAGGAGATATCTTTGATATCGTGACTAGAGAACTTGCCTTAGATCTAGACGACCTGGGTTGAAATCCCACTCTTAGCACACACCTGTTCTTTGACTCTTGGTAAGTTACTTAACCTCTTAGCCTTCTCCACAATTATATGCAGATTATAAATTGAAGAGAAACTGAGTCCTTGAATTGGCAAAGGGATTTTCCCCACTTTGGATGTGTCTATACCAGTGTCAGCAAAGATCTAATTTCTATACTTAACCATAATATTCTACATTTGAATTCAAGTGATTATCACTTCGTATAAAATGGATTAAGGATTTTAGAAAACACCAAGCTCTTTATGGGGTTAGATACCAAACATATTAATCTAAATTCATACTGCCTCAATAGAAAGAGGGAAGTGAAAATTAAATTGTAACGTAGCTGGATTGAATTTTATTTCAACTACTGTGTTGAGTTCTGGATGCCAAATTTTAAGAAAAAAATAATAAGCCTGAACTAATCAAAAGAAAGGTGACCAGAATCAAACATTTTCACTTATGGTGAAATTACCTTTTGGAGATAATGTGAAGGAACTGGGAACATTTAGCCTGGAGGAAAGAAAATATAGGAAAGGTGAGGGACAAAAACTCCCTAGTCTTAAGTAGCTGATACACAAACACTGCTAACAGAAAATAGAAGATTCTTCTTCTCCTTGTACCCAGAGGTCAAAACTATGTTTATAAATTGTTTATAAATTTCATCCCATTAAGAGCAAATTTTTCTTTAAAATTAAGTCTATTCTAAAGTGGAAATTACCTCAAGAGGTAGTGGATTCCTCATTCCTGAAGTCTGTCAAGATGACTGTAGATGGCCATTTTCTAAGGATGTCCAGAAAGAATCTCTATTTTGATTGATGTCAGTTTATAAGATAATCTTGGAGGTTCCATTTAACTATGAGATTATGCTTTAGAATACTAATTATAGTTTATTTCATTTAATGTTGTACTAAAAGGTATAAGTAACGAGTATTGCACTCAAAATTTGTGTTTAACTTTCTAGAATCTAAGCTACAGAATATTTCATGACTGTTGTGATTCTCAAATTTCAAATTCCTACACCAGTAATGAACAGCATGTATCTGAGGAATATTCCATGATTTCATATACATACATACATACATACATTATATATATATGGTACTGCCAAATACAGGAAACAACCCTAGGAATTTTTAGTAACTCCATAAAACATAACCTGGAGCATCTTTAGTGTATTGCAATGTTGCTCTATATTGTAGAGCTGCATTTCAGGTTTATAAAGAAGGAAAAAATTTAGAACTTTAAAGAAGAAATCTAAATAGTAGAAAATGAATAAATTAACTTGCAAGAGATAAAAATATAGAAAATTGTCACAGAATTTTCTAGCTTATTTAGAGATTACTTTTTTTATTCTTTCATGTAAAATCAAGGGCATCTATATAACTATAAGTCAATTGTATTCTATCTATTATTCCTTTTAAAAAATAACCTTGGACACCCGTTTGGTAACTTTCTAATCCTATTTCATAGGGATGGCTGCTCCACTCAGTTGAACTATATTGGAATCAATGTTGTTCTCCAATTTTATTTTCTATTATGAAAGTCAAATTTAGATTCTTTATATCTAAGAGGTGCTGATGGTGCTCTGTAAATTCTGGCAGCAACTACATCTATTTAAATATTTGGTTGGTTCATAATTTCATCTATGTAGATGCTTCTTTCATCCATACAAGTCACAATACTTTCTATACTGTGAAAGCCTTCACTATTTCTTTCTATAAATCCTCCATTAGGAAGTTACCCTGTGGGTTTAAAACTTTGCTTTATTTTTTTCCATATAAATTTATTTATGATCAGTTTGCAACATTCGCTTTCCACAAAACTTTGAATTTGAAAATTTCTCCCCATCTCCCCCTCCCCCACTATAGGACAGAAGGCATTCTTATTGGTTTTTGCTCAGATTTGTCCTCCCTTCTATTACCGCCCCCATCCACTTGCCTTCTATTTTCCTGTAGGATAAGTTAGATTTCTATACCCCATTGCCTGTCTCCTATTTCTATACCCCACTGTATATCTTATTTCCTAGTTTCATGTAAAAATAACCTTTAACATTCATTTTTAAAGCTTTGTGTTTCACATTCTCTCACTTCCCTCCTCCCCACCCACCCTCATTGAGAACACAAGCAATTCAATAAAGGTTATACATGTATGGCCATGCAAAACACTTCAGTAAACAGGAAGACTTCAGAGAGGCCTGGAAGGACTTATATGAACTGATGGTGAGTGAAATGAGCAGAACTAGGAGAGCACTGTACGCAGTAACAACCACAGTGTGCGAGCAATTTTTCTGGTAGATTTAGCCCTTCACAGAAATTCTAGGACCTAAAATATTCCCAAAGGACTGTTGAGGTAGAATGCCATCCACATCCAGAGAAAGAAAGATGGAATTGGAAAGCAGAGTGAAGCAGAATATATTTTCTTGTGTTATGTTCTGTTTTGATTTGTTTTGTTTCCCATGGTTTTCCCTATTTATTTTAATTCCTTTATGCAACATGACTAATATGAGAATGTGCTTAAACAGAATGTATGAATAGAAACCATCTAAGATTGCATGGTATTTCAAGAAGGGAGGGAGGAAATAGGGGGATTAAATCTAAGATGTATGGAAATAATTGTAGAAAATCTAAAACAAATAAATTAACTTTAAAAAGACTATATCTCCCTGTATCCTTTACCACCTGCCCATTTATTTGATTCTCTTTTGACCCTTTAATTCTATCAAAATGTTTGCTTCTGATTACCTCTTCCCCCAATCTGCCATGCCTATTATCATACCTCCTCTCTTATCTCCTTCCCCTCTGCTTTCCTGTAGGTTGTGATAGACATCCATACCCAACTGAGTGCATAAATTATTCCTTCCTGAAGCCATATTCGATGAAAGGAAGGCTCACTTATTCCCTCTCAGCTTCTTCTTCTTCCCCTTCATTGTAAAAGTTTTTTCTTGTCTATTTTGTATGAGATAATTTACTGCATTCTACATCTCTCTCTTTCTCCTAGTATTTTCCTCTGAACCCTTAATTTTGTAAGAGTTTAAAATGACTACAGTGATTCAACAACAACAACAGTAACAGCAATAACAACAATTTATTAAATACTCTTTATGGCCCAGGCATTATATGAGACCCAGGGGATACAATGGTACAAATGAAAATGTCCCCTCTCAATGAGCTTGAACTGTCTTTGAGGGGAATTGTACATATACAAATGGGTAAAAATACATACATGATACATATGTCAACAATTTATTTGAAAAAATATGCATTTTGCATAATAATTAAAATAATATAGTAATCTATATGACTATAAACTAATCACTGGGAGAAATGGGAAATGATCTGAGTTGGAGGCAACAATGAGTTAACTCCCAGAAGAAGCTATGTATTAGAAGAGGTGGAAGTAAGATGACAGCGCAAACTTTTCATGCGGGACAATTTTGTAAAAGCACTGAGATGGCTCAGATATTTTGTATGAGGAATAGCAGAGTAGATCAGTTTGACTTAAACTAGGTCTCATGAAGATAAGTTACTAAAAATTAGGCTAGTGCCAATTATTCCCGTATTCTCATTTTAATGTTTGAAAACTCTTCCAAATATTTCTCCCTACCCTCCCCAAACTTGCTTAACAATAAATGAAATGAACAATTAAAAAAAGTCTTCACACGTGATAAAAGTCATCAGATAAATCACTTGGTAATTTAATGTTAATGACATAGCTGAATTTACTCCTGAGATTCAAATATGTAACGGTAATAATAAAAAGGCCCAATTAATTAGGGTTAAATTTTTGAAAACAGCTGTCTAAATTTAGCTCCCCAGATATTCACAGGTGCAAACATTTTTACAAAGACACAATCTCATAAGCAGTACTTACTTCCATAAGAAGGATCATACCAACATGTTAAAATGCATTTGCCAGATTGGCAAATTTGTTTCGCAAATACATAAATACACATTTGATGATGACATCCTTACATGCTCATTTGCACAATTTATGAGTGCAATTAAAGTGACTTGTCTACTTCATTCAAGTTCAGTGCAAATGGTTCAATTTGATCTGATATTTAATTTTCCTGAGATTATTATCTATTGATCTTGAGCAAATATAGAGTTTAGGTTTTCAGAAATAAAAGAGTGAACACTACATATCACACACTATAACAGGCCTGAATAACATGGCAAGAGTAGAAGCCAAAATTTAAAACAGACGAATCTTCTTCATTTTGTAGATAGGTTTTGAACAACTCACTTTCCAAGTAAAGGTGTAATTCACGATTCATTTATTTTGGAAATGAACCGTAATAAACAGGGGAAATTAAATTAATATCAATTAATTACACTTATTGCTTAATATTTTTATTTATCATGAAATCACATTAATATTTTTGTAAAAGTTACTTTTCTAAGTGAAACAAAATCAAGGAACTGCAATCAACAAAGACTTATTTATGAAATCCCCTTCAGGGAGTCAAGGTGGTGGAGTAAAAGCAGGAACTTGCTTGAGCTCTCTCCACAAACCCTCCAAATACTTGCAAAAAATGACTCTCCTCCAATTCTTCATGATCACCACACTCATCTTATTCCTCCTCCTCCTGTTTATTCTACTGCCACTGTTGCTTCTCTCCTGTTCTCTTGGAGCAGACCATTCTGGTGCCTCTTTTGTGAAGTAGTAGCTGAAAAGACCTGGACACTCACCAAGGTCAATGAAGAGCCAATGGAAGAAGTCAAGACTGAAAACAACCACATTAGTTTGAAGGTAGCAGGGCAAAATGGTTTGGTGATGCAATTTAAGATTAACGTACCATTGGCCATTTAGTTAAAAAATAAATTAATGAAAGTCTATCATGAATGACAGAGTTGGTCAATGAGGCAAATCAGAATCTGATATGATGGGCAGTTTATGAATGAAACAGACACACCTGCACAGTTGGAAATTGAGTATGAGGATAGAATTGATCTATTCCAGCAGCAGACAGGAGGTGCTTACTCAAAACACAATCTACAATTCTACTCCAGAACTGTGATCTCAAGGAAAACAATATATTCACTAGTAGAAAACCAAAATTTGGTTCATGCACATCCTGACTACAGCAGTATAGTTTTCTCTATTATTTCACTCCCTTTCCCCATTGATTTATTATGTGTAAACTAACAGGCATATGTGCACAGGTATATATATATATATATATATATATATATGTATATATACATATATATGTATGTGTGTGTGTGTATATATGCATATATATATATATATATATATATATTAAACTAAATGGTCAATGATATGGTTTGATCAACATCAAACGGAGATGGTGAAGGGGGGGAAGAAAACTAGTTCTGTGAAAATATTACCTTTCTCCATTAGTGGCATGCTCATTCAACTTGTATCTTTATATTCAAATAAGTTATTTTGCTTTCATTGTTTAACAAAACATAATCCTTGCAATTCTTGTTTTATTAGATAATTTCAGTGTTTTTCTTTTATCAATATAAAACCAAAGACAAATTTTACAACTTTCTTTGTACATAGCTGTTATGGATAGGACAATCTTTGTCTTTCAACAAGAATACATTACTATAAGGAAATTGATCCTAGATAGTTTTCCCTTCAAGTCAAACATACTTTTGTTTAAATATACTTCTAGAAAAGACTGAAATTCTAGAGCAGCAGAACCCACAAAATGATAGAGGGAAACAAATTTTCAGCCCAAGACAACCTGGAAAGTTAACAGGAAAGGATTATTGCACAGAATTGAAAGAGGAGCACAGATCAATGCTGACTGTGCCAACACAGACCAGCCTGGAAAACCTGGAGCAGGCTTCAGAGGACTCAATCACTAACAGCTGTGGAGGCTTCTGAACTTCTCACCCCACAAAAACCAAAGTCAGCTTAGAAGGTCAATAGGAAAGGTCTGTGGGACCCTAGTAAGGGAGGAGACCAATCCAGTCCCAGGCCCAGGGTGATAGCCTCAGTAGAAGTGGCAGTGGCTTCTTCTGGAGTTCTCAGCCCACAAACAGTAGGGGAATAGAGTAGCTGATCAGAGGGGGATAGCAAGAATCTGTTTGCTGACACTAAGGCAGGATTACCTTATTTTCTCCTTGCTTGGATCTTGGTCACAGTCCTGGGTAGTGGTTCAGGGTCAAGAAAAATGCTGGTGTGGCAGAGCTTGTGGCAGTGGTGGAGAGAGAATCCTCCTCATAGTTCCAAAGCAGAACAGATCACTTGTGGTCACTCAGAGACCAGAGCACAGGCAAGGAAAGGAGTTCACATGTGTCCTTTGACCAAACCACCTTACAATAAGTGAAAATTTATAGGCCCCTAGAAGAATCCCTGAAAATAGTTGCACAGAATCCCTGAAGCTTGGAACAGTACACCCTATACACTGGAAGCAGAGTCCTACCTTGATAAAGAGTTAAAAAATCAAGAAATTGAATGGCAAAATGTGCAGACAGTGGAAAAAAGAACTCAGACTATTGACTCTTTCTTTGGTGACAAAGAAAATCAAATCTTAGTGCCAGAAGACAACAAAGTCAAAGCTCCTACATCAAAATCCTCAAAGAAAAGAAATGGATTGGTTGCAAGTCATGGAAGAGCTCATAGACGATTTTGAAAATCAAGTAAGAGAAATAGAGGAAAAATTGGGAAAAGAAATGAGAGTGCTGCAAGAAAATCATGAAAAACAGTGAGTCAACAACTTGCCAAAGAACACCCAAAGCATTTCCATAACCAAGTATAATAATAAAAAAAAACTGCTGCACATAAAACTATAAATGGATTATGTACAACTCATTTCTTTTAAATATAAATAAAATTTTCATACAAATGTATTTCTATTTTTTCTTTTGTCCTTTTCTACTATAGAGATGGCTGTCATTAGACACAAATGGGTATATTTGTATTTGTACTTTATATGTAATATACATTATGTATATGCAATGGGTATACATTGTGTGTATATATGTGTGCATATCTGGGCATATATATGTGTATACATATGCAGATATATACACACAGAGGTAAAAATAGATAGATAGATAGATGATAGATAGATGAAAGATAAAATCGTTGTTTACCTGTTTGTATTTGTCAATTTCCTCCACCCCCCAGATACAGACAGAATCTTACTTCATATGTCCTTTATACTTACTTTGGGTATTTATAATAACGAAAATAAATTATTCACATAAAGTCATTTTTAAAACAGTACTGTTGCTATTATATACAATCTTCTCTTGGTTCTGTTCATTTCACTCTTCATTATTTCATGCAAGTTTTCCTATGTTTTTCTAAAATTATTAAGCTCACCATTTCTTACAGGACAGTAGTATTCCATGACAATCATTTATTACAACTTTTTCAGCTATTCCCCTACTAATGGGCCTTCCTGCAACTTCCAGTTCTTTCCCACAACAGAGAGAGCTGATATAAACATTCTAGAACATACACATTCTAATCCTCTTTGGAAAGATACCTAGTATTGGTAATTTTCTCATTTTCTTTTTCTTTTTGAAATATGGCTAATATGGATGTACAAAATGTATGATTTCACATGTGTAATGAATATCATATTTCTTGCCTTCTAAGTGGGTGTAGGAGGGAGATAATTTGAAATAAAAATTAAAAATGAAAAAATTTAAAGTAAATAACTTAAAATAAAACAGTGGAATGATTTCTGGGTTTGGAATCAGAAGACACTCTAGACTTTATTTTCCTTTTTCTGTGAAATGTTGAAGTCAGAATAGATGAGCTAAAAGTTCCCAGCTGCACCTTTCCAACTCTGTATCTATTGTGCTATAATATGTTCATCTGATAAATACAAGCAAGGAAAATTATTTCACTTAGTAAAACGTCTGCATTTTTATTATTAAGCAAATGATATTGGAAAATAGGGTCAAGCATGTCCTGAATGTTTGCAATCAAAGAGGCTTAGGATAATACCTAAAATATTATACCCAATCTCAGCATTCACAGATACATAGGAAATCTTGTCTTTCTTATGAAACATATGGATTCATTATTTGTAAGCATATACAGATGGGTTAAAATGAGATCCTAGATTAAAGGCATTAAAGAAATCACTTAACAAATCTCTGGAATCAGCATTGGTGGGCTTTCAAAATTAATCTTTCAAATTTTCTTTTTTCCCCATATTCTGTGCACTCCTATAAGCATCTAATAGGTATTCTCTTTGTGCAAAGAATTTGATCTCTGCAGAAATGCAAAGCTTAAAAATAGTTCCTAACTTCAAAAAATTAAAGGGACTTACAAAAAATTACAAAATAAGTTTTTGTCAGCCATGAAAATTATTAAATAGTATTTTAGTAGAGAGAACTGAGGTATTACTACATAACAGGGCATTAGATAAGACATATTTCTTGCCTTCATTTATTTTATAATGTGGTCTTGAAATAAAACAAAAATATAATAATATAAAATTTGCAGTGTATATTCATTATAAACTATCATGGATAATATTGTATAATAATTCTTATAAAACATTAAATCAAATGGTTTGCGAACTTCAAGGCTGAGGGTAAAATCCATCAAATAAGATATATCTCGATTGCTTGTCCAAGATTATTTTGTGAAATGAATAATTTTTTAAAAATGCCAGTCTACTGAAGGAAAAAGCACTTTAAATCTCTAGTTTTTCCTTTAATTGCAGATGCACATGGCACATATTAGAAATAAGTCCAATACCAAGTTTCTCTCAGCTATTAACTTTTTTAATCCTCTTTTCATTTCTATACACATTATGTAATATGATTTAAATTTTGGGTAATGCTTCCATATGGTCTGCAGTACTAGCCATATGGTTATTGGTCGTATTTGGAGAAGAATGACAAAAATGAACCGCTACTCTCTGCAAAAGAATACTTTTAATTTGTGAAATAACATTTTCCTATAGAATTCAGATTACTTTACAACATTATACATTTGTCCTTAAGCTATTCTAGTCTTATATTCTCACTGCAGGCAGTTGTTGCAGGAGATTATGAGAAGCTGGAGGGATAAAAATAATAAAAAAGAGACTGTGCATATGTATACAAATAATGTATATGTGTGCATGTACATACACACATATATGTATGTATGAATGGATGTGTGTATATATATGTATATACACATATATGTATATATTTGAATTACTTATGATATATTCCAAATAAAATAGTATCATACAAAATATTTATATATATGTCTGTGAATACATGCATAATGATACATATATACATAGAGAGAATTAGAAAAAAATTGTTTTATGTACATTCAAGAAAATATATTTAAATGAAATGGTTCCCTTTATTTTGTTTCCCTTTATATCTTCCTGGATCTTTGCTAATTATCATCTTTCTCTAAAATCATAGCTTTCCCTCTTTCCCTGACTCCTTACTGGTCACCTTCAGACAATCTTAACTGGGGAAAAAAACTTGATTTAAGCTCAATTTCCTCTGAAGTATGCTTTCTATTTTAGGACATTCTTAGCTTTTCATTTGCCTTGATAATGTCACAGATAATAATAATTCTGTACCTTGGATCAGTGTCCCTAGTTTCATTACCACAATAGTACCACTGTGTTAACCCATACTGTTTGTTTGAATGAGAATGAGGATATAGAAAGGGCACACCCCTCTTTCCCAAAGGGTTAGTGTATTGAGATGCCTACTTTCTATTTTTTGAATACAGTATGACCCTCTTGATTTCATGTAACTGATATACTGATGGAGAAAGCTTTCTATTCACTCTAAGAGAATAACATTCTCCTACTTTCAAACTTTTTTCTAAGAGTTTTCTATCCCACCCCAACTCCCAAAACTTCCAGTAAGGATAAGCACTGTATCAGCTCCAAAGAGTTAGATCTGAAGAGTATTTGCATATTATGTAGCTTGTCCAGAAATAAAGCTTGGAACTTTTATAGTTTTGTTCTGTAACTTTGATGACTAACTCATGCTTGCCTCTAGTGAAGCCATATTAACATGAATTCCATCAAGCCTTCCAGCAAGAAGTCATCTTTTGCTCTTCCCACTCTTCTTTTCTTCCAAGTTCTCTTTCCTCCTAGGTTAAATAGAGTCAAAGACATGTCCTTTCACTTTGTTTCCCCTTTTCTTTCTTTTTCTATCTCTGTTCTGTAAGTTGAGATACCATGCACTACTTGCTTGGCTATATAAATTTTAAAAATTGGAAAGAAGAGAGACTGAAAGCACGATGATGAATTAGGAAATAGTAAGTATAGAAAGCCTTATTTTTATAGAAATACAGCTAAATGCTGAGTTATAGAGACCTGAGTTTAAATCTGACCTTAGATACTTATTAGTTGTAATACTATGGGCAAGCTATCTATTAACCTCAATTTTTCAACCATAATGTACAGATAATTATATCACCAGTCTCTCAGGGTGATTATGAGGATAAAGTGAGATAATATGTGTTAAGTGCTCTGCAAAACTAAGTTGCGGTATCATTGCTGGTTATCATCATCATCACCACAGCCAGCAACAGCATCATTATCTTCTCTTCATCATCATCAGTATGGTAGTGAAATTGAAGACGGACGAACAGTGAAAACATGAAGATGAAGTGACAAGTTTGTTTTTTGTTTGTTTGTTTTTTGTTGCTGCTGTTATTGTTTTGTTTGTTTTTAAAATTGAGTTGGATCTGGGCATGTATATGAGAGCCTGAGACAGAACCATTTAATAAAGAGAGATTAAAGGATTAGACTGCAAAATAATGGGATGATTAAACAAGCTAGCTCTTCTTTGGAGGGAAAGTGACAAAAGATAACATTATCTTATCAAGTAAAAGGACAAGCATTTCTACAGGAGTAGAGAAATGAAGTAGAAAAGGGGAGCAAGGAGATGAATTGTAATGAAATGCACAATTAGAATGAAGTGAGGTTTCATTAGTGCTGGCCTCATTTTCCCCAATACATTTTCAGGGTAAGTTTTCTGTTGAAAAGGAGAGAGTGTAGATTGTTCAGACAGGTTAAAGAGAAAGGGAAAGATTCTCACAGTCAGTGGGGAAATGATGAAAGAAAGTTATTTCATCAATACTAGAATCTTAGTGACTAGTATCTAATTAATTTTGAATTTCTAATGGTACTTTAATTTATAATATTCTACCTTCTTGTAAATTCACTCCAATATTTTCTGATTTTCTTGACTACTTTCTGTGATATAAATTTTTCCACATTACCACTTCCAGATATTAAGTTTCCCCAAGTACTGTTTATAGCATTTCATTCCACAGTTCATTACATCTTCAATAACTCTTTTAGAGGCAAGAAATTTCATATGAAATTTTCAGAAGTCTTAGGTTTGAACCCTATTTTTGATCTTTGAAACCCTGGAGAAGTCACTTTAACCTTTCCACACTTCATTTTTATTTCATGTAAAAAAAAAGAGATAGAGTAGATGATTTTTTAGTACTATCTTGATTCTAAATGCTACTGGTATATCTGTCTTCCACTAAACAAATCACAACTATATACTGAGCACTGTGATCTTCAAAGGAAAAGACATTCTTGCTCCTTATTCAGTTTAGTCTAGTGCAGGGATAACACATATGAACAAGTATTAGAGAGATAAAAATGAAGTGTTGTAAAAAGTCTGAAGTGGCTATTTCTGAATTTATTGTGTGAAGTGGGACATTCTCTTTGGCATGTAAACGCTTTCACAGTCTGATCTCAACTTATAATCCACACTTATATCTCATTTATTCAACATAGAATTCTTTTTCCCTATGTATACTTATCTACTTTTTTTCCCTCAGTCATGTATTTTATTTTGATATAACATAGTTTTATGTGAGACAATTTGGGATGTGTATGCACACATGGTTCATAATGCATATAAACTCACATATGTATACGTATAAGTGTATACATATAAATGTATGTATATGTTTTAAAACATATATGCATTATGAAGTATATGTACACAAACATATCCTTCTAATGGGAGGATAAATTTGAAGCAAAAAAGAGAGAGACAGACAGAGAGACAAAGACAGGGAAACTTGGGCAGATGGACAGATGGACATATCTATTATCTATACTTGGAAATAAAAAATATCTATGAAAGATAATAGAAGAATTGACATGTTGAAGTATACAAGTCTTATATCTACAGTGAATTTATAATTTTCAGTGATAGGATGGATTTACATGTTACGTGAATGTCAAGTTTAAGAAGTAAAGATGTAGCTGGAGGGAGCCAAAATGGCAGAATAAAAGCAGGAACTTCCCTGCATTCTCCCACAAAGCCCTCCAATTATCTGCAAAAATGATTCTAAACAAATTTTAGTGTTATGGGACCACAAAGTGCCACGGTGAAACAAATCCTCAACCCAAGACAACCTGGAAAGTCAACAGGAAGGGTCTTTTGCACCAGACAAGAAGCAGAGCACAATGCAGCATAGGCTGCAACAGTGCAAATGCTCCAGAGCAGGATTCAGGGGACTAAATCATTGACATCTAGGGGAGTTTACAAACTTCTCAATATAGAGACACCAAAACGGTCAGTGGTAAAACTCTGTAGGCTGTGGTTTAAAGAGGAGCACACCAACTGGCTGGGTCTGGCCCCAACATTACAGAGGTAGGGTTAGTGGAGGTGACAGCCAGGGATGGCAGCAGCAGCAGCAGTGGCAGCAGCAGAAGTCACTTCAGAATAGGCTAGTCTTAGAGCTCTGGGTCCATTTATAGTGAGAGATAAAGCAGCTGATAAAACTCCCTGAAACCTGGGACAGTACATCCATCCTAACCCCCATCTCCACTGGAAGCCGAGGCCTACCTTGACAGAATTAGAAAGTCAAGTGTTTGACTGGAAAGATGAGTAAACATTGTAAAACAACACTGACTACTAAATCTTACTTTAGTGACAAGGAAGATCAGAGCATACAACTAGAGGAGTACAGCGGAGTCAAAGCTCCTATATCAAAATTCCCTAGGATGAATGTGAATCAGTCAAACATAATGGAGGAGCTCAAAAAGGATTTACTAGCATGCTTTGAGTATTTGAAAAGCTATTGTTTTCCCTTTAAGTCTTCCTAGAGCAGAAGCAAAAGCAATGTGAAATTAATATATTTAAAATAACCAATGTTATCCTAACCATTAGTGTTCTTGAAAATGGAAAACGTGTGAATTTCTCTTCTCAGTGAGAATTTAAGCAAAATTTGAAAGACAACTTTGTAATTTAGAACAAGTATGCACGTTCAGTGAAAATATTTTAGCTGCCTTATAAGATATCTTCCAACACTGAGATGCCCTAATTCTTTGAAGTAAGTGTTCTGCCAAGATATTTATACAATAAATGATTTATTTTTTGTTCAGTTACTAAGTTTGGACATTGCAATGATGCAAATACATGTACTCACAGTTTCCATTATATAAAAATAAGTTAAATTACCATCATGAAATGAACATGAGAAGTTGTACCATAATTCCTCCTCTGCTTCTTACATATCTAGCCTTCTTAAACAATCCAGTGGCATTAACTTCCTGGTAATTCCTTGAAAAACACACCCTGTCACTTGGCTCCAGGCATTTTCTTTGGCTGTCCACTGTGCCTTGAATTCTCTCCCTGCTCCTCTCTGTTTATTGACTCTCCCAGTTTTCTTTAAGACCTAAATTAATCAGGGATGGAGCCAAAATAGCAGAGTAGCAGCATGGACTTGCTAGTGTTCTCCCTCCAAAGCCATCCAAACACCTGTAAAAAATGACTCTCAACAAATTCTGGAGATGCAGAACACACTGAATGACAGAGTGAAGCAAATCTGCAGCTCAAACAGCCTGGAAGGTCCCCAGCTAATGTCTATTGCACCATACTAGGAGCTGACTGCAGTTCAGTGTTGGCCATTCTGGAACAGACAAGACATGAAAAGGCTTTTGGGAGACTGAATTATGAGCATCTGTGGTGGTTTTTAGACATCATGACCCCAAAAGGTCAAGGATAAAAGATTTTTAGGTCTTCCTCTGATGGTATGCATTGTTCTTCCTCATCCAAAAAGATGGAAGAAAATACCTGTTCACCAAGAAAGTTACCTTCTGTAGTCTTATTTTTTTCCCATTTTTGGGCATTTTCCCAGCCAGTTACTTGACTTTTGAGCCCTTTGTCAAGAGGAAGGTATACTCTGGGTACTTGTAAGTTCTTAGTTCCTCCAAGGTGGCCCAATCAAGGGAGAGGACTTTCCTTCTCTCCTGGCCTGTGTTCTTGTTGTGAGCAATCACAAGCACCCTGTTCTGCCCAGGATCTGCCAGTAGTGTTCCCTCTCCAGAGCTTCCACCAGCTTCACCAAGCCAATCAGTACTCCTCCTCACCCCAGGGTCACCACTCAGGACTGAGATCCAGATAAGCAGCATGATTTCTCCCAGAGGTTTTAGACTGAGTGCTCCTAAAGTGGAGGCTGTGCTGCAACAACTGCTGCCACCTTGGGGACACAGGGGTCAGATCACATTCCCTTCTGTGATGCAGGTGAAAGTGCTTTCTCACTGACCTTTGAAGCTGTCTTGGTCATTTGTGATTGAGGGGTTTGGGAACCGCAGCTGATGCCAGGCATTCCACGCACCCTGAGGCCTGCTCAGGTCCTGTCCCTATAGCATGGCCAAGGACAGCCTGCACTTTTCGGGCTGTACTCTGTTCCACGCCTGGTGCGACAGACCTTTCCTGTAAGACTTCCAGGTTGCCTTGGACTGGAAATCTCTTTCACTCTATCATTTTGTGACTTCTGCTACTCTAGAATTTGGTTAGAATCATTTTTACAGGTATTTTATGGACTATGGGTGGGAGCTTCTACAGGTCCATCCTTCTATTTTGCCATCTTGCCGCCACACCTTATAAAAGCAATTTTAATAAAGAAATACAGTATGCTTAAAAATGGGGGGCTTAGACCATAGTCTGACTTACATACCCCAAGAAAATATTTTCATTGATTGATGCAATTCAATTGTTCTAAATGGTTAAGATTTATAAAACCTTCAAAATACTTTTAGTGATAATTATGGAAATATTTCTTATTGAAAGAAATCACTTTGAAGAAACCTAAAATTTTGGAATCCACTACATTTTCATCTGTTGAATGTCTGTTTCTGAGGTAATAGGAAGAGTAGCAGGTAAAATTAACCTGGCATCTCTAATAGATTTTGAAATCAAACTAATAGAAATTTATTTTCCCAACCAGCATCTGATCTGAGTGTGGTTGAGTAGGTATTACTCCCATCATCACTATATCCTGAACAACCACTGAAGCATCATATCAGGTACTAGTGTAATATTATGCTTGCTCTATTTTTTTTTTATTACTGAACATCCTTAAGATGACAAAATTTTGGTTTTTGTAAATTATCACTTTTCTTTATTGATAACTGCATGACAATCACTAAAATCACATTAGTCCCTTAGAGCCTGAAGGTTCACAAACCACCTCTCATATAAGGACCTTTCTACCCCTCAAATTCATTCTTTCTTCCTTCTGAAAAAATTCCTTTGTTTTTTCTTCTCTGTGCACGTGCCTTCAACTTCTAGATTATTAGTTCCCTTAGGCTGCTGTCTTTCCATTCCAATTGTTAGAACAGTGCTTGGCACGCAGTAAGTACTTTATCAATGCATGTTTAATGAATAAATTAATTAATGGATCAAAGACTGAGGGATCCAGTCAAATGAGTTTAATAGTCTTTTTAATTACTTTTATTAATTTATTTGTAAGTTTTCAACATTCATTTCCACAATATTTTGTGTTTCAAATTTTCTATCTATCTCTGCCCTCTCCCCATCCCAAGATGGCATTCCTTCTGATTACCCCTTCAGCCACTCTGCCCTTGCTTCTATCATGCTCCCACTCTTATCTTCTTCCCCCTTACTTTCTTTTAGGGCAAGGTAGATTTCTATACACCATTGCCTGTATATCTTATTACCCAGTTGCTTGGAAAAATCAATTTTTCCCATTTTTTAAAACTTTGAGTTCAAATTTTCTTCTTTCTTTCCTCCCTGCTTTACCTCATTGTGAAGGCAAGCAATTCAATATAGGTTATGCATGTGTAGTTATACAAAGCATTTCATTAATAGTAATGTAAAAGACTAAGTAAATTTCCTTCCATCCTAGAATGCCCCCCCACTTATTCTATTTTCTTCTCAGACTCTGTCCCTTTTCAAAAGTTTTCTTGTGATCACCCCTTCACCATTCTGCCTTCTCTTCTATCACACTCCCCCATTATTCCCTTCCCCCTTACTTTTCTGTGCAGTAAGATACACAATTGAATGTGTATGTTATTGCCTCCTTAAGTCAAACTCAAAGACAGTAAGGTTTGGTTGTTCCCTCTTCCCTCCACCTTCTTCCCTTGCACTGTGAAGCCTTTTTCTTGCCTCTTTTATTTGAAATAATTTACCCATTTCTATCTCTCCCTTTCTCCTCCCAGTATATTCTTCCCTCAGCTCTTCATTTTATCTTTTAGACATCATCCCTTCATATTGAACTCATCCTGTGTCCTCTATCTATCTATCTATCTATCTATCTATCTATCTATCTATCTATCTATCTATCTATCTATCTTTCCTCAAACATCCCATACACTGAGAAAGGTCTCATGAGTAACCCATATTATCTTTTCATGTAGGAATGTAATTAGGACCTTATGATTACTCTTTCCTGTTTTTTTTTTCATGTTTTCTTCATCCTTGTATTTGAAAGTCAAATTTTCTATTCAGTTCTGGTCTATTCATCAAGAATGCTTGAAAGTTCTCTGTTTCATTGAATGTCCATTTTTTTTTGCCCTGAAGGAATACACTCAGTTTTGCTGGAGAGGTGATTCTTGGTTTTAACCCTTGCTCCTCTGATCTCCAGAATATCATATTACTGGCCCCTTGATCACTTAATGTAGAATCTGCTAGATCTTGCATTACCTTGCTTGTATTTCCACAATACTTGAACTGTTTCTTTCTGTCTGCTTGCAATTTTTTCTCCTTGACGTGAGAACTCTATAATTTGGCAGCAATATTCCTAGGAGTTTTCTTTTGGGGATCTCCTTCCAGAGGCAATCAGTCTATTCTTTTCAATTTCTATTTTTCCCTCTGGTTCTAGATTATCAGGGCAGTTTTCCTTGATAATTTTTATTTATTTTTGTTTTTAGTTATAGATTTTAACATTAACTTCCATAAGATTTTGAGTTCCGACTTCTCTCCCCATGTCTCCTCTGTGTCACCACCCCAAGATGGCATGCATTCTGATTTATTCCATTCCACAGTCTACCCTCCCTTCTATCTCCATCACTCTCCCCTTTCCCTTTATTTTCTTGCTAGGCAAGATAGAGTTTTATACCCCAATGCTTGTATATCTTATTTTCCAGTTAAATGTAAAAACAATTTCTAACATTTGTTTTTAAATGTTGAGTTCCAAATTCTCTTCCTTCTTCCCTCCCTATCCACAGACATTGAGAAGGCAAGCATTTCAATGTAGGCTATACATATGCAGTTATGCAAAACACTTCCATAACAGTCATATTGTGAAACGCTAACTGTATTTCTCTTCAACCTCTCCCATCCTCAACTTATTTTATTTTCTCCTTTGACCTTGTCCCTTTTCACAAGTGTTTCCTTCTGACTACCCCATCCCCCAAACTATCCTCCCTTATATCATAGTCCTCTCTTATTCCCTTCCCCCTTACTTTCCTGTAGGATTATATATACAGTTATGTGTATGTTATTCCCTCTTTAAGTCAAATTTGAAGAGAGTAAGATTCAGTTATCCTCCCTCTCCTAACCCTCTTCTACTCCATTGTGAAACCTTTTTGTTTTTTTGTCCCTTTTATGCGAGACAATTTACCCCATTCTTTCTCTCCCCTTCTCCCCCAGGTATTTTCCCCTCTCACCTCTTAATTTTATTTTTAATTAAAACACCTTCGTATTAAACTCACCCTGTGTAATCTATCTACCTACCTATCTATCTATCTATCTATCTATCTATCTATCTATCTATCTATCTATCTATCTATACATCTGTCTGTCTGTCTGCCTACCTATCTATACATCTTTATTTCCTCCAACTAATATCGAGAAAGTTCTCATGAGTTACAAATATCATCTTTCCATGTAGGAATGTAAGCAGATCAATAAGTCCTTTATGCTTTCTCTTTCCTATTTACATTTTTATACTTCTCTTGATTCTTGTATTTGAAAGTCACCTTTTTCCTTGACCTAGGAACTCTTGAATTTGGCTACAATATTTCTAGTTTTCCTTTTGGATTCTCTTTCAAGAGGCAATCAGTAGATTCTTTCAATTTCTATTTTGCCCTTGAGTTCTGGGATATAAGGGTATCTTTCTTCAAAGATGATGTCTAAGCCCTGTTTTTGATCATGGCTTTCAGAACAATTAACATTTTTCCAAATTTTGGACCTGTCTTTGTGTGGAAAGTGTTTTGTAATTCATATAATTGCTGAGTTTGTCTTGTCATGTAGACCCCTAAAAGTTTTGCATTATCTACACTCATTTTAAATTCAATTTCTCTTTCTATTTCTTGTTGTTCTGTTGTTTTTTAGTATTATACAGAAATGTCAGCACTTTATGTGAGCTTATTTCATATACTGCAACTTTACTAAAGCTAATTATTTCAAATAACTTTTTAAAATTGATTCTTTCTTATTCTGCAAGTGTATCATCATATCATCTGCAAGGAGTGATAGCTTTTGTTTCTTATTGTCTCTTCCAATTCCTTCAATTTCTTAATCTTTTATTGCTACAGTTAACATTTGTAGGACAATACTGAAAAATATGGTAAAAATTGACATCCTTCTTTCACCCGTGATCTTACTGGTAATGTTTCTAGAGTTTCCCCTTTAAACATAAAGCTTGCAGAACACTTAAGATAGATGCTACATATCATTTTAAGAAAAAATACCATTTACTCCTATGGTCCCTAGTGTTTTTATTAGGAAAGGGTGCTGTATTTTCACAAAATCTTTTTTCTGTACTTATTAACATAATCATTACATTTTTGTTAGCTTTGTTATTGAAATGGTCGATTATGCACGTAGCTCTTCTAATATCCAACCAGCTTTTCACATCTGGTATAAATTCCACCTGATAATAGTATATTATCCTAGTAATAAATTATTGTAATCACTTTGAAAATATTTTCCTCAAGACTTTTGCATAAACACAATTGGTCTATACACTCATTTCTCTGTTTTGGCCCTTCTTGGTTTAGGTATGAGCACCATATATGTATCATAAAATAAGAATTTGATAGGAATCCACCTATTATAAAAGTTTATTTGTTATTGAGATTAATTATTTTTAAATGTTTGGTAAAATTTACTTTTTACTCCATCCAGCTCAGGTGATTTTTTTTTTCCTTTGGAGTTGATAGCTTTATTTTTTTTTCTGAAATGAGATTATTTAGATTCTTAATGTCCTCTTGTTAATCTATGAAAGTTTTATTTTTGTAAATGTTCATCCATTTCACTTAGATTGTCAGATTTCTAGGCATGCAGTTGGTCAAGATACCTCCTAGCTACCTTTTTCAAATTTCTTCTTCATTATTGGTGAATTCACCCTTCTAATTTTTGAAACTGGCAACTTTGTTTTCTTTTTTCTATTTAAATTAGCCCATAGCTTATCTCTACTACTCTTATTTTTTTCCTAAAATCAGCTTTTAGTTGTCCTTGCTCATTCAATAATTTTCTACTTTCAAATTTGTTAATCTCTCCTTTGATTTTAAGAATTTTTAATTTAGTGTTCAATAAAATATTTTATTTTTTTCATTTTGCTAGCTTTTTGAATTACATGTCGAATTCATTGATCTCCTGTTTCTCTATTTTATTCAACTAAGCATTAAGAGATATAAAATTTCTCCTAATAATTGCTTTGACTATTTCATAAGTATTAGTATGTTAACTCATTATTATCATTCTCTTTGATGACATTATTGATTGTTTCTATGATTTGTTGCTTGACACACTCATTTTTTAAGATTAGATTATTTAATTTATAGATAACTTTTAACCTTGTCTTCCCATTACCCTTTATTACATGTATATTTTACTTAATCATGATCTGAAAAGGATGCATTAATACTTCTGACTTTCTGCGTTTTATTTTGAGGTTTTTATGCCTTTGTATATGGTCATTTTTTTGTGCAGGTGTCATGTACCACAGAGAAGAAAAGTATAATCCTCTTTATCCCCATTCAATTTTTTCTGGAATTTGTGGAAGCTTGTGCTATAGCATCCAAATTCATGGAGAAGAAGTTAAGTGAGTAGCAGGAAGAAACAGCAAAATCATAACAGAAGGAAACCTAACCCTTCCACTCTCAAAACTAGACAAATCTAATTACAAATAAATAATAAAACTTAAGGAGGTGAACAGAATTTTAGAAACTTAGATATGATAGACCTCTGAAGAAAATGGAATGAAGATATAAAGGAATCTCAGAGGTATATTGTACATACTCAAAAAATTGTCCAAGTAGCAAAACCTCACAATCACATTAAGAAAAGCTGAAATATTGAATACTTGTCACTATATCACCTAGGAAGGAGAAATGTGACCTCTGGCTAGGGAGAAAGGGAACCTTGTTGTGAACATGCTTATGAGACATGCTCATCAGGACCTTTAGAAATCAGATTGGCAATTTGTTTCTAGAGGCATTCATGTTTATGTTGTGGAAAAGATATGTGCATGCTCTAGATTAATAAAGTTTGGTTTCGTGTATTGATGAAAAAAAAAAGAAAAGCTGAAATATTCAACACTTCCTCTACAAATCATGATGCAAGAAAAATTACATGCTATAAGAGGCCATGGTAACACAGGCTAAAATCTAATTGGAATCCAAATAATTTAGTCCTAAAGAATGAGTTGTCAAACAGAAAATAATAGAAGCAATAATTGCATTAAAAAGAATAACATTAATGATATAACATGTCAAAATTTATGGGATGCAGTCAAACCGGTGCTTAAGAAAAAAATATACTTTTATATACTTACATAAATAAAAGAGAAAGAGATAAATGTGTTGGATATATAATCAAAAAAAATCCAAAAAGAACAAATTAAAAATCCCCAATTACATTCCAAATTAGGAATTCTGAATATCAAAGGAGAGAGAAAAGTTGAAAACAACAACAAAAAAAAACTAGTGAAGTGATAAATAAAACTAAGATCCAGTTTTGTAAGAAAATTGTTAAACCTTTGATTATTTTGATTTAAAAAAAGAAAATCAAATTACTAGTATCAAAAATGAAAAGGTTGCATTTAACAGCAATGAAGAGGAAATCAAAGTAGGATTAACAGCTATTTTGCCCAACTCTGTGCCCATAAATCTGATAATATAAGTGAATTGGTTAATATTTAGAAAAATACATATTGCCTATATTCAAAGAATATTTAACCCCATTATAGGGCGGGAAGAAATTGAACACATCATTACTGAATTCCCTAAGAAAAACTCTCCATGACCATATGAGTTTACAAATGAATTCTACGAAATATCTAAAGAATAATTAATTCCATTAATTTATAAGCTAGTTGTCAAAATAGTTGAAGAAAACAAATCACAATTACTATTTTGAAATATTAAGATTTAGTTTCTAGGAAACTTTGTGTCACTTTATTAACTTTGTGCTTCCAGTAGGTTACTTCCAATTCTTGGGTTTCAGTGTCCATATCTGTAATATTGGTGGGAGTGGAGGTATGTGTAGAGTTAGAAAATCAATCTATAATGTCAATTTTAGCTTTAGAGTTTATTAGCTTGCCTTACATTAACCCTATGATAGGAGTTTTGATAAGAGATATGTTAGCTATTTTTAGTACATAAACATTTAAGATTCAAAGATTTTTAATGGTTCACCTTTGGTCACATATTGGTGACATCTGAGTTCTGTAACATGTGTTCTGTCTCTAAATGCTTTGTCCTGACTATATCATGATATTTTTTTTTCCATTTGCACAACCAGTGATTTTTTATATCTTCTCTTTAAGAGACTGTGACAATTTTTTTCAGTTCCTAGTAAAGTGCTGGGTGTGTAAGTGTGTGTACACACACATATATATGTGTGCCCAATATATGTATGTATGTGTGCATGTGAGTATACATTTATGTAGGTTTGTGTTTGTATATATAATTCCTTAAGTGTTTTGGGAACTCTGGCAATTTCTCATGGTGTGGAAAAATTCATATTTCCTCTAAGACTCTTGAATTTTGTCCTAAAACTTAGCAAATTGACAGTTATTTTTATTTCCTTCAAGGAGTATAGGACCCATCATAACCTCTAAGTTTGTTTTCCAAGAAAAAAGTAATCTATGGTCTGCAAGGCTCATTTTGAGGGCAGTCATAGAATCATTATCATGTGTTCATCTTTCAATGCCGAAGAAGACTCTGCCATCAGAGAAATAATGACGACATGCATTTGACTTTATTTTTAGTGAGGGAGGGCTTCTCCTCCAGAGAAATCTGAATACAGAGACCAGATATTCATCAGGATGACCGGAGATGACCCAGGATGTACTGAGATACCTTGGATCCTTTAGACTAAGGTCTTTGCAGGTACTCACTTAGGGTAAGGTAGCACCCATTTATTGAATAAGACTGTTTAAGCAGTAACCAGGGCATGGCATGAGTCCAAGAAAAAGAAACACATCAGACTGGGAGGGAAATGGCAACAATTATTATTAATAATGACTCTAAAGCTTGGAGGGCCCAGAATGATTATCTATATTTTGACCAAAGGAATTTTCAAGGAACATAAGCCAACATGTGGATTGATTTGCATTCTACACAATTAAGTAGAGAACCTAAAAACAGAACAAAACGGGAGACTTTTGATATACTGGAAACGAAACTAAGTACAAATACTCTGAAGTACCTTTGGAATCATCCAAGGCAGATTTAATATATAAATAATATACTAAGTGGTTACCATGTTTCTTAATAAAGTTATATCTTATCTTCTAATTATTTAAGGATTATGATATGTGAAGGCTATTTAAGGTACTGAAGAAGTTTAATACAATTTAGGAAGCCTTGAATAAGTACCTGCTATATTCAAGGTGTTTGTCTAGAGACTATAGATAGAAAGTCAAAAGAGTAAATATTCTTTGCTTAAAAGGAACTTACACTATAATGGTAGGACACATCATGGCGATAGATGAATTATATACATGCTAATTTGAGCAGAAAGCAAAGAAAACTAACAACTCAAGGATAAACAATTCAATAATTTATTGAATAATTCATATAAGATATCAGAATTTGCACCATCTGGATTTTTTTTAACTAAGGAGAACTATAATTTACTTAATGGATTGCTCATTACCTAAATTAATTCATAGACTTCTTAAAGAGCATAAGAGGAATAATTTTTTAAAACCTAGATTGTCTACATTTCCTTAGGGCTGAATTGATACCTGTGTTATACAACCTGTGTTATTCAACCTCTGTTTTTCTTCAGTTTCAAACTATGCATACTTTGTTTATTCTGCTCATTTGTTTTTCATCATATCCTTTTTCATTCTTTAAGAAATTTAAAATAAAATTAGATAATCTTTGGTGAATATGACTGCATATTAAAGAGCATTTTCAATTGAAATCCTAAAGTGCTCTTTAAAAAAAAAAAAAACACAAATGAGAGTATAGCTGTACCCAAAATGAAGAATCAAGCAAATCTGTATTTTTGAATTCTATGACATATATTTTTAACACTGAGTCAGACTGAGAAAGGAATTCTGTAAGAAAAAGCACCACATCTCATGCTATGTAATAAGTAAGTTCTTCAAGCTGATCAATGGAGCACAATTTTGAGCACAAAACTATTCATTTCAGTAAATGCTGGAGAAATTTTTATAAGCCAATAGTTGCATTAGAAAAAAAAAAACTCATGAAAACTGTAAATATTACTAAAAGGCAATTTAACGTGTTTAAAAACACAGGCCTAATAAGTGTTTTTAATTTTAATGCATCTTTTCCGTTTCTAGGTAGATAATTAGTTCATCCAAAATATAAAAATGCTTCTTACAAGTGTCAAAAAGCTGAGAAACATTTTTTTTTTCTCCTTAAGGAAACAACTTTCTTTATCTGAGTTGGCAGCCATCTCAATCTCTCACCACTGAAAGAGACACAGACATTAGCAACATGTGGTAGAACAAGAGGTGAAAAAGAGAATAATAATAGTAACTTTCATTTGTAGATTAAATTGCAGTTTATGAAACATTTTCAGATCCAGTATCTCATTTGATCTTCATAGAAATCTAGGAAGTAGTCAGGGAATTATTTTTATGCCTATTTTGCAAATATATTTAACATTTTAGAGTGATCATGGGATTCTAAATTTGCACATTATTAGCTGATTAATGATGGTCAAAATTTAGAGGTAAAAGTAAGAGCATACCCAAAATTTCTCCTATCCTATTCAGATATAATTTTCTGGAAGTTCTATTAGATATATAAACAACTTTAATCTACTGATATAAACATGCATATCAGTAGATTTATATAGAAAGATAGTGTATGTGTATATATGTGCATGTGTGTGTGTATAAATTATAATGGCACAGGAAGATCTGCCATCATTGTCATCATAATCATCAGTATCACCAACATCAATGAAATCATCAATGAATATTTATTTAGCAACTTCCATGTGCCAGAGATGTTGGTAATCCCTAACAACATAAATATGAATACACTAAAAGTTTATCCTTCAATCAGGGGGGCAGAGGTTAATAATGAGATAGAATACCAAGGTGGATTTAATTTTGCACAATGATGAGTTTTCTCATTAATGAGTTCCTGGAGCATAGTGGATAAGTCATCATTAATATCACTACCACAATCTTCGTCATTATTGTCTTTTACATTTAGACAAGAAAAATAACAGAAAGTTAGAACCGGAAGGGGCATCAGAGGTCATCTTGTCTACAGCGTACCTGAACACAAATTTCTTCTATGATATCACTAAAGATAAAATTATATTACCTCAGAACCTAGTTGAGCTAGGTCTGAGCGAGAGAAGTCTGATGACTCAGAGATTGGAATGAAGATGTATGTATGTATGTATGTATGTATGTATGTATGTATGTATGTATGTGTGGATTACAAATGCATGTATATAAAAACATACTACCCTTTATCAAATGAATTGAATTTTACTTTACTCCAGTATGGGAAGGATATTTCAACAAGGATACAATACATGCTCAGGTAAATAACTCTCCCTCATGTGTACACAGAAACTCATCAAATATGAAGGGTTTATCGACTTGATAGCAATAGAATATACGTCAAGTCTAAGAGGTCCAATTCCTTATGGGCTGATCTTTTCCTGCCTTAATCAGGAATCTATACCAACATTTAGAGGCTTCTAATCTGTGATCATATTATATTCATGTATGATTTATGCATAGATAGGCACTTATATGCTTATGCATACATACATGTATATATTCGTGCATGCATGCATCCATGCATGAATATGAGCTTTTAATAATTGTATAAATTATTCTTTCTCGCATACAACAAAGCTGCTTGAGACTTTCTCAAGTACAAACAGTCAAATATATCCTTACAGGTACATGCACAATACTACCGAAATTCAAAGGCAAAATAAAGAGGATGAAGATGTGTAAGCAGCATTATTTTTGAGTCAAAGCATCTGAGTCTGAATCTTTACTTAACTCGATATTTTTGGGGACAATCACTTGTCCTATCTGAAACTTCATTCCCTCATGCATGGAAAGTTTGAGTTGTACTCTCTGATGATTTTCAAAGTTCATTTCAACATTAAATCACTGAATTTAATTTAAATATTAGAATGGAACAGATGGAAGTTAATGACTTGAAGAGAAACCAAGACATTACAAAACAAAACCAAAAGAATGAAAGCAATAGAAGACAATGTGAAATATCTTATTGGAAAAAGAACTGACCTGGAAAATAGATCCAGGAAAGGTAATTTAAAAATTTTGGAACTGCCTGGAAGCTATGATCAAAAAAAGGGCCTAAAAATCATCTTTCATTAAGTTATCCTGGACAACAGCCATGATATCCTAGAACCACAGAGTAAAATGAATATTGAAAGAATCCTCCAATTACATCCTGAAAAAGATCTGAAAAGAACAACTTCTAGAAACAATGTAGCCAAATTGCAGAGTTCCCATATCAAGGAGAAAATATTGAAAGTAACCAGAAAGAAACAATTTGAGTATTGTGGAAAAACAATCAGAATAATACATGATCTAGCAGCTTCTACACTAAGGCATTGAAAGACTAGGAGTACAATATTCCATATGTCAAAGAAACTAGGATAAAAACCTCGAATCACCTACCTAGCAAAACTGAGTATAATATTTAAAGGAAAGAAAGGTCATTTAATGAAATGGAGGACTTTCAAGCATTCTTGATGAAAAGACCAGAGCAGAATAGAAAATTTAACTTTCAAACATAAGAATCAAGAGAAACATGAAAAGGTAAGCAAGAAAGAGAAATCATAAGGGACTTACTAAAGTTGAACTGTTTGCATTTCTACAGAGAAAGGTAATATTTGTGAGGCTTGACACATTTGTCAGTATTTGAGGAGTTGTAGGGATGATACACACACATGTACATATATGTGTGTATGTATTTACATATATACATACATATATACATATATATGCATGTGTGTATACATTATAGATACATATATATGTATCTATAATGTATACACACAGAGGGCATTGGGTGAGTTGAATAGGAAGGGATAATATCTAAAAAATTAATGAGTGAAAGAAGAATATATAGGCAGGAGAAAAGGAAAAATGGAATGGGGCAAATCATCTCTCATAAAAGAGGCAATAAAAAGCTTTTCAATGAAGAAGAAAATGGGGGAGGTGAGAGGGATGAAGTGAAGTTTACTCTCACCACATTTGGCATAAGGAGGGAATAACATGCACACTCAGTTTGGCATGACAATCTATCTTACACTACAAGGAAGTAAGGGAGAAGTGCATAAGTGGGGTGGAGGAGGAAGGGAAGGAAAATAGGAGGAGACAGTAATTAGAATAAACATTTTAGAGGAGGAACAAGGTCTAAAGAGAGAATAGAATAAATCTGGGACAGAAGAGGATGGAGGGAAATATAGTTAGTCTTTTTCAACATGACTATTATGGAAGTCTTTAGCACACATATACAGTCTACATTGAGTTGCTTGTCTTCTCAGTCGGGACAAGTGGAGAGGAAGGGAAAGGAGTTGAAACTGAAAGTTTAAGGAAAGAATGCTGAGAATTTTTTTGAATGCAACTTGGAAATAAGTAATGGGGTGTAGAAATCTTTCTTGCCCTACAAGAAAAGAAAGAAGATAGGGGAAAACGGAAGGGAAGGGTGTGAGAGAAGAGAGGGCAGATTGATGGAAGGGGCAATCAGAATGCACAGTGTTTTGGGGTAGAAGAAGGGAGAGATGGGTAGAAAATCTGAAACTCAAAATCTTGTGGAAATGAGTATTGAAAATCAAAAATAAATAAATAAATTTTAAAAATTATGATTATGAATTTTTATTTTAACAATAACAAAAAAAAAAAAGGAATCCTAGGTAAGTCACTATTTGGCACATAAATGAGAAATGCTCATGCAAATCTCAGAATTGTACCATTGACTCATAGAACAACAAAATCAAAACATCTCAGAAAAGAAAGGTTGTTGTGAACGGTAAGGATAATCAGCACCTGTAGAAAAATCTTGTAAAATAGCACTAGAATTTTGTGCAAATTACTAAGAACACTGATACATGATAAAAAGGAAATGCTAAAGTTAACTGAGTGGAATTATGGTGAGTTAGGAAACACTTCCCATATAGGTCCAATTTAGTAGGGACTTAAAGGACACTAGTGAGGTCAGTAGTCAGAGCAGAGGATAGGCATAAATAGAAAGCCAGAGATAATTACCATGATTGGGAGATATTTGTGTAACACATAGAAATCCTCTATCCCTAGATGAAAGAGTTCATGTTGGGAAGTAAGTTGTAGAAAAGTATAAAGATGCTAGGTTATGAAGGGCTTTGAATGCAAAACAGAGCTATTATTTTGTCTTGAAAACTGTAGAAAGTTACTAATATTTACTGAGTAAGGGGGTGATATGAACAGACTTGTTTTGTAATAAAATCACTGTGGTGGGTGAATGAAAAAGGGATTGAAGTGTATAGAGATTTGAGCCAGTTGGATATAAAACAGAAAGCTATTGCATTGTTGAATGCATCAGGTGAAGGAAGGATTACACTAGATTGATGGAGCTGTCAGAGAAAAGAATGGTGGGATTTTGAGACAAGTTGCAAAGTTGCAATCAGCAGTCATTGGCAACCAATTGAATATGGGTGATGAAAGGTGGTGAGGAATCTAGGATGATGCCTAGGTTGTGAGACCAAGAGACTGAGAAGATGGTATGCATTGCATAGGTATAGACATGTCATAAAGTCCCTGGGCTTCAGATTCCTCATCGTAAATTGGAGTAATGATAATTGTACATCTACTTTGTTGGATTTTTGTAGACCTAAAGTAGCATACAGCACCTTCCAAACTTTTAATACAGATTAAAATTATTTAAACATAAAGCTGTTCCAAAATTTTCGGGACACTATATATATTTGTATATGTGAAGGTACGCTTTCATGAATGTATATTTGTAGGCATGGATGTATAACATGTAAGCAGCTTAATATTATGCATATATTTACACATGTACACACATATGTATATTGTATATATTTATATATTCACATGGTGCTATATAAATGTCAGATAATAAAATTATTGAAAGCATCACCACTGAGTTAGTCAGTATAAGTATCATTACTCTATTTTATAAATGAAAAAATGAGACTTAGAAATCCTAAATGAAATAAGTATATAAGGAGGTTAGATACAGATTATGAGACTACTTTAAGACTAGATGAATCTCAAAAGCCATCTAAACAGCTCCTTTCATTTTACAGATGAACAAACTGATGCCAAAGGTCATTAATTGACTTAAATGAGTTCAAGTTACTAAGTTAACAACAGAAATGTGATTTGAATCCCGCACTATTGATATCAGAGTCAGTGCTATTTATACTGCACCGCACTGAATCCAATTGTGTATATTTTGATGCATGTTTCATTATCCTGGGGTATGGTTAATGAATTATCTGGTATCTTGTGTAAAGTTATACCTAGGAGTCCTTTAAGACAGAGTAAGAAAAATTAGGAGATGCGTTATTAAAGAGGATGAGTGGATATTGTGGACTCATATAGAGTTAAGCATTACTATGGATAAAGGGTGCAGTGGGGAAGGGGATAAATACCTTGCCCCCATCCATATAAGGTAAGAAAGAATATGTTCCTAAAAGAAGGATCAATAGCTACAATAATATGACAGTGGTAGGAGAATATGACAAAAACTTATTGAGAAACATGAGAAATAAGGGATGGATATGATTGTCTGTAGAACAATTGAAGAATTGCAATTCTTAAGCACAATACTCTTGTGTAAAGTTATAGTCAACTAGGCCTATGTTGGACTGATGCTGCTCATCAACTCTAGTTCTTTTCACCTGACTGCTTTTCAAATTAATTTCCTTTGTAACCCATCTTCTCTGTCAATCAAATGGTACAGTATAAGAAGCAGCAGATTTCTGGGTAGACTTGAACAACATAAAGTTTTGAGAATGACACACAGCGAAATAAATTTGTTCTAGGAAGAGAGATTAGTGGCATCAATGTATCTTGTCTTTCATGAACTTAAGACCAATCATAAGGCTTCAGAGAAAGAAAAATTAATGACACTAAGCATTTCTTAATGAAAGTATAAACTTTTTTTCGCAAAAAAATATTTTTTAATATTTATTTACCTATTTATACTTCTTAACATTCATTTCCACAGAATTTGAGTTCCAAATTTTCTCCTCATCTCTCCCCTCCTCCCATCCTTTAACTCCTTGCATTCTTATTACCCCTTCCCTCAGTATACTCTCCCTTCTATCACATCCCTCCCTCCCCTTGTCCTCATTCTCTCTCTTTTGTTATAGGGCAAGATTGATTTTTATATCACATTAAGTGTATTTCTTATTTCCCAGTTGTATGCAAAAACAGCTCTCAACATTCTTTCTTAAAACTATGAGGTCCAACGTATCTTCCTTCCTCCATCCCCACTCATCCCCACTGAGAAGGCAAACAGCTCAATATAGGCTATATATGTGAGTTTTGAGAAAGACTTCCATAAGAGTCGTGTTGTGTAATTCTAACTATATTTCCCTCCATTCTATCCTGACCCCTCATTTATTCTATTCCCTCTTTTGACCTTGTCCCTCCCCAAAAGTGTTTACCTCTAACTACATCCTCCTCCCATTTGCTCTCCCTTCTATCACCTCCCCCCACCCCACTTGTCCCCTTCTCCTCTTCTTTGCTATAGTGTAAGATAGATTTTCATACCAAATTGAGTGAGCATGTTATTTCCTCCTTAAGTCAAATGGGAAAGGAGCAACTTCACTTTTTACCTCTCACCTTCTCCCTTTTCTCTTCCATTGAAAAATCTTTTTCTTGGGGGGCAGAGCCAAGAAGGCAGAGTAGAAAGACAAAAAAATACAGGCTCTCCCCACACTGCCCATAAAATATCTGTAGAGAGGGACTCTCAACAAATTTTGGAGCAACAAAAGTGGAGAATAACAGAGTGGAAGAGATTTCCAGCCCAGGGTGACCAGAAAGGCCCACGGGAAAGGTGCGTTGCACCAGACCCAGAGCTGAGCACGGAGCCAACCCAGCCTTGGCCACAAGGCGCACGGTCCATGAACAGTTCTCTGGGGCAGAATCTCCAGTCACAGCAGCAAGTCCTCAGACTCTTCAACCCACAGGCTCCAAAGGTCAGTGACAGAGTCTTTTCGAATGGCCAGGAAGGGAGAAGGGCCTTCTCATAGCTCCAGCCTCAGGCAGCAGGTCGCAGAAACCACATTGGGCAGGCAGGAGCAGATCTCAAGGCAGCCCCTACAGCACCCTGAGACCATTGCCGGATTGTAAAAATGCCTGGGGGTACTGAGGGAGCTGGTCTTTGTCTAGCACTGAATGGTGGCCCTGACCCCACAGCTTCAGTGAATCACACCCTCCCAATGCTAGCTTGATGGAACTGGAGGTCAGGTGCCTGTGGAGAGGAAACTCTGCTAAGATTTTGGGCAAAAAATCCTTCCCTGTGCCCAGATCAGTCCACACTTGATTGTGCCACCTTGGAAGAACTGATATCTTACAGGTCCCCAGACTACACCCTACTCTTGACAAAGGACCCAAAAGCCACGTAACTAGTTGGGAAAATGCCCAAAAAAGGGGGGGAAAGAAGATCATAGAAGGTTGCTTTTTTGGTGAACATATATCTCCTCCCATCCTTTTGGATGAGGAAGAACAATGCTTACCATCAGGGAAAGACGTAAAAGTCAAGACTTCTTGATTTTTAAACATCCAAAATAAATATTCAACGGTCTCAGACCATGGAAGAGCTGAAAAAAGGATTTTGAAAATCAAGTAAGAGAGGTGGAGGAAAAACTGGGAAGAGAAATGAGAGAGATGCAAGAAAAGCATGAAAAAGTGGGTCAACAACTTGTTAAAGCAGATCCAAAAAAATGCTGAAGAAAATAACACCTTGAAAAATAGGCTAACTCAATTGGCAAAAGAGGTTCAAAAAGCCAATGAGGAGAAGAATGCTTTACAAAGCAGAATTAGCCAAATGGAAAAGGAGGTTCAAAAGTTCACTGAAGAAAATAGTTCTTTCAAAATTAGAATGGAACAGATGGAGGCTAATGACTTTAGGAGAAACCAAGAAATCACAAAACAAAACCAAAAGAATGAAAAAATGGAAGATAATGTGAAATATCTCATGGGAAAAACAACTGACCTGGAAGATAGATCCAGGAGAGACAATTTGAAAATTATGGGACTACCTGAAAGCCATGATCAAAAAAAGAGCCTAGACATCATCTTTCATGAAATTATCAAGGAAAACTCCTCTGATATTCTAGAACCATGGGGCAAAATAAATATTGAAGGAATCCACTGATCACCTTCTGAAAGAGATCCAAAAAGAGAAACTCCTAGGGACATTGTGGCCAAATTCCAGAGTTCCCAGAACAAGGAGAAAATATTTCAAGCAGCTAGAAAGAAACAATTGAAGTACTGTGGAAATACAATCAGGATAACACAAGATCTAGCAATTTCTACATTAAGGGATCAAAGGGCATGGGACATGATATTCCAGAGTTCAAAGGAACTAAGACTAAAACCAAGAATCACCTACCAAGCAAAACTGATGATAGTACTTCAGGGGAAAAAATGGTCTTTCAATGAAATAGAGGACTTTCAAGCATTCTTCAGGAAAAGACCAGAGATGAAAAGAAAAGTTGACCTTCAAACACAAGAATCAAGAGAAGTATCAAAGGGTAAACAGCAAAGAAAAACATAAGGGATTTACTAAATAGTTCAACTATTTACATTTCTACATGGAAAGACAATTTTAGTAACTCTTGAAACTTTTTTCAGTATCTGGGTTGTTGGTGGAATTAAACACACACACACACACACACACACAGAGACAGAGAGCACAGCGTGAATTGAATAAGATGGGATCATATCTTAAAAAAATGAAATTAAGCGGTGAGAGAGAAATATATTGGGAGGAGAAAGGGAGAAATGGAATGATACAAATTATTTCTCAGAAAAGAGGCAAGTAAAAGACTTTTCAGTGGAGGGAAAAAGAGGTGAGGTGAGAGAAAAAAAACATGAAACTTACTCTCATCACATTCGACTAAAGAAAGGAATAAAATGCACACTCATTTTGGTATGAAAGCCTGTCTTACAATACAGAAAAGTGGGGGAGAAGGGGATAAGTAGGATGGGTAGGATGATGGAAGAGAGGGTAGTGGGAGGAGGGAGCAATTTGAAGTCAACACTCTTGGGGAGGGACAGGATCAAAAGAGAGAATAGAAGCAATGGGGGGCAAGATAGGATGGAGGAAATTATAGTTAGTCTTACACAACATGACTATCATGGAAGTCATTTGCAAAAATACACAGATATGGCCTATATTGAATTGCCTGCCCTCCCAAAGAGAATGGGTGGGGATTGAGGGGTGAAAAGAAGTTGGAACTCAAAGTTTTAGGAACAACTGTTGAGTATCGTTCTTGCATCTAGGAAATAGAAATACAGGTAATGGGGTATAGAAAGTTTTCTTGCCCTACAGGACAAAAGAGAAGATAGGGATAAGGGAAGGGAGGGATGTTAATAGAGAGGGAAGACTGGTGATAGGGACAATTAGAATTCTCGGCGTTTTGGAGTGGGAGGACGGCAGAAAAGGGGAGAAAACTTGCAACTCAACATTTTGTGGAAATGAGTGTTGAAAAGTGAAATAAATAAATTTAAAAAAAATTTTTTTCTTGCCTCTTTTACAAGAGATGATTTGCCCCATTCCATTTCTTCCTTACTCCTGTCAATACATTCCTCTCTCAAGCATACTTTTTTTTACATATCCCCCCTTCCTATTGAGTTCGTGCTGTGCTCTCTGTCTATACATATACATACACACAAATTCATATATATATATATATATATATATGCATGTGTGTGTATGTATGTCTGTGTATGTGTCTGTGTATGATCCCTTCAATTACCCAAATATTCAGAAAAGCCTCAATAGTTACAAATATTATCTTTCCATGTAGGAATGTAAATAGTTCCACTTTATAAAATCCCTTATGATTTCTATTTCCTGTTCACTTTTCCATGTTTCTCTTGATTCTTGTGTTTGAATGTCAAATTTTCTATTCAATTCTGGTCTTTTCATCAAAAATGCTTTAAAATCCTCTATTTTATTGAATGACCATTTTTTCCCTGAACTATTATACTCATTTTTGGACGGGTAGGTGATTCTTGATTTAAATCCTAGATCCTTTGACTTCTGGAATATCATATTTCAAGTCCTTTAATCTGTTAATGAAGAAGCTGCTAGATCTTGTGCTATCCTGATTGTATTTCCACAATATTAAAATTGTTTCTTTCTAGCTACTAGCAATATTTTCTCTTTGACCAGGGAACTCTGGAATTTGGCTACAATATTCCTATGACTTTCTGTTTCATATCTCTTTAAGGAGGTTATTGGTGGATTCTTCAGTATTTATTTTGCCCCCTGGTTCTAGGATATCAGGGCAGTTTTCCTTGACAATTTCATGAAAGATGATGTCTAGGCTCTTTTTTTTTGATCATGGCTTTCAGGTAATCCTATACTTTTAAAATTGTCTCTCCTGGATCTATTTTCCAGGTCAGTTGTTTTTTCCAATGAGATATTTCACATTATCATCTATTTTTTCGTTATTTGGTTTGTTTTTTAAGTTCCTGGTTTCTTATAAGGTCATTAGCTTTCATCTGCTCTTCTCTAATTTTTAAAGAACTATTTTCTTTTTTTTTTATTTAACTTTTAACATTTATTTTCACACAATTTGGGGTTACAAATTTTCTCCCCTTTTATCCCCTCCCCCCACCAGACCCAAGCTTTCTAATTGCCCCTGTGTCCTATCTGCTCTCTCCTCTCTCCTCCCTCCCTGCCCTTGTCTCCGTCTTCTCTTTTGTCTTGTAGGGCCAGATAGCTTTCTTGACCCCTTAACCTGTATTTCTTGTTATCCAGTGGTAAGAACATTACATTTGGTCCTAACACTTTGAGTTCCAACTTCTTTAGCTCCCTCCCTCTCCACCCCTTACCCTTGGAAGACAGGCAATTCAATATAGGCCATATCTGTTTAGTTTTGCAAATGATTTCCATACTAGTTGTGTTGTATAGGAATAACTATATTTCCCTCCATCCTATCCTGTCCCCCATTACTTCTATTTTCTTATGGTCCTTTCCCTCCCCATGAGTGTCGACCTCGTATTGTATTCTCCTCCCCATGCCCTCCCCTCCATCCTCCCCCCCACCCTGCTTGTACCCCTGTCTCCCAGTCTCTTGTATTATGAGATAGGTTTTCCTATCAAAATGAGTGTGCATTATATTCGTTCTTTTAGTGGATTGTGATGAGAGTAGACCTCATGTTTTTCTCTTGCCTCCCCTCTTTATCCAACCACTAATAAGTCTTTTGCTTGCCTCTTTTATGAGAGATAATTTGCCCCATATAATTTCTGCCTTTCTCCTCCCAATATTTCTCTCTCACTGCTTGATTTCATTTTTTTTAAGATATGATCCCATCCTCTTCAATTCACTCTGTGCACTCTGTCTCTATGTGTGCGTGCATGTGCTTGTGCATGTGTGTGTGTAATCCCACCCAGTACACAGATACTGAAATGTTTCAAGAGTTACAAATATTGTCTTTCCATGTAGGAATGTAAAGAGTTCAACTTTAGTAAGTCCCTTATGACTTCTTTTTGCTGTTCACCTTTTCATGGTTCTCTTCATTCTTGTGTTAGAAAGTCAAATTTTCTTTCCATCTCTGGTCTTTTCATCAGGAAAATTTGAAAGTCCTCTATTTCATTGAAAGACCATTTTTTCTCCTGAAGTATTATACTCAGTTTTGCTGGGTAGGTGATTCTTGGCTTCAGTCCTAGTTCCTTTGACTTCTGGAATATCCTATTCCATTCCCTTCTATCGCTCAATGTAGAGGGTGCCAGATCTTGTGCTATCCTGATTGTATTTCCACAATACTTGAATTGTTTCTTTCTAGCTGCTTGCAATATTTTCTCTTTCACCTGGGAATTCTGGAATTTGGCCACAATGCTCCTGGGAGTTTCTCTTTTTGGATCTCTTTCATGCGGTGTTCTGCGGATTCCTTGAATATTTGTTTTGCCTTCTGGTTCTAGAATCTCAGGGCAGTTTTCCTTGATAATTTCATGGAAGATGATGTCTAGGCTCTTCTTTTGATCATGGTTTTCAGGTACTCCCAGAATTTTTACATTGTCTCTCCTGATTCTATTTTGCAGGTCAGTTGTTTTTCCAATAAGATATTTCACATTATCTTCCATTTTTCGAATCTGTGCGGTATGTTATGAGATATCTGTCTTTCTCATAAAGTCCTTAGCGTCCATCTGTACCATTCCAGTTTTGAAAGATCTATTTTCTTCAGTGAGCTTTTGAATCTCCTTTTCCATTTGGTTAATTCTGCTTTTGAAAGCATTCTTCTCCTCATTGGTCCCTTGCACTTCCCTTGCCAACTGAGTTAGGCTAGTTCTCAGGGTGCCAATTTCTTCAAGATTTTTTTGGTTCTCCTTTAGCAGGGAGCTGATCTGTTTTTCATGCTTCTCCCTCATCCCTCTCATTTCCCTTCCCAGTCTTTCCTCCACCTCTCTAACTTGATTTTCAAAATTCCTCTTGAGCTCTTCCATGGCCCGAGCCCATTGGGTAGGCTGGGACACAGAATCCTCGATTTCTGTGTCTTTGCCTGATGGCAAGCATTGTTCCTCCCCATCAGAAAGGAAGGGAGGAAGTGTCTTTTCTCTGAGAAAATACCCTTCAATGGTTTTATTTCTTTTCCCTTTTCTGGGCATTCTCCCCCACCAGTGACCTGACCTCTGAATGTTCTCCTCACACCCACCTCTCCTCCTGGTCCTCCCAGCCAGCGTTTGGGGACTGAGATTCAAATGCTGCTTCCCACCTTAGGGTTTTTGGCGGGGGCAGGGCTGCTATTCAGTGCGAGAATTGAGTCCAGGTGGTCAGGGGCAGGGCCGCCTCTCTGGCTCAGTTCCGTCAGGGGGTTTATGCACAGACCATCCACAATGGATCCAGGCTCCCGCCCGTTTGGGGAGCCCCTGTCTGTAGCCACCTCTCAACTTCTATCTCCTGCAGGGGCCCGAGCCATGGGGGCACCCCACTCCCCTCTCGACCCGCCAAAGACACTCTCTCACCTATCCCCGTCAGTCACCTGTTGGTGGATGGGCTAGTGCCACCTCTGGAGATCCCGTCTCTGGAGCCTTCTCGGATCTGTACCTCTCGGAGCCGCGGCCGCCGCCGCTGCAGGTCCGGGCTTGGCTCCGCATCTGCAGCGCGACGGACCTTTTGCGAGAGGTTTGCAGGTCCCTCTGTGGGTGGGGGGACCCATGTGGCAGCTGGAGATCCCATCCCCATAGCCCTCTCGAATCTTTTCCTCACGGTGTCGTGGCCTCGGCAGGGCTGCCCTCTCTCCCCATCCTGGCGCCCAGTACACGGCGCGAAAGCCCCCCCGCGAGAGGTTTGCAGGACTCTCCGGAACAGAAATCTCCCTCTCTCCAATATTCCGTGGTCTCTGGGTGCAGAATTTGCCCTGGGTTAGTCCCCTCTAGCCGTTCTGTGGTTTGTGGGTTCGGAGCTATGTGTATGTGCATCTTTCTACTTCACCATCTTGGCTCTGCCCCCGAACTATTTTCTTCAGTGACCTTTTGAACCTCCTTTTCCATTTAGTTAATTCTGCTTTTTAATGCATTTTTTTCTCCTCATTTTCTTTTTAGAACTCTTTTGCCATTTACATTAGCCTATTTTTAAAGGTGTTATTTTCTTCAGCATTTTTTTTTGGTTCTCCTGTATCAAGCTGTTGACTCAGTTTTCAATCTCTTCCATGACCTGAAACCATTGCATATTTATTTTGGAGGTACTGGATGCAGAAGCCTTGACTTCCTCTGACAGTATGCATTTTTCTTCCTCATCAGAAATGATGGAAGAAAATGCCTTTTCATCAAGAAGGTAACCTTTTATAGTCTTATTTTTTTCCCTTTTTTGGGCATTTTCCCAGTCAGTTATTTGACTTTTGTATCCTTTTTTCAAGAGGAGAGTATATTCTGGGGACCTGAAATTTCACACCGCCTCCAAAGTGGCACAATCAAGCAACAGGAGTTTACTCCTCTCCTGGCCTGCACACTGGTCTGGGAGCATCCAAGAACATTTCTGCCTAGAATTTGTGGGTAGTAGAATTCCCTCTTCTTGCTCCTCCTTCTCACTCTAGGGCCCAGCTCATGGCTGAGATTCAGATCAGCTGATCAGTTCCTCCAAGGACTTTTTAGGCTGTGTGTTCCAACAACGGATGCTGCTACTTTAGTGGCTGCTGCTGGCAGGGACATATCTCTTTCCCTTTCCCAGATGAAACATCTTTCTCATTGGCTTTTGAAGCTTTCTTTGGTGCTTGTGGCTTGAGTGGTCTGAGAACTCTCTCTGCTGCGGAGGATTCCACCCCTGAGACCTGTTCTGCTCCTGTTCCTGCTGGTGCCAAGCAGCCAAGGGTGGGCTGGGCTCCATGGCCTGTACTCTTCTCTGTTCCACATATGATAGACCTTTCCTTTTGGCTTTCCAGGTTACCCTGGGCTGGAAATCTCTTTCACTCTGTCATTTTGTGGCTTCTGCTTCTCTAGGCTTTGTTTAGAGTCATTTTTAACAGGTATTTTATGGACTATGGGGGAAGAGCTAGAGTATGTGCATCTTTCTTTTCTGCCATCTTGGCTCCACTCAGACCAATAAATATTGTGATTATATCTTCTTTGTAAGAAAAGCTTCCTCATCTGCTTATATGTATATGCATATGTCTATATGTATATATTCATATATACATACATATATATGTACATGTACATATATGTGTATATACATACATACATAAATGGCATATATAAATATATGTACATACATATATATGATATAGAATGAAAAAATGTTTCCATAACTTCAGTCATATGCCATTTAATTATCACAGTGTCTGACAGTTTGGCACATCTCATGTTAACCTATTGATTTTTGAGATTATCTTGTTGCACTATCAGATGGTGTAATAGAACAAACTCACATTTCAGAATGTTGAGATCTTACTAATCTATTTTTTAGAAATCACGAGATATTATAGGAATTAATCATTGATACATTTGCCTTTTAAAAATTTATGAAATATTAAGACTCAAAGTTCAAAGTCACTAGTAATGGACAGGAGTTGTCTTTCATTAAGGCCTCTTCTTCTCTCATAAAACTTCTTCCCTGAGAAAGAAGAGGGTTTGGCATTGAAACAGTCGTATGAAAATGCCCAAAAAGTATATCTCCAGTGATTTGTTAGAATGACAAAAATGTTGATGAGGCCAAGAAAAGAATTTATAGCTGCAATATTGGTGATGCCACTGCTATATCACCATTTTGCAGGCAGATTCTAATCCTCCAGAGATGTGCTCCAATTTCATCCAAGGCTAATTCTCTAATTCGTTTTAAATCAAAGAACGTAATAGGCAGTCATAGATGTGTTTAATGACTAAATAATTATATATCACTCTTCCGCCCTAGTTCTGGGTCAATAGCACATTTCCTTAAGTGTGTGATACAACTGAACTTTCCCTTCTTCAAACATGGGTAGTAAAGAGGCACTTGCTTTTTCTGACCCAGATGGAACAGTTAAGAGTGCTTAGACAAGCCAGGGTGAAAGGGAAGAGTGAGTTACCTGGGGAGGAGAAGGATTGGTCGAGGTCGAGGCCTGTGACTTGTCACAGCCTTGGGCAGGACCAGACATGAGTAACTGTGGATGATGAATTTTTATTTAATGGAATTGTGCCATAGACTGAAAAAACATAAACAAGAGCACCACAGATACCATAATGTTGATGGTTGCTGTAGCAGTATTTCTACCGACATTTTATGCTATACTCAAGTATATGAAATAAAGTTATATTGAAATTTAGCAAATTTATTTGCAAGGTCAGCAATAGAGAGAGTTCATACAAAAATCCCTAGTTATAAATGTGGAATTTCAAAAGCTTGTCCAGAAAAGAACACTTTGTCTTCAAAATGTCAAGTACAGCACCAAATGTCGTAGGTTCCAAAATTTGTGTAGAAGACAATATTTTAATGAGAGGAGCAAAGAATAATGTTGGAAGAGGAATCAATTTTGCCTTGGTAAATGGAAAAGCAGGAGAAGCATTACACACTGAATATTTTGATATGTGGGGAGGAAATGTTGCACCATTTATTGAATTTCTTAAGTCTATTCAGCATGTAACCATAATTTTAATGGGAACATATGATGATGGAGCAACCAAACTCAATAATGAAGCAAGATTACTGATTGCTTCCTGGGGAAGTACAGCTATAGCTAACCTTAATTTTAGAGAAAACTGGGCCTTCTGTGGTGGAGAAGGTATCAATACAAAAAGCCTCTTTGAACAGCACTTAAAGAACAAGGACACCAACAAATATGAAGGATGACCAGAAGCTGTAGAAATGGAAGAATGCATCCACCAATAGCAAGATTGAACAATATGAAGAATGTTAGAGAAAATTACCTTCCTATTATTGATGGGAGTGCTATGACAGAGATATTGCCATGCAAATATTTTGAGAGCATAAGTCCATCTTTTCCGATATGAATTAGGATCCAATCTTTCAAATCAGGATTTTTTTATTGCTAACCTAAAGAGCTAACTTTGGGAACAGGTCCAACATAATGAACCTTTTCTTAGCTACTGTCTCTATAAAAGCACCGTATTCATATTGCATTATACAATCAAACAATAGGTTGTTTGCAGGAAACATATTTGAAACGAGGGGATACACACAGGGTAAAGGTAAAATGTTGGAGCAGAATATATAGTGCTTCAGCTGATGTAGAAAAAAAAATCAGAGGTAGCAATCCAAATCTCAGATAGAGCAAAAGTAAAAACAGATATAATCAAAGAGATAAGGAAAGAAACTATATCCTGCTAAAAGGCACCATGGATAAGGAAGTGATATATTTACTAAACATATATGTTCTGAGTGGTATAGAATCCAAATTCTTAGAGGAGAAGTTAAAGGAGTTACAGGAAGAAATAGACAGATAAACTATACCTCCCCCTCTCTGAGCTTGAAAAATCTAACCTCAAAATAAAGAAGAAAAAAGTTAAGGTGGTGAATAAAAATCTGGATAATGTAGATATGATAGCTCTCTGGAGAAAATTGAATGGGGATAGAAAGGAACATATCTTTTTCTCATTGGGACAGGGTGCATGTACAAAACTGGAAAATGTACGAGGGCACAAAATCTCACAATCCAGGGCAGAAAGGCAGAAATCCTCAATGCATCCTTCTCAGATCATAATGCAATAAAAATATATGTAAAAAAAAGGACGTGGAATGATAAACAAAACATAATTGGAAACCAAATAATCTAGTCCTAAAGAATGAGTGGATTAAACAAATCATACAAACAATTAACAACTTCATTCAACAGAATTACAATAATGATACAACTTACCAAATTCCTTGTAGGAGAGAAGGGGATAAGTGGGGTGGGGGGATGATAGAAAGGAAGGCAAATGGGAGGAGGAAGTAATTACAAGTATGTACTTTAGGGAGGAACAAGATCTAAAGAGAGAATAGAATGAATAGGGGGCGGGATAAGTTGAAGGGAAATATACTTAGTCCTTTACAACATGACTATTATGGAAGTCTTTAGCAAAACTACACATATATAGCCTACATTTAATTGCTTATCTTCTCAGTAGGGACAGGTGGGGTGAGAGGAAGGGAAAGAAGTTGGAACTCGAATGTTGAGAATTGTTTTTGCATTCAACTGGGAAATAAGCAATACAGGTAATGGGGTATAGAAATCTATCTTACCCTACAAGAAAAGAGAGAAAATGAGGATAAAGGAAGGAAGAGGTGTGACAGAAGGGAGGGCAGATTGGGGGAAGGGATAATCAGAATGCACAATGTTTTTGGGGGAGGGGAGAGATGGGTAGAAAATTTGAAACTCAAAATCTTGTGAAATGAATGTTGAAAACAAAAAATAAATTAAGTAAAACAAAGTATTATGATTATGGATTTTTCTTGTAGCAGTAACAAAAGAAATGGAATCCTAGGTGTGTCACTATTTGACATATAAATGAAAAATGCTCCTCCAAATCTCAAAATTGTACCTTTGACTCACAGAATAACAAAACCAAAAAGTCTCAGAAAGGAAATGTTATTGTGAATGGCAAGGATAATTAGTACCTGTAGAAGTATCTTGTGAAATAGTTCTAAGGGGAACTTTATTTCTTTTAATGCATTCATGAATAAAATAGAGAAAGAGGAGATCAATGAAATTGACATGCAGCTGAAAAAGCTAGAAAAAGAACAAATTGAAAATCTCCAAGTAAAAACGAAATTGGAACAACTGAAAAACAAAGGAGAGATTAACAAAATTGAAATGAAGAAAACTATTGAATCATTCAATAAAACTAAGAGTTAGTTTTAAGGAAAAAAAACAATAAAATTGATAAACCTTTATAAAATCTGATTAAAAAAAGAAAACCAAGTTACCCAGTATCAAAAATGAAAAGGGTGGACTAACCTCCAATGAGGAGGAAATTAAAACAATACTTAGAAATTACTTTGCCAGCCTGTATACCCATAAATTTGACAATCTTAATGAGATGGATGGTTATTTTAAAAATATAAATGGCCAAGATTAACAGAAGAGGAAGTTGAATACTTAAATAACCCCATCTCAGAAAAGAAATTGAAAATGTCATCAATGAACTCCTGAAGAAAAAATCTTCATGGCCAGATGGATTTACAAGTGAATTCTATCAAACATTTAAAGAACAGTTAATCCCAATACTCTGTAGACTATGTACAAAAATTGGGGAAGAGGGGGATTTACAAAATCCTTTATATGATACAAATATGGTTCTGACAAAAGGAAAACCCAAAAGAGAGAAAGAAAATTATAGACCACTTTCTCTAATGAATACATATGCAAAAATTTTAAATAGGATATTAGCAAAATGAATGCAGCAACTTATCACAAGAGCAATGCATTATGACCAGGTATAATTTATATGAGGAATGCAAGGATGCTACAATAATATGAAAAGTATCAGCGTTATTTATCATATCAACAACAAAACTAACAGAAACCATGATTGGGGCAGAGCTAACATGACAGAGTAGAAAGAGGCACCTAATCTACCTCTTTCCCCACAGCTCATAAAATACCTGTAAAAATTGACTAAACAAATTCTAGAGCAACACAATTCACAAAATGACAGAGTGAAAGAAATTTCCAAACCAAGGTAGCCTGGAAGGCCAATAGCAAAGGCCTATAGCATGAGGTGCAGAACGAAGTGCAGCCCACACAGCCCAGCCCAGCCTTGTGCATGAGTTGCCCATCAGAACAGGACTGGAGCAGGTGTCAGGGGCAGAATCCCTGGCAGCAACTATGGTTCCCAAATCCCTCAAACCACAAATTACAAGGAGAGTTTCAAAAGTCAGTGAGAAAGCTTTTTCACATGGGTGAGATGAGAGCAGGGTCCTCCCCTGTCCCCAGACCCAGGCAGTGGAGGCAACAGCAGCAGCATCCATATTTGGAGCCTTCCCTAAAGACCCTAGGTGAATTGAACCACTGATCTAAATCTCAGCTCTGAGTGATGGCCCTGGGGTGAAGAAGAGTGCTAATGTGTTGGAGGAGGTGGAGGCTCTGGAAAGGGAATCCAACTTCCAGATCCTGGGCAAAAAAGTTTTAGAAACTTCCAGACCAGAATGCAGGCTAGGAGAAGAGTAAACTTATCTCCCTTGATTGTGCCATCTTGGAGGAACTGAGAACTTACAGGTCACCAGAGTACACGCTCCTCTATCTTTGTTTTATTATTTTATTTGTTTTCAGTGTTCTACAATCACCTCTATGTAACTTACATTTTTTCCAACTCCCTTCCCTTCCTTTTCCTCTCCCCCCCCCTCCTTGAGATGGCATACAGTTTTATATAGGTTCTACACACACATTCCTATTAAATACATTTTCACCTTAGTCATATTGCATAGAAGAATTAAAATGAATGGGAGAAATCATACAACAAACCAAAACGTAATACAAAAGAAAATGATCTTTTATATTCTGCTATTGAATTCCATAGCTCTGTCTCTGGATGTGAAAGGCATTTAACCTCAAGACACCAATGAGAATTTTTTAAGTCCTTGCATTTCAAAGAAGTTCCAAGACTACCAGAAAAAATCCTCACACACTGAGGTAGTTGCTGTGTATACAGCTCTCCTGGTTCTACTCCTTTCACTCAGCATCAGTTCTTATAAGTCTTTCCAGGCCTCTCTGAAGTCTTCCTGTTCATCATTTCTTATATCAAACAGTATTCCATTGTATTCACATACCGCAGGGACCCTTTCCCATTTTTATGAGGATACAGTCCTAGAAGTGATACTGTTGGGTCAAAGGATATGCACATTTTTGTAGCTCTTTGGGAATAGTTCTAAATGGATCTTCAGGAGGGGAAGTGTGTGTGGGGCCCTTGGACGCGCAGGGGACGCAGCTCGAGGCTCGCTGGGCCTGCTCCCAGCTGCGTCCGTGACCCGCTCCCGCTCCTGCTCTGCCCACTCACTCGCTGGGCCAGCGGGGAGGCCTCGCGCTAGGGGAGAATGCCCGCCGAGCCCAGGTCACCATGCAATGGAAGTCGCTGGTTCTGGCTCCGCCTGCAAGGCGCCCTGTGGCTCACCTTCCGCCTGGGCCCCAGCCTGGGCTTCTACCAGCGCTTCCCACTCAGCTCGGGCTTCCAGCCCCTGAGGGGCCCAGAAGGCCGCGCCGAGGCCGCCTCCTGGCCGGGGGCGCAGAGGCTTGGGGGGCCGCGCCCGCGGCCGCCGGCTGCTCCGCAGGGGCTTCGCCCGAGCTTGACCCGGGGCCGCCGGGCGTGTGCCACGAGTCGTCCTGGGCTTCGCTGCTGGGCGGCCGGGCCGGGGAGAGTGGGGCGACTAGTACGAGCGGTGCTACAGCGGAGCCTTCCCCCAGCAGCTGCGGGCGCAGATGCGGGACCTGGCGCAGGGCATGTTCCTCTTTGGCTACGACAACTACTTGGCGCACGCCTTCCCGGAGGACGAGCTCAACCCCATCTACTGCCGGGGCCCGGGGCCGGACCATGGGGACCCTTCGAATGTGAACATCAACGATGTTCTGGGAAACTATTCATTAACCCTGGTTGATGCCTTGGATACACTGGTAATAATGGGAAATTCATCAGAGCTCCAGAAGGCAGTGAAATTAGTGATCAACACAGTTTCATTTGACAAAGATTCCACAGTCCAAGTCTTCGAGGCTACAATCAGGGTCCTTGGAAGCCTCCTTTCTACCCGTAGAATAATAACTGACTCCAAACAGCCCTTTGGTGACATGACAGTTAAGGATTATGATAATAAATTGTTGCATATGGCCCGGGATCTGGCGCTAAGATTGTTCCCTGCCTTTGAAAATACAAAAACTGGAATTCCCTATCCTCGGGTGAATCTCAAGAGTGGTGTCCCCCCTGACAGCAATAATGAGAAGTGTACAGCTAGCGCTGGCTCCTTGCTGGTGGAGTCTGGAATTCTTCGCTGGCTGCTGGGGCACTTGACTTTTGAGTGGGTGGCCAGGCGGGCATTGAAAGCCCTTTGGAATCTTCGCAGCCATGAAACCGGACTGCTAGGGAATGTTGTGAACATCCAGACAGGGCACTGGGTGGGAAAGCAGAGTGGCCTTGGTGCTGGGTTGGATTCCTTCTATGAGTACCTCTCGAAATCTTACATTCTCTTTGGAGAAGATGATGATCTAGAGATGTTTAATGCTGCCTATCGGAGTATTCAGAGCTATTTAAGAAGAGGCCGGGAAGCTTGTATTGAAGATGAAGGAGACCATCCACTCTATGTGAATGTGAATATGTTCAGTGGCCACCTGATGAATACCTGGATTGATTCTCTGCAGGCTTTTTTCCCTGGAGTGGAGGTATTAATAGGGGATGTGGAAGATGTCATTTGCCTTCACACCTTTTATTATGCCATCTGGAAGCGATATGTTGCCCTCCCAGAGCAATACAATTGGCAACTACAGGCCCCTGATGTCCTTTTTTACCCTCTGAGGCCAGAACTGGTGGAATCAACCTATCTCCTTTACCAGGCAACCAAGAATCCCTTTTACCTCCATGTAGGAATGGATATTCTTCAGAGTCTGGATAAGTATTAAAAAGTCAAATATGCTTATGCTACCTTACATCACGTCATGGACAAATCAAAAGAGAACCACATGGAAAGTTTCTTTCTGAGTGAGACCTGTAAATACTTGTATCTGTTGTTTGATGAAGAGAATCCAGTGCACCAATCTGGAAATAGATACATGTTTACTACTTAAGGACATAGCGTGTCTGTGGACAAACATCTTTGGAACTCTCCTTGGAAAAAATCCCTTTCAGAAGAGGGAGGGGAGCACCAGGAACAAAAACGTGTACCTAGACCCAAACCTTTGGATTTAAAAGTTATCAATTCAAGTCTAAATTGCAATCCTATTCCTGATGAGAGAAGGTATTCTCTCCCCCTCAAGAGTGTCTACATGAGACAGATTGATCAGATCGTCGGCCTGATTTGAGCTATCATCTTTCTTGGTGACGTTTCAACAAGCAAATACAGAGTTGTAAAAAAAGTGGAAGAAGGACTACAAAAGTCTGGCCATGAATAATGATGATGATGGCAGGTATGACCAGCAATGCTTTTCCTTTCTGTTCTTGCATTATTTTAATTATTCTCTCCAGGTCAAAACACAACCAAAATTGGTCCCCAATTAAGATTTGAAGTCAAGAATAGCTGATAGGTTGTCCCTTTACTGAATACAATCCATCACAGCAAAGCTGAAGTGACGACTCTGATTTTTCAGCAGACTGCTTGTGAAGGCCAGTAAAAAGGAGGGGCTGCTTCTCGTCATAGAGGCTGGCGCTGTCTCTTCACAGTGGAATTATGGTTAAGATCCCTCTGCAGAAGGGTTTACTGGGTTCACTTTTTTTGAAACAGCAATATTTTCTCTCGTGGGATAGTCAGACTGTCTCATAGGTCCCCAGTAATTCATTGTCCTAATTTTGGATTACATTTATTTTTAAAGAAAAGAAAATCCATCTTTTGCCATCAATATACCATGTAACCCTCACTAATCATTACTGCCATGTCTGATTTCTAACCAAAATAGCTTCTGAAGGATCACATCATGGAAATAAGAAATGACCTTGCTTTAAAAATGTAATGTAACATGAACTCTCCAGAAGAACTCCAGTAGTCCTGGAACTGTGGAGTAGAGCAGAAGTGCTCAATGCTTCTCCCAGGCTTTTCATGATTTCAATTGCTTCAATAGTTGTGATGCTTGTTGGCCATGCTTCTTGAACCTGATCATGTTTGGGTTAAATTCCACCCCCCCTTTTTTTTTTGGTTGTTCAGTTTCATATCTGTTTAATGGAGATGGGGAGAGAAAATGAGCAGGATGATACTCTTACATGGTTCGGCATTTTTCCTGCCCAAGTTTTCAGTTATTGCCTTATGGTGACTCAGTTATGGGTCACTGAAAATCTAAGCTGCTTTTCCTTTTTAGCAGGCTCAATTTGTGTTAGGATCTCATGGTGTCAGCATAGAACTAGGTAGGGCTGGAATAAAACAGTGAAAGAAAGGATAGATTGTTATTCTTAGGAATGACTTGTGGTGGTGGGGGTGGGAAAATGGACAGCATGGACCTTTCAAAATTTCATTGCAGGGAATTAAGTAACCAGGAAACTAGACTAATTTTTGGAGTGAAAATGTCCTCTTGTTGGAAAGAAACAAAAAACTCTGGTGGCAGTTTTTTTTCCTTCACGAATGGATTCAAACTTGTCATTAGTGAACTCAAACTAGAATTGAACTCTAATTGCTGATCTGAAAACAGACACAACGTGCTCCAGCCTTGTTTGATATTTCCTGCCTGGTCACTGCTGCCCACTTCAATTTTTTTTTTACCCTTTTTCCAAAACGAAGCAGATTGCTATGTAAACCCTCACATTTGTCAGCCAACTGAGGAATTTTTCATTCCTTTTTTTGGGGGGGTAGAGGTTAAGTTTTGTAAGTTTTAGAGGTTTAAGTTTTCTTAAATTAGATAAGATTCAACTCTTGGATATTTTTAATAATGTGATTCAGAAACCTGTCAGCTCATTTTAAAACTGATGGCTACTACATACAATATACTTTTTTAAAAAGGAGGAACATAAAAAAAAATAAAAATAAATTGTTCTTCAGAATATTTGGTTCAGCTTACAGCTTCACCAACAACGAATTAGTGTTCCAACTCTCCCACATCTTCTCCAACATTTACCATCTTCCTCTTTTGTGATGTTAGCCAATCTGATAGGTGTGATGTGGTATCTCAGAGTTGTTTTGGTTTGCATCTCTCCAATTAATAGTTATTTAGAGCATTTTTTCCATATGATAATAGATAGCTTTAATTTCTTCCTCTGGGGAAGTTGTTCAGCCATGGCCCTCACTCCCAAGAGCCAGCTAGGGGTGTTCTCTTGCTCATTCTCTCTTGCTCTCTCCCACCTCTCCCTCTCTCTCCCTCCCTCTCTCTCCCCTGCCTTGTCTCCTCCTCTCTTTCCCTTTCCCACCCACTGTCGATCAGGTACTTCAGGCAGTCGGCAGCCCTGTGCCCTCATCTTCTCAGTGCTCAGGTGCAGTCCACATTTTAGGATCCCTGCCAAGTTTCTGTCTGAAGAGCTGGGCCCCATTTTATCTGTCCAAGAAGGGCATCCTGAAGTTGGCTTTATATGTGAACAACCTGGTAAGAGATACAGTGAGGAAGCCAACCAGTCTCTTTTGAAGATATGTTGGCCAGAATAAGGTACAACTGTTCATCATCATGTCCAAGTTTTACTGTGATTACTGCGATACATACCTTACTCATGATTCTCCATCTGTGAGGAAAACACACTACAGTGGGAGGAAAGACAAGGAGAATGTGAGAGACTACTATCAGAAATGGATGGAAGAACAAGCTCAGTGTCTGACTGATAAAACAACCACTGCATTCCAGAAAGGAAAAATTCCTCCCAACTTTTTCTCTGTTCCTTCACTAAGAGGGCCTATGATCCCACCTCCTCACCTTAGCATGATGGGTCCCCCTTCTCCTGGAATGATGCCTGTCGGACTTCCTCCTGGCATGAGGATGTCCATGGGAGGCCATAGGCCTATGATGTCTGGCCCTCCAATGATGAGACCCGTTCGTCATCCCATGATGGTGCCCACTAGCCGACCAATGCCTAGACTAGACAGATAAAATGGAGAAAATTTAGGGAAACCCATTTCTCAGTTTTCTATTCTTTGTTCTATTTCACCAGAACATCATGGTGCTGAGTTTCAGACGTGAGTTCCCTGCGTCCCTTTCCCTTTTAAAATGTGGGTACTCTTTTTGGCACCATGGGGGGGGGGGGAGACAAGATGGCGGAGTGAAAGCAACGACTCACCTAAGCTCCTGGACAAATTCCTCTGGATACCTCTGAAAGGAGAATCTGACCAAACTTTGGAGGTGCGGAATCCAGTGGGTGACAGACTTTGACAGATTGGGAGGCCAGGTTAGACTGGAAGGTCCATGGGAAGGATCTGTTCCACTGGGGTGAGCTGCCAGCACACAACGCAGCGCAGTCAGCCCAGTGGGGCTTAAGGGACCTGAGAAGCCTGAGAGCGGTGGGCGGAGCCAGCAGAGCAGGAGACAAGCCAAACCTAGCGGGTGAGAGCAGCTGAGCGCCAGATACCAGCACAGCAGCTCCTGAGACCTTCAGCCTGAAGATTAAACTTCAGTAAGTCACCTACTTGAACTTCCGGGAGCCAGGATGGTGGAGTGATCAGTAAATGCTCTCTCCTCCCCCCCGATGACCATGAAAGAGCCATAAAATATTTCCCCAGAAAAATCCTGGATCAGCGGGAATAGCAGAAGGGGGCAAATAGTCTCATAACACCAGAGGCTGGGAAAATAGCAAAGGGGGATTCCTCCTACTGTGGCAGAGGCAATCTGGAAGGACAGAGGACCCAGGGCAGAGAAAATTCGCATGGAGAGCCAGGCAAGCCTCAGTGCTGGGAGAGGAGCCCAAGGAGGGGTGGGAACACGTATTAGCAACTAGGCGTGCCTCAGCCCTCCAGGGGAAAAGGAAAGACAATAGGGAAGCTGGGATCACCATCCCCTGAGCTAACATTTGCCTCAGTTCAGCTGAGGAGATCTCCTGTGACCAGACCACTCCTCCCACACAATTAAAAAGCTAACCCCACGGTTGATCTGGGAAACAAAAAACAAAAACGTGGTTTTAGCTTTTTCACAAATCAGCTCAACACAAAGTTCTGTACCTTCTGACTGAAAGAACCAGAAGCTACAACACTCAATCAACATCATGAACAGGAAAAAGCAGGTGAAAAGTGAAAAAACCGTAGAATATTTCTATGGGGAAAAGGACCACAACACAAACACCAAAGAGGTCAGACCTGAGACTGTACTTCCATCTGAAACTTCAGAAGGGACTATGAACTTCTCGCAAGCACAACCAGCTCTCCTGGAACAGCTGAAGAAGGAAATAGAAGAAAAACTGGCCAATGATTTTAAAATTATAAAAAAAGAATTCACTGATGAGAACATCATTTTGAAAAGGAAAATTGAAAAAATGGAAAAGAAAGTTCAAAAATTAGCTGGAGAAAATAATTTCCTAAAAGGAAGAGTTAATCAAATGGAAAAGGAAACCCAAAACCTAATTGGGAAAATTGATCAAATGGAAAAGGAAACACAAAACCTAACTAGGAAAACTGGTCGAATGGAAAAGGAAGTACAAAGATTAAATGGAGAAAGTAGCTCCTTAAAGGGAAAAATTGGTCAGATGGAAAAGGAGATGCAAAAGTTAACTGAAGAAAACAATACGATGAAGATTAGAATTGGGCAAGTAGAAACTAATGACTCAATGAGGCAACAAGAATCAGTCAAACAAAATCTAAAGAATGAAAAGACAGAAGAAAATGTAAGATATTTAACTGGAAAAACAACTGACCTGGAAATTAGATCCAGGAGAGAAAATTTAAGAATTATTGGCCTACCAGAAACCAATGATGAAGAAAAGAGTCTGTACAATATCTTCGAGGAAATCATCAAGGAAAACTGCCCAGAAGTACTAGACTCAGAGGGCAAAATAGTCATCGAAAGAATCCACCGTTCCCCTCCCGAAAGGGATTCAAACTCAAAATGCCAAGAAATATCGTTGCCAAATTCCAGAGCTATCAAGTGAAGGAGAAAATACTACAAGCAGCCAGAAAGAAACAATTCAAATTTCAAGGATATACAGTCAGGATCACACAGGACCTTGCAGCTTCTACATTAAAAGATCGAAAGAATTGGAACCCAATATTCTATAAGGCAAAGGAGTTGGGAATTCAACCAAGGATCAACTACCCAGCAAAGTTCAGCATAACATTTCAGGCAAGGAGAAAGTCATTCAACGAAATAAGGGATTTCCAGAGCTTCCTGACCAAAGCACCAGAACTCAACAGACAATTTGATCTTCAAATGCAGGTCTCGAGAGAATCATAAAAAGGTAAACAGGGGGGGAAAAAAAAAACAAAACTTGCTACTCAATTAGGGCAAACTGTTTACCTCCCTATAAGGGAAGATGATACCTGTTAATCTTGAGAACTGTGCAGCTATTATGATAAAAGGGATATACGTACAGGGAACGGGTATAAAGTAAATGATGTCATGTCAAAAATATGATTTAAGTATGAGAAGGGATTGTAATAGGAGGTGTGAAAAGGAGGAAGCAGAAAATGGCAAATTATATCACAGGAAGAAGTACAAAACTATAGTAGAGTGAAGGAGGGAAGGGAGATGAGCATTGTTTGAGAGGTACTCTAATATGATTTGTTTAAAGGAGGGAACAATAATCTTAAGTAGATAATCCTAAATAGCTCTATAGGTAGTAGGAGGAGAAGCGGGAAGAAAGGGGAGGGTGGCTAAAAGGGAGGGAAGAAGCAACAATAGTAAAGGGGAGTAAAAGGGAGGGGGGCTAAAAGAAGGAGGGGAAGGCTGCAGGAGGAGAGGGAGAAAAGTGAATACTATTGAGGAGGGGAAGGGAGACGGGAGAGCTAACAGCACAAATGGTGGGAAAGAGGATGGAGGGAAATACACAGATTGTAATCATAACTGTGAATGTGAATGGAATGAACTCTCCCATAAAATGGAGACGGATAGCAGAATGGATTAAAAGCCATAATCCAACAATATGCTGCTTACAAGAAACACATTTGAAACGGGGGGATACACATAGGATAAAGGTCAAACGATGGAGCAGAATATATTATACTTCAGCTCATGTAAGAAAGGCAGGAGTAGAAATCCTAATCTCAGACAAAGCAAAAGCAGAAATAGACCTAATCAAAAGAGATAAGGATGGAAACTATATCCTGCTAAAAGGCACCATAGACAATGAAGCAATATCATAACTAAACATGTATGATCCAAGTGGTATGGCATCCAAATTCTTAGAGGAGAGGTTGGGAGAGTTGAAGGAAGAAATTGACAGCAAAACTATACTAGTGGGGGACCTCAACCTCCCCCTCTCTGAACTCGATAAATCTAACCTCAGAATAAACAAGAAAGAGGCTAAGGAGGTAAATAAAACTCTGGATAAGGTAGATATGATAGAACTTTGGAGAAAATTAAATGGGAATAGAAAGGAATATACCTTTTTCTCAGCGGTACATGGAACATTTACAAAAATTGACCATGTACTAGGACATAAAAATCTCACAATCCAGTGCAGAAAGGTAGAGATAATCAATGCATCCTTCTCAGATCATAATGCATTAAAAATTACATGTAATAAAAGGCCATGGAAAGATAAGCAAAATTCAATTGGAAACCAAATAGTCTAATCCTAAAGAAGGGTTGTGTTAAAGAAGAAATCATAGAAACAATCAACAATTTCACTCAAGAGAATGACAATAGTGAGACAACATACCAAATCTTATGGGATACTGCAAAAGCAGTTATTAGGGGAAGTTTTATATCTCTGAATGCTTACATAATAAAATAGAGAAAGAAGAGATCAATGACTTTGGCTTGCAGTTGAATAAGCTAGAAAAAGAACAAATGGAAAATCCCCAAGTAAATACCAAAGTAGAAATACTGAAAACCAAAGGAGAGATTAATAAAATTGAAATTAAGATAACTATTGAATTAATAAATAAAACCAATAGTTGGTTTTATGAAAAAACTAATAAAATTGCTAAACCTTTGGTCAATCTGATTAAAGAAAAAGAAAGAAGAAAATCATATTACTAATATTAAAAATGAAAGGAGTGAACTCACCTCCAATGAGGAGGAAATTAAAACAATAATTAGAAACTACTTTGCCCAACTTTATGCCCACAAATTCGATAATCTAAACGAGATGGATGATTATTTAAAAAAAATACAAATTGCCCAGATTAACAGAAGAGGTAGTTGAATACTTAAACAACCCCATCTCAGAAAAAGAAATTGAACAAGCCATCAGTGGACTCCCTAGGAAAAAATCTCCAGGGCCAGATAGATTCACAAGTGAATTCTATCAAACATTTAAAGAACAGTTAATTCCAATACTATATAGATTATTTTTGAAAATTGAGGAAGAAGGAGTCCTTCCAGATTCTTTCTATGATACAAATATGGTTTTGATACCCAAACCAGGAAGAGACAAAACAGAGAAAGAAAATTATAGACCAATTTCCCTAATGAATATAGATGCAAAAATTTTAAATAAGATTTTAGCAAAATGAATACAGCATGTTATCACGAGATTAATACATTATGATCAGGTAGGATTCATACCAGAATTACAGGGCTGGTTCAATATTAGGAAAACTATTAGCATTATCGATCACATCAACAACAAAGCTAACAAAAACCACATGATTATCTCAATAGATGCAGAAAAAGCTTTTGACAAAATACAATACCCATTCCTACTAAAAACACTGGAGAACGTAGGAATAAAGGGAACTTTCCATAAAATAATAAGCAGTATCTATCTAAAACTTTCAGCTAGCATTATATGCAATGGTGATAAGCTAGATGCATTCGCAACAAGATCAGGGGTGAAACAAGGATGTCCATTATCACCATTATTATTCAATATGGTACTAGAAATGTTAGCTGTAACAATTAGACAAGATATAGATATTGAAGGAATAAGAACAGCTAAAGAAGAAACTAAGTTATCACTCTTTGCAGATGATATGATGATCTACTTAGAGAATCCCAGAGATTCAAGTAAAAAATTACTTGAAATGATAAACAACTTTGGCAAAGTTGCAGGTTACAAAATAAACCCACACAAATCTTCTGCATTCCTATATATTAGCAACAAAGTCCAACAGCAAGAGATAGAAAGAGAAATCCCATTTAATGCTAGGGTAGACAGTATAAAACACTTAGGAGTTTACCTGCCAAAACAAACCCAGGGATTATATGAACACAATTACAAGACACTTTTTGCACAAATAAAGTCAGATTTAAGTAAGTGGAAAAACATTAGTTTCTCATGGGTAGGTCGTGCTAATATAATAAAAATGACAATTCTACCTAAATTAATTTACTTATTTAGTGCTATACCAATTAAACTATCAGACAATTGTTTTCTAGAGCTTGATAAAATAATATCAAAATTCATTTGGAAAAACAAAAGGTCAATAATATCAAAGGGACTAATGAAAAGAAATGCTTGGGAAGGTGGCCTAGCGCTACTAGACCTCAAACTGTACTATACAGCAGCAATTATCAAAACCACTTGGTATTGGCTAAGAAACAGAGAGGTAGACAAGTGGAATAGGCTTGGCACTCAAGACGCAGTAGGCAAGGAATATGGCAAACTTCTGTTTCATAAACCCAAGGACCCCAGCTTCTGGGATAAGAACTCACTGTTTGACAAAAATTGCTGGGAAAACTGGATAACAGTGTGGCGGAAATTAGGCATAGACCCATACCTGACACCGTACACAAGAAAAAAGTCCAAATGGGTACATGATTTAGGTATAAAAATTCATACCATGAATAAACTGGAGAAGCAAGGAATAGTGTATTTATCAGATCTATGGAGAAGGGAAGAATTTTTTACTAAAGGATAGATAGAAAGCATTATGAAATGCAAAATGGATAACTTTGATTACATTAAACTGAGACGTTTTTGCACAACCAAACCCAATGCAACCAATATCTGGAGGGATGTAGTAAATTGGGAAAGAGTTTTTACAGCTAAGCTTGGGGATAAAGGCCTAATTTCTAGAATATATAGAGACCTGACTCAAATGTATAAGCATACAAGTCATTCCCCAAATGATAAATGGTCAAATTATATCAACAGGCAATTTTCAGAGGAAGAAATTAAAGATATCTATCATCATATGAAAAAATGCTCTAAATCACTTTTGATTAGAGAGATGCAAATCAAAACAACTCTGAGGTACCACATCATACCTATAAGATTGGCAAACATGACAGTACAAGAAAATGATAAATGCTGGAGAGGATGTGGGATAGTTGGAACACTAATTCATTGTTGGTGGAGCTGCGAGCACATCCAACCATTCTGGAGAGCAATTTGGAACTATGCCCAAAGGGCTACAAAAATGTGCATACCCTTTGACCCAGCAATATCGCTACTAGGACTGTATCCCCAAGAGATCATAAAAATGGGAAAGGGTCCCACATGTACAAAAATATTTGTAGCCGCACTCTTTGTAGTTGCCAAAAACTGGAAGTCAAGGGGATGTCCATCAATTGGGGAATGGCTGAATAAATTATGGTATATGAATGTAATGGAGTACTATTGTGCCATAAGAAATGATGGACAAGAAGACTTCAGAGAGGCCTGGAAGGACTTATATGACCTGATGCTGAGTGAAAGGAGCAGAACCAGGAGAACTTTGTGCACAGCAATGACCACAGTGTGCGAGAGTTTTTTCTGGTAGACTTGGAATTTCATAATAACGCAATAACTTCTTTAAAAAAAAAAATCCCATTGGTGGTTCTCTAAGGCAAAATGCCTTCCACACTCAGAGAAAGAAATATGGAAGTCATTCGCAAAATGTAGCAGATCATGTTTGTGTATGTGTATGTTTTTGTGTATCATGTTTTGATTTGTTATATGATTTCTTTCATTTATTTTAATCTGACTACATAGCATGACTATAGTGAAAATATACTCATTAGGAAAGTATACGTAGAACCTATACAGAATTGTATGCAGTGGTGGGGAGGGAGGGGGGTAGCGGGGGGTAGGTGTGGAGCAGATAAAATCCCAATCGTATGGCAGTGATTGTTAAACATTAAAAAATAATAAAAAATAAAAAAAATAAAAAAAGAAATAAACAAAATGTGGGCACTCTTTTACATCACTGTCACTTTCCCATGGTCTCCCACTCCCCCATTTTATCCCTCCCACCCCTGTGATAAATAAGGACAACAAAAAAAAAAGGTCAATATTTTTGGATGTATCTAAAATTTATTCCTCTTTCTGCACCTAAAATTTAACATCTCTCTGTCAAAGGAAAGGAAACATACTTTACCAATCTTCTGAAGCCACAGTTGTATAATGCATTGATAAGGGTTTTAAAGTCTATCAGCCTTGTGTTCCTTTATATTGTGGTTATTGTGTAAATTGTTTTCTTTTGTTTGCTTACTTTCCCTCTCCCATTAGTTACATACAAGCCTTTCCAAATTTCTCTGACTTCTTCATACACATTGCTTGTAGCACAGTGATAGTCCATTGTGTTCATATCCCGTATATTCATTTGATGTTTCTCAGCTGATGAGTAGTTTGCCTGTAGTTCCTTGCTACTACAAAAAGAGCTGCTATAAGTATTTTTGTGTATATGGGACCTTTCCCCTCTCACTTTGCCCTTCTTGGGTTATATGCCAATAGTGGTAGCACAGAGTCAGAGATATGTGTGTTTTAGTGACCTTTTAGAGTAATTCCAAATTATTTTTCAGAACTGTTTGACATGAAGAGTGCATTAATGTGCCTGTCTTTCCACAGTCTTTCAAAATTTGGCCATTTTCATCATGTCATCTTTCTCAATCTCATGAGTATAAAGTGAAGCTTCAGAATTGTTTTTAATTCACATTGTGTTTATGGAGTTAGAGCATTTTGTCAGGATTACTGCTAGCTTGAAGTTTTTCTTTTTGGAAACTGCCCCAGCGGTACTTTCTAAACATGTAAGAAGACTTCCTACTTCCTGTCAAAGAAGAAACAATTTTAAAAAGTAAGAGTGGAGCAGAAATGCAGCTTTTATTTTCATTGTGGCATATAAAAATAAAAAGTATGGACTGTTTAAACAGAAATTCTTCCTCTGGAAACTGCCTGTTTATATCCTTTGACCATTTATCACTTTGAGAATGACTTTTATTCTTGTACATTTGACTCAGTTCTCTATGTATCTTACAAATTAGCCCTTTATCACAGACACTAGTTGCAAAAATTCTTTCCCAGTTATCTGCTTCCCTCCTAATCTTGGTTGCATTGTGTTCCTTTCTGAAAAACACTTTTTGATTTAAAGTAATCAAAACTATCCATTTTCTACTACATAATATTTTCTATCTCTTCTTTAATCAAAAATTCTTCCTTCTCCATAAATTTGATAAATACTCTTCCCCCCCAAAAAAAAATGCTGAAGAAATTAACACCTTTAAAAATAGATTAACTCAAATGGCAAAAGAGGCCCAAAAAGCCAGTGAGGAAAAGAATACTTTATAGAGAAAAATTTGCCAAATGGAAAAGGAGATTCAAAAGCTCTTTGAAGAAAACAGTTCTTTAAAAATTAGAATGGAAAAGATGGAAGCAAATGCCTTTATGAGAAATCAAGAAATTACAAAACAAAACCAAAAGAATGAAAACATTGAAGACAATTTGAAATATCTCATTAAAAAAACAAAACAAAACAGAGTGGAGTAGAAAGATACACATGTGCTACCTCCAAAACCACAGCACATAAATTACCTGTAAAGAAGAACTCCCAACAAGTTCTGGAGCAGCAGAAGCCACAGAATAACAGACTGGAGGAGATTACTGTTACAGAGATACCTGAAAAAGTGACCCGAAAGGTCCCTGGCACACAGGACCCAGAGCAGAGCCCAGTCCTGCCTTGGCCAAGCAGCACTGAGGGGAGCGGAACCAAGCAGGCTTCAGGGACAGAGTCTCCAGCTGCTGCACAATTCCCTCCACCCACAAGCTGCAAAGGTCAGTGAGAGAGTCTTTTTGGCTGGCGAGAAGGGAGTGGGGTGTCCCCGTGATTTAGGTCCCCTCAGGAGACAGCAGTGGAGGTGGCAGTGGACAGTGACTCACAAAGCAGGCAGGAGCTTGGATCCATTGTTGAAGGTCTGTGCATAAACCCCTGGAAGGAGATGAGCCCTGTGAGGCAGCCCTGACCTCACCTGAGCAACTGATCTTAATCTCACACTGAATAGCAGCCCCACCCGCTTTGAAAGCCCTGAGGCTGGGAAGCAACATTTGAATCTGAGACCCCAAGTGCTGGCTGGGAGGATCTGGAGGTGAGGTGGGTGTGAAGAGGAAGCTCAGAAGTCAAGTCACTGGCTGGGAAAATGCCCAGAAAAGGGGGAAAAAATAAGATCATAGAAGGTTACTTTCTTGGTGAACAGATATCTCCTGCCTTCCTTTCAGGTGAGGAAGAACAATGCTCACCATCTGGGAAAGAGATAAACGTCAAGGCTTCTGTATCCCAAACAGACAAAATAAATATTCCATGGGCTCAGGCCATGGCAGAGCTCAAAAAGGATTTTGAAAATCAAGTTAGAGAGGTGGAGGAAAAACTGGGAAGAGAAATGAGAGAGATGCAAGAAAAGCATGAAAATCAGGTCAACATTTTGCTAAAGGAGATGCACAAAAATGCTGAAGAAAATAACACCTTGAAAAATAGGCTAACTCGATTGGCAAAAGAGGTCAAAAAAGCCAACGAGGAGAAGAATGTTTTAAAAAGCAGAATTAGCCAAATGGAAAAGGAGGTTCGAAAGCTCACTGAAAAAAATAAGAGTTCTTGCAAAATTAGAATGCATCACATGGAGGCTAATGACTTTAGGAGAAACCAAGAAATCACAAAACAAAACAAAAAAAAGAATGAAAAAATGGAAGATAATGTGAAATATCTCATGGGAAAAACAACTGACCTGGAAAATAGATCCAGGAGCGACAATTTAAAAATTATGGGACTACCTCAAAGACGTGATGAGAAAAAGAGCCTAGACATCATCTTTCATGAAATTATCAAGGAAAACTGCCCTGAAATTTTAGAACCAGAGGGCAAAATAAATATTCAAGGAATCCACAGAACACTGCCTGAAAGAGATCCAAAAAGAGAAACTCCTAGGAACATTGTGGCCAAATTCCAGAGTTCCCAGGTCAAGGAGAAAATATTGCAAGCAGCTAGAAAGAAACAATTCAAGTATTGTGGAAATACAATCAGGATAACACAAGTTCTGGCAGCTCCTACATTAAGGGATCGAAGGGCATGGAATAGGATATTCCAGAGTTCAAAGGAACTAGGACTAAAACCAAGAATCACCTACCCATCAAAACTGAGTATAGTACTTTATGAGAAAAAAATTGCCTTTCAATGAAATCGAGGACTTTCAAGCATTCTTGATTGAAAAAAAACAGAGTTGAAAAGAAAATTTGACTTTCAAATACAAGAATGAAGAGAAGCATGAAAAGGTAAACAGCAAAGAGAAGTCATAAGGAACTTACTAAAGTTGAGCTGTTTCCATTCCTATAGGGAAAGACAATATTTGTATCTCTTGAAACTTTTCAATATCTGGGTAGTAGGTGGGATCACACACACACACACACATACACACACACACAGAGCACACAGTGAATTGAATAGGATGGGATCATATCTTTAAAAAATGAAGTTAAGGGGTGAGAGAGAAATATATTGGGAGGAGAAAGGGAGAGATAGAATGGGGCAAATTGTCTCTCATAAAAGAGGCAATCATAAGACTGTTTAGTGGAGGGAAAAAGAGGGGAGGTGAGAGAAAAACATGAAGTTTACTCTCATCACATTCCACTAAAGGAAGGAATAAAATGCACACTCATTTTGGTATGAAAACCTATCTTACAATACAGGAAAGTGGGGGAGAAGGGGATAAGTAGGATGGCAGGGATGATGGAAGGGAGGGCAATGGGAGGAGGGAGCAATTTCAAGTCAACACTCTTGGGGAGGGACAGGATCAAAAGAGAGAATAGAAGCAATGTGGGGCAGGATAGGATGGAGGGAAATATAGTCAGTCTTACACAGCACGACTATTATGGAAGTCATTTGCAAAACTACACAGATATGGCCTATATTGAATTCCTTGCTTTCCAAAGGGAATGGGTGGGGAGGGAGGGATGAAGAGAAGTTGGAACTCAAAGATTTAGGAACAGCTGTTGAGTATTGTTCTTGCATACAACTAGGAAATAAATACAGGCAATGGGGTATAGAAAGTCATCTGGCCGTACAAGACAAAAGAGAAGATGGGGACAAGGGAAGGGAGGTATGATGGAAGAGAGGGCAGACTGGTGATCGGGGCAATTAGAATGCTTGGTGTTTTGGGATGGGGGAGGGGACAGATGGGCAGAAAATTTGGAACCCAAAATTTTGTGAAAATGAATGTTAAAAGTTAAATAAATTAATTAATTTAATAATAATAATAATAATAATAATAATAATAGTAATAAACAGCTGCCATGGAAAATAGATCCAGGAGAGAAAATTTAAAAATTTTGGAACTTTCTGAAAGCCATGATAAAAAAAGAGTTTAGGTATTATCTTTCATGGAATTATCAAGAAAAACTGCCCTGATATTATGAAACCAGAGGGTAAAATATATACTGAAAGAATTCACCAATGAACTCCTGAAAGTGATTTGAGAAGAAAAATTCCAAAGAATGATTTAGCCAAATTCCATAGTTCCCAGGTCAAGGAGAAAATATTGCAAGCATCTGGAAAGAAACAGTTCAAGTACTGTGGAAATACAATCAGGATAGCACAAGATATGGCACCTCCTACATTAAGGGATCAAAGTATGTGGATGATGATATTCCAGCAGTCAAAGGAAGTAGGATTAAAACTAAGAATCACCTGCCCAGCAAAAATGAGTATAATACTTCAAGAGAAAAATTGGTCATTCAATGAAAAAGAGGACATTCAGGCATTCTTGATGAAAAGACCAGAGCAGAATAGAAAATTTGACTTTCAAACAGAAGAATCAAGAGAAGCATAAAAAAAGTAAGCAGGAAAGAGAATTCATAAGGGAATTACTATAGTTGAAATTTTTGCATTCCTACATGGAAAGATAATATTTTGTAACTCTTGAAACTTTTTCAGTATTTGGGTACTTGGAAGGATTACACACACACACACTCACACACACACATATGCACGTGTGTGTGTGTGTGTTTTAGTGTGTATATACAGATGGCACAGAGTGAATTGAATAGGAAGGGGACATATCCAGAAAATAAAATTAAGGACTCGAGAAGAATATATTGAGAGGAGAAAGGGAGAAATGGAATGGGGCAAATTGTCTCTCATAAAAAAAGGCATGAAAAGACTATTTCAAAGGTGGGAAAACGGGGAAGTGAGAGGGAAAAAGTGAAGCTTACTCTCATCACATTTGGAGTAAGGATGGAATAACATACACACTCAATTTGGTATGAAAATCTATCTTACACTACAGGAAAGTAGGGGAGAAGGGGACAAGTGTGGTGGGGGGATGATAGAAATGAGGGCTAATGAAAGGAGGGAGGTAATTAAAAGTTGAGGCTTTTGTGGATGGATAAGATCACAAGAGAAAACGGAATAAATGGGAGGGAGTAGAATAGCATGGAAGGCTATACAGTTAGTCTTTCACAACGTGACTATTATGGAAGTTTATAGTTTATTGCTTGCCTTCTCAGTGGGGGTGGGTGGGGAGGGAGGAAGAGCAAACAGTTGGAACTCAAAGTTTTAGGAACGAATATTGAGAACTGTTGTTCCATGTATCTGGGAAATAAGAAATGCAAGTAATAGGGTATAGAAATTTAACTTGCCCTACAAGAAAAAAAGAGAAGATAGGGATAAGGAAAGGGAGTGGTGTGATTGAAGGGAAGGTAGATTTGGGGAAGGGATAATTAGAATATACGGTGTTTTCTGCTGGGGAGAGGGAAGAGATGGGGAGAAAAACTTGAAACTCAAAATCTTATGGAAATGAACGTTGAAAACTAAAAATAAATCAGTAAATTGGGGAAAAAAGAATTTTAAAAAAACAAAGATATGCAAAATGAAACAAAAATTCAGCATGAGACATACATTGTTTTGGACATCAACAATGAAGGAATTTGTTATGCTAGTCTGCAAAATATTTTTACAAGGGTTTTTTGGGGGTTTTTTTGTTTTGTTTTGCTTTGTTATTCTTTTAACAATTGGGGGAGAGGAGTGAGAGAAAATAGATATTTATTCATTGGAAAAATTACATTTTTAAAAGAAAATTTAGTAGTATTAAGACATGAAAGGAAAAAGAAACAAAATTAAAGTAATGCAATTATGTCCTTCAGAAACAGTCAGAACTGGAGAATTCCACCATCCAAAAGGAATCTCTATTCAATTTAAACTCTGTTTGATTGCTTCCATCGCTTATGGCATGAGTCTCCTTATTATACCTTATCTAATATATTTGATGAGTGAGATCATCCAACAAAGTTTTCTTTACTATTATATCCTTCAAGAAATCTTGTGTAATTTTGGTGTCTATATGGGAGACACCTCATTGAAAGAGAAGGAAACATTTCGCTGCATTGAATAAAATGCTTCTTTCATATAATCAGCAAGCAACAAGCATTGTAACATCCCATATTCTCACCATTTTTTAGTAAGTTGTCTGTTTGTAAAATGTGGAATATTATCTGTGAAAACCTGCCTATTACTCATTAACATCCTCATTGAAAGTGCCTTTGATTTGTACCTAAATTACTCCCCCTCACATTTATATGTCTGTATGGAAGCATACAGGTGATTAATTGTTGACTTTTCTCAATCACCTTTCAATACTGAAAGTTCTAGATTTTAAAAATATAAACAAGAAAATAAAATTAATGTAGCTATTTTAAAAGACAATTAGGTACAGTAGTTTGCATATAATTCTGGAGGTAATGGGGAGGCATTTGGAGGCTTTTGTATTGCTTCTTTTGATATGTGTGTGTGTGCGTGTGTGTGTGTGTGTGTGTGTGTGTGTGTGTGTGTTTTACTTTTTTTTCCAGCTGGAACCAACTGTTAATAAACTGATAAACTATTTGGCAACTGAACAAGTGGCTTTTGAAGTATAGGACTTGAGGGACCTCAGTCACAATATTAAAAAAAATACACAAATCAAGAGTAAGAAAACCATATGAAATACGAAATTCAGGAACTCCAGAAGGGATAAGAACTAATGAATTGAAGGAACTTGTGGCATGTGCAGCTTTTAATGTGTAGGCACCAACAATTTGAATTCACAAGATTTTTCTTCCTCTAGATGTTTTCCTTGATAATTGGTACTCTACCTTTGTCCCATTTTAAGTTTCTGCTGTCCTCATGAGCCTGCCACAACCCATAAGGAATATAACATATCTGGAAAAGATTCCATCTATCTTTATGCCTAGTTTGACTTATCTTTCTTTTCTCTTTATCCCTGAAAAATCCATCATATCTGCATTGTTTGCTGTTGGGTTGCTGTTACTTTCAACCCACTTATATACACCACATACCCTTACTGACACAATATTTCTGACAATCCCTACCCATAGTGTCTTTCATTTTAAACACCACACTCACAATCAGTTGAGCCCTGACAGAGAAGTATTGAAGTTATTTTACACTTTCCTAATTCCACTGAACTCATAGTCTTTATATGGATGCAACAATATGGAATAGTACTTTCAGAATAAGAGCAGAACTTTCATATAGTCCACTTCAAGACCATCAGTTCACATGTGGGGAAACTGAGGCTAAGAGAGCTTAAATAACTAGACTAGTGTCACACAGGTAGTGACAGAAGCAGGATTTGATCTTCTGTCTTCTGACTCCTTAAGCCAATGTATGTTCTACTGCATCATATTGCCTTTCTAAATCCCACAGCTTTTATTCAAAGCTCATCCTTGAACCCCATCTCTTTGCAGTATTTGACACTACCAGCTATCCTTTTCATCTTAGAAACTCTCTCCTCACTTGCCTTTCAATAATATATACTTGTAATGCACTAGTGATAGAGTTGTGAACCAGTCCAGCCATTTGGGAGAAGAATGTGAAACTATGCAAAAGAACTATAAATTGGCATAACGTTTGACTCAGCAATATTATTATGGGGTACATATTTCTAATAGATCAAAGAGAAATGAAACGGACACCTAAGTACAAAAATATTTATAACAACTCTTCCATAACAAACATATACCATATTCACCCTTTCTAAAATTGATGGCTATCTCTTTCCATCTCAGTTTCAAAGTCTTTGGTGTCACAAAAATAGCTGCTGTAATGCATTTAGCATGTCTATTTTTCAACATCCCAAACAGAATTCTTAGTGTAATAGCCAATAAAGAGTAAAGCGAGTTTTTCTTTTTTCAGCTCAGAATAGCCTAGGAGGACAAAAAGGGAAATCTGTAGACATTGGAATGGATGGTGACTTACTGCAAGGTTTGTTGGAAGTGGCATTTTTTGGTGGTGTTGATATGTTGCAGCAATTTAGAGAAGTGGGGCTGGGAGATGTAACTGTTCCAGTGCTCTGAAATGGTAAATGGAGTGAATACTTAATCAGATAGAAATCTCTGGGGGTACCTTTTCTATTATTTCATGCAGAATAAGATGGCATTTGTTAGCTATTACAGCCCATTACACTGTTATATATTTCAGTCATAGGGCAGATAGAAGTGCTCACAGTCATGATGGAGCAGGGCATCTAATGGAGTAAAGATCAGAATGCAGACCAGAAAAGCAGCGTCCAGATCTTTCCCCAGGTCACACAATTTTGGAGGCACCAAGAACCTACAGTCGTTCAAATTGAACTGCAAATGCAAAAAACATAATTCAGACCAGTCATTCCTTCTCCACCAGATATGAGCAGAGAACAACTCTAATATAACACACAAAGCAAAGAAGTAGGCTAGAAAAGTAAAAAAAACAAAAACAAAAACAAAAAACAATAACAGAATGAACTTTACCATGAAAATATCCTATGGGGAGAGGTAAGCTAAAGAAACAAATTGGCGGGGGGGTGGGGGAGGCAGAGCCAAAATGGCAGAGTGAAAACAGACACTTGCTTGAGTTCTCCCACAAAGCCCTCCAAATACCTGTAAAAATGACGCTAAACAAATTTTAGACCTACAGAACCCACAAAATGACAGACTGAAACAGATCTCCAGACCAGGATAATATGGAAAGTCGACAGGAAGGGTATATTGCACTGGGAGGGGAATGGAGCACAGTTCAATATGGGCTACACCTGCACTGACAGGGCTTGCCTCAAAGGACTGAATCATTGGCAGCCGTAGAAGTTACCAAACTTCTCAACACACAAACAAGAATGACAGGTCAGTGAGAAAACTTTGTGGGACTTGGATGAAAGAGGAGCACGTGGTCTGCCTGGGATCTGTCCCCAACCCTGGGATAATGGGGTGGTGGGAGTGCCAGCAGTAGCAGCAAGAACATTGGTGGTGGCTGTGGCTAGTTCTGCAGCTCTGGGACCAGAGACAATGGAGGATCAAAACCCTTGAAGCTTGGGACAGTACACACACCACCACCATCACTGACTAGAAGCAGAGTCTTACCTTAACAAAGGGTTAGAAAGTCAAGTGTTTGGCTGGGAAGATAAATAAACACCATTAAAAAAAAAACCGTCAGACTACAGAATATTGCTTTTGTGACAAAGATCAAAATATACAATCAGAAGACAACAAAGTAAAAGTTTCTACATGAAAAGCCCCCAAGAAAAATATGAATTGGCCACAAGTCATGGAAGAGCTGAAAATACAATGTAACAGAAGTAGAGCAAAAAATGGGAAAAGAAATGTGATACAAGAAAATCACAAAAAACAAAACAAAACAAAAAACCGAGTCAACAACTTGCCAAAGGAAACCCCACAAAATGATGAAGATTGCATTTTGAAAGAGATCATACAAGAAAATATCCTAGGTATATTGTAGCCTAATTCTAGAGGTCCCGGGTCAAGTAGAAACTATTGCAATCAATCAGAAAGAAACAATTCAAGTACTGTGCAAATATAATCAGGATAACCCAAGATCTAGCAGTTCCTATGATATTCCATAGATCACGGGAGCTAAGATTCAAACCAAGAATCACCTACCCAGCAAAACTGATTATAATCCCTCAGGGAAAAAGTAGATATCAATGAAATAGAGGATGTTAAAGCATTTTTGAAGAATAGACCAGAACTTAATTAAACAATGACTTTCAAATACCAGAATCAAGAGAAGCATGAAAATACAGAGGAAAGAGAAATCATTTTTGCTTTCCTGCACAGAAAGATATTGGAAGACAGATAGATAGATAGATTGATAGATATATATGTAGATAGATGTCACATGGTAAGTTGAATAAAAAGTAAAATTAAGGGGTAAAGAGAATATATTGGGAGAAGGAAAAGGGAAAGAGAGAATGGGGTAAATTATCTCATATAAAAGAGACAAGAAAAATGTTTCACAATGGAGGCAGAGGGAGGTGAGAGGGAATAACTGAACCTTACTCTCATCAGATTTGGCTTAAGGAGGGAATAATAAGCACATTCAATTGGTTATTTTGTCCTACAGGAAAGTGGGAGGAAGGGAATGGGGGTATGAAAGAAGGGAGCGTAGATTGCGGGATGGGATAATCAGAAGCAAGCACTTTTGAAAAGGGACAGAATCAAAGGAGGAAAAAATAATATTGGGAGGTTGGGATAAGATGGAGGGAAATATAGTTAATCTTTTACAATATGACTATTGTGGAAGTGTTTTATGTAACTACACTTGTATAACCTTTGTTGAATAGCTTGCCTTCTCAATAAGTGTGTTTGAGGAGGGAAGAAGAGAGATAATTTGGAGCTAAACTTTAAAAATAAAATGTTAAAATAGATTTCACATGCAACTGCACAATAAGATATACTAGCAGTGGGATAAAAAAAAATCTATCATACTCTACAAGAAAGCAAGGGGGAAAGGAATAAAAAAGGGCAGTGATAGAAAGGAAAGCTGAATGGGCAAAGAGATATGTGCCATTTCGGGGTGGGGGAGGGGAGTGATGGGGTGAAAGTTTGGATCTCAAAATCTTTTGGAAATGAATGCTGAAAACTATAAAAAAATTACTAATTCATTTTTTTGGTTAGGAGTCCTCATTTCTCTGTTCTTTATTATACTTCTCTCACTGTTCGTTTCACATTGTCAAAACCTTTGTTAGTTTCTTAGCTTAACACTTTCAGTGTCCCTTACATTGTTTTCCTACTCCTTGGTTTTCTTAGTACATTTCAGGTACTTTGAATTTTTTTTTTTAAAGAACCTTTCTATGCATTTAATTTATATAATTTCTCTTGAGATATGGTCAGGTGCACAGGCAAGGAGCCAGATGTAAAATTTCTGCAAAGCTTTGCAAATCTTTGGTGTTACATTAATTTTATTCACTTTTAGTGTTCTACAATCACTAATGTATAACTGAAATTTTTCCCCTTCCTCCCGCTTCCTCCCTGAGATAGCATACAATTTTATATATGATCTACACATGTGTTCTGATTAAATTCATTTTCACTATAGTCATGCTGTGCAGAAGAATTATAATGAATGTGAGAAATCATATAACAAACCATAACGTAATACACACACATACACGCACACAAACAAAATGATCTACTATATTCTGGGATTGAATTCCATGGTTCTTTCTCTGGATGTGGAAGGCATTTTGCCATAGAAGACCATTGGGAATTTTTTTTTTTAAGTCTTTTCATTGCTGCGATGTTCCAAGTATAACAGAAAAAACTCTTGCACACTGTAGTCATTGCTGTGCACAAAGTTCTCCTGGTTCGCTCAGCATCAGATCATATAAATTTTTCCAGGCCTCTTTGAAGTATTCCTGTTTATCATTTCTTATTGCTCAATAGAATTCCATTACATTCATATACCACAATTTATTCAATCATTCCCCAATTGATGGGCATCCCCTTGATTTCCAATTTTTGGCCACCATAGAGTGCTGCCATAAATATTTTTGTACATGTGGGACCTTCTCCCATTTTTATGATGTCTTGGGGATACAGTCCTAGAAGCGATATTGCTGGGTCAAAGGGTAGGCGCATTTATGTAGCCCTTTGGTCACAGTTCCAAACTGCTCTCCAGAATTTTTGGATCAGCTCAGAGCTCCACCAACAATGTATTAATGTTCCAACTCTCCCACATCCTCTCCAACATCCATCACCTTCCTTCTCTGTCATATTTATCAATATAATAGGTGTGATGTAGTACCTCAAATCTGTTTCAATTTGCATCTTTCTAATCAGGAGGGATTTAGAATTTTTTTCCTATGATTATAGCTATCTTTAATTTCTTCTTGTGAAAATTGCTTGATCATAACCATTGACCATTTATCATTTGGGGAATGACTTTTATTTTTGTACAGTTGACTGAGTTCACTATATATTCTAGAAATGAGGCTTTTATCCCTGATATTAGCTGTAAAAATTCTTTCCCAATTTTCTACATCTCTCCAAATTTTGGTTGCATTGGATTTTTTTGTGCAAAACATTTTCATTTTAATATAATCAAAATTATCCATTTTGCACCTCATAATGCTTTCTATCTCTTGTTTAGTCAAAAAATTCTTTCCTTCTCCATAAATCTGATAAATACACTATTGCCTGGTCCACCAATTTGTCTTTAGTATCAGTCTTTACAGCTCGATAGTGTACACATTTGGAATTTATTCTTGTGTATGGTGTCAGGCATGGGTCAATGCCTAGTCTACCATGCTGTTATCCAGTTTTCCCAGGAATTTTTATTGAACAGTGAGTTCTTATCCCAGAAGCTGGGGTCCTTGGGTTTATCAAACAGGAGATTGCTATATTCATTGCCTACTATGTGTTGAGTACCTAGCATATCCCACTTGTCTATCCTTCTCTTTCTTAGCAACTACCAAGTGGTCTTGATAATTACTGCTTTATAATGTAACTTGAGATCTGGTAGAGCTAGGCCAAATTCCCCAGCATTTCTTTTTATTAGTCCCTTTGATATTCTGGACCTTTTGTTCTTCAAGATGAATTTTGATACTATTTTTTACATTTCTAGAAAGGAATTATCTGATAGTTTAATTGGTATGTAACTAAATATGTAAATTAATTTAGGTAAAATTTTCATTTTTATTATATTGGCTTGGCCTACCCATGAGCAACTGATGTTTTCTCACTTACTTAGATCTCATTTTATTTGTGCAAAAAGTGTCTTGTAGCTGTGTTCATATAGTCCCTGAGTTTGTTTTGGCAGGTACACTCCCAGATATTTTGTAGGATCTACCCTAGCTTTAAAAGGGATTTCTCTTTCTATTTCTCACTGTTGGGCTTTGTTACTAATATAGAAGTACAGAAGATTTATGTGGGTTTATTTTGTAACCTGCAACTTTGACAAAGTTGTTTATTAATTCAAGTAGTTTTTTACTTGCATTTCTGAAATTTTCTAAGTATACCGTCATATCATCTGCAAAGAGTGATAACTTAGTTTTTTTCTTTGCCTATTCTAATTCCTTCAACTTCTTTATCTTGTTGAATTGTTATAGCTAATATTTCTAGTACCATATTGAATAATAGTGGTGATATTGGACATTCTTGTTTCACCCCTGATGTTATGACAAATGCACCTAACTTATCACCATTGCATATAATGCTTGCTGAAGGTTTTAGGTAGATATTGCTTATTGTTTTGTGGGAGGTTCCCTTTATTCCTATGTTCTCCGGTGTTTTTAATAGGAATGGGTATTGTATTTTGTCGAAAGTTTTTCTGCATCTATTGAGATAATCATGTGTTTTCTGTTAGTTTTGTTGTTAATATATCAATAATGCTAATAGTTTTCCTAATATTGAACCAGCCCTTCATTCCGGGTATGAATCCTGCCTGATCATTCTCATGATAAGTTGCTGTATTCTTTTTGCTAAACTCTTATTTAAAATTTTTCCATCTATATTCTTTAGAGAAATTTGTCTATAATTTTCTTTCTCTGTTTTGTCTCTTCTTGGTTTAGGTATCAAAACCATAAGTGTAATAAAAAAAGATTTTGGGAGGTCTCCTTCTTTTCCAATTGTCCCAAATAGTCTATATAACAGTGCAATTAACTGTCCTGTAAGAGTTTGATAGAATTCACTTGTAAAACCATCTGGCCCTGGAGACTTTTTCCAAGGGAGTTCATTGATGGCTTGTTCAATTTTTTTTCTGAGATGGGATTATTTAAGTATTCAACTTCCTCTTCTGTTAATCTGGGCAATTTGTATTTTTTAAAATATTCATCAATCTCATTAAGATTGTCAAAGTTATGAGCATAAAGTTGGTCAAAGTAATTTCTAATTATTGTTTTAATTTCTTCCTCATTGTAAGAGAGTTCATGCCTTTCATTTTTGATATTAGAAATTTGGTTTTCTTCTTTTTTTTTTAATCAAATTGACCAAAGGTTTATCAATTGTATTAGTTTTTTCATAAAATCAACTATAAGTTTTATTTATTAGTTTAATAGTTTCTTTAATTTCAATTATATTGGTCTCTCCTTTGGTTTTCAGTATTTCTAATGTATTTACTTGAAGATTTTCAATTTGCTTTTTTTGTAGCTTTTTCAGCTGCATGTGCAAGTCATTGATCCCCTCTTTCTCTTTTTTATTCATGTATACATTCAAAGATATGAAAGTCCCCTAAGAACTGCTTTAGCAGTATCCCGTGAGACTTGGTCGGTGGCCTCATTGTTTTCATTCTCTTGAATGAGGTTGTTGATTGTTTCTATGATTTCTTATTTTATCCACTCTTTTAGGATTAGATGATTTAGTTTCAAATTAATTTTTGGTTTATCTTTCCGTGTCCTTTTATTATTACATATAATTTTTTGTATTACGAGCTGAGAATGATGCATTGACTATATATGCCTTTCTGCACTGGATTGTGAGATTTTTATGCCCTAGAACAAGGTCAATTTTTGTATATACGCCATGTAACATTGAGAAAATGGTATAATCCTTGCTATCCCCATTCAATTTTCTTCAGAGATCTATCATATCTACCTTATCCAGAGTTTTATTAACCTCCTTAACCTCTTTCTTGTTTATTTTGAGCTTAGACTTATCAAGTTTAGGGAAGAGAAGGATGAGGTCCTGCACTGGTTTAATTTTGCTATTTTGTCCTGAAACTCCCCCAACCTCTCCTCTAAGAATCTGGATGCTATACCACTTGGAGCACATATGTTTAGTAATGATATTACTTCATTGTCTATGGTGCCTTTTAGCAGAACATAGTCTCCTTCTTTATCTCTTTTGATTAGATCTATTTTTGTTTTTGCTTTGTCTGAGATTAGGATTTTTACCTCTGTTTTTCTTACATCAGTTGAAGTACAATATATTTTGCTCTAATCTTTTGTCTTTTGCCTGTGTGTGTCCCCCCCGTTTCAAATGTGTTTTTTCTAAACAACATAGTTTTGGATTATGGCTTTTGATCCGTTCTGCTATCCATCTCCATTTTACGGGAGAGTTCCGTCCATTCACATTCAAAGTTGTGATTACAATCTGTGTCTTTCCTTCCATCCTCTTTCTCACCATTTGTGTTTTAGTTCTCCTGTTTCTCTTTCCCTCTAATTATAATAATATTATTTTGTACTTCTTCCTGTTATGTAATTCATCATTTTCTGCTTCCTCCTTTTTTCATCTCCTGTTACAATTCCTTCACATGCTTGAATCTCATTTTTATGATCACATCATTTACTTTATACTTTTTCCCTCTATCTATCTATATCCCTTTTATACTTCATAAGAGTTGTGCAATTCTTAAGATTAACACATATCATCTTCCATTATAGGGATGTAAGTTGTTTGCCCAAATTGAGTTACAATTTTTTTCTTTCCTCCTGTTTACCTTTTTATTCCTTTCTTGAGACCTGCATTTGAAGATTGAATTTTGTATTGAGTTCTGGCCATTTTGTCAGCAAGGTCTGGAAATTCCTTTTTTCACTGAATATCCATCTCCTTGCCTGAAATTTTATGTTGAACCTTGTTGGGTAATTGATCCTTGGTTGTAGTCCCCACTCCTTTACCTTATGGAATATCAAATTCCAATTCCTTCTATGTTTTAATGTAGAAGCTGCAAGGTCCTATGTGATCCTGACTGTAGCTCCCTGATATTTGAATGGTTTCTTTCTGGCTGCCCATAGTATTTTCTCCTTCACTTGTTATGTCTGGAATTTGGCAACAATATTTCTTGGTGTTTTTGTTTTGCAATACCTTTGGGGAGGTGAGTGATAGATTATTTCAATCACTATTTTTTCCCCTGAATCTAGCACTTCTGGACAGTTTTCCTTGATGATTTCTTGGAAGATATTTTCCAGACTCTTGTTTTCATCATGCCTTTTTAGTAGGCTAGTAATTTTTAAATTTTCTCGCCTGAATCTATTTTCCTGGTCAGTTGTTTTTCCAATTAGATATTTTACTTTCCTCTATCTTTTCATTCTTTAGATTTTGTTTGACTGATTCTTCATGTCTCATAGAATCATTAGCTTCTATTTGTCCAATTCTAATTTTCACCAAATTGTTTTCTTCAGTTAACTTTGCATCTGCTTTTCCATCCGTCCAAGTATTCCTTTTAAGGAATTATTTTCCACAGTAAGTTTTTGTACTTCCTTTTCCATCTGAGCAATTTTCCCAGTTAGGCTCTGTGTTTCCTTTTCCATTTGTTGAGTTTTCCTTTTTAAAAATCTGTTCTCTTCAGTGAATTCTTTTTTCATACTTTTATTACCATTGGACAGTTTTTCTTCTATTTCCTTCTTCAGTTGTTGCAGGAGAGATGTTTGTGCATGAGAACAGGTCGTAGTCCCTTCTGAAGTTTCAGATGGGAGTACAATATCACTACTGACCTCTTTGGTATTCGTGTTTTAGTCCTTGTCCCCATAGAAAGATTCTATGTTCTTTTCCTTCTGGCTTTGCTTCTTCTTGCTCATGATGGTGAGGTTCTATATGTTGTGGCCTCTGATTCTTTCATTTAGAAGTTGGAGAATGTTTTTGAAATGCAGGAGTGGGAAAGCTAAGGGCAGGTGCTTTTGTTTTCCCTTTTGTTTAGTCTTTCCCAACTTAGCCTTGGGGCTAGCTTGTTAAGTGTGGGGGAGGGGTGGTCTGGTTACAGGAGCTCTCCCCAGCTGAGCTAGAGAAAAGGAAAGATCAACTCACGCCTAGGTCTTAGTGCAAGTTTCCATCCCTCCCCCCCCGGAGGGCTGCTCTCCTTCTGGTTAGGCCCTGCCACAGTAAGAGGTATCCCCCTTAACTATTTTCCTAGCCTCAGTTTCTGCAAGACTGCCCCTTCAGCTGTTCCCACTGATCCAGGATTTTTCTAGGGAAATATTTTATGGTTTTTTTGAGGTCAATGAGGGGAGGGGGAGAGAGCATTTACTGATCACTCTGCCATTTTGGCTCCCAGAAGATCAAGTAAGTGACTTACAGACGTTTAATCTGAGGGCTGAAAGTCTTGTGAGCAGCTGCAGCTGATATCTGAGGCTCAGTGGCTGTCACTCATTCAGAGTTGCTGTTCTCCTGTCCTGGGCTGCCACTCAAACTTTCTGCCATATTGCTACTGCCTGAGGATGACCAGGGGGCTCCTGCCTGGCCACACCTATGTGAGAAGAGCTGTGCTATGTGCTGTGGGCTCACCCCCTCGGGAACAGACCCTTTTAGTTGATCTTCCAGTCTGTCTTGGTCTGTGAATTTGCCACAGTCTGTCTCCTATTGGATTCTGTACCTCCAAAACTTGGTCAGATTCTCATTTTAGGAGTATCTGAAGGAGTTTGTCTAAGAGCTTAGGTGAGTAGTTACTCTCATTACCCTATCTTGGCTCCACTCCCAAATTATTAATTCTTAAAAAAGAAACAAATTCAGAACACAGTAGATTGAAAGTTTCTACGAGCAAAGACTCAAAGAAGAAAATGAAGATTAGGCAAAAGTCTAATAACAATTTCTAGAATAGCTAAAGAATGATTTTGTCTTTTTTAAATCAAAGAGCAACTAAAGACACATTAGAAAAAAACCCAAGACTTGCAAAAAATATGAAAAAAAATAACAAGAATCGAATATCTTGGTTTTGAAAGAGGTTTAGCAGTTTTGACCTTTCACTCCATAATTTTGACTCTATCTTCACTTCTTATTGTTTAATGTGAAGCCTTCTTTAGGTATGGAAATTCATTCATTTACTCAGTACATGCTTTTCAATTTCATTTTCTCTTTTCAATATCACTTTCGTTCTCATCACTCTTTCATTCCTGCTATCATGAGATAAATTAGATTTCTACTTTATCTGATCATTTTTTATTCTCCCTGACCTTGATCTCTCCCTTAATGTCACTGTAGGTTCATCTCTTCAAAAGCATAGTTTTAGGCACATGACTGCCATCTCCTTCTGTGCTACTCTAAAATTTACATAAGCCTCCACTGTACACTAGATAAACTTTAAACTTCTAAGCTGCTACACTGAGCACTCCAAGAAATTATCAACCTTCTCACAATGCTAATTTTGCCTTCTTTCTTATTTGGATTAAGCCTCTGATTTTATGAGTACAGGGAGTTAGTGCTGAGGAGATTCTCCCTACCAATACAAATCTGAAGCTGTTCTGTAAATGTTAATCTTACAGAATTACTTGAAACACGAAGTATTAAGGAACTTGCCTTGGGTCATGAAAGTAGATTGTCAAAGGTGAAGCACATAGAAAGTACTTCTTATTTGCTGGGTCATATGGCTTTTCTCATTTTCTTTCACATAAAATGATATAAATTATGCTAGATAAGATACTGTCATTTGTCTACTTACGTTGGATTTTAAATAATGTGCTCTTATTTATTTAGATAAAACATTTCAGAAAGCGAATATGATTAATATGGGCACCAATTAACATTTTGAAATGTAGACTATTTTAATTTGAGTTATGTGGAAAACAAATAAAAATTGGATATCTTCAAAACTTAGTGATTCTATCTGACTTTCATGAAATTGGAAAATACATCATCAGTTAAAACCTTTGCTTCTTTTGAATTTTTCATTTTATATTTTTAGAAGACCAAAGTTATTTATTGCAATTACTCTATTTCTGAAAAAAAAACATGAATAATTAGAAAACATTCTTAAGTCTTAAAAATGTGAGTATTTACATAATGAGAATATTTTCCTTATCAGTTACCTTAATATGGAATATATAGATGTAAAGAGACTAGATTGGTCTAGCCAATCTCCTCCAAACTGCAAAAAGAAAACAAGGGGAAATAAAGAAAACTACCTTTCTCCCTTCTGTTCAACTAGAAAAGAAAGCCTTTCTACACTTTAACAGAGTAGATTTCTAGGCTTTCTAGACAATAGGAGCGAGGGGCAACGTCTCAGAAGATCTGGACCAGTTTATTAGTGGGAAATAGAAGACCTTATACTATATTTCATTATTTCTTTAGGTGTCTTTAAGGGTAATACCATACGTTCCAAGAACTTAGGGGCAGTAGATGTGTTTCACCAACTCCTTTTCAAGTTTAGCATGAAGTACTTCTTCCTGATTAACAAAAGAAATCCTCTACTTCAATATACTCACAAGATTTATCAAGTTAATATCTTTAGGTATGCTGTCTTGCTCAGTGGGAAGAAACTAATCATAAACCCTCTTTCCTTTTAAGCTTCTAGAGGAAAACTCAACATCAATAATTCTTAAGAAATTGAAAAGAGCCTAGAAATAAGCATGCCCTAATACCACGAGGGATTAGGCATGTGTCCTGGTCCTCTGTTTTTCCCCAGTATCCATAAAAGTACTTCTGTTCCTGTCTAGCTTCTTGAATTTTATGTCCTTTTTACTAGTTTCCTCACCTCCTGATCACTCTTTATCTATTCAGAAACTGCATTAACACTAGATAAAGGCAGCTTAGATGGAATCCAGGAGCACCAGTGATCTTTTAGTTCACCATGAAAGTTTGAACACTCCTGACTGTTAATGTGAATGTCAAAGTCCATGATTACTCTGAAGGGGACAGATATGTAAATTTTGAACCCTAGGGAAGGAAAACAGTGGTGAGAATAATGGCTATTTGTAATTTGTAATTTCAAAGTAATTTGAAATATCAGAGGGACCACTGGAGTAGGAGTCAGGAGCAATATTCCTGACTGTGCTTTAAAATAGTTATATTTCCCTGGGCAAGGTATTTACCCTATCTGGGCCAGATTATTCATTCATAAAATAGGTAAGATGACCACTAGCATCACCTTGAGCTCCAGAATTCTGTAATTTTCTTCTCCTAGAACCAGCATTTATAGATCTCATTTTTATGGTACATAGCAGAAATAATACTTTATGGTTTAGCCTACAAAAAAAAGTTCATTGAATTTATAATAGAAAGAAAACTAATGAAAATGTACATTATTTTGGCTAAGAAAATATTAGTTATTTTCCATGGACCTATCCTTGATTATGAAGGCAGGTGAGTATCAGAACCACACTCCCAAAGAAGCTAAATTTCCAGGCCTATAGAAATTTCTCATTAGCTTTCCTACTCCCCATTATCTAACCACTTAATGACTCTGTCCTGATTTCCACTTATTCCAGATATACATAATTTATTAGTCATTTTCTCCAAGGTGCTATATATGGTTGAAGGTAGTAAGGGTGGGATTATTCATCTCTCCTATGCTTAATCTCCAAAAACTATGATTTGGAGATCCTTTCTTTGTTTTGCACTTGAAGAAACTAATGTCAAGGGTGGCTACATGACAATAATGTGATGTAATGGAAATATCCCCAGGTTTAGAATTGATGTACTTGAGTTTAAATCTCAGCACTTCTAATTATGACCTGCATGAATTCAGAAAGGAATGTTTCCCCATTCTCCTCCTCTTCCTCCTCCCCACCCCGTCTCTGTCTCTGTCTCTCCCTTTTTTCAGATGTATGCATGTGTGTGTGTGTGTGTGTTTGTGTGTGTGTGTGTGTGTGTGTGTGTGTGTGTGTAAAGAGGTTTTGGGGATTACATAATATCTATAGTCTCTTTCAACTCATTGTCCTGTAATGGTCAATTCCTTGTGTTCTTCAGAGTACAATGTCCTGTACCCTATTTGCAAAATCGCACAGAAACCTTTCTTTCTCCTTTACAGTAATCTCAAAAGGAGTGGTTCTTATCATCAGAGTAAAACTAGACTGTTTACAGGTAATATCCTTGCCACTAGAAAATGGAATTCTAATTGTATTGTGCTTATGGCTGTTTTCATAGTTGAACTCTAATTTCCTAAGAAGAAATGAAGAATAATGACCAAAACCTCTCTGAGAATCTCTAATGCTGGGCTAGGATTCAACTGAGAATTTCATGGTGTTAGCATTCCTTCTGGGTTAGAACTAAAGCCTCAAGGCACTGTCCTTTGTAGAGGCGACTCAGTCGCCCTCTGTTCAGACCCCAAGCTCTTTCTTATATTTTTATTATTGAACAGAAAATGTGCAACATACTCAGATAACATATATAGTATTATTTCTATGGGAAAATGACTACAAGCTGTAAACAACTTGCTCTGAGCACACTGTGGGAATGCATTTGCATGTACATAAATTTCTGACACTTTTTGCATATGTTTAAAAAATTTTACTATTCAATACATTATATTGGATTTACTAGGCATTTCACGGAATTATTCATGTAATATTACAAATACTGATTCTCTCAGCACTTCTCCAAAAGTAGGATGGGTTGTTTTGTGAAGTGATGGATTTTCTCTTATTTAAAGTCTTTATGTAAAGGATAATTTCCACTTTCAATGGTATAGTAGAGGGGATGTTCCTGTTTTGAGGGATCATTACATAAGATCCTTTCTTTCCATTCTGAAATCTATGAATTGGTAATTCATTTGTCACCTAGTCTTGAATAAGCCACTTTTCTTCTTTAAGTGGGTTTCAGTTACTGCAGATGTAAAATGTGTTTGGGGAGTATGATAAACAAAACATATCTAAAGTTCTAAGTTCTATAACTTTTACTAAAATAAACTTTATTAAAAAGAGAACCAAAAACCTCCGATTATAAAATATTGTGAAGTCATTCCATGAGTTGATATAAATTAAATATTTCTTAAATTTTACTTTCATAAGTCAGAAAATTAGCTTAGCAGCACTTACAGTTGTGGGGAATACTACAAGAAAATTTCAGTTAAATCAATAGCAGTGATTGGAAAAATCACTCACTCTTCACACTGGAAAAAAACAAATATATGAAATGTGTTGTAGTGAAAAGAACACTATTCATAAGGAGAGGTTCTGCATTTTTAATGATTGTTCTGCTAGTTAGTCAAATCATTTCATCTCTAAATCTTATTTTCCTCAATAAAAATGAAATTGTTGGACTATATGATTTCTAATATTTCTTCCAACTCAAATCCTAGTATTACTTATAACATGGCATGCTGATTGAGTAGCAACTAAATGATCATCATGTCAGTTGTGAACAGATTTTATGGCCAATGGTCAATGAATTTGCATGAAAATTAAAGAGAAAAGGGGAAAGTCAGGTCACATTGCAGTGGGAAATTTGCTCAGAATTTTCAAAGGTCCTAAACTGCTCATTTTTGCTAAATTCAGTTCTTTAGCTCCAATTTACTCCCAATGAAACTATTTGGCTACAAAATGTGAAACAACAGAATCTTGAAAGAGGGGAAATTACAAATAACCCAAAGGGTAAGAACATAACGGGGATAAGCAGAGTGAAGCATAATCCCAATGATGATGTATATGAGAAAAGGCATAAAACACATCACTGTCACTATCTTTGAAATAGATTTGCCAGTCTTATAATAAGGATCAGAAGCATCCAGTGAACAGCAACTGAAATATTTAAAGACACTCACCAGAACAGTAATTCTTCTGAAAGAATGAGAAAATAAATGGACAAGAATTCCACATCATAAAGACTAGAGGGTTTGTGATCTTCATTAACGACAAGGGTACCTACAGCTACTGTATGAAATCTGTGATTCCCCTAAGTAACAAAGTAAAAGAGAAAATACTTCAAAAATCTGTTATTTTCTCAGCATGGTGATTCTTTGTACCAACCCGAGTTACAATCCTTTTGAACATATGTCATAGGCTTCAAGAATTGCTGTCACACACACAAACACACACACATACACACACACACACACACACACACACACATACTGTCATCATGGGGCCAACCTGGTAATGAGCATTTTCTGATTCATCTGGGTTCATCCTCAAATAACAAACTTTTACTGCACCTTCCCAAATGAAAAACAGAAGTTCGATACAAGCCATACCTAGGACTTTGTCCCAAGACATTATCATTTGAAAGTTTGTCCATTTCTCCTCATATTATTGTCACCTAATAGATTACAGAGTCTAAGTGATTTTGCTTGACACACTTCTGCAACTTGGTTGCAACATGGCTCTGCCATGTGTTTCTCAACTTGGTTTTATACAAAATGTTTCATGTGATTGATTCTCTGTATTCTCAGCAATAAATTGATTAGATGCCAAAGGCTGATTTTTATGTTTCCTCAGAGCTATAACATATTTCTATGTTATTTATAAATTAATATCCTTGAAACACACTTTCTATAACCTGCCTTCTTTCTTCTCAACACTATCTTAAAGGGAAATGTTTTAGATTTTATTTTGTTTTGTTTTTACTGTCTTTTCTGCCTCTCTCTCTGTTACTTTCTCACTTGATCATGTGCTTATTTTTAAAGAAGTGAGGGCATGTGAAAGTTTATACTAAAAGGAGACCTCTTTCTCAACCTTTTACTAAGAAGATTCAAAATTTAACTTATTTGGTTAAATTCAGCAGTGTTTTGCCAGGTTGGTTTCATTTTTTATTTGTATCATGAGTTCACAAGCCACATTCAGTGAAGAACTGCATAGGATTTCTCAAGTGAGTATAAAAAAATAAAAAGTAATACGCAAGAAAGAGAAATTTAAATCTTAAATTACTTTTATTTGCAAGGTTTTTGTGGTCTTAATGCAGTATCACTACCTTCAAATATTCGTATTTCTTTAATCACTAATTTATAGAAACTACTCATAAAATTTATAACTTGTTTTGAATGGAAAATTGACTCCAGTGCATTCTAAATTCCCTAAAGAAGTTTTCTAAAATTTATGTAGCTCATAAAGTTTCCAAAGTATACTTTGAATATAAATAGAGAAAGGAAAAAATGTCATCTGGGAGCAAAATAAATACAAAAATATTTTGCTAATGCTATAGAATTAACTTTTAAAACAACATGATCATAGTGACATTAAATTGTCTTAGTGTGGTTTAAAACAAACCTAAGTTATATGCAAAGATTTAAGGGGTCCTTGCTACCAAAGTGATCTCCTATGTATCCTGAATTATCGTTAAACACTTGGTCGTCTCTCACTGACATCTTTCATGGTGTTAATCACTGTAGGCACTGAAAAACAAAAGCAGTTGTAATATTCACTTTATCTTTTATCCTGCAGCACTTAGAAAAAGGAAGCCAGAACTGAACTCCTTTAATGCCACAGTGGTTTATTTCTTTTAATTTAACCAAATATATACTATTTTATTGAACAGCCAATTATTTTTTCCATTTCCAAAAGAACATCATTAAAATAAATAACAGATAATAAGGACACCAAGTTTCACAACTGCATCGTAATTCAGTAAAAATGAAAGAAAACCAGATTATAATTCTAAACATTTTGAATGTAGTTAACCAGACTGAGTATAGCTTTCCTCACTCAAACTTGGCATAAGAGATTTTTTCAAGAGTCATTCCATATTTTAAATTCATCTAAAAGGTTTTAGCTTTATTTTTTCAATAATACACCAAAATAACTAATGTGAGATTTCATCATGGCAATTTCACTAAAACTTTATTGCCTTTGTTAGTAATATCACAGCTATTATAAGAAATCACAACTGAATTTACAGAGATATTCAATAAAGATAATCTTGGTCCCAAGTATTTTTTTCCTTTCTTGTATGTAGGCAATTCTAATGTTGTACATTTTAGCACTAAAGACCATTGCAATGTGTACCGTTTTCTTTTTTGACCTTTGACAAAGAAGAAAACTGAACCTGTAGAACAATTTAAAAACCAATTCTCATAGTAGGGAGTTTATTATAATATTGGGGAATGAAGTATGTATGAATTAAAGCAATCCAAGTTTTGATGCACACATATTCACACACAGTTACACAAAGACTTAACACATGGCCACATGTCAGCTCTTTTCAGCAGGATTTTATTCAAAAGTTGAAAAAAAAGACTTCTTAGTTTTTAAATACGAACAAAAAAATATATATGTATATTATGTGTATATACATATATATGTGTGTAGGTATGTCTATACATACATATATACACATATATGCATATATAGTATATTATTTATGTACTATATCTATCTCTCTATCTTTACTATTCTCCTTTGTAATCATCAATTGTTTGGGGACAACACAAAAATGACAATGAATTTATCTAAGTTTTATATTATCCCATACAACAATAAAATAGCAATAATTGCATAAATTATTGCAATGTTAAGAAGCATGCTTTAGTAGGCAGTGTGAAGGCCTTAGATTTAAGAAAACCTGGGTTCAAGTCCCCTCTTTGACACATATAAGCTATGTGATCTTTGATAAAACATTTCCTTCTTAGTGTCTCAGGTGACTTTCAAAATTTAGAGTTTATTTGATAGCTACTAAGCAACAAAGGGACTTTCCACTCAAGAAATTTTCTATAATAGGTCCCTGAACCTCATGTTCTGTCATCTGCCTCTGTACTTTCTTACAGACTTCCTCTGGCATGTGGAATATTCTTTGCCCTCATCTTACTTCTTAGAATCCCTAGGATTTCTTTTCAATGCCCATTTCAAATTTAACCCCCAACAAGAGACATGTTAATTTCCTTGCCCACAAGACACTAGCACCTTCAGATACCCTCAATCAATCTGTATTAACTTTTTATAAATTTAATTTTATATAAGTATGTACTCTTCCCCATCTATTAATACAAGTTTCTGAAAGATAGGGTATATCATGCTTTTGTCTTTATATCCCTAACACATACCAATATTTTAATACACATTTGATGGCTAATAAATGGTTGTTAAATGAATAATTGAAATCACACATCCAGACCAAAGATAATAATTTCACAATATTAACACATTGCTTTATATAATGATATTTAATTTAACTGTATGGTTTACTTGTAAAATGAAAAGTTTGAAAACTGTGAGAGACATATAGAACTGAAATATTATTTTGAATTTTTTTACTCTTAAAGATTCTGAATTTGAAGGGCGTTTTCAAGACTAAATAAACATCAAATGGAGCACCATCTAATGAAACTGAACCCAAGGTTCCATTTGAACCAAATTTTTCTATCTGCACTAAGTTATTTTAATATATGTTAAAATCTTCGAAAAGCTATACTTGGAACGAAGAGCTCTTGGTTTTTTGCTCTTAAAAATATCATTTGGATGATCATTCTGAAATTTGTTTTCCAGTGTATCAATAAAATTACTGATGTTACAAACAAAAATCTAAAAAAAATTGTAGTATTTAACAGATGCAAAAATGCCCTAAAACCCAGTAAAATGTTCATTTACTAAAGCAAAAAGTGTACAAAGTGAACAAGTATCCTATAAAATGGGGATACACAATGCTTATCCAGTAAAAGCAAGAATAAAAAATGATGCCTCCATGTATCATTTATTATTTGTTATAATTTCAGAAAATGATAGCAGTAAAACATGAGAAATAAATTAAAGATGCCAAAAAAAACAAAAAAAAGGCAAAATGTTTCCTATTTCCTAATGCCACAATAGTCAATTTAAGAAATCCTGGGGGACTGACAATCTATGAACGAAGACAATGTCTTCAGCAAAGCTCCATGCCTCTAAACCTTAAAATTCATTTAAAAAATCTCAAAAATACAAAGGGAAATCTCATTAACAATAACTATAACATATATCAAATATTCAGAAATTATTATTACAGTAGAATACCTTCAATTCTTGCAAATGATCAGATATAAAATGCTTCTTAACAAAATGACAAACAACTTAAATCGCTAGAGGAGCACTTAGAACTTGAGTCTGAGCCAGGCCAATATAATAGACAATACTTACAAAGTTAATCTACAGAGTTAACGACGTACTAATCACTATCGAAGAAATATTTATAGACTTCGATTTCTTCTTTCAAAAATCAAATTTTACCTAAAGGAAAAATTGAGGATACAGAGAACGCCAAAAAAGAAACTGGGAATGAAGCAGTGAAAACATTTCAAACCAAAAACCATATTACAAAACAATAACCTTCACAATTATTTGGACCTGCTTAAAATATAGTGTACACAAAAAATGAAGCAGACTAAGCAAAGGAGAAACATAATTTATGAAGCTCAGTGACCTAGGATGTAATGAACTGAAAACATAAACTACTTAGAAACAAATAATATGTTTCATTAGGAAGGTTGAGAAAACTGGAAAGCAGGAATATTTTACTCCAAATTTCATAATAGATTAAAAGTGAAGAAATGTCTTTCCTCTCTCTGTATCCTCTGCTCTGCTGGCAGCTCTTCAGCTTTGCCCTTTACCCCCGGAGAATCGACACCTGTGTCAAGTTCATTTCTACCCCTGCCCTTGTGAGAAGCAGGTCTCAGCTGCTGAATAGACCATTATTTACAGTGGTGCTAAAATGGCCAGAGGTTCAGACAGATGAGAACCTCAGCATTTTGGCAACACCAGTTCCTTTGACCTCACTTATCCCCATATGTGGATTCTAGTCTAGCACCATCTCAAGGGACATTGACATAGCACCTAAGTTCATTGGTGCTGGAGCTGCCAAAATGTGGTAATCAGCTCTGGAGCTGGGATAGGGACTGTGTTTGGAAGTCTTATCATTGTTTGTGCCAAGAACCCCATCCCGGAAGCAGCAGCTCCTTTCTTATACCATCCTGGGCTTTACCCCTTCTGAGGCACTGGGGCTCTTTTGCCTGACCATGACCTTCTTCATCCTCTTCACTATGTGATGGAGCCATTTAGATCACCCAACAATTTTTAACGTTCCTCCTTATCCTTCTGGTCCTTCCATGAGTCTTCCAATCTGTGCATATCTCTCTCTCCATCTTACCAGTCAACCATGGGGAAAACTATGGGCTTAGGTTTTTAACAGAGGAAAGATACTCTATTACTGAGTTGTTAAGAATAAAAAATGACTTGAGTATTTATTGATTATATCAAAAAAGAAGTATAGTATATCTATATATTCATGTACACATTCTACTTCTTAGAGCTAGCTGTATCTATTTCAGAGTTATATGTGAATGGTAAGTAAATAAAATAAAGTTTAGATAAAAATAAAATAAAAAAGTTATTTTTCTAAAAGAATTTATGAGTTATTTCTACTTTAAATTGATTAATAATTTAATTACTTTAATAGTTAATGATTTAAATTATAAAAAAATTATAAAATTTTTATAAAATAAAAACTTTAGATAAAATTTAGATAAAAATAAAAAAATACGATTATATTACATTTAGATGCTTCTCCTAAAAATAATGCATGTGAGAAAAGAAGATAAGCTATCAACTTGGTAAAAGAAAAACACTTTTTCACCAAATATCTCTGATGATATTTTGGTATACAAACTATATAGACAAAAAACAGAAATATATGAGAACAAAGTCTGTTCCCAATAGACAATCTGCCAAATAATATACTCAAAAATTTGGTTAAAAAGAATTGCAAACATCTAGCAAATGTAAAAGAAAGCTCTACATATATAACAATAAAATTTTAAACAATAAAATGTGCAAATGAAAATAACTCAGAGATTTTGCAAAAATTGGCAAGAAATGACAAAGTGAGGAAGACACATATACCCACTTTTTTAAGGTTAGAGAGATTTGTTAGTGAAGAATATTGCATATAATATCAGTTTTTATGAGTTTATAATTTTTGCTGATATTTTTTCTTTTTAATATTTCTAATTTTCCTTTTAAAATATATATGAAAAGCAATATTTTACTGGGAAAGCATGGGGAAAGGATTTGGGGGGGGAGTATAGATGACATAAAATGAAAAAATTAATGCTTGTCTATTAAAATAACCAAAAATATGAGAAAGTCTGAAATGGGCCTAGCAGTAGGGTTAAGCAGAAGGCCTCAGCCCATGGTAATCGTATATATGTGTATTATTTTTTCAATTGATTATGGTGTCATAAATATAAATTTACTCTAGAATTTGTTCAGGATTGTCTTCTTGATTGTATGAGAAAGGAGTATCGAGTCAAGAAGTATGTTTAAGCTCTCTTGTGTATTCAATATTATGTTACTAATTTTTAAGTGGAGTATGCTTGAGGAAAGAATGTATGCTAACTACATACAGAGTCCCTGCCAAGCATGCAGGTGATAGTAACTTTTCTATTTTCAGTATTGTTTCATTAAGCTTACTTGTGCTTATGCCATCTGATAACTATGCAAAGATTCAACTCAAGATTTCATCAAACAAATAGAGGCAAAGGTGGTGTAGAGGCTGTTTAGACAGTTTCTGAGTGAAGAAGAATTGAGTTCAGCCTCAAATCTCGGCAACTTACTGTGTAGCACAACAAATGATCTAATTTTCAGGTCACTGGTTATGGCTATGAGTATGAGGTGAAAAAACAAAAACAGGTGTGGGTTCATATGCATGCAGGAGGTAATGAAAGGGAGCAATTGATAGTTCTTCCAAGTTACACTGAGACTCATTCTCATTACTTTAATCTATCATACATTCAAGACATATTAGCAAGGTGCCTTGAGGATTGACTGTTTCAGTCAGTAAGATGCCTATCTCTGAGAGATAATAAAATGGTGGCATCCAGGTTTCAAAGAGTAATATAAAGGGTATGTTATTGTTATAGGACTGTGCTAGTGTCAGCTCAAAATAACTTGGAAAAGCCTGTTGTTAAAATTTTCGGTGTTATCCTTTATACCTTGAAGTCTCCAAATATTACAAATCAGGGATTGATTACTTTTTATTGTACAGGCTTAAGACTGTGATGGAGAAACTGTCGATAAGAAAATTAATTTTAAACTGTGTCAACACATTTACTTATGGAGAGATGTTTGTTAAACACTTACTACCATCCCTTGTTATATAGTATATTATCATGTAGAAAATAATTACAAACGGAAGGCTTTATTACAAGCACATCACATCTTTATGGAATTGCATATCCATTGACTTTTGTTTCCATAAATAAGTTTATCAATGTGTATGACCTGGTCAGAATATCCATACTGTTTATTCAAACATCTTCAAATAATATAATGTGGTAAAATCCCTACATTGCCATGCTAGATTTCACATTATGAACCATAGAAATGTGATAAGTCTGAACAGAAAAAAATGGGCAAGTAGCAAGTGAGTTAATTTTTATGGAAACTGAAATCTGGAGGTCAAGATAATTATCACTTTGCTCCATTCAAATTATTTTACATGCTTACAGTTCATCTAGAATTATAGAAGTTATATACATGCATTTAGAAAAAGGATATTTGATTGAAATATTAAGTGAAATGCAAAGACAAAATTTTCAGATTTTAATATTTTTTCTCTTGTTAATTGATTCGTTTTCATTTTAAAATATCTGTATTTGTGTTTGAGTGACCGCATAACATAGTGAGTAGAGGGTTACTTCCAATTTAGTAAGACAAAAAAATGATGTTCCACCTCTGATAAATAGCAGCTATATGAATCTGAGGAAATCACCTAACCTATTAATGCTGAAGCCAACTTTCTAAGATTGTAAGTCGAAGAGAAGGTGCTCACCTGCAGTGAGTTTCTTCTCCAAGACCTTCCCAGTTCCAGTGAAATCACAAGTTTGTTCCTAATCCCTGTCTCTATTTGTATATATTCTATTTCTCTGAACTGACGCGCTCCAAATTAATTTTGCATTTGATCTACCAAAAATGAATTTCACTTCAGAGAAAATAAATATGAATACGTATTTTAAAACACATAAATTTAGATCGGTTATTTGCTTTACAGATAGGTTTATGAATCCTAAAATTAAAATGCTAAACTGCTAAAATCACTGAGTATTTTAAAAATGTAATAGACTCAATATGATATGGTTTAAAGAAGTTTTATACTGAAGTCGGGAAACATTGATTTGATTCCTACTTTTGTCATTTAGTAACTGTTTGGCTGTGACACATTACATGACTTTTCTAGCTCTCAGCTTCCTCCTGTATAGAAAGATTATATTAGTCTCGATACCTCTACGATGTCTTCAGAAGAAGCAACCTATATAGTGCCTCAAGGTTTTCAAGGTGTTTAATATATGTTATCACATTAATTCCACTTGTCTTTTGAGATCATTTATAATTATTTGATTTCTACTCAAATCTTCAGGAATACATTAGTTACAGAAAGTAATATTTCTAATAATGTTATCTAATATTGCTGTGAAAATATCAAGAAAATAAAAGAAAAAGAAATGTCCCTTCTCTTCCTTTCAAATTAATCGAAGCAATCAGCACAAAAAAGCTAATATTTATAAATAAAACTTAAAAATATAAGTAAAATTGGTCAAAATTGAATTAATGTTTAACGCCATTTTCTCTGGAAAAATTTACACATGGATGGTTTGGGAAAGCAAGTTTGAAATGCAATATGACTTTCTGCAACATTAACGAAAGTTGAAAAATCATTTTTCCCTATTATATTATATTGGATATGCCATATGGAGGGAACCTTTTTTAAACACAGGATCCTAGCCAGCTTGTGGGGATTGGCAACAGCTCTGCACATCAAGGACTTGAGAGAGTGGGCGGAATGTCATATCAGGTTATGTTTCATGAAGTTTAAACAAAACTATTTAATTTTAATTGGATTTTCATTATATTAATGGGCTGAGTTATACAGGGATTATTTTTGTGGTACTTTATTTGTCTTTCTAAAGTGGTAAAATAACAAGGGAAAAATCATCTTTCAAAAGGAACCACTGAATTGAGGACCCATCAAATCAGTTTATGCTTTTATGTCTAGGTAACACAAAACTATAGATTTGTGTTAGGACAAACTATTAGGATACCTTGCTATAAAAATGAAGACCCTTTGTGCAAGGTATATGTTTTATAATATGTCTGAACTTAAACCTTGTTTTCTATAGTCAATTATCTTTGTGTACAAATATTGCTTCATATTTGTGTGGTGACAAAAACGGTGATTTTCTGTAAATTTACTTTTAAAGCCAAGAAATGTTTCCTCAGAGACCACTTTGGTATAAGAGTTCACTGGAGGATGCTTCTGTAAAGTTGTTATAGGTGTTGATTTCCTGACTTCACTATTTCCATTTCTTGTCCACAATCTGCTCCCAAACTAAATTCTCCTGAATGCTGCTGCTGCCAAAAAATTTATTAGATTCCAGTGAGGTGAAAGACATTGTGTTAAGTTCTGAAAAGTATCAGATACAGGGATCTGTAGGAAAAAGTGGGAAAAAATGACATGTATGCTTTGTAGATATAAGTGTATATATATATATATATATACATATATATATATATGTATATATGTCTGCAGATATATATGTGCATATATATGCATATATGCATGTGTATGAAATGACCAGGAATACACAGACACATATTGCACACACACATATATATGGTATAATTAACTTAATATTATATGTAAAATTATTTATAAAATTAATGTTAAAGGTGTGTGTGTTGTGTGTGTGTGTGTGTGTGTGTGTGTGTGTGTGTGTGTGTGTGTGTGTGTGTGTGTACTGGGGTAGTTAGGTGTCACTGTAAGAGTGCCTGGCCTGGAATGAGGAAGACATATTCCTGAGTTCAAATTCAATCTCAGACACTTACTAGCTGTGTGTCTCTAGGCAGGTCATTTAACCCTATGTACCTCAGTTTCCTCATTTGCAAAATGAGCTAGAGAAAGAAATAGCAAATCACTTCCATACCTTTACCAAGAAAACTCCAAATGGAGTCAAGAAGAATCAGCAACTGAAATGATTAAACAGCAATAACATATAAGCTATCATAAGAAGCCATGAGTTCTCTAGCAAGTTGGAAAGGACATTGAAAATCAAATATTCCAACCTATAATTTTTGAAATTAAGGAAATTAAGACCCCAGGAAATTCAATGACTTAGACAGAAAACTGTAACTAGAATTACTTTTATAGCTATACAAAAGAGAAGAGGTACAAGGCTGAGGAGTTGGGTGTTCTCAACTGAAATGAGGCCAGTATAGAGAAGAGTCATGCTACAAGAAACTGAGAGATATCTATGCTATTGAAAAACTTAATATTTATGAGAAAGAAAGCAGAATGGGAAATGGTGCCAGGAGGGAGGGGGCAGAAGAAAGGGCTAAAAAAGTGTTATTAACTATTTAGAACAAATCACTCTTTCCTGTTCTAGTTAAATTACTAGATTACCTAACTTCAGGCACTGAGTATGAAGAACTAAGTCCTCTGATTTAATTTAGCACCTTTTATATCACACAAAAATAGCACCTTTTATATTACGTAATGATAGTAATTACTGAAAGAAATATCAAAATTTGAGGGGAGACACTGGTTCATCCACAGATCATTGATCAGGTTTTAGACTGAGTTTTAGCAGGATCTTCAAGTTGACCTCTACAGTACCATGATTATAAGGAAAGATGGGTCATTCATGAAGCTAGTTTACATATTATGAGAATAAGATCTTCCCTCATCCTCTTTGAAAAATATCTGAGAGCATTCCCTTAAAATTTTTGAATGAAGGACCATTTTCCCCCCGAAAGAGGAGAAACAGAGGATTATAGATGAATGTAATTATTGATTAGTCCCTCATAGGAAAACAAATGCTTCATTCCCTCATTTACTCATTCAACAAGAATTACATGCCAGATACTATTTTATGTACCAGTAATAAAAAATAGTACATACATATATCTATATGTGTGTACATGTATATATGTGTACTTGCATGCATGTGTGTGAGTGCCTGTGTGTAATAACAGCAAGATAGTTCAGTGGAAAGAGTAATAGGCCTGAGTCAGTAAGACCTGGGATCAAATCCAGCCTCAGACACTCATCAGCTATATGACCCTGAGCAAGGCATTTATTTGCCTTACTACACTAGAGAAGGAAATGTCAAACAATTCTAGTATTTTTGCCTAGAAAATCCCATGGATAATATTGGGATGTTATGGTCCATGAGAGTCATAAAAAGTTGGACAAAACTGACCCACACAGACACAGACACACATATATCAATAATACCTATTAACATACATACATATAAACATACATATAAATGTGAATATTTGTATATATACATGTATGTATATGAATATGCATATATATCAGAGAGAGAGAGAAAGAGAGAGGGAGGAAGAGAAGCTCTTGGAAGAGCTTATATTCTATTGATAATGGAGGGATGCAAGCATAGAAAATACTATTAAATATATGCAAAGTATTTCCTTGATTTCTTATGTATTGTGATCGCTTTATATGGAAGTTTCTTCTAAATCCTCCTAAGAGAGAGAAGGCGAGAAGAACAGGGGTTAGATTAATCTACAGACTGGATAATAATTGATCCTTGAATAACTGTGATTTAATTGCAGAGGCAACTTCTTCTCTCTGCATGGGTAGAGAAAATAACTCTATTTTAGGCAGAGCTTGCCTTGAAGCTGATTATATTTTCTTATTAGGATCTTTACATTTCTTTGTTTCATTTTACCACTTATAAATAGTTTCTATTATATTTTTTGTCCCCTTTTTGCCCCATTAATGAGCTCCTATTTTGTGTAGACTATCCAGTTATTTATAATGTGGAAAATAAAGAAATACTTTAGTTTCATTCACAGGTTTCATATATAGTGAACACATGTTCACAGCCTTATAGTTATTAAAATGATTAGTCTTTCAGTTGAACCCTGTATGTGTATATTAATGGCAGTAGAATGATTCCATTTAACATTCTGACAATGATTTTTCATCCACCTGCTCCACCCGCAGTACGTTGAAGAAAGACCATTCCAAAAGTGCAAGCATTTATAGATATGCTTAATTGATTTGGCTGAAAGTTACAGTAGAATGGATTTTGAAATGCTTTTACACTCAAGAATATAAACCCAGTGTTTGTCCTTATAATTTTAGAGATATCTTTTACCTTTTTTGCAGGTTGATTTATTTAATGAGCATTTAGGTAGCTGAAGGAGAGTTGATTTCCCTCTTATGCCATCACTTGTCTCAAAACTATCACTCATTAAGAGAATTCTTTCTCCTTTATATTACAAGTCTCAGAGGTGGTATGCAATGATTTTTTCCTCTGTTACTTCCGGATCACTGTCATTCAAAAACTTTTCTCATTGAAAGTCAAAGACATTTCCTCATCACTGACTTCTTTGTCCATAAGCAGAAACCTCTACCACATTTCTGAATAATTTTAAAACTTATGTCCTACTTCTTTCTTCTCTATTTCATCTCTTGCCACCAACTTTATTGATTACCATAACTTTAATGATGGTCCTTCCAATGATCTGGCCCACCTGGCTCAATTTTCAAACCTCAGATTTCCTCATCCTTAAATCATTTCTTTAATTTGATGTAATGAGTCATTCCCTCCTTTCTTCTTGTGCCACTTTCCTATGTTCTAAAAGAAATAATTTACAAATATAATGACTATGTCTCAGCATCACTCTTTTCCCCAGATTCTTAAGTGTTAGCATGTGACATGGATACCTCTGACAAGACTAATGAAGACTATGAACAACTTTTAAGAAAATGATATTTAAAAATTACAAATCAGGGAATAAGATGCAATTTTTCTTATTTAAGATTACAGACTTCTTACTCTCTCTCCCCAAACAAATTGGAGGGCAAAGTGAAAGTTTTCTGTGATTCAGATTAAGGACTAATACCTTGAAACTTTTATTTATTTATTTTGTACATTCCTGGCTAAACTTTCCAAGGTTCCTTAAAGGAAAAGTCCTTTTGGTCTTTTTCATCCATGCACACAATGCAATCTGTAATACTAATTGATATTTAATACAAGCTAAATGCAAGTAAGCTTGCTTACATGTATCAATGAGCTTTTATCTGATCACTAGATAGTACAGATATACATTTCAACTCCATCCTGATCCAAATTTTCATCAATTATTAAAAATCTGTCTCTTCATACAAGAAATATTCTAGACTGCAAGGAAGCCATGCAGCACTATCGAAGTACAATGTCTAACTTTGAAGATGTGGTATAATTCTTGTACAAGATTCTGAATTCTTTTGGATTTGGTGGAACCTGCACTAAATGGGATGAATTATATATGGATTACGAAAAGACAATTTCGCAATTCCAGTAAGACAATTAAATCATGACTTTCTAAATATAACATGTAAAAATAACAATTCCCAAAAAATAGCAACCTAAAATTCTATCAATCTAACTTTCTTAATTCACATTCCATTATCTGAAATCAGTGACAATTCGATTAATAGCATAGCAGAGTAAATAAGTACCTTTAGGGTGACTATCTATCATTTAACTATCTATCTATTTATCTATCTATCTATCTATCTATCTATCTATCTATCTATCTATCTAATCTATCTGTCTATTTTTCTGTATGTATTTCTATCTGTACATCTATCTACAAAAAAGTTTATTACATCAATTAATAGTGAAAAAGATATTTCCAGGGAAAAATACTCATTCACTTCAGAAAACTAACTATTTTCAGGCATGTTTAAGGAATTTAGAGGCATGCATTTTTATACAAACAGTAAATATGGGAATTATATGCTATTCTTATTTCTTTTTCCCCTAAAAGTGTTTCCTCTACAAAACTGAAGTAATCAAATTCTAGTGATAGAAAAGTAACTAGAAATAATAAAACTTCATCTTAAAAAAATATTTTAAAAATCATGCACGATTTTTTCTTTAGCTATTCTAAGTTCATGAAATTTGACTGAAATCAACTACATTTAAATATGTAAAGTACTTTAGAGAATATCATTCAAAACCCCTGTTTACAGGAAAGGAAACTGAGACTCCAAAACGCAAAGTGATTTATTCAAGGCCAATTATCCCACCCAAATATCTGATTCTAAACTCTATACCCTTTCCACTACACCTTATTTCATTCTGTTGAACTCAGATCTTCTTGATTCTAGGCCATGTTTCTATCCACTTCACCAGTTAGCTGTGTCAGACAGTTACTGTATTCTTGGATAATTTCATATAAAGAAATTTATAAAAGAATGCCAGTTATTCAGACTATAGCATTGCCCTGCAACTATAATCTTATCAATGTGAGTATCCCTCCAACCCAGCAGATCATTGTGCATCCATGGCTTCTTGTCTTTTGGAGTTATATTGATCATTTGTAGGAAATTAAGCCTAGGACTAACACCTGATTTATTTCCTCTAAAATTTTAATTTGAAAATATCAAATATACATTGAACACTTTTCACCTCTAATGATAAATATAACACTATAGCAATTAGAGGAAGAACTAGTTAACTGAGTATGTGAAATAAGTACTATAAAATGTATCCAGAGCAAGTGGCACAACACAAATTCCAAACTGAAGGTTTTCAAATATAGTAGGACAGGGAGATGCATGAATTCCAACATGCCATCTGGTAGACAAGAAAATCTCTTTTTAATTCAATAGTACTGATAAATAAGCACTAACCTTTTTTTCTTTCTATATTGCTCTTGCACAAGTGTTGTCACCATACTCGGATGGATGTACTATTTTCTGATCCTAGTTATGCCTCTGATGATAATCATATACTGATGCCAACGTGTCATGCAAAGACGTTAGCAACGAAAGCAGCGATATATTTAATAGCATACCGCTGTTTGGGGAACTAATGATCAAACTTAATTTTGTCCCTCATGGTTTTATCTCACTGAAATAGTACTCCATGTTGAATTATATTGGAACCTCTTTTTCCTCCATTAGTTTTAGGTCATTTAGTTCAACATGCAACAGACTGAAAACTCAGGTGATTCTGACCAATAAGTCATGTCAAGATATGAAAATAATTTCATTCCTTAAAGATGAAAAGATTATCTGATTTTAAATGTCATACTTCAGACATATGGACAGAATTTCTGTAATCAATCATCTTGAAGAATCTCCAGGTTTTAGAATGTATCTGAATGTAGACAGATAGAAAATATTTTTAAATATATTCATTTTATTTATTTCTAATTCTCTATGTTCACTACCATAAAACTTAGACTTTTTTCCCACTTACCTACCCCACCATCTTCCCTCCACAAGATGGCATACAATTCTATATAGGATGTAGATGTACATTCTTATGCAATACATTATCATTATAGTCATGCTGTGTAGAAGAACTAAAATAAATGGGAGAAATCATATAACACACACACACACACACACGCTCACACACACATACATACAAAAGCGATCTTCTACATTCTGCGATAGAATTCCATAGTTCTTTCTCTGAATGTCGAAGGCATTTTGCCTTAGAAGACCATTGGGAATTTTTTATTTTTAATTTCCTTGCATTGCTATGAAGCTCCAAGTCTCTCACAAAAAACTCTCACACACTGTGGTCATTCCTGTGCACAAAGTTCTCCTGGTTATGCTCCTTTCTCTCAGTATCAGATCATATAAGCCTTTCCAGGCCTCTCTGAAGTCTTCTTGTTCATCATTTCTTATGGAACAATAGCATTCCATTACATTCATATATCATACTTTATTCAGCCATTCCCAAATTGATGGGAATCCCCTTGATTTCCAGTTTTTGGCCATACAAAGAGTGCTGCTATAAATATTTTTGTAGATATGGGATCCTGTCCCACTTTTATGATCTCTCGGGGATAGTCTTAGAAGCGATATTGCTGGGTCAAAAGGTATGCACATTTTTGTAGCCCTTTAGGCATAGTTCCAAATTGCTCTCCAGAATGGTTGGATGAGCTCAGAGCTCCACGAGCAATGAATTAGTGTTCCAACTCTCCCACATCCTCTCCAACATTTATCATTTTCATATTCTGTCATGTTTGCCAATCCAATCCGTGTGATGTGGCACCTCAGAGTTGTTTTGACTTGCATCTCTCTAATCAAAAGTGATTTAGAGCATTTTTTCATATGATTATAGATATCTTTAATATCTTCCTCTGAAAATTGCGTGTTCATATCCTTTGACCATTTATCAATTGGGGAATGCCTTGTATCATTGTACATTTGACTCAGTTATCTATATGTTCTCAAAATGAGCCCTTGATCCCTAAGATTAGCTATAAAAATTCTTTCCCAATAGACTATATCCCTCTGAATTTTGGTTGCACTGGATTTGGCTGTGCAAAAAGTTTTCAGTTTAATGTAATAAAAACTATCCATCTTGCACTTTATAATGCTTTCTATCTCTTCTTTAGCCAAAAAATTTTCCCTTCTCTGTAAATCTGATAAATACAGTATTCCTTGCTCCTCCAGTTTGTCCATGTTATCAATCTTTATACCTAGATGGTGTACCCATTTAGACTTTATTCATGTGTAGGGTGTCAGACATGGGTCTGTTCCTAGTTTCTGCCACACTGTTATCCAGTTTTCCTAGCAATTTCTGTTAAACACTGAGTACTTATCCCAGAAGATAGAGTCCTTGGGTTTATCAAACAGGAGATTGCTATATTCATTGCCTACTGTGTCTAGAGTACCTAGCTATTCTACTTCTCTACCCTTCTATTTCTTAGCCAGCACCAAGTGGTTTTGACAATTGCTGGTTTATAATACAGTTTGAGATATGGGAGCACTAGACCACCTTCCTTAGCATTTCTTTGTATTTGTCCCTTTGGTATTCTGGATCTTTTGTTCTTGTAGATGAATTTTGATATTATTTTATCCAGCTCTAGAAAGTAACTATCTGATAGTTTAATTAGTATGGCACTAAATAAGTAAATTAATTTAGGTAGAACTGCCATTTTTATTATATTGGCTTGGCCTATCCATGAGCAACTGATGTTTTTCCACTTACTTAGATCTGACGTAATTTGTGCAAAAAGTGTCTTGCAATTGTATTCATATAGTCCCTAGGTTTGTTTTGGCAGGTAAACTCCCAAATATTTTATAGTGTTTACGCAAGCATTAAATGGGATTTCTCTTTCTATCTCTTGCTGTTGGACTTTTTCATTAATATATAAGAATGCAGAAGATTTGTGCTGATTTATTTTGTAACCTGCAGCTTTGCCAAAGTTGTTAATTATTTCAAGTAAAACTGCTAGGATTCTAAATCTCTTGGATTCTCTAAGTATATCATCATATCATCTGCAAAGAGTGATAACTTAGTTTCTTCTTTGCCTATTCTTATTTTATTCCTTCAATTTCTTTATCTTGTCTAATTGCTACAGCTAACATTTCTAATACCATATTGAATAATAGTGATGATAATTAACATCCTTGTTTCACCCCTGATCTTATTGGAAATGCATCTAGCTTATGTCCATTGCATATAATGTTTGCTGATGGTTTTAGGCAGATACTGCTCATTATTTTATGGAAAGTTCCCTTTATTCCTATGCTCTCCAATGTTTTTAATAGGAATGGGTGTTGTATTTTGTCAAAAGCTTTTCCTTCATCTATTGAGATAATCATGTGGTTTTTGTTAGCTTTGTTGTTGATGTGATCGATAATGCTAATAGTTTTCATAACATTGAACCAGCCCTGCATTCCTGGTATGAATCCTACCTGATCATAATGTATTATCCTCAGATAAGATGCTGTATTCATTTTGCAAAAATCTTATTTAAAATTTTTGCATCTATATTCATCAGAGAAATTGTACTCTAATTTTCTTTCTTTATTTTGTCTCTTCCTGGCTTAGGTATCAAAAATATATTTGTACCATGGAAAGAATTAGGGAGGACTCCTTCTTCCCCAATTTTCAAAAATAGTCTAGAGGCTTTTCCCACAAAGCCCATAAAATACCTGTAGAAAGGGATTATCAACAAATTTAGGAGCCCCAGAAGTGGAGAACAACAGAGTGGAAAAGATTTTCAGCCCAGGGTTACCTGAAAGGCCCAAGGGAAACATCTGTTGCAAAAGGCGTGAAGTGGAGTCCAGCCCAGCCTTATCCGCATGCAGCATGGCTCTGGGAGCAGGACACCTCAGGGATGGAATCTCCAGTGGCAGCAGCAGCTGATCTGCAGATCCCAAAACCCACAGGAGCCAAAGGCCAGTAACAGGTTTTTTTCACCAGGCTGGGAAGGGAGAAGGGCCTTCCCATAGGTCCCGCCTCAGGCAGTGCCCACAGAGGCCACATTGGGCATGCAGCAGCAGTTCCCACCTAAGCTCCTACAGCAGCCCCATCCATTGTTGCATTTTAAAAACCCTGGGGGCACTGAAGAGCTGATAATTACCTCAGCCTTCTGTAGAGGCTCTGAGGGAGCTGATCTTTATCTCATACTGAATGGTAAACCTGCCCATGCAGCTTATCTGAAAATCAGCCCCCAGGACTGGCTTGGCAGAGCTGGAGGCAAGGGGGCTGTGGAGAGGAAACCGCTAAGATTCTGGGCACAAAAATCTCTTTCTGCTCCCAGACCAGCATACATGCTTCATTGTCCCACCTTGGAGGAACTAAGATGTTACAGATTCCCAGAGTATACCCTACTCTTGACAAGGGACTCAAAAGTCAAGGAACTGCTTTGGAAAATGCCCAAAAAGTGGAAAAAAATAAAACTATAGAAGGCGACTTTCTTGGTGAACAGATATCTCCTCTCATCCTTTCAGATGAATAAGAACAATGCTTACCATCAGGGAAAGACACAGAAGTCAAGGCTTCTGTATCCCAAACACCCAAAATAAATATTCAATTGTCTCAGGCCATGGAAGAGCTCAAAAAGGATTTTGAAAATCAAGTTAGAGAGGTGGAGAAAAAACTGGGAAGAAAAATGAGAGAAATGCAAGAAAAGCATGAAAAGCTGGTCAGCACGTTGCTAAAAGAGACCCAAAAAATGCTGAAGAAAGTAACACCTTTAAAAATAGGCTAACTCAATTGGCAAAAGAGGTTCAAAAAGCCAATGAGCAGAAGAAAGCTTCAAAAAGTAGAATTAGCTGAATGGAAAAGGCGGTTCAAAAGCTCACTGAAGAAAATAGTTCTTTAAAAATTAGAATGAAACAGACAAGGGCTAATGACTTTATGAGAAACCAAGAAATCACAAAACAAATCCAAATTAATGAAAAAATGGAAGATAATGTGAAATATCTCATTAGAAAAACAACTGACCTGGAAAATAGATCCAGGAGAGACAATTTAAAAATTATGGGACTACCTGAAAGCCATGATCAAAAAAAGAGCCTAGACATCATCTTTCATGAAATTATCAAGGAAAACTGCCCTGAGATTCTAGAACCACAGGGCAAAAAATATTGAAAGAATCCACAGAACTCCTCCTGAAAGAAATGCAAAAAGAGAAACTCCTAGGAACATTGTGGCCAAATTCCAGAGTTCCCAGGTCAAGGATCAAATATTGCAAACAGCTAGAAAGAAATAATTCAAGTATTGTGGAAATACAATCAGGATAACACAAGATCTAGCAGCTTCTATATTAAGGGATCAAAGGGCATGGGATATGATATTCCAGAAGTCAAAAGAACTAGAACCAAAACCAAGCATCACCTACCTAGCAAAACTGAGTATAATACTTTAGGGGAAAAAATGTCTTTCAATGAAACAGAGGACTTTCAAGCACTGTTGATGAAAAGACCAGAACTGAAAATAAAATTTGACTTTCAAACACAAGAATCAAGAGAAATATGAAAAGGTAAAATGCAAAGAGAAATCATAAGGGACTTACTAAAGTTGAAGTATTTGAATTCCTACATGGAAACACAATATTTGAACTCTTGAAACTTTTTTCAGTATCTGTGTGGTTGGTGGGATTACACACACACACACACACACACACACACACACACACACACACATACACAGAGAGAGAGACAGAGAGACAGAGAGAGACAGAGACAGAGAGACAGAGAGCACAGGGTGAATTGAATAGGATGGGATCTTATCTTAAAAAAACCAAATTAAGCAGTTATAGAGAAATATATTGGGAGGAGGAAGGGAGAAATGGAAGGGGGCAAATTATGTCTCATAAAAGAGGAAAATAAAAGACTTTTCAGTGGAGGTAAAAAGGGGGGAAGTAAGAGAAAAAGCGTGAAGCTTACTCTCATCACATTCGACTAAAGGAAGGAATAAAATGCATACTTATTTTGGTATGAAAATCTATCTTACAATACACAAAAGTGGGGGAGAAGGGGAAAAGCAGGGTGAGGGGATAATGGAAGGGAGGGCAGGAGGAGGAGGGAGAAATTAAAAGTCAACACTCTTGGAGAGGGATAGGATTAAAAGAGAAAATAGAAGAAATAAGGAGCAGGATAGGATGGAGGGAAATATAGTTAGTCTTACACAACACGACTAGTATGGAAGTCATTTGCAAAACTTCACATATATGGCCTATATTGAATTGCTTGCCTTCCGAAAGGGGATGGGTGGGGAGGGAGGGATGAAGAGAAGTTGGAACTCAAAAGTTTTAGGAACAACTGTTGGGTATTGTTCTTTCAACTAGGAAATAAGAAATACAGTTAATGGGGTATAGAAATTTATCTTGCCCTACAGGACAAAAGAGAAGATAGGGATAAGGGAAGGGAGGGATGTTAGAAGGGAGGGCAGATTGGTGATAAGGATTATTAGAATGTTCGGTGTTTTGGGGCAGGGGAGGGGGGAAATGGGGAGAAGATTTGAAACCCAAAATTTTATGGAAATGTATGTTGAAAACAAATAAAAAATTTAAAAAATAATCAATACAGTATTGGAACTAACTGTTCTTTTATTGTTTGATATAATTCGCTTTTAAATCCATGTAGTCCTGGAGATTTTTTCCTAGGGAGTTCATTGATGACTTGTTAAATTTCTTTTTCTGAGATCAGGTTATTTGAGTATTCAACTTCCTTTTCTCTTAATCTGGGCAATTTCTATTTTTTCAAATACTCATCCATCTAATTTAGATTACCGAATTTGTGTGCATAAAGTTGGGCAAAGTAATTTCTAATTATTATTTTAATTTCCTCCTCATTGCAGGTGATTTCACCCCTTTCACTTATGAAATTAGTAATTTGATTTTCTTCTTTTTAATCAAATTGACCAAAGTTTTATCGATTTTATTAGTTTTTTTACTAAGCAACTGTTGGTTTTATTTATTAATTCAATAGTTTTCTTAATTTCAGTTTCATTAGTCTTTCCTTTGGTATTTCTAATTTGGTATTTACTCTGGGATTTTCAGTTTGTGATTTTTCTAGGTTTTTCACCTGCATGACCAAGTCATTGATCTCCTTTTTCTCTGTTTTATTTATGTAGGCATTCAAAGATATAATACTTCCCCGAAGAACTGCTTTTGCAGTACCCCACAAGATTTCGTTGGTTGTCTTATTATTGTCATTCCCTTGAATGAAGTTGTTGATTGTTTCTATGATTTCTTCTTTAACCCACTCCTCTTTTAGGATTAGATTATGTAGTTTCCAATTGATTTTTGGTTTATATTTCTATGGCCTTTTATTACATGTAATTTTTATTGCATTATGATCTGAGAAGGATGCATTGATCATCTCTCCCTTTCTACACTGGATTGTGAAGTTTTTATGTCCCAGTATGTGGTCAATTTTCATATATATTCCATGTACTCTTGAGAAAAAGGTATATTCCTTTCTATTCCCATTCAATTTTCTGAAGAGATCTACCATATCTACCTCATCCAGAGTTTTATTTATCTCCTTAACCACTTTCTTGCTTATTTTGAGGTTAGATTTATCAATTTCACAGAGGGAGAGGTTGAGGGCCCCCACTAGCATAGTTTTGCTGTCAGTTTCTTCCTTCACCTCCCCCAATCTCTCCTCTAAGTATTTGGATGTTATACCCTTGGAGCACACATGTTTAGTAATGATAATGCTTCACTGCCTATGGTGCTTTTTAGCAGGATATACTTTCCTTCCTTATCTCTTTTGATTGGCTCTATTTCTTCTTTTGCTTTGTCTGAGATTAGGATTGCTACTCCTGGTTTTCTTACATGAGCTGAAGCACAATATATTCTGTTCCAGCCTTTGACTTTTACCCTGTTTGTATCCCCCTGTTTCAAATGTGTTTCTTATAAACAGAATATTGTTGGATTATGGCTTTTAATCCATTCTGCTATCTCTCTCCGTTTTATGGGAGAGTTCATTCCATTCACATTCACAGTTATGATTACAATCTGTGTATTTCCCTCCATCCTCTTTCCCACCATTTGTGTTTTTAGCTCTCCTGTCTCCCTTCCCCTCCTCAATAGTTTTAACTTTCCACCACCCCCTCCTTCAGCCTTCCCTTCCTTCTTTTAGCCCTTCTCCCCTTTACTCCCCTTTGCCTACCTCTTGTTTTTACTCCCCTTTGCTTCTTCCCTCCCTCTTAGCTTCCTCTCCATTTTCTTCCCCATTCCCCTCCTACTGCCTATAGAGCTAGTTAGAATTATATACTTAAGTGTATTGTTCCCTCCTTGTACCCAATTAGATGAGAGTACCCCGCAAACAATGCTCATCTCCCTCCCCTCTTTCCCTCTACTATAGGTTTGTATTTCTTTTTGTGATGTAATTTACCATTTTCTGCTTCCTCCTTTACACACCTCCTGTTACAATCCCTTCACATGCTTAAATCATATTTTAACATGACATCATTTACTTTATACCCATTCCTTCTATGTATATCCTTTTTATATTTCATAATAGATGCACAATTCTCAAGATTAGCAGATATCATCTTCCCATATAGGGAGGTAAACAGTTTCCCCAAACTGAGTAATAAGGTTTTTTTTGCTCCTCCCCCTCTATCCCCCGTTTACCTTTTTATGCCTCTCTTGAGACCTGCATATGAAGATTGAATTTCCTATTAAGTTCTGATGTTTTTGTCAGGAAAGTCTGGAAATCCCTTACTTTATTGAATGACCATCTCCTTGCCTGAAATGTTATGCTTTAATTTGGTGGGTAGTTGATCCTTGGTTGTAGTTCCAATTCCTTTGCGTTACAAAATCTTGCATCCAATTCCTTTGATCTTTTAATGTACAGGTTGCAAGGTCCTGTGTGATCCTGACTGTAATTCCTCAAATTGAATGGTTTCTTTCTGGCTGCATGTGGTATTTTCTCTTTCACTTGATAGTTCTGGAATTTGGCAATGATATTTCTTGGAGTTTTGAGTTTGGGATCCCTTTTGGGACGTGAATGGTGGATTCTTTTGATGACTATTTTGCCCTCTGGATCTAGCACTTCTGGGCAATTTTCCTTGATGATCTCCTGGGAGATATTGTCCAGACTCTTTTTTCATCATGACCTTCTGGCAGGCCAATAACTCTTAAATTTTCTCTCCTGTAATCTGTTTTTCAGGTCAGTTGTTTTTCCAATTAGATATTTTACATTTTCTTCTATCTTTTCCTTTTTTAGATCTTGTTTGACCAATTCTTAATGTCTCATAGAGTCATTAGTTTCTACTTGCCCAATCCTAATTTTTATCAAATTATTTTCTTCAGTTAACTTTTTCATACCCTTTTCCATGTGTCCAGTTTTTCGTTTTAAGGAGTTACTTTTTCCAGTTAATTTTGGTACTTCTTTTTCCATTTGTGCAATTTTCCTTTTTAAAGAGATGTTCTGATCAATGAATTCTTTTTTCATACTTTTAAAATCATTGGCCAGTTTTTCTTCTATTTCCTCCTTCAACTGTTCCAGGACAGTTGTTTGTGCATGTGAGCAGTTCATAATCCTTTTAGAAGTTTCAGATGGAAGTACAGTCTCACTACTGACCTCTTTGGTATTTGAGTTTTGATCCTTGCCCCCATAGAAAGACCCTGTGTTTTCTCATGCTTGTTTTGCTTTTTTCTTGTTCATGATGATTGTGTGTTGTGGCTTCTGGTTCCTACAGGTAGAAGCTGCAGAACTTCGTGATGAGTTGACTTGTGTAAAAGGCTAAGAGCAAGTGTCATTTTATATTTTTGTTTTTTGTTTCCCAGATCAGCCCTGGGGCTAGCTTATTAAGCATTGGGGAGGGGTTGTCTGGTCACAGGAGATCTCCTTAGCTGAACTGAGGCAAAGACAAGCTCAGGAGATGGTGATCCCAGCTGCCCTGTTGTCTTCCCCTTCCCCCAGAGTGCTAAGGAAGCCTAGATCTTAGTGAGAGTTTCCACCCCTCCTGGGGCTTCTCTCTTACGCTGAGGCTCTCCTAAGTCCTAGTGAGAGTTTCCACTGCCCTAGGACCCCTCTCCTTCTGGTTTGCCCATGCCACTGTAGGAGAAATCCCCCCTTAGTTATTTTCCTAGCTTCAGGTGTTATGAGACCATTTGCCCCCTCTGCTGTTCCCACTGATCCAGGATTTTTCTGGGGAAATATTTTATATTTCTTTGGGGGTCATCAAGGGGGGAGGAGAGAGCATTTACTGATCATTCCAGCATCCTGGATCCCAGAAGTTTAAGTAGGTGACTTACAGATGTTGGACAGAAAGTGTCAGGAGCTGCTTTTCGTCTGATATCTGGGGCTCAGCAGCTGTCACTCGCTCAGCTCTGTTGGTCTCTCACTCTGTTCTGCCACTCCACTAACTCTGCCTGCTACTGTCTCAGGTTTCCCTAGGGCCCTCCCACTCCGCTGTGCTGGATGCTCTGTGCTGCGTGCTGTAGGCATGCCCCCATGGAACAGATCCTTCCTGTGGACCCTCCAGTCTGTCCTGGGCTGTGAATGTGCTACAGTCTGTCTCCTACTGGATTCTGCACCTCCAAACTTTGGTCAGATTCTGTGTTTAGAGGTACCTGAAGGAATTTGTCTAAGTGCTTAAGTGACACGTTGCTCTCACTACACCATCTTGTCTCTGCCTCCCAAAATAATTTTTCCTAATGTGATAAAAAAGGAAAAAAAATAGCTTTTACATGTCTTATGAACATATCTTATACACAAGGATGTTTGTTTTAAAAAATAACTGGAACTCTGAGTCCATATTAGAAACATACAAAGTGGAAATGCAGTACTCCTGGATGCTAAGGATTTCCTTGAAAATTCTTCATTCTCAACATAAAGATGCTTATGTCAAAGTTTCAAAAGTTCTGAGGAGCATAGGATGAATTAATTAATGCATCAAATAAATAATAAAAAAAATTGATTTAGCACCTTTTATGTGCCAGACACTTTTCTTGACTTTGACAATACAAGGAACTGACATTTGAATGCAGACAAAATGTCTACATAATGAATAATAAAAATACTTATGTGATTAATATAAAGTGAATACATACAAATGTTTACAAAATAGTTAATGAAATATAATTTTCCAGAGAAAGTAACAGCATTTGGATCACTTGAGTGGGGCTTCTCTTTTTTTTTATTCTATTATTATTATTTTTTAATGTTTAACAATCACTGCCATACAATTGAGATTTTATCCCCCCCACACCTACCCCCCACTACCCCCCTCCCTTCCCATGACCGCATACTATTCTGTATAGGTTCTACATATACTTTCCTATTGAGTACATTTTCACTATAGTCATGCTATGTAGTCGGACTAAAATAAATGGAAGAAATCATATAACAAATCAAAACATGATAAACAAACACACACACACACACACACACACACAAAGATGATCTGATACATTCAGCAAATGACTTCCATATTTCTTTCTCTGAGTGTGAAAGGCATTTTGCCTTAGAAAACCACCATTGGGATTTTTTTTTTAAAGATGTTCTTGCATTATTACGAAATTCCAAGGCTACCAGAAAAAACTTTCACACACTGTGGTTCTTGCTGTGCACAAAGTTCTCCTGGTTCTGCTCCTTTCACTCAGCATCAGGTCACATAAGTACTTCCAGGCCTCTCTGAAGTCTTCCTGTTCATCATTTCTTATGGCACAATAGTATTCCATAACATTCATATACCATAATTTATTCAGCCATTCTCCAATTGATGGACATCCCCTTGACTTCCAGTTTTGGGCAACTACAAAGACTGCTGCTATAAATATCTTTCTACATGTGGGACCCTTTCCCATTTTTATGATCTCTTGGGGATACAGTCCTAGTAGCGCTATTGCTGGGTCAAAGGGTATGCACATTTTTGTAGCCCTTTGGGCATAGTTCCAAATTGCTGTCCAGAATGGTTGGATGCGCTTGCAGCTCCACCAACAATGAATTAGTGTTCCAACTCTCCCACATCCTCTCCAACATTTATCATTTTCATATTCTGTCATGTTTGCAAATCCAATCAGTGTGATGCGGCACCTCAGAGTTGTTTTGACTTGCATCTCTCCAATCAAAAGTGATTTAGAGCATTTTTTCATATGATTATAGATATCTTTAATTTCTTCTTCCAAAAATTGCCTGTTCATATTCGTTGACCATTTATCAATTGGGGAATGACTTGTATGATTATACATTTGAGTCAGGTCTCTATATATTCTAGAAATGAGGCCTTTATCCCCGAGCTTAGCTGTAAAAATTCTTTCCCAATTTGCTACATCCCTCCGAATTTTGGTTGAATTGGGTTTGATTGTGCAAAAACTTCTCAGTTTAATGTAATCAAAATTATCCATTTTGCATTTCATAATGCTTTCTATCTCTTCTTTAGTAAAAAAAATCTTCCCTTCTCCATAAATCTGATAAATACACTATTCCGTGCTTCTCCAGTTTATTCATGGTATAAATCTTTATACTTAAATCATGTAACCATTTGGACTTTATTCTTGTGTATGGTGTCAGGTATGGGTCTATGCCTAATTTCCGCCACACTGTTATCCAGTTTTCCCAGCAATTTTCGTCAAACAGTAAGTTCTTATCTGGGAAGCTGGGGTCTTTGGGTTTATCAAACAGTGGGTTGCTATATTCCTTGCCTGCTGCATCTTGAGTGCCAAGTCTATTCCACTTGTCTACCTCTCTGTTTCTTAGCCAATATCAAGTGGTTTTGATAATTGCTGCTTTATACTCAATTTGAGGTCTAGTGGTGCTAGACCACCTTCCCAAGCATTTCTTTTCATTAGTCCCTTTGATATTATTGACCTTTTGTTCTTCCAAATGAATTTTGATATTATTTTATCCAGCTCTAGGAAATAATTGTCTGATAGTTTAATTTGTATGGCACTAAATAAGTAAATTAATTTAGGTAGAAGTGTCATTTTTATTATATTAGCACGACCTACCCATGAGCAACTAATTTTTTTCCACTTACTTAAATCTGACTTTATTTGTGCAAAAAGTGTCTTGTCATTGTGTTCATATAATCCCTGGGTTTGTTTTGGCAGGTAAACTCCTAAGTATTTTATACTGTCTACCCTAGCTTTAAATGGGATTTCTCTTTCTATCTCTTGCTGTTGGACTTTGTTGCTATTATATAGGAATGCAGAAGATTTGTGTGGGTTATTTTGTAACCTGCAACTTTGCCAAAGTTGTTTATTATTTCAAGTAGTTTTTTACTTGAATTTCTGGGATTCTCTAAGTAAATCATCATATCATCTGCAAAGAGTGATAACTTAGTTTCTTCTTTGGCTATTCTTATTCTTTCAATATCTATATCTTGTCTAATTGCTACAGCTAACATTTCTAGTACCAAATTGAATAATAGTGGTGATAAAGGACATCCTTGTTTTACCCCTGATCTTATTGGGAATGCATATAGCTTATCCCCATTGAATATAATGCTTGCTGAAGGTTTTAGATAGATAGTGCTTATTATTTTACGGAAAGTTCCCTTTATTCCTACGTTCTCCAGTGTTTTTAGTAGGAATGGGTATTGTATTTTATCAAAAGCTTTTTCTGCATCTATTCAGATAATCATGTGGTTTTTGTTAGCTTTGTTGTTGATGTGATCGATAATGCTAATAGTTTTGCTAATATTGAACCACCCCTGCAATCCTGGTATGAATCCTATCTGATCATAATGTATTAATCGCGTGATAAGATGCTGTATTCGTTTTGCTAAAATCTTATTTAAAATTTTTGCATCTATATTCATTGGGGAAATTGGTCTATAATTTCTTTCTCTGTTTTGTCTCTTCCTGGTTTGGGTATCAAAACCACATTTGTATCATACAAAGAATTTGAGAGGACTCCTTCCTCACTTTTAAAAAATGGTCTATATAGTATTGGAATTAACTGTTCTTTAAATGTTTGATAGAATTCACTTGTGAATCTATCTGGCCCTGGAGATTTTTTCCTAGGGAGTTCATTGATGGCTTGTTCAATTTCTTTTTCTGAGATGGGGTTGTTTAAGTATTCAAATTCCTCTTCTGTTAATCTGGGCAATTTGTATTTTTTTAAATATTCATCCATTTCGTTTAGATTATCGAATTTGTGGGCATAAAGTTGGGCAAAGTAGTTTCTAATTATTGTTTTAATTTCCTCCTCAATGGAGGTGAGTTCAGCCCTTTCATTTTTAATATTAGTAATTTGATTTTCTTCTTTCTTTTTCTTTAATCAGATTGACCAAGGTTTAGCAATTTTATTAGTTTTTTCATAAAACGAACTATTGGTTTTATTTATTAATTCTATAGTTTACATAATTTTAATTTTATTAATCTCTCCTTTGGTTTTCAGTATTTCTAATTTGATATTTACTTGGGGATTTTCAATTTGTTCTTTTTCTAGCTTTTTCAACTGCAAGCCCAAGTCATTGATCTCCTCTTTCTCTATGTTATTTATGTATTACCGCATTCAAAGATATAAAACTTCCCCTAATAACTGCTTTTGCAGTATCCCATAAGACTTGGTATGTTGTCTCACTATTGTCATTCTCTTGATTGAAATTGTTGATTGTTTCTATGATTTCTTCTTTAACCCAACCCTTCTTTGGATTAGACTATTTAGTTTCCAACTGATTTTTCTTTATCTTTCCATGGCCTTTTATTTCATGTAAATTTTAATGCATTTTGATCTGTGAAGGATGCATTGATTATTTCTACCTTTCTGCACTGGATTGTGAGATATTTATGTCCTAGTACATGGTCAATTTTTGTAAATGTTCCATGTACCACTGAGAAAAAGGAATTTTCCTTTCTATTCCCATTCAATTTTCTCCAAAGATCTGTCATATCTACCTTATCCAGAGTTTTATTTACCTCCTTAACCTCTTTCTTGTTTTTTCTGAGGTTAGATTTATCGAGTTCAGAGAGAGGGAGGTTGAGGTCCCTCACTAGTATAGTTTTGCTGTCAATTTCTTCCTTCAACTCCCCCAACCTCTCCTCTAAGAATCTGGATGCTATACCACTTGGAGCATACATGTTTAGTAATGATATTGCTTCATTGTCTATGGTGCCTTTTAGCAGGATATAGTTTCCATCCTTATCCCTTTTGATTAGATCTATTTCTGCTTTTGTTTTGTCTGAGATTAGGATTTCTACTCCTGCCTCTCTTACATGAGTTGAAGCACAATATATTCAGCTCCATCCTTTGACCTTTATCCTATGTGTATCCCCCCGTTTCATATGTGTTTCTTGTAAACAGCATATTCTTGGATTATAGCTTTTAATCCATTCTGCTATCAGTCTCCATTTTATGGGAGAGTTCATTCCATTCACATTCACAGTTATGATTACAATTTGTGTATTTCCCTCCATCCTCTTTCCCACCATTTGTGCTGTTAGCTCTCCCATCTCCCTTCCCCTCCTCAATAGTATTCACTTTTCACCCCCTCCTCCTGCAGCCTTCCCCTCCTTCTTATAGCCCCCCCTCCCTTTTACTCCCCTTTACTATTGTTGTTTCTTCCCTCCCTTTTAGCCTCCCTCCCCTTTTTTCCCCCTTCCCCTCCTACTACCTATAGAGCTAGTTAGGATTATCTACTTAAGATTATTGTTCCCTCCTTTAAACAAATCAGATGAGAGTACCTCTCAAACAATGCTCATCCCCCCCCCTCCTTCCCTCTACTATAGTTTTGTACTTCTTCCTGTGATGTAATTTGCCATTTTCTGCTTCCTCCTTTTCACACCTCCTATTACAGTCCCTTCTCATACTTAAATCATATTTTTGACATGACATCATTTACTTTACACCCGTTCCCTCTATGTATATTCCTTTTATCATAATAGCTGCACAGTTCTCAAGATTAACAGGTATCGTCTTCCCTTACAGGGAGGTAAACAGTTTGCCCTAATTGAGTAACAAGTTTTTGTTTTTGTTTTTTCCCCCCTGTTTACCTTTTTATGATTCTCTTGAGACCTGCATTTGAATATCAAATTGTCTGTTGAGTTCTGGCGTTTTGGTCAGGAAGTTCTGTAAATCCCTTATTTCATTAAATGACTTTCTCCTTGCCTGAAATGTTATGCTGAACTTTGCTGGGTAGTTGATCCTTGGTTGAAGTCCCAACTCCTTTGCCTTATGGAATATTGGGTTCCAAGTCTTTCGATCTTTTAATGTAGAAGCTGCAAGTTCCTGTGTGATCCTGACTGTATGTCCTTGATATTTGAATTGTTTCTTTCTTTCTGCTTGTAGTATTTTCTCCTTCACTTAATAGCTCTGGAATTTGGCAACGATATTTCTTGGGGTTTTGGGTTTGGGATCCCTTTAGAGAGGGGAACGGTGGATTCTTTTGATGACTATTTTGCCCTCCGAGTCTAGTACTTCTGGGCAGTTTTCCTTGATGATTTCCTGGAAGATATTGTCCAGACTCTTTTCTTCATCATGGGTTTCTGGCAGGCCAATAATTCTTAAATTTTCTCTCCTGGATCTATTTTCCAGGTCAGTTGTTTTCCAATTAAATATTTTACATTTTCTTCTGTCTTTTCATTCTTTAGATTTTGTTTGACTGATTCTTGTTGCCTCATTGAGTCATTAGTTTCTACTTGCCCAATTCTAATCTTCATCGTATTGTTTTCTTCAGTTAACTTTTGCATCTCCTTTTCTATCTGACCAATTTTTCCCTTTAAGGAGCTACTTTCTCCATTTGATTTTTGTACTTCCTTTTCCATTCGACCAGTTTTCCTAGTTAGGTTTTGTGTTTCCTTTTCCATTTGATTAATTTTCCCAATTAGGTTTTGCGTTTCCTTTTCCGTTTGATTAACTCTTCCTTTTAGGGAATTATTTTCTCCAGCTAATTTTTGAACTTCCTTTTCCATTTGTTCAATTTTCCTTTTCAAAATGATGTTCTCATCAGTGAATTCTTTTTTTATAATTTTAAAATCATTGGCTAGTTTTTCTTCTATTTCCTTCTTCAGCTGTTCCAGGAGAGCTGGTTGTGCTTGCGAGAAGTTCATAGTCCCTTCTGAAGTTTCAGATGGAAGTACAGTCTCAGGTCTGACCTCTTTGGTGTTTGTGTTGTGGTCCTTATCCCCATAGAAAGATTCTACGGTTTTTTCACTTTTGGCCTGCTTTTTCCTGTTCATGATGTTGATTGAGTGTTGTAGCTTCTGGTTCTTTCAGTCAGAAGGTACAGAACTTTGTGTTGAGCTGATTTGTGAAGAAGCTAAAAGCACGTTTTTGTTTTTTGTTTCCCAGATCAACCCTGGGGTTAGCTTTTTAATTGTGTGGGAGGAGTGGTCTGGTCACAGGAGATCTCCTCAGCTGAACTGAGGCAAATGCAAGCTCAGGGGATGGTTATCCCAGCTTTCCTATTGTCTTTCCTTTTCCCCTGGAGGGCTGAGGCACGCCTAGATGCTAATGCGTGTTCCCACCCCTCCTGGGGCTTCTCTCCTGGCGCTGAGGCTTGCCTGGCTCTCCATGCGAATTTTCTCTGCCCTGGGTCATCTGTCCTTCCAGATTGCCTCTGCCACAGTAGAAGGAATCCCTCTTTGCTATTTTCCTAGCCTCTGGTGTTATGAGACTATTTGCCCCCTTCTGCTATTCCCGCTGATCCAGGATTTTTCTGGGGAAATATTTTATGGTTCTTTCATGGTCATCGGGGGGGAGGAGAGTGCATTTACTGATCACTCCACCATCCTGGCTCCTGGAAGTTCAAGTAGGTGACTTACTGAAGTTTAATCTTCAGGCTGAAGGTCTCAGGAGCTACTGTGCTGATATCTGGCACTCATCGGCTCTCACTGGCTCGGTTTGGCTTGTCTGCTGCTCTGCTGGTTCCACCTGCTGCTCTCAGGCTTCTCAGGTCCCTTCCACCCTGCTGGGCTGACTGTGCTGCATTGTGTGCTGGGACCTTCCAGTCTAACCTGTCCTCCAAATCCGTCAAAGTCTGTTACCCACTGAATTCCTCACCTCGAAAGTTTGGTCAGATTCTCCTTTCAGAGGTATCCAGAGGAGTTTGTCCAGGAGCTTAGGTGAGTCGTTGCTTTCACTCTGCCATCTTGGCTCCACCCCGCCTTGAGTGGGGCTTCTTGAAAAGAAGATCATGTTTCAATTATATTTTAAAGAAAAATATATATTGTGGGTGTGAGATAGGGAAGCTGTGCATTTTAACCATATGAAACAACCACTTGCAAGTGCTCACAATTGATGATCTATTGTCCTGTGTGAGTAAGAGAAAGAAGGGCAGAATCAGTCCCCTAAACCTAGACTGAGATTTGAAAAGCAGTTAGAAGAATTGAATATTGAATTCACAGTGCAAGTTAAAAGAGAAGAGAACATATATGAAGAAATAAAAAATATATATTATGTTTAGACAGCAAAATTTAATTAATTTGAATACATAGGCAACAGATGTGTTTCCAAGTTGTTGGAATGAGGGTCTTCTACTAGGTACAGTGTTCTTTTCCTGATTTTCACTTCCCTGCTGTTTACTCAGAATTCCAGTTGGAAATGATCCTCACTGGTACAGAAACAAACATGAAACATTGAGGAATTCTATCTTGTCTCTTTTTGTATCCATTTTCAGTTACCTGGCCTCCTTTTCATTGTAATAATTGTCTATATTTACTTCTGTCACTTTCATTCTGAACAATAATCAGCTTTTATTTTATTAGAAAATAAGAGTTATTGAATGAACTTCTTATACAGACAAATTGATCTTGTTCTTGTTAGGCAACCATTTCCCTTTTTTTTCCCAAGGAAGTAAATTTTAAACATTCAGCAGAAGCAGGTTCCTTGAAGTCTCCAAGTTTTGTTGAACTAACATCCATTTTAGACCCCAAGGTAATTAATTCATATTTAGTAGATCACAGAACAACTTAACAATACTAAAATCAAAGGTTCTGTACAGATCATGCCTCTCCCTCTCTATTATGAACTCTAGGATAATTTCTATCTAACAAGTTAGTTTCCATTGCTGCATCACTGAGAAGATCCTCCTATTTGATGTTAGCCAAGTAGATACTTTTACTATTTGCTATTTCATCCCACTTTTAAAAGATAAATGATCAGTAAGATAACTTAAGAATTATCCAGTATTTTTTTTATTAGGTAGAGGAAAGAAGGAGTGAAAAGGGAGATGGGAAAAAAGAAAGAGGTGAGTGAGAGACAAAAATAAGAAGGGATAGAGCCAGAGAGAACTAAAGAGCTAGAAACAGAAACAAAGAGAGCTTTAAGAGATTTCTTCATAGAAGAAATTAAATGAAAGAATGGGAGAAGGTAATAATGAATTGACAGCATCCTTCTTGATAAAAGGATTGGAGTACATTTGGGGAGTCTCACACCAAATCCTGTCTCACTCATAGTCCTGTCCATGAAAATCTTCAAAACATTAGTATCTTCTTAGTTTAATTTACCTAAATTAAGTTTCAGACCCTTAATTATTATACAAATATTCAGACTAACAAGACACTAAGCATAGAAGAGGTTGTTGTTAATAAAATAAAATTTTAAAAAAAGAACTCTTGTTTTACATAAACTGTTCTACTCTTCCACAAAGCCATGAACCCACATGGTCCATGTCCCTTTGTTCCTTGACACCCTCATAAATCTTTCTAGTTCTAGATGAGAAATAATAGATGCCATAACTGTGTCCCCTCATTATATAGAACATGAAAGTAAAATCCAGGAATGAGAAATAATCGGTTCATAATGGTATACATTTTGTTGGAGCAAGGATTTATTTAAACCATCTTCTCCTTTGCCTAAGCCCGATATTGTTACCATTTTACCATGATACTACCATGAGGTATACTATAGCAGTTTACAATTTGCAGACAACTTCTCACGTAAATCATAGGTGGGATGTAATCTGCATTGTTGGAGAGGATTTTTATGCAAGGAATTTGACTTTACCAAAGTGCCAGAGCTTGTGTGAACTAACCTCGAGCACTAGTAGACAGGTGATTCATCGAATAGGAGACTGAGTTAGGAGTCAGGAGGACCTGAGTTCAAATATGAAGAACTAAGACACTTAGTAGTTGTGTGACTCTGGGAAAACCCCTTAAATTTTGTCTATCTCAATTTTCCCAACAATAAAATTGGGATAATAATATGTACTGTCCTAGGGTTGTTGGGAGATTCAAATGAGAAAATATCACTCGTGGTTCCTGATATAGAACAAGTGCTTAAAACATCAATTTTCAGTAGTATATTTGCTAGTATAAGCACTATGGGCAGGCACTTTTCCTGACATCCTTTAAAGGGCAATTATTTTTATTATATTTAAATTATATTTATATATTATATTTAAAGCCACCTTAAGCACTTTAACATAGAAATTAAGCAGGAAAAAGGGTTCATTATTTTTTGGTAAATTTTACAAAACTTTGGGAAGAAGCAAAAGACATCCTGTAGGCTTAAAACTGCAGATGTTCTTTGGAAGCTTGCCAAGCATACTATTTGAGAAGTCATTCCCAATATCTTACATTCCTTATTAAAAAAAAAAAAAAGTAAAGTAGGTAATTTGGACATTTTATCTAAAGTACTCTGTAGTCACTTAATTTTCTGACAGTACAATGTGGAATGAGCTATTTTTTCTCACAGTAAGAGATTATGTAATGTAGAAAATAATCATATTACCTCATAGATAATTATTATGCCCTTCTTTCAATAAAAGACCCTTCTATTCCCATGAGTTCCAAAGCAGATAAAAATGTGATAATTTTGGGCAGGATTATTTTAACTTTTTTTTACTGTCTCTGATTAGAGGGTTCATGTTGTACTTGTAGCAGGGAGTACATTCTGATGTAAAGTGTGTAATAGAACAAATAGGTATTATATGTTATACCTCCTCAAGGCAAACAGGGGTGGGTAATTTAATTTCCAAAGTGACAAATTATCTTATCATGGGTGAGCAGGCAATTTCTTTCCTGCAATAAACTAAGTAGACCTGGACAACTCTAACTAGATGAAATCGTTATCCTTTAAAGGGAGAAATGGAGAATAAAGTTAATTTTCACAGCTTTACTCTCTTGGTAGAAAATGGTATTAGACAATATTATTACTTTATAAAAAACCAGTCTCTCTAACTCTTTCATTGTTGGGATTAAAATAACAATTTAATTTTAAGATAAATTTATTTTAAATAAATAAATATTTGAAATTAATCTAAGGGAATTTATTTTATCTCTTTCTCTTGTCTTGGTTTCTTTTGGTGGAGGTGTTTGGGACCTGTGATTTCAATCATCTTGGGAAACTTCTACTAATGAAGAGCAACAATTTTAACCTTAGAGATTTGCCTGGGGAAAATTGGAGGCTGAGTAATAATAATTACAAATTACATAGCATTTACATAATACATAGAGCAACAGAGATGTGTTACACTCTCTCTAATTGGGATTACATATAAGGGACTCTCAAAAAAGAGAACATTTGTATGGAACACTTTCCCTACCTCTCTTAAAAGATATAAAATTAACAGATACTGACTTAGACTAACGAATAAAAGAAAAGTGGAAAACCAAAGAGAACTCTGGCAGTAGACAAGAGTGTCAGCTCTGGGCATTTTGGAAAGAGGGATTATAATCAACCAAGGCTAGTAGTTGTCCCCTCAAGAAACAATCAATATGGACCTAAAATGGTTAGCATTAAATTCCCCAATATAGGAGAATACCAAGACACTTTCTTTGCTTAGTTCCAAGTTTGAATCCACCAGCAAATTGTGGACAAATGTAATGTTAATGAGAGGAGTTTAATTAGCAGAGGTAATAGTCCTCAAATGGAGCTCATTAAGGGAAGTTTGATTAGGAGAGGCTTGTTTTGTAGGAAGGCCCACGCCTTTTCTAATTCCTAATCAAACACTGGGTCACTAGGGTCCTGTCCTCCTGCTCTGAAAAGTGTGTATATACTCAGAAGTGAGGTTTTGCCTCGGGGGCTTACTTTTTGGAAGAAAGTTCATGTTCCAGATGAGAGTCTGGTTAGTCCTTAAGGAGCTCACCTGGTTTTGTAAACCTAGATGTTGTTTCTCCTTCTGGTAACTATGTCTGTATGTAATGGCCAGACAAGTGGATCTGTTTGGTGATCTGTGACGTATGTATATATTGTTTATGGTTAGATAGATAGAAACCCTGTTGGTCTGTCTTTATTTCTCTGCTTGCATTTTCTCAATTGGTAAAGAAGATTGTTTTCTCAACAAATATTTTAAGAGAAAAGAAATGACCCAATTTCTAAGGAAAAAAAAAACGAATCTTATGAAACAAAAAGAGAGCATGCAGCAACCAGAAATTCTAACATGGTTCAAAAAAGAGATCAAATAAATTAGAGGAAAAAATCAATGATGCATATATTTCAAAAATACTAAGACTGAATAAAAAATAACATATTAGAAACAGATTTAATGCAGGCTGGGGATATTTTTTTCAGAAGAAACAAAACATAGCATGAGAACAACAACAACAACAACAAAAACCTGGAGGATAGGTAACCAGATTTGGAACATACACAGTGAAGAAAGGGATTTTTTGAAAGAAGAGAAGTAAATAGCAACAACATTAAAAGAATAGAATTTCTCTAAAAGTAAAAAAAAAATGACATGAAAAGCCATATGTACAGAATATTTAAAGAGAATAGATTTCAAAGATGGTGAAGAAGAAGGCAGGAACTCTTCTGAGCTCTTTGGAATTATACTCCAAACAACTTTAAATCCTCAAAAGCAAGTCTGGAGCATCAGAATCCAAAACAAGATGGAGTGAAACAGTTTCCTAACCTAACAACTTAGAAGGCTGGCAGGAAATGCCTTTTGCACCAGGGTGAGAGAAAAGGTCAGACCAAAAAAAAAAAAAAAAAAAACAGTCTCACAGTGAGACAGCAACAGGCCTTAGGGATAACTGAATTCACATCAGTGACTTCAAAAGATCTCGGTCCACAGATTGTAAATGGATTGGACAACTGGGCAGAAGGAGATTACAATGTTTCCTTTGTTGGCACTGGATGTGGGATTTTGTGGCATTGCCCGTTTGAGGATCCAGGTTGAAGTCCTGGGTTCTATCTGACTGTAAATGACTTAGCTATTCTCAGCAAAGCAATGATCCATGGCAATTTCAAAGAACTTCAGAAAAATAAATGATATTCACCTGCCAAAAAAGAAGTGATTGAGTCTAAATGTAGATCAAAAAAACTTTTTTCATTTATTTTGAGGGAGTGGTAATTTGTCTTCTTTCATAGCATAACTAATATGGAAATATGTTTTGTTCAAATGCACATGTAAAACATATATCAAATTACTTGCTTCTCAAAGGGAGAAAGAGGAAATGTAAATAGGGAGAAAATTGAAAACTGAACTTATTTTATTTCACTTTTTTATTAATGGAAAAAAAAAACAAGGATTTCCATAACATGATGCTATAAAAAAGATGATCATACATGAAATTGCAAATCTACTATGCACAACTTGCCATTAATTTAAAATAAACAACAAAACTATCATGTAAATATCACTTTTCCTGTCTTTCCTCTTCTATCCCCTTGCCCTAGAGATGGCTATCATCTCCAGGTGTATACACACGTGTACACATATGCATGCATGTATGTATATATGTGCACAGGCACATTATGTATATAGAAATGTATGTATATGTATATGCATATTTATATGCTCGTGCCCACATATGTGTGCATATATGTGCATTTTTGCATGTGTGTATATATATGCGTATGTGTTATATATATATATATACTCTGTGTATGAATGTGCATGTGTGTGTGCACTTCTATTTATTTGTCCTTTCTCGTGTAAATAGCATCATTATTTATATATCCTTTATAGTGAATTTACTTATAATAGTAACAATAAGTTATTTGCTCAAAGTTATTCTTAAAACAATATTGTTATTACTATATACAATGTCCTCTTGATTCTGATCATTTAAGTCTTCATTATTTTGTGCAAGTTCTTTCCATGTTTTTCTAAAAATCATTGAGCTCACCATCTCTTATAGCACAGTAGTATTCCATTACAATCATATGTCACAACTTGATCAACCATCCCCTAATTGGTGTAAATTCCTGAAATTTCCAGTTCTTTGTCACAACAAAGAGAGTTGCTATAAATATTTTAGAGCATATAGAATTTTTTCCTTTATCCAAATCCTATTTTGAAATGAATCAAATGGTGGTATTTCTGGATCAAAGAATATAGGTAGTTCACTAACTCTTTGGGCATGATTCTATATTGGTCTCTCAAATGACTATATCATTTTACAATTCCATCAACAGTGAACTATGTTTCCAATTTTTTCCACATTCTCACCTAATTCATCACTTTCTCCTTCTATCATTTTAGCTAATCTGATAGATGAATCAGTATTTCTCTAATCAATAATGATTAAGAACATTTGCTTATCACTATAAATCATTTTTATTTCTTCAGAAACTGGATTATTCAAATATGCTTTGACCATTTATCAATTGGGAAATGATTCATTTCTTAAAGATTATGATAAAATTATTTATAAATTTTAGATAGGCCAACTTTATCTGATAAATTTTGTGTAAATTCCTTCTCCCAGTTGTCTGCTTTGCTTATGATCTTGGGTACTCGTTTCATTTGAACAAAATATTTTTTATTCAATGTAATCAAAATTATTCATTTAACACTTATATTTGTTCTCTGTCTCTTATTTATTCATAAATTTCTCACCTATCCACGTCTCATAAGTAATATGTTCATTTGTGAAGTAATTTTTATGTAAAAATTTCTGTATCTAACTCATGCCACAATTTTGACCTTATCTTGGTAAATGGTGTGAAATATTGGTCTGTGCCTAGTTTCTGCCATACTGCTTTGCAATTTTCATAATTTTTAAGCCAAATAATTAGTTCTTATCTCAAAATCTTGACTCTTGTCAAATACAAGGTTAGGATATTTAATTTGTTGCTGTAAAGTGTGTATCTACTCCATTTCAATGATACACTGATGATTCCATTTCTATTTCTTAGTAATATCAGATAGCTTATTGCGTTATAATGAAGTTTAAAATCTGGTATTGCTAAATCTCATTTCCTTATATTATTTTTTCCCTTATTTCCTGTGATATTCTTGCCTTTCAGTTTTCAAAATGAATTTTGTTATTTATTTTCTAATTCATTAAAAATTTTGGTAATGTAATTTTGAGAGCGTTGAATATATGAATTAGTTGGGATAAAATTTTCGTTTTTTTTTATATTCGTCCTACCTATCCATGAACAATTAATAACTGTCCAATCATTTAAATAATATTTTATTTGTATTTTTAAAATTTTGTTTACGTCATTCTTGCTTCTTTGTTTTGGCAGGTGCCCTCCCAGGTATTTATATCCTTTAGAGTTATTTTGAATAAGATACACACACACACATACACAAATATACATATGTATACACATATGTGTATGTACACAAACATGTATATTTATATATCACTCTCTCTTCCTATAGAGCTTTGTTTGTGATGTAGAAGAATGATGATAATTTATGTGGATTTACATTATATCCTGCTACTTTGTTAATATTATGTCTTCAATTAAATTTTTAGTTGAGTTTTGGGGATTTTCTAAGAATCTTTAAATTGTCTGCAAAAGAGACAGTTTTATCACATCATTCGCTATTCTAATTACATCAATTTCTTTGTCTTCTCTTACTGCTGTTGCTAAAATTTCCAGTAGAATACTAAATAATATTAACATCCTTGTGTCATGCCCAATATTACTGGGAAGGCATTCATTTTATTACATTTACAAATGATGCATACTGATGCATTTAAAAAGATTTTTTTAACAAATAAAGGAAAAAATATATTTACATAGATACTTTCAAATGTTTATTTTTAATAGTAATGAGAGCTGAATTTTGTTAAAAATCATTTCTGTACCTATTTATGTAATAGTATGATTTTTAAATATTTTTATTCACATAATCAGTTATGATAATGGTTTTTCTTATGTGAAATCATCCCTGTATTCCTGGTACAAATCTCAAATGATCGTAATGTATAATCTATAATTATAGTAATCATTTGCTTGTATTTTATTTAGGATTTTGGAATTCATATTTTTTAATGAAATTCATCTATAATTTTCATTTTCTGATTTTGTTCTTCTTGCTTTAGGTAGCAATATTATATTTGTTTCATAAAAATAAGTTTGTTACAAACCTTTACTTATTATGCCAAATAATTTATTTAATATTGGAAATGAGTTGATCTTGAAAAATTTGATAGAATTCATTTGTAAAGAGAAATGGTCTGAGTGCTCTTCACTTAAGAAGGTTATTTATGGTTTATCAATTTCTTTTTTCTAAGACACACCTATTTACATATTATATGCACTCTTATATTAATATAGGCAAATTATACATTTGTACATATGTTTCCATTCCAATTAAATTGTTAAATTTATTGTGATATAATTGGACAAACTATCTCCTTATGATTAGCTGCTAGACCTTTTGTTATCCTGATTATGTTTCCACAATACTCTAATTATTTCTTTCTTGATGCTTTCTGTATTTTCTCCTTGACCTGGAAGCTCTGGAATTTGGCTGCAATATTCCTAGGAGTTTCCCTTTTGGGATTTCTTTCAGGAGGCAATTGGTGAATTCTTTCAGATCACTGACAAGTTGGAGACCTCTCAGATAACCTCAAATTGATTTAGCCCATATGTCTAAACAATTTTCTGCGGTGTGGCCACTGTGTATGCTACAGCTTCTTGGGGCCACAAGTGAGAGTTGGCTGATTCAGGTAGAAACCAAGGTGAATCAGTAGTCCTGAAAAGGGTGATTGGTGAATTCTTTCAAAATCTATTTTGCCTTCCAGTTCTGTAAAATCAGGGCAGTTTTCCTTGATAATTTCCTCAAAGATGATGTCTAAGCTCTTTTTTGATCAAGGCTTTCAGGTAGTCTAACGATTTTTAAATGATCTCGCCTAGATTGATTTTCCAGGTCAGTTGTTTTTCCAATAAGATACTGCACATTGTCTTCTATTTTTTTTCATTCTTTTGAATCTGTTTTATAATTTTTTGATTTCTCATAGAGTCATCAGCTTCCATTTTCTGTATTCTAAATAAAAATAAATGTTCAGTGGGCTTTTGCAACTCTTTTTCTTTTTTGGCCAGTTCTGTTTTTAAAGGTATTCCTCACCTCATTGGCTTTTTGAACCTCTTTTGCTATTTTGGTTAGTCTAATTTTAGAGCTGTAATTTTCTTCAGCATTTTTTGTGTGTTTTCTTTTGAGAGCTGTTGATTCGTTTTTCATGATTTTCTTGCATCATTCCTATTTCTCTTCTCAAGTTTTCCTCTGTTTCCCTTACATGAATTTCAAAATCCTTTTTAAGCCCTTCCATGGCCTGAGACCAATTCATATTTTTCTTATAGGCTTTGGATGCAAGAGCTTTACTTTTTTGTCTTCTTATGGCTATATATTTTGATCTTACTCATCAACAATGATGTAAGAAAATACCTCTTCTCCAAGAAAGTGAGAACCTATAGTCTCTTTTTTTTTGCCCCATTTGCTCATTTTCCCAGGCAATTACTTGGCTTCTGAGTTTTGTTAAGCAGAGAGCTCTAGAAGCAGCTTCCATATAGAAATCAATCTTGACTTACTACAAAAGAGAGAAGATGGTGATAAGAAAGGCAGGGGTGTGATAGAAGGGAGGCCAGATTGGGGAAAGGGGCAATCAAAATGCACAGTGTCTTGGAGTGGGGGGAGTTAAGAGATGGAGAGAAATTTCGAGTTCAAAATTTTATGAAATAAATGTTGAAAAATAAAAAAAAAGAAAAGAAAAAAACCACGAGATTTGTAAAACAAGTATCTCAGCAGAGAGCAAATGTAAATGAGAAAAAAACAAAACAAAACAATGATTGGAATAATAGACATAATAGGAAATCCAGCAAGGTAAAAATATAAGTTGTCAACTTGAAAATCTTGTACAGAGTTGTGTGCCAAGCAGGGAATACATCCAAAGAGAATAATGAAGATGAGATCAGCAAGCCTTTGACACTCCTGTCTTTTCATATGTTTTCATTATCCTATCATGCATGTCATATATCATAAACATAACCCTACACATATGTACCTTGGCTATATAAGTCTCTTCTGTGTGGTCTCTGTTTGTACTTGTAATCTATATACCTGTGAAAATGTGTGTCCCAGGACTGTTCTTTTTAAAAAGTGGATTTTTTTTTGCTATAAGTCTTATCTTGGTATTTTATTTTTAAAAATGGCTAATATACATACATAATATACACATTACTTTGTGCTAAACATGCTGCTATTTGCTTTAGAAATATAATTTAGCATTATTGTCCTCACAACATACTTGGGAGGTAATGCTATTATTACTTCAGTTGAGCATATAAGGAAGATGAGACAAACAAAATGTAAGTTGCTTCCCCAGGGTCCTATAGCTAGTAAGGGTCTGAGGCTGAGTTTGAACTCAGATCTTCCTTATGGAAGGCCCAGAACTCTATCCAACATGCTACCTACCTACCCAAAGAAATTTTATCTGTTGAGTAACTAGTCAACTCATATGCATAGGTGGGACATTGTAAGCATGGTGGTGAGTTGATGTTGACCCATGTAGTACCTGGAATCTTGGATGCCCATGTGTGAGCCCCATATTTGAGAAGTGGTTTCTCAAATTCTATCATAAAAAATAATGTCAAATTATAAGTTTAATTCAACCCTACCTTGTCTGCCATACAATCTGTAATTTCTTTTACAACATATAATTTGGAAAAAATATTCTTTGCCTAGTGTCATGAATACATTTAAATGAAATATGGAATAGCAATGATTCATAAGGCAATTCTATCATGTAGAAGTCTCCACAGCAATACTCTTGGAGGTGCAATATCTTTACCACAAGATGTAGGAACCATCATTTTGGACTTAGGAGTTAAAAAAAATAAAATATACAGTTACTACATTTCATACTGAGAAAACTGGAAACACTAGAAAAGTACTTATTAAAATAAACTTCGAAGGTTAATAAACAATATGGGAAAATTACAAATGTACCAGTGAATAAATAGAAAAATATGAAAGTTAGAGGTATGGTATGTCTTGGAGTATGGTGGATAATAATAATAAAAAAAATTGAACCATCATTACTGTACTCACCTCTGAATTAATACAAATTCTCTCAAAACCACAGTTTCTCCTAAAATAAGAAAAGTAATAGAAAGATTAAGATCAGTTTACATCATTGTTCTTGCTGCAGTTTGTTTTGTTTTTAATATTTTAAAGAGTGGCTGCTCATATGATATATTGACTATTATGGCGGAATAGATCAGACAATATGTGGTCAATTTCATATTCATGTCCTATCACCCTACGGAACTTCTTCATAGGTAGCCAAGACTATATATACTTACAGAGAGGACAAACTCATATATCAGTTCATCTTGCAATGATAATCTATAAGTATAATTATCTCTTTTTTCTTTTTTTGGATGTTTATTTTTCAGATAGATTATAGAGGCCTTAAGGGTAACATTAAATTCTCCTACTCTGTGTGTGTGTATATATATATATTTTTTTTTTCTTCTTTTTTTACTCAGTTTGCCATTTGCATAATTCTGTTAACTTTTCATGGAATACTTTAGACAATATGATATTTAGTGCATACATTTTAATAAGTGAGATTATCCACCCATTCAGTAAACTCCTCCCATGGCAGGCTCCATGTGACTCAGACTCATGTAACTCAGGCTTTCATGTGACCCACTTAAGTCCCATGAATTTATTAATGAATACGAAAGATTTTCATTACCCTTGCAGTTGATCGGTTTGTTTCAGTAATTAACTAATTTTTAGTTTTCAGCATTCACCTCCATAAGATTTTGAATTCCAAATTTTCTCCAATTTTTCCCTCCCCCAAGATGACATGCATTCTGATTACCACTTCCCTCAATACACCCTGCCTTCTGTCATAACCCCCCCCCCCCCACTTCTCCTTTCCCCTTCTCCTGTATTTTCTTCTAGGGCAAGATAGCTTTCTATACCATATCGCCTATGTATCTTATTTCATAGTTACATATGAAAACAATTTTCACATTCCTTTTTAAAACTTTGAGTAGCTAATTCTCTCCCTTCCTCCCACCCAACCCACTCACCTTGAGAAGGCAATCAATTTGATAGAAGTTATGCATGTGTAGTCATCCAAACCACTTCCATAATAGTCATGTTATGAAAGACATGTCCCTCCATCCAATCCTAACTTCCCCATTTATTCCATTCTCTGTTTTGACACCAACCCTCTTCAAAATTGTTTGTCTCTGATTACCCCCTCCTTCAATTTGCTCTCCCTTCCATCATCCATACCCCTTTTCCCTCCCCACTACTTTTCCACAGGATTTTAATACCCAAATGAGTATATACATTATTCCTTCCTTAAACCACATCGAATGAGAGTAAGATTCATTCATTAACTCTCACCTCCTCTCACATACATTTATAACGAGAAAAAAAAAAATCTGAGGTGGTACATATATTATCTTTCCATGTAGGAATGTAAACGGTTCAACTTTAATAAAACCTGTATGATTTCTCTTTCCTGTTTACCTTTTCAAGCTTCTCTTAATTTTTATATTTGAAACTCAAATTTTTATCTTCAGCTCCAGTTTTTTATCAAAAATTCTTGGAAGCCATCTATTTCATAGAAGTTCCAGTTTTGCCCTATAGTATTATACTCAGCATGACTGGCTAGGTGAATATTGGTTTTAATCCTAATTCCTTTGCCTTCCAGAATGTTATATTACAAGACCTTTGATCCTTTAATGTAGAAACTGCTGTATTGTGTATTTTCCTGATTTTTTCCACAATACTTGAATTATTTATTTCTGCCTGCTTATAATACTTTCTCCTTGACCTGGGAATTCTGTAATTTGCCTGAAATATTCTTAGGAGTATTTCTTTTGGGATCTCTTTCAAAAAATCATCATTGGATACTTTCAATTTCGACAACTTTCTTTTATAAAATATGAGGGCAGTTTTCCTTGATAATTACTTGAAAGGAGATGTCTGGGTTATTTTTTAACGTATCTTTCCAGTAGTTCAATAATTTTAAAATTATACCTCTTGAAAGTGTTTTCCAGGTCAGTAGTTTGTTTATTAGTTTTATGATAAGATATTTCACATTTTTTCCCAATTTTTGGTTGTTTTTAAGTGTTATTATTTGTTTTCACTACAATCACTTCCACAAGTCATATATATATATATATATATATATATACGTATATATATATATACATACATATATATACGTATATATATATATGTATACATATGTATACATATATATATATACATATATATATATATATAGTGCATATGTGATCTTTTCTCATTTTTATGATTTTTTTCGCATACAACTCTAGGAGCAATACTGCTGTGTCAAAGGGTAAGCACGTTTTTGTAGCCTTTCAGAAATAGCTCCTAATTGCTGTCCAGAATGTTTGGATCCACTCACAGCTCCACCAACAATGAATTAGTGTTCCAACTCTACCACATCTATTCCAACATTTATAGTGTTCCTGTACTGTCATGTTAGCCATGTGTGATGTGGTACCTCAGAGTTGTTCTGATTTGCATCTTTATAATTGATAGTGATTGAGAAGTTTTTTTTTTCATATTAATATAGAGAGCTTTAATTTCTTCCTCTGAAAACTGCTTGTTCATATACTTTGATGATTTGTCAATCGGAGAATGACTTGTATTCTTGTACATATGACTCAATTCTCTATATATTTTAAAAAGGAGGCCTATATCACAGACACTAGTTACAAAAATTCTTTCCCAGTTTTCTGCTTCCCTCCAAATCTTGGTTATATTGGGTTTGTTTGTGCAAATACTTTTCAATTTAATGTATCAAAATTATCCATTTTGCATTTCATAATTTTCTCTATCTCTTGTTTGGTCATAAATTTTTCCATTCTCTATAAATTTGAGAAATACACTGTTCCTTGCTCCGCCAATTTGTTTAGAGTATCAATCTTTATAACTGGATCAAGTATTTATTTGGACTTTATTCTTTTGTATGGTGTCAGGCATTGGTCTATGCCCATTTTCTGCCAAAGTTTTCCCAGCACTTTTTGTCAAACTTTTAGTTCTTACCCCAGAATCTGGGGTCCTTGGGTTTATCAAACAGCAGATCACTATATTCATTGACTACTGTGTCTTGTGTTCCTAACCTATTCCACTGATCTACTACTCTGTTTTTTAGGCAGTACCAAAATGTATTGATTATTGCTGCTTTAAAATACAATTCGAAATCTGGTAGGCTTGGCTACCTTCCCTAGCATTTCTACTTATTAATTTCCTTGACATTCTTGACCTTTTTTCTCCAGATGAATTTTTATATTATTTTTTTTCTAATTTTAGAAAATATTTATTTGGTAGTTTGGTAAGGCACTGGATAAGTAAATTAATTTAGGTAGAATTCTCATTTTTACTATATTAGCTCGGCCTACTCAGGAGCATTTGATGTTTTTCCACTTACTTACATCTGACTTTATTTGTGTGGAAAGTTTTTGTAATTTTATTCATATAGTCCTTGGATTTGTTTTGACAGGTAGACTCCCAGATATTTTATAGTGTCTATTGTAACTTTCAATGGGATTTATCTTTCTATCTCTTACTGTTGGACCTCATTAGTAATATCCAAAAATGCAGATGATTTTTATGGGTGTATTTTGTAACTTGCAACTTTGCCCAAATTGTTTATTATTTCAAAATATATTTTTACTTGATTCTCTCAGATTGTCTAAGTGTATCATCATATCATCTGCAAAGAATGATAGCTTAATTTCATCTTTACCTATTCTAATTTCTTTTTCTTCTCCCATTGTTAACATTCCCTGTACCATACTTAACATGACTTGTGATAATGGACTTCCCTGTTTCATCCCTGATCTTATTTGAAATGTATCCAGCTTATCCCCATGGCATATAATGCTTGCTGATGATATTAGGTAGATATCTTTTATTATTGGATAGAAAGCTCCGTTCATTTCCATGCTCTCCAGGGTTTTCAACTGGAATCAGTGTTGTATTTTGTCAAAAGATTTTGTGCGTCTTTTGAGATAATCATATATGTGTTACTTTCCTTGTTGGTATGATCAATAATACTCATAATTTTCCTAATATTGAACAAGCCTAGCATTCCTGGTATAAATCCCACCTGATCATAATGCACTATTCTTGTGATAAGTTGCTGTATTCATTTTGCTAATACTTATTCAAAATTTTTGCATCTTATGATCGTTAGAGAAATTGGTCTTTAAGTTTCTTTCTCTTTTTTGATTCTTACAGGTTTAGGTGTCAAAAAAGAATTTGGTAGCACTCCTTCTTCACCAGTTTTTCCAGATAGTCAATATACTACTGGAATAAACTGTTATTCAAACGTTTGAAAATATTCACTTGAAAATCCATCGTTCCTGGAAAATTTTTGCTAGGGAGTACATTGACGCCATTTTCAATTTCTTTTCCTGAGGTGATATTATTTAAATATTAAGCTACCTCTTCTGTTAATCTAGGCAACCTATATATCTTTTAAATATTCATCCATCTTACTTAGATTGTGAAATTTATAGGCACACATTTGGGCAAAGTCATTTCTAATTATTTTTTTATTTTCCTCTTCGTTGGAAGTGAGGTCACCCTTTTCATTTTTAATATTGATAATGTGGTTTTCTTCTTTCTTTTTCTTTAAACAAATTGACCACAGGTTTATCAATTTTGTTGCTTATTTTCATAAAGCCAACTCGTAGATTTATTCATTAGTTCAACAGTTTTCTTAATTTCAATTTTATTAATGTTTCCTTTGGTTTTCAGTATTTGTAATTTGCATTTACTTGGAGATTTTAAATTTGTTCTTTTTCTAGCTTTTTCAATTGCATGACCAATTAATTGATCTTCTCTTTCTATACTTTATTTGTGTAGGCATTCAATGATATAAAACTTTCCCTAAAAACTGCTTTTGCAGCATCCCACAGGTTTTGTTATATGGTCTCGTTATTGTCATTCTCTTGAATGAAGTTATTGATTGTTTCTATGATTTGTTGTTTATCTCACTCAATCTTTAGGATTGGATTATTTAATTTCCAATTTATTTTTGGCCTATTTTTCCATAGCCTTTTTTACATATCAATTTTATTGCATTATTATCTGAGAAGGATACATTGATTATCTCTGCCTTTCTGCACTGAACTGAATTTAATATTTAAACTGAACAGGTTTATATGCCCTAGTACATGGTCATTTTTTGTATGTGTACCACTGAAAAAATGGTATATACCTTTATATCCCAATTCACTTTTCTCCAGAGATCTAGCTTACCTCCTTTATCCATAGTTATATTCACCTCCTTAACTTCTTTTTGGTTTATTTTGATGTTAGATGCATTAAGTTCAGAGAGGTGAAGTTTGAGGTCCCCAAGGAGCACAGTTTTGCTTTCTATTTCTTCCTTTAACTCCCTTAATTTTCTCTCTAAGAATTTAGATGTTATACCACTTGGTGCATACATGTTTAGTAATGATGCTGCTTCATTGTCTATGGTACATTTTAGCCAAATATATTTTCCTTCCTTATCTGTTTCAGTTTGTTCCATTTCTGCTTTTATTTTGTCTGAGATAAGATTTGTTACCTCTGCTTTTGTTATACCAGCTGAAGCATAATATATTCTGCTGCAACATTTTTCCTTTATGCTGTAAGTACATCCCTGTTTCCAATGTATTTCTTGTAAGCGACATATTTTGGAATTTTGACTTTCAATCCAATCTGCTATCTACTTCTATTTTATGGGAGAGTTCATCCCATTCATATTCACAGTTATAATTCCTACCTATGTCTTTCTCTCCAAACTATTTCCTCACATTTACTCTTTTAGTTCTCCCTTCTCCCTTCCACTCCACATTAGAGTTTTATTTTTTTACTACTACCTCTCATTCTTCCCTTCCTTCCATCAGTACCCCTCCCCTTATTTCCCCTTTTCCCTTACTACTTCTTCCCTCCCTTTTAACCTCCCTCCCTTTTCCTTGCTCTTTCCTCTCCTACTGTCTAGGACAAATTAGATATCTATACTTAACTGACTTTGTTGTTCACTCCTTGGACCATATCAGATGAGAGTAAATCTGAAACAGGGCTTATCTCCCTCCCCTCTTTCCCTCTACTTTTGTGCCTCTTCCTGTGGTGTAATTTAAGTTTTTCTCCCTCCTCCTTTTCACACCTTCTATTACAATCTCTTCTTACCTTTGAATCACGTTTTTTTTCATCATCATGTCATTTGCTTCATACCTACTCCCTCTATCTATGTATATCGCTTTAGAATATCATAATACACAGTTCTCAAGATTAACAAATATCATCTTTCCTTTTAAGGATGTAAACAGTTTCCCCAAATTGAATAACAAGTTTTTTCCCTGTTTTTCTTTTTATGCCTCTCTTGAGGTTTATTTGAAGATCAGATTTTCTATTGAGTTTTGGCCTTTTCATCAGGAAGGTGTGGAAATTCCTTATTTCATTGAATGTCCATCTCCTTGCCCCAAATATTATGATCATTTATGCTCTGTAATTGATCATTTGTTGTAGCCCAAGCCTGCCTTAAGTAATATCATAATCCAGTCCCTCCAGTCTTTTAATGTAGAAGCTGCAAAATCTTGTGTTATCCTGACCACAGTTCCTGGATATTTGAATTGTTTCTTTCTGGTTGCTTGCAGTGTTTTCTCCTTAACTTGATAGTTCTCAAATTTGGGAACAATATTCCTTGGTGTTTTCAGTTTGTGATCTGTTTCAGAAGGTTACTGGTGTACTCTTTTCATGACTATTCTGCCCTCTGAGGCTTACCGGGTGGTGAGTTGCCTGGTGTGCCAAAGCAGAGGTCAGGTGAAGTCTTTATGAGTTTCCCTGGAGTTACTCTGGATCTCTCTACATAAGATGTGGGGGAGTGGTGGTCTGGCCACAGGAGTTCTCTCCTGTGCTAGAACTCAGGCAGGCTCAGCAGTTGGTAAACCCCAGTCTGCGCTAGTGTCTTCCTGATTCCCCTGGCTGAGATAAGGCAGCCTGGTGGCATTTTCAGCACCACCCTCCTGCAGTTCAAGATCTGCTCCTGGTTCTCTTAGTTGGAATTGTCTGGGATAGCTCAAGTCCTTTACTGGTCCCCTTCAGCCAGACCAACGGGGAAACCTCTTTGCATTTTTCCTGTTCTCTTTAGCTAAGAGACTGTTTACCCCTCAGCTAATCCCTCTATTCCAGGATTTTTCAAAGGGAAATATTCTCTGAGTTTTTCAAGATTAACAGGGGGAAGGGAACAACACTTACACATCACTCAGCCATCCTGGCTCACAGAAATTCAAGTAGGTCTTTTTGGGTCTGTTTTATAATTTCACCATTTCCTGAGTTCTCATAAAGTCATCAGTCTTCATTTACTCCATTCTAATTTTTAAGAAATTGTTTTCTTCAGTGAGCCTTTGGAACTCCTTTTCCATTCTGTCAACACTTCTTTTGTGGGCATTATTCTCCTCATTGACTTTTTCTACTTTTTTACCATTTGGGTTACTCTATATTTAAGGTGCTATTTTCTTCAACATTTCTTTGCATCTCCTTTAGGAAGCTGTTGACTCATTTTTCGCGATTCTCTTGCAGCAGTCTCATTTCTTTTCCTAATTTTTCATCTACTTCTATTATTTGATTTTCATAATGCTTTTTGAGCTCTTCCATGACCTGTGACTAATTCATAGTTTTCTTTGACGCTTTTGATGTAGGAACTTTGAGTTTATTGTCTTCTAATTATATGTTTTGATCTTTCTTATCACCAGATTGTATGTTTTGATTTTCCTTATTGCAGAAGTCAAATTATATAGTTTGATTTTTCCCTGCTTTTTGCTCATTTTTCCAATCAATTACTTGACATTTAAGTTCTTTATAAAGGTAGGTCTCTGCTTCTAGTGGGAGGAGTGGTAGTGTACTGCTCCAAGCTTCAGAGATTTTCTGTAGCTTTTTTCAGAGACACTTCTAGGTTACTGTAATTTTTTAGCTCTTCCAAGGTTGTATGATAAAAAGAGAGTTGCTTACTCCTCTCCTGGCTTGTGTTCTCATCTGTGAGTGACCTCAGCACTCTTTTCTGCCTTGGAACTGTAAGGAGGATTCCTTTTTCACCACTGCCACAAGCTATACCATGCCATCACTCCTCCTCAATCCAGGATTGCCACCCAAGAGAATGACTCACATCCAAACAAGATAAAGCAAGGGAATCCTGCATCAGCAATCGCAAAGAGATCCTTGAAATCCCACTCTGATCAGAAGCTTGATCCTTCTACCATCAATGGGTTGAGAGCTCTGGAAACAGCTGTTGCAGCTGCCCACCTCTGCCTCCCAGGTGCCAGAGGTGGGCAAACTTCCTTCCTTACACAAGCTTTTCCTAACTGACCTTCCAATTTGTACTTGATGCTTTGGGGTTGATAAATCTGTAAACATCCACAGTTGTAAATGATTCAGTGCCCTGAGACACTGCCTGTCTGTGCAGGTATAGCCAAATCTGGACTGTGCTCCTCTGCCAACCCTGTGCAACCAACCTTTCCTGTCTATCTTACAGATTGTCTAGGGCTGGAGACTTGTTTCACTCTTTTATTTTGTGGGTTTTGGGTCTCTAGAAAATTTTTATAGTCATTCTTTACAGGTATTTGGAAGGATGTGGGGGAGACTCCAGGAAGTTTTTTTTACTTTTTTCTGCCATCTTGGCTCTACCCTTTACTTTATTATTTTAAATACAAAGAATATTTTACTTCCAATGAAAACAGAAGCAAAATAAATGTTGAGTAGTTCGATTCTCTCAGATGTGCCCATTGTCACCATACTATGTTCTCTAAGCAGCAGTCTTCTTTGATTTTCCACTTCTTCATTGTCTTCATTGTTCTCAACGTTCATTGAAAAATACAGGTCAATCTTCGTTTTAGCCACCTGACTCTTTTTTTCCCTTGAGGCAGTGGTGTTAAGTGATTTGCCATTAAGTTCTTAATGTCAGATTTGAACTCAGATGCTCCTGATTCTAGGGCTGGTGCTCTATCCGGTACATAACCTACCTGTCCTACCCTGACTCTACTCTTCCAATAGAAGCTACTCTACTCATCCTCATCTACTTGCTTTAGATTCACTACTTTATATCAACCTCTGTAATCTTAGTTCATTGATTTTATTACTCATAAAAAAATTAAAGAGTCCTTTTCTTTCTTACTCACTAGAATAAATTCTACTAGTTGCTTTATAGAACTTCTATCTGCCTTAAGCCATTTTTGATTTTGCAAAACCAAAGTGAATTAGGTTGTGTACAGCCTACACTATATTACCTGCTCTACCAAAATCTAGGGTGCAAACCAGTCTCCCATCACTTTCTCTGTGTGATGAGAGGTCACTTTGCCATTGTAATGAACTAGCTATATTCAAATGCTGTGATTATCAATTTCTATCTTTCTCAATGTTATTCAATCTTCCTAAATTTTAATTTTATCACCTGTGAAATGGAGGTACCATTACTTTCACTGCTAAATTCACAGTGCTTCTTGGATGGAGGTGCTTTCTCCAAATCACAAAGAACTAAATAATTGTATATTTATATGAGATGTTATGAATTTGTGGGGTCTGTCTTTTTTTCTTGTGAGAAAACTTATAGCACTTCAATTTGGACTAGCTAATGCATGATAGAATATGATTTTAAAGAGATCTAAAAGATTATATGGCTCAAACTGTTCCCTTTCAGGTGAGGAAAATTAGCTTCGGACAAAAGAAAAAGCTTTGCTGGAATCTGATACAAAGTATTCTGATTCCAAATGCTTTGTTCTTTCTACCTTACCCCAATTAGAGTCTGTCCCACTTAAGGAGTTATGTTTTTTTTCTATTAATTTTCTTCTTGAATTTAATTTAACAACATTTATTAAGCAATTATTATTTTCAAAGCACTTTGAAGTAAACTCTAGACATATGGATATAAAATTAAAAACAAAAAATCCTAAGCTCCAGGACCTAACATTCTACTCCTAAAACACATCATAATAAAAGCAAATGCAGATAATTAAATATAAAGTAATATAAATAAATTTTAAGATAGAGAGAATGACATTCAAGAGAAGTGAATTAAAAAGTCTTTATGTCAAAAGTAGTAGTCAATCTAAATTTAAAGAATGCCATGGATTTCAAGTGAGAACATAGTGAATTTGATCCATGGGGAAGGCACAACCCATGCAAAGGTACAGAGGCCAGAATCCCATGTGTGGGCAATATTTAGTAGAATATTTCTGCCCGAAATACTTCTAATATTTCTTGTAAGGATTTATTGAGGTAACATGTAAAGTACTCTGAAAATTCTGCTGTCAAAATGTCACATATTTTTGGAATATTTTTAAATTATGTCTTCATAGATTTGTTCTACTTCATAGATACCTCTAATGCCTCAAATTCTTTATAGTAACCATTTGCTAGCTACTCTCTCAAATACCATACTTAGTTTTGGAAGGATCATTTACTGACACACTAGAAATACTCCAACAGAGTCAGTAAAATTCTCTCTCCTAATTAAAAGTTTCTCATCGTCTTTTATGGACACTTTTTTTTGTTTAAAAAAAACACGGACATTGAGTCTTTTGCATTTCATCAATGGTGACCTTTGTCATTGCACTTTTTATCTCAGAAAAAGGAAAAATAACATCTATCTTTCTTGAATTCTATTTAATTAAATTAACATGATCCTTCAGGGGATAAAATACTTCTATTTTGCTAAAATTAAACTTTCAATTGCTTGTCCTTTCCCACATCTTTTTTCTTTATTGATTTTATGTTCATGGTATAGAGTATCCCCTCTTTCAATTCAAAAGGAAAATAAACAGCTTTGTACAGTACAATTTTTCCCATAGAGAAACACATGATTCTTTAATCTAGAAATCCTTACATTAGGTTCAGGTTTTTCCTGTTGATAGGTGAGAAAAATGTGGTACTGATGGATTATGAGAAGATATGGAACACCAACAAAATTACATTTCTACCTACTATTTTGGGCCAAATCAAGTCCAACAATATCCTAGCTTAGGGCTGTATTACTTTTTCCCCTCAGAACTCTATTACTTGCCTAGATGAGAATTGACTTTGAAGGGCAGAGAGCTGCATAAAGTAAAGGATTCTTGATATCCTTTAGCATTTTTTGTTTATTGCTTGGTCTAGAGAAAGAATTTTTCTTGTAAGCTGGTAAAACGATATGTGCCTGTGTCTTCATAAATGTCAATTTTTTAGGGTGCTTTGCATAAAGTGCACAGTAAGTATGTTACAAAGAAAATATCAGATGAACTTTTCTCTTTTTCTGTTTTGCTAAGCAGTAATCCATGGCATTGATTGATGCATCTTTTAAAACTCAAGAACAATCTTTGTTATCTTATTTATGAATATGTATGAAGAATGGGTATTAGTTACAGTGCTATCAAGCAATGGCGTAGGACTGAAATGCAGTCATTATTTTGTTTGTGGACAGGTATGCTTGGACCAAAATAAATTAAGGTGTTTCCACTTGAAGGTATTTATTCAAGTACTGAAAATTTTTTGTGATTTTATAAGAAAAAACATCTTATCGTGCAGCCTACAGCTCATGTACACTCATTCTGTGCCACCCTTACCCATATACTCCAAGAAATTAAGCACAGAAACTCTACCCGACTTGTGGTCAACCTCATACCTTCCTCAGTTTCTCCTGATATCATAAGAATGTCAGTGGATCATGTTGGCTGGTTTAGTTGTCCCATGTTGTCATTTTTCTCGAAGTCTATTTTCCATTACTCTTATTTTTTTCCTTTGAAGCCATCTTCTATGACAATCCTCTTTTCAAGTTCCTTATATGTTAAGTATTATAGAAAACTCACATCTACAAAGTGGCTCTCAATTATGTTCTGAGCAATCTTCATTTTCAATTCTTTGGAAACTGTAGTGTTCTCTGATGTAGAATATTGGCCTTTAAAAGACAGGCCTTTATTTCAAAGAAAAGATTATGGCCATTCAATTTATTTTTAAATGCCTATACTCAATATCCTATCTATTTATTATTAAAATATAAAAGGTAAAAAAGTATATTAGGTAAAATAATACATATTTTTTAATCCTCTGACCTTATTCTCAAGTTATGAGTTGTTTCTAGAGTCACTGTCACAGCTTTGCCTAGGGTGCTGAAATTTAGTGGACATTGTTATTAAGACTTGTAGTCCTACAGAAACAACCAGATTTAATATTTGATTATAAAGAAAAATTAATAGCTGATTATAAGTAATAATGTTTGTTCTTTGTCTTCATCCTCACTCTACTGTTTCCTAGTGTTTCTGTCATTGCTTAGCTGCTTAATTGAATTGAAGATGTATTTTGTATCCCTTGATTAAGTTTCTGCTGAGAGACTACAAAAGTAGCAATGGTAGAAGGATATTTAAATTTAATTATACATGTGCATTTGTCCGTGTAACACATATGTATACACACACACACACACACACACACATATATATATATGTGTGTGTATGATTCTGTATATGGATAGATATCTATCTGTCCCCTAAACTTAGCTGAGAAAAATTTAAACAATATATTGCATCCATACTTCATTTACATGAATTTTTGTAGTAGTATTTCATTTATGCTGAAGGAGCAAAATGTCATGTTACTCTGAAAAGTGATGGGCTGTCTCCTCTATTAAATCAAGCTTTCTTCACCATGATAAGCCATAAGCTCTTCTGAGAATAAAGGCAAAAGCTATAGCAAACTTTGAAGGTGCCATCAACAAAAAGTTTTTGAGCATTAATTCAAAGGAATAAACTTTTAGTAATAAGCAAAAGGATAGGTAAGTTGTTTTGCTTTCATATTTGAGCCTTTACACATGGCTGAAACAAAAAGGAGCTAATACATTCCTTCCATATTTATGTATGTGTACATATGTGTGTGTACACACACACACACACACACACACACACATACATGCCCACACACACACACTTCAGAAAAAGTTCTTGAATTAACATTCTGGGAGATGACTTTTAAAGGAAATCTTGATCTACATATGATTTATTTCTTTTGCTACCAACCTACCACAGGAGGCTTTGAGAATACAACCATTCAAACCCAAATATAGTAGCCATCAGTTTATACTGCATATCCACAATATAATTTCAGGGACAATATTCAGACCAAATTCAATAAAGATGACAAATTTAATGGGAAAAAATACCACTGTGGATATTGTTTGAGGTCAAGAAGAATATATTAAACAAAAATACACTGTCTATTCATGAATCCATTTTCTCTTGATTATCTCCAGTTAATCCTGTAAATATCATGATCATACACAGTTGTTTCATAGTATCTCCCCTTTTAGACTATAAGCTTTTTGAAAACAGGAACTGCCCTTAGCCATTGCTTTTTATCTCCATTTCTTAATATTGTTCTTGGTACATAGTGGTTCTTAATAAAAGTTTATTCACTGACTTATGTTTTTGGTTTTACATAGGATATTAATATCATGTAGTTAGAGCAGGAGAGACTGTGGAGGTTATACAATCCAACTACCTCATTTTTCAAATATGGAAGCTGAGCCTCAAATGTTTCTTTTGAAACCGTGACCATTTGGGTAGTAACAGAGGCAGTTTCACACCCTGGTCCTTTGCCTCAACATTATGCTTTACCTCAAAGGAATATGATTAAGAAACACTTAAAGGCAAATAAGCAAAAACAAAAAGCCACACTTATATGTCCAAGTAATCTCCATTAAGAACTCTGCTATACAAAGAATAGCACACTGATAATACTTTGACCTCAGTTAAGCCCCTAACCAGCATCTATTATTTATGTAGGGATATAAAATGTTGGAGCTACATAATGGAAAACTGTAAATGAGTCAATACACTTGACACTCAGACTCTCAGGCACCAGGTTAATGTCACAGAAGCAAACTGGTCAACATCCAGGGCAAGAAGCCAGATGGAGTCTCTCAGCTACTCTCCCTGAAAGAAGGAAGCTCAGAGATGAAGAAAGATGGATCAGTTTCAGGTGGTTGTAAGAATATAATTCATATTGGAATTGTAATGTGGCACCTGGGGTTTATTTTGAATGGATTAGACTTAAGGGACTACATCACACCATTCCTAGCAACTGGCAGCAGTTAAAAATGTAGGAGAAAATCCACTAAAAGATTATAAAAGATGAAAAATGCTCATGTGAGATCTATCATAATAATACCTGCTACCTAGTTCAGATATGAAATAATACTTGTAGGAGATGCACACACAGAAAATTTCCTTTTTAATTGATGTTGACAGTACTAAGGCTATTTTATGCATTTTAAAAGACTAAAAGAGTTATCTTTGATGTCAGTACATTCAGACCAATGACACAATAACATTAATTTCAGTGGAATATCATTCATAATTGAAATCCCAATGCAAGAGTATTAAATGATGACTTATTCTGCCTATATAGGCTGAAATCAGAACCTATTCATGAGACAAGATGCCCACATATTACCATTTTGTTTACTTATTTATTTGTAGTATTAAAATCAGAAGAAAAGAACCAACTTAATGCAATTCTGAGAAAGCTAGCCTTGGAGTCAAAAGTACTTGGGTTTAAACATTAATTTTGACATAATTAAGCTTAGTAACAATGGACTAAAATCACTTAACCTTTCCATGGTCCAGGAAAAGCTCTAAGACTGTAATTTTCCAGTTATGTGAAAATATTTATTGATGGAGATAAGTATATACCCTGGGAAATCCCTACACAAAGAGAAATAATATCATGAGGAAATATCTATTCCAATTATAAAGTCTTACATAATTTCCCCACATGATTTCATTTATTATTTCTTTTAAATGCTTTGAGAAGAATTTATTTATAAAAGTAGATTTTTCATCAATTAGTTTCTTTTATTTTTCTTGGATTATTTTATTTTTTTAAATTATTTTATTTGTTTTTAGTTTCCTATGATCACTTCTATATATCTTAGATTTTTTCCCTCCTTCCCCCTAATCACCATCTCCCTCCTCCCTCATTCTCTGAGATGGTGTATGATCTTATATAGATTTTACACATATATTCTTATTAAATATATTTTCACCTTAGTCATGTTTCATAGAAAAATTGAAATGAATGGATGAAACCATAGAACATAACAAAACATAACAAAAGAGAAAATAGTCTGCTTCATTCTACAATCCAGTTTTATAGTTTTTTCACTAAATGTGGAAGGCATTTTGCCTCAAGAGTGAGGAATTGTTTAGGTCCTTGCATTGCTGCGAAGGGCTAAATATATCATAAAAATTCCTCACACTCTGTGCTGTGTAAAAAGTTCTCCTGGATCTGCTCCTTTCACTTAGTATCAGTTCATAATTCCTTCTAAGCCTCTCTGAAGTCTTCCTGTTCATCATTTCTTATAGCACAATAGTATTCCATTACATTCATCTACCACAAGTTGTTCAGCCATTTCCCAATTGATGACCATCCCCTCCATTTACAGTTCTTGGCCCAAACAAAAAGAGTTGCTATAAATATTTTTTACATCTAAAATGGATGAATCAGCTTACAGATCCACTAAAACTGAATTAGTGTTCCAGCTTTCTCACATCTTCTCCAATGTTTATCATGTTCCCATTTTATTATGTTAATCAATCTGATAGGTGTAATGTGGAACCTCAGAGGTACTTTGATTTGCATTGATCTAGTTAATAGTAATTTAGAGCATTTTTTTTTTCAGATGATTATAGATAGCTTTAATCCTTCCTCTGAAAACTGCCTGCTCATATTGATTAGGGAATAACTTGAATTCTTGTACATTTGACTCAGTTCTCTATACATTTTAGAAAGGAGGCCTATATCAGAGACACTAGCTGCAAAAATTCTTTCCCATTTTTCTGCTTCCCTTCTAATCTTTGTGCAAATATGTTTCAATTTAAGAAAATCAAAATTATCCATTTTGCACTTCATAATGATCTGTATCTTTTGTTCGGTAATAAATTTCTCCATTCTCCATAAAACTGACAAATATACTATTCCTTTCTCCACTAATTTGTTTAGCATATCAGTCTTCATGCCTGGGTCATCTATCCATTTGGAATTTATTCTTGGGTACAGTATCAGGCATTGGCATAGGCCCAGTTTCTGCCACGCTGTTATCCAGTTTTTCCAGCAACTTTTGACAAACAATGAGTGACTCTCCCAGAAGCTGGGGTCCTTAGATTTATCAAACAGTGCATTGTTGTATTCATTGACTACTATGTCTTGAGTACCTAACATATTCTACTTGTCTACCCCTCTAGTTCTTAGCCAATACCAACAAGTGGTTTCGATAATTGCTGCTTTACTCCTTCCCTAGCATTTCTTTTCATTAGTTCCTTGATATTCTGTACCTCTTGTTCTCCCAGATGAATTTTGATATTAATTTCTCTAGTGTTAGGAAATAATTATCTAGTAGTTTGATTGATTTGGCACTGAAAACGTGAATTAGTTTAGGTAAAATTGTTATTTTTGTTATATTAGCTTGGCCGACTCAGGAACATTTGATGTTTTTCCACTTAAATAAATCTGACTTTATTTGTGTCAAAAATGTTTTGAAATTATGTTCATATAGTTCCTGAGGTTTTTTGGTTTTTTGTGATAGTTAGAATCCCAGATATTTTATAGTGTCTACTGCAGCTTTAAATGGGATTTCTATTTCATCTCTTTGCTGTTGGACTTTGGTACATATATATAGAAATGCAGATTTATGTGAATATTTTGTTACCTGTAACTTCGTCAAAGTTATTTATTATTAGAAGTAGTTTTTTGTTTTTTGTTTTTTTTTTTAACTTCATTCTCTGGGATTCTCTAAGTATATCATCATATCATTTGCAAAGAGTGATAAATTAAATTCTTCCCTGCCTGTTTTAATTCCTCAGATTTATTTTTCTTCTCTTATTACTACAGCTAGCATCTCTCGCACCATATTCAACAACAGTGATGAGAATGGACATTCTTGTTTCACCCCTGATCTTATTTGAAATGCATCTAGCTTATCCCCATTGCCTATAATGTTTGTTGATGGTTTTGGGTGGATACTGCTTATTAGCTTATGGAAACTTCCGTTTATTACTATGCTCTCCAGGGTTGTCAGTAGGAATGGGAGTTGAATTTGTCAAAAGTTTTTTTTCTGCATCCATTGAGAAAATCATGTGATTTCTGTTAGTTTTGTTGCTGATGTGACCGATAATGTTGATAGTTTTCCTAATATTGAACCAACCCTGCATTCCTGGTATAAATCTTACCTGATCATAATGTATTATTCTCGGTATAAGTTGCTGTGTTCTTTTTGCTAACATCTTTTAAAAAAATTTTTGCATCGATATTCCTTAGAGAAATTGGTGTACAATTTTCTTTCTCTGTTTTTTTTCCTCCTGATTTAGGTATCAGAACCATATTTGCATCATAAAAAGAATTTGGTAGGTCTTCTACTTCATCAGTTTGCCAAAATGTCTATAGAGTATTGCAATTAATCATTCTTTCAACTTTGATTTAATTCACTTGTAAAACCATCTGGCCCTGGAGATTTTTTCATAGGGAGTTCATGGATGGTGTCTTCAATTCCTTTTTCTGACATAAGAGTTTTTAAGTATTACACTTCGTGTTATATTAATCTGGGCAATTTACACACACATATATACATACATACACACATATATGTATATATATACATACAAACACATTATATTTATATATGTATACATGTATATGTATTAAATATTCATCTACCTCATTTAGATTGTCAAATTTATGGGCTTACAGTTGGGCAAAGTAATTTCTAATTATTGCTTTAATTTCCGCCTTGTTGGAGATGAGTTTACCCTTTTAATTTTTGATAGTGGTAATTTGGTTTTCTTCTTTCTTCTTCTTTAATCAAATTGAACTAAGGATTATCAATTTTATTGTTTTTTTCATAAACCAACCCTTAGTTTTATTTATTAGTTCAATAATTTTCTTAATTTCACTTTTATTAATCTTTCCTTTGACTTTCAGTATTTTTAATTTGGTATTCACTTGGGAATTTTCAATTTGTTCTTTTTCTAGCTTTTTCAGATGCACGCCAGATTCATTGATCTCCTCTTTCTGTATTTTATTCATTTAGGCGATCAATGATATAAACTTACCCTAATAACTGCTTTTACAGTATCCCATACAGATTGGTAAGTTGTCTTATTATTGTTTTTCTCTTGAATAAAGTTGTTGATGGTTTCTGTGATTTGTTGTTTTACCCACTCATTCTTTAGGATTAGATTATTTAGTTTGCAATTAATTTTTGGATTATCTTTCCATGGTCTTTTATGGCATATATTTTTTATTTCATTGTGGTGTGGGAAGGATGCATTGGCTATCTCTGCCTTTCTGCATTGAATTGTGATGTTTGTATGCCCTAGTACATGTTTGATTTTTGTATATGTGCCATGCACCACTGAGAAAAAGATATATTCCTTTCTATGCCCATTCAATTTCCTCCAGAAATCTATTCTCTCTACCTTATCCACAGTTTTATTTACCTCCTTAAATCCTTCATTGCTTATTTTGAGGTTAGATTTATGAAGTCCAGAAAGGGGGAGACTGAGGTTCTCCAATAGTACAGTTTTGCTGTCTATTTCTTTCTTTAACTCCCTTAACTTTTCCTCTAAAAATTTGAATGCCATACCACTTGGAGTATCTTTAATAATGAAATTGTTTCATTATCTGTGGTGGCTTATAGCACATATAGTTTCTTTCCTTATCTCTTTTGATTAGATAGTTTTTTTGTTTTGTTTTGTCTCTCCAGCACTTTGTATAGACAATTTTAAGTGACAGAGTAGCAACAAGGATCAAAGAGAAGCCAAGAGGAGAATGTTTTTTTTTAATATTTTTTGTATGTTTTATACTTTTTTAATGTTTTTATGCGATTTTTCTCCATTTGTCCAACTGGGCAAAATGCCAGTAGTTCACCGTTCAAGAAAGCAGAAGGAAAAAATAGAAAAGGAATTATGTACTGAGAACATGCAAATTCAGATAGACAGTTCAATCAATTTTAACATTAGAAAAGATTTGTAAAGATCATTTTCTAAAAGTATTTTTGACTCTCTCAACCTGCTTACATTTATTACATACTCCATCATATTTTTCCTCACTCCCACCTTAATCTTTATTATTATTATTATTACTTGGAAAAACCTGTTTCTACAGGAAGATCTTTTTTTTTTCTGCTGATAAATCTGAAATTTAATATTCGTTACACTAGGTATATCTCTTAACTCCTTTGCCTCAATTTCATCTTCAAAAAAGTAGAGAGTAGATTTGTTCACAATGAGATCTTTTCTAGTTGATCTCTTATACCATTGCCTATGATTAAAAACACAACATGGTTTAACGACAGAAAGAAAGAGGGATAAAAATACAGAAAAAGAAAAAGTTTAGGAGAGACACTCAGAGAGAAACGTAAACCAAAATAACAGATTCAGAGACACGACACAGAGAAACCCAGAAAGAGAAATTTGTAGCTGTGGAAAAAACAAATTATTTTTCTCATAATAAAGTCAAAAGCCAAAATGCAAACCAGTGAAAAGTAAGACTGGTAAGTGAAAATGAAATATTCACTTTTTAAAAAATGCTTACATAAGTCCATATAAGCCCCATCTCTTTTTATTTATTAGCATGTAGCCCAAAGATCCCTGTTCTGTGAATGATTAACACAGAAAGGTGAAGATGCTTGTACGAGATAATGGAGTAATAAGTAGTAGAAATTGGATTCAGACATATTTCCAATCACCAAATTTCCTTCTACTAATAAATCTTATTTTTCTGTCATAATTGAACCACATACAGCTTTCATATTATCTGCGGGTTGTGTGGAAGAACTTTACTAAAAAGGTAATTCATCAGATGAAGCCCTGTAAAGTTTTATTATCTAACTATTCTTAGTTATATTTCTGAAATTAAAATAATTTTTGCATGAGTTAATAGATTGCATAAGTTTTGAAACCAATTTCCATGTTAAAGTAGATTTTCAACAGTTACTTTCTGAATGAAAAGACAGAATATATACTTTAAACAAATGTAAGTGGGTACAGAACTCTAATTATGTAAAAGCCACCATAGTTTTTAAACAATCAAATATAATTATATCATAATGGGTTTTTTGTTAGCTGAACTACTTTTCATATGAAGTATCAAGTGCAAAGCAACTATTATTCATCTACTATTAACTACCTAATATGGTTATAGAACATTTATATCTTAATTCCATGCACATAGTACAGTAAACTTGATTCTCCCTTTCATGTCCAAGGTATAAATAGTGCTGTTACTTATGCACTAGAATGAAAAAAAATCTGCCTTCCCTTTCACATATTTTCTCTTTCCAAAGGCAACTTTTGTCAAGATCAGGGAAGTCCATTGTTCGATTCAGGAAAGGGTTATTGTGCTTTTCCTGGATGGAGGGAAGCAATTTATTTTTTTAAAATTTATTTCCAGTTTTCAACATTAATTTCCCTAAAATTTTGAATTTCAAATTTTTCCTGTCTTTTTCCACTCCCCACCCTTGGACAATATGTATTTTGATTACCCTTTCCTCCAATGTGCCCTCTTGCCTTATCTCTTTCCCTTCTATTTTTCTGTAGTACAAGATAGATTTCTATATACCATTGCCCATATAGCTTATTTACTAGCTGCATGTAAAAACAATTTTTAACATTCATCATTAAAGCTTTGTGTTCCTCTTTCTCTCTTTTCCCATCCCCCCTACTGAGAAGGCAATCAATTTTATATAGGTTATACATGTGCTTTCTATGAATACACTTCTATAAATACTTCTATAATAGTCATGGGGTGAAAAACTAACTATCATTCCCTCTTTCCTGTCCCACCCACTACTTATTTATTCTCTCCTTTGGCCTGTTCCTCTACCAAAGTGTTTTCTTCCAATTACTCCTTCCCCCAATCTATCCTCCCTTCTGTTATGTCCCCTCTTATCTCCGTCCCCTCTGCTTTCCTGTACGGTAAGATTAACTTCCATATCCATTTGAGTGTGAATGTTATTGTCCCCTGAAGCCATGAAAGGAAGACTTACTTATTCCTTCTCACCTTCATCTTCTTCCCCTACATTGTAAAAGCTCTTTCATGCCTCTTTTATGTGAGATGATTTACTACATTATATTTTTCTCGTTCTTCTAGAACATTCTGCTCAATACTTAATTTGTACGTGTGTGTATGTATGTGTATATATATGTGTGCGTGTGTATGTGTGTGTGTATTTAGGTATATACACTTGCACATACACATATGTGGACATTCATACACACACATAGAACTAATCACAGCTTAGAAATTCCAATAGTCATCTATTTTATATATTAGTATTAGTAAATAATCCCCTGCAAAAAAAATAACGTACAAATATTTCTGGATGCATCAATTCTTTCACTGAAACTTTGTAGTATGTTGTATTTGTCAATTTGGAAGGTAGAAACCAGTAGAATGACTCAGATATCTGCTTATTTAATACTTTGATCAATTCTTTTCATAAAGTTGCAGGTGACACATTCCTCAAACTTAGAGATGACAAATTTTGGGGAAGGATAAACAAAATGTTGATCTGAAAGGTTCAAGAACAGTTGGCAAAATTTAATAATATTAAATTTATTAAGAATAAATTCCAAGAGTTGCCTTTAAGTTAAAAAAATCAATTTCACAAGTATGAATTAAAGGAGTAACATTAATATAGCAATCCTCTGGAAATAGTTGAGCTGGGGAAAGCCCAGGTAGAAGTGTATTGCAAGTATAATATGGAACAAAGAAGACAAGTGAAATGTCAGCTCCATTAAGAGAGTTATAGTTTTTGATACTACAGTGCTGAAAACTCCACCATAATTCAGTCATCTTTAGACCACGTTTGATAGTAGCACAGGGACCCATATTCTTAGAAGAAAATTGATAAATGTAAGGACATCCAGCGAAGACAAATGAATTTTAAAGAGTCTTACGTTCATGGCATATGAGGGTGGGTTGAAAGCATATGAGGGTTAGCCTAGGAAATAGATAAGTAGGGTTGAGATGGGATTTACCTCTTTTGAATAGTTTGAAGGGGTATAGTAGGGTAGATGAAGTAGAATGGCTCTTCCTGATCATCTGAAGAAAAATTGTGAAAAAGTAAATTTAGATGCCAGATAAAGGGAAAAAAATGAACTTTCTTATAATTAGAGCTGTAAAATTGAATGAGGAACCTCTGAAAACAGTGAGTTCCCCTTCAATTTGAAAATTCAAGCGACTAAATTATGAGCTTCTGTAAATAACTTTAATGTCTAGGATACTAAGGGTTTGATATTTGTTTATCACTTGATTGTGGAGTGTCTTTAGTTTCTAAATTCTCTGCATTAAGACTATAGGGAAGTAGAAAATGCATTAGTAATTATGTTATAGATGAAGACATAGAAACATAGTAAATTTAAACGACTTGCCCATGATCACATAGCTAGCCAGTATCAGAGCTGGGATTGTAACCCAGGCCAAACACAAGTTTAGCACACATTTCACTAAAGCACAGTACTCCCCATCTTTTTCTCGATTTAAATACTCTTCCCTACACAAGGACTATGTCTGGGTTTTCATTAACTAATGGATTACAAAATCTCATGGACAGGAGGAATGTCAGATACCACTAATCTAATCCTAACCTGGAATCCCTTCTACAGTATCTCAGATAAATTATCACCCAACTTCTTCTTAAATCTCTCCAGTGAAGAAAGGTCTTCCACTTTTATACAGTTCTGACTGAATAATTTCTCCTAAATTTCCTATCTGTACAAATGCCAACCAGAATTCCTAGTTCTCCTTCTGCATCAAAACAGAATAAATCACCAATGTGAGCTCCACACACCAACCATATGAAAACTTAAAGACAATTATCTTGCCTCCAAATATTTTATTTCTTCTACTGAAAACCCCAGGTAGCTTCAATATGGTTTGGTCTCCAGTTCCCTCAATATTCTGGTTGTCTCTTTTTAAAATTCTTACATGCTGTAAAATTTTGTTTTTTATATTTTTATTTAACTAGATTATAAGATCGTGGGAAAGTCAATATTTAATGTTTTTATAAAATCACAGAATCTAAGAATTAGAAGGTAAATTATAGATCAGCTAGTTAAAATTCTCTAAGGAGATTTTATGCAATAAATGTTCAATATCTATGAGTTGTTTTATTAGATATTTGAGATATCTGTGCCTATAAATATTGTAGTAAAATGGAAAAGAACTAGATTTGGAATCAGTACCTCAGTATAAATCTAGATTCTTTTATTCTTTAACCTGCTATTTATGTAAACTTTGACAATTCACTTTCCCTATCAGAATTTAACTTTCCACATTTGGAATGGGATGTACCCTAAATGGTCTTTAATATTCCTTAGAGTTCTGAAAGTAGCTAGAGGGTTCATTGAACAGAGCCCTGTTCTTAAACTCAGGAACACTTGAGCTCAAATCTGACCTCAGACACTTACTTGTTTTGTGATCCTAGACAAGTCAATTGTCCTCTGTTTGCCTTAATCGTCTATAGAAGAAAATGGAAAACTACTGTAGTGTCGTTGCCAAGAAAACTCCATGGACAGGATTAGCAACTGTGGACCACAAGGTGTTGAAAACTTAGGCATGACTGAATAAGTGATTAACATAAGTAGTTCTGAACTATGATAATGCTTTTAACCATAAAATCTAATGAAAAATTTCTCAATAATATGTGGAACAATCTGTATTTTTTCTCTTATTCATGGTTGTGGAGAGAAGTACTAGGATGAAAACACAATAACTCTCCAGACTGCTTTCTCAAAATAATTTAGCTTTGATAAATGATAATTTGGGGAACATGTAAATATTCTTAGTTCCAAAGTCCTACCATTGCATAACATATGCATACTCTATAAAGAAAATTATAATCTTCACATAAAAAAACTAAATAGAATTATAAATAGTATTATTAATCTTGGAAGGAAAAAATAAAGCTTTTGTGAAAAGATTTACACACATTAAAACACTTAATCATACATAAAATTTCTGAAGTAATTTTTAAAGAATTAAACATATGTCATTTCACAATATTATCAAGAGAACACATAAATAAAGGAAATCACTGACCTTCAACACTAAATGTTTGATCTCTTCAAAAATTTCAGTGTTTAATCTCTATTTCCATTGGAAGAGTATGAAGCAAAACTCCAATGTGCAAACCCAAAGAATATGATTGTGTGAGGGTGAGTAAACCAGTGCAAAATAGAAAGAGCATCTTTCTTTCCACTGTTTCTTTTTGGGGACAGTATGTTCCCTCCATTAATCCTTTAATACATCAAATTGCAATTCATAATGTAGTAATCATATTGTCTAACAATTATATACTGTTTTTAAGATTTCAAATTGCTGTAAACATTATATTATTCATAGGAGGCTCACAATTACCCTGATGTCCCAGAACAATGTTGCCACCATTTTATAGATTGGTAAAAGCAAGATCAGAAAAAAACACTATATTATTTTGTGACTTTTTTGTCTAATTTTCTTTTTCTGTGTTAGCTTTGCTTGGTTTTAAAATTAACTGGCTATCTTTCATAGTGTATCATGGGTAGTGTTTTATTTTTACCTCTATTCATAAATAATATATGAAAAACAGAAAGTTTTGTCCTTGGAAATTTTGAAAGAATCCCAATGTGATCCATTTCTAAAAGGTGTTTCATGCTTGGTAATTCTTCGATAACTTTCATCTTTAGATACTGAAGTATTTATATTACTCATTTTCTGTTTATCAGTTTGGGAAATCTATATATTTACAGATAATCATCTATTTTCTGCAAATATTTTGATATGCTGATAATATTTTTATGTAATATTTCCTAACAATATCTTATTTTCTATTTATTATGACCTTATTTTTTCCATTTATGTCTTGCCAATTTACATTTTGGGGGAAGCACTTAAAATAACTCATTTTCCGGTGGAAGGGAAAGGGAAGGTTTTAATTTGTTTTTTTTTTTCCTTCATTTGGAGATATGGGCACAGACCTCAAAGCAAGGGATATTAAAGGAAGAGTAAAATATAGCTTCAACTGATCCTAGGCAGGTTTTTAGCCCTATTATAAAGGGAGTCCTAACTCCACTTTATGGCGAGGGTGGTATTTAAAATGGCAAGGGAGAGATTTTCCTTCTAGCCAGGTGGGAACATGGTTTTAGGGTCCCTGGCATAACCAATCTACTTGTCAGAGTTTAGGAAGTTTCTAAGGAGAATTAGGAGGTGATTTCTCTTATTGTGAGGAGAAAAGGTATCATAGTTACCTATGGGTTTCTTTAATGAAGATATAGGAGAAAAGAGACTAGACATCTTTTAGCCCAGGAAAAGAAAATACTTTGGTATGGGAGTAGTTGAGGTGGAACTGAGAAGTGGAATTTCTGATAAAATGAATGAGATAGAGGAGATGGCTATAGTAAGCGTATACTTTGCAGGGAGTGTGCTGGAGGATGAAACAGGAAGGAAAGGAATGACCCTCAAATATTGGGATTAGAAACTTTGAGGATGTTTCCTGGGTAAGAATTGAATATGAGCACTGGTTCTGGACTTCTAAAAGAACAGAGATTCTTAAAATGTTGTCTGGAAAATATTTTTGTTGTTGTTATATTGTTTAATACTTTGATTCATTTATTTTAACATAATTTATTTCCTTTATAATCTGACATATTGTATTTTGTGCATTCAAAAATATTCAGAGGTTTCCATAGGCTGGAAGGGACGTCTGTGATACAAAAAGATGAAAAAAAATGAAAGAACATTAAGAAGATCTCTTAAACTGAGAAGTGTGTGAGAAGGAAGAAACGACAAAGGAAATGATTTCAGACAACTGCGAATTTTTAATCTATGCAGTCAGTGAGAAGAATGGCTCTTTGGGGTATATCAGCAGGTAACATGCTTGTGAGTTTATTCTACCTATTCTTCAGAGCATCAGGACAGAATGTTCATCATCTCTTTCCTTGAATCGTAATTTAATTTCTTTTAAACATTTTTCTCCCTGCTATTAGATTTTACTATATATTTGTATGCTTTTTTCTCTCATCCTTTGTTGGTGAGATTTGGAGAAGGTTGGTTACAGTTTTTCCCTCTCTGAGTGAATCAGGGCAGAGTTATTTTCCTTGGATACTCCATTCTTGGTCATCATCTGGAAGTGTACAACACCCATCTTTCCAACCCATGTTCTTTTAATGATAGTCTGTGTTTTGAATCTTAGAACATTGACATTCAAGGAAGAAAGCGCTGGAGTAGTCAAAGGGAACTTGAAATACATGATCGACATAAATAAGTTGGAACATATTTCCAGTGCTGACTTTCACTCAAGACGTGTCATGAAGAATATCCCTGAGAAAATACATCGCTAGAAAAGAAGGTGAGCCAGTCTTGTGACATAAGTAAGGAATTAAAGATGGATGATCTGAAATTATAGTGGTATTAGACTTATTTTTTAAGATGTCAGAAAGGCTTTTAGCACATTGGATGGATCGTTTTAGAGAAGTGATGGAAAAATAAGAAGACTCATATACTACAAGAAGGCATGGTTGAGTTGTGATCTTCCTTGGTGTGTATATTCATTGATAATCATATACATCAATGAGATTGAAAAATCACTGAAATATCAAAGTAAGTTTGATGATTCTGAATATATTTGAGGATTCCATGACATTTTATTTTGGCAATTACATCTGTTTTTAAAGGTTAAATTCTACAATCTTTGTTCTTAAAACTATGTCATACTTACAGACTTAGAGATCAAAACAAAGCCTACAGGTCGATTTGTTGAACTTTCATTTTAAAGACATTTAAAAAGCCTTGTTCAAAGTATCATCGTTAGTAAATAGGAAGTCCTCAGCTGAAAAACCCTGCTCCATGATTCAAAATACAGTTTGTGGTTTCCATATCATATTTTTATATTATATTTTATTCAGATAGAAATCAATAGCATTGAGAAAAAAATTCAAAAGCCAAGAATGAGAAAATTACATTTGCATCAATATAAAAATGATAGTCTTAGAGAATTACATGCATCAGTGAGAAGTAAACTTCCTTGTCCAGGGACACACAGTCAATATGTGTCAGATGCAGAATCTGAAACCAGGTCATTCTGAAATCCATCTCAGCTTTCTATCCACAATATCATGCTCCCTTTTGGTACCATGGCCATTACTTTAAAATCATGGAAGAGATCAATTAAAGAAACCTTTGCTAAGTATACACCATGTAATAATGTGTTATTTTTATAAACAATAACAGCAATTGATATTTATACGAGGTTTTAAGGTTTTCAGATGGTTGATCCTCAAAGTATTGTATGGTAGGTCCTCTTATCCCTATTTCACTGATAAGGAAACAGAGGATTAGAGATGTTATTGGACTTGCGTAGGTTCACATTGCTTTTGTGATGTGATGCTTCACATCACATTTCAGGCAAGATGTAAATTTTCATCTTCCTTACTCTAAGTTCAGCACCATTTCAACTATATCACACTATCTTTCATTTAGTAATAGTAATTACACATTTTAAATAGGTAAGAATATATGTTGAGAATAATGGAAATCAAAAATATCAAGAAAAGCCAGAAATGAAGAGAATACTCCTTTTTTTCTTCACTGAAACTCTTGCTCTTTATAGTTTCTTAATTTTGTCAAAGATTAGAATTAAAACTACTTCAAGAAAAGTCCATTGCATTCTCCTGACCACTAGTATGTATACACATACATATAGGTACATATACACATATTTATGTGTACATGAACATGTATGTACATATGTGTATTGTGTACATATGTATATGTGTATGGGTATATATTTGTATATGTGTATATATTTGTATATGTGTATATAATGTATATGTTGTTTTATGTGTATATATGTATGCATGTATGTATGCATGTATACATACCTATATGTATATATACAATGTGTATATGTGAGCGTATGCTTGTGTATACATGTATAAACATTCATGCATATACACACATACATATATGCATAAAGTGTGTATACACATACACGTACATATACACGTATCCGTGTGTGTATCTATATGTGTGTATGTGTGTATATGTGTGTATATGTATATATGTGTGTGCATATATATGTGTGTGTATATGCATGTGTATGTATGTATGTATGTATGTATGTATGTATGTATTTCCCCTCTGCAAGAATTCAAACAATAGGAAGATCCGTTAAGTGGAGTATCGCCATATAGGTAATCTTATCAAAGAGTGCTAAGGAACATTAATGAGGCCAAATTCAGTTCATCCTAACTATCTGTGGCATTAACCCGCCCCCCCTCCAATTCCCTCCTGGCATTGCAGAGACCTTGACATTTCTGAGCTTAGGTCATACTGCTCAGTATCAAGGACCTGTCAGAACTCATTTTCTTCTGAATGTTTTGCTCATTAGCCAAACTAGAATGCTTACTCTACCAGGCCAGTCTATTTAATTCCTAGCTCAACACATAACTTTGACATCTGATCCCCTGATAACATACTTTAAAGGGTCTAATGTGAGTAAATTCATATAATGGGCCACCAATGACATCTTGAATTGCAATTTTCTATTCTCTTCTCAACAAAATTTTGACATTTCTACAAAATGATGTTTCAGAACAGCCAGCAATTTCTTTCATTTTCCCCCTTTCTATAGGTATGGAGGTCCTTCATTTACCCACATGTACATGTATAAATTTATAGAGCAGAGTGAATAGACAACCTTCAGATTAAAAAAATTATATATTTCTTGATTTACTCAAATGACATGAAAATCAGTGATATCAAATGTTAAACTATGTTGTTTTTTTCTCCTTTAAGTGGCTGCTCTTCTCTGGATGTACTTGTTATTTTATTTTTAATGAAGTATAATAATTTTCCATTCTGTATTGTTTTCAAATCTTCAAGGACTTTGTCTTTCTAATGCCTTGATGGAATTTGCCATATTTTTTTTTCAGTCAAATGTTTTCATCTATATGACAACATATGTTCTGTTACAAGGATTACTTCCTCTTTGTATTATTAGTCATATACACGCTGGGAAGGAAGATTATTTTGGTGACTTATATGTAAAATGCAGGGTCATTACGTGACCTAAAACAGGCATCTATGAAAAACAATTTTGAGAATTGTTGGGGATACAATATTACAGATATGTTATAGGAAGCTGAAAAAGATGCTTTTGTACTTCAGAAGAAAGATGATTAAGGATATAGGTTTTGGATTTATCTTGGTTGACAAAGTAGATGAGAAAGGCCGTTTTGAATACCCTTAAGGAAAATGTTATAGAACATGGATTCTGTGATCTTACAAAAATAATCCCATTATTTCAATAAAATTATTTCATATTTTTAATCCCATGCATTTTACGCATTTGAAAACATTATTCTAAGAAGTGGTCCACAGGCTTTATCAGGTGATCAAAAAGGTTCACGACACTAAACCAGGTTAAAAATACCTATCATTTATTTTTTAACTTATTTCCCTTTTAATATTCAACATTCACTTCCATAAGTTTAGAGTTTTTTATTTTCTCCTTTTCCTCAAGATTCTGTGCAATCTGATATAAGTTCTACATGCACAATCATACTAAACATGTTTTCCCCATTAGTCATGTTATAAAGAAGAATTAAAATGGGTGGGGGCGTGAAGCCAAGATGGTGGAGTACTCAGGGTATCCCCACACAGCCCATAAAATACCTGTAGAGATAGACTCTCAAGAAATTCTGGAGCAGCAAAAGTGGAGAACAAAAGTGGCAGAGATTTCCAGCGTAGGGTGACCTGAAAGACCCACAGGAAATGTCGGTTGCACCAGACATAGAGCAGAGCCCAACCCAGTCTTGGCTGCATGGTGCAGGTCACGAACAGCCCTTGGGGGTAGAATCTCCAGTCCAGGAATCCTCAGTCCCAGTAGCAGTGGTTCCCAGATCCCTCAACCCACAGGCGTCAAAGGTCAATGATGGGGTATTTTTCAGCTGGCCAGGAAAGGAGAAGGGCCTTCCCATAGCTCCAGCAGCAGGCAGCAGCCACAGAGCCTGCAGAGCAGCCCATATGGACCACTCCATTGCTGGAGAGTAAAAACCCCTGGAGGCACGAAGAGGTGAATCTTACCTCAGCCCTGTGTGGAGGCCCTGGCTCAGCTGGTCTTTGTCTCACACTGAATGGTGGCCCTGCCCATCCAGCTTATCTCAAAATCAGCCCCCAGTGCTGACTTGGTGGAGCTGGAGGCCAGGAGGCTGTGGAGAGGTAACTGCTAAGATTATGGGCACAAAAATCCCTCTCTGTGTGCAGAGCAGTGCACGCTTGATCATGCCACCTTGGAGGAACTGAGATCTCACAGATTCCCAGAGTAAATCCTACTCTTGACAAAGGACCTAGAAGCCAAGTAACTAGTTGGGAAAATGCCCAAAAAAGGGAAAAAAATAAGACTATAGAAGGTTACTTTCTTGGTGAACAGATATCTTCCACCATCCTTTAGGATGATGAAGAACAATGCTTAACATCAGGGAAAGACATAAAAGTCAAGGCTTCTATATCCCAAAGATCCAAAATAAACATTCAATAGGCTCAGACCATGGGAAAACTCAAAAAGGATTTTTAAAATCCAGTAAGAGAGGTGGAGGAAAAACTGGGAAGAGAAATGAGAGAGATGCAAGAAAAGCATGAAAAGAGTGTCAACACCTTCATAAAGGAGACCCAAAAATGCTGAAGAAAATAGCACCTTTAAAAATAGGCTAACTCAATTGGCAAAAGAGGTTCAAAAAGCCAATGAGGAGAAGAATGGTTTAAAAAACAGAATTAGCCAAATGGAAAAGGAGGTTCAAAAGCTCACTGAAGAAAATAGTTCTTTAAAGATTAGAACTCAAAAGGAGGCTAATGACTTTATGAGAAAGCAAGAAATCACAAAACAAAACCAAAAGAATGAAAAAATGGAATATAATTTGAAATATCTCATTGGAAAAACAATTGACCTGGAAAATAGATCCAGGAGAGACAATTTAAAAATTATGGGACTTCCTGAAAACCTTAATCAAAAAAAGAGCCTAGACATCATCTTTCATGAAATTACCAAGGAAAACTGCCCTGATATTCTAGAACCAGGGGACAAAATAAATATTGAAAGAATTCACGGATCACCTCCTGAAAGAGATCCAAAAAGAGAAACTCCTAGGAACATTGTGGTCAAATTCCAGAGTTCCCTTGTCAAGGAGAAAATATTGCAAGTAGCTAGAAAGAAACAATTCAAGTATTGAGAAAATACAATCAGGATAACACAAGATCTAAGGGCTTCTACATTAAGGCATCGAAGGGTGTGGAATATGATATTCCAGAAGTCAAAGGAACTAGGAATAAAACCAAGAATCATCTACCCTGCAAAACTGAGTATAATACTTCAGGGAAAAAAATGGTATTTCAATGAAATCGAGGATTTTCAAGCATTCTTGATGAAAAGACCAGAGCTGAAAAGAAAATTTGACTTTGAAACACAAGAATCAAGAGAAGCATGAAAAGGTAAACAGCAAAAAGAAGTCAAAAGGGACTTACTAATGTTGAACTGTTTACATTCCTACATGGAAAGTCAATATTTGTAACTCTTGAAACTCTTTTCAGTATCTGGGTAGTTGGTGGGATTACACACACACACACACATACACAAACACACACACACACAAGCATAGAGAGAGACAGACAGACAGCACAAGGTGAATTGAATATGATGGGATCATATCTTAAAATAATGAAATTACGCAGAGAGAGAAATATAATGGGAGGAGAAAGGGAGAAATGGAATGGTGCAAATTATCTCACATAAATGAGACAAGTAAAAGACTTTTCCGTGGAGGGAAAAAGGGGGGAGGTGAGAGAAAAAACATGAAGCTTACTCTCATCACATTTAGCTAAAGGAAGGAATACAATGCACACTCATTTTGGTATGAAAACCTATCTTACAATACAGGATAGTGGGGGAGAAGGGGATAAGCACGGTGGGAGGATAATGGAAGGGAGGGAAGTGGGAGGAGGGAGCAATTTTGGAGAGGGATAGGATCAAAAGAGAAAATAGAAGAGATGGGGGGCAAGATAGGATGGAGGGAAATATAGCTAGTCTTATACAACACGACTGTTAAAGACGTCCTTTGTAAAACTGCACAGATATGGCCTATATTGAATTGCTTGCCTTACCAAAGGGAATGGCTGGGGAGGGAGGGATGAAGAGAAGTTGGAACTCAAAGTTTTAGGAACAGCTGTTGAGTATTGTTTTTGCATACAACTATGAAATAAGAAATATAGTCAATGGGGTATAAAAATTTATCTTGCCCTTCAGGACAAAAGAAAAGATGGGGATAAGGGAAGGGAGGGATGTTAGAAGGGAGGACAGATTAGTGATAGGGGTAATTAGAATGCTTGGCATTTTGGGGTGGGGGAAGTGGAGAAATGGAGAGAAAATTTGGAACCCAAAATTTTGTGGAAATGAAGGTTGAAAACTTAAATAAGCAAATTTAAATTAAAAAAAAAGAAGAATTTAAATTATTGGGAAGAATCATGAGAAAGAAGAAATAAAACAATAGCCACAATAGAAAAAAGGAGAAAGTAAAATGCTTTAAAAAGGATTTAGCTGCAGAACCAAGATGGCAGAGTGAGAGCAACTACTTACCTAAGGTCTTAGAAAAAAATTTTCAGATTCCTCTAAAAAGAAAATCTGAGCAAATTTTGGAGGCGCACAATCCAATAGGAGACAGACTGTGACAGATTCACAGAAAAGAATAGACTGGAAGGTTGACAGGAAGAATCTGTTCCACAGGGGTGGAGAAGCATGCAACACACAGTGCATCTTATCCCCACCAAGGAAAGTCCCAGGTCGATCTGACCCAGTGGCAGCGGCTGCAGAATAGCTTTCAGGGCAGGAATTCAGCTGAGCTGAGCTGAGTGAGTGAGAGCTACAGAGCCCCAGGTATCTGCAGCAGCTCTTCCTGAGACTATCAGCCCACAGACTAAATGTCTGTAAGCCACCTACTAGAAATTCTGAGAGCCAAAATGATGAAGTGATCAGTAAATGCTCACTCCAGCCCCACGCTGTCGATCTTGAAAAAAATACATAAAATATTTCCCCAGAAAAATCCTGGAACAGTGGAATGAGCAGATGGGGTAAATGGTCCCCTAGCATGTGAGGCTAGGAAAATCTCTAAGGAATATTCTATTTGCTGTGATGGAGGCTCAGACGTGTCCCAGACAGACCCATCTCAGCAAACTAGGAGGTGACCCGAGCTCCAGGGAGGTGGAGCGTTGAAACCACCAACACCAGGACCCCAGGTGTGCCACAGCACTTCAGGGGAAATGGAAAGACACTAAGGCAGCCGGGATCACCAATTGCTGAGCTTGTCTTTACTCTAGGTCAGCTGAGGAGATCTCTTGTAACCAGACTAACCCACCCCACAGTTATCAAGCTAGCTCCAGGGCTAATCTGGGGAAACAGAAAAAGAAGTAATCACCAGGCCTCTGCTTTTTCACACCAGTCAGCTTAGTACTAGGTTCTTTAGCTTCTAGCTGAAAGAACCAGAGGCAACAATATACAATGCATCACCATCCTGAGCAAAAAGCAAAGCAGGAAAGAAAAGAACATAGAATCTTTCTGTGGGACAAGGACCAAACCATGAATACCAGAGAGGTCAGTATTGAGACTGTTCTCCCATCTGAACCTTCAACGGGGACTATGAACTGCTTGCATGAGCAAAGAGCACTCTTGGAAGAGCTGTAGAAGGAAATAGAAGAAAAACTGACTAAAGATTTTAAAACTACAATAAAAGAATTCACAGAAAAGAACAGTTATTTAAAAAGGAAAATTGAAAAAATGGAAAAGGAAGTACAAAAACTAACTTGAGAAAGGAATAATTAAATAGATGGAAAAGGAGATGCAAAAGTTAATTTAAGAAAACAAATTGATAAAAATTAGAATTGGGCAAGTAGAAACTAATGACTCTATGAGACATCAAGAATCAGGCAAGCAAAATCAATAAAATGAAAACATAGAAGAAAAGGCAAAATATTTATTTGAAGAAAAAAAAAACTGACCTGATCCAGGAAGGAATATTTGAGGATTATTGGCAAACTAGAAAGCCATGATGAAAAAAGAGCCTGAACAATATCTTCTAAGAAAACATCAAGGAAAACTACTCAGAAGTCCTAAATCCAGAAGGCAAAATAAGCATAGAAAGAATCCACCATTCACTCCTGAAATGAATCCCAAACTAAAAAACCAAAGAATATTGTTGCCAAATTCCAGTACTAACAAGTGAAAGAGAAAATACTAGAGGCAGCCAGAAAGAAACCATTCAAATATCAAGTAGCTACTGTCAGGATCATACAGGACCTTGCAGCTTGTACAATAAAAGATCAAAGGAATTGGAATATGATATTCCATAAGGCAAAGGAGCTAGGACAACAATTAAGTATCAATGACCCAGAAAGTTTCAGCATAACATTTGAGGCAAAGAGATGGATATTCAGTGAAATAAGGGATTTCCCGAACATCCTGATAAAAAGACCAGAACTCAAGAAAAAATTTGATCTTTGAACGCAGGTCTCAAGAGAGGTATGAAAAAGTAAACAGGGGAAAAGAAAAAGTTGTTACACAATATGGGCAAACTGTTTACTGCTTGGGGTCAGGGCCCGAGCCCCCTGGGGTGCCCCTGACCAACAGGTCTCTGACCAGTCGGGGTTGAGCGAACTGTGAACATTGAAGGAGGAGAGAGACAAGAGGATAAGCAACTCTGTTTCTTCAGCTGAGAGTCAGGGTTTATAAAGGCTCTAACCACAATCACATGCTCATCCCATTACTTCATCACCTCATGACTATCCCACATCCTTACACCAGCAGTAAGTAACGAAGCTTATCTTGTTCCTGAAGCTAGTTCCTGGGTTCCCAGGCCCAATTGTAACTTTACTGTAAAGAACATCAATATCTGCAGGAATACCAAGTTCCAGGGTCATGCAGAGCTTCTGCCAGGGTTTGAGTAAGCACAAGTCCCACGGGAACAGGCTTTGCCTCTGCTATAACCTTGGTCATGGGACTTGCAACCCCCTGGACCCCTTACAGTGTACCTCCCTGTAAGGGATGATACTTGTCAATCTTGAGAATTGTATATCTATTATGAAATATAGAAGGGATATACATAGACTGAAGGAGTGGATATAAAGTATATGATGTGATGATAAAAATATGATTTAAGGATGTGAAGAAATTCTAACAGGAGATGTGACAAGGATGAAGCAGAAAATGGTAAACTACATCACAGGAAGAAGTACAAAATTATATTACAGTTGAGGGAAAAAGGAGGGAGATGAACTTTGTTTGAGAGTTACTCTCATCTAATTTAGTTCAAGGAGGGAACAACAAGCTTAATTAAATATAGAAATCTAACTAGCTCTATAGGAAGTAGGAGGGGAATGGAGAAAGAAAGGGAAGGGGAGGCTAAAAGGGAAGGAGTAGCAAGGGTAAAGGGGATTAAAAGAGAGGAGGGTGAAGGAAGGAAGTGAAGACTGAGGGCAGTGGTGGTCAAAAATTAAAACTCGATTTTGGAAGGGAAGGGAGAAGGGAGAACTAAAAGTGCAAACAGTGGGAAAGAGGATGGAGGTAAAGACACAGGCAGTAATGATAACTCTGAATGTGAAAGGGATATACTTTCCCTTAATACGAAGATGGATAGCAGGATGGAATAAGAAAAATAATCCAAAAATATTTTGTTTACAAGAAACACATTTGAAAAGGGGGGATACAAGCAGGGTAAAGATAAAAGGTTGGAGTAGATTATGTTATGCTTCAACTGATATAAAAGAAGCAAGGGTAGCAATTCTAATCTGAGAGAAAGCAAAACCAGAAATAGATCTAATCAAAAGAGAAAAGGAAGGAAACTATATACTGATAAAAGGCAACACAAACAATTAAGCAATATCATTATTAAACATCTATGCTCCAGGTGGTATAGCATCCAATTACTTACAGGAGAAGTCAAGGGAGTAAAAGGAAGAAATAGACAGCAAAACAATATTAGGTGGGGATCCCAACCTCCCCTTCTCTGAACTTGATAAATCTAACCTTAAAATTAACAAGAAAGAAGTTAAGGAGGTGAATAAAACTCTAGATAAGGTAGATATGAGAGATCTCTGGAGCAAATGGAAGGGGAATAGAAAGGAATATACATTCTTCTCAGTGATACAAGGCACATATTAAAAAAAAAATTGACCATGTACTAGGGCGTAAAAACCTCACTCTCCAGTGCAGAAAGGCAGAGATAGTAAATGCATCCTTCTCAGATCATAACGCAATAAAATTGTATGTAATAAAAGACCATGGAAAGATGAACCAAAAATTAATTGGAAATGAAGTAATCTAATCCTAAAGAATGAGTGGATTAAACGACAAATCGTAGAAAGAATCCACAACTTCATTCAAGAGAGTGACCATAACGAGACAAGCTACCAAATCTTATGTGATAGTGCAAAAGCAGTTCTTAGGGGAAGCTTTATATCTGGGAATGCCTACCATGAATAAAATATAGAAAGAGAAGTTCAACAAATTGGGCATGCAGCTGAAAAAGCTTGAAAAAGAATAGATTGAAATTCACCAAGCAAAGACCAAATTAGAAGTATTGAAAACCAAAGGAGAGAGTAATAAAATTGAAATTAAGAAAACTACTGAACTAATAAATAAAGAAGAAAACCGAATTACCAATATCAAAAATTAAGTAGGTGAACTCACTTCCAATGAGGAGGAAATTAAAACAATAATTAGAAATTGCTTTGCCCAACATTATGCCCATAACCTTGAAAATCTAAATGACATGGATGATTATTTTAAAATATCTACATCTTCTGCATTTCTACATATTAGTAACAAAGCCCAACAGCAAGACATAGAAAGAGAAATCCCATTTAAAGGTGGGGTAGACACTATAAAGTATTTGGGAGTTTACCTGCCAAAACAAACCCTAGGACTATATGAACACAATTACAAGACACTTTTTGCACAGAGTCAGATCTAAATAAGTGGAAAAACATCAGTTGCTCATGGGTAGGCTGAGCCAATACGATAAAAAAAGACAATTCTAACTAAATTAATTTACTTATTTAGTGCCATGCCAATCAAACTATCAGACAATTATTTTCTAGAGCTGGAAAAATAATATTAAAATTTACCTGGAAGAACAAAAAGTCCACAATATCAAGGGGATTCATGAAAAGAAATGCTAGGGAAGGTGGCCTAACACAACCAGACTTCAAATTGTATTATAAATCAGCAATTATCAAAACCACTTGGTATTGGCTAAGAAATGGAAGGGAAGACAAGTGCAACAGACTAGGTACTCAAGACACAGTAGGCAATGAATATAGCAATCTACCGTTTGATAAACCCAAGGACCCCAGTTTCTGAGATGAAAACTCACTGTTCGACAAAAATTACTGAGAAAACTGTGTTACACTATGGCAGAAACTCAACATAGAGCAATGCTTGACACCGTACATAAGAATAAAGTCCAAATGGGTACATGATGCAGATATAAAGATTGATACTGTGGACAAATTGAAGGAAAGAATAGTATATTTGACAGATTTATGGAGAAGGGAAGAATTTTTGACTAAAGAAGACATAGAAAGCGTTATGAACGGTGAAATGGATAATTTTGATTACATTAAACTGAAAAGTTTTTTGGACAACCAAACCCAAAACAACTACGATTCAGAGGGATGCAGAAAACTGTGAAAAAATTTTTGCAGCTAGTGTCTGTGATAAAGGCCTCATTTCTGGAATATATAGAGAACTGAGTCATATGTACCAGTGATAAATGGTCAAAGGATATGAACAGGAAGTTTTCAGAGGAAGAAATTAAAGACATATATAGTTATATGAAAAAATGATCTAAATCACTACTGAATAAAGAGATGCAAATCAAAACAATTCTGAGGTACTGCATCACACCTATCAGACTGGCAAACATGAAAGAACAGGAGGATGGTAAATGTTGGAGAGGATATTGGAGAGTTGGAATGCCAATGCATTGTTGGTGGAGATGTGAACTGATTCAACCATTCTGGAGAGTAATTTGGAACCATGCCCAAAGAGTTACTAAACTATGCATGCTCTTCAACCCAGCAATACCACTTCTAGGACTATGGCCAAGAGATAATAAAAATGGAAACGTGTCCCACATGTACAAAAATATTTATAGCAGCACTCTGTTGTGGTCAAAAACTGGAAATCATGGAGATGTCCATCAACTGGGGAATGGCTGCATAAATTATAGTGTATGGATATAGTGAAATACTATTGTGCTATAAGAAAGACTTCATAGAGGCCTGGAAAGACTTACATGATCTGATGCTGAGGGAAAGTAACAGAACCAGGAGAATGTTGTACACAGTAACAACCACAGCGTGGGAGAATTTTTTCAGGTAGAATTAGAACTTCATTGCAATGTAAGGACTTAAAAAAATTCCCAATGGTCTTTTAAGGTAAAATGGTTTTACATCCAGAGAAAAAACTTTGGAATTCAGTCCCTGAATGTATCAGATCATTTTCTTTTGTATTACCTTTTGGTTTGTTTTATGATTTCTCCCACTCATTTTAATTCTTTTGTGTAACATGACTATGGTGAGAATGCAAAAAAAAAAAAACAAAACATTGAAACTGTACAGTTCTTTCTCTGACTTTGGACAGCATTTTCCATCATGAGTCAGAATTGTCTTATATCCTTGCATTGCTGTGAAGAGTTAAGTCTATGAAAGTTAGTCATCACCCATTGTGGCTATTACTACGTTAAATATTTTCCTGGTTCTCCTCACTTCACTCAACATCAGTTCGTATAAGTCTTTCGAGTTTTTTTCTCAAGTCCACCTATATTTCCAGATTTTCTTCAAGTCTATTGCATTCATATACCACTACTTGTGCAACCATTCCCAAAGTGATGGGTATCCTCTCAACTTACAGTTCTTGCCACCACAAAAAGGACTATTATAGATATTTTTGCACTTGTAGTTCTTTTTCCCTCTTTAAGTATTTCTTTGAGAAATGTATCTAGAAGCAGTGTTTCTGGATCAAAGGGTATGCACAATTTCATAGCCTCTTGGGCATAAGAACATCTAATATTTAGAGGGAAGAGATAAAAGCTAGCAGAAGTTGTTTGGAGAGTATCCGTAGTGAGATTCTGGTAAGAACATGAGGATCCAAAAAAAAAAAAAATAGAGAAACAATGGTTTAAGGTGCTGAAGGAGACTTAATAATTACTCAGTCATTTAATTAAACAGAAGACACAGTATTAGCAATAGATGAGAGTTAATAATGTAAAAAAATAGAAGAATCAAAGGAGATGATCCCACAAAAAGCACACTGTCTTTGACAAATGAGAAGTCTCATTTTAAAAGAATAGTTTCTCTGGAGTAATAATTGCATTAAATCTTATCAAAAAGCATCTGAGGGAACAAAGGTTAAAAAAGAGCTGGAAATAACAAGTAGAAGTAACCTTTTCAAGAAATGTACCAGTTAAGCAGATTTTTAAAAAATTTTAGTTTCCAAAATTAGTAAAAGGTAAAGATGTTTTCCTTTGTCTTTTAAATATTAGAAACATATAATGATGTTTTATACATATGTGAATTATTGGCAAAAGAGGGGCTATATTTAACTAGGTAGATATGATAATTCATATGAAGTCCCAAAAAAGATGAAGTAGAGTTATGTGTAAGGTACATAGGTAAGGATATACCTTTGTTGATAATTCAGCACATCTATGATCAAAGACTAGGAAGAAAGAGTGAATTAAGAAAATGACTTTTAAAGAATTGAAGAAGTGGGCTGAGAGTACATGGAACCATGTAAATCTTTCCCAATGAAGCAGTAGTCTGGCCATATTTGAGGGGAGGTTGAATGTGGCCATGATAGAAAACAAGTAAAGAAAAAAAAATAGTTTGAAATAAACAATGTGCAAAATGAAATAGTTTAGAGTAAAAGAACTAATGTCAAATAGAACTAAGATCTCATTTGAGATTCACTAGCAGATAAAGTAGATTTAATTTAATGATTTTCTTCAGTGATCTTCAATAGTACTGGAGCAGGAGGAAAAGGATGATCAGAATTGATACATCAAGAATAAATTTTATATCAAGAAGTCTGACGATGCCATCAAGGATGACTGTGGGGATAAATAGACAAAGTAGAATAGAGGAATTAAAAGGATTGTTTTGAGTCAAGGAATTAAAAGTCATAATAATCACAAAAAGGAGCTACTGCTTGAGGTAGTTTGACAACAGAAGGATATGAGATCATATTTTGATAGTGGAAATTAAAATTTCCAAATCTTAGAGGTGGTGTAATCAGAAAAGATGTTGATGTTTATTGTGAAATCATGCTGTTGGAATACTAAATGTTCGAAGAATGTGCTTCAGTTGTGCTGACACACCCATGCCCTTCACATACGTATAAATGGTCAACAGAAGTAGAAGAATTAATATACATTTTGGAACATGTTTGTAATTATTGCTACTGTGAGAGCCAGAGGCTGAAATATTCTTGAATATTCCAAGTTACAGTAGAGATAAAACCAATTGTTTGTCCCACTAAGTCTGATATCAGTACAGTAAGCCCATGACGTTGGAAGGGCACCAGGCTACATAAAAAGGGGCAAAGATACCCAGATTGAAAAAATTAAAACTTTCATGTATATCAGTGTTGGAAATGGCCCTGGAGTGCCTATTGTTCTACTAACTTTGACAAAAGGCCCCTCAATGATGAGAAGAAGAAGAAGAAGAAGGAAGAAGAAAAAGAAAAAGAAGAAGAAGAAGAAGGAAAGAAAAAAATGATGTGTAATAATGTGGAATTAAAAGATTGAAGAGGTATAAAACCTGTGAGTTTACCAATGCATTTGTTTTAAATTGAAGCTAATATCAGTATTAAATCCCCAAAGATGATGGTAGAAGGTGGGTTGGAAAGAGAAAATGTGAGGCAAGTATTACAGTCACACAGAAAGTAAAAAAAAAAAAAAAGAAAAAAATTCATGGGGGCAGAGCCAAGATGGCAGAGTAGAAAGACACATATAGTCTGGTGCTTTCCCCACAGCCCACAAAATACCTGTAAAAATAACTCTGAACAAATTCCAGAGCATCAGAAGCCACAGAACAACAGAGCAAAAGAGGTTTCCAGCCAAAGGTAACCAAGAAAGTCTACAGGCAAGGTCTGTCTCATGGGATGCTGAGTAGAGTGGAGCCCATCCCTGGCAATGCAGCACTGGGAGGAATTGGACCTGAACAGACTTCCAGAGCAGAGTTCTCAGCAGGGAGGATCCCAGATCCCTCAACCCACAAGCGACAAAAAAATCTCCAAAGGTCAGTGTGGGAAGACTTTCCCAGCTGGACGAAAGGGGAAGATGTTCCTCCAACAATAGCCCCAGGCAATGGCAGCAAAGTGCTGGCAGGTAAGATGCCTGGGAAACAACCGGGGTCCATTTTCCAAGTGGTTCATGTTAAAGTCTCTGGTGGTAGGAAGCAGTTGATCTAAACATCAGACCTGAGTAATGGCTCCACCCCCACCCAAAGCCCTGGGGAATCAAGCACCTGAGTCAAATCTCATTCTTGAACATGGTACTGGGGAGAGGAGGGGCAATAGGACCATCCTCTTGATGAAGGGTTCAGAAGTCAAGTAACTGGCTGGGAAAATGCCCAAAAAAAGGGGAAAAAATATAAGGCCATAGAAGGTTACTTTCTTGGTGAACAGGTGTTTCCTCCCATCCTTTTGGATGAGGAAGAACAAGGCATACTGTCACAGGAAATCAGGGCCTCTGCCTCCAATGTCTCCAAAGTGACCTAAATTGAATTCAGGCAATAGAGGAGCTTAAAAAAACAAGGTAGTAGCTTGCTAAAGGAAAAGGAAAATATGTTGAGGAAAATAGCACCTTTAAAAAGAGGTTAATTAAATTTGAAAAAGATGTCCAAAAAGCCAATGAGGAGAAGGAGTCTTTAAAAAGCAGAATTAGCCAAACGGAGAAGGTTCAAAAGCTCACTGAACAAAATAATTCTTCGAAAGAGAGAATTGAGTTCAGGGTACTGAATGACTATGAGATAAACCAAACAGTTAGAAAACAAAAACAAAAGTTTGAAAAAAACAGAATATAATGTGAAACATCTTATTGGAAAAACAACTGACCTGGAAAATACATCCAGGAGAGACAGTTTAGAAATTATAGGACTACCTGAAAACCATGATCAAAAAAGAGCCTAGACATTATATTCCATGAAATTATCAAGGGAAACTGTCCTAATATTCTAGAACCAGAGGGCAAAATAAATATTGGAAGAATCCACCAATCACCTCCTGAAAGACACCAGAAGAGAGAAACTCCTAGGAATATTGTGGCCAAATTTCAGAGTTCTCAGGTCAAGGAGACAATACTGCATGAGCTAGAAAGAAGTAACTCGAGTATTGTGGAAATGCAATCAGGATAACACAAGATCTTGCAGCTTCAACATGAAGAGATCAAAGGGCTTAGAATAGGATATTCCAGAAGTCAAAGGAACTGGGATTAAAACCAAGAATCACCTACCAGAAAAACTGAGTATAATACTTCAAGGAATAAATGGTCATTCAATGATATACAGGATTTTCAAGCATTTGTGATGAAAAGGCGAGAACTGAAGAGAAAATTTGAGTTTCAAATAAAAGAATCAAGAAAAGCATGAAAAGGTAAACAGGAAAGAGATATCATACAGGACTTTCTAAAGCTGAACTGTTTACATTCCTACATGGAAAGATAATATTTGTAACTCTTGAGACTTTTTTTAGTATTTGGGTAGGTGGAGGGATTGTGCATACACACACATACACAGATATATAGACAAAGAGTACAGATTGAGTTGAATCAGAAGAGATGTTACCCCCTAAAAAACATAAAAAGAATAAGGGAGGAGGGAGGAAAATACTGGGAGGAGAAAGGAAGAAATAGAATCGAGCAGGCTATAGCTCATAAAAGAGATAAGAAAAATTTTGTTCAATGCAGGAGAAACAGGAGAAGGGAAAAATGAAGCTTACTTTCTTCATATATGACTTAAGGAGGGAATAATATTCTCACTAAATTTGGTATGAAAATCTCTCTTACACTACAGGAAAGTAGGTGAAGAAGTGACAAGTGGGATGAGGGGAATGATAGAAGGGAAGGCAAATGGGAAAAGGGAGTAACCAGAAATGAACACTTTTGGGAAGGGACAAGGTCCAGTGAGTGAATAAAAAATAAGGGGGGATAGAGTAGGTTAAAGGGCAATATACGTGTATTCCACAACATGATTATTATAGAAGCCTTTTGCAAAACAACATATATTTAGTCTGTATTGAGTTTTTTGTCTGCTCTGTGGCCATAAGTAGGGAAGGAAGGAGGGAGAGGAATTTGAATTCAAAGTATTAGTAATGAATGTTAAGAATTCTTATTATATATAACCGGGAAACAAGAAACACAGGTAATGGGGTACAGAAATTGATCTTGCCCTGCAATAAAATAGATAAGATAGGGATAAGGGAAGGGTGGGGTGTAATAGAAGGGAGGGTACATTGAGGGAAGGGGTAATCAGAATTCAAGATATTAGGGGGTAGGGGGAGTGGAGAGATGGGGACAAAAATTGGACATACTACAAAGTGATGTAAAAGCAATTAGTATTAAAACAATTGACTGAATTAATTAACTGAGAATAAATCACTGACATCTTTAGTTTGGGGAAAAGAATTTTAGTCTAAGTTTCCTAGAAGCATGTAACCTTGGTTAAAATTTAGCATTTATGGAAAAGTTAAAGTTTTAATGGCAAATTTGATTTTATGATTGTTATTTAATCAGGAACTAGAACATGTAGAGAATGGCATGTAAGGCACTTAAGACTTGCCTCGAAAGATATTCCTTAGCCAATGTGAAATTATTGTCATATCTGAAACCTGGTAATTGGATCTTGCTATTTTAAGATTATAAGAGACTATTAACTGAATGTTCTTCTGAGTATAACTCCAGGTATGGATAGAAACAAAGGCGGTCTGAACCTCCAATCCATGATGCCAGTAAGCCTGTGAGATGCTGGTATGAACTGTAAAAGGTGATCTCATGGGAAGAGTGGGAGAGTGACTGTTTATTCTAGGCTGAGGTAGGATTTCCCTGACTCAGTTTCCCCATTGACACCTGGCAGACTTTAAGCCTTACTGAACGCAAGTTGACAATCTACTCCTGTCTGGAATTGATATGAAGTTGGGGATTTGGAGTGACAATTTCCTGTAGTCAAAAGGTTTGTAAGCTCAATACCAGATCTATTAAAATATAAATTGTTGGTAGGGGAACACCCAAGGTTAAGTCTAAAATTAAGCTATTAGGCTTAGGACTTTAGACCAACAATAATAAGTTAGGGTCCTTTTATTCTTAGTAATAGTGTGGAGACAATTAGGTCCAGGGCTTGTAAAATTAGCATACATAGTTATTATTTGTGTCTCCGTTGGTTAATGTTAAAAAAAATTCTTTTGTGGTCTATATTGTAAATACATTAAAAGAAGTATCACTTGACCAAAAATTGGAATTGTTTTATGTGATACGAACTGTGTTAAAAATGAAAAGTAAAAAAAAAAAAAATTCAAAAAAATTTCAAGACCTGGAATTCAGTTGATGTTAGAGGATGAGAAAGTTGTGCTACAGGTAGATTGCATGGAAACCAAAACAAGATTTGATTGATTAAAATTTAGCTGAGATTATTATAAAGGTTTATTTTGCTAATATTCAATTAAGGAGGTATAATTCTTATCACATTCAATTCAGTTAAGTCCTCAATATATAAATTATGTTAAAATAGTGAAACATTGTATTGCCATATTTCTTATTCTGTGCCCCTAAAGGAAAAGAATATGAAGTAGAATATGAGGATCTAATATTGAATCTCAACCCAAACCTAACACAGGATAATTTTCTTTGGCATTAAGATAAGATATTTTCCAAGTCATTTTCATCTGTTTTTTGACAGTATTAAAAGAATCTGTGAACTCTGCCTTCCTCAAACTTTGTTGGCCCTTAATTTTGAAAGAGAACCATGACATCAGGAAAATGAAAATTGCATGACTTGCAGTTGACTTTGCTTTGAGCGAGGGGGGGTTGTACAAGGTCACCAGCCTCCCTTTCTTCTCCAGAGCCATCTGGATCCAGTGGCCTGATATTCATCAGGATGACTGGAGATGGGCCAGGATACAAGAGAGAACTCTGGCTCTTTTAGGCTTAGACCTTTCTAGGTTCTCACTTTGAGTGAGATAAGGCTCATGTACTAATTAGGCTCTTTAACATGTCAGTCAAGGCATGTCTCCCTCAAGTATTATCCCTCAAACTGGCTATTTTCTTAGAGTTTTTGAAATCCCTGTTAGATCATGTTCCTTATTTTGGTGATCAAAATGCAAATCTATAAATGAGGAGCTAGAAATGGCCTTTAATATCAGTTTCATGCCCATGTCCGCAAACACAAAATTTCATCACTATGACTAAAATAATCTAAGTAATAATGGTAGTGGTAGTTGTGATGTTTGTGGAGGTAGTGATGACAACAGAAAAAGTGAAAACAATCACTCTAAACCCCAGGTTATTGTCTTCATTGTAACTGTTGATAAGTTGAAGACCAACAGGAATGCTAGCCAGATTGACATAGAACTGGTCTCTGTTCTACATTATCCCCCTAGATAACTTTTGCACCTGAGGAGATCTGGAAAGAGTCTTAAATTTCTGGTTATTTCAACTCTGGCGATACTACACTGGCATTAACACTTCAGGCAGAGTGAAAAAAATAGTTCTACCAATGGACAAAGCAATGAGAGGTTGGTTTAAGGTTTTAGTCTAACCCTATTCAAAATTGTTATGCTAGTCAACTAGACATGGTAGAGAGTGTGCTGTTTTCACTCGTTTGTGTTTTAGTACAAGAGGAAGGATGATATGACTGAATAAATCATAGACAGCTCTATCCTTCTTACTAGAAATGTTTCAGTACCAATGTTATTGACTAAGTATTTGAGCACTGATAATGAATTAAAAAGTGAGACAACAATATTAGCAGATACTGGTATTGTTCAGGGTTTTGCAGAATTCTTCACATGTATAATAATAATTCTGAAGCAACATTGTGAGACAAGAATAAATATTATCCTTCAATGAATCAGTGATTTTCTCCACATTCATCATTACTCAACTTTGTCTGACCATATTGTAGGACTCATATATATCATCCCACAAATCCATCACAGGGAGTCTGCTCAATGTGCTGATGGCCTTTCTCTTGTTCTCTGAATATTGTGAATATTACTGTCAAGAACATGGACTATCTTCATATTAATGCTTACCGTTTGTAAATTATTTCATCTTGTATTAAGGTTATATTTTTCTTGGATGACACAAATTACACCTGTTCTTCTGCAGTACTCTTCATTTGCAACATACTTCAGCCTATTTCAGCCATACTCTGTGTCTCTGAATTGTTCATGGGCTGTCCATGGTGTCATCAAGAATTTTTATTCCCATTTTGCAGATGAGTAAACTGAAACAAAGATAATAAACACTTACCTGGTTAGTTTGATCATCTACTTTATACTCTAGTTACTCTTGACATTGAATCTAGTTCTCTTTATGCTACTTAAGTATTTAGCTCTATCCATTAAATCTAAAAATATTTATCAAGCACCTGTGTCTACAGCAGCTTTACTTTATCTCTTTATAAATTGTAAAGTCAATCACAGTAGCACTCCTGAGGACTGATGCTGTGAATAATTTTAAGGGTCTAATCACATAGTCTAATGAACTCTTTATTTAGCAATAAATTAAACATTGTTCAATAAAGTAAAGCATAACATTCATAGCAATATCCTTACTTAAAACATATATATATAAATATATACATATAAATATATATATATGTATATATATATATACATATATATATATATAATAACAATAGCAATGTCCTAAATCAATACCAAGTATCCAACTAAAGTCCTTTTTGAAAATACCACACTATCCACCTCTAGGACATAGTAAGAACAATCTCGTTAATTGATCCAAAGTGCCCAAGTAAAATCTCTTTCATCTTAACTCGAGGTTGACTTCCAAGTCCCGTGGCTCTTCCTCTATGGGATGACCACTCCTGGCTCTTGCCTGGATTCACAGGTAGTCATGTCTCTACTCCTGCTCCATGTGTCAGCTCAGGAGAACTGCTCCACTCTGCAGCTTCTGCCTCTGGAAAAGAAATCTCAACAGACCAACAACAATACTAATACATACCACTAGCACTAGCATTTCAATTCACTTCCAAAGTCCAGAGGCTCTGTGTTAACAGCTCAGTTCACTGTAACAGCTCTCAAAAGGGGATAGGCCTCCTTCTCATGGGCATGTCTCTGTTCTCAGAGGTCACCTCCCTCAGCTTCCAGATGTCTCCTCCCAGCCCTTGGAGGTCTCCTCTCAGCTCTGTTCTTCTCAAGACTGACCCACCCTTTCAATAATTGTTCTCTTCAAATCTGCTTTCTCAACACCAGCTCTCTCTTTATATACAGTTCTACTAAGCATCTGATTGATTAGAGCCCACACGCACAAATCTGATTATTTAAAACTCAATCAATAAAAATGATAATGATCTTACTTTGCCTGCTCTTGCACAAATACCCTGATAAATAGTAAGTTAGCTTTAAACAAAAGTATAAAAACATCACATCATGTATTGGAAGTTAAATTATCTTGCATTTTGAGTGGAGCATGTTTGGGACATTTCATTTTCTTTCTTTTTCTTCATTTTATTACTGTTTTATAACATCATTTACTGACAAGTCATAATAGAAATATGGTGCAATCAGTGTTGATACGGAGAGCCTTGACTTTTTTCAAGTCTTCTTTTTTTTTCTTTATGTCTCCCAGGGGATGGACTGAAGAGATCACTGCTCCTATATTTTTGACTCCTGAAAGCCATCTGTGGTCTGTCAGTTGATGGCTATCAAAACATAGAGAAACTTTTTGGATAGGTTTAGGCATTTCCCTGTAGAAGGAAGGTGATTAAATTAGAACTAACCCTTTGTAGCCTCATATAAAGCAGATGAAAAATAAAAGATTGAATCAATCAACCAATCTTTTCACATAAATGATCATATACAAATGTCAAATTTCAAAATTTTCCAGTTTTATTCTCAAGGTTTCCAAAAGATTACTGACAAAATACTGTCTGCTTTTAAATTAGTCATTCATTTATTTTGATGAAGGGTAGAGAGCTGAGAAAGGTGTGTACATTCCAGGAATGTATGAAGAACAGCTAAATGACAGCTTGACTTCATATGCGCCATTTTCAAAATCTTATAACCTGCTAATCTACCTGATGAGTCTTCCTCAGTTTTTTAATTACCCAGAATTTTAATTATTCAAATATAGTGATGTGCCATGATTCTGAAGATAGGACAGAACTGGAATAATGGCAGTGGGGGATTACATATAAGGAAATTACTTTTGATCATTGAAAGTGTAAAGATTTTTTTCTTTTTCTTTAAAAAATACATTATATTGTAAAGTATATAGTTTTCAAATGACAACCAATCTGCATTCTTCTTCCTATTTAAACCAGAAACCAGATCATCATCTACTTGTTATACCTATCCAAGGTATATGGATAGATCAGCCCAGAGCATTCTTTATCCATGTAGGTTTGCCAATAGTCATTTTTCACCCATTTTTCTATTTTATGGATTGATAGAAACAGGGCTTTTGGGGAGTAACCACTGATTCACAAAACACTTCTCATGTCCATTAAATCTTTGTAAAAATAAAAATAAAATGCTGTTAATTCAAATAAATATATAAGGGACAAGGTATGTTTTTACAGATGATTTTCTAAAATGTTATGTCTTAATCATAAAATTGACTAAAAAGTATGGTGGTTAAAAGCTCCCACTGTTTCTTATATAAAGCTAAGGGAAAAACAAAACGAAACATTTGACTCAGGAGAGCAACACTGAAGCCTCTTATCTAACAAAGAGTCTCTCATCCATATGCTAAAATTGTATGCATTTCTTTGACAGATGCAATCACAGAGATAACTTATTTCTAAGATCTTATAGTGAAACAAAAAAGGAATAGAGTTAAAGATTCTAAATTTTTTTCTTGTTGGCTACTGTTCAAAAAACAACTGTAGTACTACTGTAGCAAAACTCTATTTAGTCCTGTCATACAAAAACACAAAGGACTATCACTTGGTTCACTCTCCTCCATAACATTAAACTGAACATCACAACCTGTAGAAGTAAATTTTATTTCTATCAGATTTTGTATAGAATTTTTATTTTAATGAAATTTTATATAGAGTCGATTGTAGAAGGGACATTATAAATTCCCTGGAAAGGTAACTATTAAATTTGTAGGGAATGAATTCAGATCCGACTTGTTAAACTTGCCATGTGTGGGTCACTGGGTAAATCCTTTAGCCTCTCCATGTTTCACCTTTCCCATATGTAAATTGGGGCAATGATTGTTGAACTTACTACCTTGTAAGTTTTTTGTGATGTAAATGATTTAGTAACAGTGATGTGCTTAGTGAATGTGAACTTTCATTATATTTTAATCCAACTTCCATGTTTTATAGAAGTAGAAAAATTTCTCAGAAATATGAAGGTTTTATTAACCATCATTTGTCATATGACTAATGAGAGAGATAAGATTTAAAGTTTTCCCTTAATTCTTATCCTTATTCTTTCTTTAATGAACCAAAAATCCCTTCTCTAATCTTACTAGATGAGGAATAGAATCTTATAAAGAAGGGGAAAGGCATGATTATTCTCTCCACCAAAGGATCAATGACTTCTTAATTAATATTTTGTTTCTCGCAAATCATTGTAATAATCATTTGATAAGCATTTATTATTCACTATATGAAAGTCACTGGAGATTCTAAGGGGCAGGGGAAGAGAGACAAAAATTAACTGGGCTTTCCCTTTAAGGAGCTTTCATTCACTGAGAATGCAGCATTTATATCCCCCCCAAAATAACTACTGGATCATTTAAGGGAATAGAGTACCAATAACTGTGGGAATCACATAGCACTTAAAGTAGATGTGTACATAAATCAGAAGTGAAGAGGAAAAAGGTTTAAAACATGTAGCTTACATAAAGACCTAAAGGCAAGAGATTGAATGCTATTTGTGAAACATTCAGTAGATCAGTTTGTTTTGAAAAAAGAGGTTATGAATGAGGAATCATGTGAAAGGTGGTAACAGTTTGTATGGTAGTTTGGAGGCATGTTGTGATGGAGATGAAATGTCAAGATGAGGTCATTTGCTTGTCTAAAAGGCACCATAAAACACTGAAGACTTTTTGATCAGTCTAGCAGACCAGTGCCAAAGGGAGGTGAATTTAGAAAACATATGAAAAATGAATTATAATTATATCTACAAGAATTAGGGACTGTGATTAGAAGACTATTATAATACTTCACTTCAAATGGAAGGTGATTAAAAAGTGCAAACTAAAGTGATGTTAGTTTTTGTGTGGAAAAAATAAAAGTGGATGAATGAGTGAGAAGGGAAGGTAGATCTCATATCTAGGAATGATTTTATCAATAGTTTCCTCATAGTCAATTCTGAACTGCAGTCAAGCTCTCCAACCTTTCCTATTTCAACATGATATCCTGAATAAGGGCTAAGGAAATAGCTTTCTCATTTCAGGTAAACATTCAGAATTTTATGTTAGAGATCTCTCGAATAGAACCTATAAAATAATAATGATGCTTTGTTTCAACCTGAGAGTCTCCTGTTCTGTTAGAGAAATGCGAGACTTTTCTTACACGAATGATTTCAAGGAAGTTAAACAGAACACTTAGGATGTGATGTTTGACTTGCTGTGATCCTCTGTCACAAATCTAATTATGTTCTTTACAGTTTGATTAAACTATTTAACAAGTCCCATTGAGTAGGGCTGGAGACTGAACTTTTGATTACCTTAACTTATAATAGACAGTAATGTTCACTAAATAGTAGAAACCTTGACAAGAAATTATTCATTTGATCTAATGAAACTAAAACTTTCTAAGCTTCAAGGAATAGTTGGCTAGAGCCTTAACTCTCAATTTTGATCTCTTGGGCAAGTAACTGGGGTGGCATGAGGGAGACTCTAGAGAGAGTTTTCAGAGGTTGGAACATTTAATTTAACAGGAGCAAAGGTCAAGGTACTTTGCCCCATGAGGTGAGTGAGAGACTAGAAGAGAGATCCTGGGATTTCAGCTCCCATAGCTGCTTCTTAGGAGGATTGTAGGAGATAAAGAAAGTGTATTACCTGATAGCTTATTGTTGCAACTAATTATCTTACTAAATAGTTGCCAAGGTTAATTCATAACTGCTGAACTAATACCACTATACATACATACATACATGCACACACATACACACACATATATAGATATAGATACATAAATATACATGTAAAATTGCCCTTGAGGTAATGTGACCCCAGTTTTGGATCTACACAATCATAACTTTTCAAGGAAATAATAAAAAGAATTGTTATAATGATAAACTGTTGGAATGTCACTTAAGCTCAAAATGCAAGTTCTTTGAAATGGAAAAATCCCTTTATTACTCACCTCACAGAGTTTCTGTGATATTCAAATGGAATATGTGTTGGTGTGTGTATACACACACACACACACACACACACACACACACACACATATATATATATATATATATATATATATATATATACATATATATATGTACCTGTATCTACACATACATACATACAAACATACAATTACATACTTGCATGTAAATAGGTATATGATTGTATACTTGTATGGTATGTATATATTTCTGTGTGTGTGTGTGTGTGTGTGTGTGTGTGTGTGTGTAAAACACACTAGAAGCTCTGAAACCCTGTATAAATATCAGTTGCTGTTGTCTGCCCTACCCTGTCAAAGAAAGAAAATACTTTGTAAACTAAGAAGTAACACTAACCTACCCAGGCTCTCTTTTTACTTTTTGGTATGGTGTAAGTAACTATCAAAAAGGTTGACAAGAAGAATTGAGGAATGGTTAACTGGGAAAAGAAAAAAATCAGGACATGAAAATGTTTGGCAAATATCGGGGTTACAAAGGCAAGGGACAGAGAATTATAGGAATATAAAAACTCAGTAGAATTATTATTATGAATTGGGCTAGCAAAAGAACTAACCAAGGAGCAGGGGTAAGCGTGATGAAAACAACTAGCATTTGTATCTAGAGGCCTTTAAAGAATGAACCTTGGTTCATAAATAAATAGTATTTATAAATCTATTCATAAATAAATAGAATAAAGAGTACTGGATTCAATATTTGACTTTGTGTACTTGAGCAGCTGGTTTGGGCAGAGGATAGAGTGGATAGAGAGCCTAGACTGGACTCAGGAAGACCTAAGTTCAAATATGATCTCAGAGACTTAGTTACTGTGTGACCTAAATCACCTAAAGCCCTGCTTTCCTTAATCTACTGGAGAAAAAAATGGCAAACCACTCCAGTATCTTTGCCAAGAGAACCTCATGAATACTATAGTCCAGTTCCAAAAGACTTAGACACAACTGTACAACCACCACCACACCACAACCTCGGTTAGAGTCCTTTCTCTACCACTCACTACCTTTGTAACCTTAGGGAAGTCCCCTAATCTCTTCGGACATCTGTAAAATAGAAGTTAAGTTAGAAGATATCAAAGCTCCCTGCTGGTCCCATAAGGTTCACAAGTATGTTTCTTCTCTAAAGTCTTATAAAATAATCAGGGCTAGGTAGTAGGTTTGACATATTTTTGGTACTGAGTGTACCTCTCTTGTAATTAAGGTTGTCATCTCTTCAATTTAGAGAGTAAGTTAGAGTACCAAGAGGTTAACTAACATGACCAGTATCATATACCTAGCGTATATCAGAAGTGGAACTTGAAATCTTGTCTTCTGTATATCAAGGCCAGCTTGATATTCACCGTGTTATCTGTCTCTAATAAAGTAATGTGAAGGATTTGTATCCATTTTACAGAGGATGAAACTGAGTAGCAAATAGATTAAGCATTTTGATTCATAATCACACAGTCTCCAAGTGTTAGAACTGAAAAAGCTAAAAATTAAAGTCCAGGAAACTAAATAAAGCAAGAATAAGACCAGTGAGCAGTTTCAAGCCTTGATCTTGGCACAAAAGATATGTGATTATAGTTCTGAGCCTCCATGATTATAATTCATGGGAATTCTTAAGTCTATATGATTCCTGCCTCTATTTGAGGGCTAGGTTAGAAAATGAGAATCAATTCCTTGCAACCTGCTTTCTGGATTATCTGAATGAAAAAAAAAAATTCACTGCTGCTAAGAGAGGAAGGTGAGAGGGATGAAACTCTGTAACTCTTTAGGTGCCATGTACCTTCAATAAGTACTTAAGATCCCTCCAGGGAGGAATTTTTTAAGCTCCTTTATAGAGCCATGTGGCAACATAAGATCTTGGAATTAGAACTCTCTCTTATCAAATACTTTTAAGACATAGTCTTTGAAAATTCAATGGGAACTGAATTTTATGGGTACCTACATGATTATCCTATATTCAATTCAGCTCCAATATAAGCTCATTAAAATAAGCAATTACTAAGCTCTCACTATATCATAGACAATGAGGAATAAAAGGAGACAACTCTAAAACAAAATTAATAAACACCCCACCCACATGGTGCTTCTATTATTTTAAAGTTTGGGGGTCAGGTGAGGATATACCATATGAACTTATTAGTATGTATAAATACGTACATTATATAAAGGAGAGGTATCTTCTAATAACTCAGGTGACCTGACTGTGTAAGAGTGCAACTTTGAAGAAAAATATCTTTTAATGGAAAGTAGAGATAATGAGTATACTCTAGGCATGAGGTTCAGACAGTGTAAAGATGCAGAGGTAGGAGATTTAATGAGTTTGAAGGAACAGCAAGAAGGTCAATTTGTCTAGAACACAGAGAGTACTAATGTCAGTAATATGAAATGAACATGAAGAGTTTGCCTGCGACTTGATTATGAAGGCCTTTATATTACATGCTGAGGAGTTTATCCTTCATATTGGATTCAATATAGAACCACTAAAAATGCTTCATTTTGAGTATGACATTGTTAGGTTTTGTTTTGTTTTTTTTGTCTCAGGTTCAAGAATTGGGATGTACACAATCCAATTTGGTAATGAGTACAGTACTTGGCACACAGTAGGTATTTTATAGTAGCTGCTGACTAATGAATTCCTTCCCTTGGGACAAGATAAAGATTCCAGAATTAGTCACAGCTGCAGAATTATCAGAGTGTTTGAGATAATGACTGTACTAAAGTACAACCATCATATTATGACAGAAGTAAACTATCTATGTACTAATGCAAAGCAAATTCCACATGGTATGTTAATGGATTTATATGGTGAGATTTGATCTATAGAGTTAAATTATCACTACAAACAGGGAGTGCTAAAAACTAAATTGCACTGTTTCTCAAAATAAAATACTCAAAGATGCCATTATTATAGATTTGCTAGAATTAATTTCCCTAGATATTGCTGAAGGAGAAGGAATCAGAACTCTTCTTAATCTATGACAGAACTAGCTACAGTTTACAATTTTAGTATTTGGGCTTATTTCTCATTCTATGTTAATATTATTTTTCCTTTTCTTTCCTCCCCCTTTATTTTATTTCAAGAACCTTTCTGAAATTGCATCTTAATTGTGGAATTCTAAGACTGACTGAACTATCAGGAATTCATGGAACTGCTTACATGTGATATTTTAAATTATGTATTCCTTTATTTCCTCTTACAAGTCTTTTTCTCCTCCATGGGACAAGATTTATTCAGAAAATAACATTGAATGACCTACCTAATCACTAGGTTGTGTGGCAAAGGGGTAAGAGGAAAAGAGCTGTCTTAGAAGGCTGTCAGGTACTGCATATATATGTGGGCATACACACATACATACAACACATGTGCATATGTATGTTTCTATAAGTTACGTATAATATACACATATACACACAAGTGTGAGTATATCCCTCTATATATTATTATATAGGCAATATAGAATTGGAGTCTATCAAGTAGGAAAATTGACACAGCTATACCTAAACTTTGGAAAAATTACCTTGGCAGTAAGAGGATGGGGGATTAGTGTAGGAAAATATATGACACAAAAAGACCTACTAGAATGCTTTTTTTAGTAGTTGTTTGTTAATTTTTTTGTTCTGTTTTCTTTTTTTGTTTCCAACAGTTACAACCCTAGTTCATGCCCCCGTTAACTTTTGACTAGACTACTTGAAGATTGTAAGCTTTGTCAAGTTAAGGGATACATTCTTTGTTGTTTGTTTTTCCTTTTTATTCTCAGTAATTAGTGGATATTAAGTACATTCCACTGAATAAAATTAAAATGTCAAATGTAGTGTGTATGTATGTGTATATATATATATATATTCAGTAAACACACAGATATGTATAATAACATGCATTTCTCAGTATAAATAATAGTATATAATTAATTATATATTAAATATGATATAACAATAGTATTGAAAGATAATCTTTAAAGGGATAACAAGTTCAAAGACAAATATTTTTCTTAAAACGTTATGAGAAACCTTATCATATTGCTATATTGGTTAATAAGAATGATAATAATAAGAGCATTGCTGACATTTATGTTTATATATATATTATGTTGATACAATAATTCTGTAAGGTTTATACTTAAAGCATAATTGTTTTCAGTTTGAAGTTGTGGAAACTGAGTCTCAAAAAGTATAGATACTTGCCTTTGTTTACATGCTGAGTCTCAAAGTCAGAATGCTAACTCAGGTATTCCTGACTCCCTTTGCAATATTTTTCAAAAGTAGGTCTATTTCATTAGAAACATTGAACTTGGTACAGTGATAATATGGAAGTAGAATGGACATTACAATTGTTTTGATGCATCTTGGGTTAAATACATAATATCGACAAAATCTCATCCCATTTTGTTACAATTTTTTATACACACATATATTCTTTACTTCCTTATGTCATATATATGACAATTCTTATATTCTTCTGCATATTTAAGTCAAAATTCTTTTACCATATCCATGGCTTAAAAACATCTCTCAAATGATGGAGAATTAGGGAAAAAATAAATATAGATAAGGAATATGAGAATGAATACTGTACATTGGAGATGGCATTATTGAACTAGATCCTTTTGAGAACAATGAATGTGTTTTTACAGGGTTTCCTAATTATAAAAATAGAGACAGTAAAAATAATTACATAGCCACTTCAACTGGGATAATCTGAAATCATATTAATTCTAAATTTATAAAATCTTTCCAAATCAGTTCTACCTCTCCTTTTATAAGTTTAGTACTGCAATTCAGTCCCTCAACTTCACTCACCTTAACTATCATAAAACAATCTATATGGGACCCCTTACCTCTAAGATCTACCTTTTCTAGTCCATCCACCAAATAATTGCCCAATATAAATTTCCTAAGCACAGTACTGAGCATGCTACTACCTTGCTCAGGAATCTTTATTGCCTCCCTATTGCCCATTGAGTAAACTATGTATGGTCTGGCATGTAAAAAGGCTTTCATTCTTGTTCCAGGTTATTTTTTCAGACATATTTCATACTCTTCTCTATAATCCTTCACATATGCTCTGTTCCAGCAGAACAGATCTAATTGTTTGTTATTTAACTGTACATTCTGTGTGCACAGTTTGTCACTCCTACCTAGAATGAACTTCATCCTCAACTCTACCAATTAGAATCCTGAACTTATTAAATGATGTCTCAGTTGAGGTGTCCCCCGCATAGGAAGTCAATTCCAATCTTACTGGTTGATGATCTTTTTCTCCTCTACATATGATATGTTTTACACACACACACACACACACACATATGTACACACATATATATACATAAATATGCGTGTGTGTATGTGTATGTATATGTATGCATATATATGCTTATAAGTATTCATATATGCATATATACATGCACACTTATATAGATATATGCATATACAATTGATAGAATAAAGTACACAAACATGTACAATATATTTACATATTGTACACAAACATGTACAATATACAAATATATTTACATATTATATCGCACTCTATAGATAAACATAATATGCTGAAATTATCCATTAAAAAATTCTACATCTCCAGTGCCTAGAATTTACTTTAAACATTCTTACCATATAAGAAATGCTTGATGAAGTAGCCACAGAAGTTTTTAGATGTTCATTGATTTAGCAAAAATGTACTTATTCTATCTCATTCCTTAGGACTATTGTATCTACTGTAATTAAATACTTGCCTCAACTCAGTTACACACAATTAGACAATTTATTTAAAGTGTTTTGCAAATTGTAAATCACTATATTACATGTGAAGTATGATGATGACAATTGTGACAATAATGTATGTGCCAAAAGCAGTCATAGAGTTTTTGCCAGCACTCTTCATAATGCTGTACTACGGATGTGCTTAACCCTTAAGCATTACACTCTTAGGTAACCTGGGGAAAAAAACCTATGGTCTCCTTCTGCAAATAATGTTTGTTGCTCATATTAATGATTAATGGAAGTGGTATCTTTCAGGTAAAGATTAGCAAAAATAAGATTCATCTTTTCCCCAAACAATTAAGAGATTTTTAAAAATCTCTGCAGTGACTTTTTTTCATATATAACATTTATTTTTCGGTTTTTAACATTCACTTCCACAAGAGTTAAAATTCAAAATTCTCTCCCCATCTCTCCCCACTGTCCACTCCAGGAGAGCATGCACTCCATCCACCCATTCCTCTGGTATGTCCTCCCTTCTTCCATCTTCCTTCTCCTCTATTTTCCTGTAGGGTAGAATAGAATTCTAATCTTCATTACTTGTATAGCTTAATTTCCTGGTGCATACTAAAACAAATTTTAACATTCATTCTCAATGCTTTGAGCTCCATATTATCTCCCTCCTCCTCACACACCTTCAATGAGAAAACAAGCAATTCAATATAGGTCATACATGTGTAACAATGCAAATCACTTCCATAATATTTGTGTTGTAAAAGACTAACCACATTTCCCTCTCTTATCCTGCCCTTTATTAATTCCAATCTCTCCCTTGACCTGTACTCCCACAACAGTGTTTGCTTCTGATTATCCCTTTCCCCAATTTGCTTGTCCCATCTATTAGCTTTCTTCCTGTGTCCTCTTCCTACTTGCCTACCTGAAGGGTAAAATACATTTTCATACCCAATGGAGTGTGTGTTATTCTCTCCTTAAGTGAAATTCCATGTGAGTAAGGCTCATTTATTTCCTTTCATTTCTCCCCTCTTTCCCTTCATTGTAAAAACTCTTTTTTCCCTCTTTTATGTGAGAAGATTTGCTACATTCTACCTCACCTTTTCCCTTACTCCTAGTAGGTTCTGTACAACAGTAGATTATACAGTACGTATACATATATACGTACACAGTACACCTATGTGATTATATAAATCTACTCATATATGATATACACATAGACACATATATTCATCCACATGTACATATATGCGTATATGTATGTGTATATACGTATATATATATTCCCTTTGACTTCTTTAATGTTGACAACACTCTCATGAGTTACAAACAACATCTTTCCATGTAGGAATGTAAGCAGTTCAACTTCAATGAATTCCTTAAGGCTTCTCTTTCCTGTTTAGCTTTCCATATTTCTCTTGACTCTTATATTTAAAAGTCAAATTTTCTATTCAGCTCTGTTCTTTTCAATAAGAATGTTTGGAAGTCCTCTATGTCATTGAAATTCCATTTTTCCCCTGAAGTGTTATACTCAGTTTGCTGAGTAGGTGATTCTTCCTTTTCATTATATCTATTTTGATCTCTGCAATATCATATTCCAATCCCTTCAGTCCCTAAGTGTAGAAGCTGCTAAATTCTGTGTTATCCTGATTGTACTTTCACAATACTTCAATTATTTCTTTCTGGTTGTTTGTAATATTTTCTCCTTGATTTTGGAACTTTGGAATTTGACTACAATATTCCTAGGAGTTTGCCTTTTGGAATGTCTTTCAGGAGGTGATTGAGGAATTCTTTCCATTTCTATTTTATCCTCTGCTTCTAGAATATCAGGGCATTTTTCCTTGATAATTTCTTGGAAGATGATCTCTAGGCTCTTCTTTTGATCATGGTTTTCAGTTAGATCAATAATTTTTAAATTATTTCTCCTGGATCTATTTTATGAGTCAGTTGTTTTTCCAATGAGGTACTTCATATTGTCTTCTATTTTTTCTTTCTTCTCATTTTATTTTACAGTTTCTTGGTTTCTCATAAAGTCAGTAGCTTCCATCTGCTCCATCCTAATTTTTAAAGAACTATTTTCTTTAGTGAGCTTTTCAGCCACCTTTTCCATGTGGTCAATTCTTCTTTTGAAAACATTCTTCTCTCACTGACTTTTTGGGTCTCTTTTGCCATTTGGATTAGTCTAATTTTAAAGGTGTTATTTTCTTCAGCATTTTATGGGTCTCCTTTAGCAAGCTGTAGACTTGCTTTTCATGATTTTCTTGTATTGTTCTCATTTCAGTTCCCAATTTTTCCTCCACCTTCATTACTTGATTTTCAAAATCCTTTTTGAGCTCTTCCATAGTCTCAGACCATTGCATATTGTTTTGGATGTAGAAACCGTGACATTTATGTCTTTCTCTGATGATATGCTTTGTTCTCGCTCGTCTGAAAGGATGGAAGAAAATACCTTTTCACCAAGGAAGTAACCTTCTATAGTCTTATTTTTTTCCCCTTTTTGGGCATGATCCCAGCCAGTTACTTGACTTTTGAGTCCGTTGTCAGTTGTAGGGTATACTCTAGGGACCTGTAAGTTATCAGTTCCTCCAAGGTGGCACAATGAAGGGAAAGGAGCTAATCCTTTCCTGGCCTGTCCTCTGTTCTGTGAGTAACCATAAACACTCTTTTCTGCCCTGAATCTGTGAGTATTATTCCCTCTCCACAATCACGACCAGTTCCACCATGCCATTGTTCCTCCTCACCCCAGCATCTCCAATCCTGGCTGAGACCCATATCAGCTGCTCGATTCCCCCAGGATCTTTAGGCCAAAAGCTCCAAAAGGGCTGCTAGTGCTGCCATGGTGATGGGGCTAGGGCCATACAGCACTTCTCTTTCATCAAGTTGAAAGAATTTTCTTACTGACTTTTGAAGCTGTATTTGATGTTTCTGTGTTGAGAAATCTGACAACCACAGCTGCTACTCATGATTCAGCATTGTGAAACTTGATCCAGTCCTGTTTCTGCCATGTGAGCAAGCCTGGACTTCACTCTACTCTGATTCCAATGTGATAGACCTTTCCTTTGGGCTTTCCAGGTTGTTTTGGGCTAGAAATCTCTTTCACTCTGTCCTTTTGTGACTGTTACTTCTCTAGAATTTGTTTAGAGTCTTTGCTACAGTATTTTATTGGTTATGGGAGTCAGATAGAGCAGATCTGTCTTTCTGCCCTGCCATCCTGGCTTCACCCCCTCTGCACTGACTCTTACATAGGCTCCCAAAGTGGATCATATCACACCCTGGGGGCATTGGAATGATCTGGGGGGGAGGGTCAGTAGTAACCGCAGGTGCAATTGGGAGGGCATTGAATACAAATAAGTGGACAATGGAAGCATAAGAAAGAAATAGAAGAAATTTTTGAAACACTGTTTGTATATGTTTCATCTGTTGTATAACAGAATTAAAGTCATAGTGATTGTATTATTTCCCAAGTCAACATACAAAATGCAAGTAATAACTGATCAGTTGTCAAGTCCACCAACAGGTCTTAACAAGAACGTATTGGCAGGCAAGTGTGCCACACAATTATCAGGAAGTACAGCAGGCATTGGCAAGAATATGTACATGCAATGACTTGTTTACAATATAGTATACAGTTACATGATTCAATATTGCATTATCAAAATTTGAATACAGAGAAAACACAACTTTACAATAAATTATTAAATTTGAAATGTGTCATATGTAAAATATATGTATATATAATACATATATATGTATTTATTTGAAATGACACAAATTTAGAAAGAAAGCATTAAAGGGTTAAAAACAGTAGATTTCCAGAAGGTGCTGAATATTTTCTTAAGGGGGGTGGTAGGTCAAATAAGTTTGATAATATCTGCTGTAAAAACTCTGTGATTGCCAGGTAAAGAACCCCTGTTCTAGATTGAAAAAAAGAAACAAAAGCAATGTAGATTAATCTATTCAAACATTCAATGGATCTTTGATCTCATCAATGTAGGTCTTCCTTCCAGTAATGCTAACTTATATACATTCACCTCTGCCTACACTTGTGGTACTCTTGTCTCGTCCCATAAGTCTGCCACAGAACATTCACTAACTGTAGTATTCTAAGGACATTGCTCTACATATTTCCAGAACACCAATAGATTCTAGATATGTTACAGGTGTCAGTACTTTGTTCTTGCCAAGTGAGGAGACTTCAATTTTCCTTTTCATTCATATATTTATTTGATGATATGCTTTGCTCTGGTTTGCTTTTGTAATTCTTTCTTTTCAGTTGATAGAAATGTGCCTGATGCAACAAATATCTTCTGAATGAATCCCTGACTTAAAAACATTCAATTTGTATTCATAAAAGACACTTTGCAGCTAGTTATCATTTCAAATTAGAAGTTCTTTGTTTAATCTCTTCATCAAATATTTTAGCTAAAGAGTAACTAAAATTGCCTCAGTTGGCCTAGACCCTTTTACTAAAGAGAATTTCCCAAGCTTTATCTAAGATTAGAGGAGATAAAACAAATCTATACTTTTGATATTTTGTGCAATCTTACATTCACTAATGGGGCAAGAGGATAAAAGAGAATATATCCTTAATGCTAGAATTAAAATCTTGTAGGTATTAAAACCTGAACCTTTAAGTGTTGCCTCTAATACATACTAACTGAGTGGTCATGGCCAAACCATTTATCCCTCTTGTGACACAGACAAATCTATCAGACTTTAAGTTTCATCTTCATTGATGGAAAACATTTCTAACTTGGATAAAATTACGGATATAACCAAAGAAAATATGGGTGCTAAGTGCTTCTGGATCCACACCAAGCAGCCAATGACAAGTTAGAGTGAATAGTCTCAATTTCAGCACATATGTATGGACACAGCTTAGGAAGAAACTGCCAATTTTGGTAAATCATGAATTTTTATATAAAGAAAAAATGAAAAACATACTTTATACTTTCAAACAGAAGTGAGGTCTCTCTTTGAAGACTTTATATAACCTCTTGTCATTAATTCATAGATTGAAATGCCTTCTTAACTGAATAGATTGTTCATTACTAAAACGTAGTAGGCAGGACAATTGTGTTAATATCTTGTCTCTACATTACATGTTGTCTGTGGCTACTGTTTTACTGCTTCATTTTTTTAGAGTGGGGCAAATATTCTTCTTGAAAGATAGATGCTTTCTGAGGTCTTCAACAGGTTGTCTAGGAAATAGTGACATTCTTATCTCTGCATTGAAAGAAGATTATGACCCAACTGTCATGTACTGTCTGTCATTCCCTTTTCGTTTCAAGGGACTTTGGCAGGAACATAATATTCCTTTCAAAATCAGTTTGTTCTCTGGACTTTTTTAAAAAATATAGCCTCCATTTATCTGATTTCCCCCCTTCAGCATAGTCTTAAGGCTTTCAGACTGATTAGACCCTAATTCTTTTGGCATGCTGTCAGCATGTCCTATTCAGAACAAGTATTAGGCCTTTGCTTTTGAGGTTCCTCTTCAATTTTGTTTCCCTTTCTGCACTTCACATCTCTTCTTTGTGATTTTCACCTTTTTTGCCTGAAGCTGTCTTCTGACAATATGTTACCACCTCTTCCTGTGAATTTATTCTTTGTCTGCCCAAGTAATCTATTTATGTGTCTACTTTTCCTTCCCTCCTCCTCCTTTTCTTCCCTCTGATCCAGGTTATTGACTTTGCATGTACAAGTCCTCATTGTTGTTCAATTCTTTAATATATTATTAACTCTCTGAAAGAAATTATTTTGTACTCAGGCAACAACTTAATCATGCAAACAGTCTATTTTTCAATGACTAAAATTTCTAACACAAGCAGGGTGGGGATGTCTCTGTTGGCACAAAGAGGACATCTTCTAACAAAGTGAATTGGGGAAAAAAAAGAAAAGAAAAGGAAAACACCCTAAGGCCCAAAATAAAACGAACATGCTAAATAAAAAGGACATAGTTTGTCTTGCCCAGTAGTTAAATAACATACTTTAATAGAAGATAAAATCAACAAGAATATTAATGCATTCTTTTCTGTTCCTTGTTCATACATATATGCATAAGCTTAAAAAATTCATTCAAATAAATTTTCTAGAATAAGAACATGTCTCTGGAAAATGTTTCATCTTATGATTTGTCAATAAGCATAGGGGACAAATTAAAAGCCATATTTGAGTGAAGATGGAGCATATCAACTTTTGATTGGCTTTGATTTCTTGATCCTAAAAAATGTTCATGATGAAGGGAGAAATGCATTTGAAGGGTAGTAGATTAAAACAATTTTCCTTTCTCTTCTTGGTTGAAAGCTAATTGAGCCAAACTTTTTGTTCCTGGCATCTAAAATGTAACTTTATTTTTGAAAAAAGAGCAAAACAAAACACAAAAACATTCTAAGGCTTAATTACAACATCACACAATGATTTTTTCTTACCTGAAATGTGTTCTCTTATGTTGGCTAACTTATGAATTCTTATAACAAAGAAGTGCTTATCCAAGTTTTCTATGTCATGATATCTCCTTTGCCATTTCTCTACAATAAATGTCATTTCCCTATTTCTTTGCCCCTATCCTCTTCTGGACATGTTATATACACAGCAAAGGAGAAAATACCATAGTTGGTAGCTCCCTAATATATCTCGCATTTTGTTTTTTCCACTATTAAATAACTAAGGGGAATTGATTGGTTGGCCTTCTTTAACCTTTCCTAAATTCTCTCTACTCCATCTTCCCATTTCTTCTAGAACTATAAATAGCAATTCTGGCCCTTGTAAATAGCACCACAAAATCATCAGAGACATTAAAGGATGAGAGATGCTGCCAAGAATGGTAAAACATTGCCCTATGGAAGGGATAGTGAGATCCTGGGTCAAGGAATCTCATGGGTGTGACACCATGAACCACTAGGGGAACAAAGGCAAGATGCAAAAAGATGGAAGGCAGAAAAGGATACAGTATCTTTTTATTTTAATAAATATATAGATTTATTCATGTAATCACATTTAGATAATGCTTTTAAATATGCATAGCATTTTACATGCCTCATCTCCTTCAAGTTTCACCTCCAACCTGTGATGCAAGTACTATGCATGTTATTATCTTCCCCATTTTAGAAATGATAAACTGAGGTTAACAGAGTAGAGATGACATACTCCAGACGAGTACTTTGTAGTTTGGATGCTTCTTGATCCCAAATGAACTGTTCAACTTCTACTGACTAACACTCTTAGATGATAGTCTTCTGTGTTTATACATGAAAATATAGCGTTCCTTAAATATTGCCAAACCTTAAAGACATGTTGATTCCTTCTGATTAGTTAGTCACTCCTTAGCTGTTGTTAACCGTAGGTTAGATCACAGTATTCTACTTGTCTCCTTTCCTTGACTCTATTCATCTGTTCATTCATTCACTTTTGCCACTGCAATGTACATTTTGGGCTGCAAACTCTCTTGCAGTGGCAGGTCTCAGGAATACAGATTTCTTTCTTGATTTATCTCCTTTCTTCTCAATGTTATTTCACTAGTAATTAGCCCTCTGACCTGAATCTAACTTCTGAGGCTCTACTGAGAGATACTCCTCCTAACAATGAGAAATCAGCCTCCTGGTGTTCCCTTCTCTGTCATCACTTTCCCATACTAGGATTATTTATTATCCTCATGAATATCTTGAACATAAATTGACATGATATTGCTGAAGGTATTTGGGCTTGTTTCTGAGGGTAAGCATCTGGTGTCAGATTCTTTAGTCCTGTCTTTCATGTGAATTGAAGGACTGTTGAACAAAACATCTTGAAGAGTGTTAGAATTTGTTCAGCATATCTCCCACCAAAATCATCTCAGAATGTACACTGTATATTAGACTAGACAAATTTGTTACCTCATGTAGTAAATACTAATCAGCAGTTTGATTAGATACCCCAACTTAAGGGAATTCTTAATGTATTCTGAAGCCCTTTTCAGTACTCAGTCACATGACTAAAAATATAAAAGGGACTACATAGGTAGGAAAAAGACATTTTCTATTTTTATTGATTCCCACCTTGACCCTTGCCTTTTGCTTTGCTTTTTAATACATATTAATTTATAAAAAACACATTGTTGATTTTCTAGGCAGTAATACTAAAGATATGATCCTTCTCACCTTTCACAGGCATTTGAAGTGATAGAAAGAAGGAATGGGCTGTGGATTTATTAAGCTGAAGTCAGAAGCAGCAGAATATACAGATTAGTAGACCCCGAAATTAAGGAATGAAAAAAGTATCCACAGATTGACTTTAATTCTATCCATATCTGTCACACTGCAGGGAAAATGTTTGCAATACATTTTTTTTCTGTTTGATTTATCAAAAGTTCACAAGTGATTATAGATGTAATTTGGGAGTAAATAATGAATCATGAAAATTTGGCCATAATTAGTATTCCCTCGTAGAATTTTTTCCTTTATTTTTTTTACTTTTCTAGTTATCATAATGCTCTAATTACCTGTAATATACAATCTACATTTAGATTTGAGAGAATTTTCAACACAAATAGAAACCTTGATATTTGATGAACTCCTGAAGTGAATGCAGTAATAATTAAACTAGTGCTTTGCCGTAGAATATCACTTGACTGGCATATTAACATAACTACTCCAGTTGTTTCAAGATGGTGATTTATCTTAGGAAAAGAAATGTAAGTGTATTTCTTTCTTTATTTCATTCTTTATTTCATTTGTTTTTTCTGAATCTGTTACATTTCTTTCACAGAACCAGCTTGTCATTACATCAATGCCATAGATAAAGGGCAAGCAGGAAAGAGAAGAGTCCCAGGAAACTGAGATCAAGAAGGATTAAGTGACTTGTTCAGTGTCACACATTATTAAATGCCCAGAAGAAGATTAAAAATCGTCTGTTGGAGGGGTCAGAGTCAAGGTGGCAGAGGAAAAATAGGGACTTGTTTAGCCTCTTCCCCAAAACCCCTTCAAATATTTTTAAAAATGACTCTAAACAAATTCTAGAGTTACAGAACCCACAGAATTACAGAGTGAAATATTTCCCCAGTCCAAGACAAGCTGGAAGGTCCACACGAAGGGTATATCTGACAAGGCTGAGAGTGCACAACAGAAAATTATAGACCAATTGTTCTAATGAATATAGATGCAAAAAGTTTAAATAAGATATTAGCAAAAAGAATATAGCAATTTATCACAAGAACAATACAATATGATCAGGTAGGATTTATACCAGGAACACAGGGCTGGTTCAATATTAGGAAAACTATTCACATTATTGATCATATCAACAACAAAGCTCACAGAAAACACATGATTATCTCAATAGATGTGGAAAAAGCTTTTGACAAAATACAATGCCAATTCTTGTCGAAAACACTGCAGAACATAGGAATAAATGGAACTTTTCATAAAATAATAAGCAGCACCTATCTAAAACCTTTAGCAAGCTTTATATGCAATGGGGATAAGCTAGATGCACATCCAATAAGATCACATGTGAAACAAAGATATCCATTATAAACACTATTATTCAATGTGGTACTGGAAATGCTAGTTTGAGCAATAAGGGAAGAAAAAGAAATTGAAGGAATTAGAATAGGCAAAGCAGAAACTAAGTTATTACTCTTTGTAGATGTTATGATGATATACTTAGAGAATTCCAGAGAATCAAGGAAAAAAAAACTGCTTGAAACAATAAACAACTTTGGCAAGGTTACAGGTTACAAAATGAACCCACAGAAGTCATCTGCCTTTCTACATATTGCTAACTATGCCCAAAAGCAAGAGATAGAAAGAGAAATCCCATTTAAAGCTGCAGCAGGCACTATAAAATATCTGAGAGTCTACTTGTCAAAACAAACCCAAAGATTTTATGAACACAATTACAAGACACTTTTCACACAAATAAAGTCAGACCGAAGTAAGTGGAAAAAACATCAGTTGCTCATGGGTAGACCGAGGCAATGTAATAAAAATGATAATTCTACCTAAATTAATTTACTTATTAACTGCCATACCAACTGAAGTACCAGATAATTATTTTCTAGACCTAGGAAAAAATAATATCAAAATTCATCTGGAAGAACCAAAGGTCCAGCATGTCAAGGGAATGAATGTAAAGAAATACTAGGAAAGGTGGCCTAGCTCTACCAGATTTCAAATTGTATTTTAAAGCAGCAATTATGAAAATGACTTGGTACTGGATAAGAAAGAGAGGGGTGGAACAGTGGAATAGTATAGGTACTGAAGACACAATAATCAGTGAATATAGAAATCTAGTATTTGATAAACCCAAGAACCCCAGCTTCTGGGATAAGTACTCACTACTTGACAAAAAAATCGCTAGAAAAATTGGATAACAGTGTGTTCTTAAAATGGGCATAGACCAATGTTTGACGCTGTATGCAAGAATAAACTTCAAGTAAGTACATGATCTATGCATAAACAATGATACTATAAACAAATTAGGGCAACAAGGAACAGTATATTTGTCAGATTTATGGAGATGAAGAAGTTTATGACTAAACGAGAGCTAGAAAATATTTTGAAGTGCAAAATGGATAATTCTGATTACATTAAATTCAAAGGATTTTGCATAAACAAATCCAGTGCAACCAAGATTAGGAGGGAAGCAGATAACTGGGAAAGAACTTTTGCAACTAGTTTCTGTGATAAAGGTTTCATTTCAAAAATATGTAGAGAACTAATTCAAATATACAAGAATACAAGTCATTTCCCAATTGATAAATGGTGAAAGGATATGAACAGGGAGTTTTCAAAAGAAGAAATTAAAGCAATCTATTGTCATATGAAAAAAATGCTCTAAATAGTTATTGATTAAAGAGATGCAAACCAAAACAACTCCGAAGTACCACATGACAAGTATCAGATTGGCTAACATGATAAAACAGGAAGATGATAGATGTTGGAGAAGATGTGGGAGAGTTGGAACACTAATTCACTGTTGATGGAGCTGTGAGCTGGTACAACCATTCTTGAGAGCAATTTGTAATTATTTCCAAAGGGCTACAAAAATGTACATGCCCTTTGATCCAGCAATATCACTAAGAGGGCTGTATGTCAAAAAGATCATAAAAATGGGAAAGGGTCCCATATGCACAACAATATGTATAGCACCTCTCTTTGTAGTAGTCAGTTACTGGAAATCAAAGGGATACCCATCAATTGGGAAATGATTGAACAAGCTTTGGTATATGAATATAATGGAATACTATTTTGGTATAAGAAATGATGAAAAGGAAGATTTCAGAGAGGCCTGTAAAGAATAATATGAACTGATATTGAATGAAAGAAACAGGATCAGGAGAAACTTGTACACAGCAACAATTACAGTTTGCAACATTTTTTTCTGGTAGACTTAGTCCTTCATAGCAATGCAAGGATCTAAAAAATTCCCAATGGAGTTTTGAGGCAAGATGCTTTCCACATCCAAAGAAAGAACTTTGGAGTTGGATCACAGAATGAAGCATACAGTTTTCTTTGGTATTATGTTTGTTTTGTTTTGTGATTTCTCCCATTCATTTTACTTCTATTCAACATGACTTTCGTGAAATTGTATTTAATAGGATTGCATGTGTAGAACCTATATAAGGTTGGAAGCCATCTTGGGGAGAGAGGGAGGAGGGAATGGGGGAAAAGGAGGAGAAAGGGAAAAAAATCTAAGATACATGAAGGTGAATATAGAATATTGAAAAGAAATAAAATAATTATTTAAAAAATCAGACTTTAGAACCTTACACTGGTGACAAATATCAAAGCATACAGTCAGAAGAAGACAATAAAGTCAAAGTTACTACATCAAAAGCCTCCAAAAAGTTAGAATTGGTCTCAGGACATGAAAGAACTCAAAAAGTATTGAGAAAATCAAGTTAGAGAAGTAGAGCAAAAATTGTGAAGAGAAATGAGAATGGTGTGACAAAATCATGAATTAGTCAACAGCTTGCTAGAGGAAACTCAAAAAAAATTCTGAAGAAAATGACACTTTAAAAGATAGACCAATCCAAATGACAAAAGAGGACCAAAGCGCCAATGAAAAGAGGGTCTTAAAAATGCAGAACTGACCAAATGGAAAAGGTGGTCAAAAACTCATGGAACAAAATATTACTTAAAAATTAGAGTGGATCAAATGGAAGCTAATGACATCATGAGAAATCAAGAAAATATAAATCAGAACCAAAAGAATGAAAAAAAATAGAAGACAATATGGAATATCTCCTTGAATAAACTGCTAATCAAAAAATAAATCCAGGACAGATAATTTAAAAATTATTGAACTATTGATAGACCAATTGATGAGCAAAAAAAGCCTAGAGACGTGAATTTCTGGGAGTGAAGATGGTAGGGTATTCGGTAAATGTTCTCCCCCTCCCCTTGTTTACCTTGAAAGACCTATAAAATATTTCCCAAGAAATATCCTGGAACAGTAGGATCAGCTAAAGGGGGAAAACAATCTCTTAGCACATGAGGCTAGGAGAATCACTATGGAAGGTTCCTCTTGCTATGGCTGAAGGGGGCCAGGGTAGGATCAGAGTTGTCCCAGACAGGCCCACCTCAGCAAACCAGGAGGAGATCCTGAACCTCAAGGGCATGAAGTCTGCAACTGCCAACATCAGGACTCCAGGTGAATCAAGAAGACTCTAGCACAGATAGGACCACCAATTGCTGAGCTGGCTTATGCTCTAGCTCAGTAAAGGAGACGTGCTGTAGCAAGTTCACCCCTCCCTCACATTTAACACAGATAGCACCAGGGCTACTCCCAGGAAACCCAGAAAGACTTCACCTGGCCTCTGTGTTCTCCCACCAGGAACTTAGCACTAGGTAATCTGAAGCATTTTAGTTTCTAGCTGAAAGAACCAGAGGCTACAACACACAAAGCTTCATCTTCAAGGCATAAGAAGTGTTGGACCAAACCCCTTGTTCCATAAGAGCAGAGATCTACTTTAAAAACTAGGAAAAGTGTGATCATCATGAGGAAGAAACAAAGCAAAAAAGAAAAGACCACAGAATCTTTCTGTGGGAAGAAGGACCAAAACATGAATACCAAAGAGGTCACTATTGAGATTCTATGCCCATCTGAAACTTCAGAAGGGATATGAACTGGTCACAAGTACAAAAAGCATTCGTGAAATAGCTGAAGAAGGATTTTAGAAAGCAAATTAGAGAAATAGAAGAATAAAAGTCAATCATCTTAAAAATATGAAAAAAGAAAGCACAGAGGAATTTAAAAAGAAAATTGGACAAATGGAAAAGGAAGTACAGAAACTAACTGAAGAAAATAACTCCTTAAAAGGAACAATTGAGCAGATGGAAAAGGAGATGTAAAAGTTAACTAAAAAAACCAATTTGATAAAATTTAGAATTGAGCAAGTAGAAGCTAATGACTATATGTGACATCAAGTATCAGTCAAACAGAATCTAAAGAATTAAAAGACAGAAGAAAATGTAAAATATATAATTTAAAAGTAAAACTGAGCTGAAAAATAGGTCCAGAAGAGAAAATCTAAGAATTCTTTTTCTATAATAAAACCGTGATGAAAAAAGAGCCTGGACAATATCTTCCAAGAAATCATCAAGGAAAACTGTGCAGAAGTCCTAGATCCAGAGGCCAAAATAGTCATCAAAAGAAAGCCAACATTCACCTCCTGAAAGGGATCCCAAACTGAAAACACAAAAGAGTATAATTGCCAAATTCTAGAACTATCAAGTGAAGGAGAAAATAGTAGAGGCAGCCAGAAAGAAATTATTCAAATATTGAGGAGCTACAGTCAGAATCACACAGGACCTTGCTCCTTCTACAATAGAAAATGGAATGAACTGAAATATGATATTCTGTAAGGCAACAGAACTGGGACAGCAACCAAGCATGAATTACCCAGAAAGATGAGCATAATATTCCAGGCAAGGAGATGGACATTCAATTAAATAAGGGATTTCCAGTCCTTCCTGACCAAAAGGCCAGAGCTCAATAGAAAATTCGATCTTCAAACACAAGTCTCAAGTGAGGTATGAAAACGTAAACAGGGGGGGAAAAACCTTGTTATTCAATATGGGTGTACTGTTTACATCTCTAAAAGCAAAGATTATGGTTGTTAATCTTGAGAATTATATATTTCTCATGACATATAAAAGGGATATGCATAGATAGAGGGAGTGGGTATAAAGTAAATGATGTGGTGATAAAAGTGTGATTTAAGTGTGTGAAGGTATTGTAACAGGAGATGTGAAAAGAGAGAGGCAGAAAGTGGTACATGACATTACTGGAAGAGGCACAGAATTATATTACAGTAGAGGCAAATAGGAGAGGGAGACGAGCAGTGTTTGAGAGCTACTCTCATCTGATTTGGTTCAAGGAGGGAACAACAAACTCAGTTAAGTATAGAAATCTAACTAGCGAGGAGGCGGAGCCAAGATGGCGGAGTGAAAGCAACGACTTACCTAAGCTCCTGGAAAAACTCCTTTGGATATTTCTGGGGGGAGAGTCTGACCAGACTTTGGAGGTATAGAATCCAGTGGGAGACGGACTTTGACAGATTCGGAGCCCAGGCTGGACTGGAAGGTCCACGGGAGGGATCTCTTCCGCGGGGGTAAGAGCCCGGCGCACAGCGCAGCGCGGTCGGCGCGGCAGGGCGGAGGCGACCCGAGGGGCCCGAGAGTGGCGGGCGAGACCAGCGGAGCAGGAGATAAGCCAGGCCGAGCCAACGATATCAGCGCAACAGCCTTTGAAATCTTCAGCCTAAAGACGGGACTTCAGTGGCTCACTACTTGAACATCCAGAAGCTGGGATGCCGGAGTGATCAGTAAGTGCTCTCCCCTCCCCCCCGATGACCGTGAGGGAACCATAAAATTCTTCCCCAGATTGATCCTGGATCAGTGAGAACAGCAGAAAGGGGCGAGTGGTCTCGTAACACCAGAGGCTGGAGAGGTGGCAAAGGGGGATTCTTCCTACCGTGGTGGAGGCTGTCTGGAGGGACAGACGACCCAGGGCAGAGAAAAATTCGCACTGAGACCCAAGCAAGCCTCAGCCCGGGAGACGAGCCCCAGGAGGGGCTGGAACACGCATTAGCCTCCAGGCGTGCCCCAGCCCTCCAGGGGAAAAGGGAAGACAATAGGGAAGCTGGGATCACCATCCCCCTGGACCTTGCCTTTGCCTCAGGCCAGCTGAGGAGATAGCCTGAAACCAGACCACACCTCCCACACACCTATCAAGCTAAACCCAGGGTTGATCTGGGAAACAACAACAACAACAAAAAAAAAAAGCCTGCTTTTAGCCTAGACAAACATCAACTCAACTTAAAAGATCTGTATCTTCTGACTGAAAGAACCAAAAGCTACAACACTCAGCCAACATCATGAATCGGAAAAAGCAGACGAAAAGTGAAAAAACCATAGAATCTTTCTATGGGGATAAGGACCAAAACACAAACACCAAAGAGGTCAGAGCTGAGACTGTACTTCCATCTGAAACCTCAGATGGGACTATGAATTTCTCGCAAGCACAACTAGATTACCTGGAACGTCTGAAGAAGGATATAAAAGAAAAACTGGCCAATGATTTTAAAACCATAAAAAAAGAATTCACTGATGAGAACATCAATCTGAAAAAGAAAATTGAAGAAATGGAAAAGGAAGTTCAAAAATTAACTGGAGAGAATAATTCCCTAAAAGGAAGAGTTAATCAAACGGAAAAGGAAACTCAAAACCTAATAGGGAAAATTGATCAGATGGAAAAGGAAACCCAAAACCTAACTGGGAAAATTGGTCGAATGGAAAAAGAAGTACAAAAATTAAATGGAGAAAATAGCTCCTTAAAGGGAAAAATTGGCCAGATGGAAAAGGAGATGCGAAAGCTAACTGAAGAAAACAATACGATCAAGATTAGAATTGGGCAAGTAGAAACTAATGACTCAATGAGGCAACAAGAGTCAGTCAAACAAAATCTAAAGAATGAAAAGATGGAAGAAAATCTAAAATATTTAATTGGAAAAACAACTGACCTGGAAAATAGATCCAGGAGAGAAAATCGAAGAATTATTGGCCTGCCAGAAACCCATGATGAAGAAAAGAGTCTGGACAATATCTTCCAGGAAATCATCAAGGAAAACTGCCCAGAAGTACTAGACTCAGAGGGCAAAATAGTCATCGAAAGAATCCACCGTTCCCCACCGGAAAGGGATCCCAAACTCAAAACCCCAAGAAATATAGTTGCCAAATTCCAGAGCTATCAAGTGAAGGAGAAAATACTACAAGCAGCCAGAAAGAAACAATTTAAATATCAAGGTCACACAGTCAGGATCACACAGGACCTCGCAGCTTCTACATTAAAAGATCGAAAGAATTGAAACCCAATATTCCGTAAGGCAAAGGAGTTGGGACTCCAACCGAGGATCAACTACCCAGCAAAGTTCAGCATAACATTTCAGGCAAGGAGAAAGTCATTCAACGAAATAAGGGATTTCCAGAGCTTCCTGACCAAAACACCAGAACTCAATAGACAATTTGATCTTCAAATGCAGGTCTCCAGAGAATCATAAAAAGGTAAACAGAGGGAAAAAAACAAAAACAAAAACTTGCAACTCAATTAGGGCAATCTGTTTACCTCCCTGTAAGGGAAGATAATACCTGTTAATCTTGAGAACTGTGCAGCTATTATGATAAAAGGGATATATGTAGAGGGAACGGGCATAAAGTAAATGATGTCATGGCAAAAATATGATTTAAGTATGAGAAGGGAATGTAATAGGAGGTGTGGAAAGGGGGAAGCAGAAAATGGCAAATTATATCACAGGAAGAAGTACAAAACCATAGTAGAGGGAAGGAGGGGAGGGAGATGAGCATTGTTTGAGAGGTACTCTCATCTGATTTGTTCAAAGGAGGGAACAATAACCTTAAGCAGATAATCCTAACTAGCTATATAGGTAGTAGGAGGGGAAGGGGGAAGAAAGGGGAGGGTGGCTAAAAGGGAGGAAAGAAGCAATAAGAGTAAAGGGGACCAAAAGGGAGGGGGGCTAAAAGAAGGAGGGAAAGGCTGCAGGAGGAGGGGGAGAAAAGTGAATACTATTGAGGAGGGGAAGGGATACGGGAGAGTTAAAAGCATAAATGGTGGGAAAGAGGGTGGAGGGAAATACACAGATTGTAATCATAACTGTGAATGTGAATGGAATGAACTCTCCCATAAAACGGAGACGGATAGCAGAATGGATTAAAAGCCATAATCCAACAATATGCTGCTTACAAGAAACACATTTGAAACGGGGGGATACACATAGGATAAAGGTCAAAGGATGGAGCAGAATATATTGTGCTTCAGCTCATGTAAGAAAGGCAGGAGTAGCAATCCTAATCTCAGACAAAGCAAAAGCAGAAATAGATCTAATCAAAAGGGATAAGGATGGAAACTATATCCTACTAAAAGGCACCATAGACAATGAAGCAATATCATTACTAAACATGTATGCTCCAAGTGGTATAGCATCCAGATTCTTAGAGGAGAGGTTGGGGGAGTTGAAGGAAGAAATTTATAGCAAAACTATACTAGTGGGGGACCTCAACCTCCCCCTCTCTGAACTAGATAAATCCAACCTCAAAATAAACAAGAAAGAGGTTAAGGAGGTAAATAAAACTCTGGATAAGGTAGATATGATAGATCTTTGGAGAAAATTAAATGGGAATAGAAAGGAATATACCTTTTTCTCAGCGGTACATGGAACATTTACAAAAATTGACCATGTACTAGGACATAAAAATCTCACAATCCAGTGCAGAAAGGTAGAGATAATCAATGCATCCTTTTCAGATCATAATGCATTAAAAATTACATGTAATAAAAGGCCATGGAAAGAGAAACCAAAAATCACTTGGAAACTAAATAATCTAATTCTAAAGAAGGATTGGGTTAAAGAAGAAATCATAGAAACAATCAACAACTTCATTCAAGAGAATGACAATAGTGAGACAACGTACCAAAACTTATGGGACACTGCAAAAGCAGTTATTAGGGGAAGTTTTATATCTCTGAATGCTTACATAAATAAAATAGAGAAAGAGGAGATCAATGACTTAGGCTTGCAGTTGAAAAAGCTAGAAAAAGAACAAATTGAAAATCCCCAAGTAAATACCAAATTAGAAATATTGAAAACCAAAGGAGAGATTAATAAAATTGAAATAAAGAAAACTATTGAATTAATAAATAAAACCAATAGTTGGTTTTATGAAAAAACTAATAAAATTGATAAACCTTTGGTTAATCTGATCAAAAAAAAGAAAGAAGAAAACCAAATTACTAACATTAAAAATGAAAGGGGTGAACTCACCTCCAATGAGGAGGAAATTAAAACAATAATTAGAAACTACTTTGCCCAACTTTATGCCCACAAATTCGATAATCTAAACGAGATGGATGAATATTTTAAAAAATACAAATTGCCCAGATTAACAGAAGAGGAAGTTGAATACTTAAACAACCCCATCTCAGAAAAAGAAATTGAACAAGCCATCAATGAACTCCCTAGGAAAAAATCTCCAGGGCCAGATGGATTCACAAGTGAATTCTATCAAACATTTAAAGAACAGTTAATTCCAATACTACATACACTATTCTTGAAAATTGGGGAAGAAGGAGTCCTCCCAAATTCTTTCTATGATACAAATATGGTTTTGATACCCAAACCTGGAAGAGACAAAACAGAGAAAGAAAATTATAGACCAATTTCCCTAATGAATATAGATGCAAAAATTTTAAATAAGATTTTAGCAAAACGAATACAGCATCTAATCACGAGATTAATACATTATGATCAGGTAGGATTCATACCAGGACTACAGGGCTGGTTCAATATTAGGAAAACTATTAGCATTATCGACCACATCAACAACAAAGCTAACAAAAACCACATGATTATCTCAATAGATGCAGAAAAAGCTTTTGACAAAATACAACATCCATTCCTACTAAAAACATTGGAGAATGTAGGAATAAAGGGAACTTTCCATAAAATAATAAGCAGTATCTATCTAAAACCTTCAGCAAGCATTATATGCAATGGGGATAAGCTAGATGCATTCCCAATAAGATCAGGGGTGAAACAAGGTTGTCCATTATCACCACTATTATTCAATATGGTACTAGAAATGTTAGCTGTAGCAATTAGACAAGATAAAGATATTCAAGGAATTAGAATAGCCAAAGAAGAAACTAAGTTATCACTCTTTGCAGATGATATGATGATTTACCTAGAGAATCCCAGAGATTCAAGTAAAAAATTACTTGAATTAATAAACAACTTTGGCAAAGTTGCAGGGTACAAAATAAACCCACACAAATCCTCTGCATTCCTATATATTAGCAACAAAGTTCAACAGCAAGAGATAGTAAGAGAAATCCCATTTAAAGTTAGGGTAGACAGTATAAAATACTTAGGAGTCTACCTGCCAAAACAAACCCAGGGACTATATGAACACAATTACAAGACACTTTTTGCACAAATAAACTCAGATTTAAGTAAGTGGAAAAACATTAGTTGCTCATGGGTAGGCCGTGTTAATATAATAAAAATGACAATTCTACCCAAATTAATATACTTATTTAGTGCCATACCAATTAAACTATCAGACAATTACTTTCTAGAGCTGGATAAAATAATATCAAAATTCATTTGGAAAAACAAAAGGTCCAGAATATCAAAGGGACTAATGAAAAGAAATGCTTGGGAAGGTGGCCTAGCGCTACCAGACCTTAAACTGTACTATAAAGCAGCAATTATCAAAACCACTTGGTATTGGCTAAGAAACAGAGAGGTAGACAAGTGGAATAGACTTGGCACTCAAGATGCAGTAGGCAAGGAATATAGCAACCTTGTGTTTGATAAACCCAAGGACCCCAGCTTCTGGGATAAGAACTCATTGTTTGACAAAAATTGCTGGGAAAACTGGATAACAGTGTGGCGGAAATTAGGCATAGACCCATACCTGACACCGTACACAAGAATAAAGTCCAAATGGGTACATGATTTAGGTATAAAGATTGATACCATGAATAAACTGGAGAAGCAAGGAATAGTGTATTTATCAGATCTATGGAGAAGGGAAGAATTCTTTACTAAAGGAGAGATAGAATGCATTATGAAATGCAAAATGGATAACTTTGATTACATTAAACTGAGAAGTTTTTGCACAACCAAACCCAATGCAACCAAAATCCGGAGGGATGTAGTAAATTGGGAAAAAATTTTTACAGCTAAGCTCGGGGATAAAGGCCTCATTTCTAGAATATATAGAGAACTGACCCAAATGTATAATCATACAAGTCATTCCCCAATTGATAAATGGTCAAAGGATATGAACAGGCAATTTTCAGAGGAAGAAATTAAAGCTATCTATAATCATATGAAAAAATGCTCTAAATCACTATTGGTTAGAGAGATGCAAATCAAAATAACTCTGAGGTACCACATCACACCTATAAGATTGGCAAACATGACAGAACAAGAAAATGATAAATGCTGGAGAGGATGTGGGAAAGTTGGAACACTAATTCATTGTTGGTGGAGCTGCGAGCGCATCCAACCATTCTGGAGAGCAATTTGGAACTATGCCCAAAGGGCTACAAAAATGTGCATACCCTTTGACCCAGCAATATCGCTACTAGGACTATATCCCCAAGAGATCATAAAAATGGGAAAGGGTCCCACATGTACAAAAATATTTATAGCAGCACTCTATGTAGTTGCCAAAAACTGGAAGTCAAGGGGATGTCCATCAATTGGGGAATGGCTGAATAAATTATGGTATATGAATGTAATGGAGTACTATTGTGCCATAAGAAATGATGAACAAGAAGACTTCAGAGAGGCCTGGAAGGACTTATATGACCTGATGCTGAGTGAAAGGAGCAGAACCAGGAGAACTTTATGCACAGCAACAACCACAGTGTGTGAGAGTTTTTTCTGGTAGACTTAGATTTTTGTAATAACACAAGAACTTCTGAAAAAAAAAAAAAATCCCAATGGTGGACCTCAAGGCAAAAAGCCTTCCACACTCAGAGAGAGAAATATGGAAGTCACTCACATAATGTAGCAGATCATGTTTGTGTATGTGTATCTGTTTGTGTATCATGTTCTGATTTGTTATACGGATTCTTTCATTTATCTTAGTCTGACTACATAGCATGACGATAGTGAAAATATACTCAATAGGAAAGTATATGTAGAATCTATACAGAATTGTATGCAGTCGTGGGGAGGGAGGGAGGTAGTGGGGGGTGGGTGGGGAGGGATAAAATGGCAATTGTATGGCAGTGATTGTTAAACATTAAAAAAAATAAAAAAATTAATAAAAAAAAAAAAAAGAAATCTAACTAGCTCTATAGGCAGTAGGAGGGGAAGGAAGAAAAAAAGAGCACAGATACCAATTTTCAAGAAATTATCAAGGAAAATTTCTTTGGTATTCTTGAACCAGTGGATAAAATAGAAATGGAAAGAATTCACCAATCACCTCCCGAAACAGATCTCAAAAGCAAAAGTCCTAGGATTGTTGTAGCTAAATTCCAGAGTTCCCAGGTCCAAGAGAAAATATTACAAGCAGACAAAAAGAAACAATTCAATTATTTTGGAAACACAATCAGGGTAACACAAGATCTAGCTGTGGATTGATGGGATTGGAATGTGTTATTCCAGAGGTCAAACGTGTAAGCATTAAAACTAAGAATCACCTACCCAGAAAAACTTAGTGTAATCCTTTGGGGAAACATGGAATTTCAGTGAAATAGAGGACTTTCATGCATTTTTGTTGAAAAGACTAGAAATTACTTTCAACTACAACAATCAAGAGAAACATGAAAAAATAAATGGGAAATAGAAGTCATAAAGGATTCATTAAAATTGAATTATTTACATTTCCAGATGAAAAAATGATATTTGTAACTCATGAAACATTTATTTTAGTTAGGATACTTGAAGGAATTATACATACATTATATATATGTATGTATACCTATACATACATATATATATATGAGTATGTGCGTATATGTATGCATGTACCCACACTTCTATATTTATGTGTATGTATGTATATATATGTATGTCTACATGTGCGTATTTATGCATACATGTGTGCATGTATGTGTGTATGAACATTATAATGCATTTCATATAAAAGGGAAAAGAAAAAGCTTTTAAAATGGAGGGGAAGAGGGGGCAGTTAAGGGGGTTAAGTGAGTCTTATTCTCATTGCATTTGGCTAAAGAAGGGAATAGCACACATTCAATCATGTATGGAATGGTGATTTAAATGGAATGGTCTTTCCTATTCATTAATGGGTCCATGTGACCTGTCTGTGACATGGATGCCTGACCCACATGAGGCTGAGTCACATTTAGCCTGTGATGGGAGGAGTTTGCTGAATGAGTGGAACGGAAAGGGTGGAACAGAAAGAGGCAGAGCTTGAGCATAGCTTAGAGGAAATTGGTCAGAATCCAGTCTGAGCTAGGAAGGATGCAGGCAAGCACACAGCAGACTAGCATGAGTGAAAAAGCCTACTTGCAATTTTTGTTAAAGGGGACTTGTTTGTGATTATTTTAATGGAACTGGTTTGTGGAAAGCGTAGCAGGTGTGATGCTTGAGGATCATTTTGTTCTCTGCACTGTTATTGTGTATAAATTTTTGTTGCTCTGATGGATTTGGCTCTCTTGGTGTTGGGATTTGACTTTCTGGTGTCTGAACACATTTTTTCATTCTCTCTTCCATGTGGAGAGTCTGTTGTATTTTGCGATTCAGAATCATACTGGCATATTCATGTCTGCAATAGGCATGTGAATACTTCATTGGCTGTGCAGAAGACAGGGATAAGGGGATAGGGCATGGAGGATAATACCAGGGAGAGCAGATAAGAAGGAGGAAGGAAAGAAGGAAGAAAGGAAGAAAGCAAAGAATGAAGGAAGGAGACAAGAAAAAATAAAAAAGTAGATAAAGAAAGAAGATGAAAGAAAGAAGGGAAAGAAGGAAAATAAATCAAAATAAGTTCTGCAGCAATTTAAAATGTACATATTGCTTCATGTACATTTAATTATTTCATTTTGATGTCTATGGACACTTAGCTATAATATTACAGTAATTTTACAGATTTGGAAAGTGAGTTCTGTTAACAAGTTATTTTCTCCAGTTAGATTTTGTACTTTCTTTTCTATTTGTCCAATTTCCCTTTTAAAGAACCTGTTCTCTTCAGTGAATTCGTTTTTCATATTTTTAAAATCATTGGCTAGTTTTTCTTCTACTTCTTTAACTTGTCTTTTAAAATCCTTCTTGAGCTCCTCCCATAATGCTCTTTGCCTTGAGACTAGTTCATATTGGCTTCTGAAGTTTCAGATTGTAGTACAGTCTCAATGCTAACCTTTTTGGTATTTTTGTTTTGGTTCTTGTAACCATAGAAAGACTGTGTGGTCTTTACTTTTCTGGTTTGCTTCTTGCTCATGATGATTATACTTCCCCTGGTTTTTAAAGTGAATCTCTGTTTCTGGGGCACAAGGGCTTCTGTCTCACTGTTCTTGTGCTTAAAACTTGAGGCTTTAGGTGTTGTGGTCTCTGGTTATTTCAACTAGAAGGTATAATGTTGCAGCTTACCTGATGCTGATCCAGTTGATGTGCTAAAGTAGAGGCCAGGTGAAGTCTTTCTGGGTTTCTCTGGAGTTACCCTGGAGCTAGCTGAGTTAAATGGGGGAAGAGTGGTCTGTCCACTGGAGGTCTCCTCTGCTGAGCTAGAGCATAGGCAATCTCAGTGTCTGTTGAATCCTGTCTATGCTAATGTCATCCCAATTCCCTTGGGGTGCTGAGGCATGCTTGGGGTCCTGGTACTGGAGATTGTGGGCTCCAACCCCTGGGTCTCAGGATCTCCTCTCTGAGGATGGGCTTTCTGGGGCAGCTCTACTCTTTCACTGGTCCCCTTAGCCACAGCAAGAAAGACCCCTCCTTTGTGATTTGCCTAACCCTCATGGGCTAAGAGACTGTTTATCCCTTCAGCTGATTCCATTGTTCCAGGATTTTTCCTGGGGAAATATTCTCTGAGTTTTTCAACGTCAACAAGGTGGGGGTGGGTAGCATTCACAGATCACTCTACCATCTTGGCTCCTAGAAGTTCAAGTGGGTGACTTACAGACATTTCATCTGTGGGCTGACAGTCTCAGGAGTGGCTGCTGCTATTACCTGGGGTTCTGTGGTTTTCTCTCACTCACTTCCACTGGATTCCTGATCTGAGCTGATATGTTTGAGAATGCACACTGCTGTAGCTTCAGACTGCCCAGGGCTTTGTGCTCAGCTTTGCTATGGTGGAGTCCTCACTGGTACAGCCTGTGTGCTGTGCACACCTCTGACCCTGTGTAACCTTCCAGTCCACGTTACAATCTGCCCTGGGCTAGAAATCTGCCACACTCTGTCTCCTATTGGATTCTGCTACTCTAAAATTTGTTCAGATTCTCTTTTTAGAAGTATTTGAAGGAGTTTGTCTCAGAGCTTAGATGACTATGAGCTCTCACTTCACCATCTTGGCTCCACCCAGAGGAAAGTGAGTTCTAGAGAGAAAAAAAGTAACTTTCCCGAGGGCCTACAATTAGTTAAGTGTTCATCAGGATCAGAACTCACATATTTTTGGCCAGTTCCTTATCTATATGTGCTTTGAAGCACTGATTCTGAGGGATTAATTTAAAAATAATACCAAAAGTGTACCCTCCTCATTACGTAAGTAGTTTTTGTTTTGTTTTGTTTTTTATTATATAATGATGTGCCCAAGAAATGATGTTAACAGATACAACTCCAGGTGGACTATAAGGTGACAGATGGGAGAAAGTATTTATGCCTCAAATATTCATTGTTAAGAATCAGCTAGGTTCTCTGTTTGTTGAAAAGAATATCCTCCTACATTAGATGTGCCAAACATGCAGCAAGTAAACATTGAATGTAGGGAACAAAACAATTAAAGATAGAATAACATTACAATTTGAAACCAAGCCAATATGCAACCTATACACTTCCTTGTATATAGTTTAATGCTTCCATTTCTATTTTTAGTTTGAAACCATTGTTCTTGTTGGTTGTTGGTTGTCCTTTGTACTAAAAGAGGTGCAGAATAACATCACTATGTTAGGGCAAATGTTCAGTGTGTTAAGCTATGGCTGATTAGAACAATAAAAGTTTGTAATATTCTACCATAAGCTGGACACAAAGATTTCATAGCAAAATTTAGAATGGAGATGTTTCTCAATTTGTACATCTCAAATTTGTTTTGATTTATGTTAATTCTGCTTTGCTAATAGCACAACTCCTTTTTTATACATGCATGACATCCTGTACAATCTTGTGCCAGTGTCTCACATATCTCTCAATTGATTCAAAAATTCTTCCAAAGAGAACTTGAGAATGTCTTTGCATTGTTTATTTTTGGACCTGCATGTCAGTGCTTGTCTTGTGTTAGTTCTGTGTCAAATAACCCCTTTGATGTTCAAACAACATGGTTAGACCATCAGAGTTGCACTCTCTCCAGTAGGGTTTGAATGCTAGGCAGTTTAACTCTAGAAAGGACTTCAGTTTCCAGTACCTTTTATGCAGGTGATCTTCAGAATCTTCCTAAGATAATTCAGTTTCCTAGCATGCTGATGCTATAGTGTACATGTTTAACAAGTATACACCAATGAGGTCAACACAACAGTTCTGTAAACCTTCATTTCAGTGTCTCTCAAACACTGAGCTAGTTTGGCCAATGTCTGCATCAACTTCATCACTTATACTTATATCCATGTAATGTATATTGCCAAGGTAAGTGAACTTATCCACAGCAATCAGAATTTCTCCATTTGCTGTAACCAATGGCTACATATATGAGTGCTGTGGTGCTGGTTGGTGGAAACCTCATTTCCATGCTGATAATTGTAAAGCCAAAATTAGTACAAGAAGAAGAAAACTGATCCATACTGTATCTCAGCTTCAAAGGTTTCACTGAAAGCACTGTTTCCTTCATCTATGAACAAAAATTTGCACACCAACTCTCCTTCCATTTTGTTTCTAGCTTGTCGCTTTTTCAAGTTAAATAATTGTCCATCTGTTTTCCTCTTTGTTGAAGTTCTCAATCAGCATGCCTGAAAACATCATATTAAAAAGTATGGGAGCAAGTGCATAGTCATACTTCACTCCATTGGTAACTGGGAAAGCATGTGAGCATCATCTGTTATCTAGAACTTTTATACATGCCACCATGAAACTCGCCTACCATACTGACAAACTTCTATAAGCAACCACATTTCGCCCTGATCTTCCACAGTCCCCATAACTGACAATATTAAAGGCTAGTTGTGGGAAAATTTCACTTTTAGTAATATGAAGTACTAATATCACTGTTCAGGTTTACTGTGGTGGATACGATGAAAATTTCAAAATTAAGTAACAAGTAAAGCTGGATTAGCAAATTATGATACTTAAAATACATGTAATAAGGCAAATATAAATGTTCATTTTAAAAGTATCCAATCTCCTAACTTTCCCCAACTTCCCCCAGAGACAGGTGGATTATGTTTTAGCATCTGTTATTCACCAGAGGTGAGTCAACTAGAGAAGAAAGAAAAACAGGTGAAAATATTAAGATTAAGCATAGTAAAAAAAAATTCTGGTTACAATGCTCTGACATGAAATAGTAAGGTTTTATATGGCCACAGTGTATCCAAGAGTCTTTTTCTCTGATCTTTATTACAGTTGGAGTAACCAGCAATACTTGGAATGGGCCTTCCCAGGCAGATTAAGTCACACCCACCTGCCAAATATTCTTTATGTAGACCTTATCTCAGAGTGAAAAACGTGTGGGGAAAAGACCAAGAGCCCAGTCAGTATTGTAGCTCCCTGACTTGTGAAGTTCCCTCAGTCTCTTTTGTATTTCTTTTGTATGTATGTATGTATGTATGTATGTATGTATGTATGTATGTATGTACATATATATATATATATATATATATATCAACAGAACTATCTCTTTCCAATAATGATGCACATACTAGAGGAAAGGTTTTACCTTGACAGGAAGACTAAACATCATTGCAAAAGGAGAAAAAAAGTTGATTCCTCACATTGGTTTGCTCCACAGATGAAATAAAGCAAGGGAAAGCATATCAGGTCACTTAAGGTGGGTCTACATGGACAGTCTGCCAATCACAGTCTTAGGTTCTTTGTTCCTACATTCAACCTGAGTAGAATTTTGGGAGAGATAAAAGTAACGAAACCTAGGAATCATCCCAGGAAAGTATAAATTCTTGACAGAATGCTATCAGTGAAATGAAGACACCTGAGTCAATGTGAGCAGTAGTGAAAAACTGGAACATAAATCCTTTGAGAAAAATTTTAGTCAAAGAACTCAGTGTAGCCTTAGAACTGGGAAGTGCCTTGACAGAGTGAATGAGCTGATCAAAGACAGCTAGGTTGACTCCATAGTTTCCAGACTTAAACATACATATGAAATGAGTTTTCAAGTGCTCAAAAGGAGTATAATCTAGAAGGTAGGTACAGAAATTGACGGTATGAAATTCATGTTGATTAAACTCTTCACAAGTAGGCTAAGAGTCACAAATACAGCTGCAACAAGGACAATACCTGGAACAGCTCATGCTGTTCTAATCATATTAACAATATCTTATGTGCCACAATGCCCTCATGTACAGACAAACGTACTTGGTGATATAAACTCCAGAGGAAAAGTGACTTGACTTCCATATTCCCCAAGACGCCAGATACTTCCTGGGCATGACAATGCTGTTTCCACTTTGCAATAGGAAGGTCATTGTAAGATAGAACGAGGTTAACATTGTCAGAAGCAGAAAGATGAAACATATGCATGCACCAGCACAATTGTTACTTCCTGAAACCAGATAGAGACCATAACTGGGCAGGATGATAGACAATAGCCAGAGAAGTAGGTATTTCACCAGCTTTTTCATTGGCAATGACCTGACCAAAAGAATTCAATAAATCCCTCTTTAACCATAGCATCCTGGTGGCAAGACAAACTCCAAAAGCAGAATCAGAGGCCATATAGATCATTATACTTTGTCTGGCAGATGGACAATAAGCTTATAGAAGTACAATTGATTTAGTGTTGGAGGACTGAGAATAGATAGCAAAGAGGCTGCTCATACAGGGTCATGATCAGAAACCATGGTGGTACCTTTGTATTGGATGTCATCTCTCTTAGAAGAGGAACCTATAATATAATAATGTGGGAGAGCTGGAACACTAATTCATTGTTGGTGAAGCTGTGAGCTGATCCAATCATTCTGAAGATCAATTTGTAACTATGCCCAAAGTGTTAAAAAATTGTACATACCTTTTGACCCAGCAGTATCACTTCTAGTACTGTATCCCAAAGAAATCACAGAAATGGGAAAAGGTTCCACATTAACAAAAATATCTATAGCAGCTCTCTTTGTGGTGGCCAAAAACTGGAAACTGAGGGGATATCCATCAATTGGGGAATGGCTGAATAAGTTGTTGTATATGAATGCAGTGGAATACTATTTTGTTATAACAAATGATGAACAGAAAGACTTCAGAGACACCTAGAAAGACTTATATGTACTGATGCCAAGTGAAAGAAGCACAACCAGGTTAAATTTGTACACAGTAACAACCACAGTATGAGAGGAATTTTTCTGGCAGACTTAGTACTTCTTTGCAATGCAAGCACTTAAATAATTCCCAGTGGATTCTTGAGGCAAAACACCTTCTACCTGCAGAGAAAGAATTATGGGATTGGATAGCAGAAAGAAGCAGATCATTTTCTTTTGTATTATGTTTTGTTTTGTTTTATTATTTCTCCCATTCATTTCAATTCTTCCATGCAACATGACTAAGGTGAAGATGGTTTTAAAGCAATGTATATGTAGTTCCTATATAAGGTTGTATGCCCTCTCAGGGAGGTTTTGAGGAGGGAAAGTGAAAGAGGGGGAGGGAGAGGAAAAATATCTGGGACACATGAATGTGATTGTAGAACACTGAAAACATAAAGTAATTTCAGAAAAGAAATAAGAAGCATGGAGGAAAGATCCCACTAATATCTATCTTGAGTCAGTCTTTTATGTTATAATTTTGCTCTTCCTCTTCACCAACATAATGAACAATAAAATATCTTAGAATTATAAATTGAGAGTTAGAAAGCATCTTAGAGTTAATTTATAATGACATATCTCAGAATATATTTTATACTATGATCACAAGATATAACTAATGATATGTCCTAATAATAACAACATAATCCAAGAGATTGGGTAATTCTTGTAGAACTTTAGAAATGTCTATATAATTACAGAGTGAAAATATTTTTGTTCAGAAAGCCTGAGTTCAAAGTGAGGCTCTAATATTGATGATTTACATTGCATTGCACTCCCTCCTCTCAACTTTGGTTTTCCCAAATGTCAAGATTCAACCAGATGAGCTTTTAGTTTCCTTTCACCTCTGAATTTTATGCTGTTAAGTTCACAATGGTTCCATAAGGATGAATCCTCAGTCTAATATTCAGTGGTAAATACTTCCATGACCCTCCTGACCAAATATATAGTGGAAGGTGTAGAAACATACCCCTTTCTACACATCTTTTGCCCCTCTACATTGTTCTTTCTGAATTTGTATTCTATTCAACAATTCTTCCTTTCCATGCCATCTTTGACTATGTGTGGTAGTCAGGAGGACATAAGTTCAAATTTCACCTCAGACACTTGACACTCACTAGCTGTGTGACCTTGGGCAAGTCACTTAACCCCAATTGCCTCAACCGGAGTCATCTACAGTTATCCTGATGAATATCTGGTCACTGGATTTAGATGTCTCTGGAGGAGAAGTGAGGCAGGTGACCTGAACAGTCCTCCCTCACTCCAAACAAAGTCAAGTGCAAGTCATGTCATTATTTCTCTGATGGCATGGTCTTTCGGCAAGAAGGATGAACACTCATAACCTTAGGGAATGGACTACATCATACCTAATCCTGTTATGTGTAAGTGTAAAGAAAGGATTTTCCTTAATACAGTACTACAAAGAATCACAGATACTATACAAAACATTTCACTAGGTCAGTTACCTACTGGTTGCTTTATGAGAAGAATCAAAAACAGTAGAGGGAAGAGGAGGAAAAAAGAAACACTAAAAAAATCAACAGCTCTCTGGTTTACTTTCTAGGATATTAAATGGTACTATTATCATTGAAAATAGCCAATTATTCTCAGGTTTGAACATTTTTGAAATAAGACAATTTTAAAATAGACGTTAGGAAAAGTGGCCCATTCTAACAAATTTTAATGCAACCCTATCCTACTATATCACTATTTTGAATTGCTCTCAGAGAGCTGATGTGATAATTAAGAACTGATAATTAAAAATAGGGGCCTAAGGCTGGAAATCAACAAGTTAATTTAGTAAAATAGTCTACCCATCAAGAAACATTTGAAAAAAATCTAATCACTAATAAAAGAAATACAGATTAAAACAACTCTGAAATATCATTACAAACCAATCTAATTGGCAAAGATATTAACTGATATATGTACTTTTTGTTAGAAAGACTGACTATAGCAAATTTTTTTTTGGGGGGAGTAAAACTGCATCACTCCAACTTTTATGGAAAACAGTTTGGAATTTTTACAAATTAACAACTGAATCCTGGGTTTGTGACCCAAAGCAGATCAACAGGAAGAAAGTTCCCATATGTTACTACAATGGGAATATATATTCATAGCAAAAAAAAAATGCTCAAATTTTAGAATGGTTTGAAAATTATTGGTACATAAACACATACAGTATTATTATGCTGTAAAAATGACACATTTGTAGACTTCAAAAGTAATGACTATCTATTACATGGAACATTCTTAGAATTACCCTTCTTAGTACTGACCAACTACATGGTCTAAGCCAGCATTTGTGGCATTAGAGAAGGTGAAAGTTCTGGACTCTTTGTCCATGTGGTGTTGGGCACTGTAGGATGTAGATGTCCTATCTCCACACTCCCTATTAGAGAGGTGGAGATGGTCTATGGTTTTCTTCTTACCTTGCAAATTTTCCCCTGTGAAGCATGTACTCAATTAAGTAAACATGTAAGAGGTATTGACCACCTTTCCTGTTCTGTGCATCATCACAGGAAAGAGGACTAACTATAATTCTCAAGGTGGATATGATCAGTTTTAGAGGTGATATTGGGAGTTTGATTTGACTGGAAGTCCTAGGAACAGTGAGTGGCACAAATTGGTACTGAATTTTAATAAGAGAAGCTTCTAGATGTTATAAAACTACCACCAATAAGAAAATTGACTTAAGTCGGTGTACTATTCAAGAATTCACCTGGCCTCTGCTTTCTTACTCTAGTCAGTTAAGAACCAGATTCTTTACCTTCTATCTGAAAGAACCAGAGGCCACAATACACAAAGCATCGTCATCATGAATAAAAAGTAAAGCAGGAAGGAAAAGTCTATAGAAACTTTCTATGGGGACAAGGACCAAAACACAAGTACCAAAGAGGTCAGTATTGAGACTGTACTTCCATCTGAAACTTCAGAAGGGAATATGAACTGGTCTGTGACAAAGAGCACACAAAGAGCACTCTTGGAAGAGCTGAAGAAGGAAATAGAAGAAAAAACGGGCCAATGACTTTAAAAGGATGAGAAAAGAGCACACTGAAGAGAACAGCTCTTTAAAAAGGAAAATTGTACAAATGGAAAAGGAAGTACAAAAACTAACTGGAGAAATTAGTTCTGTAAAATAAATAATTGGAGAGATGGAAAAGAAGATGAAAAAAGTTCACTAAAGGAAACAATTTGATAAAAATTAGAATTGGACAAGTCGAAGTAATGACTCTATGAAACATAAAGAATCAATAAAACAAAATCTAAAGAATTAAAAGATAGAAAAAAATGTAAAATATCTAATTGGAAAAACAACTGACTTGGAAAATAGATCCAGGACAGAAAATTTAAGAATTATTGACCTACCAGAAAGTCATGATGAAGAAAAGAGTCTGGACAATATGTTCCATGAAATCATCAAGGAAAATTGCCCAGAACTTCGAGATGTGGAGGGCAAAATAGTCACTGAAAGAATCCACCATTCGCCTCCCAAAAGGGATCCCAAACTAAAAACACCAAGAAATATTGTTGCCAAATTCAAGAACTACCAAGTGAAGGAGAAAATATTTCAGGCAGCCAGAAAGAAACCATTCAAATATCGAGGAGCTACAGTCAGGATCACACAGGGCCTTGAATCTTTTACATTAAAAGATCAAAGGAATTGGAATATGATGTTCTGCAAGGCAAATGGGGCTGGGATTACAACCAAGGATCAAGTATTCAGCAAACTTTAGCATACCATTTCAGACGAGGAGATGGAAATTCAATATCATAAGGGATTTCCAGACTTTCCAAAGAAAAAGACCAGAACTCAATACAGAAATATATCTTCAAACGAAGTTAATGGTAGTGGAAGTTGATGGTAAACATTGTTCTTCCTCATCTTAAGGATGGAAGAAAATACCTCTTCACCAAGAAAGTAGCCTTCTATATTCTTATTTTTCTCCTTTTTTGTGCATTTTTCCAGTCAGTTACTTGAGTTTTGAATCTTTTTTCAAGAGAGCATTATACTCTGGGGACCTGTAAGTTCTCAGTTCCTCCAAGATGTCACAATCAAGGGAGAGGAGGTTACTCCTCTCCTCCCCTGTGTTCTGATCTGGGAGCTACCAAAGATTTTCTGCCCATGATCTGCAAGTAGAATTCCCTTTTGAGAGGCTCCACCAGCTCCACCAAGCCAGTCAGCACTCTTCCTAACACCCGGGCTGCCATTCAGGCCTGAGACTCACATCAGCAACTCTGTTCCCCCAGTGGCTTTAGGCTGAGGGCTCCAAAAATGAATGCTGTTACTGTTGCCGCTGCTGTTGCCAATGCCACAGCCTGGGGCCAGGGTTAGGAGAGAACCCTGTTCCCTTCTCACCTAAATGAGAAAGCTTTCTCATTGACCTTTGAAGCTGTCTTTGGGGTTTTTGGGTTGAGCAATCTGAGAGCCTTTGCTGCTGCTGAGGATTCCACCCCTGAGTCCTGTTCTGGTTCTGTTCCTGCTGGTTTGGGTGGTCAAGGCAGGGCTGGGTTACATGGGCTGTACTCAGATCCACACCCCATATGATAGACCTTTCCTGTTGGCCTTCCAGAATGCATAGGGCTGGAAATCCTTTCCACTCTGTCGTTTTCTGGCTTCTCAAAATACATTTTTTTTTCAAAAAGCCAGCAAGGAATATGAGAAAACACAGACATGCTAAGATGCATAGAATCTCAAATTTTCAAATACTCCATTAGAGTTTAAAGCTGTAATATTCTAGTACCTCATGAAATGAATTACCATTGAAATTAATAAAAATCCACGGAGGAATCAACTGTAAAATTCCAGCAATATACAAGCAGAGGCAGGTTAAGGGCAAAGCTCAAAAGGCTGAACATAGGTTCTTCTTGAAGGTTGTAGGGTGAGTCTCTTGACTAACAGAGCAAGAGACTAGCCCAGTTGCAATCTTCCTTGAGACGTTTGACTTCAGAAAAAAGAACTTTGGGGTTTTTGTGTGCATCTAGCAGGGGATATCCATCCCAGAAGCTGCAATACCTGAGCACAACATAGCTCACTCCTTTTCTTTCCCAAGGCTCAACCATGAGAAGCAACTGTCTGAAAGGGGCCAGGCCAGCAGTTTCAGTCAAAGAAAAAACATTTTCATGACCAATCATAGCTGTTTTCATGTCCAGTCTACAGAAAGCCAAGTCTAGAAACAATCTCAGGGTATTCCAGGTAGAGTACGTAGATTCCCTAAAAGACCAAGCCCAGTATTGAGAGAAAGGTATCAGGCAAAATCAAGCTTCAGCAGTGACTGGCCATTTGATTATTAAAAAAAAGTTTTACATACAAACAAATCCAATGTATTCAAATATAGGAGTAAAAGAGGTAAGTGGGAAGAAGTATTTGCAGTAATATTCTTTGATAAAAGTCTCATATTCTGAAAATAAAAATAACTCGTATTTTCTCCATATAATGTGAGTATATATAGACACGTACATACATATGCATATGAATATATATGTATATATTCCATGTATGTATATATGTATATTTGTACATATCTATATATAACTGAAATCATTTGCTCAAAAGATAAATGATCAAAAGATATAAACAGAAAAATAGGGAAATGCAAATTGAAGCAACTTTGAACTCGTACCTCACATCAATCAATCAAATTCTCAGAGAAGACAAGAAGAAAAAAATGTTGGAAGTTCTGTGAAAAGATAGTTATATTACAACATTGTTTGTGGAAATCTGAATTGGTCCAGTCATCGTAAATGCAGTTTGGAACTCTGACAAAAATCTACTTAAGTGTGTGTACCCTTTAACCTAGATGCAACTTTTTAGGCTCATGGCCCATACCCCAGAAAACATAAAAGAGTAGAAAATCCATGTGTAAATATATTTATCCTTTGTTTGTACCTCATTTCTTGTTCACTTAATGATTGGTCCAAATTGTAAACCAGCGACCTGTCCTTTTATTGAGGAATAACTAAAGAAATCACAGTATGGAAATGTAATTGAGTATTACTTTTTTCATAAGAAATACTGAAATAGTTTCAGAGAATACTCAGATGATGTCTAAGAAATGACACAGAGTAAAGTGAGCACAACAAGGAGAAACATTTAGATAATGGCATAATTACAGAGGGAAACATCTTTAAATTTTCTAGAAGTCTCATCGTTCAGTGAACTAGCCTTTAACCACTTCTTCTACTCCAGAATCTGTGGAAACTAATCTTCAATGCATTGATTAACAATGCGTTCAAAAAAAATTATAAAGACGAAATATACAGAGAGAGAAGGGAAGAGATTGTGGTTTGGGGGGAGGGGACAAACATCACATGGAAAGAGGCATCCATTTGAGGGTTTCGTCAATTTGGAAATTTGTGTTACCACACTATGGAACTTTGTATTTTTAGCTTTTCCATTTCTTTTCTTTTTTAAATTTTTTTTATTATTTTGTTTTCAGTGTTCTACAATCACATACATATAATTTAGATATTTCCCTCTTCCTCCACCACCATCCTCTCTCCCTCCCACCTCCCTGAGGCAGCATACATTTTTGTATAAGCTCTACATGTACATTCTGTAAATGCATTTTTTACCTTAGTCATGTTGCATAGAAGAATTAAAATAAATAGGAGAAATTATAAAACAAACCAAAACATAATACAGGAGAAAATGATCTGTTACATTCTGCAACCGAATTTAATATTTCTTTCTCAGGATGTGGAAGGCATTTTACCTTAAGAGACAACTGGAAATTTTTTAAGTCCTTGCATTGCAATGATGTTCTAAGTCTACCAGAAAAAATCCTCACACACTGTGATTGTTGCTATGCATAAAGTTGTACTTCTGCTCCTTTCGCTTAGCATCAGTTCATATAAATATTTCCAGGCCTCTCTGAAGTCTTGCTGTTCATTTCTTATAGCAAAATAATATTTCAAAACATTCATATTGAACAATTTATTCAGACATTCTCCAATTGATGGAAGTCCCCTTGATTTCCAGTGTTTGGAAACCACAAAGTGTGCTGCTATAAATATTTTTGTACATGTGGGACCCTTTCTCATTTTTATGACCTTTCAGTGGTACAGTTCTGGAAGTGATATTGCTGGCTCAAAGGGTATGCACATTTTTGTAGCACTTTGGGCATAGTTCCAAATTGCTCTCCAGAATGGTTAAATCAACTCACAATGTTCCAGCTCTCCCAAATCTTCTTCAACATTTATCATCATCCTGTTTTGTCATGTTAGTCAATCTGATAGGTGTGATGTGGTATCTGAGTTGTTTTGATTTGCATCTCTCTAGTCAATAGTGATTTAGCGCATTTTTTCATATGACTTTAGATAGTTTTGATTTCTTCTTCTGAAAACTACTTGTTCATATCCTTTGACCATTTATCAATTGAGGAATGACTTGTATTGTACATTTGACTCAGTTCTCTATATATTTTTCAAATGAGGCCTTTATCACAGATACTAGTTGCAAGAATTCTTTCCCAGTTTTCTGCTTCCCTTCTAATCTTGGTTACATTGCATCTGTTTGTGCAAAAACTTTTCAATTTAACGTAATCAAAATTATTCATTTCTCACTTCATAATGTTTTCTATGTCTTGTTTATTGAAAAATTTTTCCCTTCTCCACAAATCTGATAATTACTCCTCTCTTTGCTCCACTAACTGTATAGTATCAGTTTTATACCTAGATGATGTACTCATTTCGACATTATTCTTGTGTACAGTGTCAGACATTGGTCTATAGCTAATTTCCACCACCCTGTTATCCAGTTTCCTCAGTAGTTTTTGTGGAACAGTGAGTTCTTATCTCAGAAGCTTGGATCCTTGGGTTTATCAAACAGTAGCTTGGTATATTCATTGACTGCTGTGTCTTTGGTACTTAACATATTCCAGTGGTCTACCCTTCTGTTTCTTATCCAGTACCAAATGGTTTTGATAATTGCTACTTTGTAATACCATTTGATATCTGGTAGAGCTAGGCCACCTTCACTAGCATTTCTTTTCATTAGTTTCCTTGATATTCTGAACCTTTTATTCTTTCAGATGAATGTTTATATTATTTTTTCTATTTCTAGAAAATAATTATCTGATAGTTTTATCGGTACAAAACTGAATAAGTGAACTAATTTAGGTAGAATTGCCATTTTTATTACATTGGTTCAGTCTACCAAATGTTTTCAATATGAATAGGTGCTGTATTTTGTCAAAAGCTTTTTCTGCATCTATTGAGATAATCATTTGGTTTCTTTAGTTTTGTTGCTGATATGGTCAATAATTTAATAATTTTCCTAGTATTAAACCAGTCATGCATTGCTGGTATAAATCCTAGCTGCTCATAACTTATTATTCTTGGGCTAAGTTTCTGTATTCTCTTTGGTAAAATTTTATTTAAAATTTTTGCAACTATATTCATTAGAGAAATTAGTCTGCAATTTTCTTTCTCTGTTTCAGCTCTTCCTGGTTTAGGTATTAAAACCATATGTCTACCATAAAAAGAACTTGGAAGGACTCCTTCTTCCCCAAATTTCCCAAATAATCTGTATAGTATTGAAAATAGCAGTTCTTTATATGTTTGATAGAATTCACTTGCAAATCCATGTGGCCCTGGAGAATTTTTCCTAGGGAGTTTACTGATGGCTTGTTTAATTTCTTTTTTCTGAGATGGAGTTATTTAAGTATTCAACTTCCTCTTCTATTACTCTCACAATTTATATCCTTTAAAATAGTCACCCATCTCATTTAGATTGTCGAATTTATGGGCATAATTTGGCAAAATACTTTATTATTATTGCTTTAATTTCCTCCTCATTGGAGGTAAATTCACACTTCTCACTTTTAATATTGGTAATTTGGTTTTCTTCTTTCTTTTTTAATCAAATTGACCAAAGATTTATTTTTAATAAAATCAACTCCTAGTTTTGTTTATTGGTTCAATAGTTTTTCTTTCAATTTTATTAATCTCTCCTTTGGTTTTCACTATTTCTAATTTGGCATTTACTTGTGAATTTTCAATTTGTTCTTTTTAGAGTTTTTTTTCAGTTGCGCATACAATTTATTGATCTCCTCTTTCTCTATTTTATTCATGTAGGCACTCAAAGATATAAAACTTTCCCTAAGAACTGCTTTCGCAGCATCCCATAATATCTGGTATATTGTCTCATTATTGTCATTCTCTTGAATGAAGTTGTTGATTGTTTATGTAATTTGTTGTTTAACCCACTCATTCTTTATGATTTGTTTATTTTGAGATGAGATTTATCAAGCTTAGGGAAGGGAAAGCTCAGGTCCCCCACGAGTTTAGTTTTACTGGCTATTTATTTCTGTAACTCCTTTAACTTCTCCTTTAAGAATGTGGATGCTATACCACTTGGAGCATATATGTTTGGTGATCAATTTACTTCATTGTCTATGGTGCCTTTTAGCATGATATAGTTTCCTTCCTTATTTCTTTTGATTAGATTTATTTCTGCTTTTGCTTTGCTTGAGATTGGAATTGCTATCCTTGCTTTTTTTATATCAGCTGAAGTACAACATATTCTGTTCCAACCTCTTGCCTCTTTTCTATGTATATCTCCCCCTTTCAAATGTGTTTCTTGTAAACAACATATTGTCATATTATGGCTTTTAATCCATTCTACTATTCATCTCCGTCTTATGGGAGAGTTCATCCCATTCACATTCACAGTTATGATTACTATCTGTGTCTTTCCCTCCATCCTCTTTCACCTTATTTATCTTTTTAGTTCTCCCTTCCCCACCACAATAGAGTTTTAATTTTTGACCATTGCCTTCCTCAGTTTTCCCTTCCTTCTTTCAGCCCCCTTCCCCTTTAATGGCCTTTTCCTTACTACTTCTTCCCTCACTTTTAGCCTCCCCTCCCTTTTCTGTCCCCCTTCCCCTCCTACTGCCTATAGAGCTAATTGTATTTCTATACTTAACTGAACTTGGTATACCCTCCTTGAATCCAATCAGATGATAATACCTCTCAAACAGCGCTCATCTCCCTCCCCTCAGTCCTTCTACTGTAGTATTTTTTGTGCCTCTTTCTCTAATGGAATTCATTTTTTTCCTGCCTTCTCCTTTTCATATCTCCCATTACAATCCCTTTGAACCCTTAAATCTCATTTGCTATCATCACATCATTTAATTTATACCCACTCCCTCTATCTATGTATATTCCTTTTACATTTCATAATAAATACACCATTCTCAAGGTAAACAAGTATCATCTTCCCTTATAGGGATGTAAATAGTTTGCCCATGTTGTTTAACAAGTTTTTTTTTTTTTCACCTGTTTACCTTTTTATGTCTCTCTTGAGACCTGCATTTCAAGATCAAATTTTCTGTTGAGTTCTGGCCTTTTAAACAGGAAGCTCTAGAAATTCCTTATTTCACTGAATGCACAACTCCTTGCCTGAAATATGATGCTCAAATTTGCTGGGTAATTAATCCTTAATTAATGCAGTCCCAGCTTCTTTGTCTTAGGAATATCATATTCCAATCATTTCAGTCTTTTAATTTAGAAGCTGCAAGTTCCTGTGTGATATTGACTGTAGCTCCTACATATTTGAATTGTTTCTTTCTGGCTGCCTGCAGTATTTTCTACTTCATTTGATAGTTCTGGAATTTGGCAATGATATTCCTTGGTGCTTTTAGATTGGGATCATATTCAGGAGGTGAAGGGTGGACTCTTTCCATGATTATTTTGCCCTCTGGGTCTAGGAATTCTGGGTAATTTTCCTCGATGATTTCTTGGATGTTATTGTCCAGGCTCTTTTTTCTTCATGGCTTTATAGTAGATGAATAATCCTTAGATTTTCTTTCCTGGATCTATTTTCCAGGTCACTTGTTTTTAGCAACTAGATAATTTACATTTTCTTCTATTTTTTCATTCTTTAGTTTCTGTTTGACTGATTCTCGATGTCTCACAGATTCATTAGCTTCTATTTGCCTGATTCTATTTTTTATCAAATTGTTTTCTTCAGTTAAATTTGCAGTTAAAACTTTTGCATTTTGAAATCCTTCCAGAACTTTTCAAAAAGATTTTTTGTGCTTCTGACCAGTTCATATTCCCTTCTGAATTTTCAGATGGGAGTACACTGTCAGTACTGACCTCTTTGGTATTTGTGTTTTGGTCCTTATTCCCATAGAAAGGTTCTATGGCCTTTTCTTTTCTGCTTTGCTTCTTACTAATGATAATAACTCTTTTCCTGACTTTTAATGTAGATCTCTGCATCTGTAGCAGAGGGTGCTCTGTCCTACAGCTCTTGTGCCTAAAACTTGAGGCTTTGTGTGTTGTGGTTCTTTCAGGTAGAAACTAAAACGTTGCAGCTTACCTGGTTCTGAATTGACCGGTGTTTGAAAGGAAAGGTCAGGTGAGGTTTCTTCTTCTTCTTTTTTTTTTTTTTTGGTATTTCCTGCAGCTACCCAGGAGCTAACTATATGTGGGGGAGGGGTGATCTGGACACTGGAGGCTCCCCTTCTGAGCTAGAGCATAGGAAACTCAGTTATCTGTGCTAGTGTCTTCCCAGTTCCACCAGGGTGCTGAGGCACACCTGGAGTCTTGGTGTTGGCAGTTTCTCTCTTCACTCCCATGGGGTTCAGGATCTTCTCCCCATTTCTTGAGGTGGGGCTGTCTGAGAGAGTTCTGATCCTGTACTGATCACCCTTGGCTCCAGCAAGAAGAACCTTCCTTAGAAATCTTTCTAGCCTCCCAGTCTGAGATTCTGTTTACCCCTTCTGCTGCTGCCACTGTTACAGTGTTTTTCCTGTGGAGATACTCTCTTGGCTTGTCAAGGTCAAGAAGGGGAGGGAGACAGCAATTATTAATCACACCACCATTTTGGCTCCTGGGACTGGAAAAATACTTCTGTTTCTTTTCTTAATTAGAACAAGTAAGTAGGAGGCCCAGGTTAAGAAATAATTTCAATTATTTTAAAAGGAAAAATCTTACCGATATAAATCAAACTTCACCGCATACTCAATAAATTGCTAAATGTGAAAAAAAAAAGATATTGTTCAATGTTGGAGTGGTTGTGGAAAGACATGCACATTAAAACAAGGTTAGTGGATCTTTATAATGATCCAAGCATTATGGAAAGAAAACATTTGGAATTATCTATAACAATTTTTAAAAAATAACTCAGAACAGCAGAAAAGTGATTAAATTGTTCTTACCCTCTGCATGGATTCTACACATGAAATAAGAAAAATACATTTTATGCATTTACAAAAGGAAAATCTCCATCAAAATAATTACGCCAATTCTTTTTTGAGTAGCAAAAAAATGAAACAAAAAAAAATCCCTACAAGCAGAATGCTGGTTAACTGATTAGAAAAGTGCAAAACCAACTACATGATTTGAATATAGTATAACATTACTGTTCTCCAAGGAATAATCAATATAATAAATATAGAGAAGCATGAGAAAGACTAATGTAAAATAATTTAAGCAGAACTGGGAAAGAATAGAAACAATGCCTTCAAAAACATAGCTAGGATTAGCAACACTGGATTGAGTCAACTGAAATAGGATTATGAAATTACAGTGACCAAACATGACCACAAAGAAAATGTATAACAAAATATTTCTTTAGTGTTTTTCTGATTTGCAACCATGCCCCCACTCACTCTTTTCATTTCGTTTCATTTTATTATAACAAATAGCTTTCTGAGAAGACAACGAAGGATACATTAGATCTACATTAGAAAATGTAGATCATGAAAATTATGTATATGGATATATATACTCACACATACACACATATATACACATGCATATATATACATATATAAACACATATGTATGTATATGCATATATATGTATATATATGCAAATAAATTTTCAATGAATTATTTTGTGAAGATTTCTACTGTATGTAAATTACTGACTGGATTTTGATGTTCAGAGACAACCTTGAGAAATATTGTCCTCTATGTTTCTCCTTGCCTCAAGAACTTCTATTGATTTATATTATTCTATCAGGTTATATTTTATTACATGCTAAACCTTATTGTCATCTAAGTGTCTTGCAACATGTTTGTCAGACGCAAATAATATTAATAAATGAGCTTTCTCCATTTTTACCTTACCTGTTTTCTATTGAATCAAATTAAATTGAAATAAACATTGATGAAATTCCTTTTATTTACAAAGCACTATCATTTTTTAATTAAAAATTAAATTTTAAGATAAGCAACATGGAAGCAAAGAAGGAAGAAATAGGATATGTAGAGAAGAATAAAGCTGGTATGTATCATAGTGTATCATCTGGAGGTTTAAATGTTGGAGAACACTTAGGAGTAATTAAATCTCCATACCTTATCTGGAGTGACCATTAAATAAGGAAGTAGTGTTTGTGGATCAGTTATAAAGTATCTGGCTTACAGTCCTTTCCTTTCTAATTCCATGAGTTTTAAATGAGTAGCAATTTGAAATTCATGAGCCTCAAGTTTTTTTTTTTTTGCTAGCATTAAATTTATGTAGTGAATTTCATACATAATACTTAATAACTGTCCAAGGGACACTGTTTAATAATAAATCAAACTAAGAACACATATAGGAACTCATATTATTCTATCCTGTGTTCTTCCATAACATTTTTAGGTAAAGCATATTATAAGTTTGTGACTGTAACATGCTCTCAGCATAAATTACTCCCTGGAAACCAGTGGGACTTTTTCAGAGGTACTTTAACTCTTTCAGTCCACTTAGTAACTTATTATTATAGTGCTCTAAATGGCAGCTTAGTGGTCCCAACAAGAAGCAACTCAGAAGTCAATATCCAAAGTCAGGGTAAATCTTATGTTAATTGTTCAGTGTTTCCTGGGCACTTGGAATGATCTCCTTACTAGGCCTTGTGTTGTTCTGCCTTTATGCCTTTTCTCATTTTGTTCTTTCAACCTCAAATATGCTCCTTTTTAAGAATTTTAAAAAAACATACTTTCAGCATCTGAAGGTCCATTTTCTGCTTCAAGCTTTCTCCAATCTTGTTGGAAACATCAAATGAGTTGCAAAATTATTCACAAACTTTAAAGAGTTATATAAAGCTTACTAATAGTGAGGAAAGTTCTTATTTTTATTATCTCCACAATCAGAAGATATATCTCTTTTCTCTAATCCCTTCATCATTAGTTTGATAACATAGATACTCTTAAGCTGAAGATGATCTTACACATTAGGTGTCATCTTCATTGATCTGACTGATCTTTGATGTAGCATAAACTAGTCATCCAGTCAAGTTAATGGTGATCAAAGGTGAGGTCATTATTATGCCTCTTAAGTCACTTCCCTATAAAATAGGAGTAGATCTCTTTATCAGATGAATCCTAACCAAATTTAAGGTCTTATATAAAATTAGATTAGAAAATAAGAGAATGAAGAGAATCTGTGGTGAATTTGAGTGGTGCACACACACACACACACACACACACACACACACACACACACGCTTTGGTTGTATATCTGAAGAATAAAAATTGAGATCAGTTCATTTGCACAAAGTTCTTCTCCACTAGTTCCACCACAACCAAGCCCTCTGTTCAAGAGATAACCACCTTGAAGAAGTTGTAACAGAAAAGTCATGGAGCTCCCAGAAGGAGGAGGTATATTGCCCAAGATGCCAGAAACACATCACTTAGAAGATAGTAGTAACTGGAAGGCAGGAATCTGGTAATAAAATTTAGAGATCCAATTTCCTACAGATAGGAGAGGGTACATCTAACCAATTATCTTTGAGTTATTAGGGAGAGAGACACAGAGTAAATGGGGGGACCATGAGAATTTTTTTTTAACTACAGTTGATTTTTTTGGGTGGAGGAGGGCAGGTAGGATTAGTTTAATGACACTAGTGACACAGACTTCTGAAAATTTAATATTCTATCTATATTGTATTCATCAGATTTTATCTGCTTAAATATTAATTTCTCACTCATTTTAACTACTGGAATAAACTGAATTTCAGATTTGCTTCCTAATTTGAAGACCCACTTTCTCTGCTCCCAAAATATTTTACCAGAGAATATCTATTTTAATAATCTCTCATCCATGGCTCCATCATAGTTATTCTGTAACTCTCTCCCTAATAGATCAAAGATGGAATCTTAGTTGTGTTAGGGAAAAAGAGACTACCATCACAAACATAGCAACATTTAGTTATTTTTAGTAATACATACTGAACAGAAATGGATATTTACTCTTCTATTCAGCAACTACTCTTCCAAACTCCAAGAATTTTCCTCTGTTAATTCGGTGATTTCAGCAGTGCAGGGAAGGTCCAAGGTGGATATACTCCACTGAAAGATTGTTAACTGGTAACATACAGGCTTACAAATTGAATGGGATCAGCGGGTGGTTGTGAGTTGCCTATGCTCACCCAGTATGCAGCAGAAGCAGGACTCAGACCCAGGTCTTTCTAATGCCAAAACCAGCACTCAATTTGCTATGCTCATGTTGCCTCTAAAAGTCTGAAGACTGGGTAAGATTGAAGATCATATTAGGCAAAATCACAGGGGTCTTTTAAAAAATTCTGTTATTGAGTGTTTTCAATTTTCTATGAAAATCATCATTTCAATGTACTTATAAACAGTATATTTTGTAGGCAGGGCCCACTTGTCAATAGGCACCTGAGACAAATACGGAGCAAAAATTTAAGTTTTTATTTTCTGATTAGAGGCTTTGAAAGAATATACACTGTAAATATATATATAGCAAGTATATTTGCATATTATGTATATCACATATAATATATCATATAATTGTATCATATATATGTGTGTATATATATATTCTCCATAACATCTAATAAAGGCATCTTTTAGGTCCAATTAAATACAGTCATAATCAATATACAAACATCTCGAGCCGGGATTAAGTTTGGATATAGCTAGCTAAATAGATACAAATGTCAGCTAGATTAAAGTATGCTGGTATTTAGTACAGTGTTTTGGCTTTCCCACAGATATCTCTGTTAAGGAGGTGCATATAGTAGGGAAAGGTGCTGAGAAAACCTTGAGCATGTCAACAATTCTCTGTAATTCCTGTCCAAATTGCTTCAGAAACAAAAACATCAACATTTGCCAACATGTTAGCTGAATCAGGAATATGTAGCTCATTGTCACTCCAATTGTTAGAAAATCTGAGTGTTATAGATATTGTGCACGATAATCTCATGTGATTGGTGGATTTCTCCTGCTATTTCTGAGGATGCAGTTGGTCCACACGATGGAATAAGAATCATAAGTCAGGTGAAACTGATTATAGGAAAATAAAGAGTATACATTCACATGTGTTTTAGAAAAAAGGCAACAAAATTTTTCATATACTTAAATTTTAGTTCAAAATATGGTCTGAATGACATTGACAATTTATATTTTCAACTATAAGTATTGTGTGAATTCAGGGCAGAAGTCCTGGCATAGGACAAAATGAGTTTTGATGAATGAGGCAAAAAGTTCCACTAGAGTAGCATATCATACAGGAATCTTGATCAAACAATCTAGTTAATTATGTTATATTCTTAATTTTAGATAATTTTATTCTGAAATTTTAAGCTTATGCACTGCAAAAACAGTAAATTCCTCCAACAAAATGACCTTGAAAAATAATTCTGCAAAAAGTTAATATTACTTATCTAAAAGTATTTTTATGAAAAAGTATAAAAAGTTGTTCATAACTTACTTATTGATGTCTCTTGCAAAATGGCATTGAATTTTATTATTATTTAAATGACTTATTTTTCATCTTTCCTTATGTAGCTTCATTTCCTTGGGTTCATCACCATTAATGGGGTTTCTCATTTGTAATCATTTGTATTTGTCAGGGAAATCCTTATGCTTTATGAGGTAATAAGCATTGTACCCTAAAAATAACCAACTGTTGAGAATGCTTGCTGCAAATGTGAGCAGGTGGTTGTTTTCCATAAGACTTGTCATTATAAATTCTTGTACAGGAAAGTGAATATTTCCCTGCTAAATGCTGTCTTTTGGAGGGAGCATTTTTTGAAGTCACTTTTCAGTGACATAATTACAAAGTTGACTAGATAAATTTTCCACGTTTCCTCCAATAACAATAAACTGTTCCTAGATAGGAGGCCTATAATATGTTTGATAACAAAACTCCCCACTAATTAAAGAACACTTGTCTATGGATTTAGATGCTTATTATAGCAGTTGTGATCATATTGAACTTTATATTGAAGGAAAGTGGAAGCCAATAGCAATATGAACATAAACAAAAGTCAAGTTCCATAAGTCAAGATTTTTTCCGATCCTTTGATTCAATAATGGAATAAATTACCAATCAAATTATATTTTTAATTATTCAGTATCAATGAACTCTATATTCATATCAGCAATCAGCAGACTAAGACCATAACTTTACAATATAACATTTTTGCAATGGCCTGAAAGTTCCAGGGAATTTAACTAGCATGGTAAGTGACTGAAGTCATTTCTTCAATGGAAGTAGGACTTTAGTGAGGCTCTCCTAAATTTTGATCTTTGTTAACAGAAACATTAGAAGTTCATTCTTGGAAATCTCCAGATGATTTCAAGGGAATTCTGTGAAGAACCAGAACATAGAATCAGACCATACATTTACTAGCTCTGTCCCCCTTCTCTTTTACATACAGATATGTAAAAGAGTATTATTTTCATTGTGAATAGAATAAGTCTGTTATCATGCTTCTAGAGTGAACTGAGCTCATCCTCTGAATCTGATTTATTTTTTATACTCAGAAGAAGAATAAATAACAGGTTTTGCTGATCTGTTTTGTAGCATGAACAAGTGGTAATGACGTGATACAACCTCAATAGACTCATAGTTGACCTGAAAGAAACTGGTGCAACTGCTAAGTATATGACAAGAGAAAAAACAAGGGTCATGGGATGGTATAAGTCATCACATTGTAAATTTCCTGCCACTAGGCAGTGCTCCAATGTATGAATTATAATTATAGCTATTGCATGCTCAATTCAGTTCAAAACCCATGTACTAGAAACTAGGAGTTCAAAAACAAAATGGAATTGTCCCTAACCTGGAGGAACTTCCATCCCATTTGGATACATGACACATGCAAAGATAAGTAAGTACAAAGATTACATGAAGTTAAGGAAAGTAATTTCAAAAAAAAAAAAAAGGAATAGGTATAGTGTTAACAACTAGGGTTGTGCTGGTGATATCAGTCTTTCCACACTGAGTAGCACCTAATTAAGGAAACTGGGTATTCCAGGAAAAAGAGGTAAGGAAGTAGAACACATTAAGTTCATTAGTAGTTATTACGTTTAAATAACATATTATCCATGATTTCCTAGTTTAACTTCACTTGTATGTAGTCATATGTAGTCATCTTATAAAACTGTGTGCTAATAAATGCTAGTCTCTCTTCTATGAGAGTCAGTATGGAAAAGCACCCTACAACCTCAAACGAATAAATTTAAAGTTTTGATTATGAACAAATATGCTAGTTTGTTTGGAAAGTCTAACAAAATTGAGTTTGTGTATTTGAAAACTGAAACTAATATTTTAATCTAATCCTCATAATCTTTTTCACCTTAGTTTTGCTAAATGTGGCATGTATCTTCCAGAGATACATAATTTATACTCTGTAGGCTCAAATTAAATGCCAAATAGCTTCAAAAACCTTTTTAATTACTAAAATGAAGAGATGACACACATCAAAGTGTCTTTATTTTTTCATGCTGAAGAGTACATAACTTTTTCTTATGCCAATTTGGAGCTATTAGTTTTTACTTTCATTGGGCCATCTTTGTGAAAGTCTAATAAGGAACTAATAAGATTATTCATTTCAAGACAATAAATAAAATTAAGAATTTATCAAATAAGAGAAAAGTAACAGCAGCTTAATAAAATGTTTTTCAACATTTGCACTTTACTTTTGGGGTTCTAATGAAGTGATAGTGAGAGTCAGCAGGCTATACTGGATAGAAACATGCCCTTAGAATCATAAAGACATGAGTTCAAATTCTGACTGCTGATTCTTACCTTGTGACCATGGGCTTATCAGTTAAGCCCATGGTGCCCCAGAGAACTCAATAGAGCTGTAATTTGTGGATGAATGAATGATCCCATTATTGAGAATGTCCACAATGAATTTGCCAAGAACAATAAAACTTTAAGTTGTTAACCCTAACCCTTTCTACCTCAATTGAGTTATTGTTATACAAATTACAGGAGTATTTTAAAAATAGTCATTTGCCTAAGGTTTATCATCAAAGGCTATGATGTCTCTGCTATTTTTCTTACTATTTTCATAGGTAGGTTAGGGGACGAATCAATAGACTATTTCCTGTCTTTCTGGTGGGAATTCTTTCCTATTCATCCAGTTTAGTTTTGGGTTTTAGCCCAAAGACTGAAACAATTAAGTGCAATTGAATTTGTTCACCTAATTATTTACTCTCAAATACTTCCATCTCTTATAGGTAGCCTTCTCCTCCATTCTTCCTTATCTCAATGTTTTTACATCTATAGTGTTCCTGAGAAACAAAACATTGACAAGAAGGCTATTTCCAAAGGAATGAGTTTCTTGAAAGAACTGGGGACTTTCTTTCCCATGTTAGTACAGGAGTATAAATTTCTTTATCCAGGTCACTAATTTAGAAAACAGAGTAGAGGTCTTGAGAGAATGGGGAAATGAGATTTTAATAGGGTTGCAAAAAGACTATATAATAATTAAATTTGACCTACTGGGTAGTTAGATGCCTCATAAGATCATAAGTTCTTTGACACTTAAGGTTTTCACACAGTGTAGCACCAATACAATATTCACAGCACTACCAGTAGCAATTTGTATCCTACTGTAATTCTGAATAATGAAATACAACAGATTCTCCACATGGAAGGCAGAACCAAAACATTTATTCAGACACCAGAAAGTAAAATCCATCAAGGTCACAAAAATCTCTACACAATAACAATGCAGAGAGCACCACCATCTCCAAGCCTTCCCTTGCCAGGCTCCCCATAGACCAACTCCCTTACATAAATCACAAGTAGGCTTCCCTTAAACAAATCAGAAACAGGCATCCCTCACACTCACAACCAGCTGCAGACTTACCTGCTTCCTTCCTTGCTCTGACTGCTCTCTCACTAGTTTCCTCTCTGCTATGCTCAAGCTATACCTCTTCCTATTCCACCCTCCCTATTCCCCCCATTCAGCAAATTCCTCTCACCGCATTCTCCATGTGACTCTGGCTCATGTGACTCAGGCTTCCATGTGACCCAGGAAGGTCACATGGGCCTATTAATGAATATGGAAGCTCTCTCCATTTAAATTGCCATTATATGAGTACTCAAGATCTTGTGTATTTGATACATAGGTTGGGGAGGCAACTGGTATCAAAAGAACTATAACAGGGATAACAGAAAATAAGCATATAAAACAATATCTTAGGTCATTGATGTCAACAAAACTTTAAAACAATATAACAGGAGTCACACAAAATGAGCACATGAAACAATATTTGAGGGCAGAGCTTAAGCACAAGCCCTCCATCATTGCCCTCTTGAATGAATGGGGCCCAAAATTTTAGGGTAAGGAGCAAAGGTCTCTTCTTCCATGGCTCCTTCCTGCTAAAAATAGATATAGAGCTGAACCTACCCTAAGACGTCTCTTTTGAAGGGGTCAGTTCTTTAGCTGGCATCCAGAACTTGGTCCATGCCAAGTCCAGGCATGACACATCACAGTTGTGGACAGGGGGTAACTTCCAGCTCAAGCAATCAGGGATCTGCAGATTGAGGATATTAAGCCTGCAGAAAACAAATCTGACAAACAAGGTGAACAGACAAAAAGCCAAAAGGAAACAAGGAGACGATAACCAGAAGCAGGGTAGATGTAGGGTCAGCCATGCTTCTGGAGTCCATGAACCCACTATCATAGCCTCATTCACTGTTGCTTACTGTTTTCTAATTTGCAGTTTGGGGGTCATCACTCTGGCTAGAGCTATACTTTCTTTTATCTGTGCTGGGGCCTGGCCAACTTCCCATTCTCAAGACAGGTGTGATGAACTTGATTACAATGTTTCAGGAGGATGTAAAGGGGCAGTTCCCACTTCCCTGCTCAGTCTAAAACCAAGCTTCTTTCCTTGATACGCTTAATATAGTTCATTAGTTGGAATGCCATCTATTCTTCCAAAATCAACCCCTGTTCTTAATGAAGCAACAAAAATTTCTTTCCTTGTCAGTCTGTTCTGACTTTGAATTTGCTAGTTATTTTCTCTTCTCTCTTGAGGAAATTTATCTTTTTCACTGATTCTCACCATCCAAGATACCCATGATTAATCCATCCTTTGGGTGAGCCTACTTAAAATATCTGCCACCTCCAGGTGAGTAAAATCCTCAATTACTCCCCAGACGCTGTGTGCCCCCCTTGATTCTCCTGTTGTGCTTTTAGCCTGAGAAACCTCCTCCCACCATAGTCTCCATCTTCCTACTCCTTTGCTTCTTTTTGTGAGCTATACTACTAACAACTTTTCCTGCCATCTGAGACCCTTCAGTTTGCTCTTCTAAAGGGCAGTTTGAATATTGGAGCATAAGAGGTTTCTCATGCAAACCAGCCAACTCTCTTTCCATCTAAGCCTTCTCCTCCAACAACTTGTTTCTCCTTTTACATATAATTCTGTAGTTTGCTAGCAAGGCCTAGCTTCTTCTGGACATCCCTGCCATTTCTTTCCCTGGTTCTATTAGTATTCCCTGCTCACATCTTTGTAAACTTCTGAGTTCTCTCTTTTGTAACCATGGTTCCCAGTTTTCACAAAGTCCTCTGTCTTTAGCCCATTCTCTTGCTAGGGAGGCATAAGGCAAATCCTCCCACCCTGGGACATCCATTTCTTTCTCTCTCTCCTCTGTCTTTCTCTCTCTAAATAGAAGTCTGATGTTTCATGATCCCATCCTCATTGTCATTTTTAGCAACAATGTGCTATTCACAGTGCCCACAGCAGTCAAGAATATCCTGACACAATTCTGAATAGTGAAATCCAACAAGCTCTTCATATGGAAGGCAGAAACAAAACATTTATTCAGACACCAGCAAGCCAAATACACTATAGAAGAAAAATTCTATACACAATAGTAATGCAGAGAACACCACCATCTCCAAAGTCTGCCCCCTTCCAGATTTCCACAAACCAGCTCCCTTAAACAAATCACAAGCAGGTTTCCCTTAAACAAAATGCTCTTCTCATATTCACAGCCAGCTATGGGCTTGTCTACATCCTTCCTAACTCTGACTTCTCTCACTACTTTCATCTCAGCTCTGCCTATTTTTTTTCTACCTTTCCTCTTCCACTCATTCAGCAAATTCCTCCCACCACAGGCTCCATGTAACTCAGACTCATGTGACTTGGGTTTTCATATGACGTAGGCAGGTCACATAGGCTTATTAGTGAATATGAAAGATCTTTCCATTTAAATTGGTTGCTCATTCAAGGGTTATTTAATCAGATGTCTTTCTCAACTTGATAAATGTCTCAATCTACTTTGAGAAATTAGATAATGACCCTTTGTCTAAAGGGCACCTCCAGTGGAGTGAGATATACATACTGGCTTCATACATTTGTTGGGATTATTTGCCTGGGATTCAGTAGCCCTACAGGGAATCAGTAGGGAGAGGAGATGGTCTTTTGTCAAAAGATCCTTCTTCCAGGGTATATTAAATTTGCTTGAAACTGTAGCTCAGTTGCTTTTTCACTGCTTTCCTCTCTCTTAGTCTTCCAGGTCTGAATATAGTAATGGGGAAAATATTCCCACTTTCTCATTCTCTTTAGTTGACAGTGTTCAGGACAATCACACCCTAAGCCTGATGGGAGGAGTTCCCAGTCTTCTAGTTTCTAACTTTATTGATCTGACTTTATGTTTCTTTTTCAGTGCTTAAGTCATTGATGAGACTAGATGTTGAGAGCTCTTTCTCACAGTCTTCATATTTACAATACTGGTAAACTCAGCTTCTACAATCCACAAGTCTGGAAGCTCCTAGCTGTATTATTTTAGGTTTAGCTAGGTTTGGGAAGTCCAAATATAAAGAAACAGAGCACACAATAAGACAAAGAAAAACAAAGCGAGACAACTTTATTGAGAGACCGTACTTATAAAAAAAGGCAGTGGGAAGGATAGAAAAAGGTCATTTGCTGAGAAGCGGCAGGAAACACAACCAATAAAGTCACTTGAGGTTTTAATAGGGTTCTTCTTTAGATTACAGAGGATCAGGCTTTGGGAGGCATGAGGCACAGAACATGGACCTGGCGGCTACTGCTAATTCATTCTAGTAGCCAGTAAGGGAATACTCTTCAGGCATTGATTATCCCTTAGTTAATATTCAAACTCCTTGCAGGATAGAAAGCAGGTTTCAGCCCTTACTGTTGATCTTATTTTGTTATTTTAACTTCGACAGGCTTTTTTCTATTTACTTATGAGGGTATAGAGGAACTTAGATTGAGTTCTAGTGTTAGAGCACTGAACTTTCTGTAAAGTGAAGATTTCTTAAACATTATGTTCCTTTTGAGTATTAAGATAATCTCAGGTGTGACTCTTGCAATTGGAAAGGCTAAGGCCACAGCACAGGTGCTTATAAGATCTGAACTTTGCATCCAAAATGTTATTTTAAATTGTTCTCATAGGTCAAGTATACAGTCAACAGAAAGTATTTTTTAAGCAACTCTCAAAGAGTCTTTGCTTTAGGTTTAGGTGTTCTAATGGGATTTGCAAGTGCTTTAAGTTTCCTTATTTGTTCCTTCAATTGCTTTGTTTCTCATACTATAAATTTTCTGTGACAGTTGAAATAAAAATTACCACATATTTTACATACATATTTTACATTTGAATACTTTGTGGAATCAGGGACCTCCTTACCTGTATTTGTGAAAACTAGACACCAAATATACCTGACATTTGTATTAAAACATCCTTTGGGAAAAGGATTTCCAGGGTGAAAGTCATGAGCCATCTTGATAAACCAATATTTTATGGGTGAGACTTTGTAGATAATACCTGGTTCATATGATGGCAGAGTCCTTAAGATAGGGAGGAACAGAGCTGAACCACAGGGTTCATTCACCATCCAAAGATGTTGTAGGACAAGATGATCCTTGAGGTCAATTTGGATCTGAGGATCAATGATTTTCTAATCTAACTGGTGGAGCCATGAACATGGGAAGGAGAAGATTTTCTGAAGCAAGAAATGAAATGCTTGGTGTTTTAAATTCAAGCTGAATAGCTGAATGTTATGACCTAGAATATTGGTGGAACTGGGGAGACTTGAGTAAACTCCCTCAGTCTCACAGCACTGGATGGGAAAGCAATGAGTAGAGAAGTGATGGAGCAGATTTAGGCAGTTGATCTTGCTCCTGGTAGATTTTGTTCCCCCACAGTTCATATCACTTTATGTTTTTCAAGTAGGGTTATATACAATTTTATTGCCAGGGTATGTGCAATTGAAAGTATAGAGTCATAAATACACAATGTAATTAACAGTTTAAAAGAAAATGCTGTGACAGGCATGGGACAGAGGAAGGGCCAAAGCAGTTTTCCTCATGCATCTTCTAGGAAAAAGGAGGACAAGATGTTTTCCTTAATTTCAGAAGTTTCTCCATCAATTTCTTATATTGATTAAGCCAAGAGAACTTTGGCTTCCATGATGGCAGTGGCCTCATGACTTCCAGTGGAGTGACACACACACACACACACACACACACACACACACACACACACACACACACACACACACCAGTGAGACAGGCTCATTGCACTGAATAATGGAGAGTGTGGGCATGACTTCAAGGAAAAGAGTGAGCCCTGCAGATGTAGAGACAAGCTTCCTCCTCCTTAGCTCCCCAAAGTGCACCCTGCAAGTTGCTATCATAGGATAGTTATAGAAAAATGCCCTTGGCCTTGCTTTCTCAGGATTAGCCTTTGTTCAAAGAGTCATGTAAGGCCTATGGAATAGGTGAGAAAAGGGAGCTCTCCAAAATGAAGCCAAGATGGCAGAGTAAAGGCAGGGACTCACTTGAACTCTCCCCCAAGCCCCTCTAAATACCTTTAAAAATCACTTTAAACAAATTCCAGAGCAGCAGAACCCCCAAAAAGATAGAGTGAACAAATTTGCAGTCCAAGACAGCTTGCAAGGCCTGCAGGAAAGGTCTGCTGAACCAGGATAAGAACTAGCAGACTGAGAGACCCAACAAACCAAACTCAGAGTAGACCTTAGGCCACTGAAGTGCAGCAGTGACATTTTCTAGACCTCTTAGCCCACAGATGCCAAAGACAACTTAGAAGGTCAGAAGGAGAGATCTATCACAACTGGATGAGAGTAAAACATAGGCTGCACTAGAACAGATCTGGCCCCAGTAAACCACAGCAGACCTTGGAAGTGACTTATGCAACAGTATGTGTCACATTATGTGTGAAAAATTGCTAAAAATTTTGTAGACAAACATGACAAAAGAGAAGATGATAAATATTGGAGAAGAAGTGGGAAAGTTGAAACACTAAGTCATTGTTGGTGGAGCTATGAACTGATTCAACCATTCTGGAGAGCAATTTAGAAATATACCCAAAGGGCTACAAAATGTGCATAACCTTTGACCCAGCAATATCTTGTCTAGGACTGTATCCCAAAGAGATCATAAAAATGGGAAAATGTCCCACTTATACAAAAATATTTATAGCAGCTCTCTTTGTGGTGGCCAAAAACTGGAAATCAAGGGCATGCCCATCAATTAGGGAATGGCTGAATAAATTGTGGTATGTGAATATAATGGAATACTATTGTGCTACAAGAAGAATTCAGAGAGGCCTGGAAAGGATTATATGAACTGATTTAAACTGATGAACTAAAGGAGCAGAAGCAGGGGAACTTTATACACAGCCCCAACCACAGTGTGTGAGGAATTTTTCTGTTAGTACTTCATTGCAATGCAAGGACTTAAATAATTCCCAATGGTATCTTAAGGCAAAGTGCCTTCCACATTCAGGGAAAGAACTATGGAATTCAATCACAGAATGAAGCAGACCATTTTCTTTTGTATTACATTATGGTTTGTTTTATGATTTCTCCCATTCATTTTAATTCTTCTATGCAACATGACTAAGGTGAAAATGTATTTAATAGGTATATATGTGTGGAATCTATATAAAAGTGTATGCCATCTCAGGGAGGGAGTGGTGAGGTAGGGGGAAAGGGAGGAGGGAGAGGAAAAATCTAAGATATATGAAAGTGATTGTAGAAAACTGAAAACAAATAAAATAAAAAAATAAAAATACTGTAACCAGTATAAACTCTGGAGTTCCTTATCCTACCTCCCACTCTCACTAATGAATTTGTTTCCCAGAGGATTGCTAGTTATATACCTCCTTCAAGATTTTAAGGAAATCCCTGAGTAGTTACTATTATTCTTCTCTAATGGTAGCTCAACCTACCCTTCCCATATGTTCTCCCCAATACAAATTACCAGCCTTAGTGGCATAGTTTAATTTAACCTATCAATATCAGTTAGTGTTTAAAAGTGGATATTTACTGAGAAATGATGGTATAAAAATAAATTAGGAAGCACTTCTGGCCCTATACTTCCTCAGTCATAGGAAGAGTAGGTTCAAATTAAAGTGCTTTCTATACAGCGTATGCTATACTAAATTCATTTTCAAAAGTGACAGTCAATGGTTCAGTTCCTTACACTCTCTCTTAACTGTCATTCATTCCCATGCTGGCTCAAGCAAGTTGTTCAGATCTTTGGTTCTCACTATGTATGTCTCTCTGAAAATCTATATCTCTATCACAAAGAGATCATAAAAATGGGAAAGGGTCCCACATTCACAAATTATTCATACCAGCTCTCTTTGTGGTGGCCAAAAACTGGAAATCGAGGGGATGTCCATCAATTGGGAAATGGCTGAATAAATTGTGGTATATGAATGTAATGGAATACTATTGTGTTGTAGGATGCCTGAAACCCTATTGGCTCTTTATCTCAACATTTCATAGTTCATAAGGTCATGGCCTACTCCTAAACTCTTGTACCTAAGAGTAAGAAAGAATAAATTCAATGAGACCAATACATGAAGCCCACATTCAAGACCTCCTACAGTGTCCAGATGCTGAGGTTATAGCTACGTTTTCTCTACCATCACAGTCATATAGTATCTCTTACTTAATTACATCCAGAGAGAAAAGAAAGCTGAGTCATCTTCTTAGTGCCTTCATTGCCAGTTTAGTAGAAAATTGAAAAACTCTTCTTTATGTAGTAAGTGGACAAGACCTGGTCCTAATATTTGTGTTTTCTTGGAATTGGGGATCAAGGACCTTCTGTTAGACAACAAAAAGCCTGTCTGGGAATATTCTCTCTAAGTTCATCCATATGAATTTGCAGTAGGCAGAGAATGTTGTGCATGCCCTGAAGATGAACTCTCCCTGAAGTCTGCCACTCTCCCTTTTTTCACTGAAATGGATAATTGAACTCAATGCTGTGGATATTTCCTCTAATGATGCAGAGTACACAGTTCAGTGACATAATAACTATGTTTGAAGTGTTGGACTTGGAGTTAAGAAAAACCATAGGGTCTGGGACCCTCTTCTATTGCCTCTTTATACTATTTCACTTGATGATTTGATCAGCTGCTATGGATTCAATTATCATATCTTTGTTCATGATTCTTAAATCTGCTTATCCAGCCCTAATCTCTCTTCTGTTCTCCAAATTTCCATCTCCAACTACTTTCAGACATTTTAAACTAGATATCCCATAGACATCTTAAATTGAACATATCTGAAAGTGAATTCATTATCTTTTCCTTCAAGCTCTTTCTAACTTCCCTTTTACAGTTGAGGGTACCGCACTGCCTCCTGATAATCTAGGCTTTCATCATCTCTTTCTCACTCTTAGCCATACTTCATATGTCATCTGTTACTATGGCTTACAAATTTTACCTTGTAACATGCATCCTTTCTTCTTTGACATTGGTACTGTCCTGGTACTGGCCTTCATCACTTCATGACTGTACTGTCGCAATAGCCTATCATTTGGTTTGCTCTCTGTTAGTCTCTAGACATGACATCTAGTCCATTCTCCACTATATTGTCAAGGTGAAAATCCAAAACTTCATGGCTAATTTGTTATCCCCTTCCCACCAATATTTTTCCTACCAGCAACAGGAAAAAATATAAATGCTTTGGTATTCACAGCTCTTTGTAACGTGCTTCTATTCCATCTATCCAATCTTCTTATACATTACCACCTTATACTCCCCTTTCATTGCCACTATTCTATTATTCAGAGACATGGACCTATTTTCTGTTTCTTGAACAAGACACTCAAATCTCGCCAACTCTAGGCATTTTCCATTGACTGTCCCTCATGCATAGAAAGGTTCTCTCGCTGGCTTCCTTCAAGTTCCAATTCAAATCCATCCTCCTAGAATTAATCTTTCTTCTTTCTTAATCATTTTAAATTCTAGTACTTCCTCTCTTAATCATTTCCAGTTTATGCATGTTTATATGCAGTTGATTATATATAGCCTCTCCATTACACTGTGAATTCCTTCAGAATAGGGACTGTCATTTACCTTTCATTGCATTCCCAGGATTTAACATAGTTCCTAACACATAATAGATGTTTAATACATGTTTATTGATCGATAGCTTGTGTTCAAATCATATCTCTAACTATATGACCATATGCAAACCTTTTTACTTCTATAAGCCTCAGTTTCCTCATTCGTAAAAGAACATGGTCAGACAAGGCTCTGTAGCCCCTTTCATTTTGAAATCTAAGGTCCTATGACCCATCTGTACTATGAAGTGCTTGTTCCTATGCTCCTAATGGGACCAATTTTATATTTTTAGTTGATTAACATGGCCAAAGCTTTCACAGCCAAGTGGTCAGCCACCTGGTGAAGAGTCCTTTATGATTAGTTTTAATATTATCAAATAATAAAGAAATTCAGGATATAATATTTTTCCTTCCCATTTATGACTTCTCAAGATTTTTCTCATCCATGGCTTCATGCTCCAGGATTATGTTACCTGTGTTCCTTCTTAGAGTTATAGGTAGATTTCTTTGCTTCTGAAACTGCTACTTCTACTTTTGTAGGCTCCATGTGTCTTTGGAGTAGCTTGGGTTCATTACCCTCTCTTCTCAGCTTACTATGCTTGTTACTCTCCACTTGCTAAATTAAACCTAATCTATTGGGAAACCTCATTGAGGTTAGCACATTCTGGATGTATCCCCTGAAAAGATTTACTAGCTTTTGAAATGCCCTCTAGCCCTTTAGAAGGAAAGAAAAAAGAATAGAGGAAGTTCTTTTTGTTTGTTTTAAATTACTGTTGATTTAGAGACTATTGGGAGAACAGAGAAACAGGTGTAGCCCACCTCCATGCTACAGTCTAGGTATAGTTGTATCTGTTTGTTGAATGCTGCATACACCACCTATGATGCAATTTCATTCCAATGCACCTGTGCAACTGCTTTCTTCTTTCAATCAAAATCCACTCCACCTCATTGGTAGCTGTTTTTTATATTTTAATTTGTTTTGTTTTAGACTAGTTTCTGGGTGAATTTTGTCCTCTTATTTGGTGCATTGGGAAGTCATTGAAAGGCATCATTTTAGTGGATGTTAGACTGTATTTGGAGCCAGAAATTCTGAACTTTTTATACTATTTCAAAATTACCAAATAAAATCACAGGTTTAGAATAAGAAAGGGCATAGATCATCTCTTTCAAAATATTAGTTGACGGTGAGGCTCAGGTAGTACATTTACCTTGCCACATGTTCCACATTAGTTAGCATGAGAGGGAGGATTTGAATGCCCTGGTTTGTTTGTTTGTTTTGCTTTGCAATTAGTACCCTTTCCAATGCTCTATTCTGTTTCCTTTATCTGTTTTGTAACTTTCATGTAAGGTATGTAACTTCCTGAAATTCTATTTGTAAAGTTTGCATAACAGAAGGAAATGACTTAGAATTCCCTAGTGATATAAAAGGGTTGTTGTAAGGATCAAAAGCAATACTGTATTGAATGCAATTTGGAAGCTTTAAAGTAAGATATAAATGTCAATTTTTATAAAGAGTGGGCAACATTTCAATCCATCTTTTGTCTTAAAATGTTTTGTTTGCATTCTGCCTTTGGCTGTGAATACCACAAATTAGCAACTTTGAAGGATTATGGGACAATTTGGGAGGATATTTTAAATGATCTACAATATGGACAGTGAAATAAAAATGAGAGATGAGAGTCTCTCCAGAGGAAGCAATCTCCAGTTCTATAATATAAGGCAGAGTTGATAAATTCAATTTCATTCTCCTTCCAACACTTTTAGAAATATAGCCACTTTATATTTCTAGGAATACCTACATCTCCTACCATGCTTAATTGGTTCTTTTTCCATGTTTTAGAAAGAACTTGAAGGTACTAAAGCCAAGGTGGCAGAGTAGAAAGACAGACCTGATCTAGCTCTCTCCCCATAAAATACCTGTAGAAATGACGCTAAACAAATTCTAGAGCAGCAGAATCCACAAAATAATAGAGTGAAACAGATTTCCAGGCCAAGGCAACCTGGAAGGCCATAAAGAAAGAACTATTACACTGAGCTCAGAGTGGAGTCCATCCCTGCCTGGACTACTCAGCATGGATAGGACTGCAACAGGCATCAAGGCTCAGAATCATGGGCAGTAGCTGCAGTTTCCAGATATTGAAACCCAGAAATGACAAAACAGCTTCAAAGGTCATTAAGAAAGTTCTTTCATGTGGATGTGTAGGGAGTTTGGTCCAGCACCAACCCACAGCCCGAGGCAGTGGTCGCCACTGCAGCAGCATCCTCCACTTTTGGAGCCCTCTGCTTAAAGACCCTGGGGGAATCAAGTGGCTGACCTGGATCTCAGCCCTGAGTGGTGGTCCTGGGGTGAGGAGGAATTCTGGCTGGCATGGTGGAGCTGATAGTGGCTGTGGATAGGGAATCCTAATCACAATTCCAGGGCAGGAAGGAGTGCTTGTCATTGCTGACAGACCAGAGCACAGACCAGGACCTCTCCCTTGATTGTGCCACCATGGAGGAACTGAAAACTTACATGCCTATAGAGCATACCCTCCAATTGTCAAAGGACTCAAAAATCAAGTAAATGACTTGGATCACGCACAAAAAAGGGAAAAAAATAAGACTATAGAAGGTTGCTTTCTTGGTGAAAAGGTATTTTCTTCCATCCTTTCAGATGAGGAAGAACAAAGCATATCATCAGAGGAAGAACTCAAAATCAAGGCTTCTATATCCGAAACCTCCAAAAAATGTATGCAATGGTCTCAGGCCATAGAAGAGCTCAAAAAGTATTTGAAAAATCAAGTAAGAGAGGTGGCAGAAAATTGGGAAAATAAATGAGAGCAGTGCAAGAAATTCATGAAAAGCAAGTCAACAGCTTCTGAAAGGAGATCCAAAAAATGCTTGAGAAAATAAAACCTTTAAAAATAGACTAACTCAAATGGCAGAGGAGGTCCACAAAACCAATGAAGAGAAGAATGCTTTAAAAAGCAGAATGGACAAAATGGAAAAGGAGGTTCAAAAGATGACTGAAGGAAATAGAAATAGTTCTTTAAAAATTAGAATGTAGCAGACGGAAGGTAGCAACTTTATGAGAAACCAAGAAAATATAAAACAAAACAATAAGAATAAAAAAACAAAACAAAAGGCATTGTGAAATATTTCACTGGAAAAACAACTGACATGGAAAATAGATCCAGAAGAGAGAATTTAAAAATTATTTGTCTATGTCCACCAGAAAACCATGCTCAAATAAAGAGCCTAGACACCATCTTCCAAGCAATTATCAAGGAAAACTTTCCTAATATCATAAAACCATAGGGTAAAAGAGAAATGGAAGGAATTCACTGATCACCTCAGGAAAGAGATCCAAAAAATTCCCAGGGATATTGTAGAGAAGTCCCAGAGTTCTAAGGTCAAAGAGAAACTATTGCAAGCAGTCAGAAAGAAAAAGAAATTCAGGGATTGTGGACATACAATCAGGATAACACAGTATTTAATAGCTTCCACACTAAGGGATGGAAGGGCTTGGAATATTGTATTCCATAGGTCAAAGGAGATAGTATTAAGAACAAGAATCAGCTACCTAAGAAAAATGAGTACAGTACTTCAAAGGAAAAAAAATGAAATTTCAAAAAATCAGAGAACTTCCAAGCATTCTTTTTGATAAGACAAGAGCTGAATAGAAAATTTGTCTGTTAAATATAAGAAACAAGAGAAACATGGAAAGTTGAACAGGAAAGAGAAAGTTTAAGGAACTTATTAAGGTTGATCTGCTTACATTCTTATGTGGAAAAATGTTGTTTGTATTTCATGGGAACTTTTCCAATACTATCTATCTATCCATGTATCTATCTATGTATCTATCTATCTAGACAGAGGGCACAAGGTGAGCTGAATATGGAGGGAAAATACCTAAAATATAAAATTTATTGTTGAATGTAGCATACTAGGAGTATGAAAAGGGGAGAAGTAGAATGTAGCAAATCTTCTCATAAAAGAGGACAGAAAGAGCTTTTACAAAGGAAGTGTAAAGGGGAGGGAGATGAAAGACAATAATTTAACCTTACTCCCACAGGATTTGGCGTTAAGAGGGAATAGCACACATTCCATTGGATATGGAAAGCTATTTCACCCCGCAGGAAGACAAAGAGGAAGGGGACAGGAGAAGGAAGATAATAGAGGGAACAGCAAATTGGAGAAAGGTATACTCGGAAGCAAACACTATTGTGGGAGTAGAGGTCAAGGGAGAGAATGGAAAAAATGAAAGGCAGGATAGGACAGAGGGAAATGTGGTTGATCTTTTACAACATAACTATTACAGAAGTGTTTTCCATTGTTCCACATGTGTGACATACTGGATTGTTTGTTTTCTCAGTGAGGGTAGATGGGGAGGGAGGGATAGAATATGAAACTCAAAGTTTTAAGAATGAATGTTAAAAATTATTTTAGCATGCAACTGGAAATTAAGATATGCATAAAATGGTGTATAGAAATCTTTTTTGTCCTACAGGAAAATAGAGGGAAAGGGTAATGGAAGAAAGCTGGGTAATAGAAGAGAGGACAGACTGGAGGTAGGGGCAAATGAGTAGCATGCTGTTCTCACCTGGGAGGATGGGGAGGAATGGGGAGAAAGTTTTGAATTCAAATTATTGTGGAAGTGAATTTTGAGAACTGCAAAATAAATAAACTATACATATAAAAAAAACTAAAAAAAAAAGAAAGAACTTGAGAGGACAGTAGGGGTGAGAGGACACAAAGAGGAATACATTTTTATTGAAAGACACTTCCAGAAACAGAACTCTGCTATAATAATAAAGAGAATGAGCACAGTGTTAACCAATTGCGTCATCTGCCCTGCGTCCAAGTATTTATAAGACCAATGTCTTTTCGATTATCTGAGAGATACAAGTTCACATATTTCTTTTCAGAACAAGTAAGTGGTTTATTTACACTGTTACTGTTTCAGGTTCCAGCAAGTATTCTCAAAGCCTCACGTCTGAAGGAGCAAGTAGGTAGTCCAAATAAAAAAGGAAGCATAAATCCAACTTTCTACTATTTCTTCTATTATTTCTCATCATAATACCACTTGACAGAAAATTTTGAGAGGGGATTTAACTCTAGGTCCAAAAGTCTCTTGTTTGCATCAGTAATTGTGGCAGGGAGAAGGCCACAACTATAGTGATTCAAGAAGATCATGATAGAGTGATTAAAACCAATGAAGGACAACACAGAACTTAGAAATGTTTTCCATTTAGTTATGGTTTTATTTCTATCACCAAAGGTTTTTTTTTGATGCAGGATTTCTTAATGTGTGTGTGTGTGTGTGTGTGTGTGTGTGTGTGTACATGTGTGTGTCCAATGGTCCCCTTTGGAAGTTTGGTGAAGTCTGTGAACCACTTTTCAAAATAATGCATTTTAATACATTTTTAAAAGACTTACTTACTATATTACAGCTTCTATAAAAGTCATTTCCTTCCCCTGATTCTCTTGCTCCCCGTAGGAGTCCTTCTCCCTCTCACTCAGAACCATGAGGACACAGAAGGTCCAGGTGCCCAGCTGCATCATCTACTAAGATGGGCAGAGTATTGCTGGGTGTTGTTTCCCACTTTTAAAATTAGTTTGAGAGGCTGTACAGACCCCCTGAAATTCTATGCCATCAGTCACTGCATAGCCTACAGTCAAGAGAGTTTGAAGTCCCAGGCTATTCAGCAGAAGGGCCCTGGATACTAGTCGAATTACCAATCCATGATTGACTACCCAGCCCAGTTTTGACACCCTGAACAATGCTACCACAGAAGAACAAATTAAGGGTAATTCACAATCAATTTTACTCAGAGCTACCACCCAATGAAGCTGCCAGATGGCAGGTACCTACTGCCCAGGAGCATGTACCAGCCTGGTTCAGGTTATTCTTTTTTTATTATTTTATTTGTTTTCAGGGTTCTACAATCACTTCCATGTAACTTAGATTTTTTTCCTCCTCCTTACCCCTCCTCTTACCCTGCCTCCCCACTCCCTCCCCAAGATAGCATAATAATTTATATAGGTTCAACATATACATTTCAATTAAATACATTTCTTTCTTAGTCATGTTGCATAGAAGAATTAAAATGAATGCAAGAAACCATAAAACAAACCAAAATGTAATAGAAAAGAAAATGATCTGCTACATTTTGTGATTGAATTCCATAGTTCTTTCTCTGGATGTGGAAGTCATTTTGCCTTGAGAGACCACTGGGAATTTTTTAAGTCCTTGCATTGCAATGAAGTTCTAAGTCTACTGAAAACAAATCCTCACACACTATGGTTGTTTCTGTGTATAAAGTTCTCCTGGTTCTGCTCCTTTCACTCAGCATCAGTTCATATAAGTCTTTCCAAACCTCTTTGAAGTCTTCCTGTGCATTATTTCTTACAGCACAACAGTATTCTGTTACATTCATATACCACAATTTATTCAGCCATTCTCTAATTGATAGGCATTCCCTTGTTTTCTGGGTTTTTGGCCACCAGAAAGAGTGCTACTATAAAAATTTTGTACATGTGGGACCTTTTCCCATTTTTTATGATCTCCTGGGGATACAGTTTTAGAAGTGATATTGCTGGGTCAAATGGTATTTAAATTTTTGGAGCCCTTTGGGCAAAATTCCAAATTGCTCTCCAGAATGACTGGATCAACTCACAGTTCCACGACCAATGAAATAGAGTTCCAACTCTTCCACATCTTCTCTGACATTTATCATCATCCTGTTTTGTCATATCAGTCAATCTGATAGGTGTGATGTGGTATTTCAGAGTTGTTTTGATTTGCAACTCTCTAATTAATAGTGATTTAGAGCATTTTTTCATATGACTAAGGGTAGTTTTGATTTTTTTCCTCTGAAAACTGCCTGTTCATATCCTTTGATCATTTATCAATTGGGGAATGACTTGCATTCTAGTACATTTGACTCAGTTCTCTATATATTTTCAAAATGAGGCCTTTATAACAGATACTAGTTGCAAAAATTCTTTCCCAGTTTTCTGATTTCCTCCTAGGCTTGATTGCATTGGGTTTGTTTGTGCAAAACATTTTAAATTTAATGAAATCAAAATTATCCATTTTACATTTCATAACGTTTTCTATCTCTTGTTTAGTAAAAAATTCTTCCCTTCTCCATAAATCTGATATATACACTAGTCCTTGTTCCTCAACTTGTTTATAGTATCTGTCTTTATACCTAGGTCATGTACCCATTTGAACTTTATTCTTGTGTATGGCGTGAGGCATTGGTCTATGTCAAGTTTCCACCATGCTGTTACCCAGTTTTCCCAGCAATTTTTGTTCAACAGTGAGTTCTTATCCCAGAAGCTGGGGTCCATGGGTTTATCCAATATTAAATTGCTATATTCATTGACTGCTGTGTCTTGGGTACATATTCCACTGGTCTACCCTTCTGTATCTTAGCCAGTACCAACTAGTTTTGCTAATTGCTGCTTCATAATACAATTAGAGATCAGGTAGAGCCAGAGCACTTTCCTAGCATTTCTCTTCATTAGTTTCCTTTGATATTCTGGACCTTTTGTTCTTCCAGAAGAATTTTCATATTATTTTTTTTAGCTCTAGAAAATCATTATCTGATAGTTGATTGATATGGCACGGAATAAGTAAATTAATTTTGATAGAATTGTTATTTTTATAGTATTGCCTTAGCCTATCCACAAGCAACTGATGATTTTCCACTTAGATCTGACTTTTTTTTGTTTGAAAAGTGTTTTGTAATTATGTTCATATAGTCCCTGGGTTTGTTTTGGCAGATAAACTCCCAAATATTTTATAGTGTCTTCCACAACTTTAAATGGGAGTTCTCTTTCTATCTCTTGATGTTGGGCTTTGTTAGTAATATATAGAATTGCAGAAGATTTATGTGGGTTTATTTTATAATCTGCAAAAATGCTAAGTTTGTTTACTATTTCAAGTAGTTTTTTTACTTGATTTTCTGGGATTCTCTAAGTATATCATCATACCATCTGCAGAGTGATAACTTTGCCTATTCCCATTCCTTCAATTCCTTTTCCTTCTCTTATTGCTACACCTAACGTTTCTAGTAACATACTGAATAATAATAGTGATAGTGGACATCCTTGTTTCATTACTGATCTTATTGGAAATGCATCAAACTTATCCCCATTGCATATAATGCTAGCTGAAGGCTTTAGGTAGCTACTGGTTATTATTTTATGGAAAGTTCCATTTATCCTTATGTTCTCCAGTGTTTTCAATAGGAATGGGTATTGTATTTTGTCAAAAGTTTTTTTTCTGCATCTATTGGGATAATCATGTGGTTTCTGTTAGTTTTGTTGTTGATATAACCAGTAATGTTAATAGTTTTCCTAATAGTGAACCAGCTCTGTATTCTTGGTATAAATCTTACATCATCACAATGTATTATTCTTGAGATTAGTTTCTGCATTCTTTTGCTAAAATCTTATTTAAAATTTTTCATCTATATTAGTTAGAGGAATTGTTCTATAATTTTCTTTCTCTGTTTTGACTCTTCTTAGTTTAGATATCAAAACGATATTTGTATAATAAAAAAGAATTTGGGAGCACTCCTTCTTTCCAAAATTTCCCAAATAGTCTATGTAGTATTGGAATTAAATGTTTTAACTATTTGATAAAATTCACTTATGAATCCATCTGGCCCTGGAGATTTTTTCCTATGCAGTTCGCTGATGGCTTGTTCAATTTCTTTTTCTGAGATGGGGTTATTTAAGTATTCAGCTTCCTCTTCTGTTAGTCTGGGTAATTAGTGTCTTTTAAAATAATTTTTCACCTCATTCAGATTGTTGAATTTATGGGCATACAGTTGGGCAAAGTAATTTATTATTATTGTTTCAATTTCCACCTCATTGGCTGTGAGTTCACCCATTTTATTTTTGATATTAGTAATTTGGTTTTCTTTTTTTTTTTAATTTTTAATTAAATTGATCAAAGGTTTATAATTTCACTGTTTTTTCTTTTCACAAAATCAACTCCTAACTTTATTTATTAGTTCATTAGTTTTCTTCATTCCAATTTTATTAATCTCTTCTTTGGTTTTCAGTATTTCTAATCTGGTATTTTCTTGGGGATTTTCAATTTGTTCTTTTTCAAGGTTTTTTCAGCTGTTTGACTAATTTATTGATCTCCTCCCTCCCTATTTTATTCATGTAGGCACTCAAAGATATAAAGCTTCCCCTAACAACTGCTTTTGTAGCATCCCATGAATGTGGTAGATTCTCTCATTATTGTCATTCTCTTGAATGAAGTTGTTGATTGTTTCTATAATTTTTTGTTTAACCCACCCATTCTTTAGGATTAGATTTTTTAGCTTCCAAGTAGTTTTTGTTTTATATTTCCATGATGTTTGATTACATGTAAGTTTTATTGCATTATTGTCTGAGAAGGACGCATTGCCTATCTCTGCTTTTTGGCACTGGATTGTGAGGTTTTCGTTGTCTGGAACACGGTAAATTTTTGTATCTATGCCGTGTGCTACAGAGAAAAATGTGTATTCCTTTCTATCCCCATTAAATTTTCTGAAGAGACCTATCATATCTGCCACATCTAGAGTTCTATTTACCTCCTTAACTTCTTTTTTGTGTCTTTAGTGTTTAGATTTATCAAGTTCAGCGGGAGGTTATCAAGAGGGGGAGGGGGAGGTCCCCCACTAGTAGTTTTTCTGTCTCTTTCTTCTGGTAACTCCCTTAATTTCTCCTCTAAGAATCTGGATATAATACCACTTGCAGCATATATATTTAGTAATGAAATTGCTTCATTGTCCATAGTGTTTTTTAGCAGGATATAGTTTCCTTCCTTTTCTCTTTTGATTAGATCTATTTCTGCTTTTGCTTTGTCTGAGATTGGGATTTCTACACTTTTTTTATATTAGCTAAAGCACAATAAATTTTGCTCCACACTTTGACCTTTACCCTAAGTGTATTTCCTCTTTTCAGATGTGTTTCTTGTAAACAACATATTGTTGTATTATGGTTTTTAATCCACTCTGCTATACCTCTCCGTTTTATGGGAGACTTCATCCTATTCACATTTATGATTACAATTTGTGTCTTTTCCTCAATCCCTTTTCCCCTTGTCTATGATTTTAGTTCTCCCTTCTCCCTTCCCTTTTCCCTTCTCAATAGAGTTTTAATTTTTGACCACTGCCTCTCTCAGTCTTCCCTCCCTTCTTTCAGCCCCCCCTTTTAATCTCCTTTTCCTTACTACTACTTCCATCCCTTTTAGCCTCCCTTTCCTTTATTTCCCCTTCCCCTTCTATTGCCTATAGAACTAGTTTTATTTCTATACTTAACTGATATTGTTGTACCCTCCTTGAATCCAATCAGATAAGAGTACTTCTCAAATAATTCTCATCTCCTTCTCCTCTCTCCCTCTACAGTAATATATTTTTGTGCCTTTTCCTGTGATGGAAGTTATTTTTTTTTTCTGCCACCTCTTTTTCGCATCTCCCATTACAATCCCTTTTTACCCTTAAATCACATTTGTTATCATCACATCTTTTAATGTATACCATCTTCCTCTATATATGCATATCTCTTTTACATTTCACAATAAAAATATAATTTTCAAAATTAACAAGCATAATCTTCACTTATAGGGATGTAAACAGTTTTCCCATATTGCATAATAAGTTTTTTTTTTCTTTTTTTTCCCTGTTTACCTTTTTATGCCTTTCTAAAGACCTGTGTTTGAAGATATTTTGAATTGAGTTCTGGCCTTTTCATCATGAGGGTCTGGGAATTCCTGATTTCATTGAACGTCCATCTCCTTGTCTGAAATATTATGCTCAAATTTGTGTGGTCGTTAGTTCTTGGTTGTAATACCAGCTCCTTTGCCTTATGGGATATTGTATTCCAATTCTTTTGATCTTTCAATGTAGAAGCTGCAAGTCCTGTGTGATCCTGATTGTAGTTCCTCAATATTTGAAATATTTCTTTCTGACTGCCTGCAGTATTATATCCTTCATTTGATAGAGCTGGAGTTTGGCAATGATATTTCTTTGCGTTTTTAGTTTGGGGACCCTTTCAAGAAGTGATGGGTGGATTCTTTCTATGACTATTTTGCCCTCTGTGTGTAGGACTTCTGGGCAATTTTCCTTGATAATTTCTTGGATGATATTGTCCATGCTTCTTTTTTTTTTTTTTCATCATAGTTTTCTGATAGACCAATTATCTTTAGATTTTCTCTCCTGAAACTATTTTCCAGGTCAGTTGTTTTTCCAATTAGATATTTTGCATTTTCTTCTATCTTTTCATTCTTTGAACTCTGTTTGAATGACTCTTGATGTCAATAGATTCGTTGGCTTCTACTTGCCCTATTCAATTTTCTATCAAATTGTTTTCTTCAGATAACTTTTTGCATCTCTTTTTCCATCTGTCCAATTGTTCCTTTTAAGGAGTTATTTTCACCAGTTAAGTTCTGTACTTCCTTTTCCATTTGTCCAATTTTCCTTTTCAGGGAGCTATTCTCTTCACTGTCTTCTGTTTCTGTAATTTGGGTTTCAAAATTGTTTTGGAACTCTTGCAAAAACGGCTCTTTGTGCTTCTGACCAGTTCATATTCCCTTCTGAAGTTTCAGATGGGAGTACAGCCTCAGTGTTGACACTTCTGACATTTGTGTTTTTGTCCTTGTCTTCATAGAAGAAGTCTGTGTTCTTTTCTTTTGTGCTTTGCTTTTTACTCATGATTATAACCCTTTTCCTGGTTTTTAAGTTAGATCTCTGCATCTGTGTCACAGGGAGTTCTCTCCCATAGTTCTTGTGCCTAAAGCTTGAGGCTTTGTATGTTGTATTCTCTGGTTCTTTCAGCTAGAAATTAAATTCTGCAGCTTACCTGATCTTGAGCTGACTGGGGTTTGAAAGCAGAGTCCAATTAGGTCTTCTTGGATTTCCCCAGAGTTACCCTAGAGGTAGTTGATTAAGTATGGGTGAGGGGTGACTCAGATTCAATCCAGCTCAGACTCTGTCTAGCTGACATTCTATCTAACCTGCTTATGAATACAAGCATTACAAATGCTTAGGCTCCTGAAGAGGCATCCCAATTTGGTGAATCTTTAATAAACTTTGTTTTCTCTGGCTTTAAGAAGGCTTGAGTCGAGTTCATTCGAGCATGACCCAGACGGTCTGTGTTTTGGGTTCCCTATCACCCCTAAACCTTGTCACTTATGGTTCTCTGACCAGGAAAAGCTGCTAATATCAAGTTCTTCTGCTAAAACTGTAAGGTATGTAAGCCTCCCCCTTTCCGTATCCCCTTCTTGCTCTCCAAGCACCTGGGAAGCAGATTTTCAGACCTGGCTTCAGGTCCCAGTATCAGGCAAAGTCTCTGAACTTCCTGGGCACGTGGGAGTTAGAGACTCAGGTTGTTGGTCCAATGTCTGTGTCTGAGGCAGTGGACCTGGGCATACCCTCCAAAAGTGGGTGCCCAATTCTCTGGATTTCCTGGTGCAAGGAAATCAGGGAAAACTCAGTTATTTTTGTCCTCTTCTTCTTTTTTTTTCCTCAAGGCTTACTCCCATGTCCTCCTTTAAGGAGGGGAAGACTTCCAGCCCCATGCCAAGTAATGGGTCAAACTTCATCAATTCCAAAGAATTTGCCTTTGCGCTGTCTCTTACAAAATTGGAAAACATTTAGCTACTCTAAAGAACTAAAAAAGAAAAAGTTTGTGTTCTTTGGCAACACACTTTGACCTCAGTATTCCCTGAAGGACAACAAAATGTGGCCCACGTTTGGGAGGTTACAATGTAATGTTCTTTTACAATTAGAATTATATTGTCTCCCAAAGGAAAAAATGTATAGAAATACCTTACATGAGTGCCTTTGTCAAACTCTCTCAGAACCCCATTCTCAGAAAAGATTGTAAGATGCTTGTAGCTAAAGCTGCCCCACAAAAGGAAAATGGGGGTGAATTGGATGTTTTGGATGACTCCCTGCTTATGGCTCCTAGGGTCTTGGCCTCACCTCCTCCCCTGTCTCCGTTCCCAATTCCCACTCAGTTCCCAGCCACAGAGCTTGCTGAGGTAACATTCACTCAGGCCTCAGGCCCCACTCTCACAGCAGTCTCTGGGTTATCTTCCCCTCTAACCTCTTTGCCTCCTCAGGTGCTAGCTGATCTTTCTCCTTGCCAGCCAGATGCCCTCACCTTGCAGCCCAGACCAGTTGAGTTAGCATTCCCCAGTCCCTTCCTCATGAAAACTGAGACTTCTTATCTCTCTAACCAAGCCCCTACCCCTACAGCCCCTTCAAGGTTTTTTCCCTTGAGGGAAGTGCATGCTCTATATCTCCTTCAGGTTAAAGAGAAACTGGGGAGATACTCAGAAGACCCCACTAAGTTTCCTGAGGGTTTTAGGGACGCATCCCTACAATTTGAACTTTCTTGGAAGGATCTTCATAGTCTTTTCTCTGTCTGTTGTACCATTGAGGAGAAGAGGAGAATTTGGGAACATGCCCAAAAGTTTGGGGATTGTATGACTAGCAATGATCCCATAAAATACCCCTCAGGAGCAGTTGCTGTTCCCACTAGTGACCCAGGGTGGGATTATCAAAAGAATGAGGATAGAGGAAAGAGAGACCTTATGGTAATTTGCATGTTAGAAAGCCTAAAAACTGCATCTCAAAAACAAGTAAATTTTCAAAAAATTACGGAAATCACTCAGGGAGAAGAGAAAAATCTTGCCCCTTTTCAAAACCGGCTAGTAGAAGCTATTAAAAAGCATCCTGACTCAATAGAAGGGACAGCAATCCTTAGCATGTATTTTATTAATCAGTCAGCCCCAAATACTAGGAGGAAACTGCAGACACTGGCAACAGGACCCCAAACATTTCAGGCCCAATTACTGGAGATGGCCTTTGGAGTCTTTAAAAACAGATGCCTTGTTGCAGCAGAGGAAAGAGAACAAAGGAGTAGGGCCAGGGCCAGGGAGCATGCTAAATTCTTGGCTGCTGCCTTGGCCAGGAAAAGACTCAGGAAGTACTCCTCCAGGGCATGCCCTTGGAGGAAGCCTGACTACTTGGGCAGCGGGGAAACCTGCTTTCATTGCTAAGAGGAGGGTCACTGGTCCAAGGAGTGCTCCTCCAGGGTGGCCGCCCAGAGGGAGCCCCAAGAACCAACGCCTGTGGAACCATGCCCATGTGACCAGGAGGGACATTGGAGGAAAGATTGTCCCTCAGGTTGGAAAAGTGGTGGAGCCACCACCCAGTACCCTGTCCTCCAGTCTTCTCAAGACTCGGAATGACAGGAAAGCCTGAATGCTGGCAGTGCTCCTACTTTTTCCACCTCTCTGGCCAAGTCCTGGGCAAAAATGAAGGCTGAAGGTAAGGTTACTCACTTTAACAAGGCTAAATACTCTGCTTTAACCAGTTACTCTGGTCCTACCCATCCCTCGACCCCTCAGGTGATATGCATTGAAGGGGAAACTAAGGAATGTCTCTAGACATACCCCATCCCCAACCTACTTGAGGATCTGTTGTTTAAACACTCCTTCCTTATGCCCTTCTCTATCCCTGCCCCCTTGTTGGAAAAGGACCTGGTAGTGAAATTGGGGAGCCAATTTTCTCTAGCTAATCCTCTCATCTCCTTTTTGCCTCTATTCCCTAAATCTCCTCATATTCGCTGGAGAGTGTGGGAGACAGTTGAGCCAATTGTTTGGGATCTGGTAATTCCAGGGTGAGCTACTTCTGCCACCCCAGCCATTGTTAGCCTCCCAGACCCTAAAGTGCTCCCCCTTCTCAGCCAGTATCTGATTAAGCTTGAGACCTGGGAAGAGCTACAACCTTTAATTGAAAAATTCCTTAAGTATAAAATCCTTGTCCTTTGTTTATCTCCATACAACACTGAAATTCTTCCTGCAAAAAAAGCCTAATGGAGAATACCTACAATTTATTTTTGCTTTTGAATGTACTTTTTCTGGGGAATCAAGTCCATATCAGCTAATGTGGACAGTGTTGTCCCAAGGGTTTCCAGATAACTCTCATTTATTTAGCCAGGCTTTGGGAAGGAATTTAAGGCACCTGAAACTAGCAGGTGGTAGCTCCATTCAGTATGTGCATGATATTCTTATTTGTAGCTCCACTTAGGCCGTGCCTTTGGCTGCTGCCACAGAAGACCTTAATTTCTTAGGCATTCAAGACTATAACGTCTCCTTGAACAAAGTCCAGACAGTCTGTCAGTCCATAAAGTATCTTGGCCACGAACTCAAGCCCACCTCTCTCTCCTTAACCTCTGAGGATAAAAAGGACAATCCTGTCTATTATCCCTGTTCTAGTCACTAAGAAACAAGTTCGAGTGTTTTTAGGCATGACTGGATTTTGTAGACTCTGTATTCCTAATTTTGGTTTTATTGCTAAACCCCTTCATGACCCTACTCAGGGCACTGACTCAGACCAGGCTAAAGCTTTTGAGACTGAAAACTAATTTGATTACCACCCCATCATTGGAACTATCCAATCTGGGAAAATCTTTCTCTCTGTATGTTGGTGAAAGGAGAGGACAGGCTTTTGGAGTCTTAACCCATTCCTTAGGACCTGAGCCCAGACCAGTTGATGATTTTATTTACTCAAAATATACTCTCCTTGTTCTACATGCCTATGGAGCAATCTGGAAAGAAAGGGGATATTTGACAGCAAAAGACTCCCCTATCAAGCATGTCCTCCTATGTTTTGGCCTTGCCATAGTCATCTTTGATTCTGTCCAGAGAAGTTATCTTTCCTGCCAGGGAAACTGTCTTTTCTTTATACTCCTTTTGTGCCTGTTTGGTGTGTGTTTGCCTAACCCCCTTATCAAATTTGTCCTTTCCAGAGTGCAAGCTATCATCTTCCAGATGACAGCCCAGGCTATATACCAACTTCCATCTGAATCCAAAGTCTCCAGCCCACTGGACCTGGTACCACCCAGGTTCTGAAGTCTGACCCCTTGAACAGGACCTATCAAGGCAGGGCCAGCTCTATACCCTTTGCCAGCAGGAAGCAGTATCAGAAGCTGAGACCTTCGCCCTTTACCCCAAAAGAATTTGGGTTCAATCTGTTTGAGGGGGGATGATGGGGTTGAGATTCTGGGAGCCTCCTTCAGCTCCCCTTGAATCGTCCTACTTAATCTGGCTTTCTTACTCAAATCTAATCTTCCCACTTGTTCAGGCACTCTCAGAAAGCCCATCAAGATCTGTATTCATTCCCATACTGCCCTTATCAGGATCTCTAGATTGCCCCACCTGCTTCCCATCCAAACCCTCTATTATCTGATATCTCCTGATAGTTTCCAGCCTTTGACCCTCCTTGGATTCCCTCCTTGGGCTTCTCCTCAAGACATTTCCTAAACCTGTCCTCTCATCACCCTGAACTACCAGACCACCCCCCAGATCCGTATGATCTGAATTTAGTCTTTTCTGTATTTAGTTCCATCTCGCCTCCATGAAGGTGCTCAGTTTCAATCCAGCTCAGACTCTGGCTAGCTGAGATTCTGTCTGGCCCCCTTGTGAATACAAGCATTACAAATGCTTAGGCTCCTTTTGGTGAATCTTTAATAAACATTGTTTTCTTTGGCTTTAAAACAAAAACAAGATGAAACAAAGAAACAAAAAAAAAGAAGTATGGTCGAAAGGTGTCTGGGTGGCAGAGGCTCCTCTGCTCAGCTAGAGCACAGGCAAGCTCAGTTTTTTGACTTAGTGTCTTCCCAATTCCACTGGGGTGCTGAGGCACTTCTGGGGTCCTGGTGCTGGCTTCACTCCCTTGGGGTTCAGGATCTTCTCCTGGTTTGTTGAGGTGGGGCTGTCTGGGACAGCTCTGATCCTGCACTGGTCGCCTTTGGTCACCACAAGAGGAACCCTCCTTAGTGATCTTTCTAGTCTCCCGGACTGAAAGTCTATTTACACCTTCTGCTGCTCCCACTGTTCTAGGGTTTTTACTGGGGAGATTATCTGAGGATTGGTCAAGATCTACAAGGGGAGGGAGATAGCATTTACTAATCACTCTACCATCTTGGCTCCCAGAACCAGAAATATGGCTCTGATTATTCCTATAAAAATGTCCACTCTTGTCCAAAGAGGTCAAGAGAGTCCATTTCAATACCCAGGATCATGGCCCACAGGCCATTACTGAATCAGAAGCCAAGACCATGCCAATCCTCCACCATTCCATGGACAGGGGAAGTTCTGACCTGTAGAATCACAGATATGGTCCCAGTTTATGATCTCCAATTATGCTTGCAAGTGTTGCTATGAAGTCCCAGCCCCACAATATTTCCTGAGAGGAAGACACTTTATGCCAAGGAGCAGTGGAGCTTAACAGCACAAAGTACCAAGAATTCCCTAGCCTTTCAGGTCCTCCTTAGACATCCTTTGCCTTCTCCCAGTATAAACTCTTTTAAGTCAGATTACATTCTTATGACCACCTCATACAGGGACGAGTATTTACCTGTCCTGGCCAGACATTCTGAGAGAAAGACAGGCTTCAACCTGCTGAAAGAGAAGGACCTTCCCCCAGTCCTGCCACAGACCCTCTGAGTATGTCTGAGCCTAGCAGTCTGAGTCATTACTAGTATCAGAGCATGGATAACCCAGACCACCAATCCTATACTGGATCTGGAGACTCTGGGGGCCAAGGAACCTTCTGGCTTCGGTACCAACTATCCTGGCTATAACTAAGGTATCCCTGACCCTGATCTTAGATTTTTGACCATCTACAGCCAAACAAACTTTGAGAATATTCCCAAGCATCTGTACCAGAAAAATTGGACCAGAGGAGGACTGAACCCCAGCAGTATGGAGGCTATAGGATTAGCCAACCTGGCATCCAGCATAGCACAAAGGATTTCCACAACTACACAAAAACTGCTGTGAGATTTACTCCTCATGTGGGCAGAATGATGAAAGTCCTGGATCCCTTCTAAAGAGACACCCCTCATACCAAGGCTTTTCTCTCTTGCATATCCCATCCTGAGCTGGCTGTACCCAAAGCAGGCAGAACATAGGATATGGGCACATGGTCTCCTAACTCCTCAACTCTCCAAAGGAGTGCCTTACCTGTAAATTTTCTGAGGAACTAAAGAGATAATGTTTCACCAAATAAACAAGCAATGAAAAGACGGGACTACACAACAAACCAATTGTATTATGATATACTTTTTTTTTTCTCAAAAAACACACAAATTTATAGATCCCAAGTTAAGCCTCCTTGATTTAATTTGACCCAACTCATTTTTCTTTAATAAATATACCACTTGAAGAGGGCGGAGTAGAAAGATACACATATGCTAGCTCCTAACCCACAGGCCATAAAATACCTGTAAAGAAGAACTCCCAACAAATTCTGGAGCAGCAGAAGCCATAGAAAAATGGAGGGGAGGAGAATTCTGTTCCAGAGAGACCAGAAAAACTGACATGAAAGGTCCGTCGAGCACCGGACCAGGAGCGGAGCCCAGCCCTGCCTTGGCCACGCAGCACCAAGAGGAGCAGATCAGAGCAGGCTTCAGGGACAGAATCTCCAGCAGCCGAGCAGGTCTCTCCAATGACAGGTCAGTGAGAGGGTCTTTTCAGCTTGCCAAGAGGGGAGCAGGGATCCCCATGACTCAGACCCCTCGGGAGGCAGCAGCAGAGGTGGCAGCAGGCACGAGTTCCCAAAGCAGGCAGAAACTCGGATCCATTGTTGAAGGTCTCTGCAAAAACCCTCTGAGGGAACCAAGCCCCGTGTGGGGGCCCTGGCCCCACCTGAGCACCTGAACTTAATCTCAACTGAATAGCAGCAGGGCCCCCTCTGAAAGCCCTGAGGCTGGGGAGCAGCATTTGAATCTCAGCCCCCAAGCACTAGCTGGGTGGAACTGGTGGTGAGGTGTGTGTGGAGAGGAAATTCAGAAGTCAAGTCACTGGCTGGGAAAATGCCCAGAAAAGGGAAAAATATAAGACCATAGAAGGTCACTTTCTTGGTGAACAGATATCTCTTCCCATTCTTTCTGATGAGGAAGAACAATGCTTACCATCAGGGAAAGACATAGAAATCAAGGCTTCTGTATCCCAAACATCCAAAATAAACATTCAGTGGGCTCAGGCCATGGAAGAGCTCAAAAAGGATTTTGAAAATCAAGTTAGAGAGGTGCAGGAAAAACTGGGAAGACAAATGAGAGAGATGCAAGAAAAGCATGAAAAGCAGGTCAACACCTTGCTAAAGGAGACCCAAAAAGATCCTGAAGAAAATAACACCTTGAAAAATAGGCTAACACAATTGGCAAAAGAGGATCAAAAAGCCAATGAGGAGAAGAATGCATTAAAAATCAAAATTAGCCAAATGGGAAAGGAGGTTCAAAAGATCACTGAAGAAAATAGTTCTTTAAAAATTAGAATGGAACAGGTGGAGGCCAAGAAATGAGAAACCAAGAAATCACAAAACAAAACCAAAAGAATGAAAAAATGGAAGATAATGTGAAATATCTCATGGGAAAAACAACTGACCTGGAAAATAGATCCAGGAGAGACAATTTGAAAATTATGGGACTACCTGAAAGCCATGATCAAAAAAAGAGCCTCTACGTCATCTTTCATGAAATTATCAAGTAAAACTGCCCTGATATTCTAGAACTAGAGGGCAAAATAAGTATTCAAGGAATCCACTGATCACTGCTTGAAAGAGATCCAAAAAGAGAAACTCCTAGGAACATTGTGACCAAATTCCAGAGTTCCCTGGTCAAGGAGAAAATATTTCAAGCAGCTAAAAAGAAACAATTCAAGAACTGTGGAAATACAATCAGGATAACACAAGATCTAGCAGGTTCTACATTAAGGGATTGAAGGGCATGGAATATGATATTCCAAAAGTCAAAGGAACTAGGACTAAAACCAAGAATCACCTACCCAGCAAAACTGAATATAATAATTCAGGGAAAAAAATGGTGTTTCAATGAAATCAAGGACTTTCAAGCATTCTTGATGAAAAGACCAGAGCTGAAAAGAAAATTTGACTTTCAAACACAAGGATGAAGAGAAGCATGAAAAGTTAAACAGCAAAGAGAAGTCATACGGGACTTTACTAAAGTTGAACTGTTTACATTCCTACATGGAAAGACAATATTTGTAACTCTTGAAGCTTTTCAGTATCTGGGTAGTTGGTAGGATTACACACACACACACACACACACACACACACACACACACACACACACTCACATGCACACACACAGAGACAGAGAGCACAGAGTGAATGGAATAGGATGGGATCATATCTTAAAAAATGAAATTAAGCAGTGAGAGAGAAATATATTGGAAGGAGAAAGGAGAAATTGAATGAGGCAAATTATCTCTCATAAAAGAGGCAAGCAAAAGACTTTTTAGTGGAGGGAAAAAGAGGCAAGGTGAGAGAAAAACATGCAGTTTAGTCTCATCACATTCGACTAAAGGAAGGAATAAAATTCTCACTCATTTTGATATGGAAACCTATCTTACAATACAGGAAAGTGGGGGAGAAGGGGATAAGCAAGGTGGGGGGGATGATGGAAGGGAGGGCAATGGGAGGAGGGGGTAATTTGAAGTGATCACTCTTGGGGAGGGACAGGATCAAAATAAAGAACAGAAACAATGGGGGCAGGATAGGATGGAGAGAAATATAGTTAGTCTTACACAACACGACTATCATGAAAGTCATTTGCAAAATTACACAGATATAGTCTATATTGAATTGTTTGCCTTCCCAAGGGGAAGGAGGGAGGTGGGGAGGGAGGGATGAAGAGAAGTTGAAACTCAAAGTTTTAGAAACAATTGTCGAGTACTGTTCTTGCTACTTAGAAATAAGAAATACAGGTAATGGGGTATAGAAAGTTATCTTGCCCTACGGGACAAAAGAGAAGATGGGGATAAGAGAAGAGAGGGATGTTAGCAGAGAGGGCAGACTGGTGATAGTGGCAATTAGAATGCTTGGCGTTTTGGAGTGGGGGGAGGGGAGAAGTGGGGAGAAAATTTGGAACCCAAAATTTTGTGGAAATGAATGTTAAAAGTTAAATAAATAAATTTAAAAAAAAAAGAAAAAATGAGAAGCTGAATTAAATATCGCCTTAGGTTCTCTAAGGTCTAATATTGTACAAGTCTATATGTTGCAAGTATGAAACTGAAATTTGGGGTTTAATACTAATTTACATGTCTGGAAATGATTGGATTAACTGGTACAAATTATTGAATAAATGATAAAATACTTTTCTTGCTCAAAAAAAAATAAATAGATAAACAAATAAATAAACCACTCCATAGCTGTTTCTTTTCTTTTCTTTTGATTTATTTTATTTTTCCTTTTCTCTCTTATGGTCTGATGGCCATTAAAAAAAAATGCAACATGAGACACATCTGGCAAAAATATTCACAATGATAAACATAACTTTGAAATACATACTTTTCACAGCAACATGCCCCCAAACACAATACACACACACATACACACAGAGAGACACGAAAATAAACTATTAAGACTATTAGGTAATATTCTGTTATTTCTGTTAATAATGATGCAAACCCCCAGGGCTTCTGTACTACTTCTGTATTACATATTCATGAATTAAGAAACTTGACAAAAAAAAAGTCATGAAAAATCTTTGACTCTTTTTTCTGATAAATCTTGTAACTACATTTATATCTGACCATTTTAAAAAATCAGTTAAAAGACCTTAAAAAGTGATTTGAAGTTTGAAATGCTGTTTCTTGTTTCTACGGAACTGATATTGAAGGAGGATAACTCTAATTTTGACATAATTTCATGAATTAGAAATTAAAGGACTCATTAGGTAATGCAATCAATTTTGATAACACAGAGATGTATTAATAGCTAAAATATTTTGTTGTAACTCCAATGGCTGCCAAATAAATTAATCCACGAGATAATTTTTTTTCTAATAGATTTTTTTATTTTACTTATATTTAGGCAAACAGAAGAAGAAAGATAGAATTCTTGTTGTGTTGTAACTGAAGTTAAGAAAACTGGGATTCAGATTTCAACTCAAAAATTTATTAAAAATATGACCTTGAACAAATCAGTTAACTTCTACATCAACTTCCAAAGATTTAGTAATATCTGATTGGCAACCTGTAGTTTGAAAGGATTCCTACACAAAGAGATCCACTGGAGCAAACTAATAAAATTATAGATGTTTACTATATTCAGCTGAAAAAAGCATGAAAAAGTGACCCTTTAAATTTTTCTTTGTCATGCCTAAGAATCATCCCTCCTAACAGTTTGTATGTTTTCTCATGGTAGTTCCTTAAATTCTTTTGTTGGGTCAGATCAAGAAGTGGGATTCTTTATCTGAATTACAAAATTACAAGGGGCCACAGGAGGACACTTCATCCAGGCCTATGCCTTCAGGCAAGAGTAGTCCTGCACCATCTAAGACAAATTGTTGTCAGTCTTATTCTCATAGATCTTCAAGGATGCTTAAGTAAACTCTCTTGATAGCTTTTCCTAATGTTTTAACAACCCGCATTGTCTAGCAGTTTTTTTTTTTTTTACATCTAACCTCAATGTTTCCTTCCCAATGGAAGCCTTTATTTTATTCTCAGTAAAGATGGAGAACAGATGGTCCACATCTTTCCTTGAACAACCACTCTTATAGTTGAAGACAGCTGTTAAATCACCCCTTTAGCTTAATCCTCAGATTTTATTATACAAGTTCATGGAATCTTAGATTTCATAGGCAAGAAAGAATGTGATCACCTTATCTATACCTAACCTTTTAGAGGAGAACACCAGGAAGCAAAACTCCCAAATTTTTCCTCATTAAGGTCATCAAGCATGTTTTTAAATATAAAGGTACCAGAATCTGTATAAAATGCGATTTTACCTTATGAAATACTATACTTTTAAATTTCCTTAATTAAGGGTAATACAAAACTTTTCCCTTCACTAAGTACAGTAAACCCTCCCTAATTGAGATTACCTAAGAAGAAAGCCAATATGAAAAAAAAGCAGTTGAAAAAATGTATGTTAAAATGTTTTCACTTTTCAAATATCAGAAATACAGAGTGATTCAGACTCTTGCTTGGTGTCATTCTGTAGAGTGCTATATTAACAAATAACCATATGTATCATGCCAAATTCATTATATCAGTATTGCTAGCTATACGAAAGATGTTGAGTATTATACACCTTTGCAATTATATTTTACATTTCTTTGTACATCTATGTAAAATGTGGTTTGTTTAGTAATCATCAACTTCACTTTCTAGCTCCCATTTGAAGTGAACAAATATGCCAGAAGAGTAGGTTTTAAAATATTGTCATCCTATAAAGTTTGCTTCAATTATCATATGAATAATATATGCATGGCATTACACGTTGTGGCTTTACTGGTAATCTTTGATACAATCTATTTTTTATGAACAAGTTTTTGGATAATGTGATCAAAAGTTGTAGGATAGGACCCTTCAATGCATGTGGTATGTGGTCTGTACTTATTCTTGAAAATAGTTGAAAATTTTCCATCACCTCCTCATTTGTTCTTATTCTTTTCATGCTTATTTCTTTATATATGCTAGCTTTCCTTTCTGTATTTCATTTTCAAATCACGTACTAATAATAATCTACAGATTTAAAGATTGTCTAATATGAACAACATATTCCATAGAGATTGATACATACAAATGAAGATTGACAAATGGGATATCAAGGAACACTCCGCAAAATTTATTTAGCTATAAAATATTCAGGATGAAAAAGGAATAAAGTGAAAGAACTTGGCTATTGTGACTTGTTAAAGGCATATTTGTGTTTATTCCTATCAGATTCAATCACTAAGTTACAGGTTGAACTATTGTTGATAAAGTTTAGAAAAATTGCTTGTATCACATATCCCATACTAATAACATTTTTCTCATGTTATATTGGAGGTTTTCTCTCCTCCTCCTCCTCCTCCTCCTCCTCCTCCTCCTCCTCCTCCTCCTCCTCCTCCTTCTTCTTCTTCTTCTTCTTCTTCTTCTTCTTCTTCTTCTTCTTCTTCTTCTTCTTCTTCTTCTTCTTCTCTCTCTCTCTCTCTCTCTCTCTCTTTCTCTCCCTCTCTCTCTCTCTCTCATTAAATTCTTATTAGTACCTGAAATAAAAAATCAAAAGCAGCGAGAGTGGAATGCAAGTGTAGATGATGGAAGAGGCAGAAAAGAATATAGGAATTAACAAAACAAAAAGTTAAGGAAAATCAGTTAACTAGTTTGAAAAATACCAGAACAGAATTTTCACAAAATCCATGAACATCTTTCCTGAAGCATATTTATATACATACATGTATAGTGTGTGTGTGTGTGTGTGTAGTGAAACAGCTCTCTAGAAAATAGATAGTAACATTTTTCCACTCATAAAAATGGAAGTTACTTACAAAAATATAAATTAGCATGATTAGCAGAAGTAAAATACTTAAATTGTCCTATCTCAGAGAAAAAGGAATTAAACAAGCCATCATTGAACTGCCTAGCTAAGAATCTCCAGGATCAGATGGGTTGACAAGTAAATCCTTTCAAATGCTTAAATAAAAATTTATTCCAATAATATATAGAATATTTGGCAAGGTAGGTAAAGAAGGAGTCCTACCAAATTGTTTTTATGATACAAATATGGTACTAATACTTAAACTGAGAAGAGTCAAAACAGAGAAAGAAAACTATAGAACAATTTCTGTAAGGAATAGAGATGCAAAAGGTTTTTTTTTTTATAATTACTATTTTTTTTATTGTTCTACAATCATTACCATAAAATTAAGATTTTATCCCCCCCACATCTACCCCCCACTACTCCCCTCCCTCCCCACGACAGCATACAATTCTGTACAGGTTCTAAATAAACTTTCCTATTGAGTACGTTTTCACTATGGTTATGCTGTGTAGTAGAACTAAAAAAAACGGAAGAAATCATATAACAAATCAAAACATAATACACAAGAACACCCACACACATAAACATGATCTGCTACATTCTGCGAATGACTTCCATATTTCTTTCTCTGAGTGTGGAAGGCATTTTGCCTTAGAAAACAACCATTGGGATTTTTTTTTAAAATAAGTTCTTGCGTTATTACCAAGTTCCAAGTCTACCACAAAAAACTCTCACACACTGTAGTCATTGCTGTGCGCAAAGTTCTCCTGGTTCTGTTCCTTTCACTCAGCATCAGATCATATAAGTCCTTCCAGGCCTCCCGGACATCTTCTTGCTCATCATTTCTCATGGAACAATTGTACTCCATTACATTCATATACCATAATTTATTCAGCCATTCCCCAGTTGATGGGCATCCCCTTGACTTCCAGTTGTTGGCAACTACATAGAGTGCTGCTATAAATATTTTTGTACATGTGGGACCTTTTCCTATTTTTATGATCTCTTGGGGATACAATCCTAGTAGCAATATTGCCGGGTCAAAGCATATTCACATTTTTGTAGCCCTTTGGGCATAGTTACAAACCACTCTCCACAATGGTTGGATGAGCTCACAGCTCCACCAACAGTGATAGTGTTCCAACTCTCTCACATCCTCTCCAGCATTTATCATTTTCTTGTTCTGTCATGTTTGCCAATCTTATAGGTGTGATGTGGTACCTCAGAGTTGTTTTGATTTCCGTCTCTCTAATCAAAAGTGATTTAGAGCATTTTTTCATATAATTATAGATATCTTTAATTTCTTCCTCTGAAAATTGCCTGTTCATATCCTTTGACCATTTATCAATTGGGGAATGACTTGTATAGTTATATATTTGAGTCAGTTCTCTATATATTCTAGAAATGAGACCTTTATCCCCAAGCTTAGCTGTAAAAATTCTTTCCCAATTTACTACATCGCTCCGAATTTTGGCTGCAGTGGGTTTGGTTGTGCAAAAATTTTTCAGTTTAATGTGATCAAAGTTATCCATCTTGCATTTCATAATGCTTTCTATCTCTTCCTTAGTCAAAAAAATTCTTCCCTTCTCCATAAATCTGTTAAATACACTTTTCCTTGCTCCTCCAGTTTATTCATAGTATCAGTCTTTATACCTAAATCATGTACCCATTTGGACTTCCTTCTTGTGTACGGTGTCAGGCATGGGTCTATGCCTAATTTCCACCACACCGTTATCCAATTTTCCCAGAAATTTTTGTGGCACAGTGAATTCTTATTGCAGAAGCTGGGGTCCTTGGGTTTGTCAAACAGGAGGTTGCTATACTCCTTGCCTACTGTGTCTTGAGTGCCAAGTCCATTCCATTTGTCTACCCCTCTGTTTCTTAGCCAGTACTAAGTGGTTTTGATAATTGCTGCAATTTGAGGTGTGGTAGTGCTAGGCCACCTTCCCAAGCATTCTTTTCATTAGTCCCTTTGATATTCTGGACCTTTTGTTCTTCCAAATGAAATTTGATATTATTTTATCCAGCTCTAGAAAGTAATTGTCTGATAGTTTAATTGGTATGGCACTAAATAAGTATATTAATTTAGATAGTATTGTTATTTTTATTATATTTATTTATTTACATTTATTATATTATATTATATTATATTATATTATATTATATTATATTATATTATATTATATTATATTATATTATATTATATTTATTATATTAGCTTGGCCTACCCATGAACAACTAATGTTTTTCCACTTACTTAAATCTGACTTTATTTGTGCAAAAAGTGTCTTGTAATTGTGTTCATATAATCTCTGGGCTTGTTTTGGCAATTGCTGGGTTTGTTTTGGCACAAAAGTTTTAAATAAAATATTTTCAAAAAGATTACAGCAACTTGTCATGGAAATAATGCACTATGACTAGTAGAGTTTGTACCAGGAATGCAGGATTGTTTCAATATTAGGAAAAAATATCAGCATAATTGATAATAAAAACAACAAAACTAAGAGAAAACCTATTGTTATCTCATTAGAAACAGAAAAAGCTTTTGACAAAATACAGCACCCATTCCTACTAAAAAGCATAGGACTACATGGAGTCTTTTTTAAAATGATAAGTAGCATCGACCTACAACCATCAGTATTATAAGTAATGGGGATAAGATGGAAACATTTCCATAAAGATTGAGGTGAAACAAGGATGTCCATTATCACCACTGTTATTCCACATGGTTCTAGAAATGTTAGCTTTAGTAACAAGGGAAGAAAAGGAAATTGAAGAAATTAGCATAGGCAAAGAAGAAACAAAGCTGTCACTCTTTGAAGATGATATATGGACATATTTAGAGAATCCTACAGAATCAAGTAAAAAACTACTTGAAATAATAAACAACTTTAGCAAAGTTGCAGGATATCAAATAAACTTAAATAAATCCTTGGCATTCCTCTATATCGTTAATAAACCTCAATAGTGAAAAGGAAAAAGAGAAATTTCATTTAAAATAATTACAGAAAATATAAAATATTTTTGAGTCTACCTGCCAAAAGAAGCCCAGGAACTATTTGAACACAATTACAAAACACTTTTCACATAAATAAAGTCAGATCTAAATATTTGGAAAAGCACGAGTTACTCATGGATAGGCCAAACTTATATAATAGAAATGACAATTCTACTTAAATTAATTTACTTATTTAATGCCATACCAATGAAACTACCAAAACTATTTTATAGAACTAGAAAAATAATAACAAAATTCATCTGGAAAAACAAAAGGTCCAGAATATCAAGGGAATTAATGAAAAGAAATGCTAGGGAAAATGGCCTACACATCCTATCTTTTAAATGATTATAAAGCAGCAATTATTGAAATTACTTGGTACTGGCTAAGAAATAGAGTGGTGGATCAGTGTAATAGTTTAAGTATAGAAGACATAGCAGTCTACTGTTTGATATGAACTTAGAATAAGAACTTGGTATTAGACAAAAATTGCTGGGAAAACTTGAAAATACTATGGCAGAAACTTGACATAGACCAATATCTTAGCCTGTGTACCAAACTAAGGTCAAAATAGGTACATGGTTTAGATATAAAGACTGATACCATAAGGAAAGTGGAAGAGCAATGAATAATTTAGCTGTCAGGATTACAGAGAATGGAAGAATTTATAACCAAACAAGAGAGATTTTTATGACATGCAAAAATGATAATTTTGATTACATTAAACTGAAATGTTCTTGCAAAAAAAAAAAGCCAATATAACAAAGATTAGAAGGGAAGTAGAAAACCGGAAAAGAAGTTTTTCAATTAGCATCCTTGATAAAGATGAAATTTCTAACATTTATAGAGAAATGAGCCAAATATATAATTTATCATTCCTCTATTGATAAATGGTCAAAGGATATGAATGGGAAGGAATTTCTTCTTTCAGTGGAAGAAATTAAAGGTATCTTTAGTCATATAAAAATGCTCTAAATCACCATTGATTAGCAAAATGCAAATCAAAACAATTCTTAGGTGCCATATCACACTTATCAGATTGGTTTTTATGACAAAACTGGAAAATGGAAAATGTTGGATAAGATGTAGATGATTAGAACAATTTATTTTACATTGTTGTGGATTCACTGAGAAGACTGAAACCTTCAACAAAAGACTTTGGAAGAATTCAAAGCCTACTAAGTAAGGCAGCTCACTGTAATTAGGACAATGACATCTAAACATAGGAGAATGTATATATAATTTTTTTAATTGGATTCATTTTTTTAATTTTTTTTGTCATTTGAAATATTTTTTCCACTTATTCAATGATAGGTTGATAATATGAATGGATATCACATAAATTATTTTAAGTTGGATAGGCTCAGGACCCAACAGTTAAAGTGTTAATAAATCTCTCTCTCATTTTATAAATATGTGTACATATATATATACATGTATACACATATATGTGCATATATACATATATATAATATGTATCTACATATATATGTATATCCAAAACAATTTTAAATTTAATATTCATTATTATGAACAATTTATCATCATATTCTTAAGTCTAGATGATCAACAAGACAACAAATGAAGTCGTTACTTGCCTATTTCAAAAGTGTGTATGTTCACATTGACAATTTCTGATCCTTTTAACTGATAACGAATCTTTGAGAGATTTTTACATGGCTGTGAATTATATTTCAAAGTCAGGATGTTTATCTAATGTTTCTTTGACATTAAGATTTTTTTCTTTTGTTTTAGTTTTTCCCCAGAGTCTTGTGTATGATAGGTATTTATTAAAGTCTTGTTCATTTGTATTGATATGATTTACCAATATCTAATCACACTATGCAACAGATATACAAATTTGCTTATAAATTCAAAAATCATTATGAACAAGCCATACTTTATTTATTTGGTGTAAATGAATTATTTCCATATATGTTTTTTCCCCTTTCTCTAAGTGGAGTCCTAGTTGCATATGTGGATCACTAATCATGATAATATGTTTTTAATTGTCATTATGCCTTGGACCATAATTAAAAGTGGAGGTAATCAAAGAAAATAGAGTCAATACTTACAACATCCATGATTATAAAATTAGTTGCCAAGCAAAGCTTATCTTAGTTTAGTTGCTAGCTATAATGTCAAACAAAACGTAAAGAAACTTGCCAGCACCTTCGTAAGATTATGGGGTTTTCAATTTTCTTTTCTAAATGCATAAATGAATTAGATATATTATCAACTTGCTGTTTGTGTAGTAAGTCTATTTCTGTGACAATGTTAGACTCTTTGATCTTTTCAGTCTTAGGTAATTTCAAACACTTGCTTATTCTGGTAATTTTAAACTAAATATTTAGAAAATTGAAATCAAAGAACCTTCAATTGTTTATGTAAGGGCAACATGGTTTTGATATAACTGATTTACATTTTCTCTGCATCTCCTAAACTATGATACAAAATAAAACTTCACAGAGTTCTCAAACTGGAAAGGGCTGCCTAACCTGGCAGGAAAGGGACTCCCGCTTACTGGACACCTTTAATCAAAGTCTGGAAGATCATTTTTCTTATAGGTCACAGAAAATTTTTTTTTAAACTCAGGTATTCAAGCTTAAATTAGGCTTCTGTGGCCTCTCCCAAATCAGAAATTCCATGAGAATGTCAAATTCATTTACAACTTTTATGAATTTTAATATAATCTATATAATTTTAAATGAAAATACATGCACAGTATGTTGCAAACCTTAAAATACTATATAAATAATAGCTAATAACAGCAAACATAATTGTAGTATAATGATAGACTAAAACAGATGAATATTTCATAGGACTTTGGAGTCAGAAGACCTTGATTTAAATCTTGCCCTTGTCACATTCTGTCTTTGAGCCTGAGTAAGTCACCTCAGTTTCTCCGTCTATAAAATGAAATGGTCAGACTCGATGACTTCTAAAATACCTTTGAAAACTGAATCTATGATCCTATGAATTTAGATTTGGAAAGCATAAATACTTACAGTTTCTGAGAACAATCACAAATGCGTTCCAGACTGGACCATATATAAATTAATGTAAACTATTTTATTGATCTCCATTTTTTTAATAAAGGATTTAACAGTTTTTGAATATCAGCCTCTTTAATGTAATTAATGTAATTAATTTCTAAGACAAAGAAACATTATTTAATTCTATATTTACACACATTTACATATATATACACACACACACACACACACACATACTGGTCTCTCTCTGCATCTTTAAAATGTGTGTGTAATCCTTGACAGTAAGCTAGTCAACAGTAAATATATACCTTGAGGGATAGGAGGGAAAAGATTAATAATACCTTTATAAAGAGCTTCTTTTGCATACAGATTAATGAATTTTGGTGTTCAAATTTATTTAACTTTTCCATTTTAAAAAGAATACTCTGATATCCTTTTGAAAATAAAACACTTCCTTGTCTTTTATTTAGAGAATGGCACTTCACCTTTCGTCTGTTTATAAGTACATAATTAATATGTACTGATAATTAGAGGAGGCAGAATTTCTTTTCCCTTTTCTAATGTTTGATCAACCTGTGAATTTATGATCTGTTAAAAAATGAACCTGTTTTCATGGGAAAATAGTGAACTTTGATGAAATTTTCATCACATTTCCAACAAAACATGCTGCTTATTAAAATTTTATATGGCAAAAGCTTAATCTACATTGTTGTTGCATTGTAAATATCAGATAATTGTCGCCAAAGAAAAGATGATAAAATACTTTTTCCCAGAAGTGTTTGTCTGCAGACTAACACAGAGTGTGGTTGATAGCTATCAGTTTTACTGTTTCAGCATACTGCAGTCTGACTTCTCTATTTCTGGCACAATCTTGGCCCCAGAGAGCCAAATAATAATGAAACTGCTGATTTCTTATTTATGACATCATTTTGCAAAGCACTTTAAAAGGCATTGAGTGATGCAGTCTTTAACATCTTATTCACTGTCTTTCATGTCCCAAACAGTTCTATAGCTCAGAGTACCATTAGTTTTCCTTATGCACTTTTCATGAATCAAAAATGAATGCATCTGTTATCAGATGGTAAGAAGACATGCCTATTCACTATATTTTATGGCTGCACACTACTGGGTTGTATTCTAAATGGCAACTACTTCAACCAAAAAAAGTCAATTTAGGAATTGAGAATATTTGATCATAAAACAAGCAAACTAAATTCTTGGAATGCCTATTAAAATTATAGGTATTTTACATGCTTTTTTTCTTCTTCGAGTAATGTTAGTTTTATTTCAAATTCATGCTTATTCGGTATGAATTCCTTTCTAGTTCACTGGAGATTTTTTTTGTCTCCCAAATATATAGGCGAAACAAAAAATCACCTAAATGAATGTTGTGTGAGTGTGTTTGTTTCCCCTCCTGATTATGATACTCAGATGGGAAACCCATAGAGTATATTCATTCATTTAACACATATTCACTGAATAGCTATAACAGATAAATTTTTCTTAGATGAGTGGGAAGAAAGAAAGAAAGAAAAAAAGAAAGAAGAAAAGAAAGAAAGAAAAGAAGGAAGGGAGGGAGGGAGAGAGAGAGGAATGGAGGAAGAAAGGGAGGGAGGAAGGAAAAAAGGATGGTAGAAAACATTTATTAGATAGTTATTATATTCCAGGCACTGTGTTGAGTAATGGTGACAAAATATAAAGACAAAAATAACACTAAATCAATAAGTTCATATATCTTAGACAGAGTGGGGATGTATGCAAATGAACAGGGACCAGAATTTAGTGATAACAAGAAAACAAAAACTCAAGCTTCATTCAGTCATTAAAGCCCTTCTTTTTAATATTTAGTTATGCGTTACTGAATGCCATTTTCTTATGGAATCAATATTTAGGCCCACCCAAAGAACAATTGTCATTTGGTGAGAGGGATTTCCCACAAGGATAAAAATCATAAATCTAGATTACTACTAAAGATTTTTCACTGACAATACCTGTACTCCTACTATTAATTCTTCTTCTACTACAATTACTACAATTGATAATAAATACTGTACTTATCAAGGGAATTTAAATTACTTTATAATTTATATGATTTTATATTGAAGACTACTAGTGATATTTATAATAACAGAAGTATCTTTGAGTTATTATTTTTGTTCAACCTATACATATGGGCTTACATAAGGTGAATCAATGCTTTTGTGTTGAAATGGTCATATGGAATTTCTAGGAATATTTTCGTTCCATTGTAGTGTGACTTCTATCTCATAGCATCTTCCAAAGTCATAAAGTGCAGAGGCTAGAATAATAACAATCAGTGCCTGAATGGGAAGTAATTTCATCTTTTTCATCATTTATTTTAACTTCTGCACTCTTGAGCCTAACAGCACTCAATAAAAATTGGAACTGTATAAATACCATTTATTCTCCCATCATTGACAAACACTTCTTAAGAGAAATTTTTTTTCAGCTTAATAATAGGTCTTATATTTATGTAATAAGTGCAGTAATTTAAATGGGTAAATTTGTTATGTTTAGCAAATAATACTCCTTAAGAGGTTTTATAATTCTTCAGGGTCTTCCTGAATTGATTCCAGATTATAATGTTTTAAGAATAAAATGGCATCTCAGACAGTGTGTTAAGATGAAGGTCTATGCAATGAGTAACTTCACTATTGATTTGAGCCATCTTATCCACAGTAGGTCTGCATTTGCAGAGGGACAAAGCAAGGGATGAAGTAAACTTGTTACCTAGTCAGAACTGTTGTTTTAATATAATAGGAAACTCAAAAAATGTGTCAGTAGGAGACAGAAAAAGTGTGGAATTCGTAATCATAATTTTAAAAAAATCAATGATTCAAACCCTCTATAATTTCACTAATTTGACTCCTCATTTCAATAATTCAGATGATAAAAACCTATGAACTCTGGATAACAATTTCATAAGTTACAACTATCAAAAATGATCATTCAACAAAATTTCTGAAGATGAACTTAATTTAGTAATGGGGATCTACTAACAATAGTTAGAAATGATCAAGTTTGCCATTGAACTTCTTTATACTCAAAAACTTTCTAACTTAATGGGACCTGTCAAATTTTTTTTTCTCCCCGCCCCCACCAAATTTAATAACTTATCTGTTTTTAGTTTTTAACAATCACTTCCCTAAGTTGCAAATTTTCCCCCCTCCGTCACCCCTCCCTTCCCATAATGGAAAGCAATCTTTTATGGGTTCTACAAATACATTCCCATTAGACACATTTTCACATTAGTCATGTTGCATAGAAAAATAAAACTGAATGGGAGAAACCATGAGAAAAGAAAATAAAACTTAAGAGAAAATAATGTTTCATTCTGTGTTCTGACTGTACAGTTCTTTCTCCGGATGTTGATGGCATTTTGCATCGAGTCCTTTGGAAATGTTTTAGGTCCTTGCATTGCTGTGAAGGGCTAAGTTTATCAGAAACAGTCCTCACACACTGTGGCAGTTACTGTGTATAATATTCTCCTGGTTCAGCTCATTTCACTCAGCATCAACTCACATAAGACTTTCCAAATGTTTTTTGAAGTCCAGTTGTTCATCATTTCATATAGCACAATAGTATTCCATTGCATTAATATACCACAGTTTATTCAGCCATTCCCCAACTGATGGACTGTAATCGTAACTTAAATGGAAGGATATTTCCCATTTGTTAATAGGTCCACGTGACCTGCTTGAGTCTGTTACAATAGGCAAGGTGGAGCAGAACTGGGAGGAAGTTGGTGATAGAAATTAGGAGTGGAGGAGAAAGGACAAAGGTGGGCAGGCACACCTAGCCTGGTGAATATTTGCTTGTGGGAAGGTCCCATGGGGGTGGGGAAAAGACTTCGAAATGGCTTTGTCCCCTGCAGTTCTAATGCTACGGACTTCTTGATTACTATGATGCATTTGGTTTTCTGGTGTCTGAGCAAACATTTGTTCTTCTGCCTTCTAGATGGAGAGTTTGTTATACTTTGTGATTCAGAACTACGCCGGCATATACATAATCACTATCAGTGCTGTGAATATTTCCTTGGTGATAGATACGTGAGCATCCTCTCAATGTCCAGTTCTTGGCCACCACAAAAAGAGCTGCTGTAACTATTTTTTTACCTGTAGGTCCTTTTCCAATTCTTTTGATCTCTTTGGGATGCAGTCCTAGACATGGTATTGCTGAGTCAAAGGCTATGTACATTTTTATAACTCTTTTATAGCTCTGCTCTCCAGAATGGTTGGATCAGCTCACAGGTACACCAATGATGAATTAGTGTTCTGGTTTTCCCACATCTTCGCCAACATTTATCATATTTCTGATTTCTCATGTTAGCCAAACTGATGGGTGTGATGTGGCACCTGAGAGTTGTTTTGATTTTCACCTATCTAATCAACAGTGATTTAGAGCATTTTTTGGTATAACCATAGCTTAATTTCTTCTTTACAAAACTGCCTTTTCATACTTTTCGACCAATTTTCAATTGGGGGAAGACTTGTATTCCTGTAAATTTCACTCAGTTCTCTCTATATTTTAACGATGAGGCCTTTATCAGGTACCTGTTAAAATTTGTACTCTCTTGGCATTGCCTTTTGAAAATATACTTATTCCCATTTTAAAATGAGACATTCAGGAAATAATGGAGAATAAAATATTGTAATACACTTGGAGTTTTCTACTAATCTAATGTGTTCTATGTACATCATATAATTCAGTCTACACACCATACTTAAAGGTAAATAGTATAATTGTTATTATTTCCTTTTACAGAGTAGTAATGTGAGACTCAGTTGAAATTTAACAATTATCTATTACTTTGCAGCCACTGAAAACTGACTTTCAAATCTAAGTCTTCCGATTCTTGTTTCAGTGCCTTTTTTTCAGCTACATCATGTAGCATATTTTAATGCTCCAATTGATCAGCAATCTCAAGGTTTTGTGAGTTCCCTCCCATTCAGATCATATATCTTGCATGCCCATCTATCCTATGTACCTCTTAAGCATGTTTTGTCCTAGCTTTGCCACAGGACTTTCACCCAAATGTATTGAAGACTTTCGTCACTTAAATACTAGTGGAACACTCGTATCTATCCACAATTCCTCTTTCGTATGATATGAGCAGATCATCTTTAACTATCATAAAAATCTTTGATGACACCTTTTTTTCCTTCTTATTCTTCATAGCACCTCATTGGCAAAATGTTGGAGCTTCCTCATGGTAATCATGTACAATTACATTGCTGTTTCTATGATATTCTTCTTTAAGTAGGTTTCCACATTATGCTGATATACTTGTCAATAAAATTTTAGTTTTAGAAAGTTAGGCCTTTGTTTTCATGAAAAGTTTGGGGTCAGTAACAGAGCTTTGTGATTTTCCCAAAACAATATAGCCCACTCTAATTTTTTATTCTAGAGGGAGCTCATTGTTCTATATGTGTATATATCTGTTTCTGTATATATATAGTATATGTATACACACAAATGACACACATACATGTATGTGTATAAATGTGTGTGTACATATATATGTGTACATATGTATGTGCAAATATTTATGTGTCTTTAGAGGTATAAGTGCATGCATATATGCATATATTCACATATATGTGAGTATACTAAATACACTAACATACATGTATGTGTGTGTATAGGATATCCATTGACATTTATTAGATATCTCTTGAAATTCATATTAAATATGGGTAAGGCATTATTCATATTCTTGATTTTTCCTTTGTGGAATGACAGGCCAAACTAATAACTTTTTTTCCCCTAGAAGGTTCTGCAATATCCTGGGGTTTGACACAATCAATCCAATATCATCTGAAAATATGAGAATCTGATGGATCTCACCTTCTACTGGGAATCATTATGTGACTTATCTCTTGTGGATTTCCTTCATCACAATGCCAGACACCTTTAGTGTTTATACATTTCCCTATTTCACAGTTCTCATGGTCTTTATTATCAGAGGGTTATTGAACAAAGATATTTATCTTATTCATTTTCCAAGTAATCTTGAACAATCATGAAGTATGAATGTCGAAGACCCTTTGTTGTAAAATTGCCTAAATGTATCACTTCAGTAACATATTTGATGAAGGGCCTTCAAACTTCCTTAAAAGATCTGAAATGATGGTGAAGCAACTACCTTCCTAGGAATCCTTTTCTTTATAATAGTTCACATTGTTATCAACTAATATCAACACTAAATTTTTTTTTTCTTTACAAATTCTACCAGTTCCTATGGGGCCTTCCTTCAGGGTTAAATTAAAAAACAAAGTTTAATCTCTTTTTCATATAACAACTTTTCAAATGCTTAAAGGCATTTAACCTTTTTCCCCAACCATTACCATCTTCCCCAGTCTCTCTTCAACTTTCCTCTTTTCACATAAATGTGATTCTGAGAAAAATTAATATTATATTATTATATTCATAATTGATTATTAAATTGTAATCCATCTTTTTCCTCTTATTACTGTTAAGACCCCACTTTTGAAAAGGTCAGTTAGTCTTTGAAGGCCATGACTGAGTGATAAGATTATTGCTAGACCCGAAAGCACATTCCTCTTAACCACAATGGGCAGGGCCCCACAACCCAACTGGGAAATCTGGCTTCTGTTTAAAGTATAAACAGAATCCAGTATGGACAAACCTTTATCTTAGGGGAAGGAACCCCCTGTCTTCTTCCCTACCATTAGAGTCTAGAGTAACCAAGCTCATAAAAGAGAAAACTAAAGACAGTGGTCCAGATGGAAATGTTTTCCCTTGCTGACAATGTTGGAGGCTGATGAATCTTAAGATCAAGCCACAGTCTTGGCAGGAGTTGCTGAAGACTTTTAACTCAAAGTACACCAATCAGAGGTAAGTATCATTTGTCAGAGGAGTTACCTGTTAGAAGGTATATACCTGATTTAAAGTGTTTGAGTCTCAAACTAATCACCAATTTATTATTATTCAGAGTAATTAATAGATGATTACCTGGAAATTGTCTTGGTCTTTTATTTGCAGTGACAATTTGTTTATAATTTCAGAATCACAGAATTTTGGACTTAAAAAATCAGAAGTCAACTCTTTCAAGTTAAATACACACACACCTTTGTCTATACATATGTGCATGTATGTAAACACATATTAACACATATATATTATATATGTATATTAATATATTATTCTTGGGGCAGATAGTTGGCATCAATACTGAATAGAGCACTGGGCCTGAAATTAGGAAGACCTGAGTTTAAATGATTCCTGAAACACTTACTAGCTTTGGGACCCTGGGCAAATCATTTAACCCTGCTTGTTTCAGTTTCCTTATATGTAAAATGAACTGGAGAAAGCAATGGTAAAGCATCTTGCTATCTTCATCAGGAACATCTACCTTCTGAAAAAAAAATGGTGGGGGGGTGGTCAGGACAAGTCCACAAGATCAAAAAATTATAGCAAAAAGTCTTAGTTTTATAAATATTTAACAATAAAGCAAGTGAGTATCTTGATTTTCTTCAGAAAGCTGGAACACACTACCACTTGTTCATTTGACATTTGGTAGTTCTAATTGTTAGAAAGTTTCTTTGTTGTTATTGTTTGTTTTTCCTTTTGCTATCAAATCAAAATTTATCAATATGCAAATTCAATCCATTGTTCATAGTTCCTTCTTCTGGACTTAGATGAAATAGTTCTAATCTCCCTTCCACAAGAAACTTTTCAAATTCTTGAAAATAGCTAATACACCACCACTGCCTTTCATAAATTTTCTCTTTTCTAGATAAAACATACCAATTTCTTCAATCTACCTTCTGTCAACATGAATTCTGCTAAACACCCATTGGAGACTCTCCAACTTATCAGCACCCTTGTTAAAGTGTAGAATCCAAATCAAAAACAACACTCCACCCTGAGCCCAGAATCAAGAAACAAACGTAGTCATATTATGGTTTCATTTTCTGCTTCATTTTAATTTTTCAGTTCCAATTATAAAGCCTGTGGATGGAAGCAAAAAGCCACATGGAATGGAAAGGAAAGATTATTTGGAAAGAAGGTTAGATTCAGAGTCAGATGAAGTGAGATTAAATCATGATTCTGCCACTTACTACCTGTATGATAGTGGGCAAGTCATTTCAACACTCTGATCCACACTTTCTACATCTGTAAAATAAAGTGGATGGAGTAGCTGATCTCCAATATCCATTTAAGTTATAAATTTATGATGCTTATCTTGCCTGCATGAAGCATGGAACATTTTTGTGGGAATTTCTAACAAATTCCAATTCCAAAAAATTCTAACTTTTTTTCCTACAAGAAGAAAAAAACCTTTCCCAAATTTTTGAATAGAATAAAATTAACTGTCAATGATGTTTAATATTTTCGCATATTAAAACTGAAGACATTAAAATAGAAGCATAAGCATATTTTGTTATAAATCATAAATCATTTTTCACTGTAATGTCCCTTAACTATTATTTACAGGTTCAAGAAATACATTTCATTTTATTCTTTTACTGATCAAGAAATAACAGAAGCAAAATGAACCAGATATTTCTCCAGTAACACAGAGTTGTATCTATAGTGGCTAAGTGTTTGTTCAAAGTGCTGAAGGAGACTACACTGAAGGAATGGTGTATGTATTTCCTCCATTAGTAGAGATTGCCATTCCTGTGCTTTATAGGCTTTCATCAACTTCTACCACGTCTATCTGAGTGTGGGCAGGGAATAAGGGTGGGAGGTATAAGATGCCAGAGTCAGGAGAGGATGGGCTGCTCCATTTCTCAGATTGACTTTGCATATGGTCTGCTTTTAAATCTTTTGGGAAATGCAAGAGAACCGCTATTTAAATGATTTGTTATATGTCAGTCATTGTACTACGCACTTTACAAATAATAATTCATTTGATGCCCATAACAACCCTGTGAAGAAGGTGCTAAAGTTACTCCCATTTTGCAGTTAAAAAACCTAAATAGATAGAAATTAGGGAACTTTTCTAGGGTTGCACAGCAAATAAGTGACTGAGAACAGATTTGAACTCGTTGCTGAATCTAGGGCCTGCATTTTATTCACTGTCACTTACCAGCATATTAGAGACTACTCAAGGATTTTATTCCTCCAACTGATTATGTTCCAAATGCCAGGATTCTTAGTTATGTCTCTTTTAAAAATACTTAAATGTTTGTGCTTCATTATACAAAATCTGTAACAAACAAACAAAAAAATCAAAATGAAATGAGTAAGGGAATGCAGTAAAAGCCATCATAAGAAGCAACTGGATGTGATGTTAGAAATCATGAATTTGACTTCCCATTCAAATACTTATTGTATGTGTTCAGGAGCAAGTCATTCAATTTTGCTATGGAATTCAATCTCAAATTCCATGAATAGCTGCTAAGAACAATTCAATTATGCTATGCCTTTAATCTAGGAATAGAAGGAAAAGGTAAACATAATGGAACCTTTTTGGGGGACAAGAGAAGGAGGAGAAAGTGTCATTTTTGCCTATGTTTTCACAATACCTAATAGTTCACCTTGCCCATTTTAGGTGCTGAATGAATAAACTTTGAGTTTAAATGGAATTAGTTAGGGACATGAAGAAGTCCCATGAGCAACTCTGATAAATGTAAGTATGACAAACACTGTGTGCCCAATGGAAATTTTGGTGAGTCTAATTATTTTTGAAAGGTATCATAAAGTCTCCTGTTACTTTATGACAGTAATACCAAATGGAGTATTTGGGAGTTAACAGAAGCAGGTGTGCTTTCCACCAAAAAAGCCTGCATGCCAAAAATGTATCAAACACTATTATTCATTCTCCTGCCAGAGTTGAGTCAGAAAAGAAAGAGAGAAAGTGTACAAAAATAGCAATAGTATTTTCCAAGTTGTACCTGGCAAGAAAACTAAGAAATTCACATCTGTTACTGGGAATTAATATTCCCTTATCACAGAAGAGAGCCACCTTAGGTTATTTGTTATAGCTGCCATAAAATAAAATATCAAAGTGAAATAGAAATCTAATGTTATATTTTCAGGCCTCTGAGAATATGCACCAAGTAGCTCAAGGCCTCAAAACCACAAAAGAATCTGTTGTTTAAAATGAGTGGAAAATTGGGAGAGACACCCTTGATCAAAGGCTGAATGACATTCCTGTTGTCAGTACTTTGCACTGAAAAATATCTCATTCTTTGGAAGTCAGGGTAAGTTGCAACAGTATTCAAGGTTCAATTTAATTTAAAAAAAAAACAAAAACCTATGTATATTAAGCATCTACTGTGCCAAAGGCACTCTGACAGGTCTAATGATGCCACAGCAGAAATGAAAATGCCTGTCCTCAAGGAGTTAATATTTCCTCATTTTGTAGCAGGCACAGATCTAACCATGTAACCGTGCGATATCACTACTGAAAATCCTTCAGCAGAATTTTTATATCATAGACCCATTTTGGCAGTGTGGCAAAACATATTGATAATTCGTTCAGAATGTTGGTTTTAAGTGCATTAAAAAAATATACAGGATTACAATAGAAATTATATTGAAATATTATTCTGGAATTATAAAATTTAAAAATCACTGACCCCATGTCAAGTACTTTTGCTCTAATGCCATTAGGATTAGAGTTCAGAAAAAAAAAAAAACTGGATTAGTTCCAGCCTCATGTTTTTCAGCTTGTTTTACATTAATCCCTCTCATGAACTCTACGATCTAGCTATGTTGGATTACTATTTTTTCCTATCTTAACATTCTATGTTCTACTCTCCATCCCTGTCTCTGGTCATGGTTCAACTCAGCCCTTTATTCTATACGATGTTTTCTGATCCTTGTTGAAATAGTTTTAAAGCATTTTTCCTAAATCTCTTATTTAACTTCTAAGTATACTTATTGTATAAGTTTTCTAGTGCACCTAGTTGAATGTTATTTTGTGAAAGTCAAGGAGTAGTCCTTTTCTGTTCTTTTATCTGTAGTACCTCACAAAATGGTGCACATATACAAGTACCCTGGATTGTGTGTTGCTTTCTGTCTGGTTTTAGTTCATGACTATGATTTCATTAATGTGTACAAATTGCAGGATGTGATCTCTATCCCAATGCAGAGGGACCATGGATTAGAGAGAGGACCTTGGTGACAGGAAGACATTGTTCTCATTGAGCAATTTGACAACAAAATTTAGGTACATGCTCTTTCCTGGACACAATGCAAGGTTACATATACATGTGTGTATATGTGTGTGTATATATATATATATATATATATATATATATATACTTTTGTGTATATATACTTATACATACACACATGTATACATACGTATATATACTTACATATATAGTATATACAAATATATACGTGTGTGTATATATAAGTATGTATATATAAAAGTGTATATATACATAAACACACATACATATGTATATATACACACACACGTGTGTGTGTGTGTGTGTGTATGTGTGTGTGTGTTACTTTAGTACTTTAAGGAGGAAGGAGTAACCATTTGGGGAACTAAGGAAGGACTTGTATGAAAATTAACTGAGATTTAAACCTAGCTAAGGATTTCAAGACATGGAAGAGTCTTCTAGGTAAAATTTCTAAGCATTAATTCTAATAAATATCCATTGATTTGGAATTGGGATTTTTTTCTTCTAATAGTAAAGAAGTCAAGAATAATTTAGCTTATCAGTCATTCAAAGGACAACCAAGGTTATGGAATATATACTAGACTGGCCATTTTATTTGATTATTTGTTGCCTTGTGCAGAGATTTTACTATGAAATATGCACGTTATTACTATCCTCCTTACTTTAGTAAAAAAAACAAAAAACAGAAAAAATAACTGTAGTATGTCTTTACTTTGGCAAAAAAAAAAAATGCTAACCTGCTGCTAATGATGCGTCACGAATTATATTACCATTTTCTTTACAACCAGTAGATGACCCTCAGAGCACATTATAAGTTAGATGACTATTTAATGTTACCAGAGAATCAATAACAATCCTCTAATCCTCACAGATAGCAAGTTGTTCTCAAAGAAGCTGACCTGAATACTTCTCAAATAGCAGTCTAAGGCTACTGCAACCAGAATCAATGTGTGACAGTCAAAATAAACCTTAAATGTACACTTTGCTTTAGTCATGCTGCTGTTTTAACCCAATGTCAAGCAAGTTGAGCCTGGGGGTTTCCAAAATCATGTCATGACAAAGCAAATACTGTGCAGCTTTTTTTTTTTTTATCCAGAATCAAAAATTCTCATGTTTGGGAAAATGCTAGCAAACATAACACCATTGTATTGATAGAATGAAATTTCAAAATATTCCATAATCTTTAAAGTTTATTTTTAAGGTAATAGGAAGCTTGCTCTTTTTTTAATTACAAGAGGATCAACATGAAAAGAGTAATATATGCTTCTACATTATCATGGAAAACACATTAAAGTTAATATATGATTTTTAAAAAGCCAATATAGTAATCTAAGTCGTAGCCTTGGGGTCCAGAATAGCTGGGTTTAAATCCCATTTCTTGTGCTATCAGTTCATATCTCATTAGCTGAGCTGCTACTTCAATCTTCCTTGGTAATAGTAATATTCACACTAAATATGTATCTCAATAGTCCTAGTATCCTGGAAAATACAGCACCTTATTTCAAGTGATCTTCCAACTTCAGCCACTAGAGCATATGGGATATAAGTAAAAATATATATATATATATGTATATATATATATATATATATATACATATATATATATATATATATATCAAATTGGAAGCTGGAGCTAGAGAGAAGATGGTAAGCAGGTTTCTGCATTTATTGGGGGATTGCTTTCTGAGACTATAATAGTAAGAAAAAACAACCTGTAAAGTATTTTGAAGAAAGAGCAAGCCTCTCTGAAAGACAAAAAAAAAGAAGATGACTCTAAGATCTGAAGTCAAATTAATATAATTTAGTTATGGGCTTAATTCTTCAACTTCATTTACATGAGTAAATCTAACCTTAACTAAAGAGATACTATCAAGCTTCAGAATGGGCTAAAAAATGACATCAATATCTTTCAGGAGTCAAAATGTCAAATTTTGTGATTCACAAATGAGAACAAAAGGTTTAGATGAGTGAGCCATAGATTTATTGGAAATTAAAGAGGATTTAGCCATTGGAACTATATCAGTGTTGAACTTATGAGTACATGGGCAAGCAACCTATAGGATCAGAAAGCATACATATGCCTTATTAGCAAATTTTTAATATTATTGAGATGTCAGGTCCATTTGAGTATTTTTCTGAAAAATTGGAAGGGATTTCATGAAGGAGCAAGGGAACAAAAGTAAGAAAATACTTAAAACTCCCCAGAAATAGAATTATACTCAATGAGAGGGCTCTAGGACACATTTTAGAGGTCATTTAGGAAGCTCTGAAATATTTTCAGATATAGAAAGATGATGTTTGTGGACCTTGCTAACAGAGTCTCAGGAAAGTGTTAATGTGAATAAATAAAGCATATGTGCTAGCCTTCAGAGACAGCGCATTGTGACCCTGAGGTTGAGACTATGCTTGGTTGAGTTACATCCTTAGATTTCTATGTATTTCTTGACATTATAAGAGATGTGGATCACTAGCAGAAATTGATAAGTTGGAACAGGAAAGTATATTTTAATGAAGATGATGAACTTGAGGTTTTGCTTTGGGGCTTAGTTTGGGAAGGTTTTTGTGCCAGATGAGACTGTGGGAAACTGCTAAGAAGCCCCATTGCTTTGAAAACCCTGATGTTAGTGCTTCCTTCTTTGGTAACTATGTATGCATGTAATGGTCAGACAACTGGAAGCCTGTCTATTGGTCTTTATTTCTTTTCTTCTATTTTTCTCTATTGGTGAATTATATATATATATATATATATATATATATATATATATATATATATATATATATGTGTGTGTGTGTGTGTGTGTGTGTGTGTGTGTGTGTGTGTGTGTGTGTGTGTGTGTGTGTGTGTGTATAAATATATATGTGTATATATATATATATATATATATATATATATATATATATACATACACTTGATTAGAGATTGTTAACCTCTCAAAAGTTGTCTTTCCTTTTATAAATGCAGGTCAAAGAACCTGTAATAGCAGCCTCCCTCTCCTCCCTTATATGTCAGAGTGCTTACTGTTACAAATAATATCATTTAAATAGAACTTTAAGGATTGAAAGTACCTTGAAAAATGAGTTTCCCCTGTGCCAGGAGTCTACCACTTCTGCTGCTAACTGATAGCTGTCACTAAATATCCAGTTACCTTGGGTGAAAAAAGAAGCTAAACTGTCCTTTGACCATGACTCTTGTGTCCTCATCTGTGTGTCCCCTGAAAGAATGCATCAAGGGGCCTTGGAGGGTATTTTCCATTTGTTGCAAAACAATGATTGGCACTACTGCAAAAATAACCAGTCTTTCCTTTGATCTTAGGCTTTTCAGTTCCTACTGTATTTGTTGCTTGAGGGAGGAGGGAGAAGAAAATTGATATGGAATGGGATCTTTTTCTCCTCCCATGTTGGTTCAACTTCCATCTTCTTCTGCACTCTTTCTTGCCTAATGTCTACACTTCAGAGAAACAGAAATAGTGAAGTGGGACTTTCCATGCCATTAAATGAGTGTTTGCAGTCTGTGTCATACAGTACTTGTCTTCAACTCATTCTCTATCCTCTTTTAGGAAGAGGAGGGGCACCTTTCACTCAATGATGAACATTGTCACGCTTGGTCATTTCATTCAGAATCCCATTCTGACCCAGATTAGGTTATTATCCAAACACCATACCCCACCAACATATCTGAATTCTTGTTTCCAACTTCCTTAACCCTCTCATCTCAATGTTTCTACCTACCTCACTCAGTCCTTCAACTATCCCCAGTGGAATGACAAATTCATGGGCAAAACTCTTCCCTTCATTCTAAAATTCTTCCTTTTCCACTACTTCATTATATTATCTCTTACTAAAACTTGACTTCTGTCTGATGACACAGCTTTCATGTGCACACTTTCTAGTACTAGATGCACCTTCACTCATTTCCCTTGGCACATGGAATCAAGGGAGAAGAATTGGAAGACTTCATGCCCTACATTGACACTTCCAGTTTTTCCCCCTATTTCCATCATTCAGCAACTTCTCTTCCTTTGAGGTACATGCTATTCATATCAAGTTTCCAATTTGAGAAATCATTTAAAAAATTTTCACTGAGAAAATGAAAATGACATTATACAATATTTTAAAATACAAATCCTAGTAACTGTTGTCTACACACACCCAAGACCCTTCCTTTCTTTCTTCAATGAAAATTATATATAGCTCTTTTTTCTTTCTCTTCCCCTAACTCATTCTATTATAGTAAGTGAATTCAGTGTACATATTGATTCTCCCTTAAATAACCGCAGAACTCCATCCTCAATTTAACTGGTCACTATGATGTTTGCATCCACCCTTTCTCCACACACAAAAATGGGCATGCTCCTCATCTTGCTATTACTCAAAAATGCGCCATTTCCACATTCAAAAATTATGAAATCCCCTTATCTAGTCATTATCTGTTGACTTTTTACCTTTCCTTCTGCTTTCCCTTAAAAAAACCTTAATCTTCCTTCACACCATGACCTCCAGTCACTTTATCCCCAAATACTCTCTCAGTCTAAGTTCATGTACACTAACCACTCTCTTCTATTTTCACTATCTTGACTTGTGGCTAAAAGCTCTTCATCATTCTCCTCAGCTCAATTTTTAGAATTTAATTATTTTACCAATCAGTTCCTATTATGCCTCATCCTGAGATAATTCACACAATTCTTTGCCTTCATTCCTAAACATTCATTGAGTAAAAGTGGAGAAAATAATGCAGACATTATGACTGATCCATTAAAAATTTACAGTACACAACTTCAATTAGAACTTCACTCACTGCTTCCAGGAAATCTTTACATATGGACCTTACCAACTTACTGTCCCACTCTCCAAAACAGATCTTCTAAACCTAGTCATAGCTTTTTAGACCCACTCATCCCATATTCTCAGGTAAGAACAATGCTTCTTATTTGAAAGAAAACAATTTCCCTTAGGAACAACTTTAAATCAAATCACTAAATAGATTCTAGGACAACAGGACTTGAAAAAAGACAAAGTGAAATAATTGTCCAGCTTAAGATAACTTAGGAGGATTTCATCAAAGGTCATTAACATTTGAATGAAATAGGAGTGCAGGCCAGTGCAAACTTTGTCCAGGCAAGCTAGAGGAAAACCCTTAGCCAAAGCTGTATTCAATAACCCTGGCTCCTTAGTGCTGGCTCAGGCATTGGTGGCAGAGGAGGCCACATGTGAGGCTTCCAAAACTAGTACAAAAGCAAATTTCCAGCCCAAGGACCCCAGCACAACAGGCAAACCAAAAGCATCTGAGACCTCATCACACAAAGTGAGTGACCAGTCCTGTGTTCCCCTAGAAAAAGAAGCTTGAGATAGTTCTCCCTGTGCCCCAGGAGCAGAATTCAACTTTTCAAAATGAGCAAAACACAAAAAGTGGCCTGACTATAGAAAGCTACTAAGGCAACAGGCAAGATCAAAAGACAAACTCAGAATAGGACCATGTTATCAAAATGCCTACACGTGAAGACTCAAAAAAGAGTATTGATTGGTTTGAAGCCCCAAAAGTCCTATTTGAAGAGCTCAGAAAGAATTTTAAAAATCAAATAAAGGAGGCAGAAGAAAAATTAAAAAAAATGAAAATTATGAATAAAATCAACAAAGGAAGCACAAAAATTGACAGAAAAAAACAATTCCTTAAAAAGTAGAATTGGTCAAATGGAAAAGGAGGTACAAAAGTTATTTCAGACTTACATAATTTAGCAATAGATAAGGAATAAAATTTAAAGGAACTTTTTACTCACAGATAGGTTAGACTAGAGACAGATTGACAATGGTCAACTGTGACAGGTCACATGATAGTTGCTCAAGATCCTTTGGCAGACTGCAGGCAGCCCACAGGCCACATATTGTTCAGACTGGAGCTAATGGAAGTAAATAATTCTTTAAAAATTAGAATTTGGCAAGTGGAAGGTAATGACTTTATGAGACATAAAGAAACATTCCAACAAAATCCAAACAATGAAAAAATACAAGAAAAGGCAAAATAACTCTTTGTAAAAAACAACTGAACTGGAAAACTGATCCAGGAGAGATCATTTAAGAATTACTGTACTGAGGATGGAGCCAAAATGGTGTAGCAACAGCATGCACAGACAGGACCTGAGCAGACTTTGGGGAGACTGAATCTCTTACACTTGTGGCAGTTTCCAGACTTCAGGACCCCAAAATGCTGAGGAAAAATGGAAGGTGAGAGTGGAAAACACCTGTGGGACCAGCGGGGGAGAGTGGAGTGGTCTGGCACCAGCCCCAAGGCAGTAGAGTGGGAAGGGGGCGAAGGAAGCTGCAGCATCCACAGCAGCAGCAGGGACACAGTCAGCAACTGTTTCTGGAACTCGAGGCCCACAGATTGTGGGCGAATCTAGCAGCTGACAGTATAAGCTCATCCCCACTGAAAGTAGAGATACACCTTGCCAACGAGTTTAAAAAGCAAATAAATGGTTGAGGAAAGGAGTAAAAACTGAAAAAAAAAATCAGATTATAAAATCTTGCTTTGGTGACAAGGAAGACCAAAGCATGCAAACAGAAGACAAGAAAGTAAAAGCTCCTCCACACAAAACCTCTTAGAAAAAAATATGAATTAGTCTGAGGCCATGGAAGAGATCAAGAGGGATTTTGAAAATCAAGTAAGAGAAGTAGAGCAAAAATTGGGAAGAGGAATGAGAGTGACGCAAGCAAATTATGAAAAATGAGTCAACTGCTTCCTAAAGAAGACCCTTCAAAAATGCTGAAGAAAATAACATTGTGAAAAATAGATTGATCCAAATGACAAAAGAAGCCCAAAAAGCCAATGAAAAGAAGAATGCCATAAAAAGCAGAATTGGAGAGATGGAAAAGGAGATTCAAAATCTCATTGAAAAAATAATCACTTGAAGATTAGAATGGAGCAGATGGAAGCTAATGACTGTATGAAAAAATCAAAAATATTATAAAACAAAACCAAAGGAATGAAAAAATAGCAGACAATGTGAAATACCTCATTTGAGAAACAACTGACCTGAAAAATAGATCAGAGACAATTTAGAATTTATGGGACTACCTGAAAGCCATGAACAAAAACAAACAAACAAACAAACAAAAAAGCCTCGACATCATCTTTTAAGAAATTATCAAAGAAAACTGTTCTAATATTCTAGAATCACAGGGTAAAATAAATATTGAAACAATCTACCAATAGCCTCCTGAAAGAGATTCCCAAAGAAAACTTGTAGGAATATTGCAGTCACATTCTGGAGCTCCCAGGTCAAGGAAAAAATATAGCAAGTATCCAGAGAGGAGCAATCCAATATTGTGGAAATACAATCAGGATAACACAGGATTTAGTAGCTTCTATATTAACGAATCGAAGAGCTTGGAATATGATATTCCAGAAGTCAAAGGAACTAGGACTAAAACCAAGAATCACCTACCCTGCAAAATTGAGTACAATACTTCAGGGGAAAAAATGATCATTCAGTGAAATAGAGGACTTTCAAGCATTCTTGATGAAAAGACCAGAGCCGAATAGAAAATTTGATTTTCTAACACAAGAATCAATAGAATTATGAATATGTAAAAAGGAAAGAGAAATCAGAAGGGATTTACTAAACTTGAACATTGCATTCCTACACAGAAAGACAGTATTTATAACTCTTATATACATATAGATGGAGGGCACAGGGTGAGTTGAGTAGGAAGGAATAACATCTTAAAAAATAAAATTAAGGGGTGAGAGAAGAATATATTGGGAGGAGAAAGGTAAAATACGATGGAGGAAATGTCTTTCACATAAAAGGGGCAAAAAAAGCTCTTTCATTGGAAAGGAAGAGGGGGGAGGTGAGAGAGAAAAAGTGAAGCTTAGTCTCATCACATTAGGTTTAAGGAGATAATAACATGCATACTCAGCTTGTTATGAAACACTATCTTCACTATAGGAAAGTAGGACAGAAAGATATAAGCTGCGGGGGTGGGAGGGATGACATAGGGGAGGGCAAATGGGAGGAAGGTGTAATTAGAAGTAAATATTTTTGAGGAGAGAGAGCGTCAAAAGAGAGATTGGAGTAAATGGGGACATGATAAGATGGAGGGAAATATGGTTAGTCTTCCACAACATGACATTTATGGAAGTCTCTTGCAAAACTATACATATATAACATATATTGATCTGCTTTCTTTCTCTGTGGATATGAGTGGGGAGGGAAGTTGGAACTCAAAGTTTAAAAAAAATGCTAAAAAGCATTTTTATACGGAACTGGCAATAAGATATAAAGGGAATAAGGTTTAGAAATCTTTCTTGTCCTCCAAGAAAACAGAGGACGATGGGAATAAGACAATGGAGGTGTGTGATAGAAGGGAAGGGGTAATCAGAATACATGCTATGTTGGGGTGGTTGGAGAGGAGAGATGGGGAGGAAATTTGGAACTCCAAATCTTGTGTAAATGAATGCTCAAAACTACAAAAAAATATATAAATAGATTATATATATATATATATATGTATATATATATATATATATATATATATATACATATATATATATATACATTAGAATTTAAAATGCTAAGAACCAAAATAACATAAAAAAAGAATTACTACACTGCCTGAAAGCCATGACAAACAGAAAAAAGCCTGAATATCTTCTTTCAAGAAATCATCAAAGAAAATAGCCCAGGTAACCTAGATGCAGAGGGTAAAATGGTAATTGAAAGAATCCAACAATTACCTCCTGAAAGAGATCCAAGAATGGTTTGGCTATATCCAAGGAAAATTGTAGATAAATTACAGAATTATCAGCTCAAGGAGAAATTGCTGAAAGCAACCAGAAAAAAACAATTCAAATATCAAAGAGCCACAGTCAAGATTACACAGTACTTAACAGTTTCTACATTAGAGGATCAGAGGACTTAGAGTATGACATTCCAGAAGGCAAAGGAGTTTGCATTAAAACAGAGAATCAGCTACCCAAGAAAAGTGAACATTATGGTTCTGGAGAAAAGATGGATATTCAATGAAACAAGGGACTTTCAAACTTTTCTGATGAAAAGACCACAACTGAAAAGAAAATCTGATCTTCTAATGCCAGACTCAAGAGAAGCATAAAAAGGAAAACAGAAAAGACAAAAAAAAAAAACCAAACAAAAAAAACAAAACCGTTATTCATTAAGATTAAACCATGTGTATTCCTAGATGAAAGATAATGATGATAACTGCAAATCCTGAGAACAGTATCTCTATTAGCACAGCCAGAAGGAGCATACATACATGGAGGATGCGAGTATGAGGTAACTTTGATGTGGTGATTTAAAAAAAAAAAAAGGAGGGAGGAAGATTGTTCTGGGAAAGGAGGAAACAGGGAAGCAAAAGAAACATAAGTAAAATCATATAAAGAGGTTCAAAAGACCTATTACAGTAGAGGGAAAAAGAAGGGAATGAGCATTGTTTACTTAGGATGAAAATGTATTTATCTTATAGGAAAATAGGGGAAAGGAGAAAGAAAAGAGAATGGGGCAGATAGAAGAGATGACAAATTTAGGGATGTGATGGTCTGAAGTGAAAAACTGGTGAGGAGAGAAAGAGAGAAAGGAGAAAGGACACTATATTCAGAATACAGAATGGAGGGAAATCCACAGTTATCAAACATGACTGTGAATTTGAATGGGGCAAACTCTGCTCTAAAATAAAAGTGGATACCAGAGGGGATCAACAACCAGAATTCTACAGTATATTATTTGTAATAAACGCATTGGAAGCAGAAAGACCGAATTATTGTTGTCCTTTGTTTTCAAAGAGGACCAGAATATCATCACCTTATAAAGTGAAATTTCAGTGTGTTTGACTGTGCCTGATCAGACCAATATGAGCTTGGAATGCTCTACCACAAATTGGGCACAGATAGTCAGTGTGAATATTTGGAATAGATGCCCCAAATTTATGCATCCTATGTTTATTTTGTGTTGTCTCAATTCTACTTTGCTCATAGAGCACAGCACCCTTTCTGATGTGGGCACATCATGCTGAGCAATCCTGTGCTGGTGTCTCCCATGTTGCACGGTCAAATCCAAAGTTCTTGAGGGAGACCTTGAGAGTGTACTTGTCTCTCTTCTTCTGACCACCATGTGATTGCCTGCCCCATGTGAGTTGTCCATAAAATAGTCATTTTGGCAAGCATACATTTTACATTTTAACAACATGGCCAGCCCATCAGACTTATGCTCTCTGAAGCAGAGAAGAAAGATCCATATAGTATAAAGGTAAGGTTGGAGAGGATATTATGCTTCAGCTGAAGTAAAAAAAAAAAAAACACAAAAACAAACAAACAGAGGAAACAATCTAGATCTTACAAAAAGCAAAAGCAAAAATAGAACTAATAAAATGAGATAAGGAAGGAAACTGTGTGTGTTCATCCTTCTTAGCCAAAGAAGACTATACCATCAGACAAATAATGATATGACTTGCACTTGACTTTGTTTTGAGTGAGGGAGGGCTGTGCAGGTCCCCAGTCTCACTTCTCCTCCAGAGCCACCTGAATTCAGTGACCAGATATTCATCAGGATGACTGGAGATGACCCAAGATGAGGCAATTGGGGTTAAGTGACTTGCCCAAGGTAACACAACTAGTGAGTGGCAAGTGTCTGAGGTGAGATTTGAAGTCAGGTCCCCTTGACTGCTACACTGATGCTCAATCTACTGCATCACCTAAAAGAACCATAGAAAATAAAGTAATATCAATATGAAACATATACACACAAAGCCCTATATCATGCACAGCCTTTTTTTTTTGTTAAGTATTTTATTTTCCCCAGTTACATGTAAAAACAATTTTTTACATTCATATTTAGAACTTTATGTTCCAAATTCTCTTTCTTCCTGTCTCCCCAAACACCCTCATCAAGAAGACAAACAATTCCACAGAGGTTATACATGAGTAGTGAAGCAAAACTTATCCATAATAGTCATATTGTGAAAGAAAGCATAGTAAGAAAATTTTTGAAGTAATAAATGACAGGGATCTAATTTTATGGAAAAAATGAAATAGATAAATTTTGGTTAATTTGATTTTTTTTTTTAAAGGAAGAAGAAAACCAAGTCATCAGTGTCAAAAATGAAAATGGGTGAATTCATCACCAATGAAGATGGAATTAAAGGAATAATTCTGAGCTCCTGTACTCAACTGTATGCCAATAAACTTGACAATGTAAGTGAAATGGTTGAATATTTACCCAAAAAATAAATTTCTCAGATTAACAGAAGAGGAAGTAAAATACTTACATAATCTCATTTCAGAAAAAGAAATTAAATAAGCAATCAATGATTTCCCTGAGAAAAAATCTCTGGAGACAGATGAATTTAAAAGTGGATTCTATCAAATATTTAAAGAATAATTAATTATAATACTATATAAACTATTTGGAAAAAAAATAAGTAAAAAAGAGTCCTAACAAATCCCTTTTATGACACACAACAGAGAAGAGCTAAAACAGAGAACAAAAATTATAGATTAATTTCCCTAATGGATATTCCTGCAGAAGTTTTAAGTAAAATATTAGCCAAGAGATTGAAGCAACTTGTCGCAAAGATAATATGCAATGACCAGGTGATAAAATTCCAGAAATTCAGGTCTGGTTCAATATTAGGAATACTATTAGCATAACTCACCATACCAATAAATAATAAAACTAACAGAAATCATGTGACCCTTTCTCAATAGATGCTTAAAAATGTTTTTGACACTATACAACACCCATTACTAGTAAAAACACTAGAGAGCATAGGAAGAAATGAAGTTTTCCTTAAAATGATAGTAGTAGCTACCTAAAACCATCAGTAAGTATTATATAGAGAGAAACATTTCCAATAAGGTCAGGGATGAAAAAAGGATGCCCATTATTGCCACTGTTGTTCAATAATTTAGTAGAAATGTTAGTTTTATCAATAAGAAAAGAAAAGGAAATTAAAAGACTTTAGAATAGGCAATGAGGAAATAAAATCACAACTCTTTGAGGTTTATGATGGTATACTTAGGCAATAATAGAGAATCAAGTAAAACTCCATGAAACAATATCAACTTTAGCAAAGTTGCAAGATATAAAATGAACCCACATAAATTATTAGCATTTCTATATTTTACCAAAAAAGAAAAAAAAAGCCAGCAGCAAGAAACAGAAAGAGAAACTCCATTCAAAATAACTCTAGGCAATGCAAAGTATTTGTAATTGTTACTGTCAAAAGAAACATGGGAACTATATGAACACAATTTCAAAACACTTTTCACTCTAATAAAGTCAGATGCAAAATACTGAAAAAAAACATAACAATTCCTCAGAGGAAGACTGAATTAATACAATACAATTGCAATTCTACTTAAATTAATTTGTTTAGTCAGTGCCATGCCAATCAAACCACAAAAAAATTATTTTACTGAACCAGAAAAACATAATAAAATTTATCTGGAAGAACAAAACTTCAAGAATATCAAATGAAACAAATGAAAATAAATGCAAAGGAATGCAACCTAGCCATATCACATCTAAAACTGTATTATTAAGCATCGATCATAAAATCTAGTTCTGACTAAGAAATAGGCACACAAGACACAGTAGTAAATGTGTTCTTGTGTTCATCCTGTGTTGCCAAGGAAGACCTTAGCCATCAGAGAAATAATGCCATTGCTTGCACTTGACATTGATTTGAGTGAGAGAGGTCTGTGCAAGGTCACTAGACTGATTTCTCCTCCAGAGACATGTGAATCCAGTGAACAGATATTCATCAGAATGACTGGAGATGGCCCAGGATGTTTTTTGTTAATGGATTATTATATCCATTTACTTCTTTACCAACAAAGGATGAATATAACAACAATACAACAAGGGCAGACCTTGACCCCTTTAGGCCAAGGCCTCTTCAGCTGCTCACTTAGAGTGACGTAATTCCCATTCAGTGAATAGGCCTGTTTAAGAAGTAGTCAGGGGATGACCCCTTTAAAGAGGAAAATAAAAATAAGTACATCAGTCTGAGAGGCAAACAACAACAGTTAATATTGATAATCACTCTTTAACCAGGGGGGGTGCAGAAAACAGCCATTAGGTGGAGCTTGGTAAGGGACCTAGTGTTGTCCAATCTATGGGATTCAGAATGCAGTAGGTTTAAGGTTTTGGGAAAGGAAAGGAAAGGAAAGGAAAGGAAAGGAAAGGAAAGGAAAGGAAAGGAAAGGAAAGGAAAGGAAAGGAAAGGAAAGGAAAGGAAAGGAAAGGAAAGGAAAGGAAAGGAAAGGAAAGGAAAGGAAAGGAAAGGAAAGGAAAGGAAAGGAAAGGAAAAAAGAAAGGAAAAAGAAAAGGAAAGGAAAAAGGTAAGGAAAAAGGAAAGGAAAGGAAAGGAAAAAGGACAGGAAAGGAAACCATTTGCTGTGAGTTTCCTCTTCTCCTCTCTCGTTATCTCCTGTCACTCAGTTGCCTTCTGCCACTATCTTTTCCTTCACTCCTGTTTTACATGATAGGGTAGCCTTCTCCTTAACAAGGCTAAACTCTTTTACTCAAGTAATCCCATTTGATCTTCTCTCCTCCAACAAAATGCCCCCTCTTTCTTCCCAATTATCTCACATATTTATTATCTCCCTCTCTATTCTCTCATTTCCTAAAGTCTACCACCATGCCAATGTCTCCTCTCCCTCATCTTGAAAACAAAAAATAAACAAAAAAAAAGCCTCACTTTAATGGATATTTTCATCCTCATTAACTATCATCTTTTATTTCTTTTGTCCTTTGTTGATAAATTCCTTAGTAAAGAAGAGTTTTACGAGTGCCTCTCTCCTCTTGCTCTCTAATTAACCTCTTGCAATTTGTTTTCTAACCTTTTCATTCCATTTCATTAATTCTCTACAGATTTATAGTGATCTCTTTGTTGCCATATCCAATGGAATTTGCTTACGTATTCCTCATTCTCCTTGATTTCTCTCTTTTCTGTGATAAAGTTTCTTAAATCTACCTATCCAGCCCCAAACTCATACCATATCTCCAACTGCCTTTCAGACCTCTCAAACTGTATGTCCAGTAGAAAACTTTTTTTGCTTACCATGAGAAAGGAATTTTCTTAGTTGTATAAGTTGTAAATTCAGTGAGAAAACAATTAACTAAGTAGAGTCAGTTGGACATTAAGATTATAGGATGTCTGTTTGCCTCTGTCTCTGCATATCAAGATAAGAAAAGTCCTCCCATTCTGGTGGTAGATATCATTCCATAAACAGGTCTTTGAAGTTGCTGACACAGAAAAGGTCATTTTTATAGCAAAACGAAACAGTCTGATTGATTAGTTCAGGCGTTGGCCCTTAGTAAAAGTCTAAAATGATATTAAATGTTATAATTTCCTGCTTTTTGTCAAATGTAAGCCAAAGGCTTTGCCTATAGACCAAGAAAGGTATGGAAAACCTTTACACAACCAATCTTGGGTATGCAAGGGCCTCAGGTAGGGAGGAAACTATTCTTTGTGCAGGTCTGGTCCAGGTTCTTGGGAATGTTGTCTATGTCTGATGTCATCTTTTTCAGGCCTCTTCGAAATTGGAGGGCAAAGTCTCCTATGGGCTTAGATGTTTACTCCTGAGTAGGCAGAATGGATGTGACAGATGGATCCAAGAGACCATATTGTCAGAAAACGTGACAACGGCTCCCAGAAAGCATACAATTTGATAATTGAGAGGAAACAGCACAACATAGCTAACATAGTTAAAGGCACATTCGGAATGGTTCAGTTTTCCAATTACACAAGGCTAGGCTCAAACAGCACAATAAAGTTTTTCTCAAAATTCACAAAATTGCATAATTACATTAAGTCAGGTACAGATTATACTTAGATGGCTCACAACGGACTAGTTTTGAGAAGGGAGATATGCATATCACCAATATAAACAAAGAAAATTAAACATGAACAATACAAATAAAGGCAATCATTATTTCCAATACTAACTAACATAAAGTTTATTGTATTCCAGTAATCCATTTTAAATGTCCAATAAAACATCAATTTTTGAATCCCAGATATTTCATGTAGTTTTCTGATGACTAGATATTCTTTCTTTTACAATAGGATTTATTATTTGGACAGTTCAAAAAGGGAGTTCTGCTTCTCTGGTTCAGGCACAGAAAGTTCCCAGATACTTCTGACAATAAAAATTAGTAAAATCTCTTAAAAGTGGTTCTCCATTTTTGAAACCTCAGAGAATTTCATGTTATATTATTTGCTGTTTCTGTCTTTATCTAAATCTTGTACCTGGAATAAGAATATTTTAAAATGTGAGAGTTCATCCATAAAATGAACTCATCTGCCCTTTAAAATTATTGGACAGATATTTCAACAAAGATGAAATAATTTCACTTACTTTTACCACTGTCATACATTTTTTTGTTCAAAAACTCAAATTTGAGATCTTATTATATAAAACATGATACATTTTAGAAGCCAGTCACGTACATCTGCATATAATTCTTAGAGGAATCAGCCTGCTCTTGTTGCTTGTTCTCAAAATTTGCTGTACTATTTAATTAAACATCTATCACCTTATATGTTTGTCTTATTACTTTGTCTTAATCACATCCTCCTTTGGAGGATGTGATCTCTATATTGCATTATCTTTATTTAGTCAGGAATATAGGTTAAAGTTGTAAGCTATTCATTCCTGCATCTCATTATAGTAACTCAGAGATGTTCCAATATGCCTCTATTGTTTAATATATTTAGCCTTGAACTTACCAAAGTTCTTGTTTATAGAATTTTGCTATAAAAGAAAAAGAACAACAATGTCATATATCTTAACAGAAACAAAGGAGTTCCTTAGCTCTGTTTGTGTCCAGGAATGAACCATTATCTAATAGCCAATCACATGGTTACTAGATGGTGAAGGCAGGGCTTAGGAGTAATCAAGTGGAGAATTTGCTTTTTCAGAAAGGAAATAGCACATTTGTAAAACAGAGTTAGGAAGATCCTACCCAGGCTATGTCCAAGGTCGACTTCAAAGTTTTTCCAGGCATCCACCATTCTCAGCCTACAGCACATGCATTGGCTTTATAATAATTTATGCAGCTATTCTTGTAATCAGAGCATAAAAAAATAATAAATTACAGTTCCATAAAAAAAATTAAATATTGGGTGGTATCCTTCAGATAAGACCATCTCAAATTTGATTGAGCTATTAATTATCAAATCAAGTTACATATTTTTTCCTGTCTTCTTAAAATATTTCCTCACACTCTCTAAACATACTAAAGCCACCTGAAACTGACACAAAAATATCCAGAACAACTATCTAGGAATAAAAGGAGTTTAAACAACCCCCATTTCTTCCCAAACTTCAATATCTGCCTTCCATATTTTCAATCAAAAATTTATCTTTCCATATCTCTCAATCCCATTATTCAGATCATTCTGCTATCCTTTATGTTTTGACCATAAGAAAATATAGTTAGTAAATTATTACTTTTTAATACCCTAACTGTACAGGAATTTTTGCTTAAATAAAGCAAAGAGGTTAATGGCTAACCTTACAGATTGATGGGTTTATGTCTTTTTTCACAAGTTTGTTGTTCTTCCCTAATTGTACTAACTCTGGAAGAATGCCGTACTTCAGAATTCAAGTCTTTTATACATGATAAGCTCAAATTCAGATTTTAACTCTTGCTTAGGCCGTGGAGTGACTACAAATTCACATCAAAACAGCAAGATCTTTTCTGCTTCATAGCTCATCATGTAAATTTAGCAATAAATTATCTTGAAAATTTAGTAGGCTTTCAAAAAAATCACACAATTTTTAAAAAACATTTTTTCTAAATAATTTCCCCTACTTGAAAAAGAGTTTAAAATTTATTCTGATATTCATTAAACTTTTATGAAGAAAATTAGTTGAAACTTTCAAACTGATAGATATCCCTTCCTCATGAAAGTAAAAATAAAGGTTTAAAATTAGAATTCATTTAACTGTGTGAGTGTAAAGTAACAGGAATTCACAAAGCGTTATATGAAAACTATATTCTTAGTTATTTGAAATTCCTAGATATCACAAAGTTCCTTAGTCAAAAACATGTTAAAATGGAAAGGAGATTTAGTTTCTCTAAGTCAAGAATAATATATCAAATTAATTTAGCCTCATCACAATAACAAATTTTCTTTAAATGTATCACTAGAAATTTACTACCTTCTGGCATTTCTTATAGATAGTCCATAAACCTTCAAATTAGCATATATAAATATATCTTTCAGATGAAACAGTATTGAAAATCACACCTCTGCTATTTTTTTTCTTTAAGGATTCTCATTTGCTCAATAATAATTCTACAATACGGAAACTTTTTCACAGAGTTTTATAATAACGTTAGGTCAATGCATTTCTAAATCACCTTCATAATATGTGGAAACTCCAACTTTAAACCATTATATACCTTCATAGCAGCCCAGATTTCAGATGAATAACATCTGTTATCAGAGTAAACATCGACTTATCTAATTTCATCACATCCTTTTATAAGTCCCATTCATATACAAAAAGATCCAAATTAAAGTTGCTTTAACAACATTGCTACCTCACAGTATTCTCTCAAATTTCACAATCTAAGAGAAATTCAGAAGTACGATTTCAAAAATAACACAAAAAATAACTTCAGATGATGTCATTTGCATTTCCAGAAATTATTCTTCTTATTACTTTTTGGTAATTAAAACCACTTCAAATTTAAAATTACATTAGGGAGAGGTAATAATAATATTGCCTGCAACATATACCAGTCGTTATGTTAAGCATTTTACAATCATTATATCATTTTGATCACAAAAAAGCAACCATTATTATTTTTCCCTTTACAAATCAGGAAACAGGTCAGAGATAAAATACATTTTTGCAATTGTAAAAGAGAAGTGTGAAGTTTGCCAAGAGGAGAAAGGTGGGTGTCCCAGGGGTAATAGTTCTTGAAGGCAGGGTTTAGTGAATTTTCGCCACAGGTCTGATCTGTCTCTTTCTTGGCATCTGCAAAATTTACTAAGCTTGGGCCAGTTTCAGCTGCTGGGATGGTGTGGGCAGAATGTATAGCAACTAGATGATACTTGCAAGCTTTACCTAGAAGGGTGAGGTATAAATTTTACACAATGGCACAGGACTGTTAGAATTACTGGCACCCTGAAAATTACTGCCCCTCCACTTCTACATTCTCCTGTCTATAATTAGATCTGGGATGAGAGGGGTTAACATGTACCCTTATGGCTGTTAAAAGTCCCTACTCTGAGATACTCTCTTAACTCTGTGAGGGAGTGGGGAATGCTAAGTGATCAGGATGGGGAGGGAGTGTTTTAGCAGGGTGAGCTCCTGGAGCTACTTATAGTCTTATGAGTTTCTTTTCCAGTAATTCCAAAAGATGAGTTCCCAAACTTTTTAATGATTAATCTCACAACCTACAAAGTCTGCTAAGATGATTTTAGCTAAGATGATTTAACTTTCACTTGTAATTCCAGGTTTATCAGACAGGAACAACAAGAAAAAGTCTTAAAGTTTTGTTTTTTTGTTTCCCTAGTTGCAGCCCTTAGAAATCTCTGGCTGCCTGCATTTCAAATATCATAAGAATTCATTCACAGCTCACATGATACAGACAGAGACATACGCTGATAGGCAAATTGACAATTAACAACAGGACAAATACAAACTGAACTCACAATTAACAACAGAGAGAGAGGGAAGCAGAAACTTGTTAGAAATCCACATTATGAATTGGCCATTATTATTCTGAGGAAAGGGGGTTGCAAGGATTCAAGAACTGAAAGAATTAGGGTGGATCTTGCAACCTTTGCTCAGAGCACCCTGGCAGTCATTAGAGGTGGGGATCCTTGGCACCTCCAAAGTTTCTGACTAACTACCTTAAAGGGATAGGTCCCACGAGAATAAATTAAGCCCTCTAGTCTATAGGTAGATTGTAACTGTCCTCAAGACTGGAGCCCTTAAGGGAGAGTAGGGAGAGAGAAGGAGGAGGAGACAAAGGAGGCTGAGCAAAGTTCTCCTCCTCAGGGCTAGAGAAGGTAAGAGAATGTGAGGAGGGAAGAGGTAAAGGCTAGGTGCAGTAATCCTCCCCAGATCAAAGCCTTTAAGGAAAGGGGGAAGAAGGAAGGAGGTGAGGAATAGGGTAGAGAGTCAAGTAGAAATCTTAAACTCAATATATCCAAAACCAATCTCATCCTCATTTATTGTAAACTCTCCTATAACCTCCTACCTTACTTTTTACTGTAGAGGACAACACCATCATCCTAGACATTCAAGCTTATAACTTAGAAATCATCCTGAAGTCCTCACTATGAGTCTCTCATCCCCATGTTCAATATATTGCCAAATTCTGTCAATTTCACCCTTGCAACATCTCCCTAATATGTCCCTTTCTCTTCTCTGACACCAATTCCACTCTGGTACAGGCCCTTACTGTATCTTTATTATTGCAAAAACCTGCTTGCAAATTTACCTGTTTCAACTCTCTCCCCACTCAAATTTATCCCTCTACATTTAGCTGGTTGGTTGATTGGTTGGTTATTGTCCTTTATCTTCAAAGAGGACCAAAATGATATCACCATGATAAAGTAAAATTGCAGTATGTCTGACCGTGGTTAATCAGAACAATACAAGCTCAAAACACTCTACCACAGGTTGGACACAAATAGCCCATGTGAATATTTGGGTTGGATATCCCAAATTTGCGTATCTTGCATTTACTCTGTGCTGCATCAATTCTACTTTGCTCAAAGAGAAGGGCACCTTTCAGATGTGGGCATGGCATGCTGAGTGGTCCTGTGCCAGTGTCTCCCATGTTGCACAGTCAAATCCAAAGTCCTTAAGAGGGATCTAAAGAATGTCCTTGTATCGCTTCTGGCCACTGTGATCACCTGTCCCATGTGAGTTCTCCATAAAATAGTCTTTTTGGCAAGCATACACTTTGCATTCAAACAATGTGTACAGTGCATCAGAATTGTGCTCTGTAAAGAATAGTTTGAATATTTGGCAGTTCAGCTCAAGCAAGGATTTCAGGGTCTGGTACCTTATCCTTCCAGGTGATCCTCAGAATCTTCCTAAGACAGTTCAAATGGAAGTGATTCAGTTTCCTGGCATGACACTGGTAGACTGTCCATGTTTCACAAGCATATAACAATGAAGTCAGCACAACAGCTCTGCACACCTTCATTTTGGTAGTCAGTCTAATGCCTCTTCTCTCCCAAACTTTTCTTCAGAGCCTCCCAAACACTGAGCTAGCCCTGGCAATGTGTGCATCAACCTCATTCTCAATATGTACCTCCTTGGAAAGCACAGTACCAATTTAAGTGAACTTATCCACAGCTTTCAAAACTTCTCCATTTATTGTAACTGATGGCTCTACATATCGATGGTGTGGTGGTGACTGATGGAGCACCTGTGCTTTCTTGGTGTTAATTATTAGACAGGCAGCAAAGAATTGATCCATACTTTGTTGTATCTCAGATTCAGAGGCTGTATTGAGTGCACAATCATCTGCAAACAGAAAATCGTGCATGAGCATTCCCTCCACTTTAGTTTTGGCTTGTTGCCTTTTTAAATTGAAGAACTTACCATCAGTATGGTAGCTGACCTTGATGCAATGTTCATCCTCATTGAAAATATTTACCAACATGACTGAAAACATCATGTTAAAAAGCATGGAAGCAAACACACAGCCCTGTTTCACTCCATTGGTGAATCGGAAGGCATGAGAGCATTATACATTATCCAGAATCCAGGCAAACATGTCATCATGAAATTGACATACAACACCGATGAGCTTCTCTGGGCAAACAAATTTTGATGTAATTTTACATAAACCCTCAGGCCTAACGGTGTCAAAGGCCTTGATCAGATCTACAAAGATTGTGTACAGATCTCTGTTCTGATCCTGGCATTTCTCCTGGAGTTCTTGGGCAACAAATACCGTATCAACTGTTCTTTGGTTCTTTCTGAAGCCACATAAGCTCTCAGGTATATGACCATCTCCCAGGTGAAAGATCAGCCTATTAAGGAGGGCTCTAGCAAGAATTTTGCCAGCAGTGACTAAGAGAGAGATCTCCCTGTGGTTGTTACAGGACTATCTACTCCCTTTACCTTTATAGAGATGAACAATGGAGGCATCCTTGAACTCTTGGTGGATAACCTTCTCTTGCCATATAACCTGGAAAATTTCAGTCAACATTTGTATAAGTAATGGTCCCCCTACCTTGTAAATCTCAGCTAGAATAGAATCAGCACCAGGTGCTTTGCCACATGAAAAGAGCCTAATGGCCCTCAAAACCTCTTCTTCCATTGGCACTTCAGCTAAGAAGGGATTGATTTCAACCTGAGGCAAACAGTCAATGGCCTCAGCATTGATTCATGAAGGTCTGTTGAGAACACTTTGAAAGTACTCAGTCCATCTCTCTAGGATCATATCCTTATCACTAATAAATGTAGCTCCATCAGCACTGGTACGATCAGTCCAGTACTCTGCACCACACATTGCCTTTGTCACTCTCACATCTTGTCTGTCTCTTCTACTTAGAATCACATAGTCTATTAGATGCCAATGTTTGCTGGGAAGGTGCATTCACAAAGTTTTATTGCATTTAGATAAAAGAATGAAAAAATAGAAGATAATGCAGAATATCTCATTGGAAAAACAACTGACCTGGTAAGTAGATCCGGGAGAGACAATATAAAATCATGGGACTACCTGAAAGCCATGACCAAAAAAAGAGCCTAGACATCATCTTTCATGAAATTATCAAGGAAAATTGCCCTAATATTCTAGAACCAGAGGTCAAAATATATATTGAAAGAATCCACTGATCACCTGCTGAAAGAGATCCAAAAAGAAACACTTCCAGATATGTTGTAGCCTAATTCCAGAATTCCCAGGTCAAGGAGAAAATATTGCAAGAAGCTAGAAGGAAACAATTGGATTATTGAGGAAATACGATCAGAATAACACAAGATTTAGCAGCTCCTACTCTAAGGGACTGAAAGGCATTGAATATGGTATTCCAGAAGTAAAAGGAACTAGGATTAAAATCAAGAATCACCTACCCAGCAAAACTGAGTATAATACTTCAGGGGCAAAAATGGCCATTCAATGAAATAGAGACTTTCAAGCATTCTTGATGAAAAGACCAGAACTGAATAGAAAATTTGATGTTCAAATACAAGAATCAAGAGAAACATGAAAAGGTAAACAGGAAAGAGAAATCACAAGGGACTTAGTAAAGTTGAACCGTTTATATTCCTATAGAGAAAGAGAATATTTGTAACTCTTGAAACTTTTCTCAGTATCTGGGGAGTTGGAGGGATTATATACACACACACATACATATATACATACATATGCACACACATATGTATGTATATATATATATATATATATATATAGAGAGAGAGAGAGAGAGAGAGAGAGAGAGACAGACAGACAGACAGACAGACAGACACAGACACAGAGAGTGAGAGACAGAGACAGAGAGCATAGGGTGAGTTGAATAGAAAGGAATAATATCTAAAAAATAAAATTAACGGATGACAGAGAAATAGATTGGAAAGAGAAAGGGAGAAATGGAATAGAGCAAATTATCTCTCATAAAAGATCAAGAAAAAGCTTTTCCAATGGAGGGGGAAAAAGGGAAGGTGAGAGGGGAAAAGTGAAGCTTACTCTTATCACATTTGGCTTAAGGAATGAATAATAAGCACACTCAATTTGGTACGAAAACCTATCTTACACTTTGAGAAAGTAGAGGAGAAAGGGATAAGCAAGGAGGGGTATGATGGAAGTGAGGGCAAATGGAAGGAGGGAGCAATTAGAAGTCAACCCTCTTGGGGAGGGACAAGGTCAAAAGAGAGAATAGAAAAAATGGGGGGCAGGGTAGGATGGAGGGAAATATAGTTCGTCTTACACAACATGTTTGTTGTGGAAGTCATTTGCAAAACTGCATATACATAGCCTATATTGAATTGATTGCCTTCTCAGTGGGGATAGGTGGGGAGGGAGGAAGGAAGAGAAGTTGCAACTCAAACTTTTAGGAAGAAATGCTGAGGATTATTTTTAAGTACAACTGGGAAATAAGAAATACAGGTAAAGGGGTATAGAAATTTATCTTGCCATACAGGACAAGAGAGAAGATGGGGATAAGGGAAAGGAGCAGTGTTAGAAGGGTGGGTACATTGGTGGAAGGGGCAATCAGAACTCAAAGAGTTTTGGGGTGGGGAGAAGGGATACATGGGGAGAAAATTTGGAATTGAAATTTTGTGTAAATGAATGTTGAAAACTTAAAATAAATTAATTAATTTTAAAAAAGGAATTGATGCAACAGGATTTCTCAGAATGCAACAGTGCAAAGCCTGCAGTGAGTAGGATGTGAATTCAAGTGTGGCTTCAGATACTTGCTAACTGTATGGTCCTAGACAAGTCACCTACATGCTGTTTGCCTCAGTTTCATCATATGTAAAATTTGGTGGAGAAAGAAATGCAAGATCACTCCAGTATCTTTGGCAAGAAAACCCCCAAAGGGGTCATAGAGTCAGCTATGAATGGACTGACTAAACCACAATGTCAAAATTTCTCAAAATATTTGCTGCCCAGAAAAGAACATGGTGAAAATGAGAAGTAGTCTTGACCTAAATTGTATACAACTACATCTTAGAAACACATTATGTAAGAAATTCACTGAAAGAGAGAAGAATCAATATTATCCACAGGGATGCCGAAATTAACTAGGAAACCTGACTCACTAATTACCACACATTCTTAAATGATTCAGAGGTCCAAAAGTCTCCCTGTAGTGGGAACAGGTGTGTTGTCCCAACAGAATACAATCTTGGTGTTATTTCAAGGAGGAATTGTAAAAGACAGAGATGGAAAGAAAGATCCCATTTATCTGACATGAAAAGCACAGCTATGAAACTGTATTGTAGTCTCTCTTACTCCCTAATGAACCCCTTACAGATCCCCAGGCAGCTGGCATTTTTCTTCTCCTGAAGACATCAATGACATGCAGGAAATGCACAGGTGTTAAAGAGGATTTCAGTTACAGATAACTAGCAGCCAAGTTTCAGGTGGAATTACCCATAAAGGTTATACTTTTGAGACCAAAAGTTGTCTACTAATCTTCTTTCCAAAGGTTTACTGCTCCAGGCCTCATTTAAAAGCCTCCTTCTCCAATCTGACTCACCATCAAATTTCTGTGGAACTGTGTAGGAAATTGTTTTGGATGGAATTAGAATAAGATAATGACTACAATGCTCATTACTTCTGAGGATCACACCTGTGAGTTCTTTCATCTTTATTATCTCTATCACCATTTAAATGACTGAGGATTTTGCTTAGTGAGTGGGAGAAAGAAATGAAATTCATTGTTCTTCCTATTCTTTATTATCATCTATTATATCAATTCTAATAGAAAAAAATCTGTTATGTAAGGAAGTATTTTCCCTAGACTTGATGCTATGGTAATGTCATTTGGGGTGTTTTTGGCTTCTTTTTGCGCATGAAAAGAATTATATTAGATAATGTAATTCTAAATTCCTTTTTTATTTTATTTATTTTCAGTGGTCTACAGTCACTAACATATAAGTTAGATTTCTTTTCCCTCTCTCCCCCAGTTTTCCCCCTCCCTCCCTGCTCGCACCCTAAGAAGACATACAATTTTATGTAGGTTCTACACATACATTCCTATTACATACATTTTTACCATAGTCATGTTGCATATAAGAATTAAAATGAATGGGAGAAATCATAAATCAAACCAAAGCATAATAAAAAAGAAAATTATCTGCTACATTCTGTAATTGAATTCCACAGTTCTTTATCTGGATGTGGGAGGCATTTTACCTTAAAAGACCACTGGAAATTTCTTAAGTCCTTACATTTCAATGAAGTTCTCAGTCTACCAGAAAAAAGTCCTCGCACACTGTGGTTGTTACTGCGCACAAAGTTCTTCTGCTTCTGCTCCTTTTGCTCAGCATTAGATCATATAAGTGTTTCTAGGCTTCTCTGAAGTCTTCCTGTTCTCAGAACACTCAATGCACAAACTCCAAGGAAAGCTTCAAAGGTCAGTGAGAAATCTTTTTTGTCTGGGAAAGGGAATGTGATGTGGCCCCGCCAGCAGAAGCCACTGCAGCAGCAACATCAGTTTTTGGAGCCCTCCACCTAAAGTCTCTGCAGGAATTGAGCAGCTGATCTGAATCTCATCCCTGAGTGGTGGCCCTTCTCCCTTCGTAAAGCCCGTGGAGGAATTGAGCAACTGATCTGAATCTCAGGCCTGAGTCAGGCCCTGGTGTGAGGAGGAGTAGCTCTGCTGTGGTGGAGCTGGAGGGAGCTGTGGAGAGGGAATTCTGTTACTCCCAGAATCTGGGCAGAAATGTTTTTGGTTGCTCCAAGACCAGTGTGCAGGCCAGGAAAGGAGTGAACAAGTGAGAGTAAACTCCTCTCCCATGATTGTGCCACCTTGGAGGAACTGAAATCTTACAGGTCCCCATAGTATATCCTACTCTTGACAAAGGACTCAAAACTCAAGTAACTGCCTGGGAAAATATTCAAAAAGGGAAAAATAAATAAGACTATAGAAGGTAACTTTCTTGGTGAACAGGTATTTTTTTCCATCCTCTTGGATGAGAAAGAACAATGAATAACATCAGAGGAATACAAGGCTTCCAAAATCGCCAAAATAAATATCCAATGGTCTCAAACCATGGAAGAGTTCAAAAAGGATTCTGAAAATCAAGTAAGAGAGGTGGAGGAAAAATTGGGAAGACAAATGAAAGTGATGCAAGAAAAGCATGAAATGGGTAGAGCCAAGATGACAGAGTAGAAAGATGTACATATACTAGCTCTTCCCACACAGCAGCCACTACAGCAGTCCACATCCACTGTTGGATCATAAAACCCCAGGGGGCACTGAGCAGCTGATTCTAACCTCAACCCTGTGTAGAGGCCCTGCCCCCATTTAATACTCCTGGGGGATTTGAGCAGCTGATCTTTATCTCACACTGAATGGTGACCCTGACCCCACAGCTTATCTGAATCTCAGCCCCTAGTACTAGCTTGGTGGAACTGGAGGCAAGGTCGTTGTGAAGTGGAAACTCTACTATGATTCTGGGCACAAAAATTTCTGCTTTCTCCAAGACCAGTATACATGATTGATTGTGCCACCTAGGAGGAACTGAGATCTTACAGGTCCCCAGAGTATACCCAACTCTTGACAAAGGATGCAAAAGTCACGTAACCGGTTGTGAAAATGCCCCCAAAAAAGGAAAAAAATAAGACTATAGAAGGTTACTTTCTTGGTGAACAGACATCTTCTCTGATCTTTTCAGATGAGGAAGAACAATGCTTACAATCAGGGAAAGACATAAAAGTCAAGGCTTCTGTATCCCAAGCATGCAAAATAAATATTTAATGGTCTCAGGCTATGGAAGAGCTCAAAGAGGATTTTGAAAATCCAGCAAGAGAGGTTGAAGAAAAATTGGGAAGAGAAATGACAGAGATGCAAAAAAAATCATGAAAAGCAGGTCAACAACTTGCTAAAGGAGACCCAAAAAATGCCGAAAAAAATAACACCTTTAAAAATAGACTAACTCAGTTGGGAAAAGAGGTTCATAAAGCCAATGAGGAGAACAATGCTTTAAAAAGCAGAATTAACCAATTGGGAAAGGAGGTGCAAAACCTCACTGAAGAAAATAGGTCTTTAAAATTTAGAATGGAACAGACAGAGGCTGATGACTTTAGGAGAAATGAAGCAATCAAAAAACAAAATCAAAAGAGTGAAAAAATGGAAGATGATGTGAAATATCCCATTGGAAGAACAATTGACCCGGAAAATAGGTACAGGAGAGACAATTTAAAAATTATGGGACTACCTAAAATACATGACCAAAAAAAAGAGCCTAGACATCATCTTTCATGAAATTATTAAGGAAAACTGCCCTGATATTCTAAAATCATGGAGAAATTAAATATTGAAAGAATCCACCAATCATCTCCTGACAGAGATAAAAAAACAAAACAAAACAAACAAACAAACAAAAAAACTCCTAGCAACATTATGGCCAAATTCCAGAGTTCCCAGGTCAAGGAGAAAATATTGCAAGCAGATAGAAAGAAACAATTTGAGTATTGTGGAAATACAATCAGGATAACACAAGATCTAGCAGCTTCTACATTAAGGGATCAAAGGGCATGGAATATGATATTCCAGAAGTCAAAGGAACTAGAACTAAAACCAAGAATCACCTACCCAGCAAAACTGAGTATAATACTTTAGGGGAAAATATGATCTTTCAATGAAATACAGGACTTTGAAGCATTCTTAATGAAAAAAAAAGAGTTGTAAAGGAAATTTTACTTTTCAGCACAAGAATCAAGAGAAGCATGGAAAGTTAAACAGGAAAAAGAAATCATGAGGGACTTATTAAAGTTGAACTGTTTACTTTCCTACATGGAATCACAGTACTTGTAACTCTTGAAACTTTTTTCAGTATCTGCGTAGTTTGGTGGGATTACACACACACACACACACACACACACACACACACACACAGACATACAGAGCACAGGATGAGTTGAATAGAATGGGATCATATCTGAAAAGATGAAATTAAGGGGTGAAAGAGGAATATATTTTCAGGGGAAAGCAAGAAATGAAATGGGGCAAATTATCTCTCATAAAAGAGTTGAGTAAAAGACTTTTCATTTCAGAGAAAATGGGGAGGAGGTGAGAGAGAAAACATGAAGCTTACTCTCCTCACATTCGACTAAAGGAAGAAATAAAGTACACACTCATTGTGGTGTGAAAACCTATCTTACGATACAAGAAAGTGGAGGAGAAAGGGATAAGCAGGTTGGGAAGAATGATGGAAGGGAGGGCAATGGGAAGAAGGAGGGAGCAATTAGAACTAAACACTCTTGTGGGGGGGACAAGGTCAAAAGAGAGAATAGAAGAAATGAGAGACAGGATAGGGGACTTACTAAAGTTGAACTATTTTCATTTCTGCAGGGAAAGACAATATTTGTAACTCTTGAAACTTTTTTCAGTAACTGGGTAGTTGGTGGGATTACACACACATGCACACAGACACACACAGAGCACAGGGTGAATTCAATAGTATAGGATCATATCTTAAAATAATAAAATTAAGCAGTGAGATAGAAATATATAGGGAGGAGAAAGGGAGAAACGGAATGGGGCAAATTATGTCTCATAAAAGAGGCAAGTAAAATACTTTTCAGTGGAGGGAAAAAAGGGGGGAGGTGAGAGAAAAAACATGAAGCTTATTCTCATCATATTCGACTAAAGGAAGGAATAAAACACACACTCATTTTGGTATGAAAACCTATCTTACAATACAGGAAAGTGGGGAAGAAGGGGATAAGCAGGGTGGGGGGATGATGGAAAGGATGGCAGTGGGAGGAGGGACCACTCTTGGGGAAGGATAGGATAAAAAAAAAGAATAGAAGAAATAGGGGGTAGGATAGGTTGGAGGGAAATATAATTAGTCTTACACAACACGACTATTACGGAAGTCAGTTTGCAAAACTACACAGATATGGCCTATATTGAATTGCTTGCCTTCCCAAAGGGAATGGGTGGGGAGGGGGGGATGAAGAGAAGCCGTAACTCAAAGTTCAGGGAACAACTGTTGAGTATTGTTCTTGCAACTAGGAAATAAGACATACACTCAATGGGGTATAGAAATTTTTCTTGCCCTTCAGGACAAAAGAGAAGATGGGGATAAGGTAAGGGAGGGATTTTAGAAGGGAGGACAGATTGGTGATAGGGATAATTAGACTGCTGGGCGTTGTGGGGTGGGAGAAGGGGAGAAATGGAGAGAAAATTTGCAACCCAAGATTTTGTGGAAATGAATGTTGAAAATTAAAAAAATAAATAAATTTAAAATAAAAACCAAAAACAAGTTAGCAGCTTACTAAATGAGAACCAAAAAAATCCTGAGGAAAATAACACTTTTAGGAAGAGGCTAACTCAATTGGAAAAAGAGGTCCAAATAGTCAACGAGGGGAAGGAGGTTTTAAAAAGCAGAATTAGCCAAAAGGAAGAGAAGGTTCAAAAGCTTATTGACGAAAATAATTTGTTGAAAGAGAGAATTGAGTTCAGGGAAACGAATGACTTTGAGTTAAACCAAGCAGTTGGTAAACAAAACCAAACATTTGAAAAAATAGAAGACAGAGTGAAACAATTCATTGGACAAACAACTGACCTGGAAAGCAGATCCAGGAGAAATAATTTAAAAATTATAGGACTACTTGAAAGCCATGATCAAAAAAAGAGCTTAGACATTATCTTCCATTAAATTATCAAGGAAAACTGCCCTGATGTTCTAGAATCAGAGGGCAAAATAAATATTGAAAGAATTCACCGATCATCTCCTTAAAAAGACCAGAACAGAGAAACTCTTAGGAATATTGTGGCCAAATTTCAGAGTTTCCAGATCAAGGAGAAAATACTACAAGTAGCTAGAAAGAAATGATTTGAGTACTGTGCAAAGATAATCAGGATAACACAGGATCTGTCAGCTTCAACATTAAGGGATCGAAGGGCTTGTAGTAGGATAGTCTAGAAGTCAAAGGAACTGGGATTGAAACCAAAAACACCTACCCAGCAAATCTGAGTATAATACTTCAAGGGAATAAATGTCATTCAATAATATGTACGACTTTCAATCATTCTTGTTGAGGAAAAAAACAGATCTGTATAGAAAAATTTGACTTCCCAAGAAAAGAATCAAAAGAAGAATGTAATGGTAAACAGGAAAGAAAACATCATAAAAGACTCTCTAAACCTGAACTGTTTACATTACTACATGGAAAGAAAATATTTTTTTATTATTAAATTTATTTATTTAACTTTTTACATTCATTTTCACAAAATTTTGGGTTACAAATTTTCTCCCCTTTTCTCCCCTCCCCCCCTAAACACCAAGCATTCTAATTGCCCCTATGACCAATTTGTTCTCTCTTCTGTCATCCCTCTCTGCCCTTGTCTCTGTCTTCTCTTTTGTCCTGTAGGGCCAGATAGCTTTCTATACCCCTTTACCTATATTTCTTGTTTCGTAGTAGCAAGAACATTACTCGACAGTTGATCCTAACACTTTGAGTTCCAACTTCTTTACCTCCCTCCCTCTCCACCCCTTCCCTTTGGAAGGCAAGCAATTCAATATAGGCCAAATCTGTGTAGTTTTGCAAATGACTTCCATAATAGATGTGTTGTATAAGACTAACTATATTTCCCTCCATCCTATCCTGTGCCGCATTACTTCTATTCTCTTTTGATCCTATCCCTCCCCATGAGTGTTGACCTCAAATTGCACCCTCCTCCCCATACCCTCCCTTCTATCATCCCCCCCCACCCTGCTTATCCCCTTATCCCCCATTTTCCTGTATTGTAAGATATGTTTTCATACCAAAATGAGTGTGCATTTTATTCTTTCCTTTAGTGGAATGTGATGAGAGTAGACTTCATGTTTTTCTCTCACCTCCCCTCTTTATCCCTCCACTAGTGAGTCTTTTGCTTACCTCTTTTATGAGAGATAATTTGCCGCATTCAATTTCACCCTTTCTCCTCCAGATATATTTCTCTCTCACTGCTTGATTTCATTTTTTTAAGATATGATCCCATCCTCTTCAATTCACTCTGTGCACTCTGTCTCTACGTGTGTGTGTGTGTGTGCATGTGTGTGTGTGTAATCCCACCCAGTACCCAGATACTGAAAAGTTTCAAGAGTTACAAATATTGTCTTTCCATGTAGGAATGTAAACAGTTCAACTTTAGTAAGTCCCTTATGACTTCTCTTTGATGTTCACTTTTTCATGGTTCTCTTCATTCTTGTGTTTGGAAGTCAGATTTTCTTTTCAGCTCTGGTCTTTTCATCAAGAATGCTTGAAAATCCTCTATTTCATTGAAAGACCAATTTTTCCCCTGAAGTATTATACTCAGTTTTGCTGGGTAGGTGATTCTTGGTTTTAGTCCTAGTTCCTTTGACTTCTGGAATATCCTATTCCATACCCTTCGATCCCTTAATGTAGAAGCTGCTAGATCTTGTGTTATCCTGATTGTATTTCCACAATACTTGAATTGTTTCTTTCTAGCTGCTTGCAATATTTTCTCCTTGACCTGGGAACTCTGGAATTTGGCCACAGTGTTCCTAAGAGTTTCTCTTTGTGGATCTCTTTCAGACGGTGTTCTGTGGATTCCTTGAATATTTATTTTGCCCTCTGGTTTTAGAATCTCAGGGCAGTTTTTCTTGATAATTTCATGAAAGATGATGTCTAGGCTCTTTTTTTGATCATGGCTTTCAGGTAGGCCCATAATTTTTAAATTGTCTCTCCTGGATCTATTTTCCATGTCAGTTGTTTTTCCAATGAGATATTTCACATTATCTTCCATTTTTCCATTCTTTTGGTTTTGTTTTGTGATTTCTTGCTTTCTCATAAAGTCATTAGCCTCCATCTGTGCCATTCTAATTTTGAAAGAACTATTTTCTTCAGTGAGCTTCTGAATCTCCTTTTCCATCTGGCTAATTCTGCTTTTGAAAGCATTCTTCTCCTCATTGGCTTCTTGAACCTCTTTTGCCAATTGAGTTAGCCTATTTTTCAAGGTGTTATTTTCTTCAACATTTTTTTGGGTCTCCTTTAGCAGGGTGCTGACCTGCTGATCATGCTTTGACTTCATGTCTCTCATTTCTCTTCCCAGCTTTTCCTCCACCTCTCTAACTTGATTTTCAAAATTCTTTTTGAGCTCTTCCATGGCCTGAGCCTATTCAGTGGGCTGGGATATAGAAGCCTTGACTTCTGTGTCTTTGCCTGATGGTAAGCATTGTTCTTCCTCATCAGAAAGGAAGGGAGGAAATGCCTGTTCACCAAGAAAGTAACCTTCTGTAGTCTTATTTCTTTTCCCTTTTCTGGGCATTTTCCCAGCCAGTGACTTGACCTCTGAATATTCTCCTCACACCCACCTCGCCTCCTGATCCTCCCAGCCAGCGTTTGGGGTCTAAGATTCAAATGCTGCTTCCAGCCTTAGGGCTTTTGGCGGGGGCAGGGCTGCTATTCAGTGTGAGATTAAGTTCAGGTGCTGAGGTAGGGGCAGGGCCGCCTCTCAGGCTCAGTTCCCTCAGGGGGTTTATGCACAGACCTTTAACAATGGATCCAGCCTCCTGCCTGCTTGGGGAATCCTGGTCTGCTGCTGCCTCTCAGCTTCTGCCTCCCAAGGGGGCCTGAGTTATGGGGGCACCCCACTCCCCTCTTGACCCGTCAAAGAGACTCTCTCACTGACCCCCGTCACCTGTGGGTGGAGGGACTTGTGCGGCCCCTGGAGATCCCGTCCCTGAAGCCTGCTCGGATCTGTTCCTCTTGGTGCTGTGGCCAAGGCAGGTCTGGGCTGGGCTCCGCATCTGCAGCATGACGGACCTTTTGCGAGAGGTTTGCAGGTCACTCTGGAACAGAAATCTCCTTCACTCCACTGTTCTGTGGCCTCACTGCTCCAGAATTCACTGTGAGTTACTTTATACAGATGTTGTATGGGTTATGGTTTCGGAGCTATGTGTATTTGCGTCTTTCTACTCTGCCATCTTGGCTCCGCCCCCCGAAGGAAAATATTTTTAACTCTTAAATCTTTTCTCATTATTTGGGTAGATGGAGAGATTGTGCATACACACACACTCACACACACATGCACACACACACATACACAAAGATAGATAGAGAGTACAGGGTGTTATGCCAGAAGAGATGATATCCACACACACACACACACACACATGCAATATAATAAGAAATTAAGGGGTGAAGGAGGAAAATTTCGGGAAGAGAAAGGGAGAAATGGAACAGGGTAGGCTATAACTCATAAAAGAAATAAGAAAAATTTTATTCGGCAGAGGAGATAGGGGAGTAGGGGAGAGGGGGATGAAATAAAGCTACTCTCTCCACATGTGGCTGAAGGAGGGAATAACATACTTACTGAATTTGATATGAAAATTTATATCACACCACAGGAGAGAAATAGAAGAGGTGACAAGTGAGGTGAGGAGATTATTAGAAGGGAGTGGAAATGGGAGAAGGAAGTCACTAGAAATAAACATTTTTGAGAAGGGACAACACCAATTGTAGGGGAAAAAAATAAGGGGGAACAGAATAGGACAGAGGGCAATATAACTAGTACTACACAGTATGATTTTTATGGAAGTCCTTTGCAAAAGAACACATATTTAGTATGTATTGAATTGCTTCCATTCTCAATGGAGCTGGGGAGGGGGGTTAAAAAGTTGGAATTCAAAGTATTAGAAATGAATGTTGAGAATTTTAATTGCATATAATCTGGAAATAAGAACTACGGGGAATGTGGTATAGAAATTTATCTTTCCCTACAAGAAAAGACAGTGGATAGGGAAAAAGGAAGGATGGAATGTGATAGAAGGGAGGGTACATTGAGGGAAGGAGTAATCACAATATAAGGTATTAGGAAGCAGGGGGAGGAGAGTGATGGGGAGAAAAATTGGACATGTTACAAAGTGAGGTAAAAGCAATTAGTATCAAAACAATTGACTGAATTAATTAGTGAGAATAAATCAATGACATCTTTAGTTTGGGGAAAAAAATTTTAGTCTAAATTTCCTAGAGGAAGGTAGCCTCAGGTAAAATATGGCATTGATGGAAAAGTTAAGGTTTTAGTGGTAAATTTGGTTTTATTATTGTTATTTAATCAGAAACTAGAACATGTATAGAAAAGCATGTAAGCCACTTACAACTTGCCTCAAAAGATGTTCCTTAGTCAAACTGAAAATTATAATCATATTTAAAACCTGGTTATTGGAACTTGACATTTTTTAGATGCTATGAGACTGCTAAGTGACTATTCTCCTGAGTCTAACTCTATATATGGGTAGCAAAAAAAGCAATCTGAGCCTCCAACCCATGCTGTGAGTAAGCTGGTGAGATGCTAGTATGAACTGCAAAAGGTGATCTCATGGGAAGGGTGGGAGAATGGCTGTTCAGCCTGGACTGAGGTAGGATTCTCCTGAATTAATTTCCCCAATGACACCTTTCAAACCTTAAGCCTGACTTAATGCAAGTGGATAATCTAATCTTGCCCGGAATTGACATGAAGTTGGAGAGATACTGGGGAGATATCCCTGCAATGTTCCTACTCTTGGTGACAATTTTGTATAGTCAAAAGATTTGAAAGCTTAATACCAGACCTATTCAATTATAGATTATTGGTAGTGTTAAGTCTAAAATTAAGCTATTAGGCATAGGACTTTAGACCAACAACAATAAATTAGTGTCCTTTAATTCTTAGCAATACTGTGGAGACAATTAGGTCAAGACCTTGTGAAGTTAGCAACTTAAATATTATTTATGTCTCAGTTGGTTAATGTTTAAAAAATATTCTTTTGTGGTCCATATTGTAAATGCTTTAAAAAGAAGTATCACCTGACCAAAAGTTTGAATTGTTTTATCTATGATAAACTGTGTTAAAAATGAAACATAAAAAAGTAGGCTAACTCAATTGGCAAGAGAGATCCAAAAACCCAATGAGGAGAAGAAGAATGCTTTAAAAATCAGAATTAACCAAATGGAAAAGGAGGTTTAAAAGCTCATTGAAGAAAATAAAAAAAATTAGAACGGAACAGATGGAATCTAGTGACTTTATGAGAAACCAAGAAATTACAAAACAAAACCAAAAGAATGAATGAAAACATAGAAGAAAATGTGAAATATCTCATTGGAAATCAACTGACCTGGAAAACAGATTCAGGAGAGACAACTTAAAAATTATGGGACCACCTGAAAACCACGATCAAAAAAAAAGGCCTAGATATAATCTTTCATGAAATTATCAAAGAAAACTGCCCTGATATTCTAGAACCAGAGGGCAAACAATATTTTGAAAGACTCCACCAATCACTTCCTGAAAGAGATTCAGAAAGACAAACTCCTAGAAATATTGTAGCCAAATTCCAGAGTTCTCAGGTCAAGGAGAAAATATTGCATTCACTAGAATGAAGCAAATCAAGTGTTGTGGAAATACAATCAGGATAACACAGGATTTGGCACTTCTACATTAAGGCATTGAAGGCTTCGGAATATGATATTCCAGAAGTCAAAGGAACTAGCATTTTTTCATTATTATTTATTTTTAACACTGTTTATAACAGATACAGCAATTCACACTTTTGGTCATGTGATACTTATTTTTGAAGCATTTACAATATGGACCACAAAAGAATTTTTTTTAAACATTACCCAGCTGAGACACAAATAATATTTATGTTGCTAACTTCACAAACTCTTGACCTAATTGTCTCCACAGTATTACTAAGAATTAAAGGACCCTAACTTGCTGTTGATCTAAAGTCCTATGCCTAATAGCCTAATTTTAGACAACCTCAGATGTTCCCCTACCCATAATCTGTAATTGAATAGATCTGGTATTAAGCTTACAAACCTTTTGACTAGAAGTAATTGCCACCAAGAGTAGGGACATTGCAGGGATACAAAAACTCCCCAACCTCATATCAGTTCCAAACAGGATTAGATTATTCACTTGCATTCAATCAAGTTTAAAGTCTGCCGGGTGTCAGTGGGGAAATTGAGTCAGTAGAATCCCACTGCAGCCCATGCTGACCAGCCACTCTCCTACCCTTCCCCTGAGATCACCTATGAAGTTCATACCAGCATCTTACCAGCTTACTGGCATCATAGATTGGAGGCTCAGATCACCTTTCTTGCTACCCATATTTGGAAGAAACTAGTATTAAAACGAAGAATCAGCTACCCAGTAAAACTGAGTATAATACTTCAGGTGAAGAATGGTCATTCAATGAAACAGAGAACTTTTAAGTGTTCTTGATGAAAAGACCAGAGGTGAATAGAAAATTTGACTTTCAAACATAAGAATCAAGAAAAGCATCAAAAGGTAAGCAAGAAAGAGAAATCAGAAAGAACTTTCAACCTTTGAACTGTTTACATTCCTACATTGAAAGAAAATATATGTTAGTCTTGAGACTTCTCTCAGTATTTGCTTAGTTGAAGGGATTCTACACATTCAGGCACACACACATATATACATATATGTGTGTGTGTGTATATATATATATATATATATATATATATATATATATTCATATATATGTGTGTGTGTAATAGACAGAGAGCACAAGATGAACTGAATAAGAAGGGATGATATCTAAAAATAATAACGTTAAGAGCTGAGAGAGAAATATATTGGGAGGAGAAAGGGAGAAATGGAATGGAGCAAATCTCTCATAAAAAGCAAGAAAAAGCTTTTTTAATGAAGGAGAAAAAGGGGGAGGTGAGAAGGAAAAAAAGTGAAGCTTACTCTCTTCACATTTGGTTTAAGGTGGGAATAACCTGCTCCCTCAATTTGGTATGAAAATCTATCTTGCACTACATGAAAGTAGGAGAGAAGGGGACAAGTGCAGTGAGGGGATGATAGAATGGAAGGCAAATAGGAGTACAGAATAATTAGAAGTAAACACATAAGATGAAAAGAAATGTAGTTAATCTTACAACATGACTACTATGGAAGTCTTTTGCAAAACTACCCATATATAGCCTATATTGAGTTGCATGTCTTCTCCGTGGGGATGAGTGTGGAGGGAGGAAGGAAGAAAAGTTGGAACTCAAAGTTTAAAGTAAGAATGTTGAGAATTATTTTTATATACAACCGGGAGATAAGAAGTACAGCTAATATGGTATAGAAATCAATCTTGCCCTACATGAAAGTAGAGAAGATGGGGATAAGGGAAAGAAGGGTTATGATGGAAGGGAGAGCATATTGAGGGAAAAGGTAGTCAGAATACAAGGCATTATGAGGTGTGGGGAGGGCAGAAATGGGGAGGAAATTTGCAACTCAAAATTTTGTGGAAATGAATGCTAAAAACTGAAAATAAACTTTAAAAAATTTAAAAAAAATTAAGAAAAAGAATGTTGAGAAAACAGCTAAGTATTACAGCGTACAGTAATTATAAGGCAATTCATATCATATACCAAGATATGTTTCTAATGGATATAGGACTTAAACAGAAAAAGTAACATTTAAATAAATGAAGATAATAAGAAGATTTAGTGACAAAAAATAGAAGAGGATCACAGAAAAGAAATGAATAATTTAATTTACTTTCAGTCTTAAAATCTTTTCTTTTTTTTCTTTCACAAACTAAAAGAGTAAATACTCACATAGCTTATTTTATTATATTGAAATGACATAATTAAATACGAATTATTTCAAGTTAGGGATTCTCTATTGAAATCACACTTCTTTTACTATAATTATGATCTTATTTAATTGCATCAACTTTTCTATATGCTAAAATTTCTTGATCTTTAATGTCAAATGTTCGAATCAACTGACACCTAAATTCACTCTCAGCTCTTAATTCTCAGTCATTTATGAGAGTTAAGAGAGTCTAGGCAATGAATTATATGATTTTATCTGTTTCTTTTTTCTTTCTAAGGACAATTTTATTATTCTTACCTTCAATAGAGTGTTTCCCCTAACAAGTGAAGTTGCTTCTTTCTTTGCATTTGTTCTTCTAGTGCCTACCACAGTTTGTGGCACATGGGAGGTTTTTGATAAATACCTCTTGATTTGTTTCAAAGTTTCTAGGATTATTATTTATCTATCAAGTTATTTACATATATGTATATACACTAATACATAGAAACATGTATGCACACATACATGCATATATACATACATATATATAATATGTATGTATATATGCACACATACATGCATATATACATACATATTATATATATACATGCATACAAACATATATGTATGCTAATGAGAACCAAGGTAATAATAGAACCAAGGAAAAAATAATGTTCCAAGGTATAGGAATGAAATAAAAATTGTGGTCTTGGATAGATGAGAAAACAGCAATTTCATATTATACTTTTAGACAACAATTTTGTATTGTTAAAACATTGCTAAGTACAGAGAATTATTCTGAGTGAGCAAGAGGATTCAAATAAGAAATTGTGGATTAATTAAACTTCCCGTTTTCTGTAGATTATTCAAGTCAACAATAGTAGAGTACTTGGTTGGTAGTCTCAATTTTGTTAATTTTTAACAGGCAGAATCCGGCTTGTTCCTTATCCTATTCTCATGTGCTCTTCTCCTTAAGAAAATTATTACAGTGCAGTTCATATCAATTCAATATAGGCAAAAAACACATTTATTAGCAACTACGATTTGCCTAAATTTTAGTAGAGCATTTGAAAAAAGCTCTTATCCTGTCCTTTTGACCAAAATATAGACATGAGGTAGCTAGAACTGGGGTAAATGTAGGACATAGGAGCTGCTGTACTCCTCCCTCTTTACTAAAATCAAAAGAAAAAAAAATCTTCACTGTCTACACAGCAAATCATCCTTGATACAAATATGAATGTATACTTCTGTGTCTCTCATATCATCACAGAATACATTCTTATGCTAAACAAAATGTTATAGTGAACAACAATAAATTACATAATGTTAAGGAGAATGGCTAAATGAAAGAATTGTTTTCTTTGTTTTAAAATATCTTCTCTGTTTAAAAAATGACAGTGTAAGATATGAGAACTATAGAAGGTCTTGAAGTTCTGATTATATTCTTGGAAAATTTTAGAAATCTTCAGTGGGCTATTAAAAAAATTGAGAAAACACTGAGACATAATTGCCTATATAGAAACCAATCCTAGATCTTTCCTCGTATCTTTAACTTTAGTCAGTGTAATTCAGAGATGTCATGGTTTCTCTCACTTTCAGAATGGAATAGCTTTTGTGACCTCAGTTTAGTGGGAAAGCTAAAACTTTCAAAAACATGGATTATTTTACCATTTGAAGTTTAATTTGCATTCCTTTTCATTACATTAAGATAGTTCTGTGGCAGAATTTTTGCTTTGGTAGTAGGTTTATGGCTATCCACCTTTCAAAGTTCAATATTTTCCCATGTTCTTCATTATTTGCCTCTTTAGTGGCATCCAAGCTGTATCATATTTTTTTTTATTTTCCTAATGGAAATCAAGTTACAAATAAATAATCATTTTGTTTTTGTACATATATATATATACACAATATATGTATATATGTGCATATACACATTATATATATATATCATGTGTGTGCATTTGAAATTATTCGAAATAAAATTGTAACATTTTTAATCTTTGTACAAAAATTCCCTATTTTGTACCAACATATTATAGGATATTATATAATCTGATGAACATTCCCTAAGCACCTGTTGTATACAGAGTTGCACCAAGTAAAAATAGAAAATTTAGTTAAAACAGTCTCCCACACCAGATCACATACTATCTAATAAGGGAAAGAAACACAGACAGATGATTTTTGTATGTTTTATTTAGTGTATGTCTAAGACAGGAGCACTGAGAATGCATTTTAAGGCAATATGACATACATTCTGTCAAATGGATAAAAGAAAATAATACACATGAATTCATATTTACAGTTTCCATTGTGATAATATTGTATAGTTGACAATACTGAGTTAGGTTTGAAGTCTTTCATTTGATTTTAAAAAAGCATTGCAAATAAATGGTACATAATAAACGTTTTTTTAATAAAATAATTTATCTAGTACATAAGTGCTAGGCAATCAATTACTCTGCAATTCAAGAAGCATTTATTAATTATCTTCAGACATCAGGCACCATGCTAGAGTCTGAGATTACAAAAACAAACATAAAATTTCTGTTTGGGAGAAGTTGATATTACGTCACATAAGACAACATCTATGTCTATATCCACAAGGGATAAATAAAATTAAAAAGATAATATAGGAGGGGAGGAGAGGGAATACTTTTTTGTATAGCACAACCAGTGTGCCAAGCCATGTGCTAAGAATTTTATAGGTAAGAGGTAACTAGCATTGCAGTGTGCATAAGGAAAGGTTTTCTAAAGAAGGTGGTGCATAAGCTGAGTCTTATTGAGGAAAATAAGCTATGAAATAGCTGTAAGGAAAAATTTATCAAAGTCATAGATGTAAAATAAACCCAAATAAATCCCTAGTATTTCTATATACTACCAGCAAAGCCCAGTATCAAGAAATTGAAAAAATTTCCTTTAAAATAGCTAGGTAATATAAAATATTTGGAAGTCTACCTGCCAAGATAAACCTGGGAACTATATGAACAAAATTAATAAACATTTTCACACAAATAAATTCAGATCTAATCAAATGGAAAATAACAATTGATCATGAGTAGGTGGAGCTAATATAATAAAAGTGACAATTCCAACCAAGTTTACTTATTCAGTGCCATATCAATCTAAGTACCAAAAAAAAAATATTATAGAGCTAGGAAAAAATAGCAAAATTCATCTAGAAGAACAAAAGTTTCAAAATATCTAGAGAATTAATGGGGGAAAATGCAAAGGAAGGTGACCTAGTTATATCAGATATAAAATTATATTATAAAGGAATAATGATCAAAATCATTTCATATTAGCTAAGAAATAGAGAGGTGGATTAATGTAGTAAATTAGGTACATAACTGAGAAGTGTAAATGACTGTACCAATCTCCTCTTTGACAAATCCAAAGACTCAACTTTCTGGGATAAAGACTCACGATTTGACAAAAAATGCTGAGATAATGGAAAATAGTGTGGAAGAAACTTGGTATATATCAATATGCCACACCCTATACTAAGATAAGGCCAAAATGGATACATAATTTAAACGCATTGCTTGCATGCCTTCCTTTTTTGGCCAAATAGAACACGTAATTCCTCTTCCAAATGACAACCCAATAATTAACAACAAGTATGATGAATTGCCTATGTCTTCTCCAGCTTTGCAAACTCATTTTCTTCATCTTATTGTGATAGGAAATGAATTTGTCACTATCCTCATACCTCTCTTAAAAAAATCCTTAAAGGTAAACAATTTTCCTCCTTGATATGTAGCATCCAGACACTTAGTTTTTAGAAGAAGTTTTGTGTGCCAGATGGAACTCTGGGAAACCTCTAAGCAGCATTCCACCTTCCTCCAGGCTTTGAAAATCCACATGTTCCCTCTCTGTTAAAGATGTATGTATGTTAAAGGTCAGACATTTTGGAAGCATGTCTGTTGACTTTTGATCTCTCTGTATTTTCTCTGAAGTTCACAATGCTTTTTCCCCTGAACTATTTGAATGATACATGTGTTTGATTAAAGTGATTGTTAACCACTCAAAAGTTACCTTTCCTTTTAGAATAGCAGATCAAAGAACCTTTGGCAGCAGGTCGTCCTGTGTATGTTGTGGTGCTTACTGATACAGCTGATAAAATTATCTTGGAACAAAAACATATTTGAACTTTTTTAAAATGTAAAGTTTTGAGGGCACTTGTCCGGGTAGAAAAACGAACTGTATTTTGTTTTTTGGTTTAATAATCGATTAAAAGTATTAAGATGTGAGTTCATCTTCTGCAAACTTGGGATCATTGCACTATCACTACTTATTATGTTACCATGTGGTGTTTTCTGATTTGTAGATAACAGACGTGCAATTCAATAAATATTATGCATAAGTTCTTGTTTAATTAAAACAAATATGTAGAATCCAAAGTGAACATAATATTTGCATATGTGGTCTTTATTGGTGGATAAGTTATAACAGGATTAACACCATCTTACTCCTCAGTGTCACGCCTCTTTTAATGCAACACCACTTTCTGTGGTTCAACCATTTCAGTTGTGACCAATTTTTTGAGACTCCATTTATTTTTTTTTTCTTGGCAAAAATACTAGAATTCTTTGTTATTTTATTTTCCAACTCATTTTACATATAAGGAAAATGAGGCAAACAGTTTAAGTGACTTCCACAAGGCACACACCTAATAGGTGTCTGAGACCAGATTTAATCTCAGGAAGATGAGTTCAGGCCCAGCATTCTATCAGTTGTGCTACCTAACTGCTTTAGCATGATAAATAAATGCTTGTGGATTAATTGAACCTAAGATCACATTAGATTTCTTAGATAGATAGATAGATAGATAGATAGATAGATAGATAGATAGATGATAGATAGATAGATAGATAGATAGTTAGATAGACAGATAGATAGATAGAGGAAGATAGATAGACAGATAGAAAGATAGATATGGATATATATAGTATTCATAAATTTTTTTAAAGACAAATCCATTTCTAGCCATGACACTTGTCTTATACTTCAGATCTTTGTATAATAAATTCAGAACTTGGAAGAAACTTAGAGACCAACCATCTAGTCCAACTCTCTCACTTTACCTATGAGGGAATTGACTCTCAGAGTAATAAATTACTTCTTCAGGGTAGCACAAGTAGCATGTATTTGAATCATGATTTGACAATAGGTCACTGTGCCTGGAAGTTAAATTCTGTATCCACTGTACTATGTTACTTCCACACATGCAATGCTTAATTTTTGAATTAAAGTATAAGACTTTAAATATTTCTTTTTAAGTCTCATTTCATTTAATTCAATATGTTTTAACTTACTAAGATCTTTGTGAATCCTGATTGTCTTTTGCTATGTTACCTATCCATTCTGGTTTTATGATATCCGAAAATCTGATAAGCATGTCATCTATGCCAATACTCTCATTAATAAAAAAAATATATTACATATCATTACACCAAACCCCAATTCCTGAGGTGGTATACTGAAGAATTTCTTCCAACTAGACTTAAAATATTACTGACTTGCTTTAGATTACAGCTGTTCAAGGATCTCTGAAGCTATTTAACTGAAGCATCATCTCTATATCTTTTTAACAAGTATAATGTTAGGGTTGGACATGAGATACAAATTTAGATCTTCCTGCCTCAAAATAGTACATTCAATAATATCATTCAATTTATTCATTGAATATATATTGAGCTCCTAGTATATACAAGGGAGCATAGCAGGCATTGTAAACGTTAAAAAGACTATGACACAATTACTGCTCTAGGAAGCTTGATAGTTTAGTAGTAGATAAAAATTATACACTAAATACACACACATCAAATCTAGGATATAATGAAAAAGTCAGAGTAAATTAAGGAGAAAATATTATTTTTTATGGAGGAGATGGCATTTAAGCTGGACTTTTAAAAATGTGTGAGAAAGAAACAGAGAACTTGAGGTTGGAAAGAAACATGCAAGTAGCAATGGGAGGAGGGGAACATAAGCAAAGTCATGAATGTATGTAATTGTAAATTGCCATCAGGATGTCATAGATAATCAAATTGTGCTGGATATCTAAAAATAAGATAACCACTTCTTTAGAAATGTATCCAGTATGGATGGACCCAGCAGAAGATACTACACTATGAGAGCCTCCATGAAGTCATATAGTGGAAAATACATTTGGAAAGATATCTTTGAGTTAATTTGAGAACAGTTTCAAATTTTTGCCAAATATAATGGCTTTACTGGTAGTGTATTTGGAATAAGTAAGGAGAGAGAGAGAGAGAGAGAGAGAGAGAGAGAGAGAGAGAGAGAGAGAGAGAGAGAGAGAGAGAGAGAGAGCACAAGATCTATACTTCAGGGATATTCATCTGACAGCAGGAAAGAAAGGGGATATCCAAAATTCACAAATAGTGAATAGCAGTAAAAACTATTTGTCAAAGGAAATGGCAAAAGTAAGTGAGTGATTGCATCAAGATTATAAGATACCATAAAATGCTCAGTATTGAGCAAAATCCTTAGATGTAAGCTGTGTTCCCTTTCTTTGCCGAAGAAGACCATGTCATCAGAGAAATGATGACATGACTTGCACTTGACTTTGTTTTGAGTGAGGGAGGGCTGTGCAAGATCACCAGACTCACTTCTCCTCCAGAGCCCTCTGAATTCAGTGACCAGATATTCATCAGGATGGCTGGAGATGACCCAGGTTGCACTGGGAGACCTTGGCCCCTTTAGGGGTCTCTTCAGGTACACACTTAGGGTGAGGTAATACCCATTCATTGAATAGGACTGTTTAAGAAGTAGCCAGGAGACGGCCCCTTTAATAAGGAAAAAAAAAAAGCAATACATCAGGCTGGGAGGGAAACAGCAACAGTTAATATTGGTAATCACTCTTAAGCCATGAGGGTCCAGAAGCATGCCTGAGCTTCAGAGTGCAGTAGGTTTGAGGTTTTGGGAAGGGAAGGGAAAGGAAGGGAAAGGAAGGGAAGGGAAAGAGATATTCATAAAACAAGAGAGAGACTTCGTTCTAGCTCAGGAACTCCCCCAATGGCTTTACAGATAAAAGTTGGAAATCAGGGGCACACTGAGGACCTGATTTCCCACTATATACCTGCATGAAAATATTTATGCTTTGCTCCCAGGGAGTCAGTCACAAAGATAATCTGAATTAATGTGTGTCTATCATAAAGTAGAAATGAAGAGTTTCTCCTATCCACATTTTTCTCTCAGATATGCAACATTTAGATAACATCTCAACTAAATTAGGAAAGCCCAATGCAAAATTCTCCAGGATTAGCTGGAAACCTCAGTTACATCATATTTGGATTGAAACCTTAAAATACTCAAAGGAATAGTTCATTCATTAACTCTTCATTCCAATCATGACATATTTTCTAATAAAAAAGTTTGAGTACTTTCAAGTGAAAAGAGAAATAATTAGTTTTGCTTAATCATTTGAAATTGTTTCCTTGCCTCAACTATCTGAAACAGACTCTTAAGAGGGACAAAATTAAATGAGTTTTTCATTCAACTACAAATTGTGGAGTACACAAAATAAAGATTATGCATTCTTAGACTTGGAGGATTTGTCACTCAAAACAACACTGTATCTATAATTACACATTCAGGGGAAAAACAGAATCATTTCCCCTGCTAGTGATGGAGCAGCAGAAACCATCTGCACTGGTGTAATGATGCTTACTCTAGGGTAGTCAGCAAGGACATTAATGGTGGAAATAATGAGCATGTTTTCCCAGGGAACATAAAAATTTCATAGAACTACATGCAGTATGCTTTTAGGCTCATAAAAGGATGCCAGGGTGGATTGATTTTTGTCTGTCATCATTTTGTTCTTTCCCAGGAGATACTATAAACCACTCAAATATTCACATTCAAGGTAATGCTCTCCAAACATCTCCAAATATCCACTCTATCTATGTACTATACACAATTTATGTTCTCCAAAACCTTTCTCATTTGTACTTAGACTAGCACCAGTAGGCCCTGAAACTTAGTTATTAGGAAGTTGATACTTCGACAGCATGAGGACATTCTCAATAGATGTCTACACCTTGAAATTGTACAACTTCAGAAATGACTCAGTGTGGAACAGAATACAACTGTGATTCATCACAGAGGACTGAGATTATATCCTACCCTCTACCAAAATCATACCCTTAAGCATTATTCTCTGAATAGATTAAAAAAAAAATCTTCCTACTCCATAGTTGCTCAGTGTGTGTTGCAAGGGAGAAAAGAGGACATAATCCTTGTTCTGAGATTCGTAAGACCTGCTTTGAGTAACGGTGGAACACTATGAGAAAGTATCAGAGCACTGGTTTCCATGAATTCCAGTAGAATGCATGTTATTTTGTTTTGTTTTGTTTTGTTTCGTTTTGTGTGTGACAAAAACAGCATCACATTTACTTTAGTAGGCAACTGTTCAGGATTTCTTTCTCACAGCTGTGCAAATGTGGGGTTCAGGAAGAATCACAAAGCAATAATTTATACTAGTTATATTTATCCAATCAATAAATTGAAAAGTATGTGTCATGGATGAGGGCAGCAGCTGAGCTCCATCAAGGTCAGAACCCCTGGAAAAAGAAGGGGAGCTGTCTCATATATACCTGTGCATTCATATAAGGCCAGTGCACAGACTTAACAAAGGATGAGAAGGAAGAAGAGAGATTAGGGATTAAATGATAAAACGAAAATGTTCAATATACATAAAGAAGTTTCTAATGCTGCTCATATGGGATAAAATGGGGGTTGGGAAAAGGAAAGGTATTTTTGTCTTGGAGAGAGATTTGCTTCTCCTGACAAGTCAGCAGGAAGAAAGCTACAAGGAGTGACATTAAAGGTCCAAGAAATCTAAAAGTTTTTGAAGTTTGCAAAGAAAAATAGACTTTCTTTTCAGAAAGAAAAATGGACAAGAAGGTCTTTCTTGTTTCTAACCCAGGCGATACCTTTGTGCATTGAATTAACCTACAATTGACATATAATATAAATGGAGTAAATAAAGTGGAAAAGCAGGTACAGCTAAATTTAGGAAGACATAAAGAATTGCTTTTCCATTAGCAGCTCTAAGATCTAAGGTTTGGCAGGTTGGTTGGTTGTTGTCCTTCATCTTAGAAGAGGACCAAAATGACATAACTATTGTAACATGAAATTTCAGCGTGTCTGACTGTGGCTGATCAGACCAATATGAGCTCGGAATGCTCTACCACAGATTGGGCACAGATAGCCCGCATTTTTAAATTTGAGCATCTTGTTTTTTCTTTGTGCTGTCTCAATTCCGCTTTGCTCAAACAGCATGGCACCTTTTCTTATGTGGGCATGCCTTGCTGAGCGGTCCTGTGCCAGTGTCTCCCATATTGTACAGTCAAATCCAAAGTTCTTGAGAAAGACTTTGAGAGTGTCCTGGTATCATTCCTTCTGACCACCATGTGCTTGCCTTCCCATGTGAGTTCTCCATAAATAGTCTTTTTGGCAAGCATATATTTTGCATTTGAACAATGTGACCAGCCCATCTGAACTGGGCTCTCTGAAGCATTATTTGAGTAGTTGGCAGTGTGGTACCTTATCCTGCCAGGTGATCCTCAGAATATTCCTAAGACAGTTCAAATGGAAGTGATTCAGTTTCCTCTCATGGTGCTGGTAGACTGCATCCATATGTGGAACCATCAACACATTGAGAACAACAACAAATGGAGAAGTTTTGAATACTATGGATAAGTTCACTTACCTTGGTAGTATACTTTCCAGGGACATACACATTGACAGTGAGGTTGAAGCACACATTGCCAGAGCTAGCTCACTGTTTGGGAGGCTGCAAAGAAAGATTAGGGAGAGAAGAGATATTAGACTGACTATCAAAAGCCTACAGAGCCATTGTGCTGATCTCATTGTTTTATGGGCAGGCACCTAGTAGATAAAGGAAGGCCAGTTACACTTCTCATTGTATTCTCCTCAACACACAATGACCATGATTTTTCATTGTTCTCTAAGAGCTCCATTGTCTTATGTAATATACTATTGCATTATTCTTTTTGATTTCTTATTGTTACATTACAGTGTTTTACTGTGTTTGTTTTTGCTTCTTGAATTTCTTCTGTTTTAAGTTTGATTTTTTTTTCTCCAGCTACATGCACTTCTTTTGTCACTTAAATAGTTCAGTTTCAACTCATAGTACATTGAGATTTTAAGCATTTTGTTTTGTTTTGTTTTCTGGTTATAACTATGGGTTCTCTTAAGATCTATACACTAAAGCACTATATTTTTATGTTATATATTACTCTATAATATTCAGTTTATTATTATTATTGTCATATTATTTTAGGAGACGTAAAATACTTAAGCTCTCTCCCACTGATCTAAAAGGACAGTTGATTTGGTTTCTATAAAATATAGACTATATATATATGCATATATATAGTTAAATATTTACATTATTTTATCATTAATTTTTACTTTCCTTTTAAATTTATTTTTCTCAATAACAAAAAAATTTTTAACATTTTGATTTCAAAATTATTTCCACTACTCATTCTCCTATATTTTCCTTTAGAAGCAAAGCAGTATGCTACAGATTGTATATGCATAATAATGCAAAACAAATTTTCATGTAAGACAAAACAAAAAAGGAATTTTTTTTAAAGTATGCTTTGATCTGCATTCAGACTCTATCAGTTTTTTTTCCTCTGAAGGTGAATAACAGATTTCATTGTGTAAGCACCTCAAGATACACAGGGGGATCTGCTATCACAGGTTCTTAGATCTGCATTCATAAAAGGAAAGGTAATTTTTGAGGAGTTAACAATCACTTTAATTAAGCACATGTATCAGTCCTTTAGTCAAGCACATGCATCATTCATCTGTTCAAGGGAGTCAATGCACCAAACCCCAAAGTAATCAACAGATATGGTTTCCTCTGCCTTACCATAATTCAATACACATCTAAACCTGTCTCACCAGTTGTCAGAGAGGGAAGCATGACATCTGGTTTCTCAAAGCTTGGAGGCTATTTAGAGGATTCCCAGAGTCCTCATCTGGCATTCAAACCTTCTTTCCAAAAGTAAACCCTAAAGTAAAACCTCACCTTCAGTGTATTTGTACCTTTTTTAAAGCCAGAGGGCATCCCAATCCTTGAGAACCAGTCCCTCATTAACAGAAGGTCTGGGTGTTCCTACAAATCCTTCCTAATGAAACTCCCTTTAATGGACAGGCCCATTAATGGATAGGAAAGATCCTAAAATTACTTTAACAATACAAGTACGTATATTGTTTCTAGTTAAAAAAATAAACAAAAAACAAAAAAACTCTTGTTTCTGTACTTTATTCCTAGTAAAGTCTCTTGACTGATAAAGGCAAGATTCAATCAAGCACTTAATTATACTAAAAGAAAAACAGTAAAGATTCCATTTTGATTGCCATCACATATTGTAAGTCATTTGAAATTGTCTTATATCATTGTGTTACTGAGAATAACTCTCATTCAAAATTGGTCATTGTAAAATATTGTTTTTAATGTGTACAATGTTCTGGTTCTGCTCCCTTTACTTTGAATCAGTTTGTATATCTTTCCATGTTGTTTTCTAAAAGGATCCAGGTCACCATTTCTTATACAACAATAAAATTTCTTTTCAACCATATGCTACAATTTGTTTGGCCATTTCCCCAATTAATGGGATCCTCCCAGTTGTAATACTTTTTCACCACATAAAAAAGATCTCCTACAAATATTTTTGTACACACTGGTAATTTTAACTTTTTTTTTTCTTTTTTATTTCTTTAGAGTACAGGCCTAGTAGTGGTATGCTAACTGAAAAAGGTATGCACAACTTTATAGCTCTTTGGGCATAGATCTAAATTGTTCTCCAGAATGTATAGATCACTTCATAACTGCACCAACAGTGCATTTGTACCAATTCTTCCACATGCCTTTCAACATTCATCATTTTCTTTTCCTGTTATATTTGCCCATCTGATAACCATGAAGTTGTACTTCAAGAGTTTTTAAATTTATATTTCTCTAATCAATACTGATTTAGAGCATCCTATATGACTACAGATTGCCTAGAAGTCTTCTAAAAATGACCTATTTCATCATTTACCAATTGAGGAATGACACATATTATTCTAAATTTGACAATGCTCTTTATATTTTTGAGAAATATGTACTTTATCTGATAAATTTCTCATATTTTTCCCAGTGCCATCCTTTCCTTCTTATCTTGGCTGTTCGCACAATTAAAAAAATAACGTAACCAAATTCATCCGTTTTATATCTAGCAATGTTTTCTGTCTCTTGTTTGTTCACAACATTTTCCCATATCCATATGTCTGACATTAATTTTCCATGACCTCCTAATTTGCCTCTGATACCAAGCTTTATTTCTGAATAATGAATCCATTTTGACCTCATCTTGGTATATGGTAGATGCTGCCCTATGTCTAGTTTCAAGTTTCTAATTAACACATAAGGATTTTACATTATGATTGCTCTGTCTTCCTCCTATGATTTTAAGTCAATTTATGGTTCATAATTCTCTCTTTTCTTAGAGGGGGTGGGTTTGGAGAGTTAAAATGATTTGGGGACAGTGATCTTTCTGCTGTCATGTGACCCAAGAGTGACAGATATTGACTTCTGGCAGGGTAAAGTAAAAAGAGATAGCAGATTGAAAGACTTAATGTATGTGTTGGCATGGGAGGAGATCTCTAGAGACATATCATTTGAAAATTTGTGCTCAAATTTTATTCACTAATAGAATGAAGACAATGATGATATATTTGTCAAATTTGTGAATGAAAAATATATGAGAATGGTAATTATTATGCTGTATAAAAAAGAATAAAAATTTTGAAAGATCTTTACAGATTGAAACAATGTGTTTATAATCCTATGGTCCAATTTAATCAAATCTCTGCACTTAGTCCCCAGAAATTTATTCCATGTTTCAGGAATGTGAGATACCTAGCTCAATAGCAAATTACTCAAGTATTATGCTGGGCATTACATTTTCTTTCTCTGAGTCTCAACTTTATCATCTATCAAATTCTGGGAGGGGAGTCCTGGAATATAAGATTAAAGTGACTTTTTCCATCTTTAACCCCCTGTAAATCTATTAGGGAAGATCATTCAGTAAAAGCTCAAAAAAAAAAAAGGCAGCATGCTTGCAAAAACAAAGCAAAACAAGGCCAATAACAATATGGCTTTCAGGAAGAGAAAAACAATCTCTGGAAATATGCCCATATAGTAATTCCATTTCTAGTAGCAGCTGACAGATGCATGTATTCAAATGAACATCCTCCCACTCTCTTCCAACCTATCTTCTTTAGTAAAATGAAGCCTTTTGAGGGTGGAACTATTTTTTTTTCTTGTATCATCTTGTGATTTTTGTTAGCTCAGAGCACTCTCCATTGAAAAAGTTCCCTTTATCAATGAAGATCATCAACTTCTATGAAATCATTAATCTTAGAATATAGCTGTATTTGGGGCTCATAAATGTTAAGTGATTTGCAGTGACCCAATAAAATAAGTTTCAAAGGCAGATATCAAAAGAAGAAAAGACAATGGCATATGGGAGAAGAGCACTTGATTTAGAGTCCAAGACCTGACATCAAACATCAATTTTGAACAAAGATATCTTAATTTATCCTACAGCTTCACCTTCTGCATATAAAAAAGAAAGATCTGAAAAACTTCTACATTTAATATTATTAAAATTATACATACACACATACATATATGCATATGTATGTGTGGATTAATGTGGGAATTAAAATTGACTGATCTACAATAAAAGAGACTGAAACAGAGTTCTGATTCAATGGAACTTTCTTAAACGACCATAGTATCTTGTAATGAAGTTGACTTCATCTTGTCATCATGATATGCCCACTACTTAAAGTACTTTTTTCTATATGGTTTTATACCCAAATACACAAAGAGGCATGGCAAAATACACAATCTTGTTGATTGGTGGACCTTACTCTTAAGGGCCCAAAATAACATATTATCAGGGGTATCATATGTTGGATAAAACATGGACCATTTCCACTGACTAAGTGGTCATAAGATGGCCACCTTCTCATGCCAGACAAGAGAGCATGGTTCAGAGATAAAAAAATAAATTGGGAGACTTTCCAAAGTATCAAGGCATTCCATCCATGGTGGATTTGGACATGGGATTTGAGCAAAACAGGACGGAGATACCTTTGTCAAGATTCTTGTGGTTGTATTAGTAAGCCTCATAACTTGATAAACTAATAGGGAACATTATACATTAAAGTTTGAGGCCAACTATAAATACCTATTTATTCCAATATGATTTAAGTAACATATCAAACTTGTTAAAACTGATTGGAATACAATATGGGTGGAAATGAATTATGTCTCACACTATGATACTCTACATAATGAGGAAACAATTTGTCTCAAAGGGAGAGATGGTGATTACTTGTGAGTTGTCCGTCACACAAAACTTAAACATAGGCTGGATGATTATTTTTTCCAGAATATATTATAAGGTGTTACCTCTTTTGATTAAGATGTTAAACTATAGAACATTCCTTCATACTGTATAATTTCTTTATTCTATGGTATTATTTTTTAATCAGCAGGACATCTCAGCTTACTTTTTTCTATGAAGACTTAGTAAGATGTATTACATTCTAGATCACGTGATGAACTCAGTTGGTACTTAGAATAATTCATAAAATGTGCAGCATAAATGTATTTAGTCATTCATTCATTTAGGCTTGCTATAAATTTTACATTATTGGAATGCCAGGTAATAGTGAACATCTATTGAGATGAAAATAAAACACTCATCATGCGAGTGGCATTTTCAATATATACTTACATACATATGTATGTACGTATATGTGTATATATATATATGTTGAAACTCTCTCTGTATATCTATATATACATATAAAAATGAAGTCTTTATCAGTGAAATGCACTGTAATTTTTTGCAGTAATTATTACTAGCTCTTTATTTTTATCCATCCTATTTCCCCCTTGATATCCTGTCCTGTTTATTACTCTCCTTTTAGCCTTTCCATTTTCAAAACTGCTTTGCTTCTTTTACCTCCCTCAAACTGCCTTGCATTCTATAAGATTACTCCTCTTATCTTATACACTTTCCTTTCTATTTTCCTGTGTGGATGATAGATTTCTGTACATAATTGAGTATGTATCTTATTCCCTATTTGAGCCACTTCTATTGAGAGTAAACTTCATGCACTCCCTTTCCCACGTGCTCCATTTTGCCCACCACTGTAAAACTTCTTTCAGGCCTCTATTATATCAGATAATCCATATCATTCTACCTCTCCTTTTCCCCTTCTCCAAGTTCATTCTTTCTTGTACCTTAATTTGATTTTTTTAATCATACTATCACATTTAACTGATAGGTCTGCTTTCTTTCTATGCATACTCCTATGTATATTCAGGTCATGATATCTGCTCCTGGTTTACTGGGTGCAGGTCTGTGCTGTCTTGGCTTCCACTGTACTGTGCTCCTCTCTTACCTTGGTGTAACAGACCTTTCTTGTTGACTTTCCAAGTTGTCTTGGCTGGAAAATTGTTTCACTCCATCTTTTTTTCTGATTTCTGGCATCTAGAATTTGTTTAGAGTCATTTTGAAGGTAATTGGAAAGGTTTAGTGGAAAGTTCAGGTGAGTCCCTGTCTTCACTCTGACATCTTGAATTCATTTCTCTAATTTCATTATTTTTTTAAACTTTTAAATGTTCACATTCTGATTTCTTTCCAACACTGGACACATGAAAATTTGTTTCAGTAGACTAGATGAGTATTTAAATTCAGTAAAAACAGAGTTAAGCTCAAGAAACCCAATACAATAAGAATATACTTGGGAAGTAGACTTGTAAACTTTATTGATTACTTAAGAAATTTAAAAAAGGAAAAAAAATATTTCATTCCTTTTGGAAGATACTAAAGCACATTATTTTTTTTCCTTTCCCTTGCTGGAATTCTCAACAAAATATGTGATTAAGTGTGCATTTCGTGCATTGACAATAGATATTAATAAATACCTTTTGCTATACTTTTTTCCCATCAAATCAGGAATAAAATAGAGCAAATTCCATTGCTGAGGTGCATGGATATGAAATCAGCAACATTTTTCTCATATTTACTTGTTCCATCCTTTGATCAATGTGCTGTAAGTGCTTTTCTTTACTTACCATAGGCACTAGACATTTTAAGAATGATTGAAAATGCTGAATATCATGGTGTGAATAGCTTTTACTCTAAGGTATGACAGAAGAAATTGATTTTCACTTGTCTTCAGCAATCTAAAAATTGTATCATACTTTTTAAAGCCAAAAGAAGCATCAGTATCTTGGAAATCCTGAAACAAAGTGCATTAGAACTACCAGCATGCATGCTTTAGGTGATTCATTTGAAGCTTACAAATGGGTCGCTTTCTTAGAATAACAAATTTACCCTGGAATCAAAAATTGTGCTTATAGAATAGGTCTTCAGCATGATAAAGATTTTCCCCCTTCTTCATTCCAGCTTCTTTATAGTTTTTTAACATCAAAAATAAATTGTTCTTTAAATATAATTTGCTTACTCAGATACATCCATTCCTATATTTTTAGTGGAAACATTGACACATGCAGTATGCAGATTTTTAGGCAAAAGAGTTCCACATGGATATCTTGCTGTGGAGGTTGACTTCTGTTTTGACAAGTTCTCTGGCCCTAATTTCCTAGGTTGAAAATTCTCACTTATATCCCGAAGTTTTCAGAATTGGCAAATGGATATATGGAACAGATCAAGAGAAATTTATAGTTTTCACTCTTCTATTTTTTTTTTTTACATATACCCTTTATTTTTTTGTGGCTTAATCTTTGTTTATTCCAAAGCTAAATTTTTCTAGTTTGCTTATTTCTTCTCAGAGAACATATTGAGAATTTCATGATGCCCATGGACTTATTCTAATATTGGTGAATCAGATTGACTCATAATTTTATATTACTTATATTTTTCCATGTTATGTCAAGCATTTTGAACAAGTTTCTATGCTCACTTGTTTTGCATAAGGTATAAAATGTAGAAAAGATTGACTAGTTGAAGTAGCAAGACACTCAGAAGTAGATATGGGAGAAGCAGCATGTGCTGGGCAAGTCAAAACACCACCATGTCTCTTCACATCCTGATGAAGATTGCTTAGAACTGAGCCTAAGAACCTTCAAAAAAGCAGTGTCCTGTGAATGAATAAACTTGCAAATGCCAATACCGTGAACAGCAAAATAGCAACATTTTAATTCCAAGTGGTGCAAATAAAATTGATGTTCATCAATTTAGAAATGGCCTCATAAGTCATGATATGTTAATGCAATTACATACTATTATAATGTAAGAAATACTGAATACAACAAATACTGAGAACCAAGAGGAGACAAAGGAACAAAGGGAAATTGAAGACAACAGAAAATATACGATTTTCTAATAATCAGAATTACTATAAAAGTAATAAATAATAAAAATGAAAAAGTTTTGAAAGTATAATTACCCAATGTTATCAAAAAATAGAATTTCAAGAAGATATTTCAACCCATTTCTTTTTAGAAGTTGCAGATTATAGATGGGTGACATTACATATAGTTTTACAATTGTTCTGTATGTTGTTCAGTTTGAAGCTATTTATTCCTCATATTTTAGAATAAGAATGTCTCTCTGAGAAAACTGGAGTGATAAAGATAGAAAATGAAGTTTTTTTAAAAGATATAAAATATTTTAAAGCATAACTTTGATATAAATGTGTTATTCCAACTACTCTTTGCTTCTTATGACTTTTTTAACCAGGGAAGTGGATGAATGAAGTATGTCAGACATCAAAGAAGACATAATCTTTTAATTGAGTGTTTTTAATCTATTTTTCTATTAATAAATGGAAATCAAATTTATAAAATAATGTATATATCATAGAAGGTTTGAACACTATATACATATTTCATAATGTACTGAGTTTTACTTCTAGCATTTTTTCATGGATTGTTAATAAGTAGGCTGATTAATTCTTGTTCTGTCCTACTATTTTTCTAAAATTATCTTAGTTAAATATTTCTATTGATTCATCTGTGTTTTACATCAATATATTTATTCATAAATAAAGCTGACTCAAACATCTTGTGAATTCACATTCCTTTCACTTATTTTTTTACTTCAGTTATAGCTGACATTTTAGAACTTTATGAAGTAATTGGAAAAGAATAAAATGTTTAAACCTTGTTTGAATGATAAGATGCTAATTTTTCCCCATTATATATACTCTGATGTTTGGGTTCAATAAAAGTTTCCACTTTTTAAAAGAAAACCTTTTAAATTATTTCTGTACTTTTATTTTCAACATCATATATATAAATATATATACACACATATATATGCATATGACTATGTCATATTTAGGAAATGTTCTTTGTTTATGCATATTTCATAATCATTTATATTTATTAGTATAATTTTCATGAATTTTGGTTACTTTAAAATTTAATTACTATCAAACTATTTATTCATATGAAACCATCATTTCAGTATTGGCATTAAAATGTTACATTTTATTCATCAGAATATTTTTCAGCATTTTTCAATATTTTTAACTTTATGTTCATTAGCAATATAGAACTGTATTTTTTTTTTCTACCTTATTCTTTCAAGTATAAAAAATCAAGGTAATTTCCTTTTTCAAGTGGAATGGAGAAAAGGACCATGGTTATTTTATATAAACTAATAATTATTTATTTCCTATTTGTTATCCTTTGTTAATGATTCCATTTGTCTAATAAAATGTTAATACTGATTGCTATTCACTTGCTTAAGAACTTTTAGGGATAATGGATTAGAGATTTCATATTTTTGCTGATAATTTGTATAATTTATATTATGTTTATAATTAGTTATATATAATCATTATATATAACCAAATGGAGCAGCTAGGTGGTGCAGTGGATAGAGCACCAGTGTAGGAGTCAGGAGAACCTGAGTTCAAATCTCACCTCAGGCACTTGACACTCACTAGCTGTGTGACCTTGGGCAAGTCATTTAACCCCAACTGCCGCATCCTGGGTCATCTCCAGTCATTCTGAGGAATATTTGGTCACTGGATTCAGATGGCTCTGGAGGAGAAGTGAGACTGGTGACCTGCACAGCCCTCTCTCACTCAGAAAACAAAGTCAACTGCAAGTCATGTCATCATAAACTATACAGGAAATGGAACATAGAAACCCACTTTGCCCTATGGGAAAATAGAGGGAAAGGGTGATGGAAGAAGTGTAATAGAAAGAAGGACAGACAGGAGAAAGGGGTGGATGGGATGCATGCTGTCCTGAGATAGGGGTGGGGAGAGATGCATAGAAATTTTTTAATTCAAATTCTTGTGGAAGCGAATGTTGAGAACTGAAAAATAAACAAACAATGTATTTTAAAATATTTTGTATTGTTCAGCTTTTTCTGTAAATCTTTATTTCATTCATATATAACTTCTCTCAATGATTTTAACAATGGAAATAAATTTCCATGTCAAATATCTATAAGTTTTCTGAACAGCGATGAATTACTGAAACATGTATTTTTTAATTATAATTGCCATTTTATCATTTTTTTTTATTTCAGGCAATAAATTATAGAGTGTTATATTATCTTTTTGTAAAATCTGTGACTATTTTCCCCTATGAATTAGAGAAATGAAACCATTTACTTTTCCTGTTTTAATTCATTTTCCCCCATCATATATAAACATCATGTATTTCTCTAATTGGAATTCCATAAAAAGGCTTTTTCATGAATTTGAGCAGTCTACTCCCGGTATCTTATTTGTGTGGAAATGATTGCTCAGACTTCTACATACACTATTATGCATAGTTCCACTCCTAGGCTTAGGTACTCATATCCCATAGTAGACTTATCTGGTAACACCTGTAAATTCACATTGGATCAATGATTCATCCATTTTAAGCATCCATTGCATCATTTTCAAGTTAAACCCTGCCTCTTTTATCTGATTTGCATGTCCTTTTCAAGTTAAACAACTCCACAGCCCTTTCCTATCCCTACATATTGTACTCATAACCACTTCTCTTGTTTTATGTGTACATGCCCACAATGAAATAATACTTCTTCAACCTCATTCTTTTTATTATTTTTTGTATCATTCAACATTTAAATGCCAGTTTTGTTGTTTTTTTTTTCCATTTATTTTTATTCATTCATTGATCAGAAACTAGTTTTTGTACAGTAGTATTCATTCAATGATTCCATTGGAGGATTAAGCAAATTCCTGCCATTAGAAAATTATTGGCTGAATCGTACCTCACACACATCCTTTAATATTATTTTGATGCATAGTCTGTTGCATTTGTAAAATCTTTTTCCCAGCATGAATATTTTATTTCCCAAAATAATTTTGGTTTTATATTGTATTTTATTTAAGTTTCTCTACTTTTGCTATCAATTTGTCTCCAATTTCACAGATATTCTGTAACTAAACTATTAGGTATTTCCCATTAATCTTTTAATAACAACTCCACTCATTCAATTCTTTCATTTAAATCTAATTTGCGACATTAAAACTTTCCCCTTTTCCTCAAGAAACCTTTCCGTATTTCTTCAGCAAAATGAAGTTTGCTATTCTTCTCCTCATGACTGCTCTGGCTGCAGTTCTTATGGAAGTTGCTGGAGACAATATTGCTGCAGTAGTCCCAGAGACAATGGCTTCAGCAGTAACAACTGCTACAGAGAAAACTGACTCAGCAGAGACAACCGCTGCAGAGACATCAGCCTCACAGACCACTACAGCGCCTCCAACGACAACTTCAACTACCTAGCAGTAACCAACAACTATCACTAAACGTCCAGGACCATTGGGATCTCCCATAACGAAAATTCACAACACAAAGGAACATATACTTCATGGCTGAGATATTCCATCTCCCTACATAAAATTTCTAAGAAATACTGGAACATGCCCTTCATTACCTTCCCCTTCATTTGTAAAAGGCAAGAACGTATGAATCTGTAGGAATCATTCTTTAAAAAGAATTCTTTAAGGAAATCATTAAAAATATATTTACACAAATCTAATCTATTAAACCAGAGCATCAAAAAAATAAATAAATAAATCTAATTTGAAGTCTCTTTTCTTCTACATTTAACTTTGTTTCTTGATCTGATGACCTACTTTGTTTATTTTGCCTTATAGTAATATCTCTTCAAGATCGTTTCATTAATATGGGAGTTTTCATTTGCTTTTTTTAATCTTTCCTGTTTCTTATTTTATATTTTTCTTTTTCTAAATGACCATGCACTTCATTTGAGGCTATTTCTTAGACCTGAGTTTCCCCCATTATTTTCCCTTCTTTCATTTTCATTCATTCATTTATTTATTCATGTGTTCCATTCAGAGAGTCTTTTAAATGTCTATTATTTAAAAAAAAAAAAACTTTTAAGGAACTGATATCTTTCATGACTGTCATTCCACTAACACTCCAAATGCTGAAAATTTCCAAAAATCTTAATTTATAGACCATAGCACCATGTAATAGTTATTAGTCTCTCTTTCTTTCTAAAGCAATTAGCTTTAAGGAAAAAAAAAAACATATTTTCATATGGGCATATAACCCTCAATGTAAGATAATATTCAACTTCTATGTTTTAACATATTTTGACCTATGACACACATTAAAAGAATTTTTAAAAGATATACCCATACATACATATATGCATACACATATGTGCATTGTATGTATGTGTATATATTAATGTCTATTTTTCTGTAAATATGCTCTTCTTCATAATTTTTCTTCATAGATATAAATGCAAGCTGTCTTAGCAACAGATTTATGATATGTGGTGTTACAAAATATAATATTTTAACTTTATTTTCCTTTGTTACTTTTTTGTAATGTTTTCCCAGAATTATCTTGGGGTTTATGAAATAGATTTATTTCTGAAGGGCCAGGCCTTAAACCCAAATCACTGTGGATCTCAACGATTGAACAACAGCAGGTCCCAACTCAGGGCTTACTAGGTCACTGTTTGGGCCCTGATGGCTCAGAATGAGTGTAAATAGCAATTGTTTCTGTTTTAGCCAGATACCCTAAGGGTTTTCTGACCAAGACTGATTTTTTTTTCCAGGTAATAGAGTCCATTCTTTCTCTCATTTCTTATTTTGCATTAATCACTGAATAGGTATTACCTCAGTCAAACTGAGATCTGGGAAAGATCTTAACTTAAAAAGACCTAGGTCTCCCACTGCATCTGAGGTCACCGGTAGTCATCCTGATCTATATCTTGCCACTGGACCCACATGACTCTGTAGGAGAAAGTGATGCTAATGACTGCATATCCCTCATACACTTAAATCCAATTCACTTGAAAGTCATGATATCATCTTCCTGATGCCAGGTCCCTTTGAGAACAAAGGACAACCAACAGCAACAACCTGTTTGCTTACATTATTCACTTTATATTAAATTTGATGCTTAAAAATCCATTTTCTCTTTTCAGTTGATACAGGCATATAACTTTTCTCCGTTTCATATTTAGTATGTTATATTCACCCAAAGAATATTAGCAAAATTCAATTCAAAGTAATTCCAATGGGAGTCTAGATTACTTATCCTTGATTTTATATTCTGACTGTGCCCTTAGTAATTCATGACTTTCATCATGAAGTGGTTCATAAATTATCAGTTTTAAGAAATAGGAGACAAACATTGAGATCCATTAAAAAATATCTTCCACTTGGCATCACTCTACAAAGTATACTGAGCAATCAACTTTATCTTACAATCGCATTGTGTTGTCAATGAAGACAAATTGTGATATTCATATGCAAATAGAATGAACTAAAATTTTCTAGAAAAAAACTGGTGATACCCAATAATTTCATCAATTTTAAAAGATTACATGAAATAATGCAATGACACATACAACATTTTGCAAATAAATTAATTAAGATGAAATATGGAATGTTTGAGCATATGCTCCTAAAAATTTTATGGAGTCCATGAGGCCTGTGTCCAAATCTCACTGCTGAGAATTTTGTCTGCATAACCCTGAGCCATTCACCTTACAAACTCTAATCTATTTCCTCAATTGTAAATGATAGTGATGATGATGACGACAATGAATAGTAGTAGGAGTAGCAGGAGTAGTAACAGTATTAGTAGGAGGAGTAATTGCTTTATCACAAGGAATTTTATGAAAATAAAATCAGAAAAATAAATGTAAGGCAGTTTGTCAACATAATAGCATCATATAAATCTTGCTTACAATCACAACCACCACAATCACCACCATGAATCAATATTCCTCCTGCATTAAAAGGTAATTATTAAATTGTAAGACTGAAAATAAAGGTGTTGTCTTCTTTGATCTAAGGGCTTACAGTTTAATACACGTACTTCATATTAATAAAACATATTTAATTGAGGGAAAATAAATGCTCAGAAAACTTTTTAGATGAATATTAACAGAGGCACACAATTAATAATTAATTACAAAGCTATATGCCTTTTAAAATCTAGTTATTGCTACTAAATATATTAGAAGAAATGAGTTAATAATTGGAAACATGAAAAAATAAGCACATTGTCCAAATAATGCACTGTAATTATTTAATTTTCATAAAGAATTTAATTATATTTAAATTCTACATCATAAAATTATTTTCTTTAGGTGATTTAATGTTCTGGGTACTTTGGATCTATGACTACAGTCAACCAAGTTTCCTTCCCATGCCTCTTGTAAAGCAAAACTTTTCTATAACTTTTTCACATTTAAAAGCATGTTGTGGTGTATGTTTTCAGGTTAAGGGTTTTAGGAATCAAATAGAGTAATTTCAGTTGTATAAATACTTATGAGTCCTTGTTTGTTATTGTTGTTACTGAATACCGAATGACATTCAATTTACAGGCATAGTGAAAATCACTAGAATAGCATATATACACACACACACACACACGAATTGCTAATGAGATTAAAGATCTTCCCTATCCATTAATGGGAATTTGATTAGGGGAGATTTTTAGGAAGACCCACACCTTTTGTTATTTCCTAATGCCCTGATTCTCAAAGGTTGTGATGCCCTCTGGTTCTGAAAAGTGTACAAGTACTCTGAGATGAGTTTTTACTTTGGCTCTTAGTTTTTGGAAGAAAGTTTTTGTTCCAGGTGAGACTTTAGGAAGCCACTTAGCAGTCCCCCAGGTTTGAAAACTCAGATGTTGATGGTTCTCTCTCTGATAACTGTGTATATATGATCAGAGTGTTAGATTTGTCTGTTGTTCTTTGATATATGTATTGCTTATGGTCAGGAAGCTGGAACCGCTGTTTGTTGATCTTTATTTCTCTGTATTTTCTCTGAAGTTCACATTATTTACGTTTCCCCCAGAACTAACTGAATGATATATGTGCTTGATTAAAATGATTGTCGACCCCTCAAAACATTGCTTTACTTTTAGAAATGGAGATTTAAAAAGCTATAATAGCAAGACTTCTTATGTATATTGGAGTCATTGAAGATAGAACACTTTAGGTAGATAGACAGTCAGACAGACAGACAAAGAGACAGATAAATAGACAGATAGATGATAGATAGATAGATAGATAGATAGATAGATAGATAGATAGATAGATGGATATATGGATAGATAGATAGATAGATAGATAGATAGATAGATAGATAGATAGATAGATAGATAGATAGAAGGATGTATGTATGTATGTATGTATGTATGTATGTATGGATGGATGGATGGATGGATGGATGGATGGGTGGGTGGATGGATGGATGGATGGATGGATGGATGGATGGATGGATGGATGGATGGATGGATGGATGGATGGATGATTAGAGTGTGCAGACATGTATCCAAAAAAAAAAAGCCCTCTACATTTTTTTTTTTTTACAAAACATAAATTATTCCAGGGATTGCGAATGTGGGTGTGTGTATGCAGTACATGGACACAAACACATCCACACATATACAATCTATTTGATCATGGGAACCTGCAAAAAATATTATATTTTTTATATTTTATTTATTTACACATTCATTTCTTTACATATTTTTAGTTTTCAATATTCACTTACACAAGATTTTGAGATCCAAATTTTCTTTTTTTAAATTATTTCATTTGTTTTCAGTATTCTACAATCACTTCAATATAACTTAGATTTTTCTTCTCCCTCTCCTCCTTCCTGCCTACATACCCACTCCATCCTTGAGATTTTATACAGTTTCATATGGGTTCTACACATACATTCCTATAATATACATTTTTGCCTTAGTCATGTGGCATAGAAAAATCAAAATGAATGGGAGAAACCACAAAACAAACCAAAACATAATACAAAAGAAAAAGATCTGCTTCATTCCAATTTCATAGTTCTTTCTCTGGATGTAGAAGGTATTTTGTCTTAACAGACCATTGGGAATTATTTAAGTCTTTGCATTTCAATAAAGTACTAAGTCTACCACAAAAATTCCTCACACACTGCAGTTGTTGCTGTGCACAAGGTTATCCTGGTTCTTCTCCTTTTACTCAGCATGGGTTTATACAAGTCTTTCCAGGCCTCTCTGAAGCCTTCCTGTTAATCATTTTTCATAGTAAAAAAATATTTCAAGATATTCATATGACACAATATATTCAGTCATTCCTCAATTGATGGGCATTCCCTTGATTTCCAGTTTTTGGAGACCACAAAGAGTGCTGCTATAAATAGTTTTGTACACATGGGAACTTTTCCCACTTTTATGATCTCTTGGGGATACAGTCCTAGAGGAGATGTTGCTGGGTCAAAGGGCATACACATTTTTGTAGCCCTTTGGACAAATTTCCATATTTCTCTCCAGAATGTTTGAATCAGCTCCATCAACAACGAATTAATGTTCCAACTCTCCCACATCTTATCCAACATTTATCATCTTCCTGTTTTATCATGTTAGCCAGTCTGATAGGTATGAAGTGGTATCTCAGAGCTGTTTTGGTTTGCATCTCTCTAATTAATAGTGATTTGGAACATTTTTTCATATGACTACAGATAGCTTTCATTTCTTCCTCAGAAAACTGCCTCTTCATATCCTTTGACCATTTATCAAATGGGGAATGACTTGTATTCTTGTACATTTGACTCAGTTCTTATGTATTTTAGAAATGAGGCCTTTATCACAGCCACTAGTTGCAAAATTCTTTCCCAGTTTTCTGCTTCCCTCCTAATATTGGTTGCATTGGGTTTGATTGTGCAAAACCTTTTCATTTTATTGGAATCAAAATTATCCATTTTGCATTTCATAATGTTTTTTATCTATTGTTCAGTCAAAAATTCTTCCTTTCTCCATTAATCTGATATCTACATTATTTCTTGCTTCCATAATTTGTTTATGGTATCAATCTTTACATCTAGATCATGTACCTATTTGAACTTTATTCTTGTGAACGGTGTCAGCATTGGTCTATGCCTAGCATCTGCCATACTGTAATGCAGTTTTCCAGCGTTTTTTGTTAAACAGAGAGTTTTATTCCAGAAGCTGGGGTCCTTGTGTTTATCATATATTACATGATTATATTCATTGACCACTGTGTCTTGAGTACTTAATCTATTCCACTGGTCAATCCTTCTGTTTCTTGAACAGTAACAAGTGATTTTGATAATTGCTGCTTTATAATGCAATTTGAGATCTGGTGAAGTTAGGTTACCTCCCCTAGCATTTCTTTGCATTAGTTCCCTTGATATTCTGGACATTTGTTCTTCCAAATGAATTTTGGTATTATTTTTTCTAGCTGTAGAAAAGAATTATCTGATACTTTGATTGGTATGGCACTGAATAAGTAAATTAATTTAGGTGGAATTGTCATTTTTATTATGTTGGCACAGCCTACCCACAATCATCTGATATTTTTCCACTTACTTACATCTGACTTTACTTAGATCTGACTGAAAAGTTTTTGGTAATTGTGTTCATATAGTCCCTGGGTTTGTTTTGGCAGGCAGAATCACAAATATTTTATAGTGTCTATCCTAGCTTTAAATGGGATTTGAATTTCTATCTCTTGCTGTTCGGTTTTGGTAGTAATATGTAGAAAAGCAGAAGATTTATGGGTTTATTTTGTAACCTGAACTTTTGCCAAATTTTTTTATTATTTCATTGTTTATTATTATTATCAATTTTTTTACTTGAAAACCTGGGATTCTCTAAGTATACCTACATATCACTTGGAAACAGTGTTAACTTAGGTTCTTCTTTGCCTGTTCTAATTCCTTCAATTTCTCTTCTCTTATTGCTTCAGCTAAGATATCTAGTACCATATTGAATAATAGTGGTGATAATGGAAATACTTGGTTCATCCCTGCTCTAATTGGAAATGCATCTGGCTTATCTCCCTTGCATATAATGCTTACTGAAGGTTTTAGGTAAACATTGGTTATTACTTTTTGGAACGTTTCATTTATTCCTACGTTTTCCAGTGTTTTTGATAGGAATGGGTATTGCATTTTGTCGAAAGCTTTTTCTGCATCTATTGAGATAATTATGTGATTTCTGTTAGTTTGCTTTTTGATATGATCAGTAATGCTAATAGATTTCCTAATATTGAACCAGCACTGCATTCCTGACATAAATCCTACCTCGTCACAATGTATTATTCCTGTGATAGTTTGCTGTATTTTTTTTGCTAAAATCTTATTTAAAATTTTTGCTATTAGAGAAATTAGTCATTTTCTTTCTCTGTTTTTCTCTTCCTGGTTTTGGTATCAAAACGATATTTGTATCATAAAAAAGAATTTGGGAGGATTCCTTCTTCACCAATTTTCCCATATTATCTACACAGTATTCGAATTAACTGTTCTTTAAATAACACTTGATAGAATTCATTGTAAATCCATCAGTCCCTGAAGATTTTTCCTAGGGAGGTCATTGATGAATCGCTCAATTTCTTTTTCTAAGATGGGATTATTTCAGTATCAACTTCTCCTTCTGTTAATCTGGGCAATTTATACATTTTAAAATAACCATCCATCTCATTTAGATTCTTGAATTTATATTTGGGCAAAGTAACTTCAAATTATTGTTTTAATTTCCTCCTCATTGGAGATGATTTCACCCTTTTCATTTTTGATATTGATAATATGGCTTTCTTTTTTTTTAAATCAGATTGACCAAAGGTTTATCAATTTTATTGGTTTCCTCATAAAACCAATACATAATTTTCTTTATTAGTTCAATAAGTCTCTCAATTTCAATTTTATTAATATCTCCTTTGATTTTCAGTGTTTCTAATTTGATATTTACTTGGGGATTTTCAGTTTGTTCTTTTTCTAGCTTTTTCAGCTGCATGCTTGAATTAATTGATCTCCTCTTTCTCTATTTTATTCATGTAGGCATTTAACTGTATAAAGTTTCCCTTAAGAACTGCCTTTGTCCTATTCCATAAGATTTGGTAGATTGTGTTAATAGGTATGCTATTGAATGAAATAATTGATTGTTTATATGATTTGATGTTTAACCTGCTGATTCTGTAGGATTAGATGATTTAAGATCCAATTAGATTTTGGTCTATCTTTCCATGACCCTTTATTACATGTACTTTTTTATTGAATTGCGATCATAGAAGGATGCATTGACTATCTCTGCCTTTGTGCACTGGATTGTGAAATTTTTTATGCACTAGTTCATGGTCAGTTTTTGTATATGTGACATGTGCTGCTGAGAAAAAGATATATTCCTTTCTACACCCATTCAGTTTTCTCCAGAGATCTTTCATATCTCCCTTATTCAGAGTTGTAGTCACCTCCTTAATTTTATTTGTGTTTATTTTTATGTTAAACTTACCAAAGTCAGAGAGGTATAGTTACAGGTAAAAATCTGGAGCAGAATATATTGTACTTCACCTGATGTGAAAAGAAAAAAGAAGTAGAAATCCTAATCTCAGATAAAGAAAAACAGAAATAGATACCATCAAAAAAGACAATGAAGGACACTATGTCCCACTAAAATGCACCATAAACAATGAAGTAATATCATTACTAAACATATATGCTACAAGTGTATAACATCCAATACTTGGAGCAGAATTTAAGGGAGTTACAGGAAGAAATAGACTGCAAAACTGTACTAGTGGGGGACTTGTTACTCCTGCTTTCTGACCTAACCTCAAAATAAACAAGAAAGATGTTAAGGAGGTGAATAAAACTCTGTATAAGGCAGATATGATAGATCTCTGGAGCAAATTGAATGGGGATAGAAAGAAATACACCTTTTTTAACAGCAGTAAATAGCACATGCACAAAAACTGACCATGTACTAGGACATAAAAACTTCATAATCCAGTGCAGAAAAGCAGAGGTAGGGAATGCATCCTACTCTGATTATAATGCAATAAAAATTTATTTAATAAAGGACCTTGGAGAGATAGAAACAATCAATAACTTCATTCAGTAGAATGACTATAATGAGACAACCCACCAAATGTTACGTGACACTACAAAAGCAATTCTTAGGGGAAGTTTTATGTCTTTGAATGCCTACATGAATAACACAGAGAAAGAGGAGATCAATGAACTGGGCATGCAGGGGAAAAAGACAAAAAAAAAAGTGCAAAGCTTCACATAAATTTCAAATTATAAATACTGAAAGCTAAAGAAGAGATTAAAAAAACTAAAATTAAGAAAATTATTGTACTAATAAATAAAACCAAGAGTTGGTTTTTTGAAGAAACCAATAAAATTGATTAACCTTTGGTCCATTTGATTAAAAAAAGAAAGAAGAAATCAAATTATCAATATAAAATATGAAAAGGGTGAACTCATCTCCAAGGAGGAATACATTAAAACAATAATTAGAAACTGCTTTGCTAAACTGTAGGCTTATAAATTCAACAATCTAAATGTGAAGGATGATTGTTTTGAAAAATCTAAATTGCCCAGATTAACAGAAGATGAAGCTGAATACTTAAATAACCCCATCTCAGAAAAAGAAATTGAACAAATCATTAATGAACTCCCTAGAAAAATATCTCCAGGAATGGCTGGATTTACAAGTAAATTCTATCAAACATTTAAAGAACAGTTTTTTTCCAAAACTATGCAGATGAATTGAGAAAATTGGGGAAGGATGAGTACTCCAAAACTCTTTCCATGATACTAATATTGTTTTAGTACCTAACACAGGAAAAGTCAAAGGAGAGAAAGAAAATTATAGACCAGTTTCTCTAATGAATACAGATGCAAAAATTTTAAAAAAGATATCAGCAGAAAGTATACAGAAAGTTATCATGAGAATAATACATTATGATCAGGTAGGATTTATACCAGAAATGCAGGATTGGTTCAATATTAGGAAAACTGTTAGCATTATTGATCATATCAACAAGAAAAGTAACAGAAAACACTTGATTATCTCAATAGATGTAGAAAAAGTTTTTGACAAAATACAACACCCATTCCTATTAAAAACATTGGAGAGTATAGTAAAAAAGGGAACTTTCCATAAAATAATAAGCAGTGTTTACTTAAAACCTTCAGAAAGCATTATATGCAATGTGTATAAGCCAGATGCATTTCCAATAAGATTAGGGGTGAAACAAGAATGTCCATTATCACCACTATTATTCAATATGGTACTAGAAATATTAGCTGAAGCAATAACAGAAGAAAAAGAAATTGGAGGAATAAGAATAATAAAGAAGAAACTAAACTATCTCTCTTTGCAGATGATATGACTATATACTAAGAGAATCCAAGAGAATCAAGTAAAAGGTATGTGAAATAATAGGCAACTTTTGCAAAATTGCAGGTTACAAAATAAAACCACAAAAATCTTTTGCATTTCTTTATATTGCTAACAAAGCCCAACAGCAAAGAAAGAGAAACCCCATTTAAAGCTTGGATAGAAACTGTAAAATATTTGGGAGTATACCTGCCAAAACAAACCCAGGGACTATATGAACACAATTATTAAAAACTTTTCACACAAATAAAGTCAGATTTAAACAAGTGGAAAAATATCAGTTGTTCTGGGTAGGCCAAGCCAAAGTAAGAAAAATGACAGTTCTCCCTAAATTACTTTACTTATTCAGTGCCATAAAATCAAACTATCAGAAAATTATCTTATAGAACTAGAAAAATAATAACAACCTTCATCTGGAAGAACATAAGGTCCAGAATATCAAGGGAACTAATGAAAAGAAATGATAGGAATGGTGGCTTAACTCTACCACATCTCAAACTGTATTATAAAGCAGCAATTATAAAAACCACTTGTTACCGACTGAGAAACAGAAGGGTAGATCACTGGAATAGCTTATATACTGAAGACACCGAAGTTGATGAATATAGCAATCTGCTGTTTAATAAACCCATGGATCTCAGCTTCTGGAATAAGAACTCACTGACAAAAATTCCTTGGAAAGCTGGATAACAATGTGGTGGCAACCATTCACCACTTGCACCACTCACAAGAATAAAGTTCAAATCAGTACATGACCCACATATAAAGACTGATACTATAAGCAAATTAGTGTAGCAAGGAATAGTGTTTTTTATCAAATTTATGGAGAATGGAAGAATTTTTGATAAAACAAGAGATAGGAAGCATTATGAGGCCCAAAATGGATAATTTTGATTACATTAAATTGAAAAGTTTTTGCACAAATAAACCCAGTGCAACCAAGATTAGGAGGGAAGCAGAAAATTGGGAAAGAATTTTTCCTACTTTTGTCTGTGATGAAGGCCTCATTTCCAAAATATTTAGAGAATTGTGTCAAATGTACAAGAATACAAGTCATTCCCCAATTGATAAATGGTCAAATGATAAGAACAGGCAGTTTTCAGAGGAAGAAATTAAGGCTATCTATAGTCATGTGAAAAAATGCTCAAATCACTATTGATTAGAGAGATGCACATCAAAACAACTCTGAGATACCATATCCCACCTATCTGATTGGCTAACAAAATAAAAGCACAAATAGACCTCATTAACTTGATGGTTTGAGAAAAACCTGAGAAAAGTTGTATGCACTGATGCAAAACGAAGTAAGCAGAACCAGAACTTTATACACAGAAACATCCATACTGCACTGACAACCAACTATGCAATACTTAGCTACATGCCGGGATACAAGTTGTTTCCAAACGACCCACGATGAAAGATGTTTCCATATTGAACTTACAAACTCTTGGGGTAAATTGAAGTGTGCATTTTCAATCTTTTTTTGATTCTTCCTTGTCATTTTTATTATTTTTTTCTGACATGGCTGATATTTCTATGTCTTTTGTTCAATTTCACAATGTTTAATTGATATCATAAAGCTTACCTTCTCCATTATTGGGACAGGGGTGCTAGAGGAAGGAAGGAAATTTGGAATTCAAAATTTAAAATAATGAATGTTAAAAATTGATGGTAATGTTAAAGGAAGAAATGGTTGAGACTGCCCTAGTTAGTACTTATTTCTTTCTCACCAACCTTAGGGTAAATTTTCCATGTGTCATAACAGGCTACTACCCAAAGACAGCATTGTAGCCAAGATTTACTTCTGTGGAATACTTAGAGTTAAGATTTCTTAAACTAACACTGTCACATTGGAAGAAAGATATAAGTTTTCTTAAAATCTTATGCCTATTGATGTTCCCTTTCAGGATTATTTTTTCCTCTTTTTCTTTCTCCCTAGTGAAATATGTTATTAGTTTCTTTAGCTCTGTGCAACATTATTCATTCCTAATACAATCAGCTATCTATTCATACTTTCTGTGCCTCTTTATCATCCTAAAGTAAGTATGCTATATTTTATAATGATGAATATTTTGATGATAAAAATTGGTTGTCTTGGACAGTGTCATTGAAAGGATGAATAACTGTGGCTTACTTAGATCCCTGCATGAATCAGAAAATCTGAACAAAATCATAAATTTATAAAACTTTGTGTTCAGAATGCAAATGACCTCATATTTGAAATCAGAAATATATTGAACACATTGCTTCTCTTTGAACTCAGAAGGGATGTGCGTGCATGCAGGTGTATGTGTGTGTGTGTGTGTGTGTGTGTGTGTGTGTAAGTTGTTATTTAAAGAAGACTCCTAAGGCTACCATTGGAATGTATAATATGTTTTTTTTTTTTAATGAGAAAGAAATGAAGAAAGAAAAGATCTTTTTTGGTTGACTGCTGCATTTTAAAATTTAATATTTTCAATATGTTTTTTAAATGAAAATAACTGTCACCCAGTGAGTGCCTATAATGTGTTTAAGACAAATATTTTACTTTCAATACATGTATTATTTTGGAGTAATTTGTGGATTTGGGGGTCAAATATCTAGAATTCAGTGTTCTTTTAATAATTAGTTTTCTTTTTTTATGTTTGAAAACAGAAAGTCCAGTTCAACACCTGAAAAAAATTGTGAAAATCTTTATATGAAAACCTTTTTCTCACTTGATAATCCTTTTGCCTTACCAAAATAAGTAACTAATTAACTATCTAGCTAACTACCTACCTAAAAAATAAATAGTGAAGTAGAAGGCAAATAATTTGTGTTTTAAGGCAGTGGGGAAAACAGTTGAAATAATCCAGGATTCTTTTTCTACCTGTCCCCTCTTTTTCCTTCTCTCCCACTCAATATGTTTGTATGTGTATCTGCATTTATATCTACATATTTACATATATATGTGTACATCTCAATATATTTTCTTTGAGATTCATCATTCTTAAAACAAATGCAATAAAATTAGCTGGGCATTATTCTTAGAGGTATTATGAGCAATACATACAAAAGTGAAAGGCAGAAGGTCAAAAAGAAAGTAAAGGTTTAAACCAGTTGCGATTTCTTTTCAAACAGTAATTGTCAATGTGGGATTGTTCAAATATCTTTCCTTGTCTTTTTAAGGTTATTCTGAAATAACTGTAGCAAAGAGATTTAATATTTGGAAAAGCTATTTTAGCTAAGATAATAATAAAATCATGCTACATACTTTGTTTTAATTTTTCTTTCTTTATCCTAACTTCTTAAGTTTCATTTTTTATTCCCTCCATCTAGCAAAAATGCCTTGCATATATGTCAAATTTTACATATGCATATATGTAAAATTATGATTGCTTCATTGTAGGTAGGTTTCTCATAGATTCAGATCACAACCCATCTCTGTCCATTTTGTGAGTATATTGTCAATATTTTCCCAGAAGTTCTTTATAAGGAGCTGGCCCAATATTCCAAAAGCCATCCTCAAGTTCTCTTTGCATCGTGTGGGTATCATCGGAAAACTATGTAGTATGTTAGTTTAGGGGACAGTTCATACAAATATATGAATATTGTTATTTGAATTTTCCTTAACTTCAGTTCTTCAAGCACTCTGTTTCATCAAAAATATCATTATTTAATTGAATTAAATTAAATTTATAAATGCATTCAAATTACTCCTTTACACTCCTATGGAAGGAAATCTATGTAGAATAAATATCCTCAATAGGATTTTTTGAACAGAGAAAAATAGTTCATTGGAATAATTTTTCTTTCAAGATCTCATTTCTATCTTTTCTCTCTGGGATAGGGATGGTGATAGCATAGATTTCAGGTTTTATGCAAGAAAACTGAATTAAAAGACATACATTTTAAAAGCAATATGACTTTACTTTTCCTATTTTTTCCTCTTGAAACTATCTTCTGTGTTTATTTTTACTTCTACGTACTACTTTAAAATTATGTCTTTATGATGCCCCATTTTTGAATTCCCCCTTCCATATTTTTATGAAATGGTTGCCATGTTTCATTTTTTAAAACATTGATCTACATGATAGAGGACAACAAACAAATTTGGCATCTTCCAGGATGAAACTTTCCCAAAGGGAATCTATGGAGCATAAAGAATAAGTTGAAAGCTGATATAGGTGCTATAGAAAATACAACTTTTCATAAACAATTTCAAGAAATGTTAAGGTTGTGTAGAGAATATTTAGCACTTTCATTTTAAAATTTTTTTTTTCAATTTATTGGATAAAACTAGCATTACCCTAAGCTAGGATAATTTTTTAAAAATGTACATGAAACTTCAAATTTGTTATACACATCTTGCAATTCCTTTTCAAAACACAACAGAGTTGTCATGTAAATTTTTTTCTTCCCCTCTGACATAGATGACAACTACTACACACAAATACATGTGAAATCTACTATACATGCTTCTACTTATCAGTTCTTTCTCTGGATGCAGATAGTGTTTTTTTAAATAAGTCCTTAGTAGTCAATTTGGGTGGTTTTACTAGTTAAAGTGACTTATTCAATCAAAGTCATTCTTAAAACAGTATTGTTACTGTATACAATGTTCTCCTGACTAATCATTTGGCTCTCCATTGTTTTGTGCAAATCTTTCCATGTTTCTCTAAAATAATCTGGTTCATCATTTCTCACAGAATTCCATCATAATCATATACCACAACTCATTCAGATATTCCCCAACAGATGGGCATCCCTGCAATTTCCAATTCTTTGTCTTCACTACGAGAGCTGTTATAAACATTTTAGAACATGTAGATTGCTTTTTTCCCCTTTTTTTCCCCTTTTTCTTTTCTCATTTAGAATTTTTAGAATCAAATCATGAAAATCATTTCAGTTCCTAAAAGCAGAAAATAATGTTTCATGTGGACATTAAATCTAAAATGATGAAACTGAAGCTACAAGAGTGCCTTTTTCATAATGTAATATCTCTAACATAAAGGTAAGGACTTCTATAGTGAAAGATTCTTGTGCTATCAAGGTAGTTGATAATTATCTGGTAAATTTATTTTTCCTTAGTGTGTCTATTATAACTAGTTCAAAGAAGAAGAGTCCAATTATTAGAGCCATTCAAAAATCACCAGAAAAATAAATATACTTGGAAAGGAGGCTAGTGTGAATATAAATAACAAGTGACTTCTAACTTTAAAAAACCAGAATAAGTAAAATAATGTTTTCATTAAAAGAAACACATAATGACTTCAAATATATAGTTGTTATCATATTGCTTGCCTTGTCACTGGGTGGAAAGGAGCTGGAAAGAGAGAGTATTTGCAACTTAATTGCAAAACTTTTATTTAAAATTATATATACACACATGTATACACACTAATACATGTGTCAAACTGTTTAAGCAATCCTTCAAAATGTGTACACATACACACACAAATGGGATTAAATTGTTGTTGTTCAGGCATGTAGAACACTTCATGACTCTGTGGATCATGGCATGCCACTGTTATCCTTGGGTTCTTTGCTTGTTTTGGTTTTAGCAAAGATACAGGAGTGTTTTGCTATTTCCTTCTCTAGTGGATTATGGCAAACAGAGTTTAAGTGACTTTTCCAAATTAACAGAGGCCAGATTTGGTCTAAGGTCAGAACTGATTTTAATTCCCCTTAACTCTTAACTCCAGACCCAGTGCTCCATAGAGCAATCTAATTTCTTCCATAATTAAATTACATTTCCTATTATCTTATGTTTCATCTTATCAAAGCATTTCCTCCATTATTTTTTCAAGTTAGAACTATAAGTATATTTCACAGATAGCCTTAATTTTGAAAAGCCCCACATAATTTTCCAAATTTTTAGAGATGTTCAAATTTCCACTTATTCAATTGTCAGTCTCTATTTAGAATAAAAGTATATTTTTATATCTATATTTTGGAGAGAAAATCTAGTTTTCTTTAAATTGCACTCTAAATAAGGAATGAATATCAAATCACAATCTCTGTATATTTGAGGGTAAATATATAGTGAAATTCCACAGAGAATAACATTGAACATAGTTCTGACACTTACTACCTATGTGACAATGGGAAAATCACTTTACATTTCTCAGCCATAGTTTCTTCAAAGGTAGAATAGTGATAGCATTTCTTATATCTCCCTGACATGGCAGCTATAAGTTGTAAGTGTCATAATGTGCATAAAACACTTTGAAAATTTTGTATTTAAAATGCTCTATCAATCAAAGTTGACACATGATCATTTTATCGAAGACTTTTTTTAGCATGAACTTTCATTTTAGGTACACTTCTCTCTTAGAATTTTGAAACTTAGGAAAAGTCATGTAAGGATGTATAATCACTGTTGTCCATCTACTTTTAGCATGACTAATTCATTACTATTTTCCTTTCTGAATGTTGAATAGATTTTTTTTTCAAAATTTGAACTAGAGTTTTATTTTTTTTTTAAATCTGGAGTTAATCTAAGTGACCTTACTTCTATTGTATTGTCTAATGATACATGAGAGCCCATGATAAACTTCTAAAATTTAGGAAGTTAAATGATTTCGTTTTTTTTTCTTTTAATGAGCTTTCTCTTTTTTGACTTCCCACTGTGTCTGCGGGAGGCAGTGAACTTGCAAAATAGAACTTAAGAATTGTCAATATCAAAGGGAAGTTTGAGGGAACGGAGAGAGCATTTTATAAGTCGTTGTGGAAGGTGAACTTGATTTATAGCTTTATCTATGCTTTGAAAGAGAAATGAAAGAAGGAGTCAATTATCCATACAATTGAAACAAAAACTAAGCAAACATATTACCATCAAATAACCCTATGTATCAGAATAGCACATTCTTTAGCTAGATTGATCTTGATGATGACTATTTATATCTTTGTTTTGTTCCTCCAGCCTATACTTCATTTGGGAAAAAGAAACCATTCTAAAAAATAGGTTATATTGTTCAATATAGCAAAATGTATACATAATATCAACATGGTATACTGGAAAGTACACTGAATTTGGAGAGAGAGTACCTAGATACTAGTTCATTCTGTTACTAGATGTGTGATATTTGACAGTCACTCTGGGCTTTAGTTCTTCATCTATGAAATGAGAGAACTGAACTAGTCCTATCAGAACTAAATTTTCCAGTTCCTGTCACTTTTAAATCTATGATCCTCTGATTTAATGAATAAGATATCTCCACTGAGAGTGAGAAAGACTCAGCTCATAGGGTAGGGTGAATGATTTATCTTCCTGAGTAATCATTTGATTTAGCAGATTCAGAAGACATTGTTTGCTTACAAACCTCAGATTTTTATGATAAAGGTAAAATTACTGATCCTTAAAGTCAATGAAAGGGAACAGCTAGGTGGTACACTTGATAAAGCATCAGGTCTGAAGTCAGGAAGACTCATCTATGTGGAGTACTTGGAGCTTGGCCAAGACATCAAAAAGTGTAAAGGTCATACACTGTATTTTGCTGGGTATCTCTAGTTGCCTTGACTTTTGTCCCACCACTAAACTTTGATAATTCCAGAAGAGACAGTGAGGCTGACGACTTTATGTAATTTCTCCTCACTTAAATCTAATTCACACACAAGTCAAGATATTGCCCTGTGATAATGGAGGACAAACCACAAAATAATGTGAATTTGCAAGTATATAGAAAATGTGAGACCTGATAGGTATGCTATGTATTGATAATATTCAAGGGTATCTATAAATTGGGCTCCTGTTTTTTATTTTTATAATTTGCTCTAGCCTTTGTAACTCCTGCAATTTTAATCTTGAATGAGGGTTATGAAAGTCTTACATCTTAATATAGATCCTTCAAATATTAAAACACCAATGAAAAAGTGGATAGACATTTTGTACTAAAAGATTCAAACTTCGGTTTGAGCTTCACACTGTCATAGAGAACTTTTCCCTTGAGTCCCTCTTCTCTTTGCATTGGTGTTCTTATCAGTTCCTATGAATTACATTATCATCTGCATGTTAATGAATTTCAAATACCCCTGTCCTAACCTCTCTGTTGAACTCTAGTGTTTCATCTCCAATTGGCTATTGGTAATGTGAAATTGTATGTCCTATAGACATTCTCAACTCGGTGTATTCAAAATTAAACTTATCTCTTCTCCTTCCATCTCCCTCCCCCAATCATTCTAAACTTACTTAATACTGTCACCTGCACCACTATCTTTACAGTCAACAAGGCTGAAAAATTAAATGTTATCCTTTATTCCTCACTTTCACACTCCAAATCCAATCCATTTTCAAGACCTGTTGATTTTACCTTCATAAATCTTTTATATACATTCTCTCCTCTCCACTGAAATTGCTACTACCCTGCTGCCCCCCTTTATCACCTCAAGAAAAGACAATTTAAATAGACTGCTGATTGTTATGTTTGCACAAATATGATCTCATTGGAATCTAACCTCCACTTAGCTGTCAAAGTGATTTTTCAAAAACCTCATAATAAACTTGAGTGGCTCCTTGTAATATTCAGGATCAAATATAAAATCCTATGATCTGAAAACACTTAATAATCTATTACCCCATAATTTTCAGGCTTCTAATACCTTATTCATTAACCCTCCCATCATAGAATTCCTATCTAGACTCAATGGATTCCTTGCTATTACTCACATGAGCCATTCCATATGCCAAATCCAGTAATTTTCACTGGTTTTCCCCCATGCATTGAATGCTTCCTCCCCACCCTCATTGTCACCTCCTTGTTTTCATGACTTTCAAATCTCATTTATCATATAAGCAATAACCATTTTGTAAACTGCCAAGCCTAGAGGCCTGTATTGGGCTACCCGAGTCTTTCTTACCTGTCCAGGTCTTCGGCTGGCTACGCCGGATGCACGTATGAGAGAAAGGAGTTCCAGAGTCAAACAGGGGTTGAGCTTTATTACAGGGTTTCGGTTACAAGTGCAGGGAGTCTTCTTTCTTAGGACAAAGAGGGGGAGATTTCCTAAGAAGGCTAAGCTTAAGGGATTGGAAGTAGAAGTACAAGTGGGGAGAGAGGGGGAGGGGAGAGAGGAAAGAAAAGAAGCGGAGCCCTACTTTTCTCTTTGGCTCCACACGTGCTAAGAGCTTTTAGGCTTCCTCAATCCTACTTAATCTTCAGCCACACAGTTTGCATCTCAATACCGTGCTGTTAGGTAACTAGGTGTGCTCCAATCCGGGACGACCTCGAGGGCAGGGAGACTCCACCCATCAGGTATCTCCGGGGGAGAGGCCGAAATACCCGAGCTAGCCGAGCTAGCTCGGTCTGACCTTCTCAAACCCCCGGTGTTCATGGAGGGCCTCGTAAGACTCTAAGATTTAGAAGTCCCACTTTTACCTGCCCGAGACTGTCCACACGGAATTGAGCTTCCAGTCCCAACATATCTCCTTCTTTGTTATGCGCGGAGCGCACCTGGCTCTAGAGCAAACAGTGGCTGGAGGCTGAGTGGATTAAGGAAGGCCTTTAGCATATGAGTACCTTACAACAAGACTTCATTCACACAGAAATCTGCAGCTAGCACAACTGACAAAGGGAGGCATCAAATAAAACAAAGATGAAACTAAATGGCTGAGTTACAACAGGGGAAGTGCAATCAACTAAAATCCCAAAGCATATTTTAAGAGAAGCAGCTGGTGTAGGCGCCTTACATCACCACTCCCTTAATCTTGCAAATGGATCTATACAGGTGGAAAATTGGTCACCTCCTCCCCACCCAAGTGTCCTGGGTTTGTGATATCAAAGTCCTCATTCAGCTGGCGAAAAAAGGATGCCTAGATTGAAGCTGTCAGCAGCAGTGTCTGCGGTTGTGATGAGGGCTGCTTCCTCTCTGGGCAGCAAGGTTGAAGCTGTCAGCAGCAGGCTCAGGTGGTATATGATCCTTCTCCGGGGTCTCTGGGCTCTCCGGGGTCTCCGCCTCCTGCGTCTCCGTCGTCTCCGACCTCGGTTCCCACCTACGGATCCTTCTAATGGGAATCCACGCATCACCTTTTCCTGTGGAGACACAAACATACCCTCAACCCCATATTAGTATCTTAAAATGTCTCATAGCTGGAGTAGTGTGTGAGCCTTTTGAGACAGCTGTATCAAGCTCTGATTGTATTAGGCCTCTTGATCTTAGCTCTGATTGTATTAGGCCTCTTGATCTTAGCTCTGATTGTATTAGGCGACCTTTTCCCCTTCTTTGTTTAGCGAGGATCGCCTGTAAGGTAAAGATGATAAGAATGCATAGTGGCTCTTTACTTAGGTATAGCTGCTGCCAGGTGCTTACAAATGCTTCATTAACATCTGTAAGGAACCTGACTTTCCCAGATTTTTTCTTTATAACAAACACAGGAGCATTCCAGGGTGCTAATTGCTCCTTAACCAATAGTTGTAGTGCCTGGAGTTTTTCTGGAGTCAAAGCCCAAATCGGGGTGTCTGACTTCCAATTCAAGGGTGGGGACTCCAGTACAACAGCAATGGCCCTTACTAAAAATTTGATAGCTTCATCCCGAGGCAGCTCATAATGTCCCTGCCCCAGATGTTAAAACTAAGTCCTGGAATCACCAATGGCCATACGGTCCTTTGGCGATCCTCTGCCTCCCACTTTACTGGGTGCATTGTCTCTAAGGTATTTTGGCACCCTCCTATTCCCCACACTGGTCTCTGGCTTTCTTTGAGCTTCCAGTGCCTTAAGGGAAGGGCAATAGCTATGGGAAGCTGATCCTGGCCCCTCCCTGTACTTATTTCTTTCTGCCCAGGGGTAAGGCAGGCTCTAGCTAAGCTCTTCCAGTCATTAGGAGTCAGAACGAACTGACCGCTGAGAGTTTCAAGCATGGCTATAACAAAGGGTGAATTAGGGCCATGCTTGGTACAAGCCTCTTTAAGAGTCGCCACTCTCTTCCACTCTATAGGTATGTGGCTCCTCCGAACCCCACCGGGGACACTGGGGTCCGCTATTTCTAACACAGGAAATGTCCCTACATCTTCTCCATTCTCTATAGCCTTTCTTATTCCTTTTTCCAAACTGGACTGTGGCCCTGAACTGTCTGACCAATGGAGCAGGTTATAAGGAGGCGCGGAGGGAAGGCACGGCGTATTCTCCCCTGCCTCGCCTTTCCCATCCTCTAGATGGAGCTCCGAACCTATTTTTTCTCTACACTCCTTAACTTTCTGCTAGCCAAGGTCCTCCCCTCCCCTCTCTCCGCTTCCACTCTTATTCCAATCCTGCCCTGGCCTCTCCAGCCCTTCCTTACAAAATTCTCGGAGGTCGTTTAACTCTATTGTGACCCCCGCCTCCCTGCCTTCCCTGTGAAGTTTCTCAGCCCAGACCCCCTGTTCCTCTGGCTTTATTACTGGGAATCGATCCCTGCCCTTTTCCCAGGGGTGTGGGAAGCTTCTCTCCCCTTTCTCTCCTTCCGAATCTAGGATTCGGGACTCGCTTCTTTCACAGCCCCTTCCGGGTGTACCCCAAAAGCACCCAGGATTATCTACGCTCCCAATCCCTGTTGGGGCGACAACTGCCAAGCCTAGAGGCCTGTATTGGGCTACCCGAGTCTTTCTTACCTGTCCAGGTCTTCGGCTGGCCACGCCGGATGCACGTATGAGAGAAAGGACGTTCCAGAGTCAAACAGGGGTTGAGCTTTATTACAGGGTTTCGGTTACAAGTGCAGGGGGTCTTCTTTCTTAGGACGAAGAGGGGGAGATTTCCTAAGAAGGCTAAGCTTAAGGGATTGGAAGTAGAAGTACAAGCGGGGAGAGAGGGGGAGGGGAGAGAGGAAAGAAAAGAAGCGGAGCCCTACTTTTCTCTTTGGCTCCACACGTGCTAAGAGCTTTTAGGCTTCCTCAATCCTACTTAATCTTCAGCCACACAGTTTGCATCTCAATACCGTGCTGTTAGGTAACTAGGTGTGCTCCAATCCGGGACGACCTCGAGGGCAGGGAGACTCCACCCATCAGGTATCTCCGGGGGAGAGGCGGAAATACCTGAGCTAGCCGAGCTAGCTCTGTCTGACCTTCTCGAACCCCCGGTGTTCATGGAGGGCCTCGTAAGACTCTAAGATTTAGAAGTCCCACTTTTACCTGCCCGAGACTGTCCACACGGAATTGAGCTTCCAGTCCCAACAGTAAACACCTACCATGTGCCAGCCACCCTATTAAATACTAAGGAAAGAAGAAGAGGCAACAAATAAACCCTACTATCAAGAAATTTACAGTCAAATGGGGAAGAAACATACAAGTATATACAAAACAACTTATATAGAGTTCAAATAGAAAGTAATAGTAGAGGAAAGGGAGAATTAAAAGGAGCTGAAGGAATATTTGAGTAGAAAGTGGGGTTTTATTTGGGACTTTTAGATATCACAGGAATTCAGTAGTCAAAGGAGAGAAGAGATAGCACTATAGTCATTAGGTACAGTCAGGAAAAAAATGCATGGAGTCAAGAGATGGGATGTCTTTCCTCTTTTTTTGTGGAAAAACAAGGAAGTCAATGACTCTGGATGGAAAGAGTATGTATCAACGAGTAAGGTATAAGATGATCACAAAGATAGAAAGGGGCCCAGTAATGAAGGAATTTGAACCCCAAGTAAAGGAGTTTGCATTTGATCCTAAAGGCAATGGAGAGAAAATGGAATTCATTGAGGGGAGAGGTGACATGGATAAACCTGAAATTTAGGAATATAGCTTTAGTGCTGAAAGGAGAATAGATTTGAATGCAGAGAAACTTGAGACAAGAAAATCTACCAGTAGACTATTGCAGTAATCTATGTATGAGGTGATAAAGGCCTGCCCTAGAAAGGTGACAGTGTCAGGTGAAAGATGCCAGTGCATTTGAGAAGTTTTGCAAAGGTGACATTGGCCTTGACAATATATTTGATATGAGGTATGAATTCCAAGGTTACTCCTAGATACAAGCCTAAAAGACAATGCGGATGGTGTTGCCTTCTAAATTAGGAACTTAGAAGGGTGGGGAAGGTATAGGGGAAAGATAATGAATTTTATTTTGGATATATTGAAATTAAGATGTTTACTGGGTGTCCAATTTGAGATAATTGAAATTCAGTTGGAGATGCAGAGTTTGAGACAGGATAGGTTGATTTGAGAATTATCAACAGAGAGAGACTAAATCCACTTGAGGAGATGATCAATAGAACATATTTAGAATAGAAAAAGAAACCTCTGGGACATAGATGGCTAGATAATATTATCTGAAAGAGTATCCAGTGAAACAGACAGAGGAGTGGTCATATAGGTAGGAGAAGAAACAGGAGAGAGCACTGTCCTGAGCACTGAGAGAAGAGTCTGAGAGTAAGGGAAATAAGCATCTAGAAAATGCCATTGGATTTTCCAACTACTAGATTACTAGTAATTTTGGAGTGATCATTTTTTAGTGGAATGACAAGGTCAGAAATTAGATGTATAGAAAGAGAGAGAAAGGAGAGAAAGTGAGACATCTTTAGAAGGCCCTTTTAAGGTGTTTAACCTCAAAGGACATTAGAGATAGAGGCTGATAATGGTTCTGGGAATGGATATGTTTGGGGAATATAGAATGAACTGTACAGGAGAGAGAGAGACAGAGAGAGAGAGGCAGAGACAGTGAGAGAGAGAGAGACAGAGACAGACAGAGACAGACAGAGAGAGAAAGAGAGAGACAGAGACATGAAAAGAGGGAAAACAGACACAGAGAGACAGGGAGAAACAGAGACACAAACAGAGATTGAAAATAAATAAAAGACTAGAAGGGAGTAACAGACGGACCAATCTATTGGAGGAAATAGGACGGAATGAGATTGAATTACTAATAGAGGGGTTAGCTTTCACAAAAAGTAATATCCCTTCATCATATTAGACAGAGGTGATGAAACAAGTGGCAGAAGGCATTTCAGGGATGAGATAAGGAAGAAGGAAAAAGAGGTAGCTCCATTAGACTGAGCTCTTTGAGAACAGAAATTGTCGTTTACATTCCTTTATATCCTCAGTACATAACACAGTGTCTAGCACAGAGTGAGTGCTTAATAAATGTCTATTGAGCGACTGACTACCTAAAAGAAGTAAGAAGTAGGAAGACAAAGTACATTTCTTCAGAGACAAGATTGGCCATCTATGGATATGAATATCCTTCTAACTAATGCTGAAGAAAAATCAAACTGGGAAGAATGATGTATTTATTTCTCTGCTGAAAGGGAGGTGGGTACATTTTTTTTTTTTTTACAGCTTTATACACTAAGGAAATGGGAGGGACAGATTACCCTACCCACACTGGAGAAAGCTGAGTATAATGCTTGCTCCCCCTAGTGCTGTTCAATAGCCTCTTGACAGCCCAAAATACTAGTCTGGGAAAATAAATTGGTGGGTAAAGGCAATTAACCTAATAATTTGAGAAGTTTGGATTATCTGGAGGATAGTTTCAATTATCTAGATTAGCACAGCCTTTCATTTCACCGTTTCTCTGCCAATTTGGACATATTTTTACCCTTTTTATTATGAAGTCACTTTCCATTTTTTTAATATGATCAAGTGAGCATATTTTCAAGTATTAATGGCAGACAAAATCATTTTCAATAATAATAGTACATTTATTTGTATATAGTCTGCTAGTCACCAAGCAACTTCATCACTACCCTATGGATAGTAAGAGTGAGACAAACAGGTGGACAGTACCAAAGGATAATAAGGGTTATGGGGAAGGTGGCTCAGTTGATCCCCCCAAAATTCTGACTTTTCCTTCTATGGTTTTCTGGATTTCTACCATGATAGATGAATTCGTTATTGCTGTGGATGTAATGATATTTTGTCTGTTCTTTGGTTTGTTTTTGAAAAGAACCAAGAGACAACAGTGTCTGGAAATCTCAAAATGGGAGAATATCTAAGAGAAAATTGTGGTCAACAGTGTCAAATGACCCAGACAGGTCAAGAGAACAAGAATCAAAAAAGGGCATTACATTTAGCAATTAGGCGATCATTGGTAACATGCTTTACAACAATTTCAGTTGAGTGATAAGGTCAGACCATGTTTAAAGAGCATTTAGAAAAGGGTAAGAAGAGAGGAAGAGAAGGCAAAATTTGAGAAAGCTTCGATTTTTTTTTTTAGTTTAGTTCTGAAAGACAGCAGAAGCTAACAATGAAAGCTTGGAGGTATGATAGAGTTCAGCGTGCAAGTTAAAATACTAACTAACAGCTAAATAGAGAAACATTAGAAACAATTCTATTTCAATTTACAGGGCTTTAAAAATATCACTCATTATTAGGAATTCTAGAATTTGCAAAGAGAAAAGGAAAAATATTTGAAATTTTAGCATAGAGATGGGGATCTTCCAACCTATTTGGGCTAAGGTCACAGAGATGAAGCCCTCAAATCATAATTGCACATGACATGGTAGTATATATAAATGATTTAACTGCTTTAATCAAGCAACTAAATAAATATTAATAACAAAGTGTAACATGCCTGCAGAAGACAGAATTAAATGTCAGAAAATGGTTTATATTTTATTTGCTAGTAATAAAAATCATGAAAAACTTAAACAAAAACCATTTTATAATTTCAACAAAACACCTTATAAAATTTTGGAATTAAATAACTCGAGATTAAAGTGTCTTGTATACAGAGAGTATGCAACTGTGATGACTGAAGTGATCAAATACTGTATTAATGGGTAGATCAAATTACAGGATAATATGGTGTTTCTTGAATTTTATTACATATTGCACGATATTTTTCAAAATTTTGAGGGATTTACTCATAGAAGCATGTAAAAGAATAGCAGTAAGTCTCATTGAAATAGAAGAAAGAAAAGAGCTGATGAAAGCAGCTTTGCATTCACAAATTTTTAACATATTATAAAGAGTGTTCTGAGGGAAACACTTTGACATCAGCAAAGGAAAAGATTAAGATAGCTATACTAAGCCCTAAAACAAGTTAAGTAAGAGCATAAAATATGCTGATTTATACAAAGATTAATTACTAAAATTTGATAGCTATATAGAAAAAAATAAAGGAGAGAAATCACTAATTTTTAACATAATTTGGAAGATTGGTATGCAATTTTTAAAAAAGGTTTTCACCTAATTGTCCTCTGAGGAGGTGGAAGTTCTTTGAGTATTATGAATTATATATGATTTTGCAATTTTTATTTGTTATGTTTATCACTTATGCTGATTTTAAAAAAATTTTTCCTTTTTTTTTCTTTAAAATGATATTTGATATACAAAATGGCTCTCTGGGAAGGGTAAGAGAGAAATACTAGAGAAAATTATGATTATATGAAAAAAGATACCAAAAAAGCTTATTTTAAAAAATAGAATTTAAGGAATATATTCAGATGTATACACATATAGTGTGTACCTTTGCTTATATATGTATATCTACATATATATGCATACATATATACTTCAATAAATATACCTTACTGTGTCATATATTTCTATGAATTCTACCTCGATGATGATGGAAGAAAATGTAGTAATTATCTCACTGTTGGAGAGCCCATGGGACTTTTTCTTTTAAAGAAATACCAGAAAGCAGATCCAAGATGGCAGAGTAGAAAGACACACTTAATCTCACTCTTGCACATAACCATAAATCATGTGCAAAAATGACTCTAAACAAATTCTAGAGGAGCAGTAGCCACAAAACGACAGAGAAAAAGAGATTTCCAGCCCAAGGTAGCCTGGGAGGCCGGCAAGAAGGGTCTATAAAACGGGACCCAGAGCAGAGTGCAGCCCATGGATCCCCACACAGCCTTGGCCATGTGGCACCAGCAGCAACAGGACCAGAGCAGGCCTCGGGGGTGGAATCCCCAGCAACAACTGCTGTTCCCAGATTTCTTAACCTGAAAATGCCAGACACAGCTTCAAAGGTCAGTGAAAAAGTTCTTTTACTAGCATGAGAAGGGGTGCTGTCTGGACCTGCCAGCAGCAACTGCAGTGGCAATATCCATTTTTGGAGACCTCAGATGAAAGACCCCAGGGGAATTGTGCCACTGATATAGATATCAGCCCTGAGTGGTTGACCTGGGGTGAGGAAGAGTTCTGGTGTGGTGGAACTGATGGTGGCTCTGGACAGGAGATTCTACTTGCAGATCCTGAGCACAAAAGCTTTGGTAGCTCCTAAACAAGAGTACAGGCCAAGAGGGGAGTAAAATCCTCTCTCTTAATTGTGTTATGTTGGAGGAACTGAGACCTTACAGGTCCTTAGAGTATACCTTCCTCTTGACAAAGGACTCAAAAATAAAGAAACTGGATGAGAAAATGCCCATAAAAGGGGAAAAAATATAATATAGAAGGTTACTTGGTGAACAGGTATTTTCTTTCATCCTTTCAGATGAGGAAGAACAATGCTTACCATCAGAGGAAGACATAAAAATGAAGACTTCTTCATTCAAAATCTCCAAAACAAAAATGCCATGGTCTCAAGCCATTGAAAAGCTCATTAAGGATTTTGAAAATCAAGTAAGAAAGGTGGAGGAAAAATGGGGAAGAGAAATTAGAGCGATGCAAGAAAATCATGAAAAGTGACTCAACAGCTTGCTAAAGGAGACTCAAAAAGATGCTGAGGAAAATAACACTTATAAAAATAGACTAACTCAATTGGCAAAAGAGGGACAAAAAGCCAACAAGAAGAAGAAGGCTTAGAAAAGCAGAATTAGCCAAATGGAAAAGGACATTCACTGAATCTCCTGAAGAAAAGAAATTAGAATGGAACAAGTGGAAGCTAATTACTTCATGAGAAACCAAGAAATTACACAACAAACCTAAAAGAATGAAAAAATAGAAGACAATGTTAAATATCTCATTGGTAAAACAACTGACCTGGAAAACAGATTCAGGAAAGACAATATAAAAATTATGGGACTACTTCAAAATCGTGACCACAAAAAAGCCTAGACATCAACTTTCATGAAAATATCAAGGAAAACTGCCCTGATATTCTAGAACCAGTGGGTAAAATAAATAGTGAAAGAATCCACCAATCACCTCCTGAAAGATATCCAAAAAGTCAAACTCTGAGGAATATTGTAGCCAAATTCCAGAGTTCCTGGGTCAAGGAGAAAATATTGCAAGCAGCCAGAGAGAAATAATTCTAGTACTGTGGATATACAATCAGGATGACACAACATCTAACAGCTTCTACATTAAAAAATCGAAGGGCTTGGAATATGATATTCAAAAAGTCAAAGGAACTAGGATTGAAACCAAGAATCACCTACCCAGCAAAACTGAGTATAATGCTTCAGAGGAAAAAATGAATAAAATAGAGTGCTTTCAAACATTCTTGATGGATAGACCAGGGCTGAATAGAAAAAAAATATTTGTAATTCTTGAAACTTTTCTCAGTATTTGGGTTGTTGGAGGAAATTATACATACATAAGTACATACTTACATAAGATATTTGTGTGTGTGTGTATACATATACATACACTGTACATATATACATATATATGAGTGTGTGTGTGTATATATATATATGTATTCATAAGATACAGGGTGAGTTGAATAGGAAGGGAATTGTTTCTCGTATAAGAGGCAAGAAAAAGGCTTTTCTAAAGAGAGGAAAAGGGGGGGATAAGAATGAAAAAGTGAAGCTTACTCTCATCACATACTGCTTAAAGAGGGAATAACATGCACACTCAATTTGGTATGAAAATCTATTTTGCTCTACAGAAAGTAGGAGAGAAGGGGACAAGTGGGGTGGAGTAAAGAAAGAAAGGAGGGCAAATGGGAGGAGGAAGTAATAAGAAGCAATCTCTTTGGGGGAGGGACAAGGTCTGAAGAGAGAATAGTATAAATAGGGGACAGAATAGGATGGAGGGAAATATAACTGGTCAACATGACTATAATGAAAGTCTTTAGCAATGTTCCACATGTATAGCCTATATTGAATTGCTTGCCTTTTCAATGGAGATGGGTGGTGAGGGAGGAAGGGAGAGGAGTTGGAACTCAAAGTTTAAAGAATAAATGTTCAGTATTGTTATTGGATGTAACTGGGAAATAAGAAATACAGGTAGTGGGTATAAAAATCTGTCTTCTCTCAGAATAAAAGAGAGATGATGGGGATAAGGGAAGTGAGGTGTGAAAAAAGGGAGTGTGTGTATTCGTCCTTTGTTGACGAAGAAGACCATGCCATCAGAGAAATAATGACATGACTTGCAATTGACGTTGATTGAGTGAGGGAGTGCTGTGCAAGTCACCAACCTCACTTCTCCTCCAGAGCCATCTGAATCCAGTGACCAGATATTCATCAGGATGACTGTAGGTGACCCAGGTTGAAGCAACTGAGCTTAAGTGACTTGCCCAACATCACACAGCTAGTGAGTGTCAAGTGTCTAAGGTGAAATTTAAACTCAGGTCCTCCTGACTCCTTCATTGGTGCTATAACCACTGCATCACCTAGCTGCCTCAATAGAAGCGAGAGCAGAGTGGGGGAAGGGGTAATCAGAATGCACAGTGTTTCAGGGTGGCAGAGAGGAGAGATGGGGAGAAAATTTGAAACTCAAAATCTTGTGGAAATAAATGTTGAAAACTGAAAATAAATAAGTTAAAAGAAATGAAAATATCGAAAGACTTACATGAATGGATGCTGACTGAAGTGAGCAGAACCAGGAGAACATATTACAAACTAACAGCAACATTGTGCAAGAATCAGTTTTGACAGACATAGTTCTTCTTAGCAATACAATGTTCTAAGACAACTCCAAAAGACTCATGATGGAAAATGCTCTCCAAATATAGTGAAAAAACTATGGAGTCTAAATGCAGATCATAAAATGTTTTTGTTTTTGTTTTTTTTTGTGGCTTTTCCCTTTTGTTTTGATTCTTCTTTCAGAACACTACTAATGTAGAAATGTATTTAATATGATTGGTGTACATATATAGGCTATTTCAGATTGCATGCCATCTTGGGGAAGGGCGATAGGAGGGAGGGAGAAGAAACATTGTAACTCAAAATCTTGTAAAAGTGAGTGCTGAAAACTATTATTATGTATAATTGGAAAAAATAAAGTGCTATTGAGTAGAAAAAAGAAATATCAGATATTATTAAGCACAAGATGCATTTACTTGATGAGATTGTAAACTGTACAAAATAAATATAGTTGTGATAAATACGACTTGAAAATTGCATTAGCATATATGTGTATTTCAGTTCACAACAAATGAATGGACATAAAATATGTAAAAGCAATTGTCAAAAGAATAAATAAAATGTGTTAATTGTGCCTTAAAAATTTCAAACTCATGAATAATCAAAGGAATGAAAATTAAGACAAACTAAAATGAATGAGTCAATGCTGAGGAGAGGTGCACATCTTTTTAGGAAATGGGTATATTGGGTCATTGATGATATACTCAGAAAATAACCAAACAGTATGAAATCAAAGATAGACAAATGATTATTCTCTGGACCATTATTTTTCGTTGTTTTCATTATAAAATAAAATATTATAAAATAAAACAAATAATTTATTATTCAAAACTTTTCCTAGTGCCATTATTCATATTTGGAAAAAAAATGACATTCATATTAGATGAAAAATCTATTGACCCTAAATATCCAATTAAGGGAAACAATTGAATTAATTTTTACTATAATGAAATAATTGTTGGAAAATATATAACCTGCAAAGAGATCTGGAACTATCTTTATCTAATAATTTAGCATTAGTAATAATATAAAAACAGCATAAGCTGATTTAAATGTATGAAGAAAATTTGAATATCATTTAATGCACAAACATTAAATATATTCTGAAAAGTCACATTTCATTTATTTAATTTCAATATTGAGATAATATTTTGAATATAATCTAGATATTATGACATTTTAATAATAAAATATTTTCATTTTAATTTTTATATAAATAAAAACATAAGAACAGGACAAGCACATATCCAGCTCCTGATGATTGTGTGAAATATGACAAAAAATTATTTCTCCTTTTCCTAACATAGGAATGAAGGAATAAACCCATAAAACAACAAATATTCTGTTTTACCATCCACATTCCTCTTCTCCTACTATAGACAGATGACACCAGACATATGTATCCTTTTGCACTCCTGAAAGTGATCTTTTAAGTTTCAGATCAGGCAGTATTTGTTCTCATAAAATATTTGATGTATTTCCAGTTAAACACTACGATACAAAAACAAACAAGCAGAACTAACAAACATTTAATAAGGAGTTTGAAAGGAAAGCTTCACTGAATTTTCTTTTATAGACAATCTGTTAGTCAGAATATTTTTATAAAGAATGTAATGAACAGATAACAAATCTATAAGTTAATATTGTGATGCTCACAGTGGTGAGAATCTATCAGTTGGCATTATCTCCCAACATATATCCTGGATTGGTGGCATACATTCTTTTCAATTAAAAAAAGACTGCACAGATTTGTTATCAACTTTGACACTGATGATATTACTCCTACTGGAATTAAATAATTTTAATCTAGAGCTACAGCACAGTTGCAACATTCCAACAAAGGAGTCTTGTGAATGAGCAGTCTACAATGACAGGGTATTATGTTTTTTTAATTTTTCTTGCTTCCTCTAAAGAACCATACTAAATCTCTTCTGAGTGAGGTCTGTGAAATGAAAATGGGTCAATGCAGCTATCTTTTGCTTAACATGATTTTGACAATCAATTGGCTTTGATACATACTACAATAAAATCTTGCATATATACAGGACTCTTAAGACTGGCAAACATTTGCTATACTTCATTAACGTTTTGTCCTCTAAAAAAAAAAAAACAACTTTGTAGAACAAATACTACAATTATTGTTACCATCCCTTTTTTACAGAGTAGAAAACTGAGTCATAAAAAGATTAATTCACACATAGCTAATAAGTATTAAAATGTAGGCTATGTATTATTGTAATCCAAGAGAGACCCATTCCTTATCTATTTGATTTTGATCTGGTTAAGAAGGGTTCAGTTTTCAGATTTCTCTGTAAGAGCTCTTCCATTGCAGCTTAATGTAAATAATTTTTGACTCCTCTCAGGTACTGGTTAACAAATACTTTATTAAAAGCTTTATTGCTGAGCAATCAGCAAGGATCCAACATATCTGTGTCATTTTTTATGGAGAGAGAAAAAAAATTACTTGCAGTCTAAACACAACTACACACTTTCCTTTGTGTCAGGATTTACCTTGAATAACCAGTGCTTATTTAATTGAAGCAAATGCAGCTCTCTAAATGATTTTCAGCTCAGAGTCTACCAGACCTGACAGCTATTATCCTTCCGATGGGAGCGAAGGCTAAAAGTTTAACACTTTGTGGCCCAAGAATAATATTACTTACCCTAAAATCATGTTTAAAATTTATTTTAGATAAGATAGTCAGGCATATATCATATAGCTGTGTATATGTGTGTTCACAAATGCATATGTATAATAACATGTCACATATATTACATATGAGATATATGAAAAAGAATAGGAGTGGAAAAACGTCAATGTACCATATATGCATATGTAGAGAAAACGATTATCTTTTACCTATTATTTTCTTCTGTTTAAACTTTTGGTAGGTACCTATGTGACATAGTTTCTAAAACTCTGACCATGTATTATGTCAATAATATAATTGAAGATACTAGATTCACCCCACCTCTATTTAATTTGATTAAATAATAAAAAACAAGAGAGATTGATGAATAAATAAGAGGAGGTAAAAAATATTTATTCTGTTGCAATAGCAGCTATAATAGCAACTCAACACGTTTTGATCTGCACTTTGTGAAGAGGGTGAAGAGAATATTAAGGAAGATGTCATTGAAATAAAATATTCAACATTAACCCAACTCCTTTCTCATCATATCTGATCTCAAATACTCCAATGAATTTCTGGCTTTGTTGCTTTAGAAATTCCTGACAATGATGCATAGTATCTTTTCTTCACCCACTTATGGTGCTGATATGCATGTCTCCAGAAACAAAGGTCATAGATATTCTACCTATGTTTCCAAGGCCTCTCTCAATATTTTGTTATTTCACACACACACACACACACACACACACACACACACACACACTTGCGTGTGAAGATAGTTTTAATTTAACTTTTTAAGATCTTGAGTTCCATTTTTCTCCCTTCCTTCATTCTCTCCATCCTCTCTTCTGAAGACAGCAAATAATTTGATATAGGCTTTATATGGACAATCATACTAAACGTATTTCTACATTAGCTTCATTGTGAAAAAATCAGAACAAAATGGAAAAAACCATGGGAAAGGAAAAAAAAGGGAAAATGGTGTGCTTTGATCTGCATTTAGACACCATAGTTCCTTCTCCGCATACAAATAGTATTTTCCAGATGAGTCTTTAGGAATTATCTTAGATCATTGTATTATTGAGAAGAGCTAAGTCTGTCAAAGTAATCAGGAAATGTTGTTACTGTGTAAAATGTTCTCCCCGTTCTGATCACTTCACTCACCATCAGCTGATGTAAGTTTTTCCTCTTTTACTGAAATCTGTTGGCTCAACATTTCCTTTTTTCACTTTGAAAGTAATTTGGTGGAGCCAAGATGGCAGAGGGAGAGCAACTACTCACCTAAGCTCTTAGACAAACTCTTTCATATACCTCTAAAAAGAGAACTTGACCAAATTGTGGAGGGCCTGAATCCAAAAGGAGACAGACTGTGGCAGATTCAAAGCCCAGGATAAAGTACAAGTTGACTGGAAGGATCTGTGCCACAGGGGTGGAAGAGTAGAGAGCACACAGAGTAGTGTGTCCCGCCATAGCAAGGCTGAGCAAGAAAGCCCTGGGGCTTAGAATTCAGCAAGAATAAGGTAATGACTATAAGGGACATGAAGAATCAGTTAAAAAAAATCTAAAGAATTAAAAGATAGAAGAAAAATATAAAATATCTAACTGGAAAAACAACTAACCTGGAAAACAGATGCAGGAGAGAAAATCTAAAAATTATTGGCCTACCAGAATACCATGATGAAAACAAAGAGCCTGGACAATATCTTCCCAGAAATCATCAAGGAAAACAGCCCAAAAGTCCTAAATTCAGAGGGCAAAATAGTCATCCAAAGACTCCACTGTTCACCTCCCAAAATGAATCTCAATCTAAAAACAACATGAAATCTCGCTGCCAAATTCCAGAACTGTCAAGTTAAGGAGAAAATACTACAGGCAGTCAGAACAAAAACATTCAAAAGTCGAAGAGCTACAGGCAGGATCACAGAGGACCTTGCAGTTTCTATATTAAAAGATCAGAGGAATTGGAATATGATATTCGTAAGACAAAGGAACTGGAACTACAACCAAGGATCAATTATCCAGCAAAGTTCAGCATAATATTTCAGGCAAGGAGATGGACATTCAACGAAATGAGGGATTTCCAGACCTTCCTAATAAAAAGGCCAGAACTCAATAAAAAATCCGATCTTCAAACACAGGTCTCAAGAGAGGCATAAAAAGTTAAACAGGGTGAAAGAAAAACATTTTACACAATATGGGCAACCTGTTTACTTCCTATAAGGGAAGATGATACTTGTCAATCTTGAGAATTGTGTATCTATTATGAAATATAAAAGTAATATAGATAGATAGATAGATAGATAGATAGATAGACAGATAGACAGATAGATAGATAGAGGGAGTGGGTATAAAGTAAATGATGTGATGATAAAAATGTGATTTAAGCATGCAAAGGAATTGTAACAGGAGATGTGAAAAGGAGGAAGCAGAAAATAGTAAATTACATCACAAGAAGAGGCACAAAATTATATTACAGTAGAAGGAAAGAGGGAATGGAGATGAGCATTGTTCGAGAGGTACTCTCATCTGATTTGGTTCAAGGAGGTAAAAACGAACATATTTAAGTATATAAATCTAGCTCTATAGGCAGGAGGAGGGGAGGGGGCAAGAAAGGGGAAGAGAGGGTAAAAGGTAGGGAGGAAGTAATAAGGGTAATGGGAGTAAAAAGGAGGGGGGCTGAAAGAAGGAAGAGAATATTACAGGAGGTAGTGGTCAAAAACTTAACTCTATTCTGAAGGGGGTGTGAGAAGGGAGAACTAAAAGAAGAAACTGTGGGAAAGAGGATGGAGGGAAAGACACAGATAGTAATCATAACTCTGAATGTGAATGGGATCAACTCTTCCATAAATCGGAGACAGATACCAGAATGGATAAAAAGCTGTAATCCAAGAACATGTTTTTTACAAGAAGCACAATTGAAACGGGGGGATACACACAGGTTAAAAGGTTGGAGCAGAATATATTGTGCTTCAACTGACATAAGAAAAGTAGGGTTATCAATCCTAATCTCAGACAAAGCAAAAATGAAAATAGATCTAATCAAAAGAGATAAGGAAGGAAACTATATCCTGCTAAAAGGAAGCATTAACAACGAAGCAATGTCATTACTAAATATGTATGCTCCAAGTAGTATAGTGCCCAAATTCTTAGAGGAGACGTTAAGGCAGTTACAGGAAGAAATACACAGCAAAACTCTACTAGTGGGAGACTTCAACCTTCCCCTCTCTGAAACTTATAAAATTAATTTTAAAATAAACAAGAAAGAAATTGAAGAGGTGAATCAAACTCTGGATAAAGTAGATATGATAGATCTCTGAAGAAAACTGAAAGGAGATAGCAAGGAATATTACTTTTTCTCCAAAAGACATGGTACATATACAAAAATTGACCATATACTAGGGCATATAACCTCACAATTCAGTGCAGAAAAGCATAGATAGTCCATGCATCCTTCCCAGATCATTATGCAATAAAAATTATGTGTAATAAAATGCCATGGAAAGATAAACCAAAAATTGATTGAAAACTAAATAATTTAATCCCCAAGGATGAGTGGATCATCCAATAAATCACAAAAACAATAAACAGCTTAATTCAAGAGAATGACAATAATGAGACAACCTACCAAATCTTATGAGATACTGCAAAAGGAATTCTTAGGGGAAGCTTTATATCTTTGAATTCCTACATGAATAAAACAGAGAAAGAGGAGATCAATGAATTGGGCATGCAGTTGAGAAGTTCTAAAACGACAAATTGAAAATCCCCAAGTAAATACCAAATTAGAATTAGTGAAAACCAAAGAATAGATGAATCAAATTAAAATTATGATCACAATTGAACTAATAAATAAAACTAAGAATTGGTTTTATGAAAAAAAACATAATTGAAAAACCTTTGGTTAATTTGATTTAAAAAAATGAGAGGAAAACTAAATTACCGGTACCAAAAATGAAAAGGATGCAGTCATCACCAATGCAGAGGAATTTAAAAGGATAATCATAAATTACTTTGCCCAATTTTATGTCCACAAATTGGACAATCTAAATGAGATGGATGATTATTTTAAAAAATATAAATTGATTAGATTAACAGAAGGGAGGCTGAATATTTAAATCACCCCATCTCAGAACTAGAAATTGAACAAGCCATTAATAAACTCCATAGGAAAAAAATCTCAAGGGCCAGATGAATTTACAAGTGAATTCTATCAAACATTTAAAGAACAGTTAATTCCAATACTATATAGACTATTTGGGAAAATTGGGGGAGAACGAGTTCTCTCAAATTCGTTGTATGATACTAATACGATTTTAATACCCAAACCAGGAAGAGTAAAAACAGAGAAAGAAAATTATAGACCAATTTCTTTGATTAATATAGATGCAAAAATTTTAAATAAGTTTTTTTAGGAAAAAGAATAGAGTAAGTTATCACAAGAATACTACATTTTGATGAGATAGGATTCATGCCAAAAATGCAGGGCTGGATCAATATTAGGAAAACTATTAGTGTTATTGAGCATATAAACCACAAAACTAACAGAAACCATATGATTATCTCAAGAAATGCAGAAAAAACTTTTGACAAAGTAAAACACACATTCCTATCAAAAACACAGGAGAGAACAGGAATAAATGGAACTATCCATAAAATAATAAGCAGTATGTACCTAAAACTTTCAGCAAGCATTATATGCAATGGAGATAATCTAGATGGATTTCCAATAAGATCAGGGGTGAAACGAGGGTTTCCATTACCACCAGTATTATTCAATATGGTAATAGAAAGGTTAGCTGCAGCAATAAGACAAGAAAAATACATTGAAAGAATTAGAGTAGGCAAAGAAGAAACTAACTTATCACTCTTTGCATATGATATGATGATATACATAGAAAACCCCAAGGTTCACGTAAAAAGGTCCTTGAAATAATAAACAACATTGGCAAAGTTGCAGGTTACAAAATAAACCCACACAAATAGTCTGCATTTCTGTATATTACTACAAACCCCAGCAGCAAGACATACAAAGAGAAGTCCTATTTAAAGCTATTGTAGATACGATAAAATATTTGGGATTCTACCTGCCAAAACAAATCCAGGGGCTAGATGAACACAATTACTAAATACTTTTTGCACAAATAAATTCCGATCTATGTAAGTGGAAAAACATTGGTTGCTCATGGGTAGGCTGGGGTAAAATAATAAAAGTGAAAAATCTACCTAAATTAATTTACTTATCCAGTGGCATTCCAATCAAACTATCAAATAATTATGTATTTTAGCTAGAAAAAATAGTATCAAAATTCTTCTGGATGTACCAAAGGTCCAGAATATCAAGGGAACTAATTAAAAGTAATGCCAGGGAAGGTGACCTAGCTCTACCAGACCTCTAATTGTATTATAAAGCATCAATTATCAAAATGCACCTGGTACTGGCTAAGAAACAGAAGGGTAGACCAATGGAATATGTTAAGTACTCAAGACACAGTAGTCAATGAATATAGCTTTCTACTGTTTGATAAACCCAAAGACCCCAGCTTCTGAGATAAGAACTCACTGTTCAGCAAAAATTGCTGGGATAACTGGATAACAGTGTGGTGGAAAGTAGGCATAAACCAATGACTGACATCATACAAAAGAATAAATTCGAAAACAGGACATGATTTAGGTATAAAGATTGATACTATAAAGAAATTATTGGAGCAAGGAATAGTATATTTATCAGATCTATGAAGAAGGGAAGAATTTTTGACTAAACAAGATATAGAAAACACTATGAAATACAAAATGGAAAATTGTGATTACATTAAAGTGAATAGTTTTGCACAACCAAATGCAATTCAACCAAGATTAGGAGGGAAACAGAAAACTGGGAAAGAATTTTTGCAACTAGTGCCTGTGATAAAGGCCTCCTTTCTAAAATTTATAGAGAACTGAGTCAAATGTACAAGAATACAAGTCATTCCCCAATTGATAAATGGTCAAAGACATGAAAAGGAAGTTTTCAGAGGAAGAAATCAAAGTTATCTATAGTCATATGAAAAAATGCTCTAAATTATTATTGATTAGAGAGAGACAAATCAAAACAACTCTGGAATTCCACATCACACCTATCAGATTGGCTAACATGGCAAGACAAGAGGATGATGGATGTTGGATAAGACATAGGAGAGTTGGAACGCTAATCCATTGTTGGTGGAGCTGTGAGCTGATACAAACATTCTGGGGAACAATTTGCAACTATCCCCAAAAGGCTGCAAAATTGTGCCTACACTTTAACGCTGCAAGTCTGGTTCTAGGACTGTATCCCCAAGAGATCACAAAAATTGGAAAGGGTCTCACATATATGGAAATATTTATAGCAGCTCTCTTTGTGGTGGCCAGAATTGGAAATTAATGGGATATCCCTATCAATTGGGGAATGGCTGCATAAATTGTGATATATGAATGCAATGAAACACTATGGTAGTATAAAAAATTATGAACAGGAAAACTTCAGAGAGGCCTGGAAAGATTTATATGAACTGATGCTGAGGGAAAAGAGCAGAACCAGGACAACACTGTAGACAGCAACAACCACCATGTGTGAGGAATTTTTCTGGTACACTTAGTATATCATTGCAATGCAAGGACTTAAATAATTTCCAATGCTCTCTTACTACAAAATACCTTCCACATACAGAGAAAGAACTTTGGAATTCGATTGCATAATGGAGCAGATCATTTTCTTTTGTATTATGTTTTGTTTTGTTTTATGATTTCTCCCATTCATTTTAATTGTTCTGTGCAACATGACTAAAGTGAAAATGTATTTAATAGGAATGTAAGTGTAGAACCTATAATACTGTGTGCTATCTGAGTGAATGAATGGGGAAGAAGGGGGGAAGGGGTAAGGAAGGGGAAATAAATGTAAGATATGTGGAAGTCATTGTAGAACAAATAATAATAATAATAATAATAATAATAATAATAAAGAATTTACATATAAAATATCGTTGTAAGGAAAGTGAAATTATTTCTTTATTTTAAATGTTTCTCTGATAATTTTTTAAAGTCAGAAGATTTTTTTTTACAAGTTATACCCTTAAGATTTTTTTTTAATTCTTGTATCAGGTACCATGATTTTGTACAATAGAAACAGCAAGTGGCATAGAACAACTTCTCTGAAATTTCAGGTTTGGAAAACCAAATTCAAGAGATTTTGTCAAATTATATTTTGTTCTGACTGGCAGACCATATTCAAATTATCTAAATAGTCTTTCATAAGTGACTGGAGCCAGAAAAGCACATCTCCCTTCATAGCTACATTCAGGATGAAACCTATTCCAGAATACAGAATATAAGATATCCAGAGACCAATCAATGACACTAAACTTTTGGAACTGAAAACATACTAATTAAGGTACATTGGAAGTAGTTTATTAAGACAAAAAACAGAGACTTGATGTATGTTAATTTTAATAAACATTATTGTACTGCTTTTCCTTTTTTTAATGCTCTTTGTGTTTATGTTTAAACTTTCTTGGTTATCCTGGTAAAATATAAATCTGCCTTCTCAAGTGATTCCAGTGCTATTTTAGCAACTTGATCTGGAACCTACATTATGTATCCCTGAAGGGAAAGGGCTACTCACTCCTCCATAAATCAAGAGGGGAATGGAGGAAAGAGAGACGATGAGGAAAGAAAATGGCTACCTGTGAGAACAGAGTAAACTGTAGTGACTGAATTTTTGTGACTGAGTTCCGGAGCTGGCTCAATTCCCTTTCTATTCACTTATAAGTCTATTCTGATTTCTGTCTTCTGAAAAACTTTATTCAATTATGGAAGTTATGAGGAAACTATTGCATTGTTTGACCCTAGACCTGCGTGACTTAAAAAATTTACCAAGTCAAACTGCTGTTTAGGAATCCTTAAGCCAGGACCAAGGTTATCCTCACCAGAAATCTGGTGAAATGCTAAGACTGATGCAAGGAGTTTTCTCACAGTTACACTTCTCAAGAAACCAATATCTTTTATCTAAAAACTATCCCCATACTCATCTCTTAGTTACTATTTCCATGATCCTTTATCTGAAGACATGTGGGGGGAATGGAACATCTTTTTTTTTCTGAATTCAGAGAAGTATACTTGTTCATTCTCTCCTCAACTTAAAATCTTTCCTACAGTTACAAATCTTATTACTTTATGATGCATATTTATCAGTCTTGTGTAATGGTTTAATTTATTTAAAAAAAAAAACCCTTTTAAAACTGTTTTATTGATTAAAAAACACCCTGGATCCCTGTGTTCAGACTCTGGACCCAAGCTGAAGAAGTCTGGTATTGGTGTGTTAGTTGATTGGTATAAATTGCTTAACAAATCAATAAGGTCAGAAGATCAAACCTGAGTTTCCTAAGCTGTTTCACCTTTCATCCACCCTATGGAAAATTTTAAGTATCTAAATACATATATTAATAAAAGTGGGAAAGAATAGCTCAATAAATTGAGTATACAACTTAAAAAACAACTAGCAAAATAAGTTAAAATTGAACAATTGTGTGTGTGCTCGTCCTTCTTGCCGAAGCAGACCATAACATCAGAGAAATAATGACATGACTTGAAGTTGACTTTGTTTTGAGTGAGGGAGGGCTATGCAATTCACCAGTCTCACTTCTCCTCTGGAGCCATCTAAATCTAGTGACCAGATATTCATCAGGATGACTGGAGATAACCCAAGATGTGGCAATTGGGGTTAAGTGACTTGCCCAAGGTCACACAGCTAGTGAGTGTCAAGTGTCTAAGGTGAGATTTGAACTCAGGTTCTTTTGACTCCTGCCCTGGCCCTTTACCCACTGTATCATTTAGCTGCCCACAAAATTGAACATTTAAATATCAAATGAATGATTAACAAAACTGAAAGTGAATAAAAAAACTATTGAACTAGCAAACTCTATATTGATATTATGAAAAAAACATCCAATAAAATTAGAAAAAAAATCATTTTTTTAAAGAAAGAAGAAAACCAGATGGCCATTACCAAAATTGAAAAAGGTAAATGAACTACCAACGAAGATCAGTTTAAGGCAGTATTTAGGAATTATTTTGCTAATTATATGCAACTAAATGTGACAGAGTAAGTGAAATGAATCATCACAAATTTTTAAATTGACTAGATTAATGGAAAAGCAATAGAATCCTTAAATAACTTTATCTGAAAGAAAGAAATTGAACCAGTCACAAATGAATCCGCTAACAAAATGCTCCCAGGACTACATTAATTTACAATAAATTGTACCAAATTTTAAGGAAGGAATAATCTTAATACCTTATAATCTACTTTTAAAAGAAAACAGGCAAAAATAAAAAAAGTATCAACACATACCTTTTTATGATATAAATATGTTTTTGTTACCTATACCAGAGAGATCAAAAACAGAAAGAATGCAATAGACAAATTTCTTCAAGTTATATCACTGCAAAAATAAAACAGAAGTAAGAAGATTACAGAAATATATTGCAAAGATCTTACATTATGACCAGGTGGGGTCTATACCATGAATGCTAGAATGGCTAATATTAAGGAAAATTGCAAGCATAATTGACTTTATTAATGCACAAAATAATAAATATCTTACAATTTTATCAATCGATTAAAAAACTTTTGACACAACAAAAAAATCATATCTATAGACAGCATAAAAAAGCATAGCAGTCAATGGAGTATTTCTTAAATAGTATTTATTCAAAACCAATAGCAAATATCAAGCCTAATGGAGGCAAGCTACCAGCCTTTCTAATACAATCAGGGATGAATCAAGGATAACTATTTTAACCACTGTTATGTAGTATTGAAATAGAAATGCTAGCTAAAACAGTAGAACAAGAAAAAAGAAATTGCAGGAATAAAAATAAGCAATGAGGAAACAAATCTCTCCCTCTTTTCATACGATAAGGTGTTATGCGCAGAGGACCCTAGATGATTATCTAAGAAAACTAGTTGAAATAACTAACAACTTCAGAAAAGCTGAAGAAAAAATAAATAACTCATATAAATAATCAACATTTCTATACACTGTCAACAAAAAAAAAACAGCAGGAAGAGATGGAATGAAAATTTCTTTTTTATATCATGTACGAAGATGGTGGAGTAAGAGAAAGGACCTTGGGCTCTCACCCAAAACCCTCCAAATATTTCTTAAATATCACTCTAAACAAATTCTGGAGCTGTGAAACCCACAGAATCATGGTGTGAAGCACAACTCCACCTCAAGACAGCATGGAAGGTTGACAGGAAGTATCTATCATGCCAGGCTGGGAGTGGAGCATAGTTGAGCATGGGCCAGGCCAGCACAAACATGCCTGAGCAGGCCTTGGGGGACTGAGTCTCTGGGAGCTGTTGCAGTTTCCAGATGTGGCAACCCAAAAACGATGAAGAAAACTTGGAAAGTCAATGGAAAAAGTATGTCAGACCTGTGTGAAAGAACTGAGTGGTCAGGCCCCACCCCAGTGCAATGGAGGGAGTAGCAGCAGCAGCAACTGCTATTTCTGGAGCTCTATTCCCACAGATTCTGAGGGTATGAGTAGCTAATAAGAGGGGGACAGCAGGGATCTCTTTGCCAGTGCTGAAGAGGGATTGACTTACTTTGCCATGTTTGAGTCTGGCTTGCAGTCCTGGGTGGTAGTCTTAAGTCAAAGGGAAGTGCGGGCATGGTGAAGCTTCTGGCAGGGGTGAAAAAGGAATCTTTCTTGCAGGGCCTGGGCAGAGAGGAGTTCTTGAGCTCACTCACAGACCAGAACACCAGGAAAGCAGTGGCCACTTCTCCTTTGATCATACAATCCTGAAAAACTTATTGGACTACCTAAAAGTCATGATAAAAAAAAAAAAAAGGCTAAACATCATCTTTCAAGAAATTATATATTGAAGGAATTCACTGATGATTTCCTGAGATTCCAAAAAGACAACTCCTAGGAATATTGTAGCCAAATTCCAGAGTTTCCAGGTCAAAGAGTAAATATTGCAAGCAGTCAAAAAGAAACAATTCAAGTACTGGGGAAACCCGGTCAGGATAAGATAAGATCTATGGGGTTTCTACATTAAGTGATCAGAAGGCTTGGAATATGATATTACAGAGGACAAAGGAGCTGGGATTAAAACCAGGAATCACTTATCGAACAAAACTGAGTATAATCGTTCGGGGAAAAAATGGTCATTCAATGAAATGGAGGACTTTCAAGCATTCTTTTTACTTTTTAAAAATTCATTTTTATTTTGTTTTGTCAAAGATCCATCTTCACTCTTTACTCCACTTCACTGAGAAAAATATTTGAGTTCTTCTTAAAATTTGTAAGTTAATTTATTTGTTTTCAGTTTTCAAAAATCACTTCCATACTTATTAAATTTTCTCCCCATCTCACCCCCCTCCCTCCCCAAGGAAGGATTCAGTCTTATATGGGTTCCACACACACATTCATAATAAACACATTTTCATATTAGTCTTGTTGCAAAGAATTAAAGTGAATAGGAGAAAGCAAGGGGGAAAAAAGCAAAAGGAAACAAATTTTACATTGGTCTCCTCAAGATAGTAAAAGAACCTGGAAAAAGTTCCAGTCTATAAGCTTGTTCTCTGTGGTAGTTTCAGGGAAAGATAGAATATTGTATTGGATGGGAAGAAATGGGGAACTGAGGGGAGGAGAACTGCATTCTTCATTGGCAGGTGGGATATTTACACTTAAGTGAGGTCCATTTGATTAGTTGGTTGTTGTCATAAGTTTTCGAATAGGACCAAAATGACATCACCATGATAAAGTCAAGTTTCAATGTGTCTGATTGTGACCGTTCAGACCGATAGGAGCTTGGAATGCTCTACCACAGATTGTGTAGAGATAGTCTGTGTGAATATTTGAAGTGGTGACTCCAAATTTGTGCATCCTACATTTCCTTTGTGCTGTCTCAATTCTGCTTTGTTGATAAAGCACATCACCTTTTCTGATGTGCTTTCATGATGATCAGTCCTGTGCCAGTATCTCCCACATCACACAGTCAAATCCAAAGTTCTTGAGAGAGACCTTTAGAGTGACCTTGTATCACTCCTTCTGACCACCATGTAATTGCCTGCCCCATGTGAGTTCTATAAAATAGCTTTTATGACAACCATACATTTTGCGTTCAAACAATGTGGCCAGCCCATTGGAGTTGTGCTCTCTGATGAACAGTTTGAAAGTTTGGCAGTTCCACTTGAGCAAGGACATCAGTGCCTGGTACCTTATCCTGTTAGGTGATCCTCAGAATCTTCCTGAGAGAGTTCAAATGGAAGAGATTCAGTTTTATGACATGGTGCTGGTAGATTGTCCATGTTTCACAGACATACAATGATGAGGTCAGCACAACAGTTCTGTCGACTTTCAGTCTGGTAGTCAGTCCAATACCTCTTCTCTCCCAAACTTTCCGTCCGAGCCTGCCAAACACTGAGCTAGAGCATCAACTTCATTTTCAATCTGCACATCCCTGAAAGGTACACCACCACCAAGATAAGTGAACTTATCCACAACATTCAAAACTTCTCAATTTGTTATTACCCATGTTTCCATGTAAGGATGGTGTGGTGCTGGCTGATGGAGCACCTTAGTTTTCTTGGTTTTAATTATTAGGTCAAACTTAGCACAGGCAACAAAGAATTGATCCATCCTTTGTTGTATCTCAGCTTCAGAGGCTGCATTGATTGCACAATCATTTGCAACAGAAAATCATGGACCATCACTCTTTCTACTTTGGTATTGGCTTGGAGCCTTTCCAAATTGAAGAACTTACCATCACTACAGTAGTTGACCTTGATGCTGTGTTCATCCTCATTAAAAGTATTTGACTACATGTCTGAAGACATCATACTAAAATATATTCTAGTCAATATAGAATATAAATCTAATCAAATAGCAGATTATGGTGATTCACAGGACCTTTTAACATCTACCAAATCTGATTGGTCAAGACTTCACATGGATGGGGACATTTATGTCGTTAAGTAAGCCGTTGAAATAGACCAAAGACTATCAGGAATCTTTATCAATTGTCAAATAACTTAAAACTTGGTAATCTGAGGCAATCAAATTCCATGTCATTTTGTAGGCTTTACGAGGAAAGCAAATCGGCAAAACTAAGGTTATCCACTAGGTGTATGTGTGTATTTGTGAGTGTGTGTGTGTATGTGTGCGTGTGTGTGCACAAAATTTTACAAAGTGATCCTATTACACCCTTGCCTTACAGAGCTCTAACTTTGTAAAAGACTTAGATTAATGAACCATTTGAGAGGAGGCCCATTGTGATCCCACCCCTTTCTCTGGCCCTTTTAAGAAATTTATTTTTCATATACTTAGTTGTGATTTTGTTTTTCTTTTTAGCAAAATATAAACTTCTGGAGGACAGGCAATGTTTCTTTTTTGTCTTTCTATATCAAGAACCTAAGAAAGTGTTTGACATATAGCTAATAGCATCTACTGATCGTTTACATTTATACAGCAGGCAGTATATGCCGGGCATTCTGCTAAGGGTTTTGCAAATATTAACTCCTCTGATCCTCTCACCAAAACTGGGTGTCAGGTATTATGATTTTCCCATTTTATAGTTGAAGAAATTGAGGTGAATATCAGTTAAATGATGTTTTCAGGGTCATGTGGTTAGCTATAAGTATCTCATGCCAGATTTGAACTTCCTGACTTCAGGCCCAAAATTCAATCAATTGTGCCAATTAATAGATAGTAAAAATATATTCACTAAATGGATTATGTCTTAGATTCTCCCAAAATGTCTTGCTCTATTCCAGTCATAGACCTTCTATTTATTCAATATCCCCCCACCCCTTGTAAAGGTTTGCAGGAGGCTAAATTAGTTTTTTCCACATATAGAATAAGATGTATAATTAACTCATTTAAATTAAACTTGCAAATTTAGGACCACAGAGGTCAGTTTAATATATTTTTTAAATGGGTGCTAAGCAATTTTACAAATCATAAGGAGTGCCAAAACCATAAGATAAAAATTGGATTAAAACCTTAACAGCAATAGGCTACTCAAATATCATAATATATTAAAAATCAACTATGATGTGTTCATCTCACTTCAAACCTTTTAAATTTGAGAAAAAAACATTTCTAAGAACATATAATTAAGGCAATAGCAGGTCAATCTACCAATTTGATAAAAAATTAATCTTTTTAAAGTGTCCAATATGATCAGCACACTATGCTGAGAACTATGGATACAAGAGAGAAAAAAGTCCTGAGTCTCAAGGTACTACAATTGTAATGATCAACTTCAGCTAGGAAGAGTATTAATAACACATGGCATATGAGTTAAGCTGAACCTAAAAAGACAGAAAGATTTGGATTTTAAGAGTGAGAGATAAGAAGAGATCATATTTTGGACCTGAGAAGTTTCTAATGATCTATTAGCTGCCAAATCTATGTCATTTTCTCAATCCTCATTCTTCTTGAACTCTCTGCAGGCTTTAACACTGTTGCTCAATCTTTTCTTCTTTAAATTCTCTTCTCTAGATTTTCAGGATGCTACACTTTCCACTCCTATTTATTTGGCCAGTCTTGTCTCTTTTAATGAGTCCTCTTCCAATCCATGCCATGTGTGTCTTGCAAGCGTCCATTCTGGGCTCTCTTCTCTTCCCAGTTTATACTACTTCTCTTGATGATCTCCATCTCCCATACATGTAATTAATATCTCTTTGCTGATGATTCTCAAATCTCCTATCTGACCATAAACTCTCTGCTGTCTTCCAATCTCACATCACCAACTGCTTTTGTAGACATCTCAAAATGAACGTCCAATAGACAAATCAAACTCAACAGGTACAAAACAGAACTTTTGTCTTTCATCCAGTCTCTCCGACCTCTATTATTATTAATATTAATATTCCTTATTAATGAAGAGGGAAATGGCACCCTCCTAGTCCCTCAAGTTAACCACCTATGAGTCATTTTGCACTCCACTATTTTTCACCACCCTGCTTCCTATATAAAATCTGTTTCCAAGACTTGTTGGGTTCACCTTTATAATATCTACCAGATACACCAGCTTCTCTACTTTGACATTGTCACTATTTATTACACACCATAATCACCTCATGTCTTGATATTGAAATTAAACTGCTTGTGTGTCTATCTAAAGCCTCTCCTCACTCTAATTTATCCTCCAGACAGCCACTAAATTGATGTCCCTAAATCACAGGTTCAACAATATCACCTTACCCTCAGTAAACTCCAGTGGCTCCTTGTTGTATTAAGGATCAATTAAAAAAAAAGTTATGTATTAAAGCCTTTCATAACCTAGCATTCTCCTATGTTTATATGTATACACACATATACATATATATATATATGTATATATGTATATATATACATATATATATATATATATATATATATATATATATATATACACATATTTATATAAAGTATACAGAGAGAACTAGTACCTCTTGTGTTAGGGCTGTATATCTACCTTTGCTGTCCACCTGCCACCTAACTCTCATCTGTGTCTCCAAGAAACTTTATCACATGCTATGGCCTCACCTTGGTAAAACCGTTATGGTAAAATAGGCTAAACAAGGTTGAGGATAACCTCTGGAACTCAAAACTCTGGTTGATTTAGGAAAGTGGTTACTACCTCAAGCATGCAAAGACTTCCCCAGAAGATCAGGAGTATGTGAACAATTTGTTCCAACAGGTCAAAAAGGCTGTGAAGTCAGGCATTGTGAAGTACTTAAAACTTGGCTAGAAATTAAAGACACCAACGTCATACAATGCACAAGTCATCACCAGTCATCTTGAATTTTTTGTCTTGACGATAGTCTACAAAGACTCTGAAAAGAAAAGTCAGACTGATCACTTTAGGAAACTCTGCCTCATTTAAATACAGTTGAAATGAAAGTCGATAGACATCCATACTGTTTTATCATTTTGTATTTTTTCTATTTTGCTATGTCATTATTTTATTATGTTAATGTTCAACTATTTTACCACTTTATTGTTTTGCTATTCAAATATTTTCTTATGTTACTATTTTACCTGTCTCTAAGTCCTGTGGCAGGAAACTAGTGACAAAGCTGTAGGTCCAGATAAACTGGGGGCTGTAGTCATAGCTGGCCTAGGATATAGTATCATTTCTTCACTGGACTGAAACAGCAGAATGATTTGGCAGACCTTAGGTGTCTGAGGAGCCCTTATTAATGTCTATGTTAGTCATGTTGTTAAAGAAAACACAGAAAAAGAAAGAAAGTAAAGAAAAATATGAATCCATTTACATTCAGACTCAGTTCTTTCTCTGCAGATGGAAAGCAGTTTCCATCATCAAATCTTCAGAATTGTTTCCTGGTATGGTACTTTTGAGAATAACTAAGTCATTCACAAGTGGTCATCATTCAATATTTCTGCTACTATATAAGTGCTCTCCTGTTTATACTTATTTCACTTTGCATCAGTTCATTTAAGTCTTTCCAGGCATTTCTGAAAGCCTCCTCTTTGTCATTTATTATAGCACAAACGTATTCATCACAATCATATACAATAACTTGTTTGACCATTTGTTAATCCATTTGTTTAACTATTCCCCAAATAATGGATGTTCCATGGATTTCCAATTCTTTGCCATCAGTAAATGATCTGTTCTAACTACTTTTGTACATCTGGATACTTTTCCTTTTTGTTATTTTATCTCTTTGGGTTACAGTCCTAGTGGTATTTCTTGGTCAAAGGGTATTCATGGTTTTATCGGTCTTTGGGTAGAGTTAAAAATTGATGTAAAGAATGGTTGAATCAGTATACACTTTCACCAACAATGCATTTGTTCCTCAATTCTCCCACACTCCCCCCAATATTTGTCCTTTTCTGTCATACTAGCCAATCCAGTAGGTTTGGGATGATAGCTCAGAGCTGTTTTAATTTGCTTTTCTCTAAACGATAGTAATTTAGAGAAGTTTCATATGAGTATAGATAGCTTTGATTACTTCATTTGAAAATTGCCTGTTCATATCTTTAACCATTTGTTAATTGAAGAATGACTCAGTTCTATGTATCTAACTCAGTTCACTGTATGTTTATGAAATTAGGCCTTTCTTAATAGTTAATTTATTTGCTTATGTATTTAAATTATTCATTTAGAGTTTTCCTCAATTATATGTAAAAAAAAATTAAAATTCATTTTTAGAAACTGTGTGTTCCAAATTCTTTCCTTTCCCACCACCTACATACACCAAACTAAGAATTTGTTATAGGTTATACCAGTGTAGTTATACAAAACTTTTTCATGCTTGTCACGGTGAAAAATAAAACAGACAAAAAGAAAGAAACACATTTTTTAAGGTATTCTTCAATCTGTATTCAGATGCCACCAGTTTTTTCTTAGGGGATTAAAATCATTTTTTTAATCATAAGTACTTTGGAGTTGTCTAGAGTCATTATATTACTGAGAATACCTTGTGTACAACATTCTTCTGGTTCCCTTTTTGCTTAGTACTAGTTGCTATAAGCCTTTCCTGGTTTTTCTGAGAGCACCCAGCTCACTATTTCTTACAGCACAATTGTATACCATCACAATAATAAACCACAATCTGTTCACCCATTCCCAAATGATGGACATCCCCTCAACTTCTAATTCTTTGCCCCTAAAAAAGGAGCTGCTATAAATATGTTTGCTATAAATATGTTGTACATGTACCCCTTTTTCCTTTTTGTTTTTTATCCCTTTGGGAATAAAGATCTAGTAGTAGTATTCCTGAGTGAAAAGGTATGCACAGTTATTTAACCCTTTGGGCATGGTTCCAAAATGCTTTAATAATGGTTGAATGAGTATAAAATTACCCCAAAATTTCATTGTGTCTCAATCTTCCCACATCCCCTCTGATATTTGTTATTTTCCTTTTTTAAACATAATTTACTTATTTTGGGTCTTCAACATTCATTTTCATGAGATTTTGAATTCCAAATTTTCTTCTAATCTCTCCCTTCTCCCACCCCAGGACAGCATGCTCCCAAGTCACCCCTTTTGCCATTCTGCCCTTCTTTCTGTCACCACCCCGTTTACCATCCCCCTCCCTTCTATTTTCCTGTAGGGCAAGATAAATTTCTATGCCCATTGCTTATACAAATTATTTCCCATTTGCATACAAAAATATTTTCTAACATTAATTTTTAATACTTTGAGTTCCACACTCTCTCCCTCCCTCCCTACCCAACCTCATTGAGAAAGCAATCAGTTTCATATAGATCATGCATAACACTTCATAACAGTTATGTTGCAAAAGATTGATTATATTTCCCTCTATCCTGCCCTGATTTCCGTTTCTTCCATTCTCTTCCTTAACCTGTAGAGTTAGCTTTTGAGTACTCCTCCCAATTTGTCTTTCCTTCTACTATCATTCCTGTCCTATCTCTTCCCCCCTGCCTTCCTGAAGGGTAAGATAGATTTCAATACCCAACTGATTGTGTGTTATTTCCTCCTTAAGCCAAATCAGATGAGAGTAAGGCTCACTTATTCCCTCTCAACTGCTCTTTCCCTCTCCCTCTACATTGTAAAAGCTCTTGCCTGTTTTATGTGAGACCCTTTACCAAGTTCTACATTTCCCTTTATCTTTCTCCCAGTACATTCTTTTCAGCACTTGATTTTATTTTTTAGGTGTCTTCCCTTCATATTCAGCTCACACTCTGCCCTCGGTCTTTATGAATAAACACACACACACACACAAAGAAATACAAATACAGAAATATATATATATATGCATATATATGTACATACATACACACATATGCATATATATACACATTTACCTACACATGTATAATACACACTCACAAATATACTTACGCACATAAGACATACATATTTGCACATATATGTGTATATTGATGTATATATGCATGTATTATGTATGTATATGTTTATATTTCCTCTAACAACCCTAATCGTGAGAAAGGTCTCATAAGTTACAAATGTCATCTTGCCATGTAAGAATGTAAACAATTCAACTTCAATAAGTCTCTTATGATTTCTCTTTCTTCTTTACCTTTTCTTGTTTCTCTTGATTCTTCTATTTGAAAGTCAAGTTATTTATTCAGCTCTGGTCTTTTCAACAAGAATGCTTGGAAGTCCTCTACTCCACTGAAATTTCATTTTCCTCTGAAGTATTATATTTAGTTTTGCTGGGTAGGTCATTTTTGGTTTTAATCATAGCTCCTTTGATTTCTGGAATATCATATTCCAAGTCTTCAGATTCCTTAGTATAGAACTGGCTAAATCCATTGTAATTCTCATTATGTTTCCATAATACTTGAATTATTTCTTTCTGGCCACTTGTATTATTTTTCTCCTTGACCTGGGAATTATAGAATTTGGCTAAAATATTCCTACTAGTTTTCTTTTTGGGATCTCTTTCAGGAGGTGATCAGTGGATTCTTCTCATTTCTTTTTTATCCTCTGATCCTAGAGTATCAGGGCAGTTATCCTTGATAATTTCTTGAAAGATAATATCTGTCCTTTTTTTTGGTCAAGGTTTTCAGGTAGACCAATATTTTTTGAAGTATCTCTCCTGAAAATATTTTCTAAGTCATTGGTTTTTCCAAAGAGATATTTCACATAATCTTCCATTTTTTCATTATTTTGGTTTCATTTCATGTTTTCTTGGTTTCTCATCAAGTCATTGCCTTCTGTTGCTGTGTTCTAATTTTGAAGGCATTATTGTCTTCAGTAAGCTTTTGGACTTCCTTTTCCATTTGGTCAATTTGGCTTTTTAAAGCTTTCTTCTCCTCATTGGTTTTGTGGAACTCTTTTGCCGTTTAGGTTAGTCTATTTTTAAAAGTGTTACTTTCTTCAGAGTTTATTTATTGGGTCTCCTTTATTAAACTGTTGATGAATTTTTCATGATTTTCTTGAATCACTCTCATTTCTCTTCCCTATTCTTCCTCTACTTCCCTTACTTGATTTTCAAAATACTTTTTTGAGCTCTTCAGTGGCCTGAGACCATTTCATATTTTTCTTGGAGACTTTGGATGTAGGAGCCTTGACCTTGCTGTCTTGCTTTAGGTTTCACACTTTGATCTTTCCTCTTGTAAAGAAAAATACCTTTTCACCAAGAACGTAACCTTATATATTCTTATTTTCTTCTTTTTGCTCATTTTCCTGGGCAATTACTTGTTTTCTGAGCTCTTTTTAAAGTGGAGATTGTGCTGTTACCAGGTTTCAGTGGTGTTGTGTAACTGTTTTCAGAGATATCTCTATAGAACTGTAAGTTTTCAGTTCCTCCAAAGTGGTATGACCAAAGGAGAGGCGTTTATCTCTCTCCTGGTCTGCATTCTGCTCTGTGAGCAAACACAAGCACCCTTTTCTGCCCTGGAATTTTGAATAGGATTCCCTCTCCACAGCCACTATTAGTTCCACCACATCAGCACTTCTCCTTGCCCCAGGACTGCTACTCAGGACTGTAGCCCAGATCAGTCACTCAATTCCCCCACCTCCTGTAGACTGAGAGCTCCAATAGAAGCAGCAGCTGTGGTATTGGCTACTGCCACCCTGGGGTTTGGGCTTGGGTTGAGATTTTGCTCTAGACAATGTTCCTCTCTCACCCAGTTGAGAGAGGTTTCCCACTGACCTTTGAAGCTGTCTCTGGCATTTGTAGGTTAAGAAGTCTGTAAACTGCAACAGCTGACAGTGCTTCAGTGCTCTGAATCCTGCTCCAGTACTATCTGTGCTGAGCTCTGCTCTAAGCCCGGTACAATATTCCCTTCCTGTCAGTCTTCTAGATTGTCTTGGACTGGAAATCTGTTTCACTCTATCATTTTGTGGCTTCTGAAGCAATTTGTTTAGAATTTTTTAGAATCATTTTACAGGTATTTTGGGAGGTTTGGAGGGAGACTTCAACCATGTCCCTGCTTCTACTCCGAGATATTGGCTCCGTCCCCAATTTGCAATTTTCCTTTATATAATATTAGCCAATCTGACAGCTGTGGGATACTACCACAGAATTGTTTTAATTTGCTTTTTCCCAAGCAATAATGATTTAGAGCGTTTCGTGATTTCACTACATATGGCTTTGATTACTTCATCTGAAAAATGACTGTCCTGCTGACCATTATCAATTCAGGAGTTGCTGTATTTTCATTCCCCAGTCATTCACCTCCCTCTCTACATTTCTTCTCCTCTATAGAAAAAACATGTTCAGTTCCTCCATTTTTCCAGTCTCTCCACCATCCTGGGTACAGTAGGTTCATGTTTTTTTCTAAAATGTGGGGCCCAGAACTGAGCACAATGGTCCCGATGAGGATTGTGAGCAATATCCTAATAAGACAGATAGTAGAAAACTCAGAAAGTTTTGGAAGGGCAACTTTAAAAACATCTTCCATTTTGAGAGGAACAAGAACTATCATCATTCTTCCTCTGTCACTGCTCCTGGATTTGGGTACGTGGTCTTATTACTCATTTGCTCTGTTTTTTTTTTCTTTTCTAGACCACAAAAGGACAAGGGTGGGAACCTGCAGCCTGCACATGAGGATCTGGAGGGCCATAAGTGGGCTCAAGACCACAGGTTCCCCAGTCCTGACTAGGGTCTATTTATAAAGATGAGAAGGAGACTGGTGTGGTGAATAGAGAGCTAGTTGGGAGCCAGGGAGACCTAGGTTTGAGGACTATCTCTGTAATCAACTGGCTGTGACCATGGGCAAGCCACTTAACTTCTGTTTGCCTCAGCTTCCTTAATTGTAAAGTGTGGATAACACTTACCTCCTATGGTTGTGAGAATCAAATGAGATAACATTTCTAAAGCACTTAGCTTATTATTTCACACGTAGTAGGCATACAGTAAATAATAGAAAATAAAATATAAAACAAATATTAAAAAGATAAAATAATTATACAAAACCATTAATAATGCTTATCCCCATCTGCTCCCATGAACTTAGGACTTTGCATGTAATAGATGCTTAATAAATATTTGTTGAATTTTTAAAAATGTTATGGCCTAAACTCCTTTTTGATCATGGCTTTCAGGTATTCCAGTAATTTTAAAATTATCTCGACAGGATCTATTTCTCAGGTCATTCTTGCCCCAATGAGATATTTCACATTTTCTTCTCTCTCTTTTTTCATTATTTTGGTTTGGATTTATTCTTCCTTGACATCTTATGGAGTCTTTAGCATCCTCTTGCCTAATTCTAATTTTAGAGTCATTATCTTCAACGAACTTTTGTACCTTTTTTTCACTTTTATCAATTCTACTTTTTAATGAGTTCACTTCAGTGAACTTTTCCTTATCTTAATTTTTTTTTTCCATTTGGCCAATTCTGTTTTATAAAGCATTCTTATTCTCATTAGATTTTTGTACCTCCTTTATCAAGCTGTGGACACCTTTTTTTCCATGATTTTCTTACATTGCTAATTTCTCTTTGTAATTTCTTGTCTATCCCTCTTGCTTGAATTTTAAAATGCCTTTTGAGTCCTTCCATGTCTGGAAGGCAATTAATATATTTATTTTCCTTTGAGACTTTGATGTTGGAGTTTTGACTTTGCTTTCTTCTTCTGAGTATTTTTTTTATCTTTCTTGTCTCAACAGTAATTTTCTATACCTTGGCTTTTTTGAAGAGTTTCCTCATTTTCCCAGACTACTTCTTGAGTTATTTTTTAACTCTTTGTTAAATGGGGGCTCTACTTCTAGGGTAGAGGGTGCTTCTAGGTCCTAAGCTTCAAGGGTTTTGTGTAGCAGTCTTCAGAGATACTTCTAGAGATCCACAAATTTTCATTTCTTCCAAGGTAGTATGATGCAGAGAGAGGTGTGTTTCCTACTCTTCTGACCTGTACTCTGGTCTGTGAGGGACCAAAAGCAATCTTTTCCACCTGGAACTATGACCAAGGTCCCTGTTTCCCTGTGGCTGCAAACTTTGCTCTGTTAGTACTTTTCTGTACTTGGGACTGCTACCCAGGACTGTGAACTGGATCTGACCATTGATAAAGCAAAAGTCCTCCCTCAGTTCTAGCAACGAGACCCCTCCAGTCTCCTTCTGATTAGTTTTTATGACCCTGCCTTACCATTTTTGTGCTAAGAGCTCCAGAAACAGCTGTTGCTGCTGCAGATTCAGTGATTTCAAAGGTCTGTTCTTGCTTTTTCTAAGAACTGATCTGTGCTGGCATGGCCTGCCCTTAGTCATGTTCCATTCCCTCCCTGGTGTAATAGACCCTTATTATTAGCCTCCTATGGTATCTTTGCCTGGAAAATTGTTTCATCCTATCCTTTTTGGGATTCTGCTACTTAGAATTTGCTTTGAGACATTATTTAAAGATCTTCAGAGGGGTTTTGGGAATTGCTCAGACAAGTCTCTGTCTTTTCACCACTATCTTAGCTCCACCTCCAAAAATGAGGTCTCTATCAGAGAAATTTGCAGCAATATTTTTCATGGTTATGATCACTATGTATTTCCCTTGATCCCTTTTCTCTCTGTTTATCCTACTGTCTCTCTCATTTTCACCAATCCATTAATAAAATCTTTTCCATCTGACTTTTACCGCCCTCAATTTGCCCTCCATTCTATCAGTTCCTCCCACTTTTATCCCCTTCCCCTCCTTCCTTTCTGTATGGTAAGATTGATTTGCTCCCTCCTCCCATCTTCCCCTACAGTATTAAAGTTGTTTTGTGCCTCTTTTTTCAGAAAATCTACTCCATTCCACCACTGCTTTTCTCCTTCTCCCAGTGCATCCCTCTTTCTCACATCCTCGTTTCATTTTAAAGATACTTATTCTATCGTATTCAACTCACAACTATGCACCTTGTCTATGTTTACTTGTTGTAATTGCTCTAATAATTAAAAAGTTTTAGGGGAATACAAGTGTCATTTTTTTCATGTAGGAATGTAAACAGTTTAATCTTGCAGCATCTTTTATGATTTCTCTTTCCTATTTATCTTCTTATCCTTCTCCTGAGTCTTATATTTGAAAGTCATTTTTTATGCAGCCTTGGTCCTTTCATCTGGAATGATTGGTGGATTCTTTTGATTTCTACTTTACCCTCCTCTCCCATTCTATAATATCAGAGTAGATTTCCTTGACAATTTTTTTTGAACAATGGTGTCTAGATTTCTTTTCATGTCTTTCAAGTAGCCTAATAATTTTTAGCATTATCTTTCCTAGATCTATTTTACAAGTCAGCTTTTTCCAGCGATTTATTTCACATTTTCTCCCTTTTACTTCTTTTAATTTTGTTTTTACTGTTTCTTGATATCTCATAACATAATTATCTAATTCTAATTTGTAAGGAATAGCTTTCTTCAATGAGGTATTGGACCTTCAATACCATTCAGACAATTCTACTTTTTAAGGACTTCTAATTGGTGAACTGTGTGTGAGTGTGTGTGTGTGTATAGGTGGATGTGTGTCTGTGTGTGTTCATGTATGTTTCCATATGAAATACCAAAAAAAAAACCAAACAAACAAAAAAACCCAGAATAGTCCAAATGGCAAAAGAGGCACAAAACTCCAAACAAGAGAAGAATGTTTGATTTTGAAAAACCTTTTTTGGGCTCATCCATGGTCTGAGGATAATTCATATTTTTCTTTGAGGCTTTGGATATATCAGTTTTATTCTGTAGTGTTCTTCTGCATTTATGTTTTGATCTTCCCTGTCACCAGAGTAACTTTTCATACTCTGGATTTTCTTCTGTTGTTTGCTCTTTTTTTCTGGACCATTTATTGACTTTTATTCCATGATAAAGAAAGATTCTGCTTCTCTGGTGGAAGAGGTATTGTCCCAATCTTCAGGTTTCTCATGCAGCTGTTTCCAGAGGTAATTCTAAGGACCCATATATTTTTGACTCTTCCAAGATAGTGTGATCTAGAGAGGAGTGTGTTTAATACCCTCCTGTGCTTGCTCCCATCTTTGAGAGAACATAGGCTCTCCTATTTGCTCTAGAACTGTGACCAGAGTCCCAACTTTTCTGTGGAAAACACTCTAGTGTGTTAGTGTTCCTTGGCACTCTGAACTGATAACTAGGGCTAAGAACCAGATGCACATAAGGTCCATGGAACCGAGTCCTGCACCTGGTGCCAGTAAAAAGACCCCTGTAATCTCCGTTTGATCAGTTACCTGATCCTTGTATAATCTGTCATATGAAGGGTCAGGAACCTGATAATGAGACACCAGATTCAGTCATCCTGAATGGTACTTTTGGTTTGCTGGGGCAATGTCTCTGCTGCATTGCACTTTACTTTCCTCCTGATGCAACAGAACTTTCCTCCTTTCCTTCAAATTCGTCTTAGGCTAGAAACTTTTTCACCCCATTCATTTGTAAGTTCTGCTCCTCCAGAATTTGTGCTTTTTTTTAATGTTTATATATTTATTGATTGACTTTTTAGTTTTCAACATTCATATCCACAAAATTTTGAGTTCCAAATTTTCTCCCCGTCTCTCTTCACACCCCAAAATACTGTGCATTCTGATTGTCCCCTCCTTAAATCTCCTCTCTTTTCTATCACACCCATTCTTTTCCTTATCCCTGTCTTCTCTCTTTTCTTGTAGTATAAGATAGATTTCTATATCCCATTATGTGTATTTCTTATTTCACAGTCAGATGCAAAAATAGTTCTCAACATTTGTTCCTAAGATGTTGAGTTCCAATTTCTCTCCCCTTTTCCCTTCCCACCTATCCCTAATGACAAGGCAAGCAGTTCAATATAGGGTATATATGTGAAGATTTACAAAAGACTTCCAAAAGAGTCATGCTATGTAACATTAACTATATTTCCCTCCATCCTGTCCTGTCCTTCATTAATATATTCTCTCTTCTGACCTTTTTTATCCTCAGAAGTGTTTACTTCTTATTATTCCCTCCTCCCCCACTTTCCTGTAATGTAAAATACATCTTCATATCAAATTGAGTGTGCATGTTATTCCCTCCTTAAGCCAAATGTGATGAGAGTAAGGGTCACTTTCCCCCCTCACTTCCATCCTTTTCTGCTGCATCGGAGAGCTTTTCCTTGTCTTTTTTATGAGAGATAATTTTTCCCATTCCATTTCTCCCTTTCTACTCCCACTATATTCATCTGCCACCCCTTGACTTTATTTTTTTAGATATCATCCCTTCCTATTCAACTCTCCTTTTGCTTTCTGTGTGTGTGTGTGTATAATCCCTCTAGCGACACAAATACTGAGAAAAGACTCAAGCGTTACAAAAAATATCTTTCTGCATAAGAGTGTAAACAGTTCAACTTTAGGTAAGCCCCCTATGATTTCTCTTTGTTGTTTAACTTTTCATGCTTCTCTTGCATCTTTTGTTTGGAAGTCAAATTTTCTTTTCTGCTCTGGTCTTATCAAGGAATGCTTGAAAGTCCTCTATTTCTTTGAATGACCATTTTTTCCCCCTGAAACATAATACTCAGTTCTGCTGCGTAGGTGAGTCATGATTTTAATCCTGGTTCCTTTGACTTCCGGAGTATCGTATAACAAGCCCTTCGATCCCTTAATGTAGAAGCTGCTAGGTCTTGTGTTATGCTGATTGCATTTCCACAATACTCGAATTGTTTCTTTCTACCTGCTTGCAATATTTTCTCCTTGACGTGGAAACTCTAGAATTTGGCTACAATAATCTGGGGAGTTTCTCTTTTCAGATATTTTTAAGGAGGTGATCAGTGGAATCGTTCAATATTTATTTTACCCTCTGCTTCTAGAATATCAGAGCAGTTTTGCTTGATAATTTCATGAAAGATGATTTCTTAATGTCTTTTTTTGATCATGGCTTTCAGGTAGTCCCATAATTTTTAAATTGTCTCTCCTGGACCTGTTTTCCAGGTCAGTTGTTTTTTCCAATGATATGTTCCACATTGCCTTCTATTTTTTCATTCTTTTGGTTTTGTTTTGTAATATCTTGAATTCTTATAAAGATATTAGCTTCCATCTGTTCCATTCTAATTTTTAAAGAACTACTTTGTTCATTTAGCTTTTGATCCTCCTTTTCCATTTGGCAAATTCTGCTTTTTAATGCATTCTTCCCTCATGGGCTTTTTCTACTTTTTTTTTTTTTGCCAATTGAGATTGCCTGTTTTTAAAAATGCTGTTTTCTTCAGTTTTTTTTTTTTGGGGGGGGGTCTCCTTTAGCAAGCTGTTAACTCACTTCACATGATTTTCTTGCACAGCACGCATTTCTGTTCCCATTTTTTTCCTCCACTTCTGTTACTTTATTTTCAAAATCCTTTATGAGCTCTTCCATGGCCTGAGAAAATTGCATATTTATTTTGGAGGTTTTGAACGCAGACAGCTTTACTTTTAAGTCTTCCTCTGATGGTATTTATTGTTCTTCCTCATCTGAAAGGATGGTAGAAAATACCTGTTCATCAAGAATGTAGTCTTCTGTAGTCTTATTTTTTCGCTTTGTTGGACATTTCTCTCAGCCAGTTACTTGACTTTTGAGTCCTTTGTCAAGAGGAGGGTATTATCTGGAGACTTGGAAGTTCTCAGTTCCTCCCTGGTAGCACAATCGAAGGAGAGCAGTTTACTCCTCTCTTTGTCTGTGCTCTGGTCTGGGAGCAAATACAAGCACTTTATCTGCCCAGGATCTGTGAGGATAATTCCCTCTCCAGAGCCTCTATCTGCTCCAGCAAGCCAGCCAGAACTCCTCCTCACCCCAGGACTACCACTCAAGGCATGTTATTTCCCCACCGTCTTTAGGCTGAGGGCTCCTAAAATGGACGCTGTGCAACTGCAGCCTCCCTGGTGTCTCTGGGGCCAGACTGCATTCCCTTCTCATACAGGTGAAAGAGCTTTCTCACTGACCTTTGAAGTTGCCTTTGGCAATTGTGGGTTGAATTATTTGGGAATTGAAGCTGCTTCCAGGGATTCTAGGTTCTCTGAGGCCTGCTCTGGTCCTGTCACTAATGCTCACAGTGTCCCAGGCTAGTTTGCACTCAGCTCAGAGCCTGGTGTGATAGATATTTCCTTTTGTCCTTCCTGGCTGCCTAGGGCAGAAAATCTCTAACTCTGTTGTTTTGTGGCTTTTGGTGCTCTGGAACTTGTCAAGAGTCTTTTCTTACAGGTATTTCATGGGCTCTGAGGGGGGAGCTTCTAATGGTCAGTTCTTCTACACTGCCATCTTCTGCCCCCTCCCCAATTTGTTTTGAGACATAATTCACAGTTGTTTGGAGTGTTTCTTAGAGAATTCACGTGAGTCTCTGACTTTATTGTATCATCTTGTCTCCACTCCCTTGTAAACACTCTTTTTTTAAGGATTTCACAGCTCATGTTCTGCAGTGAGACAGGTGCTAAAAAAGGCATTCTGCTTTCTCTAGCAGACAATAATCTTAAGTTGTGTTCTAAACACATAAAAACTTTTGTGAAGAGGATTCCATTCACCATTAATACATGGAATGTGTGCACAGTTAGGGCCATCATGAAACTGAATATATTTCAAAGAAGTTTGGTTCTTGTTGTGATACAATTCAGCATGTTTCATATCCTCATAGAAGCCCTGAGTGAAACAAGGGTTGACAAATGAATATCAGCTTACGGAATTTGGAGCTGGATATGTTGCTGTTGTTGTTGCTATTTTTCTGACATTTTCACTCAGAGAAAGATTGCTGTGGAATTAGTGAAGGTCTTGCAATAAATTGAATCTAGTCACCAAGCTTGTGTGCCTCCTAAAAGGAATGAACAACAGGCTCATGGTAATGATGATATCTCTTGCAAGAAAGTGAAATGCCACCATCATCAGTACATATGCACGCACCATGAAAAACACTGATGAGGTCATGGAAAAAAATTAGGAAAATCTGGAGATGCTCATCATCCATGTGGCAAAAGAAGACAAACTGTAAGGAGACAATATGACAGAGTTATCCGTAACTGCTATCTGCTTGCTCTTGTTGACCTTGACCAGCCCAGAAACTATTTCCACCAAAAAAACCTTGGAACAGTGGGAGCAGCAGAATGTGTAAATAGGCCCAAAGCACAGGAAGATAGAAAGATTACTAAGGAGGGTTCCTCTTGCTGTAGTCACAAGTGATAAGTGAAACATCAGAGTTGTCCTAGACAGTCACACCTCATAAAACTGGGTGAAGATAGCGAACTCCAGGGGAGTGAAGACAGCAACCACTAACACCAGGATTGCAGGTGTGCTTCTGCACCCCAGTGAAATTGGGAAGACTCTAGGCCAGAAAGCTGAGCTTGCCTATGCTCTAGTTCTGCAAAGGAGTCTCTGGCATGCAGACCATTCCTCCCCCACACTTGTCCAGCTACCTCTAGGGTAACTCTGGGGAAACCCTGCTTTTCAAACACCAGCCACCTCAGCACCAGGTAAGCTGCAGCACTTAATTTATAGCAGAAATAACCTGAGGCCACAACACAAAAAGCCACAAGTAGTAGGCACAAAAACAGTGGGACAGAGCTCCTTTTGCAGAAGATGTAGAGATCGACTTCAAAAGCCAGGAAAAGGGTTATTATCACAAGTAAAAAGCAAAGGAGAAAAGAAAAGATCATAGCATCTTCCCATGGGGACAAGAACCAACACACAATTACCAAAGAGGTCAGCATTGAGACTATACTCCCATCTGAAACTTCATAAGGGAATATGAACTGGCCAGAAGAACAAGGAGACTTCTTTGAAGATCTCTGGAAGGATTTTAAAAGCTAAATTAGAGAAATAGAAGAAAAACTGACGAATGATTTTAAAAATGTGAATGAAGAATTCATTGAAGAGAAAAACTCCTTAAAAAGGAAAATTAGACAAATGGAAAAGGAAATACAAAACTTAACTGTTGAAAATAACTACTTAAAAGGAACAACTGGACAGATGGAAAAGGAGATGAAAAAGTTAACTGAAGAAAACAATTTGATAAAACTGAGAATCAGAGAAGTGTAAGCTAATGAATCTATGAGACATCCAGAATCAAACAGAATATAAAGAATGAAAAGACAGAAGAAAATGTAAAATATCTAATTGGAAAAACAACCAACCTGGAAAATAGATCTAGGAGAGAAAATCTAAGGATTATTGGGCTACCATAAAGTCATGACGAAAAAAAGAGCTTGTACAATATCATCCAAGAAATCATCAAGGAAAACTCACCAGAAGCCTTAGAGTCAGAAGGCAAAATAATCATCAAAAGAATCCACCATTCAGCTACCAAAAGTGACCCCAAACTAAAAACACCAAGGAATATAGCTGCCAAATTCCAAAACTATCAAGTGAAGGAGAAAATACTACAGACAGCCAGAAAGAAAAATTCAATTATTGAGTAGCTACAGTCAGGATCACAGAGGACCTTACAGCTTTTACATCAAAAGATCAAAGGAATTGGAATACAGTATTCTGTAAGGCAAAGTAGCTGGGCCTGCAACCAAGGATTAATTACCCAGAAAAGATGAGCATAATATTTCAGGCAAAGAGATGGATATTAAATGAAATAAGGACTTTCCAGACCTTCCTGATGAAAAGGCCAGAACTCAACAGGAAATATAATCTTCAAATGCAGGTCTCAAGAGAGGCATACAACGGTAAACAGGGGAAGAAACAACAACTTGTTACACAATATGAGCAAGCCGTTTACATTCCTATATTGGAAGTTCATACTTGTTGATCTTCAGAAATGTATATTTATTATGAAATGAAAAAGGGATTTGCATAGATGAAGGGAGTGGGTATAATTAAGTGATGTGATAATAACACATGCCATTTAAGAGTGTGAAGGGATTGTAATGGGAGGTATGAAAAAGAAGAGGCAGAAAAAAGATAAATTCCATCACAGGAAGTGGCACAAAAATATATTAGAGTAAAGAGAAAGAGGGGAGGGAGACGAGTACTGTTTGAGAGGTGCTCTCATCTGATTGGATTCAGTGAGGGTACAACAAACTCAGTTAAGTATAGAAATACAACTAGCTCTATAGGCAATAGGAGTGCAAGGGGGAAGGGTAAGGGGAGGGTAAAAGGGATGGAAGACTTAGTAACTAAATAGGGGATTAAATGGGAGGGGGGCTGAAAAAGAGAGGGAAGACTGGAGGAGGTCTTGGTCAAAAATTAAAACTCTGTTGGGCAGGAGAAGGGAGAAGGGAGAACTAAAAGAATAAAGAAGAGGAAAGTGGTTGGAGGCAAAGACACAAATAGTAATCATAACTGTGTGTGTGAATGGGATGAACTCCACCATAAAACAGAGATGGAGAGCAGAATGGATTAAAAACTATATCCCAATAGTATGTTGTTTACAAGAAACACATTTGAAAGGGGGAGATACACATAGAAAGACGGTAACAGGTTGGAGTAGAATTTATTGTGCTTCAGCTGATGTAAAAAAAAAGGGATAGAAATCCTAATCACAGACAAAGCTAAAGCAGAAATACATCTAAACAAAAGAGATAAAGAAGGAAACTATATCCTGCTAAAAGACACCGTAGACAATGAAGCAATTTCATTACTAAACATGTATGCTCCAAGTGGTATATTGTCCAAATTCTTAGAGGAGAAATTAAGGGAGTTAGAGGAAGAAATAGACCGCAAAACTATGCTAGTGGGGGACCTCAACCTCTCCCTCTCTGAACTTGATAAATTTTACCTCAATATACACAAGAAAGACCTCAAGGAGGTGAATAGAACTCTAGATAAGTTAAATATGATAGATCTTTGGAGAACATTGAGTAGAGATAGGAAAGAATGCACCATTTTCTCAGTGGTGCATGGCACATATACAATAATTGCCCATGTACTAGGGCATAAAATCCTCACAGTTCAATGAAGAAAGGGAGAGATGGTCAATGCATTATTCTCAGATTATAAAACAATAAAAAATAAATGTAATCAAAGATCATGGAAACATAAGTCAAAAATTAATTGGAAACTAAACAATCTAATCCTAAATACTGAGTGGGTTAAACAACAAATTATAGAAACAATCAACAACTTCATTCAAGAGAATGACAATAATGAGACAACCTACTAAATAACATGGAATACTGCAAAAGTAGTTCTTAAGAGAAGTTTAATAACTTTGAGTGCCTACATGAATAAAATAGAAGAAAAGGAGATTTTATAAATTGAGTATGCAGCTGAACAAGCTAGAAAAAGAACAAATTGAAAATTCCCAAGTAAATATTGAATTAGAAATATTGAAAATCAAGGGAAAGATTAATAAAATTAAAATTAACCAAACTCTTCAACTAATAAATTAAACTAGGAGTTGGTTTTCTAAAACAAAACAAAACAAAACAAAACCAAAAAAAAACAATAAAATTGACAAATCTTTGGTCATTTTGATTAAAAAAAGAAGCAAACCAAATTACCAGTATTAAAAAAGAAAAGGGTAAATTCACCTTCAATAAGGAGGAAATTAAAGCTTTAATAAGAAATTACTTTGCCCAACTGTATGCCCATAAATTCGACAATCTAAATGAGATGGATGATTATTTTAAAAGATACAAATTGTCCAGACTAACAGAAAAGGAATTTGAATAAGCCATCAATGAACTCCTTAGAAAAAATTCTCCAAGGCCAGAGGGATTCACAAGTGAATTCTATCAAACATTTAAGAACAGTTAATTCCTATAGTATATTGACTATTTGGGAAAATTGGGAAAGAAAGAATGCTCCCAAGCTATTTGGATGATAAAAATATGGTTTTAATACCTAAATCAGGAAGAGCCAAAACAGAGGAAGAAAATTATAGACTAATATATGTAATTAAAATAGTTGCAAAGTTTTTTAAAATATTTATTAATTAATTTAAATTTTTGACATTAATTTCCACAAAATTTTGAGTTTCAAATTTACTCCCCATCTCTCCCTTCTCAGCACCCCAAAACGTCGAACATTCTGATTACCCCTTCTACCAATCTGTATTCCCTTCTAACGTCCCTCCCTTCCCTTATCCCCATTTCTCTTTTGTCCTGTAGGGCAAGATAAATTTCTATGCCTCTATTTCTTATTTCTCAGTTGTATGCAGGAAAAACACTCTACAATTGTTCCTAAAACTTTCAGTTCTAACTTCTCTTCCTTCCTCCCTTCCCAACCATCCTCACTGAGAAGGCAAGGAATTCAATATAGGATATATATGTGTAGTTTTGCAAATGACTTCCATAAAAGTCATATTATGCAAGACTAACTATATTTCCCACCATTCTATCCTGCCCCCCATTTCTTCTGTTCTCACTTCTGACCTTGTCCCTCTCCAAGAGTGTTTACTTGTAACTGCTCCCTTCTCCCGTTTGCCCTCCCTTCCATCCTTTGCCCCACCCTGCTTATCCCATTCTCCCCTACTTTCCTGTACTGTAAGATAGATTTGCATAACAAATTGAGTGTGCATGTTATTCCTTCCTTGAACCAAATGTGATGAGAGTAAGCTTCATTTTTTCTCATTCACTTTCACCCTTTTTCCATCCATTGAAAAAGCTTTTTCTTGCCTCTTTTTTGAGAGATAATTTGCCCCTTTCCATTTCTTCCTTTCTCCTCCCAACAGATTCCTCTCTCACCCCGTAATTTTATGTTTTAGGCATGATCCCGTCCTATTCAACTCTCTCTCTCTCTCTCTCTCTCTCTCTCTCTCTCTCTCTCTCTCTCTCTCTCTCTGTTTCTTTTTCTCTGTATGTGTTTGCATGCATGCTTGTGTGCGTAATCCCACCAATTGCGTAGATACTGAGAAAAGTTTCAGAAGTTACAAATACTATCTTTCCATGTAGGAATGTAAACAGCTCAAATTTAGTAAATCCGTTATGATTCTCTTTCCTGATTATCTTTTCATGCTTCTCTTGTTTCTTGTGTTTGAAAGTCAAATTAGCTCTGGTCTTTTCATCAAAAATATTTTAAAGTCCTCTATTATGGCTTGGTAGCAGAGGCTTCTGGATGCTGTGGCAGGCAGGCAGCAACTGACATGCATTTTTCCACTGTTGGAGCACTGAGCATAAAGCCCCTGTGGGAATTGAGCAACTGATCTGAATATCAGCCCTGAACATAGTTCTGGGGTGAGCAGAAGTGCTAAGACTCTCCTCTTGACAAAGGATTCAGAAGTCAAGTAAGTGGCTGGGAAAATGCACAAAAAAGGGAAAAAAATAAGACCATATAAGGTTAATTTTTGGTGAGCAGATGTTTTCCTCCATCCTTTCAAATGAGGATGAACAAAGCACACTGTCAGAGGAAGTCAAGACTTCTGCATCCAGTACTTCCAAAATGAATATGCAATGGGCTCAGGCCATGGAAGAGCTTAAAAAGCAAGTTATCATCTTGGTAAAGGAGACCCAAAAAAAACACTGAGGAAAATAACACCTTTAAAAATAGGCTAACTCAATTGGAAAATGAGGTTCAAAAAGCCAATGAGGAGATGAAGGTTTTAGAAAGCACAATTAGCGCAACGGAAAAGGAGGTCCAAAAGTTCACTGAAGAATATAGTTTTTTTTAAAAATGAGAGTGGCGTTCTGGGAAGGTAATGAGTACATGATAAATGAAGAAGTTGCAAAACAAAACCAAAACAATGAAAAAACAGAAGATAATGTGAAATATCTCATTGGAAAAAACAAACAAACAAACAAACAAAAAACCTGAGAAATAAATCCAGCAGAGTCAATTTAAAAATTATGGCACTACCTGAAAGCTAAGATAAAAAAAAGAGCCTATACGTTATCCTTCATGTAATTATCATGGAAAACTGCCCTGATATTCTAGAACCAGAGGTACAAATAAGTATTGAAAGATACCACCAATCACCTCCTGAAAGAAACCAGAAAAGAGAAGCTCCTAATAATATTGTGTCCAAATTTCAGAGTTCCCAGGTCAAGGAGAAAATATTCTATGCAACTAGAAAGAAACAATCCAAGTACTTTGGAAATACAATCATGATAACACATGATCTGGCAGCTTCTACATTAAGGGATCAAAGGGCTTGGAACAGGATATTCCAATAGTCAAAGGAACTGGGATTAAAAGGAAGAATCACCTCCCAAGCAAAACTCAGTATAATACTTGGGGGGAAAGGGGTCATTCAATGATATAGAGGACTTTCAAGCATTCTTGGTGAAAAAACCAGAACTGGAGAAAATTTGACTTTCAAATATAAGAATCAGGAGAAATATGGCAAGGCAAACAGAAAAGAGAACGCATAAAGAATTTTCTAAAGCTGAATTGTTTACATTCCTACATGGAAAGGTAATATGTTTAACTCTTGAGATTTTTGTCTGTATTTTGGTAGGTGGAGAGATTATACACACACACACACACACGCACACACACACACAGACATATAGACAGAGCACAGGTTGAGTTGAATCAGAAGGAATGATACATATAAAAATAAAATTAAGGGGTGAGAGGAATATATTGGGAGGAGAAAGGGAGAAATGGAATGGGGCAAACTATAACTCATAAAAAAGATAAGAAAAATCTTTTTCAATGAAGGAGAAAAGGGAGGAGGTAAGAGGGTAAAAGTGAAGCTTACTCTTGTCACATATGGCTTCAGGACAGAATAACATACTCACTCAATTTGGTATGAAAATCTATTTTACACTACAGGAAAGTCAGGGAGAAGGGGACAAGTGGGGTGAGGGGGATGATAGAAAGGCCAGTGGGAGAGTGGAGTAATTAGAAGTAAACACTTTATGGACAAAGTCAAATGAGAGAATAGAATAAATGAGGGATGGAGGAAGGTAAGATGGAGGGAAATATAGTTACTCATAGCCAGCATGGCTATTATGGAAGCTTTATGCAAAACGACAAATATATAGCCTATATTGAATTGCTTGCCTTCTCAGGGGAAGGGAGGAAGGGAGAGAATTTGGAATTCAAAGTATTCAAAACGAATATTTAAAATTGTTATTGCATATAACTGAGAAATAAGAAATACAGATAATGAGGTATAGAAATTTATCTCGCCTTACAAAAAGAGAGAATATGGGGATAACGGAAGGGTGGTATGTGATAGAAGGGAGAGCACACTGAGGGAAGGGGCAATCAGAGTGCAAAGTGTTATGGGGTTGGGGAGGGGAGAGATGGAGAGAGAAAACTGAATGTCGATATCTAAAAATAAACAAATAAACTATAAAAAGATGTGTATATAAAAAAAGTCCTCTATTTCATTGAAAGACCATTTCCCCGCCTGAAGTATTATACTCAACATTGCTGGGTAGGTGATTCTTGGTTTTTAATCCTAGTTTCTTTGATTTCTGGAATATCATATTCCACTCCCTGCAGTCACTTAAGATAGAAGACGCTAGATCTTGTGTTATCCTGATTGTATATCTGCAATCCTAAAATTGTTTCTTTCTAGTTGCTTGCAATATTTTCTCCTTGACTTGGTAACTCTGGAATTTTGCTACAATGTTCCTAGGAGCGTCTCTTTGCATATGTCTTTCAGGAGGTTATCTGTGGATTCTTTCAATATTTATTTTGCCCTTTGATTCTTGAATATCAGTGCAGCTTTCCTTGACGATTCCATGAAAGATGATGTATAGGCTAATATTTTGATCATGACTTTCAGGTAGTACCATAATTTTTAAATTGTCTCTCCTGGATCTATTTTCAGGTCAGTTTTTTTTTCCAATGAAGTATTTCATACTATTTTCTATTTTTTCCTTCTTTGGTTTTGTTTTGTGATTTCTTGGTTTCCCATAAAATCATTAGCTTTCATCTGTTCTGTTTTAGTTTTTAAAGATCTATTTACTTCGGTGAGATTTTGAACCTCCTTTTCCGTTTGGCTAATTCTGCTTTTGAAAGCATTCTTCTCCTTATTGGCTTCTTGAGCCTCTTTTGTCAGTTGAGTTAATCTATTTTTAAAGGTGTTATTTTTATCAGCATTTTTTGAGTCTCCTTTAGCAAGCTGTTGACTCACTTTTCATGATTTTCTTGCATCTCTCTCATTTCTCTTCCCAGTTTTTCCTTCACCTCTATTATTTGATTTCCAAAATCTTTTTTGAGCTCTTCCATGGCCTGAGACCATTGAATATTTATTTTGGATATTTGGGATACAGAAGCCTTGACTTTTATGTCTTTCCCTGGTGATAACATTTTTCTTCCTCATCTGAAAGGATGGGAGAAGATACCTGTTCACCAAGAAAGTAACTTTCTATAGTCTTATTTTTTCCCTTTCTTGGGCATTTTTCTAACCAGTTACTAGACTTTTGGGTTGTCAAGTATAGGTATACTCTGAGAACCTATAAGATCTCAGTTCCTCCAAGTTGTCACAATCAAGCCTGCACATTGATCTGGGAGCAACCAGAAACTTTTGTGCCCATAATCTGTGAGTCATAGAATTTCTTCTTTCCTATCACCTCACCTCCAGTTCCCCCATTCCAGCACTTAAGGGCTGAGGTTTAGATCAGCTGCTCAATTTATCCAGGGGCTTTACAATGAGGCCTCCAACAATGGACATAAGCTGGTGCTTGCAGTCTGAGCAGCTGCTGCCACTGTAGCCTCTACCTCCTCTTCCTAGGGCCAGAGCCATGGAGGGAACTTGCTCCCTTCTCGGCCAGCTGAAAAATCCCTCCAACTTTGACGCCTGTAGGTAGAGGGATCTGGGAACCACCGATGCTGTTGCTGTTAGGGTTTGCTCCCCCAAGGCCTGCTCTGGTCCTCCTCCCTGTGCTGCCAGGTTAAGGCTGGGCTGGGCTCTGCTCTGCAGCAGTGTTGCAAACCTTTCCTGTAGGCCGTCCAGGTCACCCTGGACTGTAATTCTCCTCCAATCCCTTGTTCTGAGGCTTCTGCTGCTTTAGAATTTGTTGAAAGTCATTCTTTACTGGTATTCTATGGGTAACTGGTGAAGAGTTAGAGTATATGTGTCCTTCTACTCCACCGTCTTGGCTCCACCCCCTAGATGCAAAACTTTTAAATAAGATTTTAGCAAAAAGAATACAGCAAATAATCATGAGAATAATATATTATGATCAGGTAGGATTTATACCAGGACTGCAGGGATGGTTCAATATTAGGAAAACTATTACCATTATTGATTATATCAACAATAGAACTAACATAAACCACATAAAAAAAAAAAAGAAAAATCTTTTGACAAAATACAACACCCATTCCTATTGAGAACACTGGAGAACATAGGAATAAATGGAACTTTCTGTTAAACAATAAGCAGTATCTACCTAACACCTTCAGGAAGCATTATGTACAATGGGGATAAGCTAAATGTACTTCCAATAAGATAAGGGGTGAAAAAAGGATGTCCATTATCACCACTATTATTCAACATGGTACTAGGAATGTTAGCTGTAGCAATAAGAGAAGAAAAAGAATTTGAAAGAAATAAAATAGGCACAGAAGGAACTAAGTTATCACACTTTGCAGATGATATGATGAAATACTTAGAGAATCCCAGAGAATCAAGTGAAAAAAACTTCTTGAAATAATAAACAACTTTGGCAAAGTTGTAGGTTACAAAATAAACCCACACAAATCCTCTGCAGTTCTATATATAACTAACAGACCAACAGTAAGACGTAGAAAGTGAAATCCCATTTTAAGCTCCTATAAACACTATAACGTATTTGGATATCTTCCTACCCAAACAAATCCAGGGACTATATGAACACAGTTACAAAACACTTTTCACACAAATAAAGTCAGATCTAAGTAAGTGGAAAAACATCAGTTGCTCTTGAGTGGACCAAATCAATATAATAAAACGACAGTCCTACCTAAATTAATTTACCTATTCCATGCCATACCAATCAAACTATCAGACAATTATTTTGCAGAGGTAAAAAAAAAATAATATCAAAATTGATCTGGATGAACAAAAGTCCAGAAAATCAAGGGAACTAATGAAACAAATGCTAGGGAAGGTAACCTCACTCTACCAGATCTCAAATTGTATTATAAAGCAGCAATTATCAAAACCAGTTAGTAGTGTAAGAAACAGAAGGGTAGAGCAGTGGCATAGGTTAGGTTCCCAAGTCACAGTAGTCAATTAATATGGCAATCTACGATTTGATAAGTCCATGGACCCCAGCTTCTGGGATAAGTACTCCATGTTAGATAAAAATTTGCTGGAAAAATTGGATAAGAGTGTGATGGAAACTAAGTATAGACCAGTGCCTGTCACCATATACAAGAATTGAGTCCAAATGTGTACATGATCTACTTTTGAAGACTGATACTACAAAGAAATTAGTGGAGCAAGGAATAGCGTATTTATCAGATTTATGGACAAGGGAAGAATTTTTGACTTAACAAGAGACAAAAAATATAATGAAGTGCAAAATGCATAAAATTGATTTCATTAAATTGAAAAGGTTTTGCACAAACTAACCTAATGCAACCAAGATAAGGAGGGATGCAGAAAACTGGAAAAGAATATTTGCAGCTACTGTCCGTGATAAAGGCCTCATTTCTAAAACATATAAAGAACTGGGTCAAATGTACAAGAATACAAGTCATTCACACTTGATAAATGGTTAAAGGTTATCACAGGCAGTTATCAGAGGAAAAAATCAAAACTATCTATAGTCATATGAAAAAAAATGCTCTAAGTCACTACTGATTAGAGGGATGCAAATCAAAAAAACCTCTGAGATACTGTATCACACCTATTAGATTGGCTAACATGAAAAGACAAGAGGATAATGGGTGTTGGATAATATATAGAAGATTTGGAACGCTAATTCATTGTTGGTGGAGTTGTGAGCTGATCCAAGCATTCTGGGGAACAATTTGCAACCATGCCCAAAGGGCTACAAAATTGTGCCTACCTTTTGACCCTGCAATTCCTTTTCTAGGACTGTATCCCCAAGAGATCACAAAAATTGAAAAGAGTCTCACATGTGCAAAAATATTTATATCAGCTGTCTTTCTGGTGGTCAAAACCTGGAAATTAAGGGGATATCCATCAATTGGGGAATGGCTGAATAAATTGTGGTACATGAATGTAAAGGAATACTCTTGTGCTGTTAAAATGATGAACAGGAAGACATCAGAGATTCCTGGAAAGACTTGTATGAACTGATGCTGAGCAAAGGAGCCGAACCTGGAGAACTTTATACACAGCAACAAACACAGTGTGCGAAGATTTTTTTTGGTAGACTTAGAACTTGGTTGCAATGCAAAGACTTAAAATATTTCCAATGATCTCTTAAAGCAAAATGCCTTCCATATCCAGAGAAAGAATCATGGAATTTGATTGCAGGCGTAGCACATCATTTTCTTTTGTATTACATTTTGGGTTTTTTTTATGATTTCTCCCATTCATTTGAATTATTCTATGCAGCATGACTAAGGTGAAAATGTATTTACTAGGAATGTGTGTGTAGAACCTATATAAAATTGCATGCTGACTTAGGAAAGGAGGGGGGAGGAAGAGGGCAAGGAGGGAGAAGGAGGGAAAAAATCTAAGATATATGGAAGTGATTATAGAGTACTGATAACAAATGAAATAATTTGTTTTATATATATATATATGTTTTATATATATATGTGTGTGTGTGTGTGTGTGCATGTGTGTGTGTGTGTGTATGTATGTATAACGGAAGACAAACATTTAATTCTTGATGATTTTTATTCCAGAATAGATACAGACCAGCAAACATGACAGGGAATTTTCTGGGGGAATGGCGTCTGGATCAGGAGCAGCAATTTTCACTTATGACTGACGTTTTATTTGTCTCATGACCTTCTCAACATACATAATGACTTTCACTTATCTAAACACAAGGAGACTTCATGGATGCACTCCCTTCAGCAAGCATTGCATTTAATAGACTGTGTCAGTATAAGGAAAAGGGACAAACAGAATATGATAGTGACACAAGCAATGTGTGGTGCAGAGTGCTGGACTGATCATAGACACATTCTTTCCAAGGTAAACACTCACATTCAATAAAAGCAGTGGTCTCAAGGCCAGCAATTGTCAGGAAAGTCAACATCAACACATCAGAGTGATTCTACATGTGTGAGCAGTTTGGTACTGACTTGGAAGGAAGGGTGTGAAGCTTGGCAACAGTAGGGCACAAAATGAATGGGCAGCTTTCAGAGATTTGGTATACAGAACTGCAGTTACTCATCTGGGACAGAAGACTCATGAACATCAGGACTGGTTTGATAAAAATGACAGGGAAATCAAGAACCTACTAAATGAAAACTGCGAACTTCACACAATTTACCTGAATGATTATTTGTCCATCACTAATAAGATAGCCTTTAACTCATCAAAAGTAAAGTACATGTGAAGCCAAGAGAAATACAAATTCTTTGCTCAGTAAAACGGCAGATGAAATTCCCCTTTATGCTTATAGTAACCATCCAGAGCACTTCTACGATGACCTGAAGGCTATTCATGGATCAAAGACCTATGATGTATCTCAACTAATCAGTGATGATGGAGTCACACTGTTTCTGGTAAGGATAATCATGGAAAGATAGGTGAAACCACCATCAAGCAATTCTGCGGCTGTTGGTCATACCTCTGGTTGAAGTCAATTTCATGCTAGCCTAGTTTCCAATTGAAGAACATGTTTTGAAAACCACCAGACTCCTCTCATGTGGCTGACTACATTCTAAAAAAGCTATATAAGGGAGGTGTTCCTCTGTTTATAAAAAAAGCTAAATGAAATCTTATGGCTTATGTGGCAATTGGAGGTTATTCCCCAGGAAATCAAGGATGACTCCATTGTCCATCTCTATAAAGGGAAAGGAAATAGATTTGCCTGTGACAAACTCATGGTGAGGAGGGACGAAGGTATCCTCTCTCTTAGTCTTTGGTGGCAAGACTCTTGCCAGAGTCCTTCTTAATTTGTTAATACTTTACCCGCAAATTGGTCATCTCTCTGAGAACCAGTATAGCTTCAGAATGGACTAAGGAATAGTCAGCTTTGTGTTTGCTGACCAACAACTCCAGGAGATGCCCCAGGAACAGAACAGACATCTTTCACAACTTTTGTTGATCTGAATAAGGCCTTTGTACTATCAATTGTGGGCACTTGTGGTAAATCATAATGAAATATGGTTGCTTGGAGAAGTTCATCAGTATTGTATGCAAATTTCATGATGGCATGCTTACATAGCTTCTGGGAAAATGGACAATGCTCTCATGCCTCTCCAGTCACCAATGGAGTGAAGCAGAAGTATGTGTTTACTCCCATGATTTTGGCATGATGTTTTCAGACTCGTTCAGTTACAACAAAAGCAGCATCAATGACATATACTGACCTGAAAATATATTATTTAACTTGAAAAGACTACAGGGATGGAAGTTGGTGCTTAACTTTTTCCTCCCAAATGATTCAGCCTCAGAGGCTGAGTTGCAAGAAAGTATGGATCAAATCTCTTAACACATGTGACTGATTTGGAGATGATAATTAATACCAAGAAAACAGAGATTCTCCATCAGCTAGCACCACATGTCATTCAAATGTCAAAGTATGTTTGCTAAAAAATTATTTTACAGAGAACTCACATAAAGCAAGCATGAACATGGAGGTCAGAAGGGACACAAGGACACTCTTAAAGTCTCTCTTAAGAATTTTGCTATCAATTATGAAACATGAGAGACTCTGACCCATTATCATGGCATGCCCATGTCAAAGAAAATTTTATGCTCTATTGAGCAAATGAGAATTTCAGTAGCCCAAAATGAACAAGATGCACAAATTACAATAGTCTTCTTCCCAAATGTTTCTATGAGTTATTTGTGCCCAACCTTTGGTAGAGTCTTCAGAGCTAATATTGATTTGATCAGCTCTGTGGAACTGTACATTTACCCTGACGTCATGATATCATTTTTGTCCTCTTTAATTTAATAAATAGATAAATCAATGAATGGGTGAATGAATAAATAAGTAAAAGAAAAAATTAACAAATAAGTAGATAGAAAGGCAGATGAACATATAAAATGAATGAATAAATAATTATCAAGGTAAGAATCCAGAAAACTGAGAGTGAAGAAACTGCCCACCTCATGACAGACGGTTCATGAATAAGGATGAGTTCAGCACTGCCATTTGTTTTGCTCCTTACTATAGTTACTACAGACTATGTGGAGGTTGGATAAAAAGAAAATATTGGTACCAACTGGATACTACAATTGAGGTGAAAAATATTCTGGGAAAATCTCACTCTTCCCCAGCAAACCAAAGTAATTATCTTTAAAAAGAATAAGTTGCCTAACCCTATTTGGTAAGAAACGACTGCAAATGGAGAAAAATGGCAAATTTAATAGAGAAATGCTCAGTCTTCCAGTTTCCTCATAAATCATTCCTTTCCTCTTTTCTAAGCCAAGACCTGCTATTACTTTTCCAGGTAATTCTCACTGTCATCTCTATTCATCCTCATTTTCATTCTTTCGTTTTTCTTGCTTATGAACATTTTCAACATGTGAAATAAGCTGATGTTATATTCTAAATAAGTAAATAGTCCACCTAATGTTTGTATTAGTATCTCACTCATCGCGAAACACAGCTATTTCACATTTGAAGGAAAGTGGATATTTTCTGAAATATGGGGAAATAGTTGTGAGATTAAAAAAAGGGCAAGAAATCTCTTCCATCTCCCAAATATCTTTGAATGTGGTTCAGTTTCTTTATATTTCTACATTTTTCTAACTTTTTGTAAGTGGTCATCCCTACTATATTATTCTTGTGAAGCATTTCTGTGGGTTATGAATTAGATAGTAAGTACCAGACATCCTGACTCCAGAAAAGCAACAAAGCTTTTATGCAAAAATTCCATTTAGTGCATATCTGTAGAGTCAGAAAAATGAACTCAGCAAGAAAGAAGGAAAAAACAACCACTGTATGATATTAATGACATTTAACCTTGGGAAAACTTAGACTGCTGTTCATATGAATAATGACTGTGAATATCACCAATATCTCTCTGCAACCTAATATCACAATGGGGAACAAATTTGTGGCTTAGCTCTAATGGCTAGGCAACTTCTCAGAAATAGGGACAGTGTAATAGTTTCATATCTTCTTCAAACACTGAGGAATGATTGCAAACCACTGGTAAGGGAGCAGTGACTGTGATATTTGGAAGTGAAACTCAGAGGGAACTAATCAGACCTCAGATACCTTGTAAAAAAGCAAGCACTTGAAAAGATCACAAGGTAAATCGAATTGTATTTTCATATGAATTTAAGAACGAAAGAAAAATGTACCAAACCAAAACTATTGGTTTCAAGGGGAAAAGAATGAGCTCTATTCTTTTTGCCCTTTCTTTCCCATAAACATATATAAACAACATAACAGAATGAATAAAATGTCAGCCTGGAAAAGAGACTGACATGTTTAACTCTTGTTCAAGATCTTAACTGACCATGGAGGAGCCACTTCAATTTTCATTTCCACATGCAGCTCTCAAAAATTAGATATTGCAGACATATTGCTAATCTTCATCCCTGAGGAAATTGCCACACAGCAACTCATGTACAGAGGTAAAATCATGTTTCATAATAAAATCATTCACAAAGTACTATAGGATTTATGAGTTCCCAAATGCAAATGCTGCAAATGATGGTACTCCCTTAGTTCTCTAGGAAAAGTAACCAATAGAACAATGGAACTCAAAGCATGAAAGTATGACTCTTAAACTCAGTCCAAATGTTTCTTTTTAAATTATATGCTATTATTTCTAATTATACTCACTGTGTGCTACCATAAATAGTGCTTCCCTCTCCTTTTCTCCTTGCTTTCATCTCTGCTTTTACAATAGGTCCCTTTTCAGTTTATCCTTTCAGTCCACTGGGATTACACAAAGACATTCAGAACTTGAAATGCAATGCAAATAACTTAGATTTTAGTGTAACTCAGGAGTACAATTTTGCTGTAACTATCACTTAAAGAAAATGCCTGGTCTGCAACAGGAGGGTTAAATCCAGCGAAAACAGTGGGAAGATACCTACAATTTGTATACTCATATGGTCAATGATCAATATATGCCTGATGATAAATCAATATTGATGTAATCGCCAATCTGTGGATTTGGAAGAACCATCTCCTGAGGATTCTTATTCTGGAATCAATATACAGGCCTGTTTTCAAGTAGGCTGATTTATGTTTTGATACAATTTGCATGCAGGTACCCCCATTTCTCTATGTGTGGCTGAGGAGGGAAGTTATCATCCATCAACTCACTGCTAATATTAAAAAATACTGTAATTACAAATAATAAGCTGTTAGTATAGACACAATGATGTTTTCCTTGGAATTTTATCTAGTAACATGTTAAATGAAAGTCTTCATTTGCAAAACTGACTATTTTCATGCGCACATATAAGATCTGTTTGCTTACTTCAAAAATATATTAACATAGCACAAATAGATTTTCTGAAGTGAAAAATGTTTGGTATTGCAAGTGTCAGATATCAATAAAATGTTCTTAATGAGTTCTTTATGAGGAGTAGCTGTTGAAAACTGATCATGTTCCCTCATTCATGTCAAATTGTAAGTCATTAATTGTTTCTGTATGCAAGCACATGTGTGTGTGCTTCCTATGATTGTAGTCTTAAATGTTGAATATTAAACTTTTTTCCATGTACACATTTAAGAACGAAACAAAAGTTACCCATTTTTGCAAAATGATAAAAATTGAACTTCTCCCCAAAGATGCCAAAATGATTTTTCTTAAACTCATGTATGACCAGGTCATTCACTTGTTAAATCAACTTAAACAGCTTATTCTGGAGACACAAATATAAGTTCCTCTATTTATCTTTTGAAGCTTTTAAAAATCAAGCCCCAGACTAATTTCTATGCTCAAGGAGCATTGCTTCCTTTCCTGTACTCTGTGATTAAGCCAGACTTCATCTCTATTTCTCTCGTTGAATACTGATTTTACCATCTCTATGCCTTTGCACTGACCATCTCACATGACAAGCACACACTCCTTCGCATCTATCTCAAAAAAATAAAATCACACTTCCTTCAAAGTCAGTTTAATTATTATCTCCATGGAGTCTTTCTTAATCTTCTCTACTGATTCTCCATTCTAAATTCATTTATATTTAAAAGCATTTTCTATATTTTTACCCGTCCTCTTCATTTCTTTTTCACTTGGGAATGGAAGTTCCTCACAAATAAGGATTATTTCATTCATTGTACTTATATTCAAAATGCCTCCTATAGTTCCTAGGGCATAATTGGCATTTAATAAAATCCTTCTCCTTATTTGGTGTGTGCATCTTTATTTCATATGCAAATGAATAGGGAGAGGCAAGACAGTAGGAATGAGTGTTTTATAATACTTGCTCTTCTTATGCCGTAAAATCAAATGTATGATCCTTGAGGACCAATTTTTTTTTATCTCTGACCCTCGCTAGAGGGCATTGAATTTGGTAGAAAATAAATTCTTGTGAAATTGTTATACTGAAAACTATATGTCATATGAAAATTTATAATGCATCCTCAAATACCATCTCATTTAATTCTCACCATTCTGAGGAGGATAAAAGATTTCTTTTCATTTCAGTTTTACATCTTTAATTATTTATTTGTTTGTTTATTTACATAGTATGTAATAACTTTTAAAAATATTCCTCCCTCTTCTATTGGGGAAATAATAATTGAAACCAAGCAAAATTGACTACATATGAAGTCTGCAACATTCAATACGCTTAACTCCTTGTCTTCCCAGTGAAAAGTAGAAAGTGAATGTTTTCAGCACCTGTACAGAAAAAAAAACCCACTATAATTGCACAGTATTCATTTTTTTTGGAGGTATGTTTTTTTGTTATTGTAGTTTTTGTGTACATTGTCTTCTGGTTGTGTTTCCTCATGCTTCATCAGTTGCGAGTCTTCTATGTTTTTTAAGAAATCTTTATGTCTGTTATTGCCTAAAATTCCATATCACCAGTACATTTATTGTTTATTTCACTGTGAAATTGAGGAAAAAAGACTTTCAAAGGGGTTAAGTGAGGAAACAAAATGGGACCAGTAGAAAGAACACTGGTTCTTGCATCAAAGGAATGCACAAGTTTTGAAAAATCAGGCCAATCATTTAACTTCTCTGGGTCTGTTTCTTTAATTGGAAAATGTATGTATTGGATGGTATGTCTTTAAAGTCATCATTCAGTATATGTTCCTTTACTAAATTCTCAGCATCATGTAACAAACTGCTGACTTTGTGTCACATAGCAATGTTAGGATATTCATGGTATATTGGAGACTTTCTGCACATACTACAGTCTGACCAGGGTTGCAAAGAATGGCAGTCAGTTTAGAGGTTGGTTTCACTAGTATTTTCACTATGAAAGCATCTTGCTATCATATCTGTACATGAGATTGGGAGATTAGGCTATCTTATATGATTTAATGAAAGAGCAGTAGGCAGAAAAACTAGTTAGAAAGCTATGTATACTAGGATGACTGGTGAATGATGCTGTCTTGTTAGGATGCCCATGACAAAGGACACCCTTAATTGTCCTATACTTCATTGGTTTTTAGCTTTTAAATAACAAGCGTGGATTCAATGAGTTTCTTTGTCCAAGGTTTAGATATGTGACCTGAGAATTTACACTGTACTCAAGATGGAACTTAAGAGTTGTCTACTTTATAGCTTCAAATCGGCTTATTTTTCTCTCCTTTAATCATTCTAAGTGGCATGTGTTTAGTGCTAGATACCAATCCCTAATAAGATCAATATATAAATAATCAAGTAGATCTAGTGATTTCATTGATTTAGGAATTTCCTCTAATGATACAGATGACCACTAGTTCATGATATCTATCATCCTGTAAGATTTTTGTCAATATTTCCTCAAGAGTTCACCACCCAAAAGTCACTTACAGGTGATTTTCACAAGTTTGCTGATATCTTGAGGGTACTATTGAAGAATTCTGCCTGCCATTTACCACATGATCTGCTCATATCCCCTTTCCATTTTATATTCTCCATTCTCATTGGTAATGTCCTTTATTTCTTCTTTAGAGTTTCCTGGATTATGTGTTGTGGGCAGCACATACTCGTGCTGTTTCCATTTTACTGTCTATAACCTTTCTTTAGTTATTTAGAGGCACTGATCATATATGTAGACATGGTAATTTGCAGAGGCAGTCTGCCAACTCCAAAGTTTTTACACTGTAATTTTTTTCTTGGGATGATTGGGGTGACTTGTTTAATTAATGATAGTTGTGAGACTGACTCTATATTGGTTAAAGTGATTATAGCATTAAGGAACCTCAGAACTAAAAACGAAACATCATTATATGAATATGCACACAAACATGTATACATACTGAAGTATGCATGTTGCACAAACACACATAATGATATAATATTTCTGGCTCAGATTTTATGCACACATACAAAAACAGACATAACCATGTATGCATATTGTCTTGCACTAGATTGGTAAAGTCCAGTGGCAAAAATGGAAATGTGTAGATTTATGTAAAAATGTTGTCACACATACAAAAATACACATAGTGTATACGTGTGTGTGTGTGTGTGTGGATATACTCACATATGTGAGTGCATAAATTTTAGAAGTATAATATGTGCATACATGCATGAGTAGAATGCACATATACAATAGAGAACTTATAATTTATATAGTTGATTGTATTAATGATACATATGTATGTATAGACATACATATATAAACATACATAGACATACAGACATATATATTTATATATACTGATATACACATACACACAAACATGCATATACACATATATGCATAAGCACATACATATACACAATACATATCTACATATATGTGCAAATACACACACATATATGTATATACATATATATACACCTATATATGTGTGTGTATATATACATATATATGTATATATATATATACACACACATATGTACATGTACACATACATAGCAGAGAAACAGAGAATGCCCTTGTAGTATCATTTTGGATACCTTGTTCTGATATCTCCTTACGAGAGAAAAATTCCAGGGTTCTTATCTCTGCAAACGATGATGAATTTTTGACATATCCTCAAGATTTTAAGGGCATTTCATATGGAATAAAACCTTAAATAGTTTCAGGAGTTGAGACAAATATTTAAGATGTTGATGATGGTGATGGCGATGATGATGAACAAGAACTAAATTTCCACTGTGCTTTTTTAAAACACCTATTAATAGTCTCTCTTTTAAAATTAATTTTATTTATTTTCATTGTTCTACAATCACTACCATATAACTTAGATTATTATTTTTCCCCACCTTCTCCCTCCCTCCCTGAGATGGCATACAGCTCTATATAGGTTACACATATACATTCCAATTAAATGCATTTTCACTACAGTTATGCTGTGTAGAAGAACTAAAATGAATGGGAAAAATCATACAACAAAACAAAATGCAATTCACACTCAAAAAAATGATCTGCTACATTCTGCAATTGAATTCTGTAGATATTTCTTTGGATGTGGAAGGCATTTTGCCTTAGAATACCATTGAGAATTTTTTTTAATTCCTTCCATTGCTACGAAGTTTCAAGTGTGCCAGAAAAAAAAAATTCTCGCACACTATGGTCTTTGCTGTGCACAAGGTTCTCCTGGTTATGCTCCTTTTGCTCAACTTCAGATAATATAAGTCTTTCCAGGCGTCTCTGAAGTCTTCCTGTTCATCATTTCTTATAGCACAGTAGTATTCCATTGCATTCATGCACCATAATTTATTCAGCCATTCCCCAATTGATGGGCATGCCCTTGATTTCCAGTTTTTGGCCATGACAAAGAGTGCTGCTACAAATATTTTTGTACATGTGGGACCCTGTCCCATTTTTAGGATCTCCTGGGGACACAGTCCTAGAACAGATATTGCTGGATTAAAGGGTATGCATATTTTTGTAGTCCTTTGGGTGTAGTTCTAAATTGCTCTCCAGAATATATAGCTCCACCAACAATGTACTAGTGTTCCAATTCTTTCACATCCTTTCCAACATTTATCAGCTTCCTGTTCTGTCATGTTTTCAACCTAATAGGTGTGATGTGGTACCTCACGGTTGTTTTCATTTTCATCTGTCTAATCAAAAGCAATTTAGAGCATTTTTTCATATGACTATAGATATCTTTAATTTCTTCCTCTGAAAATTGCCTGTTCATATCCTTTGACCAATTATCAATTGGGGAATGCCTTGTATTTTTGTACATTTGACTCCGTTCTCTATATATTCTAGAAAAGAGATATTTGTCCCTGATATTATCATCCTTCCAAATTTGGGTTGCTTTGGATTTGCTTGTGCAAAACCTTTTCGGTTTAATGCAATCAAAATTGTCCATCTTGCACTTCATAATGCTTTCTCACTCTTCTTTAGCCAAAAATTCTTCCCTTCTCCATAAATCTGATACATTATTCCTTGTTCCACCAATTTGTCCATCGTATCAATTTTATACCTAGATTGTGTACCCATTTGTATTTTATTCTTGTGTACAGTGTCAGACATTGATCTATGCCTTGATTCTGCCACACTTTTTATCCAGTTTTCCCAACAAATTTTGTCGAATGGTGAGTTCTTATCCCAGAAGCTGGGGTCCTTGGCCTTATCAGACCATAGATTGCTATATTCGTTGTCTACTGTGTCTTGAGTATCTAGAATATTCTACTTGTCTACCCTTCTGTTTCTTAACCAGTACAAAGTAGTTTCAATAACTGCTGCTTTATAATACAATTTGAGATGAGGTAGCGCTAGGCCACCTTCCATAGCATTTCTTTTGATTAGTTCCCTTGGCATTCTTGATCTTTTGTTCTTCCAGATGAATTTTGATACTATTTTTTCCAGCTCTAGAAAATAATTATCTGAAAGTTTAATTGGTATGGCACTAAATAAGTAAATTAATTTAGGTAGAATTGTCATTTTTATTACATTGGCTTGGCCTACCCACGAGAAGTTGATCTGACTTAATTTGTGTTAAAAGTGTTTTGTATTTGTGTTCATAACGTGTCTGGGTTTGTTTTGGCAGGTAAACTCCCAAATATTTTATAGTGTCTACCCTAGATTTAAGTGGGATTTCTCTCTCTATCTCTTGATATTGGGTTTGCATTTTAATAATTTTATTTGATCCTTAACTTTATGGTATGAAGTTCACAATATTAATATCTCCATTTTGTGATGAAGAAACTGGTTTAAAGACTTTAAGTGATATGTCCAGGGTAGCATACTAGTATATATGTGAAGCAGGATTTGTATTTATCAATTACATGAAAAAAATAGCATTAATTTTTAAAAAATATATGAGTTCCAAATTATTTTCCTCCAATTATTCCTTCACCCCTATTTGAGGATGCAATTATATATATATAATACATATGAACAGTTATGGAAAACATATCCATATTAGCCATTTGAAAAAAAAGAAAATGCGAACCAATCCAAACAAATCAAGGAAAAAAAGCTTAAAAGTATCCTTCAACCTGCATTGAGACTGCATGAGTTCTTTTTTTGGTGTTGTTTACACAACTGAAGATCTTGAGTTTTTAAAAATTAACTCATTTTTTTTTAAATTTTAAACATTCAATTCCATAAGTTTTTGAGTTCCAAATTTTGTCCACATCTCTCACCTCTTCTGACCCCAAACACCATGCATTCTGATTACCCATTCTCCAGTCTGTTCTCTCTTCTATCATACTCCCCCCCTCCCTTACACCCATCTCCTCTTTTGTATGTCAAGATAGATTTCTATGCCCCATTACCTGTATTTCTTATTTCCCAGGTGTATGCAAAAACAATTCTCAATATTAGTTCCTAAAACTTTGAGTTCCAATTTCTGCCCCTTCCTCCCTCCCCACCCATCCCCACTGAGAAGGTATGCAATTCAATATGTGTTATACATGTGTAGTTATGCAAAAGACTTCTACAGTAGTCATATTATGAAAAAAAACTATATTTTCCTCCATCCTCTCCTGCCTTCTATTTATTCTATTCTCTCTTTAAACCTTGTCCCTCCCCTAAAGTGTTTACTTCTAATTACTTCCTCCTCCCATTTACCCTCCCTTTTATCTTCTCCCCACCCCACTTCTCACCTTCTCCCCTACTTTCCTGTAATGTAATATGGATTTTCATACCAAATTGAGGGTGCATTTTATTCCCTCCTTAAGGCAAATGTGATGAGAATAAGCTTCACTTTTTCCCACTCACCATCTCTCTTTTCCCTTCCACTGGAAAGCCTTTTTATTCCCTGTTTTGTCAGAGATAATTTACCCCATTCCATTTCTCCCTTTCTCCTCCCAATATATTCTTCTCTCATCCCTTAATTTTGTTTTTGAGATATCATCCCTTCCTATTCAACTCACCCAGTACCTTCTTTCCATGTGCATATAATCCCACCAACTACCCAAATAATGAGAAAAGTCTGAAGAGTCACATATATTATCATTCCGTGTAGGAAGGTTAACAGTTCAACTTTAGTAAGTCCCTTAGGAATTCTCTTCCCTGTTTACCTTTTCATGCTTCTATTGACTCTTGTTTTTGAAAGTCAAATTGTTTATTCAGCTCCATTCTTTTCTTTGAGAATATTTGAAAGTCTTCTATTTCACTGAATGACCATTTTTTCCCCTGCCGCATTATACTCAGTTTTACTGGTTAGGTGATTCTTGGTTTTAATCCTAGTTTCTTTGACTTCTGGAATATCATATACCAAGCAATTTGATCCCTTAATGTGTAAACTGCTGGATCTGGTGTTATCCTGATTGTATTTCCACAATATTTGAATTGTTTTTTTTTTTTTTTTTGGTTGATAGCAATACATTCTCCTTTACCTGCTAATTCTGTAATTTGGCTACCATATTCCTAGGAGTTTTTCCTTTGTGGATCTCTTTCAGCAGGTGATTGGCAGATTCTTTCAATATTCATTTTACCTTCTGATTCTAGAATATCAGGAAATTTTCCTTGATAATTTCATGGAAGAGGTTGTCTAGACTCTTTTTCTGATCATGGCTTTCAGGTAGTCCCATAAATCTTAAATTGTCCCTCCTGGATCTATTTTCCAGGTCAGTTGTTTTTCCAATGAAATATTTCACATTGTCTTCTACTTTTTCATTCTTTGTTTTTGTTTTTTTTTTTTATAATTTCTTGGTTTCTTATAAAGTCATTCGCTTCTATTTTCTGCATTCTAATTTTTAATGAAATATTTTCTTCAGTGAGATTTTGAACATCCTTTTCCATTTGGCTAATTCTGCTTTTTAAAAAGCATTCTTCTCCTCATTCACTTCTTGGGTGCCTTTTGCAATTTGAAATTAGTCCATTTTTAAAGGTGTTATTTTCTTCAGCATCTTTTTGGTTCTTCTTTAGTAAGCTGTTGTTTCACTTTTCATGTTTTTCTTGCATTGTTCTCGTTTTTCTTTCCAATTTTTCCTCTTCCTCTCTTACTTGATTTTCAAAATTCTTTTTGAGCTCTTCCATGGTCTGAGAATATGGCATACTTATTTTGGAGATTTTGGATGTAGAAGTCTTGACTTTTAGGTCTTCCTTTGATTGTATTCATTGTTCTTCCTCATGTAAAAAGGTGGAATAAAATACCTGCTCACCAAGAAAGTAACCTTCTATAGTCTTGTTTTTTCCCTTTTTTCAACATTTTCTCAGCCAGTTACTTGAGTTTTGAGTCCTTTGTCAAGAGGAGGGTATACTCTGGGGACCTGTAAGTTCTCAGTTCCTCCAAGGTGGCACAATCAAGGGAGAGGACTTTACTCCACCGCTGGCCTGCACTCTGGTCTGGGAGTAGCCACAAGCTTTTCTGCCCACTTCTGCGAGTAGAATTCCCCCTCCAGAGTCTTCATCAGCTATACCAGTCAGTGTTCGCCTCACCCCAGGACCACCACTCAGGGCTGAGATCCATATCAGAGCCTCAATTCCCCCAGGATCTGTAGGCCAAGGGCTCCAAAACTGAACCCTAGCAATGCCTGGGGCCCCCTAGGGCTCAGGCTAGGGGAGGACACCGCTCCCTTTTCACCCAGATGAAAGAGCTTTCTCACTGATTTTTTAAGTTGTCTTTGATGTTTATGAGTTGAAGAATCTGGGAACCACAGCTGCTGATGTTGGCACCCTGAATCCTGCTCTGGTCCTGTCCACACCACCCCATGTGGCCAAGTTTGGGCTGCACTGTTCTCTGAACCCAATGTGATAGACCTTGCCTGTCGACCTTCCCAGATGTCTTGGGCTTGAAATCTCTTTCACTCTGTCGTTTTGTGGCTTCTGCTGCTCTGGAGCTTGTTTAGAATCATTTTTTACAGTTATTTTATGGGCTATAGGGGAAGAACTTCTACACGTCCATCCATCTACTCCACCATCTTGGCTCGGTTCCACCCCCACTCCCCCTTGAGTTCTTTTAGTGGAGGTGAATAAAATATTTCACAGTAAGTCCTTTGTAATACTCTTGGATCATTGTACTGCTGAAAACAGCTAAGTCTTTCAAAGCTGATCAACACAAAATATTATGTTTTTCTGGTCCTTTTCACTTCATTTTATATTTTTTTCATATAACTCTTCCCAGAGTTTTCTGAAAGCACCTTAGTCATCATTTCTTATTGCATGATAGTATTCCATCACCAATAATATACCACAACTTATTACATCATTCCTCTATTAACAGGCATTGTCTAAATTTCCAATTGTTTGATACCACAAAAAATTGCTACAAATATTTTTGTACATATGGATCCTCTCTTTTTCCTTTTATTTGACTCTTTGGGATACAGACCTAGTAGCTACATTGCTGAGCTCAAGAGTGCACACAATTTCGTAGCCTTTTTGGGATAGTTCCAAATTATTCTTTTTAATTGGTTCTTTTCCCAATTCCACCAACAGTATATTAGTGTCTCTATTTTTTGTATACCTCCTGCAACATTGTTATTTTATTTTTTTCTCTCATGTTAGTCAATCTAATAGGTACAAGGTGGTATGTCAAATTTGGTTTAATTTGCATGTCTCTAATGAGGTGATTTAGAACATTTTACTATACATAGCTTTGATTTCTTCTTATAAATGTTTATATTCTTTGATGACTTCTGAATTTGGGAATGAAAAATATTCTATTCTTGACTCAATTCTTTAAATATTTGAGAAATGTGATCTAAATTTTAAAAAAATCATGGTAAAAATTTCACTAGTTTCTAACTTTCCTTCTAATCTTGACTGCATTGGTTTATTTTGCTTTTTTCATTTAATACAAGTACATTGTCCATTTAATATAGTGGATTCTTTCTCTTGATTTGTCATAATCTGGTTCCTTAAGCACAGATTTGACAATTTAAATTTTCCATGCTAAATTAATTTCGTTTTGTCATAACATTTATGTCTAAATTATGAACCCATTGTGATCTTATCTAGGCATATACAGTGTGAAAAGTTTATCTGTACAAAATATTGCCTCTTTCACCTGGATGTGATGCAATTTCACTATAATACTTCAGGAACTTTTCGTTTTGGGATCTCTATCAGGAGGTGATTGGTGGATTCTTTCAATTTCTATTTTACCTTTCAGATTGAAAATATTAGGGCATTTTTCCTTGATAATCTCTTTATATATGATGACTAGGCATTTTTCCCATTATGATGTTCATGCAGTGCAGTAATTCTTGAATTATGTTTCATCAACCTGTTTCTAGGACAGTTATTTTCCGAGAAAATATTTCAATCTGTCTTCCATTTTTCTCATTCTTCTGACTGTGCTCACTATTTCTTGATATTTTATGGAATCACTAGTTTTTATTTACCCAATTTTAATTTTTAATAAATTATTTTCTTCAATGAATTTTTGTTTCTTTTTTTATTCTACTTGGTCATTTAAGTGAAATGGATAAATCTGTATAAAAATATAAATTTCCCGGACTGACAAAAAATAAATTGGATTTTTAAGTTACTGCCATTGAAGAGGAAACTAAATGGGGCAGAAACAAGATGGCAGAGTAGAAGAAGGGACCTGCTTCCACTCTCCTCTCAACCCCTCAAAATGCCTATAAAAATGGGTCTTAACAAGTTCTAGAGTGGCACAAAGCCAAGATGGTGGAGTAACAGCATGGACTTTCTAGACTATAATACTTCAGAGGAAACAATGGAATTTCGTTGAAAGAGAAGATTTCCAATCATTCTCGTTGTAAAGACAAGAGCTGAGTAAAAAAATTGACTTTGAAATACAAAAATCAGGAGAAACGTGAAAGGTAAGCATTAAAGATATGCCAGAAGGGACTTATTAAAGTTTACAAGTTTACATTCCTACATGGAAAGATGATATTTGTAACTCATGAGACTTTTCTCAGTTTTGGGGTAGTGGGAGGCAGTACATACACATACCCATACTCACACACATGCATATATACGTACATATGCATTTGTGTGTACATATATATGTGCACGTGTGTATATGAACTACGTATATGTATATCTATATATGAATATATAGATATACATGTGTACATATACACACACACATATATAATTGGTTGGTTGTTTGGTTGTTATCCTTCATTCTCAAAGAAGACAAAAATGACATCATTATGATAAAGTGAAATTTCAGTGTGTCCAGCTGTGACTGATCAGACTCATATGAGCTTGGAATGCTCTACCACAGATTGGGCACAAATAGTCTATGTGAATATTTGGGGAGGATACTGCAAATTAGCACATCCTATGTTTACTTTGTGCTGTCTCAATTCTGCTTTGCTCATAGGGCACAGCACCCTTTCTGATGTTGGTATGCCATGCTGAGTGGTCCTTTCCCAGTGTCTCCCATGTTGTACAGTCAAATCCAAAGTTTTTAAGAGAGGCTTTGAGAGTTTCATTATATTGTTTCTTCTAATCACCATGTGATTGTCTGCATCATGTGAGTTCTCCATAAAATAGTCTTTTTGGCAAGCTTACATTTTGCATTCAAACAGTATGGACAGCATATCAGAGTTGCACTCTTTGACACATAGTTTGAATGCTGGACAGTTCAGCTGGAGCAAGAACTTCAGGGTCTGGTGCCTTATTATGTCAGATAATCCTCAGAATCCTTCTACGGCAGTTCAAATGGAAGGGATTCAGTTTCCTGGCATGGCATTGGTAGATTGTCCATGTTTCACAGGCATACAACAATGGGGTCAGCACAATAGCTCTGTAGACCTTCAGTTTGGGAGTCAGTATAATATCTTTTCTCTCCCAAACTTTTCTTTGGCGACTCCCAAACACTGCACTAGCTCTGGCAACGCACATGTCAACCTCATTGTCAATGTTTCCTAGAAAGTATCCTACCAAGGTAATTGCACTTATCCACACCGTTCAAAACTTCTCCATTTGTGGTAACTGAAGGTTTCAAGTATGGATGATGTGGTGGTGCCAATGGAGCACCTCTGTTTTCTTGGTGTTAATTACTAGGCCAAAATTAGTACAGACACCAGAGAATTGATCCATATTTTGTTGCATCTCAGCTTCAGAGGCTTCACTGAGTGCACAATCATCTGCAAACAGAAAATCATGCACCAATACTCCCTCCTTATGTGTGTGGAGACAGAGACAGAGAGCACAGGGTGAGCTAAATAGGAATGGTTGACATCTAACAAATAAAATTAAATGGTTAGAGGAATGTACTTCGAGAAAGGGAAAGGGAGAGGTAGAATGCAGTAAATCATTTCACATAAAAGAGGAAGAAAAGAGCTGCCACAATGGAAGGGAAGGAGAGAGTTAATAAGTGAGCCTTACTCCCATAAAATTTGGCTTAAGAGGGGAATAACATACACACTCAATTGGGTATGGAAATCTATCTTGCCCTACAGGAAAAATGGGGGAAGGGGATAAGAGAGTGGGTGTAGCAAATGGAACAGTCGGTTGGGACAAGGGTAATCTGAAGCAAACGTGTTTGTGGAGTGACAGGTCAAAGGAGAGAATAGAATAAATGGATGATAGGACAGGATGGAGGGAAATATAGATAGTATTTCACAACATGACTCTTATGCTGAATGACTACACATGTATAATCTATATTGAACTGCTTACCCTCTCAATGAGGGTGAGAGGGGAAAGGGGAAAGGAGAGAATATAGAATGTGATGCTATAAAAATGAATGCTAAAAACTGTTCTATATATATATATATATATATATATATATATATATATATATATATATATATATATATATATATATATATATATATATATATATATATCCAATGGTGTATGGGAATCTATATTGCCCTACAGAAAAACCGAATGGAAAGGGATAGGAGATGATGGGGGTGATAAGAAGGGAGGGCAGATTGGAGGAAGGGGTAATCAGAATGCTTGCTGGCCTGTGGTTAGGGAACTGGAGAGATGGGGTTAAATTTGAAATTCAAAATACTGTAGAAGTTAATGTTGAAAACTGAAAATAAATAAATTGAAGGAAATTGAATAAGCCATCAATGATCTCATCAAGAAAAAAATCCTGAAAACTAGAAGGATTTTCAAGTGAATTCCATAAAACATTTAAAGAACAGTTAATTATAATACTAGATAAACACTTTCACAAAATAGGGAAAGAAAGAGTCCTACTAAATTCCTTTTTATGGCACAAATATGGTGCAAATACCTAAGCTAGGAAGAACAGAAGCAAAGAAGATTGTCCACGTATTTTCTTAATGAATTTTGATGCAAAAATATAAATAAAATACTAGGAGATTACAGCAATGTATCTGAGACAAGGTGGAGTTTAAGCCAAAAATGTAGAGCTGTTTCAATAAAAGGAAAACTATGAGCATAACTGACCATATCAGTAACAAAAATGACAAACTCAAATTCATCTCAACACATGCAGAAAATTGCTTTGACAAAATGGCACACTTATTCCTATTAAAAACAGTAGAAATAGTAGGAATAAATTCCTTAAAATCAGGAATATCTAAAATGAACAGCAAGCATTATATCTAATGAATATAAACTAGAAACCTTCCTAGTAATAACAAGATTAAAGCGAGGATGCCTGTTATAAGATTTATTATTCTACAATAAGGTATCTTCACCAATAAAAGGAGAAAATTAAATAGAAGGCCTTAGAACAGACAATAGCAAAAGTTTCGCAGATGATATAATGGAATACCTAGAGAATCTTAAAAAATCAACTAAAAAAAGTACTGAAAGTAACGAAAAAATTCATCAAAGTTGGATGATATAAAAATAAACCCACATAGATCATTAGCATTACTATATATTGCCAACAAAGTTCATCAGGAAGAGACCGAATGAGAAATTCAATTTAAATTAACTGAAGACACTATAAAATATTACTCTCCTAAAGCCACAAGTGCTAGTATTCCTTTCTGTGTTATAATTGAGACATGGGCCCCTCCTCTTTTATGAAGAAACACAAACACTCTTCTTTATACTGAGAATGGGACCAAAATCTACATATGGGCAATAGAAAAGGGTCTCAAACTTAGCCCCAGGAAAGGGCTGCCTGTAATCTCTTTCTGATCAGTTGTCCAACTTCCTTATGGTCTGTGGGACTAGAGATACTAAAACTGTTGCTGATTCTGAAGAAGCCACTTCCAAGGCCTATTCCTGACACTGTGCCTCAATCTGCACTGTGTTCCAGGCCAACCTAAACAATAGTTTCACCTAAACTTTTGCTTGTCCTCACCTCAGGCGATCATTCAATTTGAATTCAATTTGATACATTATTTTCAAGTTGTTTGAGGGGAATTTGGGAAATTTCATGTTAATTCCTGTTCTTAATATCCCATGTTGGCTACATCCTCCTAAAGGAGTTCTGATTCCATGTCTAATATTGTACTCCAAGTTGCCTCTTATAGAAAGTTTTGTATGAAGACCAAAATATTCAGTCTTATTTCTAGCTTGGCTACAACTCTAAAAGATGTAGAGAAGTCACATATTTCTTGAGTGAAGAGAGTACTCATACTGACTAAATCATGAAAACTTGTAGTGGTACAGTAGTAATCTAATAGGTATATTGAATAATGTTAATGTATAATATAAAATTGCTTATAAGCATCAGGTTATATGTATATTTCTAATGTCAAAATTATTACTTATGAATTGAAATCAACATATACAAGAAAAGTGAATAAAAGACTTTGACTTTATTCCTTTTTTCAGTTATTCTTTTGCCCACGTAGGAATAGAATGGAAAGTAAAAAAGTGAATTTTTGCCTTGTTTTCTTTGGAAATCTAAAATATCTGATCTCTCTTAACAATTTCTTTGTATTTATCTGTGTCTTTTTCAGGATCCCAAGTAATTTTTTTTTTTCATGAAAATCTATACGTATATTCAACATCAAGGAACTGTTACCTAAAGACACTAAACAAAGATCCTTCACTGAATTCTCAACAGGTCATCAACTTAAGGCATTAATACTAATAAGTGAAAGGATTCACTTAGACTGTTTTGTCTCCAACTTGTAGCAATGCTATTTTCCTATTTATCCCTTCTCTCTTCCTTATTCAAATCTTTGATATGAGAAGATCAAGTGTTCCACTTAAATTTCAATAACTGGGAACAGAGCTTACTCCATGGAGTTTTTCTCTTCAGAATTATTATTATTTTGTTGTTGTGTTGGCCACTCAGCATATCCATTGTATCAGACATGAGACAATGTATAGTATAGTCAGACTGTATAGTCAGACATTTGTGCAAATGCTATTGAGAATGGTTTACATATTCGCATCTAGGTTATGAATCCTGTCTTCAGTCTCACTAAAATTTGAAAACTGGGTACTATAATGCCCTCAACACTGAGGTCAAGTGGGCAGTGAGCCCATCAAAGAGCTAGACAATATTATAACCAGGAGATTTGCAGCTTTCCACTTTCTCAGTGTTTTCCAATGCATATTTACTCTTCCCACTGATGTTGTATCTTTTTCTGGGATAGTGAACTACAGCTTTATATATGTCTTTGTTTTAAGTTCACTATGCCATTTGGCTTACTGGTAAAAGTAAATAAATTGATGGGACTCATGGGCTTGAGTTTTGAGAGAATATTAACTCAGCAAGTTCCTAGGTCATGGGACAGCATTAGTTCATAAGCTAAGGAATTCCAGAGTATTTTCATTCATTTTTACCTGTTACTACAGAAACATCAGAGGTGTGTTATTGATTAAAACAAGCAAATTAGTTATATTCTTCATTGATGGTATTCTAATTTATGGTATATTAATTTGTGTACATATATATACACATCTAATATACACATTATGCATACACATATATTTATATATTTCTTATTAAAAACAGATTCTTTGAGAGGAAGAACTGTAATTTTTCCCTTTCCCCAGAATGGAACATAGTGCATTGCATATATTATAATGATACTTATTTTTTCTGAACTTCAGATAAGGACACATGATCTGATAAAGAATGTTGATTTTCTAAAGGCTTATTAAAGACAGGTTTTCTTTAAAAATTGCATTATCAGGGGCAGAGCCAATATGGCTGAGAAAAGGCAGAGACTCACTTGAGCTTTCCCCAAAAACCTTCCAAACAACTTTAAATAATGCCTCCAGATGAATTCTGAAGCAGCAGAACCCATAAAACTGCAGGGTGAAATAATTTCCCAGACAAAGAGAGTGTGTAAGGTCAGTAGGAAAGGTATGTTGCACCAGAGTTAGACTGGAGTATAATCTACTCCATGCTGTACCTTAAAAACTCAGCAGTAGGCCTTGGGAATGACTGAGTCAGTAGTGCCAGTGGTGCTTTCCGGACATCTCATTGAACAGAAAGTAAGGGAGTCATATAATTAGTCACAGAGCGATTATAAGAGTCTCTTTGCTATATTAGGAGCATGACTTTGTTGCAATTCTCATACTTAGATATGGGTTTTGGTCTTGGGTCACAATTCCAAGGGAAGGAGAAGCACTAGCACACCAGACCTTACTGCCATGGGAAAGCTGGGTCTGGGGTCACAGTTCCAATATGAAAAAGAGTCTTTCTGATAACTCACATGGAAGAACACATCCCAGAAGTGCAGTAAACACAACTCTCACTAGATTATTCCACTTTGCAAGGAATAAAATTTTGTCTGTCCCTAGAATTACCTCTGTAAATAGATGTACAAAAAAACCCTAAAGCTTGGAATAGTGTTCCCTCTATTTTAGAAGCAGAGTCTCAATTTAACATAGAGTTAACACTTGGAAAATAGGTTGGACAAATAGCAAACAACCTAAAAAGATCCTAACTATAGGAAGTTACTATGGTGACAGGGAAGATCAAAACACAAACTCAGAAGAAGGCAACAAGTGAAAATTCCTACAACCAAAGACTCAAACCAAAATGTGAAATAGACTCAGACCATAGAATAACTCAAAAATAATTTTTAAGTCAAGAAAGGGAGGTAGAGTAAAATTGGGAAGAGAAATGAGAGTGACTTAAAAAAGATGAAAAGAGGGGTTAACAGCTCAGCAGAAGAGGCACAAAAAAGGTGGGATCAAATCAAGCAAGAAGACCAGCTAGGAAGCTTTTATAGGAGGAAGAAGGATATTGCTATGGGGCAAATAGTTGTTTCGTTACTAGAAGATTTGAATTAGGATACTGTTACCTTACCAGTATTATGATGGCCCCCCAAAATAAGAAATATTGATATAAGAAAAAATTTGATATAAGAAAAAAAAACAATCTAATATTAGAGATCTCCAAAAATGGAATACACTACTTTAGGAGGCAGTGTATTCACCTCACTAAAAGTTTTGAAGCAGAGGCTCAATGAGCAATTGCCAGTTTATCATAGGGAACATTCTTGTTCAGGAAAACGTTAGTTTTTGTAATCTCAAAGGTCTCTTCCCTTTCTAAATAGTTATTATTCTGTCAAGTTTGAAAAGCATAGGGCTTAAGGAAACACCAGTACTAAATGGTGAATGTAAAGCCATATGATGTTAAATCTAATTGTCAAAAGCAAATATTCTGACAAATTATTGAGTTGTGGACACTGGACTTAATATGGCCAAGCAGAAAAGAAGATAATCAAATATTAATGGGAAGAAAGTGTTATGGTTCTAAGGGGCAATTTTGGGAAGGCGAGAGAGGTGACCAGTCTCTCCCATCCATTCTTCACCATTTTGCAGTGAATGATATACAAGTGAGTGGTTATTTATTAAGTACACATGCATGGTGGACAAGTGAAAAGATAGGTCTTAGCATCCACATAGCACCATGGCAATATTGACAGCATCCAAGGTGGCCATGAATATCCCAGCACAATTCTGAATTGCAAAACACAACAGTCTCTCTACATGGAAGACAGAATCAAAACAATTATTCAGACTCCAGAAAGCCAAATCCATCATAATTTATACATAACAACAATGCAGAGGATAGCACCATTTGCAAGCGTTCCCCTTGCTAGATTTCCCACAAACCAGTTCATTCAAATAAATCACAAGCAGGCTTTCTTGAAATCACAAACAGGCTCTTTCGCTAACACTAGCCAGAAACCTGCTTGCCTGCATCCTTCCTAGAGAGCTCTGACTGCTCTCTGACCAAATTTTCTCTTAACTCTGATCTAGAGGATGAAGGGAAGATGGCAGAGTAGAAGGACAAAACCGTAGAAGCTCTCCCCACATAGCCCCCCAAAAACCACTAAAAATGACTTTAAACAAATTCTAGAATACCAGAAGCTACAAAACGACAGAATAAAACAGATTTCCAGATCAAGAAAGCCTGGAAGGCTGACAGGAAAGGTCTAGCACATTGGTCTCAGAGAGGAGCGCAGCATAGCACAGCACAGCCTTGGCTGTGTGGCATGGCAGGGACAGGACTGAAGCAGGCTTCAGGGCACAGAATCAAAGGTAACAGCTGCGGTTTCCAGATTTCTCAAACAACACACACCAAAGACAACTTCAAAGGTCAGTGAGAAAGCTCTTTCACCTGTGTGAGAAGGGAGCTGGTCTGGCCCTAGCCCCAGGTCCAGAGCGGGGGCAATCACTGCCTTGGCAGGGTCCATTATGGAGCTCTCAGCCCAAAGACTCTGGGGGAATTGAGCAGCTGATCTGGGTCTCAGCACTGAGTGGCAGTCCTAGGGTGAGGAAGAACACTGGCATGGTGGAGCTAGTGGAGTCTTTGGAGAAGGAATTCTACTCACAGATCCTGGACAGAAAAGCTTATGGTTGGTCCCAGACCAGAGTGCAGACCAGGGAAGGAGTAAACCCCTCTCCCTTGATTGTGACACCTTGGAGGAAGTGATAACTTACAGGTCCCTAGAGTATTCTCTCCTCTTGACAAAGGAGCCAAAAGTCAAGTAACTGGCTGGGAAAATGCCTAAAAAAAGGAAAAAAAAATAATACTATATAAGGTTACTTTCTTGGAGAACACAGGTATTTTCTTCTATCCATTCTATGAAAATCTACAATATTCATGTTCATCCTTGTTTATTCAGGGCATTTTTCTATTAAGAGAATAAGGTGGGGGCGGTACAGAGGCAAGATGGCAGAGTAGAAGGATAGATCTGCTCTAGCTATCCCCCATAGCCCATAAAATACCTGTAAAAATACTTTAAACAAATTCTAGTGCAGAAGTTAGAAAACGGCAGAGAGAAGGAGATGTCCAGCCCAAGACAGACTAGAAGGCTGAAAGGAAAGGTCTATTGCACTGGGTTCAGAGTGGAGCACACCCTGGCCTTGGCTACACAGCACTTCATGGATAGGACTGAAGCAGACTTCAGGACATGGAATCATGGGTATCAACTGTGGTTTTCAGACTTCTCAACCAACAATCACCAAAGACAATTTCAAAAATCAATAAGAAAGCTTTTTAATCTGGGTGAGGGGAGTGTAGTCTGGCCCCAGTCCTGACCCCAGGGAGGCAGCAGCATCCACTTTTGGAGGCCTTAGCCTAAAATTCCTGGGGTAATCCAGCAACTGAGGTGTGTCTCAGTCCTGAGTGGCAGTCCTGGGGCGAGGAGGAGTGCCAGTATGGTGGAGCTGGTGGTGCCAGTGGAGAGGTTATCCTACCTGCAGAACTCGGGCAGAAAAGGGTGCTTGTGGTTGTTGCCTGACTAGAGCAGAGGTCAGGAAACCTCTCACTTGACTGTGCCACCTTGGAGGAACAGAGAACTTGCAGATGTCTAGAGTGTACCCTCCACTTGACAAAGGACTCAAAAGTCCAGTAACTGGCTGTGAAAATGACCAAAAAATGGAAAAAAAAGAATAAGACTATAGAACATTACTTTCTTGGTGATAAGGTATTTTCTTCCAACATTTCAAATGAGGACAAACAAAGCACACCATTAGAGGAATACATAAAAGTCAAGGCTTCTGCATCCAAAACATCCCCCAAAATGCAATGGTCTCAGGCCATGGAAGAACTCAAAAATGATTTTGAAAATCAAGTGAGAGAGGTGGAGGAAAAATTGGGAGGAGAAATGAGAAGAACGAAAACCATGAAAAGGGAGTCAACAGTTTGCTAAGGGAGACCCAAAGTAATGCTGAAGAAAATAACACCTTTAAAAGTAAACTAACTCAAATGGCAAAAGAGGTCCAAAAAGCCAATGAGGAGAAGAATGCTTTAAGAAACAGAAATACCCAAATGGAAAAGGAGTTTCAAAAGCTCACTGAAGAAAATAGTTCTTTAAAATTAGAATGCAGCAGATGGAAGCTAATGACTTTATGAGAAAGCAATAAATTACAAAACAAAAGCAAAAGAATGAAAAAACAGAAGCCAATGTGAAGTATCTTTTTGGAAAAACTCTGATCTATTTTCACCTTTTCCTGTTTCCCCCTTTCTGTTCCATCCATTCAGCAGCATCCTTCCACCATAGGCTCCATGTGACTGAAACTCATGTCAGTCAGGCTTCCATGTGACCCAGGCAAATCACACGGGCCTATTAATCGATGGGAATGATCTTCTCATTAAGACATAAAATTGCATTAATACGAAGCAAAAATACATTATCAATACAGTCTCTGAGCTTATCACAGATTGGTTGTTTTGATCACTGAGCTAATTCCAATTCTGTTATGAGAGAAGTCTAAACAACTTTCCATTATCCTCACTAGCTGTAAGCAAAAGAATGTTGACATACTCAGAGAGGCAGACACATTGATTGTTAGGGGGGTGGGGGCGAAGAAGCAAAACATTTGCCAATCAAAGAAAGAAAGAAATAATCCTCTCAAAGAACTCTTTGGGCGACCTATAGAGGTAAGAAAAGCCTAGTTCTCAAGGTAAAGTCTCTTGCAATTATTGGAAATATCATAAATTTAAAGTTAAAGAATCACTTACATTGATCAATTAAACTCAGATAACATTTCTTAGTCTTTGACTTCTTGCCCTGTTCCATGCCTTGCCATCTCTTTTGAGACATCTACTCAATAGCAATTTGTATTCTGTCCCTGTATTCTTTAGCTATGATAGGTGAGTGCTTGCCTTAACTTGCTCAGGCCCAGGTATTCACACTAATTCCTAACTTTTTCCATGCCATACTTTCTTGCATAACTCCATCCTCCCAACATTTCTTTATGCAGTTTCTTCTCCAATTCGGAGAAGAGATCCTTGACGTTACAGTCTGTCTTGATTTTATACGTTTACTTCTCCAGCTTAACATAGTGCCCAGCACAAAGGAAATACTTAATAAATGTTTGACCCATCTCTCTCTCTCTCTCTCTCTCTCTCTCTCTCTCTCTCTCTCTCTCTCTCTCTCTCTCTCTCTCTCTCTCTCTCTCTCTTTTTCTGTGTGTATATGTATATATATATATATATATACACACACATATATATGTATGTATGTATCTATGTATCCATCTATGTATCTGTCTCTCTATCTGTCTGTCCGTCTATCCATCTGTCTGTGTGTCTATCTATCTTTACAAATGTAAACTAAATTAAAAAAATCCATCATCCTCTCTGCTTTATCTCTAAAGAGTTGTTACCAGCAGAGTTGCTGTGCTGTCTGCTTTTATATATGTCTGTGAAACCTGGACAGTGTGACAGCTCCATACTGGGAAACAAAATTTCTTTCATTGACATTCTCTTAGGAAAACTCTGAAGATTACTAGGCAGGATAAACTACTGGACACTGAGGTCTTTTCTCAAACTAAAATGCCAAGCATTGAAACTGTAGTGCAGAGAGTGTAACTCCTATGAGTTGGTCACATTTTATGTATGCCAAACACATGGTTGCCTAAAAGACTATTTTATTTAGAACTCACACAAAGTGAGCAGTCATAAGGAGGTCAGAAGTTACTGTACGAGGACAATCTCAAGGTTCCTTTGAAGAACATTGAAATTGACAGTGTGTTATGGGAGACAGTGGCACAGGACTGTCCAACTTGTACAATCTAAGAAAGTGATGTCATGTGTGCTCAAAGTAGAATTGAAGTAGCTCAAAAGTAATATGAGATGCACAGATTTAAAGAATTCACCCCAAATGTTCGCATGGACTATGTATGCCTGATCTATGGTAGAGCTTTCCAACCTCATGTTGGTCAGACATACTGCAATTTGGCTCTAACATAGTGATGTCATTTTGGTCCTCTCTGAGAAAAATTACAACTATAAATATCTTATTAATAAATATCTTCCCTCATTAATGAAAGATAAGAGTAGAGAAAAAGAATCTCAGAAAATTAACATTATGCTATATCAAAGTTCATTTGTACCATTTCACCTTAAGTTTTAAATACGAGTTGGTTTACTATGCCTAACATGACATCTTCTATTATCTTTTCTATTAATGATAATGATTATCATAATAATTGTTATAGCAGTTCATATTTATGTGGAAAAGAAGGCAGGAATCATGCCTAGGGCATTTTATTAAGAAATGTTAAAGTTGAGATAATGATATCTACCCTCCCTTCCTATTTGGATTTCAGTGAGAAAGGTGCTTTTTATAATGTTTGCAACAAATTATTCATCTCTGAAATTTGTCTCACCTCCTCCTAAAATTATAGTTTAGAGTTCTGGAGTCACCTCAGGTACTGCCATTTAGTGGTGATGACTTTGGTCAAGTTATTTCACCTCTCCTGACTTCAATCTTTTCTCTGTAAAATGAGGATATTAGACTGGATAACCTGCAAGGTCCCAGTCAATTGCCAAATCTATTATAACGAAGTGACAACATATCAAAGTCTCTTAAAATCTACTAAATGAAGTATTGAATTTCTTATTGCTAATAGTAGTATTACTTAATTACTAAATTGTCTGGAAAGACAATTGCATAATAGATAGAATGGTAAGTTTGGGTCAAGACCAGGTTTCAACTTTTGTCACTGTCATCTGCTAATCATGTGACTCTGAACACTGATTTTATAACTATTTTCCTTCAACAAATACTTATGAGATAATTTGTGTACTAGCTTCATACCTGAATGGTGACTTGCATTTATGCAGATTCCCCTACCAGGACTTAAGATCATATATAATATAAGATGATATATGATGATATGATATAATATGGTATGATATAATATATGATATAATATGATGTTGTATATATTATATATATATATATCATCCAAATATTTTGCTATGTACAAGTGCAAAGTACTCTCAATAGCCAACCCATCTCTGCTCTTCAGATTTTGATGAGATATCTATACACCTGTCTCTTCAATTCACCAACTATGTTGCAGTAAGAGTTTTCTTTCCCTTTTGTACAAACATTTAAAGAACTGAAATATTTTTTAGGTTAAAAGGAGTTTTGAGAAAGAGTCCTCCTTGTTTAATAATAAATGTAACATGACTTTCTAGCTAGTGTTCAGCTAACACATTTAATGTTTAGCAGAAAAAATATGTTTTCCCCACATACAGAATGTCTACCAAGTCATTAGCATAGATTGTGTACTTGTTCTCAAAAAATTGAGGAACATGAGCAACTTAAAAAAATATCTTAAAGATTAAACCTTAAGTGTTGTTATTACCCTAAATGTTCTGATCTCTAATAGACCCAAATATATTTATACTGTTGTATTCAGCCTGCACACATCACAATTTATTCTGTTTATTTTTAATTGATAAATTTAATAAATACTTAGGGCTATATACAATGTGATGTGTTATATTCAGGTGGCACATATCAACCAATTAACAAACATGTATTAAATACCTATTTTGTACCAAAAATGCTAGAACTTAAATATAAAATACAATGAAAGTAGCTATCCAAAACTTTTTTAAAGTGTCTCTGTCCTCAAGGGTCTTATCTTTTATGAACGTAGAAAAGTAAATGCAAAGTAACAAAAGGTGTTTTTTAAAAATACAGAATGAGTGCTCAAATCTTTGGTGAATGGAAAAAGACACCTTATTGAATACAGTGACTGAAGTTTTCTTGAAAAGAAGTTAGAAATGATAGGAGGTGGAGATGAGAAAGGAGTTCATTCCAGAATCAGGGAACAACCTGAGCAAAGATACTGAGGTGCTCTCATTTCCCAAGAATATTTTTGCTTATTGGTTTACTCTCCAAATGTTTTAATTAAAAAAAAAAAAACCTATGACAAATATCATCCAATCAACTTGTTTAGTCAGTGTTTGGGATGTGGATCTAAGTTTTCACCCTCCTAAAGGACATTGACAATAGTCTCTTCATATAGATTATGTAATATTCCTCTCTTAGGCAATTTCCACAAATTATAAATCCTGTGGAAGAAATACTAGACCAAAGGGTGTAAATGACATTGTTTTCAGCTATGTCTATGTCTACATATACACACAAACACACACATACATACATATGTATTCAAAATGGTCTTTTTTAAAAGATAAGATGAATTTATAACTCTACCAGAGCTCAACAATTATCCTACTTTTCTTAGTTTAGTCTGTGTATAATGATGACAAAGTTCTTTTCTTCTTAATTTCCACTTTCAATGGAAGATTTGAGTACTGTAGGATCAAGGATAAATGTGCACATAAATCCCTGTGCACAGGCATTTAGAAGCTGTTTGTAGTTTCTTTTTCATTCATTTTTCAGTTGAAATGTTCTTTGATTAACTTTCTGAGAATGTAGGCAAATATATTCTTGCACACCCTCATTAGGTGCCCTCCATTCTTAGCCAAGGGTCTATCATTTTATATTTTAAATCACAGAACGTGTGTGTGTGTGTGTGTGTGTGTGTGTGTGTGTGTGTGTGTGTAGTTCATCTTTATCTAGAGATGGATCTTAGAGAACCTCTTCTCTAACAGCCAGAAAATAAATCTGACCATATTACTCCCCTGCTCAAGAAAGTCCAGTGGCCCTCTACTAGTTTTATCAAACACCATAGATTTGGTTTTACATTCAAGCCCTTCAAATGTGGCTAATTGCCACCACTTATTCTACATTTATATTCCTAATGTACCTTGAAGACACATCACTTCAAAGAGCAGTTAGTTTTGATGGTAAATATTTTTTCTTTGTGTTAATTGCAAGACCTTACCTCTTCATGATGGAATCTTAGACGCTCTAACTCAAATGGAGGAGGGCCCACTTATAAAAACATAAAACATTTTTTCATAATCACAGACGTAGAAGGAGAATGAATTCTCGGGCACAAAATGAGTAAACAAATGGTGGGATATGAATATAACGGGATATTATTGCATCATAAAAAAACAGGAGATAAAAAGGATAAATTTTAGAAGATATAAATAGAAAAATATAGCAATGCATGTGATAACTACAATAATACAAAAGAAAAAATAACTGAAACCTGTCAGAATTGTGAAGAATTGTAATGACCAAATATGACTTTAGACTTTGGGCAATGAAATCTCCCTTTTCTTCCTGATGAAATATATGCTAGAATATAGTTGTGAAATGAGGACCATATTGCTACATGTAACCAGTGAATGCATTTGTATGACTTAACTTCTTTAACTTCGTTGTGGTGAAGTGAGAAATTGTTGAGAAACAACAGCAATATGAAAATAAAATCAATAAAATATTTTATTTCTAAATGTTTGTATATATATATGCATATCTATGTATATCTACATAGATATACATACACACAAAATATACATACACATGCATATGTGCGTATGATATGTTCCCATTTCCAAGGGAAGAGTAAACTATTTACTGTCCTGAACATAATGGAGAATATAAGCCCTTTCCAAGAGACATTCAACAATTGAATACAAATTTCCAAGTTTTCTCCAGCCTAATGACTTACTCTTTGCTTCTGGTGATTTATGTGGTGTTAAATGATATGGCAAGAAAGAATTTAGAAATATATTTTACTGATTATGATGTCCTTGGCAAGAAACAGAAGACCTTAGGGGCACAGGTGGTGTTGTCATCACTGCTGCCAGTAGAAGGGAAGGCTTTGAAAAAGAGAGACAGATTTGGCAAGTGAACAGCTGGTAAAGAAGATAGTATATGGGAATGATATTTGGATGTGGGCAAAGTGACTTAAAATATAAAATGATAGACTCTTGGCTAAGAATGGAGGGCACCTAATGAGGATGTGCAAGAATATATTTGCCTACATTCTCTGAAAGTTAATCAAAGAAGATTTCAACGGAAAAATGAAAGAAAAAGTAACTATAAACAGCTTCTACGCTAAATACCATAGAGAGTAACCACAGTCCAGAAGGATTACCAATAGATGAGCATAGTAATTTGCAAGACACAAAATTTGGGAAGGAAATTACGAATTAATCTTATGATCTCAGATATCTGGATACAAATAATGTGAATACATGTTAGTCTGACTAGAAAGCAAGGTGAACTAGAAGCCATGGTCTCTTAGCTATCACTAAGACTTAGCACAATGGAAAAAATGATTCCAATATATCTCTTCAAGCTATTTTTATTGACAGTAATGCATTTATGAAATCATTGAGGTGGATAATAACTATGCTTCAGCATATTAAAAATGATTCTCATCCTGTATGGTTCATCTACAAAGCCAATATAGAGGTTGAACATAGTATCTGGAGGTCTTTCTCTAGTTCTTTACATATTTTAAGGATAGCAGTGGAAATGTCAGGTTGTCTTTATGTTATCCCTAAAGTAAAGCACCTGATGATACCAATTCCTCTTTCTTTTCTTCCAAGAATCCTGTTATGAGAGATCTTGCCAATCATTATTGAAGAAATAGAGCAGTCTGCTGGAATTGTCACCCATATTTCCATTGCCTTTTGAATGGTTTCAAAATAATTTTATTTTGTTTCAAAATGTCTTAGACTTATTTTCCTTTTCACAGGTTTTCTTATTTTGTGAAACAATTTAATCTCTCACAGTAATTATTTTAAAGGTGTTTGGAGGAGAATATTGGAGTATCTCAGCTGTAGTACTTTCTCTGTGCCACCACATTTGCCCGTATACCTAACAGTACTACAGTGACTTAGAATAGGGAGCTCTTCTCCATGACCTTTCTGTTCTGTATATCATAAGTAATGAAGGATACTGTTATTTTAATTCTGGTAATATTAAACATTTAGTATTTATAATTTTTGCCTTAATTGTAGTGATGTAATCTTGCAAAACTTTTTTCTCTTCTTTTTTATAGTATTTTGATTTCTTCTACTTGAAACAGCTTTTTCCATATTTTCCTAATTGGAGTGGTAACACAGGGAATTGTGTTGTTCTTTATTTTAAAGAGAATAGCATTATTATTTAGTTTTATTTCTTACTTTAAAATATATGCAATTAAAATTATATCAAGGAAGATATTATCCATAACTTTTGTTTAGACTTTTGATTAAAAAAATAAATTTGTTTTACATATCTTCTAATGATATGTGATTTCATTGATTTAGGAATTTCCTCTAATGATACAGATGACGACTAGTTCATGACTCCTCTCATTCTGTAAGATATTTACCAATGTTTCTTCAAGATTTCACCACATTTAATTTGATGGATTAAATAAAAACTTTTACTACCATAATAGACCTGTGTCTCTAGTCATAGAATTTATAACTACAGAAGTGAAAATGATCAGCAGCTGGTGTAGGAGCTGTTCAGCAATAAAATATACAAGATAGCTCATAATTTGTCTGTTATTTGGATCATTCTGTCTCCCTAAAGGGAGTAGTAGAAGAAAATCAAACTTTTCTTGGTCATCATGGAAATGCTCTATTGCTTTCCTGGTACCAGAATATGTGATTCTTAAATCTTAGATCTCATGTAACTCCAACTACTTTAATACTAAGACGAGTCTCAAGAGTTCCAAATATCATTTTTCCATATAGCAATGCAGATAGTTCAACATTAATAAGTGCCTCACGATTTCTTTTTCCTGTTTACATTTTTATGCTCCTCTTGCTTCTTGTATTTGAAAGTGAATTTTTTTGAGCCCTAGTGATTTCAGCAAGAATGCTGGAAAGAGCTCTATTTCCTTGATTATCCATATTTTCCCATGAAAGAGTATACTCAAGTTTTGTTGGATTCTTGGTTTTAGTCCTAGGTCCTTTAACTTCTGGACTATCATATTCCAAGCCCTCTGATCTGAATACTGAATCTGCAAGATTTGTGCCATCCCGATTGTGTTCCCAGAGTAGTTGACTTCTTTTTTTCTGGATGATCTCAATATTTTCTCCAAGGTCTGGGAACTCTGAAATTTGACCACAATATTCCTGGGAGTTTTGCTTTGGGAATCTCTTTCAGGAGGTTATTGGTGGATCCTTTCAATTTCTCTTTTCCCATCTGGTTCTTGAATGCCAGGGCAATTTTCCTTGACAATTTCTTGAAAGATGATGTATAGGCTCTTTTTTTTTGATCATGGATTTCAATCCAATGAATTTTAAATGATCTCTCCTGGATCTATTTCCCAAGTCAGTTTGTTTTTTTGTTTTGTTTTGTTTGTTTTTTTTTTACAATGAGATATTTCACATTGCCCTCTATTTTTTTTTCATTCTTTAGGCGTTGTTCTATAATTTCTCAGTTTCTCATAAAGTCATTAGCTTCCATTCCTCTTATTCTAAGTTTAAAGGAATTATATTCTTCAGTGAAAATTTTGATCTCCTTTTCCAATTGTCCAATTGGTCTTTTTAAGGCATTCATCTTCTCCTTGGCTTTTGGAACTTCTTTTGCCATTTAATTTAGTCTATTTCTTAAGATGTTATTTTCTGCAGTATTTTTTGCATCTCCTTTAGCCAGTTGTTGACTCTTTTCATGATTTTCTTGAATTGCTCTCATTTCTCTTGACAATTTTTCCTCTACTTCTCTTACTTGATTTTCAAAATCCTTACTGAGCTCTTCCATGGTCTGTAACCAATTTATATTTTTCTTAGAGCCTTTGAATGTAGGAGCTTTGCCTTTGTTGTCTTATTCTGGTTGTGTGTTTTGATCTTTGTCACCAAAGTAAGATTTTACAGTCTGAGTATTTTTTCCACTGTTTGCTCACTTTCTTAGTCAATTGCTTGACTTTTCAGCTGTTTATTAAGGAAGGTCTCTGCTTCCAATGTGAAGAGTATACTGTCCCATGCTTCAGGAGTTTTGTACAGCTGTTTTCAGAGATATTTGTAGGGACCTGTAAATTTCCAGTTCTTCTAAGTTTGTTTGATGAAAGAAGAGCTACTTACTTCTCTCCTCACTTCTGCTCTGGTATGTGAGTGAACACAAGCAATTGTTTTCTTCCTGGAATTATGAGGAGAATTTCCTCTCTACCACCTCTACAAATTCTGCCATACCAGTGCTCCTTCTCACCCCAGGACTGTAATCCAAATCCAAATATGGACAAAGCAAGAAAATCTTGACTCAGCAACATTAAAGAGGTCCCTGCAATCCACCTCTAATCAGCTGCATGATCACCCCACTATCTCTTGGCCCAAGATCACTGAGAGTAGCCACCACTGTGACACTGGCTACTGTGGCTGCTGCTACCACCACCCCTGAAGCTGGACCCAGATCTCCCCCACATCCAACAGACCATTCTTACTGACCTTCAAAGTTGTATTTGGCATTTGTGGGCTGAGAAGTCTGGAAACCAATACAGTTGCCAATGATTCAGTCCCCTGAGCCTTATTCTGGCTCTACCTGTGCTGGCAGGGCCTATAGTGGACTGTGCTCCCCTCTTAGATTGGTGTAGCAGGCCTGTCCTGTAGACCTTCCAGGTTGTTTTGGGCTGGAAATTTGTTTCACTCTCTCATTTTTGTGTTTGCTACATTAGAACTAGTTTAGAGTCATTTATTACAGATATTACAAAGGATTTGGGGAAATTCTCAAACAAGTCCCTGATCTGACTGCACCGTCTTGGTTCTACCCCCTCCTTTTTTGTACTTTTTGAGAAGCTGTAAGGGGTGCTGACCGCCACGCCATCTGGGACACCACACTGTGGACATCAGATAAACTGAGTCTAGAGCAGGGAAGGGTGAACAAGATGGCACTGCAAGGGACAGCCCCACCCCTGGTTTGTGTTTGTTACTATAGTTTCGGGTTTGTTTGTGTGTGTTACCATGGATCGTTGGGCTGACTGGCAGAGACTATATAATCAGAGTGCTTGCTTGAATAAATCGGAGTTGCTTCATGACCCGCTCTCCCACCTCATTCTTTTACTCATGAGCTCCACAGGAGGAAGAGCAGCCTGCGGGCCAGGCATAAGACTTGCTCCTCTTGGTGTGCTATGCCATTACTATAGCAACTTGGTGCCCAAACAGGGGCCGCAGGCAGAGGGACAGAGCAGGGCTGGAGGCTACATATAGCCCAGCTGAGGGAGTCAGTTAAGTAAATGAAGTGTAGTCTTTACTATATCTAAATCCCTCAGTCCCTGACAATTGGCCTCTTTTGGATAAGATTGGCCTGATTAACACATATCAATTCATTCTTGTGATAAAAATCAGAAGCAATCATAGCTGTTTACTTTCTGTGTATCCTCTCAAGATTTCTGTAGGATAAATTATTCTTCTTGTAATAATTCTTATTTAGTTCTATTATGCTGTTGAGAGAAAGCATGGTGCAGTGGAAGAACCCTAAATTTAGAGTAAAAAAAGAATTGATGATTTCAAATCTCATGACTGCTATCCACCAATGTGATGATGAACCAGTCATTTCTCTTCACTAGGACTTCAGTTCACTTATTTGTCAAAAGCAGGAGTTAGATTTAATGACTCTCAAAGTCACTCTTAGCTCAAAATTTCTCTATGGCCCTTGCCTTATGTACACCTCCCCCACTTGTATTAGTAGAATATTTCTAGGTAATACGGCTATGAATTTGATGTGAGTTTAATTTTTACAACATTTCTTTCTAATTTCATTGATCCTGGCCTCAGATTACAGAAAGTTGTTATGGCTTGCTTTTCCACTCCAGAACTTTGGAAATTTGCACTTAACTCGTAAAATGAATTGAGTAGCACAGTGTCATTTCAAGTATTTTGATAGATTTTGTACTGTTTAAGAATTATCTGTTCTATGTTGAAAGTTTTGGAAGGGTGTAAGCAGTCACACGGTATTTCTCGGATATCTTTTCAATTTTAACATATTACAATCTAAAAATGTAGAATATTGCCATTCTTTTGTATTTTCTTTTGTAAGACATTGCCCCTTTGATTTACAGACATTTTAGTTAATGAAATTTAAAGAAAAAGGTCATTCATATGAGAAAAGTGGCTTAAATCATTTATGAAGACCTGGAAGAAATTTTATTTCAGATAAATGCACTTCTAAAACCTTTTTGAAAACAGCTCAATTCCACTGGTACTGAATAAAGATGGGGACAGCTGCAGTGTGATGTGATCCAGCAGCTTATTTAAATATGACTTTTCAAAATTCTGAAGATGATATTTGAGAAACTGACGATCAAATAACTTTTGAAAAATATGGGCACAATGAATGCTTACTATATTTGTCCAGAACTTATTTTTTTATTACTTTTAGAAAGGGATGGAAAGTTGATTGGGGTTAAGTGACTTGTCCAAAGTTACAAAATTAGTAAGTGTAAGTATTTGAGGCCAGATTTGAATTCAAGCCCTCCTGAAACCAGGAATCATGCCCTAATCACTGAGCTACCTATCTGCACCGGTCCTGATTTTTTCAACATGAGTTCAAGATGTGTCCTTGGAGCTGCTAATTGGAACCTCTAAGTTCCAATAAAAGAAAGGAGAAGATAAAATGAGAAACAAGAGACTGGAAGAATAAGAAGAGACACAAGAAGAAAGATGCTTATCTCAGTGCTTCAATACCCATGTGCTTGAAAGAAACAGAACAGAAGAATATAGGAAGACAAGGACAATTGCATTGGTCTTAGTTGGATGAGATAGCTGATTGAGCTCCTTCAGAATCTACAACTGGTAGGACTTGAGAGAGAGAGGAGTGAGAGAGTGAGAGAGAAAGGAGGGAGGCAGAGAGAGAAGAAGGAGGAGGATTTGGAGGCATGGGAGAGGGAGAGGGAGAGGAAGAAGGAGAAAGAGAAAGAGGAGAAGTAGAAAGAGGAAAAGGGAGAGGATGATAGAGAAAGAGAGGGATATAGGAAGGAAGGAGGGGAAGAAGGAATGCAAGATGCATTTAAAAATAATCTGCATTATTAACTTATTCTCTATTAAATGTAGACAAGTCACAGAAAAAAATAAACCAGGACCTGATTTGTTGCCTTTTTTTTTGATTTCCAAGAATCACACATTCACTCTGAACATTAAACAATTGGCTTTCTGAGCAGGTAAAAGCTGTCTCTGGTATGCCACTGCAGCAGTACCTCTTACTCTTTGAAGAGCTTGCTGAGTTTTTAACTCTTTATAAATATCTAAAGTTTGTGACCTACTGAAAGATAGAAAAGCCCTCAAAGCTCACTGGAGGAAAGCAACTGCTTGACAAAGACCTGTTATCTCGTTAGCTGAAATCTACATCCTGAGACAGGGGAAAAGTTTTAGAAGTGTGAATGTGTAATCCCCCCCCCCTTTTTTTTTTGCTGTTTTGTTTGTATTTTTAGTTTCTTGTTTTTTACTTATTTATTTAGTTTTCCTGGCTTGAGAAGTCTGATACTTTTTGCTCTTTGCTATATTTGAAACTGTTGGAGTATATCTATTTTTCTGTTAGTTCATATCATTACATAAGTTATCTCTTTTTGTACTGTCCTTGCTTTCTCTCTTGAATGATTTTTGTAAAAGTTCTCTGTATTACTCCTCAGAGCACTAAGAAAGCAAAACTGAAGAAGTCTTCAATTTTGTCTTTGGCATAAGAGAGCTTATTGTCACAAAAATGGCTTAAATATTATTTCTGCTACTGTCACAGTGCCCAGCTGAGGACACAGATCTGGAATACTTTAGACCCTAAACATTTGTCTAGAACTGCTGTTTCACTGAAAGAACATCAAGTTGTTTCTTTACTAAAAAAGTTTAACACTGCATCAATGGTCAGATGGTATTAGAGAAGTGATTTTCTCCAGTAGAAAAGTAGATAGGCACAAACAAAAGGGTATTCAGTGACACATTGAACAACTTCTACCCTAAAAGATACCCTTTTCACCTGGGCCTATAGTTATGAGTTGCTTAATGCATATGATTTTCCCTACTGATGCTTCCAGGCTAGTTTTCTTTAAATGTTTGCCTACTTTCCTTTGTGGATACTGTGGACATTTTTGGAAGAGGGCAAATCAAGTTCAAGGGTGTACTTTTAGATTTTGATTACTCCTATACTATTTTGTTATTATTATTATTATTTTTATCATTATTATCACTTTTTGACTTCTTGTTCAGGCAAAGTTTCATGTTTAAGAATTATTGACTTCATAGATGGCTGATTTCTTTAAGGTTAAAGCAAATTGGGGGTGTCAGGAGGTACTTTTTTGGGTAGTACTAGAATAATTCACTCCTTCCCCTCTCCAACATATACTATGACTATTCTTAGGAACCTGAGATTGAACAGTATGCGCATGAAATATGCATGCTATGTGGATACCACTCCAAAAGCCAGAATGTGTATGGGCAGGGTGAATAATCTAGTACTCGACACATGAGATAGCCTGTATGGAATAAAAGTTGATACCATTCTTCTATTACATAATTACATCTTTTATATCATGATGGTGGAGTGTCAACAATTCTAATTACAAGTGGATTTCTGTTTAATTAATAATTAATTGATCATGATTTTCTCAATTATAGTCTTCCTTGATTTTTCTCATTTCTCTTAAACTTTCTAAAGTATATAACTCAGTGATCATACTCCCTATTTGGTCATTTCATTCTCTAAATTAGTTACACTTTATTATCTTGGTGACCAAATACTCCTCATATTCCTTTGCTATATCTTCTATATATTATCCTTTCACTCTTGCTGTATCCCATGACTTTGTCTAGGCTATCTTTCCCTCTTTCTCAGTCAGTCCATCTGTTTCCCTCCCTGTCTATCTCTATATCTCTGTGTCTCTGTATCTTTCTGTATCTCATTCTTTGTTTCTATTTGTTACTATCTGTGTCTCTGTCTCCTCTGCCTTCCTCTCACTGTTTCTGTCTGTATGTCTTGAATATCTGTATTTCTCTACATCTCTGTCATTATTTTTTTCTGCCTTTGTGTACCTCTATGTGTCTCTTATACTCTCTGTTTTGTACCACTTTCTTTGTGTCTTGGTTTTTTTTTTCTCTTGTCTCTGTCTCTTTGTTTGTGTCTCTTTCTTTCTCTCTATGTATCTCTGTCTCTCTGTGTCTCTGTCCCTGTCTCTGTCTCTCTGTGTCTCTATCTGTCTATCTGTCTGTCTCTCTGTATCTCTCTCTATGTCTCTCTCTATATCTCTTTCTGCCTCTCTCTCTCTCCCTCTTTCTCTCTCTCTCCCTCTCATACTCTCTCAACAGATCGAGGGTTTCTTTATGATTTCTACACATAATGATTCCTAGGACATGTCAAAGTGAATATAACATGAGGATCTCAAACTCATCATGTGTAAAATAGAACACATATTTCACCCAAAACCTGACTCCCTGCTAAAATTTACTTTTTTTTTTTTTAAGGAAACAAGAATCTCTCCTGTGTCACAAGAACAGAACTTCAGAGTTTTCATAATTTGTCACTTCCCTCATCCTTAAACATTGTTATTCCTTAATCTTAAACCTTCTACCTTCACGGTATCTTTCAAACACAACCGTTATACTCTGCTTTCGTGGTTATCACCTGGGCCTACCCCTTCTTCATCTTTTGCCTATCTTTAACCTTTACCTGGACAACTAAGTGAAAATTCCAAAGTACAGACTTGACCATATCAGTCCTCTATTCCAAAACATACAGAAGTCCCCTATGAACTTGAGAATCAAAAAAAAAAAATAAACAAAAAACAAAAAACAAAAAAAACCAAGTCACTTTTCATTCCAGGGCCTTCAAACCCTGCCTCAAATCTATATTTTTTGGTTTAGTATACATTTCATACTGTACATTTGAACTAAACTGATCTTCTTACTCTACCTCATATATTCTATCTTTGAACATGCTGTCCCACATGCTTAAGCTTCATCCTCTTCTCCCAATCATCTCTTAGAAAGCCATGACATTCTTTAAAGCTTCAACACAGTCAAATTACTCTCTCTCTCTCTCTCTCTCTCTCTCTCTCTCTCTCTCTGTGTGTGTGTGTCTCTCTCTCTCCCTATATATATATATATACATATATATATACATATATGTATATATGTATATGTATACATATATATGTGTATACCATATATACACATATATATGTATATATGTGTATATATGTATATATATGTATACATATATATGTGTATATATGTATATACTGATATGTGTATATATATGTAGATATATGTAGATATATACACATATCTATATACATATATCTCTATATACACATATTTGGCATATTTTTATGCCCACATGTTGCTTCCCTTCATAAAGTGGAAGTTCTTTGTAAACAGAGGCTGGATCTTTTGCTTTGTAAATGTATATTCCAAGGGTAGAGCCAAGATGGCAGAATAGAAGGAGAGATCTGCTGTAGTTGTCCCCCCAAAGCCCATAAAACACCTGTAAAAATGACTAAACAAGTCCTAGAGTAGCCAAAACCAGAAAATGACTGACAGAAACATATTTCAAGCTCAAGGCAGCCTGGAAGGTCAAAAGGAAAGGTCTATGGCACCAGACTCAGAGCAGAGCACAGCCTGTACAGTGCAATCCAGCCTTGGCCAAGAGGTATGGCAAGAAGAAAACTTGAGCAGGCTTCAGTGCACGGAATCCTGAGTAGCAGTTGCAGTTCCCAGATTACTCAACCCACAAATGCCAGAGACAGCTTCAAAGGTCGGTGATAAAGTTCATTCACCAGGGAGAAGGGAGCAGAGTCCTGCCCTATTCCCTACTCCAAGCAGTTGCAATGTCCTTTTTGGACACCTAGGCCTAAAGACCCTGGGGGAATCAAGCAACTCATCTGCATCTCAGGCCAGAGTGGTGGCCCTAGGGTACTGAGGAGGGCTGTCTCATTGGAGCTGCAGGCCTTTGTGGAGAGGGAACGCTACATGCAGATCCTGGGCAGAAAAGCTTGTGATTGCTCCCAGACCAGAGAGTAGGCTAGGAGAGGAGTAAACTCCTTTCCCTTGATTGTGCCACCTTGGCGGAACTGAGAACTTAAGAGTCCCTCCACTTGGCAAAGGACTCAAAAGTTAAGTAACTTACTGGGAAAATTACCATAAAATGGAAAAAAATAATTAAGAACAGAGAAAATTACTTTATTGGTGACCAGGTGTTTTCCTCCAATCGTTTGGATGAGGAAGAACAAAGCACACCATTAGAGGAAGACATCAAAGTGATAGCTTCGCCAAACAAAACCTCCAAAATAGATTTGCAATGATCTCTGGCCATGGAAGAGCTGAAAAAGAATACTGAGAATCAAGTAAGAGAAATGGAGGAAGAATTGGGAAGAGAAATGAGAGTGACACAGGAAAATGATGAAAAGCTAGTCAACAGCTTGCGAAAGGAGACCCCCAAAATATTGAAGAATATAGCACCTTTAAAAATAGACAAACTCGAGAACTGGAGGGGACACGGGTGTGGAGGGGGAACTCAGAAGTCAAATAATTGGCTGGGAAAATGCCCAGAAAAGGGAAAAAAATAAGACCATAGAAGGTTACTTTCTTCGTGAACAGATATCTCCTACCATCCTTTCAGTTGAAAAAGAACAATGCTTACCACCAGGGAAAGACATAGAAGTCAAGACTTCTGTATCCCAAACATCCAAAATAAATATTCAATGGGCTCAGGCCATGGAAAAACTCAAAGAGGATTTTGAAAATTAGGTAGGAGAGGTGGAGGAAGAACTGGGAAGAGAAATGAGAGAGATGCAATAAAAGCATGAAAAGCAGGTCAACACCTTGCTAAAGGAGACCCAAAAAAATGCTGAAGAAAATAACACCTTGAAAAATAGGCTAACTCAATTGGCAAAAGAGGTTCAAAAAGCCAATGAGGAGAAGAATGCTTTAAAAAGCAGAATTAGCCAAATGTAAAAGGAGGTTCAAAAGCTCATTGAAGAAAATAGTTCTTTCAAAATTAGAATGAAGCAGATGGAGGCTAATGACTTTATGAGAAACCAAGAAATCATAAAACAAAACCAAAAGAAAAAAAATGGAAGATAATGTGAAATATCTCATTGGAAAAACAACTGACCTGGAAAATAGATCCAGAAGAGACAATTTAAAAATTGTGGGACTACCTGAAAGCCATGATCAAAAAAAGAGCCTAGACATCATCTTTCATGAAATTATCAAGGAAAACTGCCCTGATATTCTGGAACCAGAGGGGAAAATAAGTATTCAAGGAATCCACTGAACACCTCCTGAAAAAGATCCAAAAAGAGAAACTCCTAGGAACATTGTCGCCAAATTCCAGATTTCTCTAGTCAAGGAGAAAATGTTGCAAGAAGCTAGAAAGAAACAATTCAAGTACTGTGGAAATACAATCAGGATAACACAAGATCTAGCATCTTCTACATTAAGGGATCAAAGGACATGGAATATGATATTCCAGAAGTCAAAGGAACTAGGACTAAAACCAGGAATCAGCTACCCAGCAAAACTGAATATAATTCTTCAGGGGAAAAAATGGTCTTTCAATGAAATTGGGGACTTTCAAGCATTCTTGATGAAAAGACCAGAGCTGAAAAGAAAATTTGACTCTCAAACACAAGAATCAAGAGAAGCATGAAAAGGTAAACAGCAAAGAAAAGTCATAAGGGATTTACTAAAGTTGAATTGTTTACATTCCTACATGGAAAGATAATATTTGTAACTCTTGAAATTTTTCAGTATCTGGGTAGTTTGTGGCATTACACACACACACACACACACACACACACACACACACACAGACAGAGAGCACAGAGTGAATTGAATAGAATAGGATCATATCTTAAAAAAATGAAATTAAGGGGTGAGAGAGAAATATATTGGGAGGAGAAAGGGAGAAATAGAATGGGGCAAGTTATCTTTCATAAAAGAGGCAAGCAAAAGACTTTTTAAAGGAGGGAAAAAGAGGTGAGGTGAGAGAAAAACATGGTTTACTCTCATCACATTCGACTAAAGGAAAGAATAAAATGCACACTCATTTTGGTATGAAAACCTATCTTACATTACAGGAAAGTGGGAGAGAAGGGGATAAGCAGGGTGGGGGGAGGATGATGGAAGGGAGGGCAGTGGGAAGAGGGAGCAATTTGAAGTCAACACTCTTGGAGAGGGACAGGATCAAAACAGAGAATTGAAGTAATGGGGGGCAGGATAGGATGGAGGGAAATATAGTCTTACAGAACACGACTATTATGGAAGTCATCTGCAAAACTACACAGATATGGCCTATATTGAATTGCTTGCTTTCCCAAAGGGAATGCATGGGGAGGGAGGGATGAAGAGAAGTTGAAACTCAAAGTTTTAGGAACAACTGTCTAGTACTGTTCTTGCTACTAGGAAATAAAAAATACAGGTAATGGGGTATAAAAAGCTATCTGGCCCTACAGAATAAAAGAGAAGATGGGGACAAGGGAAGGGAGGGATGATAGAAGAAAGGGCAAATTGGTGATAGGGGCAATTGGAATGCTCGGTGTTTTTGGGCTGGAGGGAGGGGACAAATGGGGAGAAAATTTGGAACACAAAATTTTTTGGAAACGAATGCTAAAAGTTAAATAATAAATTAAAAAAATAGAGTAACTCAAATGGTAAAAGAGGTCAAAAAAGCCAATGAGGAGAAGAATGCTTTAAAAAGCAGAATTAGCCAAAAGGAAAAGGAGATTCAAAAGCTCACTGAAAAAAATAGTTCTTTAAAAATTAGCAAGGAGCAGATGAAAGCTAATGACTTTATGAGAAACCAAGAAATTACAAAACAGAACCAAAAGAATGAAAAAATTTGAAAACAAAGTGAAATGTTGCATTGGAAAAACAACTGATTTGGAAAATATTTCCAGGAGATACAATTTAAGTATTATGGGACTACCTAAAATCCATGATGAAGAAAAGAGCCTAAACATCATCTTTCATGAAGTTATTAAGGTAAATTGCCATGATATTCTACAACAAGAAGGTGAAATAATTATTGAAAGAATCCACTGATCAGTGGAAAGATATCTGAAAAGAAAAACTCCTAGGAATATTGTAGCCGATAGCTACAACAACTATCTGTAGCCAGACTTCCCAGGTCAAAGAGAAAATATTGCAAGCAACTGGAAAGAAACAATTCAAGTATTGTGGAAATATAATCAAGATAACACAAGATCTAGCAGCTTCTACACTAAAGTACTGAAGGACTTGGAATATGATACTCCAGAGGTCAAAGAAATAAGGATTAAAACGAAGAATCATCTACCCAGCAAAACTGAGTATAATACTTCAGGAGAAAAATGGTCATTCAATGATATAAAGGACTTTCAAGGATTCTTCATGAAAGAAGCAGAGTTGAAAAGAAAATTTGACTTTTAAACACTAGAGTCAATAGAAGCAATAAAAGGTAAACAGGAAAGAGAAATTCTAAGGGATTTACTGAAGTTGAACACTTTACATGGCTACATGGAAAGATACTATTTGTAACTCTTGAAACTTTTCTCAGTTTTTGGGTAGTTGAAGCCATTACACACACACACACACACACACATACACACATACACACACACAGAGGCACACACCAACACACACATATGTATAGACAGAGGGCACAGGGTGAGTTGAATAGGAATGGATGATATCTCAAAAAATAAAATTAAGAGACAGAAGAGGAATATATTAAGAGAAGATGTGGAGAAATGCAGTGGGGCAAACTATCTCTCATAAAGGAGGCAAGAAAAATGTTTTCAATGGAACAAAAAAGGGGGGGGGGTGAGAAGGAAAAAGTGAAACTTACCCTCACCACATTTGACTTAAGGAGAGAATAACATACACACTCAATTGGGTATGAAAATCTATCCTACACTACAGGAAAGTAGGGGAGAAGAGGATAAGTGGGGTGGGAGGGATGATAGAAGGGAGGGCAAATGGGAGGAGGGAGTAATTAGAAGTAAATACTTTTGGAGAGGGATAAGGTCTAAAGAGAGAATGGAATTAATGTGGGGCAGTATAAGATGGAACGAAATAGAGTTAGTCCTACACAACATGACTGTTATGGAAGTCTTTTGCAAAGCTACACAAATACAAATTGTACTGAATTTCTTGCCTTCTCAGTGGGGATGGGTGGGGAGGGAGGAAGGGAGAAAAGTTGGAACTCAAAGCTTTAGGAATGAATGCTGAGAATTTTTCTTGCATGCAACTGAGAAATAAGAAACACAGGTAATGGAGTATAGAAATCTATCTTGCTCTATGAGAAAAGAGAGAAAATGGGGAAAAAAGAAGGGAGGGGTGTGATAGAAGGGAGGGCACATTGGGGGAAAGGGTAATCAGAATGCACTGTGTTTTGTTGTGAAGGGAAGGGAGAGATGGGAAGAAAATTTAGAAGTCAAAGTTTTGTTGAAACGAAAGCTGAAAACATTTTTAAATAAATAAATAAAACTTTTTAAAAAATAAATAAAATATTTATTCCATTCTCTCTCCTTATCCTTTCCCTCCTCAATAGTGTTTATTTCTCATTTCACCTCTTATCATGCTCCACCTCTTATCCCCTCCCCACTACTTTCCTATGGGGTAAGAAAGATTTTCATATCAAACTGAATGTTTGTGATATTCTCTCCTTAAACCAAATCCAGTCAAATTAAAGTTCACTCATTTTCTCTCACCTACCTTCCATTCTCCTCCATTATAAAAACTTTTTCTTACTTTTGTATATGAGATAATTTAGCCCATTCTAATTCTACCTTTATCTTCCTTTCTCCTCCCAATATTTTCCTTTCTCACCCCTTATTTTTTACATCATCCCTTCTTATTAAACTCACTCTCTTCCCTCCATCTATATATACATACATATATACATACACACACATACACACACACACACACACACACACACACATATATATATATATATGTATATATATATATATATATACACATATATATATATATGCACATGCACACGTTTCCTTCAACTATACTAATACTGAGAAAGGTCCCATGACTTACAAATATCATCTTTCCATGTAGGAATCTAAACAGTTCAACTTTAGTAAATCCCTTAGGATATATCTTTCCTGGTTACCTCCACATGCTTCTGTTGATTCTTGCGTTTGAAAGTCAAATTTTGTATTCAACTATGGTCTTCCATCAAAAATGTTTGAAAGTGCTATTTCATTGAATATTCATTTTTCTTCTGAAGTATTATACTCAATTTTCTTGAGTAGGTGATTCTTTGTTTAATGCTATCTCCTTTGACCTCCAGAATGTCATATTCCAAGACCTCCTACCCCTTAATATAGAAGCTGCTATAACTTGTCTTATCCTAATTGTGTTTCTGCAATACTTGGATTGTTTTTGTTTTCTGGTTGCTTGTAATATTTTTTCCTCAGTTGGTAACTCTGGTATTTGACTACAGTAGTCCTAGGAGTTTTCCTTTTGGGAATCTCTTTCAAGAGTCAATCAGTGGATTCTTTCAATTCTTTCAATTGTTTCCTTGATAATTTCTTGAAAGATGATGCCTATGCTCTTTTTTTGATCATTGATTTCAGCTAGTGCAGTAATTTTTATTTTTGTCTACTGGATCTATTTTCCAGGTCAGTGGTTTTTCCAAAAAGATATTTCATATTGTTTTCTATTTTCCTTATTTTAATTTTGTTTTATAGTTTCCTGATTTTTTGTAAAGTCATTAGCTTCCATTTGCTACATCTAATTTTTAAGGAATTATTTTTTCAGTGAGATTTTGGACCCCCTTCTCCATTTGGCCAATTCTGCTTCATAAGAGTCCTCATTGGATTTTTGGATCTCTTTTGCCTTTTTGGTTAGTCTATTTTTAAGGTGTTATTTTCTTGAGTACTTTTTGGGTCCCCCTTAGCAATCAGTTGACTTGTTTTTCATAATTTTCTTGCATCACTCTCATTTCTCTTCCTGATTTTTTCTCCATTTTTCTTGCTTAATTATAAGTATCTTCTTGAACTCTTCCATGGCCTGTCACCAATTGATATTTTTCTTGGAGACTTTGAATGTAGGAGCTTTGACTTTGTTGTCTTCTTCACGTGATATATTTTGATCTTCCTTGTCACTAAAGTAAATTTCTATTGCTGATTGTTTTTTCATTGTTTGCTCATTTCCCCAGTCACTTGCTTGAATTTGAGCTCACTGTCAAGGTAGTTCTCTGCTTCCAGTGTGTGGGAGCAGTACTGTCTCATTCTTCAGGGGTTTTGCACATTTGTTTTCAAAAACACTTCTAAGGACTTGCAAATATTCAACTCTTCCAAAGCTGCATGATCAAAGGACAGATTTCCACTCCTCTTCTAGTCTGTACCCTGGTTTGTGAGTGACTCCATGCACTCCTTTCTGACCTGGAACTGTGAGGAGGACTCCCTCTCCATCACTGCAACAAATTCCACCACACCAGAAATCCTTGCCCTAGGACCACTACGCAGGATTGCAACCCAGATCCAATCATGGCAAAGCAACAGAAATCTGTCTCAGCACTAGCAAAGAGATCCCTGTATCACCCTTTGATTAAGCCACTCAGTCTTCCTATAATCTGTGGCCTAGAGATCCAAAAACAGCTGCTGCTGCTGTGACTGTCATGGGCTCTGCTGTCCCCTCTGCTATCTTGTGGGACCAGACTGTACTACTCTCTCACACAGGTCTGGAAGGCTTTTTCAATTGACCTTCCACTTTTTCCTCTGTGTTTTGCAGTTGAGATATCTGAAAACTGTCATAGCTACCAGAGATTCATTCTCAAAGGCTTCATCTATGCTGGTGCAGCTGGTGGATTATATTCTGATTCCAGTCTGGTGAAATTGAATTGTCCTACCTGGCTCTTTTGGTCAGGAAATTTGCTTCACTCCATGATTCTATGCATTTGGCAACTCCAGAATTTGTTTAGAGTCATTTTTTGCAGGTATTTGGAGGGGTCTGGGTCAGAGCTCAAGTGAGTCCCTGCTCTTATTCCATCTTGGCAACAGAAAACTGACTTCTGAGGATGGGCAAAAATACAGTGAGAAAAAGAACAAATTGAAAAAATAGGATAGGATAAAAAGCACTTTTAGTAATCGTAATTATAAATTGTGAATGTCGTGAATTCACCCATAAAGAAAAGAGAAATGGATAGCCAAGTGGATTAAAAACCTAAATCCACAATGTGTTACTTAGAAGAAATAAATATGAAACAGAAAGACATACAATGATCAAATAAGGTGCTCGAATAAACTCCACCATACTTCAGCTGAAAAAGAAAAGACAGGGGCAAACTGTTATAATTTTTGAATATATCAATAACAAAAATTATACGTTTATCTTAATAGAGACAGAGAAAAAATAGAGAAAAAAACTTTTTGCAAAATGCAACACTAATTCTTATTAAAATGGTAGAAAGAATAGCAACCAATGGAGTTTCCCTTAAAATAAGTAATATTTACCTAAATCCATCAGTGAGCATTATCTGTAATGGAGATTAGAGAGAAGCCTTCCCAATGAGATCAAAATGAAACAAAGATGCCTATTATCACTTCTGTTTTTCAATATTGCTTGAGAAATACGAGCTATAGCAATAAGAGAAGAAAAAAGAAACAGGAGTAGAATAGGTAATGCAGAAACAAAAGTATTAATCTTTGCAAGTGATATGATAGTATACTTAGATAATGCTAAAGAATCAAGTAAAAATAAATGGTAACTATTAACTTCAACAAATTTCCATAATGTAAAAATGAACCCAAATAAATGGTCGACATTTCTAAATATTACCATCAAAGTCCAGCAACAACTGTTTTTTTCTTCTTCCCTTATCACATGTGGTCCATTACCCCCCTCTTTGGGGTATTAGACACTTATACGTTGGTTCTCTATTTAAAGAAATATAATTTTCCACATATTTTGTAAGGTATCTTAAGGTATGGAGGTCAGTTGTTTTTTTTAATTTTTCTATTAATAATTTTTCCAACGAGATGGGGCATTGTTCATTTACGATTTTTTGAAATATAACTCAAAAAACCCTAGACTTTTAAAAAGTCCATTGTGATCCTCTCACCAAAGTCTCTCTGAAAAGAGTTGGACACACATTGTTACCTTCTCCACTACTTTATTGTCTTCAGGTTTTCTAACTATTTTTGCTGATAGTGACTTGCAGAAGAAACTCATGACTGAAATACATATGTTCTGATTTTAACTTATTTTTCCTAGTATTATTTGGAAGGGAGAATGTGTGTGTGTGTGTGTGTGTGTGTGTTGTTCTTTTTGAATGAAGGGCTTGCTAATAGAGTTAAGATTTCACAAAATTGTACATTACAAGAAATCTACCATGCCATTCTTTTCTACATTACAAAATTACATCATGAAAACAATTTGTCTATCATAAAAAAAGTTCTAAGTTGATGCATTAGAATAGGCTAAAGTAGTGTTAAAGTGTATTAACCATTAGAGTTAGACAAGCATGGCTTATTTAATAAACATATTTTCTACAACATGTAAAATATTTTACATTCATTTTAATTTTTTTTTTCCATTCAAACTTCTCTCCCTAACTCCCTTCCCTGACTCTTTCTTAACAAGGCAAGTGATTTGATATAGGGTATATATCTGTAGTCAAGAAAAGCATTTCCATATTAGTCATGTTATTTAAAGAAAACAACAAAAATAAAGTCAAGAAATGTATACTTCGATTTGCCTTCAGATTCCATCAATTCTTTCTCTGGAGGTGGATAGTAATTTTAGGAACAAACACTTCAGAATTATCTTAGATCACTGCATTGTTGAGAAAATATGGATTGTCTCTTCTTGATCTATTTTCTAGGTTAATTTTTCCAACTAGATTGTTCATATTTTCTTCCATTATTTTCATTCATTTGATTTTCTTTTCTTTTTTCATGATGTCTCATAGAATCATTAGCTTCCACTTGCCCAATTCTAATTTTTAAGTAATTATTTTCTCCAGTGAGCTTTTATACAACATACCCTACCCCACCCCCAGTTTGGCCAATTCTAGTTTTTAAGGAATTCTTTTCATTGGATTTCTGTGACTCTTTTACCATTTGAGCTACTCTTTTTTATATAGGTGTCATTTTCTTCAGTATTTTTTTGCATCTTTTACCAATTCTTTTAAAAAATTATTTTCTTATATCCTTCTTATTTCTTTTTCTATTTTCCCTCTATCTCTCTTATTTGATTTTTAAAACCTTTTTAAACTTTTCCAGGAGTTTTTTTTTTTTTGGGGGGGGGGTTGGGGACTCTGAGACCAATTCACTGTTTTCTGTGATGCTTTGAATATAGCAAATTGGACTTTATTGTCTTCTTCTGAGTTTATTTGTTTTATCTTCCCTGTCACTATAGTTACTCTCTGTGCTCAGGTTCTTTTTGATTATTTTAAGTCCCTCATTTTTCCAGCCTATTTTGTGACTTTGAACTTTACTTTAATTGTGGACTCTGATACTGTGGTGGGTGGGGCACTATCCCTCACTTCAAGTTTTTTGGGCTGTTATTTTCAGAGCTAATTCTGGTTGTCTTTAAGTTTTCAGTTTCCTAAGGTGGTACAATTTAGGGAGAGGGGCAGTCACTGCTCTGCTGATTCATTCTCTCCTCTATTAATGAACATAAGCACATTGTTCTGCTCTGGGGCTATGACTAGAGCACCTGTACCCCTGAAGCTTCAAGATGTAGTGTGATAGTGCTCTTCCTTATTCTGAGATTGTGACCCAGATCCCATTCTGGGCAATGCAACAGAATCCTGCACCCGGTGCCAACAAAGGGTCCACTGTAAGCCTTTTCTATAAGGCCCAAAGCTTGTTGCTGGTTTGTGGGGGAACATTATATTCAAATGGTCTCTACTTTCACCCTAGTGAGACTGATCTTTCCTGCTAACCTTCTAAATTGTCTTCAGTTGGAAAATTGTTGGTTCTTTTCATTGTTTCTGCCATTTCAGAATTAATTTTGAGGCATTAATTTAGGGAAATTTGGGAGCATTCACATTTTTTTTCTTTTTATGCCACCATGGTGGTTCCATTTCCCCAACTCCTCTCGCATGCCCTAATTATTAATCCTTGTACTGATTATTTGGAGCTAAATATGCTTAAAGAGAAGGAAAATTATTTTACAAACTCTATCTAGATGGAAATATTCATTAATAATATTTAACTCCCTTAGTTATCTAAATTATATGAAATTTTTAAACCTATAATTTGTTTCCTAAGTTAGTCAACACACCAAAAGGGAAGGTTCCAATAAAATTACTAGTACCATTTCTTTTTTTGTTCAAAATTTCTCTCAGTATAAATTAATGAATGAAGCTGTTGTGAATTGGCTTAGGGAGAATCATTCTTTAGAGCTTAATTATTTCTGGACTGATTGATAAAACTGGTTTTCTGAACTTACAGAGCTAAGAAGAAGCTGTGAAAGCACAGTAATAACAGTTCATGAGGTCTGGGCTGTCACCAGTCAGCCTCTTTCTCCCAGATATATTTTAATGCAACAATAGTAATTGTTATTATACTATAAATATTGTGACTTTCAGCGAGAGGAAGAAATAATTACATTTTATAGAATCTGACTTTGTCAAGAACTATTGAGTATGAATGGGTGTTCATATTTGTCTATTAGTACATTAATTCTCTCCTTTTAAATTGGAAAACTTCATTTTTCAAAAGTTTTTAGGATCCAAGGTGTTTTGTACACTGTTCTCATACAACTGGATTTAATGAAAATTTGACTTTGACTTTACAAATTAAATTTTAGGAAAATATGATCTGAACTTCAATAATATGCTGTAAGCTCCATGGCCATGAACTTGAAGTAAAACCCAAGAGATTCTGAGGATTGCAAAATGGTTCCAATTTAATAGAACTAAGAGTTAAAGTATATGGCACCATCAAGAGACTAATTTATTTCTTATTTGAATGATTCAGGGTTTTTAAATGTTTAATATCAATTAGGTAAATTACTCATTTTAAAAGATAATTATACTTTGGAATAAGGATGAAATTCTTTAACAATGTAAAATGAAAATTGGGATAAACCAAGAGTTCTAGAGAGAATAAAACCATTTTTATTAAGTCACAAGTTGTTGGATTATGTCCATGATCTCATATGCATAATGAAGAACATTTGCGCATGTAACTAACAATGAGATATGTTCATACCCAGGACAATTTTTTTTTTACTATAAGAATTGAAAATTATATGGTGATTACCTAAGAAGAATGCCATCATGTATGAGCTATTAACGAAATTTAGTTTTTGTTCATAATTTAGCCGATAGTAATTATCAGTTTTTGTGTTCTTTAGTTTTTGTTGCTCTTGGACAAAAAATCCAGTTTTTCCAGTCTACTTATGGATCTATAGCAGTTAAGTACCTATAGGAAAACTGAGAAGATTATTTCACTTTTGAAAATGATTTCTTCCCTGTAATATCCTTAGTCTTGGTGTAATTTTCCTATAGTCAAAAGGTTTCTAAGCTTAATACCAGATCTATTAAATTATAGATTATTGGTAGGGAAACATTCAACCTTAAGTCTAAAATTAAGCTATTAGACTTAGGACTTTAGAATAACAACAATAAGTTAGTATCCTTTAATTCTTAGAAATACGGTGGAGACAATTAGGTCAAGAGCTTGCGAAGTTAGCAAACAAGTATTATTTGTGTTTCAGTTGGTTAATGTTTAAAAAAAAAATTCTTTTGGGGTCCATATTGTAAATACTTTAAAAAGAAGTATCACCTGACCAAAAGTTTGAATTTTTTCATCTGTTATAAACTGTGTTAAGGATGAAAAATAAAATCTAAAAAAAATGGGGCCAAGAAAAGTATTTTCTGACAGTAGTCAGGAAAGAATGAAATATAGAAAATCTGTAAGTAAAAATCATTTTCATGAATTAATATACACTTTTTCAGTCATGTGTTTATATCCAAAAAAATAACATCAAAAAAAGATTCATAGTCTTGAAAAACTGGATCTCTTTAGGAATACTTAATGAAGCACCATAGATATGCTTCACAAGAAATTTTATTTTGAAAAATTTGATGAACTTCCAGGATTCAATGTTAACAGAAATAAATATACATATTTATCTGATGTTCATGATTAAGCTTTATTATGAATTTCTGGTGTCTGATTAAGAAAATATTATATATTTCCTGACACATTTTTGACATCACATCTGTTAAAAAAAAACTATTTCAAAGTTATTATCGAAGCTCATGAAAAGATACATTTTGCATGAGTTGGAAAAATACTTAAGAAAACAAGTAAAATAAAAGTATCCTATGGTCTTTGAATATTATAATACCAACATCTTGAGTATGTAAAGTATCCAACACTCAGGGAGTGCATAACCAATTTTAAATGCAGAGCTTGGACTTTTTCTCTTGCCTAACTGGATTTGTCTCAATTATTAACCAATACTAAGAATGAAGGTCTTCCATTTAATCACTTCTATTACATTCCTGTGTGCATGAAGGATGATGGACCAAGTGAAAAACTTGGTTTAATTTGTTAACAAGTGATTCTTTGGATGGGAGAGAGAGAGAGAGAGAGAGAAAGAGAGAGAGAGAGAGAGAGAGAGAGAAAGAGAGAGAGAGAGAGAGAGAGAGAGAGAGAGAAGAAAATATATCATCCCTAATGATGTAACAAACTTAGTAACCCAAATTATTTGACTATTATTGTTTTGCAGCTTTTTTTATGCCTTATGTTTTCATTAGAACTTTCATAATCTATTTAAAAAACTGAAATTAGATTATATCAGAAAATGCAAAATCATGGTATTCATACAAATTTGTGAACCTGAAAATAATATAATTTGCTGTCCAGGCACTTATGGCTAGAGGAGCTAGAAGAAGTTTATTCACATAAGCCCTAAATAAGAGAGCCCTGTAAAATAGGAACCTAAACTTTGAATTTGCTAGTCCTTCTTTACTGCTATAGACATTAAGCTGGTTTGGTTTTTTCTTTGTGAAGGATGTCTGTCTTGATAAAAAGTGATCTAAGCAATTTTTCAAAATAAATTGAAGCACAGAATTAAAAAAAAATAAAAAGAAAATTGTTTCAATGGATTTTTAAGATCTTGCTTATTTCTTGGAGTTTGTTCCATAACAGTGTTGCCCGTTAAAATGCAATAATAAGAGTTCTTCAAATGTAAGGTGATCTGACCCCAAGCTTGGATGATTTTTGCCAACATTTTCTGATATACTCTTTCAGGAATAGTAACATCTGATTGTTGCTAAATTTGGAGGAGTCCCCATTAGATGTGAACTTTTATATAATGAAAGTCCATTTCTGGTGAAATGGAATAGAATTGTTTTGGAGAATGGCAAGGTACCAATTAAAAGAGCCTTTGAAAGGGAAATTGATTCAGTTCAGAACTGAAATTGTTTTGCTGAAAACGACTCCATGTAGAGAATTACACTCAAGTCTGTTGGCTATAGTAATGTGGACAATAAATAACATTAGAGAATTAAAGTTAAAATATCCATTAAAATATTCTGAAAGAATGAGTGATTTCAAATTCAGAATTTTTTTTTTAATGTATTCTTCATAGAAGAGGTAGGCATCACCAAACTTGGCAGCTAATGAGACTTTTGGATCTTATATTATTAGACCATATGAATGCTTTGGGACTTCTCTCTTTAATGAAGTTTTGGAAGACTTTGCACTATTTGGAAATAGTGCAAATAGAAGCAAAGTTCTCATTAAAAATTACACAGACTCTTTCCTGTTCCAGAGCCTGAATGAGGCTTGTGGAGCTAATGTGCCCCTGACTCTGAGCCCCAGCATCCATAGACACCCTTCCCTGCTCAAAAGAGCCAACTGAGGAACAAACAACATGACTGAGTGGAACATGGTGGAGTTCTCTGTGGCCAAGATCCCTGACAGCATGTAGAGTATAGATGACATGCAGTTCAAGGACATTTCTCTGCAAGATTACATGCCATGAGGTATGTCAAGTATCTGTCCCACAGAGCAGGGCAATATGCAGCCAAGCACTTTCACAAGACCCAGGGCCCCATTGTGGAGTGGCTCAACAACCCCATGATGATGCATGGTTGGATAAGCAGCAAGAAGCTCATGACCTGGTGCATCATCAAGCATGTGTTCAAGATAATCCACCTGCTCATGAGAAAGAACACACTGCAGGTCCTCCTGAATGCCATCATCAACAGCTGTCCTGATAAAGACTCCACCAGAATAAGGTGGGAAGATGCTGTGAGGCACCTGGCAGTGGTTGTGTGTCCCTTCTGTGCATCAATCAGAGCACCTGGTTCCTCTGCATGGGTGCCTGAGAGGTGGCCTTCTAACAACATCAAGACAATAGGTGAGAGTCTGCCCACTGAACTTATCAACGCTGCCAATGGCTCTTCAAACCAACGCCATTGAGAAGAAGGACGAGTTGGTGCATGTGACCAAATCTAACCAGTGACCCCAGCGGCCTCTGTCAATAATAAATGACCCCTGCCCCTGTTATAGGGGCAATGTCCCTGTGCCTGAAAAACAAAGTTTCACAGAGAATCAATAACCCCTACTACTATGATGGTGACAATTATAACTTATGGTAGTAGTAATGAAATATATAAAATGTAATATAAACAATAAAATAAATGCTTAAAGAATAGTGAAGATTGGTAATAGTTGTAAGCTACCCAATTTGTCAAAAGTAAATGGTATTAATTTATCCATTGGTTCCAGGGTAACTAGGTGACAGGTTACATACAGTGTGAGGTGTGGACTCAGGAAGATCAATATTCCTGGTTTCAGTTGTGACCTCAGAAATGTATTAGCTATGTGTCCCTGGACAAGTCACTTAACTGTTTGCCTCAGATCCTCATATCTAAATTAAGCTGGAGAAGAAAATTGCGAACTACTTCATTATCTTTGCCAAGAGAATCCCAAATGTGTTGTGAAGATTCAGACATAACTGAAATGATGAAACAACAAGAATCAAGGATGTGCCAGAGTCATCTCATATATGCTTGCAAGAACTGGTTGTCAATTATTTTGTGTGAGCATTTAGAGCATGGACATAAGCAAACACTATAAATCAAGGCTGAGTTGCTTCTTTTGTTGATTACTTGGAGCAGGGGTAAACAAAATATGTCCTAAGAGCCAAATACGCTTCATTTCTTATTTTTTAAAGGCTAGAAGCCATTTCTTTTATATTTTTAAATACAATAAAATTTTACCAAAAATGTAAAAAAAAAATTCTTATCTCACAAGCAGTATAAAAACAGGCCTCCAACCAGCTTTGGTGCAAGAGTCATAGTTTGCCTTACTTCTATAGGTAAAAATGTAATAGAAAAACATTGGTAATATAGTTTAACTTTGAAAAGGTATCACACATACATTATTTTTCATTTCTTTTGAGGAGTTTGTTGCTACTCAATTACCAGCAAACCATTGCCTGAATGGTGAACATCGAAGTGAAATGAAGAGACCTACATTAATGACATGTATATGACATCACCTAACAATTTATCTATGAAAAACATCAAAAAAAAGTGAGATAGAAAGATTTATTTACAGAAATGGAGGAGGTTATAACATTGACATAGAATCAGGTAATTATTAACATAAATTAGAAAGAGGATATCTTTAAGGATCTTTTATTGATTAATGCAGGTTCTGCATAAAAATGCTTGAAACTGTATTTCATTTTAGAGGGAAAAAAACATCTAATGTATTTCTAGAATGTACAATCAATAATCTAGTAAAAGACATCATAAACTCTCAACATTTATAAATTAACAGAGGACTAATCCATAATTTAAAAACCCAGAATATTATTGTGAATTAAATAAATAAATCATATAGCAAACAAAGCATCACAAAGAAAGATAAAATATTGCTGTCAATCACCTGTACAAAACAGATAAAAAATATAAGATTTTAAAAAAAAAGATGTCATCGTGCCAAATTCTTATAAATTCCTGCCAAAATGGGAATAAAATATAAGAAATCATAACCAAAAGGGACTAGGATGACATGCATTTCATCCTTTTTTTCATGCTTGCTTACTAGAAAGTTTTTCACCAATATTCACAGTGAGGTGATAGGAAATGAGCTTGCATTTCAGTACTTTTATTTCAGTTACTAAAAGAAATGATCTCATACTTTGTTATTCATTCATGTCCAATTCTTTGATAGACCCTTTGGGACTTTTTTTTGGCAAAGATACTGGAGTGGTTTGCATTTTCTTCTCCAGTTCATTTTACAGATGAGGAGGCAATCAGGGTTAAGTGACTGGCCCAAAGTCACACAGCTAGTAAGTGTCTGAAGCCAGATTTGAACTAAGGAAGATGAATCTTCCTGACACCATACTCAGCACTGTACCCACTGCACCATGTAGCTATCAAATGATACCAACCACCTATGCATTAATCAGTTGAACATTAAATGTAAAAGAATAATAGTAGGGTGTGATTTGTCCTTGGATCAATTGATCTAAGCTCAATAATATGAGAAGAATAGTAAGAGCAATGATAATACCAGGAATCTGCATGATTATTTAAAGGTTTCTAAATATAAAAAAAACAATTCTTTAAATCATCTACATTTCACAACAAACTTGCAAGATAGGTACCTTGTTCACGTATATCAAAACTGAGACTGAAATGGGTTAAACAACCTCCTAATGTTCACATAAGCAGTGAATATCATAGGATATAGTAATGGACTCTGAAGTCAGATGATTTAGATTTATATTCCCACTTTGTATAAACTTTCTATTTATTAATCTGTGAATATGTCATCATTCCAGTAAAATATATTCCTTGAGTGCAAACATTATCTTATTTTTTCTTTCTATCCCCATTATTTCATAGTTACCTAATAAATAACTCACAATTTATAAATGCTTGGAATCTTGTTCTGTTACTTCCTATCATTCATTCTCGGTGTAATCTGTCAATTGTATAGGTTTCTGTTCTGTTTTTCACTGAAATAAATGTGTTGGATTAGATGATATCTCCAATCCTTTAGGTATCTCAGTCTTACGATAGTCAGTTGTTTTTTTTTTCAAGGACTGTTTCCACCCTTCACTTTCCTCAAGACACTATGACCTTCAAAATTACCTTATGTCAGAATTTCATCAATGCTTTTTGTCCTACACATTCTTAAACTTCATCTGTAACATGTCTTTAGACTGTTAATAGACTAATATGTATGGATGGATGCATGGATGGATGGATGTGTATATATAAACATATGCATATTTACACACATGTATGAGTGATTTTATCAGTTTCTTAAATAAGATCAAATTCAATGGAGAAAAGACAAAAGATTTGAAGAAATATTTCTAGTTTTCAAGCATTTATTTCAGCTTTGTTAAGTATCATCATATCAATTTCCAGCTGTATTAAGCAGTTAACAGGCCTAAAAAGGAGGTACCTAGAATTGACAGAGTAATCTTCAGCTCCTCCCTATCCCTCAAGCTCATATACAATCAGTTTTCAATTTAGCTCAATTGCACCTCCACTACATCTCACTCATCTATAATGATCTCCCTACTCACACTACCAGTTCTAAATTCATGTCATCATCATTTGCCTAGATTACTTCAATGCTTCTTCCTACTATAACTGGTTTTCCTACTTCAAGTTTTCCCTTTCCAAACTGTCCCACACATAGCTGACAAAGCAATAGTACTAAAACAGGAGTTTGACTACATGATCTCACAACTTGTTGAATTCTAATGCTTTCCTATTACCTTTATTATCAAGTGCACACTGTTATAAAGTCATTAGAATCTGACATCAATTTACCTTTTGATTTCATTACTCATTCTCTGGGCCAAAAATATTAGTGATCTTCTCGTTCCTCATACGCAACACTTCATCTCCCATCTTCTTCCTTTTTTTTTTTTTTGCACCGCCTGTGTCCCCTATGGCTTGAATGAATTCCCTCCTTATTTCCATACTTTAAAATTCATAGATCCTTCAAAATTCAGTTCAAACACCACATTTCACATGAAAATAGTTCTTATATTCCTGTTTCCTACTGAATCCCCCAAATTAGCTTGTATATATTATTTTTTCAATTTTATGTAACTATATAGCATTTTGCACATAAATAAAAAAATAAAGCAAGAAATCTGTATACTGAAATATGAATCTCCATTTCATAGCATTTATTTTATTTTATTTTTACATCTGGAGTCTCTTTTTTTATTTAATAGTATTTTTTCCAGTATATGTAAAGATAGTTTTCAGTATTCACTTTTATAAAATTTTGAGTTCTATTTTTCCTCCCTTTTTCCTTCCCCTATCCTCTTTCCCAGAGCAAGCAATCTGCGATAGGCTGTATATGTAAAATCACATTAAACATTTCCACATTAATCATGTTGTAAAAGAAGAATCAGAACAAAATGGAAAAACTATGAGAAAGAAAAAGAATATAATAGAGTCTCCATGTTACTTTCAAAATTGTCTTGCTTATCTATGTATCCTGATCTGTTGTGTGCATTAAACAAAACAAAACAAAATCACCATTTTTCTCTCATCTTATATTAAGTAAAAGTAAGGAGAGAAGGAGATCTACAAACAATAAGTATAATCAAACAAAAGGAATTTATACAATGGCCATATACAAAAATGCATCTGTTCTTTCCATCTGTCATCCCTCCATTAAGAGATGAGTAGCCTATTTTATCACAGTTCCTCTGGAGACATCACAGGACACTGATTGGACCAGAATTCTGATGTCTTTCAGGTTATTTTTTCTTTACAGTCTTATTGTACATTTAAAATTGTTCCTCTGATCCTACTCACTTCCTCTTTTATCAATTCTTATTATCTATTTTTCTCTGAAATCATTTTATTATTTCCTGCAGTACAATAATATTCCATTAAATTCATAAACAAATTTTTAAGCATTTCACAATTATATAAGTGTAATCTAAGTTAGTGTTATCAAGCTCAAACAGAGAGACTAAACCATACATTAACATGCCAGTGCAAAACATGTTGACTTAGAAAACCACATATTAATATTATTTTTATTTTATTGTATTTTATTGCATTATATTGTATATATTTATCGTATTGTATTGTATCAGCCATAATCAAGAGTGTATAGCTCTCTCTTAGAACGTAATTTAGATCACCCACTTAGGTTTCAGTCCTCCCCTTCTCATTTCCTCCTTTCTCTTTCCTATCCCTTCTTCTCCTCTCCTATCCTCTGCTCTCCTCTTCTTTCTCTCCTTTCCTCTTACATTATCTTTTTATAAGATTTCCTATTATTTAGTGCAACACAATGTGTAGAGTAAAAAAAAAAGCCTTGTAGGTAGAAAGGCTTATGTTTAAGTTCTTCCCCTGATATATTCTATGTATGAAAATATAAACAAGCAACACAGAAGCTTAATTCTCACAGACAACTGCCAAATATCTTAAATTATCCATAAATTTCCAATCTGCATCAGATAAGTGGAGTTTTCACATTAGAAATTTCCCACATCAATTAAACCATAAACACATACATATGTGTATATATATATATATATATATATATATATATATATATATATATATATATATATATATATATGTGTGTGTGTGTGTGTGTGTGTGTTTATAATATGCATGTATACATATATGAAATGTGCATATAAAGATAGACAATAAGATTGAATATATTATATGTCTGCCTGTAAACATTCATTTGTGGGAGTTCAAATGAAATTTAAAATTTAATGAGCCTGGTTTTGGGGTTCATAAATATTTATAATGAAATAAACTTGCCATTCAAGTGCTATTAAACACATATAATGTTAAATAATTTACTGAAATACAAATATTTGATAAAAGAATGCCTTTACCACAGAGTTTAGAAATTCCTTTAGAACATTGTTTTTAAAGATCAAACATGAATTTTTAGGTGTACATGCTATCTTTGCACTTATTCATACAAAGTGATAGGGTCTTAGGGGCTATTATTCTCTTAAACTCTTACTCCTAAGATTTTACAATAGTCTTTTACTTTCTGTTAACCCTGGCAGTTTCTTCATAATGTCTGTCAATTTTTGCTTAACAGTATCTGTAGAATTTCTCTCTTTCATATGACTGCAACTACCCTTAACCAGGTATTCATTTCATAAATATTAAGCATGCTTCCTCTTGCCTTCAGAGCTGTAACTAGAAATTTTGATGCCTCAAGCAAGTAACATGAAATGTTACCCCCCATCCTCCCCCTCCACTCTCATGTTACTAACCTGGTCTTTAATTGTCTTTAGAAGTTTATCAGTAATCAGAATTATGAAATTTTGGTCATGTTAGTAAATACTTTTCTTTCCCATTCTCGTATTGGAGGTGAGGAAAAGAAAATAATTGAGTATCTCTGGTTTACTATAATGTTAATTATGTTAATGAGAGTTAAACAACATCTTCCCCACTCATTAATGGACCTGCTCCTTAAGGGACGCCTGATTAGGAGAGATTTGTTTTGTAGGAAGGCTCACATCTTTTGTTAATTTCTAAAGAGATACTGGTTCTCTAGGACTGTGATGCCCCCTGGCTCTAACAAGTGTACTTATACACTGCTGTGAGGTTTTGTTTTGGGGCTTACTCATTGGAAATGTGTGTTTGGCCAGATGAGACGCTGGGTGGCAGGTAAGGAATGCAACATCCCCCTCACCCCCCCACATCCCCGTAAAACCCAGATGTCGGTACTGTTCTCTCTGATAACTATGTATGTATTGCTTATGGTCAGGCAGTTGGAAGGCCTCTCTATTTCTCTTTATTTCTCTGTTGGTGAATGTAATTAAAGAAGATTATTAACCCCCCAAAAGTTGCTTTCCTTTTAGAAAAGCAAATTGAGGAACCTGTACAGTCAGCCCTGCTATATATGCTGTGGTCCTCGGTGTTACGTTTACTTAGTTTTCTACCTATGTAACTTGGAGATTTTACACACATATCTTGCACATTTATTTACATTTTTAAGTCTTTAATAATCCTTTATTATTTTGGGGATATATCCCTTTTCTGATACTGTGGAAATGAGGCTTAATCTGTAGAGAAGCCCGGAGAGTAGCCATAGACCAGACTAAGGCACTAGCTGCTTCTTTTTTCCTTACAACATGCTATTTCAACCATAAGATTAGCAATCATTTTACACAAGATTCTACACCACCTCATAATTTGTGATGGAAAATTATGACCCACTTTCGCATATTTATTTTGAGATTCAACATGATTAAAAAAGATAAAGTAATATGAATTAGGAAGAAGTTTGTTTTAATCGCTTCTCTTTCATTTGTGAACTGTGTGCCTGAGAGCAAGTTAGTACACCTTTCTGAACGTGTTTACTTATTTGAAAAAAGAGGCAAATAACATTTGTAGAAGCCAATCTATTAGGCTGTTATAACCCTTATAACAGATAACTATTAAAAGCCCTTGACAAAAGCAAAGCATTACATTAATATCATTCTTACTACCTTGGTCATATCTTTTTTTAATCCTGATAGTTCAGATAGAAATGATCTCATGGGATAATCACTAGTGTGTTATTCTTCCTTTATAAGTAATTGTCTATGATAAGTGCCACACAGGTAGACAAAGAACTTTGTTTTGAGACTGAAAATATTTATGTATATGATTATATACATATATGTATACAAACATATATACACATACATATATATAGATAGATTCAATAGACAAACAGACAGACAGACAGACAGATAGATAGATAGATAGATAGATAGAGAGAGAGAGAGAGAGAGAGAGAGAGAGAGAGAGAGAGAGAGAGAGAGAGAGATAGAGAGATATCTTAACTATAACTTGAGTGAGATACGGATAAAGACTTGTATGCTATTCATGCTTTTCTCATATGACTTTATCTTCTCAGCCAGTTTTTTCTAAACTTTTAAAATCTTTCAGTCATTTATCTAACATTTATTCAATATCTACTCTGTGTCAAGTGCTGTGATGAAAAAAATATAATCAGTCAAAAAACAGGGAGCTCACTTTTGTATCCATGTAGTTTGGAGATTTTATGTATACTTACATGTGTATGTGTATGTACACATGGAACAGCTAGGTGGTGCAGTGGATAGAACAACAGTGCAGGAGTCAGGAGGACCTGAGTTCAAATCTCACCTCAGATACTTGACACTCACTAGCTGTGTGACCTTGGGCAAGTCATTTAACCCCAATTGTCTCATCCTGGGCCATCTCCAGTCATCCTGATGAATATCTGGTCACTGGATTCAGATGTCTCTGGAGGAGAAGCAAAGCTGGTGACCTGCACAGCCCTCCCTTACTCAAAACAAAGTCAAGTGCAAGTCATGTCATTATTTCTCTGCCGAAATGGTGTTCTTCAGAAACAAGGGACTAACACACATACGCAGACACGCACAAAATGTATAAATAATACAAATAAATATACATGTACATATTTGAGATGACATTTATTTAAAATGCTTGTTTTGATTCTTTAAGAACCCATAATATATTGGGGATGCTATAAGCAGCAGTTTGACTGATGATATTTATAGGTTAGAACACAGTTTACTGGTTGAGCTATTTACCTGTGGCCAGGAGGACTTGAGTTCAAATAAGGCCTCATATATGCACTAGCTTGGGGGTCCTTGACAAATCATTTGACCTGTGTTTGGGTTAATCCCCTGGAGAAAGAAATGACAAACCTCTTCAATATCTTTGAGAAGAAAATTCATAAAAGGTTGAATACAAACAAATTACTGAACAACAAAATTTACCAATATTCACATACAACAAGGAGTCTGTGACTTCAGTGAGGTAGTGTGTGTGTGTACACACACACACATGCACACATATGTACACATACATACTATCTCATATATATTTCTTGTTCAGGCTTCTCACTCATGACCAATTCTTCATGATTTGTTTTAGGGGCTTTCTTGGCAAATATACCAGATTGGTTTGCAATTTCCTTCTCCAGTTCATTTTGCACATAAGGAAACTGAGAAAACAGAGTTAAATGATTTGCCATAGGGCACAGAGTTAGTAAGTATCTGAGGCTGAATTTGAACTGAGGTCTTCTGATTCTAGGCACTGTGTCAACGTGTCAACAGCCACATGCACACACACACAAATATACTTACACAAACACACAAATATGTAAATACATAGATAGACAGATATAAATTCAATTCATATGGATCACAACTTATTCTCCTAAAATTTAACCACACAGACAATATACTGAGAACCACCTTTTTTTTCCTTTTAAAAGCAAGAAGATACTAAGTATGTAAAAAGATTATACAATACATATTCCTAACATATTCCACATAGTCATTTATCCAGATTTTTTGTCATGGTTTAAACATTTCTTTCCTTTACACGCAATTTCATCATTCCTTGAATATCTTATGTTGTGCCCTGTTCCTAGGAACCATAAATATCTCTATTGAAATTTAAGTAATGTATAGACTGTAGTGTTTCATCCTTCCCAGGCATTCAACAATAACTTGCAAAGTTATCAACGTGTTTTCCTTTAATATTTGAAAAAACATTAAAACTTTTCTCTAAAAATATTTTATTTCCTGTGGAAATTTTATCTTTATAAATTAAAAGGAAAATATTGTTTATTGAATAAATATGCCAGATTTGGGGGATATTTCCCCTAAAGTAAACTAACTAGATTTACAGTTGTGAACACAAATACATCTAAGAATTCCAGAACTCTGGCAGCATTTCTTTTCCCTACAATACTGCTTTATGTTCCAAAGGACTAATGAGCAAGTGTGTTCTCACCTCCTAACAGAGAAGCAGGAACAACAAATCCAACAGAATCAGGCACGCACCTTTCAACAGGATCAATGTGGTAATTCATTTTTGTAGACTCTACATACTCTTTTCAATTGTGTCGTTTTTCTTTACTTTCTTTTTTAATTAGATGTTAGAAACTAAAGAAAATAAATTATTGATAATTTTAAAAGGCATTAAAATAATAAAGCAATAATAATAATAGACACAATATTAGCATATGATATAACATGAAATAATATGAGGTACTTGTATAGTTGATGTATGTTCATATATGTAATATTTATTACATACTTATATAGATGGTTTGGGGAGATCAAATTTACTGAATCAAGTGTGATGGTCAAAACTACACCCTTTTAACAGAAACTACTAAAGGAAGAGATAGGAGATACCTGATCAAAAAGATGAGTATGAGGAATGAATAATCCAAACTGATAGCAGAATATTTTACTGCACTATTATAGAAATATATAAGCAAATATGGAAATTAAAATTTACAATGACCACAGCAGTGCAAAGGAACATCATACCTAGGAGTATCTGACCTGAACTTAGTTCAATTGTATTGTCCAAACCCTTTCCCAAAAGGCAAATTGCAAATATATATTCTTAAAAGAGACACAGGAGACTGATGGCATAGAATACATTGTATCAGATATAGATATTATATTGGTTGGTTGTGTTAAAATGTTTTCTTTGTTATGGGGGCTGGTTCACATGAAGGATATATTTATAACTGAATATGGAAATAAAATACAGAAATAGATAGACAGACAGACAGATGGAGAGAGAGAGAGAGAGAGAGAGAGAGAGAAAGAGAGAGAGAGAGAGAGAGAGAGAGAGAGAGCGAGAGAGAGAGAGAGAGAGAGAGAGAGGAGAGGACAGGAGAGGAGCTAGCCAGTACAACCCAGTCAAATGGGCATCTCTTGGCCATCCAAATTTACCTTTCTTTGGAGAGGAGAAGAAAGGGGAGGGGGAGGTAGACAGGAGATGAGGAGCTGAGCTACCTAGCTAGCTGGGTCCCCATTCAGCCAGCTGTGTCTACTCACATGATTGTGTTTGTGCTTCTTTGCCAAAGAAGACCATGCCATCACAGAAATGATGACATGACTTGCCCTTGACTTTGTTTTGAGTGAGGGAGGGCTAGCTAGGTCACCAGCCTCACTTCTCCTCCAGAGTCATATGAATCCAGTGACCAGATATTCCTCAGGATGACTGGAGATGACCCAGGATGCACTGGGAGACCTTGACCTCTTTAGGCTAAGGGCTTTGCTGGTACTCCTTTAGGGTGAGATAACGCCTATTCATTGAATAGGACTGTTTAAGAATTAGCCAGGGCATGGTTGCCTTATTGAGGCCAAGAAAAAGAGAGACATCAGGTTGGGAGGGAAATAATAACAGTTACTATTGGTAATCACTCGAAGGCTAGGAGAGTATGTTTGTGTACATGTATGTGTGTGGATAGATAGATAAATAGGTATATCGATCAATAGATCAATAGATAGATAGACAGATAGATAGTTTTAAGAAGAATGAAAAAGAAACACTGTAATATGTTAGCTTAAATACCCAAAGTCAAATTCCTCTCTTTGTAGCAAAGCCTTTCACTGCTCAATTAACATCCCCTGTTCAATAGGGTAGATGATAAGATTATGAATCAAACAAATTGAATATAATCATCATTTCTACCAATCACTTCTTATGTTATTGGGGAGACTATTTTGACTTCTCTGGACTATGCCAAGAAATATGTGATCCCTTTCTTACAGAGATGTTATTGCGATGATTTTAGAAGTAAGAGTCTTGTAGATAAGACATATAATGAATCACGCAGGCCACTGAGGGTATGCTGAATGTAATGGATAAGTAAATGGTCATTTGCTTGAGGTCTCCTAGTGCCCTAAAAGAGCAAATGGCTGTTTTAACAAGCAGGGCTTTCAGCTTCCCCACAGTTTTCAGTTAGATTGCAGAATGATCATTAGCTGTGCCTTGTGATTGTAAAAAGCATTAGAAAATCTTCTATACTTTTAAGGCACAGGAGGAAATTCCATTTAAAAAAATCTAAAAAGGAAACCCTCTAAGAACATTCTAGTCCACATAGCCAATATATAGAGAGAGTCAAAGGGACATGGAGTCAGTAGGACACTACAACATTTGCATCAATATTTTAGAAATTATATAAAAGAATTGCCAATTTTCCTAGGAAACCCAATTTTTTCAACATATGGGATATTGTCTCAGAATGCTAATCTTTAGAAAAAGTATACAGGTAATTAGTGTGTGTGTGCGTGTGTACGTGTGTGTGTGTGTGTGATATTCTTAGACTTCGAGATCAAAAATTGGCTTACTTGTTCAAGTAATAAATCTAATAAAGCCAAAATGTTGTTGTAGATAGAGAACGTTGATCATTTAGTCAGAAAGGACTAGATCCAAATTCTATCTTTGATTCATGAAGTTGAGTGATCCTTGGCAACTCAATTCATCTATCAGAGCCCCCAGATAACATCTTGAATGTACTATCAGAAAAAAAAAGTCACTATTTCATGTCAGATGACATGTTTGAATTCTATCTCATTCTGCTTAGTGAACTTGAGCAAGTCACTTACACTCTTGAAGTTCACTTTCTTCATCAGTAAAATCAGTGGGATGGATTTGTGATCTCTAAGATGTCACCCACATCCAAATCTATAACCTTATTTTCACAAAACAGTTAGGAGGTACAGCTTTTAGGATTAAGAAGCTTTGAGTTGAAATCTAGGCTCAGATACTAACTGAGTGATGATAAGGAGGAGGAAGAGAAAGGAGATAATGAAAAGGTGGGGAGAGTGGGGAGGGTAAGGGGCAAGAAAAGTTTAATAATAATTTTAACCATAGAAATTAAAATTTAAAAAACATACCTCTTTATAAATCAAATTTTTGTATTTGGAAAGTATAAGCTTCCTCCAACTTGAGAACATTTTGATTTTGTTTCTTTCTTTAATGAATTAAGTTGCTATATCAATTGTCCTTCAAGTGTAATTCTCTCTAGGTTCACAGATACTAGGGATTATACCATCTCAGCTGCACACTTTCTCTGATTTCTCTGTCTTGTACAGTCATAGGTAAGGTAAACTCACTCAGGGTTTCTTATTTCATACATTTTTTTCTAAAACAAATTGCCACAGTAAATATCCCTACATATCCTTCTGTTTTCAAGGATATTTATTAAATTAGATCTTTAGAAAAATTATCAATTTAGATATGTCTCTGCTCTTAGGGAACCAGGAGAAAGAGCAAATCAGAAAACCAAATCAACACTTCAATTCATCCTCTCTATTTCAAAGGAAAAAAACAAACAAAAAGAAATAAATTCATTGGTCATTCAGGAGTGAATCTGTGATTCCTTTATATCTAACTGCCAAACCAAGTTGTTTCTCAATGTCATTCAGTTCTGTTTCCTTTGACATTCAGTGGTGAGAAGGGAAATAAAGAAAAAACAAAGAAAAAAAGAAGGGAAGGAAGGAAGAAAGGAAGGAAGGAAGGAAGGAAGGAAGGAAGGAAGGAAGGAAGGAAGGAAGGAAGGAAGGAAGGAAGGAAGGAAAGAAGGAGGAATAAATCGTTGCAGGTGATTTTGAATGTTCTGTTGAAGTATCTTCCTCAGCAAATAGCTCAGGGAAGACAGAAGGTCATTTTGAAGAAGTCTAAAATGTACACATTTTCACTTTTTCATTTTTGGATTTCATAACCTTTCATAAATAAACACTTAAAGTTTTGTATGGATGCTGAGATTAAAAAAGTAATAAATTTATTTCTTCATTTAAAATTTATTTTCTGAATATACCATTGCTGAGGTAGACAGGGCATTGGTCTTATTGAATTATATGCATTAAAATGCAGACGTTGACTAGCAGCCAGGGCTGTATGGGAAATCCTTCCCCTAATAAGCAAACGGGAGGAGGTTGAAAGCTCAGCCAGCTCCAGGATTTCTTTCTAAAGGTGAAGTTTTAATAGATATTTCTCAGGATATTGACTTTCAGATTATAATGCTTTTGCTTCAGTATGTTAACTTGTTGTAGTTGGGGGTTGGGGGATGGGGGATGATAGGGAGCAGAAGAAAATCAAGGAAGTCATGTCCTGTAGCTTCAGGTTTTTCCTTCCACAAGGTAACTCATTTCAGAACAAAACCCGTATTTTTATAAATGAGAATTTTCTTTTTCTTTCTTTCATTTTGCCTCTGCTCTTGCCTCTGTATAGTGATTGTCATCCCAGCTGTTCTTGCCTTCCTGTGGGGAATGCAATAAGCTGCAATTAAATGCAGGTGCTTAGTGACAGGAGTGCCCTAGTTCTACCAAACAATTGGAGGAGACAAACACAAAAACACACAAACAAACCCAAAACAGGAGACCTGAGTCTAACTTCAGCTCATTGGAGCATGAGGTCTTTTTCTTGGCATGAAAACAAATGTCTGCATCTCATCAGAGCCCTGATTGCCTTGCCACGTAGGTGAGGAAAACAACAACAACAGTAGTAGCAATAACAAAAAAAGGCTTGTAGCTCATTCACTGCTTCACTACTAGACAAGAAGAAAAACTGAAACAAACAAAAAGAATCAAGGAAGCACCACTAGTCAGGACTTAGAAATAGATGCAAATCCTGGCATGTAAAAGTAAATGGTAGCATCCCCCTCTAAAGGGGCAGCTAAGTGAGAGAGTGGATAGAATGTAGGACATGGAGGTAGAAAGACCTGAATTGAAATCCAGCCTCACACACTGTTTATGAGACCTGGTGCAACTCCCTTAACCCTGTTTGCCTCAGTTTCTCATCTGGAGAAGGAGATGGCAAACTACTCTAGTATCTTTTCCAAGAATACCACATATGGACTTAGAAAGAGTTAGAAGTGACTGAATAGAAGGAAACATTTTAAAATCAAACAAAAAGTGCAAGAAAAGTTGTTTTTAAATGATTCCTTCTTTCATATAAGTATAGCTCTTTTCTTTGACTGATTTATCCATTAATCAATCCAGTTTATGATTATTAAGATACTTTTCTACTAATATTCTAATATATTTATTCCAGTACAAGAACAATATATAAACATCTATCCAGGTTCCCTATTTTTATATATAATAGATGTTTGTTGATAAGAGTTATTTAAAGGTAAATGTAAAGGTAAAGGGATATAGTTTTATTTTTATAGGTTACTAGATCACTGTCAATTAGTCTGCCTTATTATAGAACCAATTTAATGGATTGCGCTCATGAGTGAGATAGCCCTAACTCAGTCACCTTTATACTTAATCTGATTTTAACATACTCTTCAATATGAAGGGCCATCGTAAATTTCACTGCATTCTGAATTACTTTTGAAACAATATCTCCAACAAAAATTAGTCTAGTCTCATAGTTTAGCATCACATTTAAATATAATTTTAAAGTTTTAAAATATTTAATTTATCAGTACTTAAAATATACCTTATATACTGCAAAATATAAACTCATCTTTTTTTTAATTCAAAACAAATCTTCTTAAAAATTAGACCAGCCTTTAAACAGATGCTCCGCAAATTAGTTTCTTCCTAATCCTCTGTTCAAACTACCGTTACTATTGTGCAGAGATTTTTACCTCTTCTCAAAGAATTAACTGAGAGTGTCAGAAATTCTATTAATTAGAAGTGGAGAGAAACAGGTACTAGAGGGATATTTTCCCATGAGGAACTCCTTAAGCATCAAGCAATACAGGAGAAGATGAGCTGAGAACCATTATGGTGGTTGAACAACGGTCACATTAGATGATAAATAGAGTAGCACTTAGTATTTTTATATACTGCAATTTAAATCACCCAGGTCATCTTACAAATTATAAAGCTTGATTTATAACTATAAAGCAGGGTAACAGATTTTATAAATATAGAATACATAAAGATCCAAAGTGATCTAGTGTTATTTAAAGCAGAATTCTGATGTGTGGGAGTCAATATATACTTAATTTAACAAGACTGTAATTGTGGTTTTTTGGCCTATTATTTTAGAATTAGTTTCAGTGATCAAAATTATAATTTCAGATAAGATAATAATACATAGTTTATGTATATGCTGTGATTTTTAATGATTATTTATAATTTTCGATATTATATTTTGATGCCAAATAGTTTCTAGTTGCTGATTTTATTTATGACAAACTAACATGTATTTTTATGATAATATTATTTTTAATATAGGAAAAAAGAATAAGCAAATACCCATTTTCCAGAGATTTGATGTGGCTGGTACATTTGGAATATCACAATCTCTATTTTGGAGTCACTTGGCAGACAAAAGGGTGACAGGAGTGTAAATATATGAAAACAAATTTAAAATGAAGAATTCCAGAGAACTGGTGTTAGATGCTTCTTTGGACATACGCAGAAGTCTCCATGTGTGTGTGCTCTTTGTGTGTGTACATATGTATTTTCTAGATCTTTTGATACTTTGTAGATACAGATGGAGTACAAGGACTGATCCTACTTGATTGTGAGGCAGGACCCACTTCATTTTTCATAACCACACACATAGATAGAAAGAGATATATACATACACACATATATATATGTATACATATATATATATGTATATATGTCCTTATCTAGATGTCTGTATGTCTGCATGTTACATGACTAGAAAATGAGAGGGGCTGAAGTTCTGCATAAAAATCACATGAATGCTCATGGAGACCCCTTGTACTTCATCATTATGTACAGAGTATCAAGAATTCTAGATTAAGGTTTCCAGTATACTATTTGGATTTCTTGTGAAATAGTTTTGGGAAGAGAGGAATATGAGTTACACTGGATTGGAAGATGTAGATTGTATGTGACTTACCTTGTTAGAAGTACTAGAAAGACTTATGAAATCACAGACCCATAGCAGTGTCAAAAAAGGAATAACATCAAATCATTAATTCCTCCAGATGAACATTATATATACATATATATATATATATATATATAGCATCTTCTAAAGATACATGTTAAATTTAGTACACATTTCATATTATTTGTTACTATGTTATAAAATTAATACTTGGTGCCTGAGTAAGAGACATCAGTCCAGAAAACTTAGGCAAAATATGTCATCTCTATCAGTCACTGTCAGTCATAAATTATCTTCTAGGAAAAAAAAATATTCCTGATAGTTACATAAAAGATAAAATATATGTATTGAAAAATCCTGGGGATTTTTTTTCAATAATGAAATTTCTTTTTGTAAATCTGAAAATCAAGCAATGCATTAAAAACATATTTCATAAAGTTCAAAGTGGGAAATAGAATTACCATTTAAATAACTTTTTAATGACAGTGGTAAAAGAATGCATTAATAAAACTGATAAGTACTTTCTATAAAGATCTTGTCTTTGCATATTTGTTTAGAGTAATTTTATCCAAGTTCTTTACCAGAAAAATTCAACTCCTTCAAATAGACATATGTAGTGTACATTGTGGTCTAAATCCGTTGCATTTGGTATACATTGATTCACATGTGGATGTATAACAACATTCATCCATGACCTCACATTCTATTTATTCCTTCTTCTGAAACTTTACACAGAGAATCCATCCAACATGACAGAGGACTTTTTTCTACATCTTTGTATGGATATCAGTAAAAGCTTGAACATCCCTTCATTGGGTATATAGTAAACTCATTTTTTCTCATCACATATTTCCTTGACATTCCTCATGATGCTTCTTACACAAAAATTACCATTGGAAATCTAGTTTATTTATCCTTTGATTTACTCCATTTTATTTTTCCAGATATACGCAAGATGAGCATATTGAATGCACTATCCATTCAATTATATGTCATAGGCTAGACAACAACCATTTTTATTTTTTTCTTATGTTTTATTTGTATGTGATTTCTTGAAAAATCAAATATCTCAATGGTCAAAGGATACGATTAGGCAATTTTTAGAGGAAGAAATTAAAGATATCTATAGTCATATGAAAAAAAATACTTAAAATCACTTTTGATTAGAGAGATGCAAATCCAAACAACTCTGAGCTATCGCATCATACCTATCAGATTGGCAAACATGACAGAACAGAAAGATCATAAATGTTGGAGAGGATGTGGGAGAGTTGGAATATTAATACATTGTTGGCGGAGCTGTGAGGTGATCCAACCATTCTGGAGAGCCATTTGGAACTATGCCCAAAGGGCTACAGAAAAATGCATACCCTTTCACCCAGTAATATCACTTCTATGACTGTATCCCCAAGAGATCATAAAAATGGGAAAAGGGTCCCACATGTACAAAAATACTTATAGCAGCACCCTTTGTGGTGGCCAAAAACTGGAAATCAAGGGGATGCCCATCAGTTGGGGAATGGCTGAATAAATTATGGTATATGAATGTAATGGAATACGATTCCACTATAAGAAATGATAAATAGAAGGACTTCAGAGAGGCCTGGAAAGACTTATATGATTTGAAGCTGAGCGAAAGGAGCAGAACCAGGAGAATTTTGTGCATAGCAATGTCCACAGTGTGTGAAAGTTTTTTCTGGTAGACTTGGAACTTCATAGCGATGCAAGGACTTAAAAAAAAATTCCCAGTGTTGCTCTAAGGCAAAATGCCTTCCGTATCCAGAGAAAGAACTATGGAATTCAATCACAGAATGTAGCAGATCATTTTTTTGTGTGTGTATATTACATTTTTGTTTGTTATATGATTTCTCCCATTCAACTTAATTCTTCTACACAGCATGACCATAGTGAAAGTGTATTTAATAAGAATGTTTGAGTAAAACCTATATAAAATTGTATGCCATCTCGGGGATGGGGGAAGGGAGGGAAAAATAATCTAGGTTATATGGTGGTGATTGTGGAACACTGAAAATAAATATAATTAATTAATAAAGAAAAAGAAAAATCATGTATCTCATTAAGAAAACTTTATAATGTTCAGAAGACTAATAGAATGAGCACAATATAATCTTCAAACAGAACAATCTATGGAATTTTTCTGTAAAGTAAAGGCAATACCTTCCATTTATACCTTGTATTGAACATCCTCCATGACAAATAGTGAGTATGTAACTTTACTTCATGTTTTTAATAGGGTACTCAATACCACAATGTGGATACATTTTAAGGAATCTTTAATGATCTCTTAATATTTACAAAACCGACTTTTCATAGGTTAACCTTTAGAGCTAAACTTTGACGTTTTTAGGCAAACGCATTTTTAATAATCTAAAAAATCTGTGAGATCTTGTATTTTCTCTACCTGTCATTTAGTTGGGAAATTTTTAAAGATATGGTTTGTACTAGAAAATGTTTTGGTGGATATTGTCCTATTACTTCCTTACATTTTTAACCAAGACAACTTTGATACATATTCAAATCATTTACATATTTTTAATATGAAAAAGTCAGCATATTGGTAATAATGATTACTGTTCTTTCTATGAGGTTTTAGAAAAAAAGAATATTTTCATCAATTTTCACTTCTTTTTCTATCCTCTCTTTATGAGATAACTTGTAAAATGATCCCCCAAAGATGTCAATATGGTGTCATCTAGATCCATTTATTTTTTTTATTTCTCTGTTTTATTGTTATTTTCTCTTTCTTACATCTCCATGGAATTCTGTGTAACTCTCCTCCTTTCCTGCCCCAAAATTCATCTCATTTGCCAAATAGTATTTTTTGGAGGGAAAAGAGTTAGTACAACTGATTTAGGGTTAGGATTTATACATTGAGAAAGTTTGGATACATGTAAAGAAAAATATTCTAGCAGTACAGGTTCAAACTGTGCTATAAATCAATATTTATCAAATTAATCTGATACTTGATAAGAAATATCATGGTTGATCAATGAAGTAAATTGAAGATACAATATAAAAACAAAAATGACCAGAGTCACCTAGTTTTGATAAAAGGCAAAGGTCAAAGCTTTGGGAGCAAGAACTCATTTTTTGACAACTACTGCCGAGGAAATTGGGAAAACTATCTGATAAAACTAATTTTGAAATTTCATAAATTAAAAATAAAAGATGATATCATCATCCAATTAGGGGAACATTGAAAAGTATTACTTGTCAGATCCATGAATAAAGAAAGATCTTATAACCTTCAAGTGATAGAGGTGATATCAAGATTTAAGAAAAAAAAGGAAAAATGATTAGTTTAAAAGTTTTTTTTGTTGTTGTTGCAAAAGCAAGCCAATGCAGTCAAAATTAAAAGCGACATATTAAAATAAGGAGGAAATATGGTAAGTTTCTCAGATAAATGTCTCATTTCCAACATATGGAGAACTAAGTCAAATTTGTAAAAATAAGAGCCATAACACAATTGATACATTGCCAAATTATGCTAACAGGCAAGGTTTTAGAAGGAATCAAAGCTATCATACGAAAAATACTCAAAACAAATAATGTTTCAAGAAATGTAAATCAAAACAACTCTGAGGTACCATTTCAAATGCAATAGATAGGCTAAACTGACAGAAAAGGAAAATGACAAATGCTGGATTAGATGTTGAAAACTAGGTACAATCATGCTCTGTTGGTGCAGTTATGAACTGATCCAACTATTCTGGAGAACAATTTGGAATTGTTGAAAAAAAAGTTCCAGAGCTGGACATATCCTTTCAAACTGCAAAATCATTATACCAATAATTGGTCTGAATTCATGTGAGATCAAAGAAAAAGAGAAAGGATACACATACACATACACATAAACACAAACATACACAATTATTTACAGCTGTCCTTTGGTGGCAAAACTTGGAAACAGAAAGATTGTGCATCAGTTTTACGACTGTTGTTTAGGCATTTTCCAGTCACATTTGACTTTTTGTGACCTCTTTTGAAGTTTTCTTAGCAAAGATACTGTAGTGGTTTGCCATTTCCTTCTCCAGCCCATTTTACAGATGAGGAAACTGAGGTAGACTGGGTTAAGTGATTGGCCCAATGTTACATAGGTAGTAAGTGTCTGAGGTCACATTTGAACTCAGGGTGAAGTCAGTTTCCTGACTCCAAGCCTAGCACTCTATCCACAGCACCACCTAGATGCCACTGTCCATCAACTGAGGAATATTTAAACAACTTATAGAGTGTAATTGTGGAGAAATACAGTTGTACTTTAAGAAATCACAAAGGGATTCATTTCAGAAAACACTGAGAAGATTTATTTAAGCTGATGCAAAGTGAAAATATCAGAATGTGTAAAAAATTGTACACAGTAACAATAATATTGTAAATATCATCAACTGTGAAAAACTTGGCTTCCTCAGTAGTACTATGATACATGACAGTTACAGAGGATTCATGATGAAAAATGTTACTGACCACCATAAAGTGAACTGATTAATTCTCAGTACAGATTGAAAGCCTTTTAAATTTTATTTTTATTGCTATTTTGTAACATGGCTAATGTGGAAATATGCTTTGCATGACTTCACATGTAAAATTAATAATATATTGCTTGACTCAATGTGTGCAAGTGAGTCTAGAGTGAGGAAGAGAGCTTAGAAGTGAAAGTAAAAAAAAAATTCTGCTCCATAGTTTAAGAAATGAATGAAACATTTTTCTTCTTATTTGTTTATAGTATGATTTCTTTTATTATTAAAGTTGCATATCTCCTTAGAATGTATTGGCAAGTGTGTTGTGAGGTGGTGGTTTAATCTTAATTCCTGACAGTCTAATTTGCAAATTTCTCAGGAGTTGTGTGTGTGTGTGTGTGTGTGTGTGTGTGTGTTTGAAATGGGAAATTTTTCCCCAGGTAACATACTTTCCACTTTGTCTAAGAATGCATTATTGAGGTCTATTGTTTCTAAATCTCACTTGCCTAGTCAGTCCCAATATTATTTTGATCACTAATGCTTTATAATAGTGTTGGGTATAAAGAGTTCAAAATAACATTTGGAGCAGAGATGGCTCTAAGTTTAAATTTCTCATATTTCTTTTGAGTTACAGTAATTCTGTTTTGCTCATAGTATACAGTACCTTCTTTGATATGGGCATACCATGTTGTACGGTTCTTTGTTAGGGTCTCCCTCATCATAATAAATATCAAAGTGCTTTTTATTGCCTAATTAATTAGTTAATTAAGGTTTAGTTTTCAGTACTCATTTTTATGAGATTTTGAGTTCCAAAATTTTCCCCTTCCTTCACTTCCTCCTTCGCTAAGATGGCATGTATTCTGATATAGGCTATAGATATAATCATATTAAACATATTTCTACATTAGTCAGATTATGAAAGAAGAATCAGAAAAAGGGAAAAACCACAAGAAAGAAAAAAAAAACAGAAAAAAGAGTATACTTTAATCCTCATTCAGACTCCAGAGTTTCTTTCTCTGAATCTGGATAGCATTTTCCATCCTGAGTCTAGACTATTATATTTCTCTGAAGAGCTAAATCTATCAAGGTTGGTAATCACAATGATGCTGTTACTGATTTCAGTTTTCACTAGGTTCCACTCACTGCACTCAGCATTTTTCAGTCTATGTAAGACTTTCTAGGTTTTACTGAAATCTGCATGCTAATCATTTTTTATACAACAATGCTATTCTAATAAATCCATATACCACAACTTGTTTAGCCATTCCCCAATTTATGGGCATTCCCTCAATTTCAATTCATTGCCATGACAGAAAGAGCTACAATAAATATTTTTTGTACATTAGGGTCTTTTTCCCTTTTTTATGATCTTATTGGGATATGAATCTAGAGGTACTATTGCTGGATCAGAGGGTATTCATAGTTTTATTTCCCTTTGGGCATAGTTCCAAATTGCTTTCTAGAGTGATTGGATCAGTTCACAACTCTACCAACAACGCATTAGTATTCCAATTTTCCCCTCTTCTTCAAGATTTATTATTTTCCTTTTCTGTTATATTAATTAGTAAGGTATAAGTTGGTGCCTCAGAGTTGTTTTAATTTGCATTTATTATTATTGTTATGCATTTTAATTTGCATAATTTAGAGCATTTTTTCATGTGAATATAGATAGCTTTCATTTCTTCATCTATCAACTGCCTTTGACCATTATCAAATGAGAAATGACTTCTATTCTCACGTATTTGACTCAGTTTTCTATACACTTGAGAAATAAAGGCTTTATCAAAAAAAACTGGCCATAAAAAGTGATTCCCAGCTTTCTGCTTCCCTTCTAATCTTGATTGAGTTGGTTTTGTTTGTGTAAAAACTTTCTTAATATAGTGTAAGTAAAATTATCCATTTTGCGTCTCCTAATGTTCTGTGTCTTGTTTTGTCATAAATCTTCCCTTTTGACCTGACAGATACTAAACTTCTTCAGAAAGACCTTTTGTTTATCTTTGTATCTGATCTCCACATGAGCACTTGCCTTCTGCGAGTTCTATGTAAAATAACATTTTAGATAAATTTTCTTTTGGCATTTAAACAATATGACAATCCAACTAGAGTTGAGCTCTCTGCAGTAGAGTTTGAATGCTTAGATCTCAGTGTCCAGTATTTTATCTTTCCTGGTGACTTTCAGAATCTTCCCAACCCAAATCAAGTGGAAGTGATTGAGTTTTCTGTAATGTAGCTGGCATACAGATCAGATTTCAAAGGCATAAAACAATGAAATCAGTACAGTGGCTCTGTAGACCATCTCTTTGGTTTCTGTTTTAATACGTCTTCTCTCCCACACTTTCCTTCAGAGCCTTCCAAATGCTGAGCTAGTTCTGGCAATGCATGCATCAATCTTATTACCTATGTGTATGTTCCTGGAAAGTGCACTGTCAAGGTAAGTGAACCTATACACAACACTCAAAATTTCTCCATTTGCTGGACCCAGTGGCTGAGAGTATAGATGGTGTGGTGGTGGCTGTGGGAGAATCCATGTTTTCTTGGTGTTTCTTATTAAGCCACAATAAGCACAAGCAGCAGAGAATTGATTTGTACTTTGTTGCATCTCAGCCTCAGAGGGTGCACTGAGTACACAATCATCTTCAAACAAATAGACATGTAATAACTCTTCCCCTACTTTAGTCTTGGCTTTCCTTGATGTTATTTTCATCCCCAATGAAGTGATACAGCAACAAAATTGAAAATATACTAAAAAGCATGGAAGCAAGGACACAACCCTACTACACTCAATTGGTGACTGGGAAAGTGTGAGAGCATTGTGTGCTTTCTAGAACTTGTGAAAATATGCCCTCATGAAAATGACATATAATGCTGATGAATTTCTCTGGGCAACCAAATTTTCCATTTTCTACAGTCCTCATTACTGGCACTATCAAAGGCTTTGGGTAAATCCATGAAAATTATGTAGAACTTTCCACTCCTCCTGGAATTTGTTCTACAGTTGTTGAGAAGCAAACACCATATTGACCATTCCTTTTTCTTGTCTGAAGCCAATCTGGATCTTGGGTAGATCCTGCTATAATAGACATTGTTCTGATAGTGAGACAAAATGAAAAAGTAGGATCCATGAGTTAAGCCCTACACAGCATTGCCAAAAGTATCTAATGACAAAGCCCAGAATGGATATCTAGGAATCTTTGATTTATATAAAGACCACAGATTAAAAAGGGAGATCAGATGAATATAGGGATAATAAATCAAAAACTAAGAGTCTAAAGTAAATAGAGAAGACTGATAATGAAGAAAATAAAGGGTATCATATTTGGAAAGGGTTACAAAAATGAATTTAAAAAAAACTAATGAGTAAGACAGACTAGCTAAAGGGAAAATCTACATGAATGGGAAGAAAAAAGAAGGGAAAGAAATATGTAACCAGATAATAGAAGTAGAGGTAAATTATGTAGCACCAATGCGAAACTCACAGCATGTACATTGGCTATGAATATGCTGGCGCAGTTCTGAATCATGAAATACAACTGACTTTCCACATGGAAGACCAAACCAAAACATTTATTCGGACATCAGAAAGCCATATCACAATACCAGAAAGCTAAATCCATCATAGTAACAAAGAAGTCTAAACACAATAACAATGCAGAGGGTACAACAATCCCTAAGTCTTCCTTCTCTTAGACTTCCCACAAACCAACTCACTCAAACAAATCACAAACAAGCTCTCCCTCTCATGTTTGCTGCTACCTTTCCTAGCTCTGATTGCTCTCTAACTATCTTTCTTTCAACTCTGCTCTAGTTGTGCCTCTTCCTGCTCCACCCCTTCCTGTTTCACCTATTTGGCAAGCTGCATCTACCACAGTCTCCATGTGAGTCAGACTTTCATGTAATCCAAGCAGGTCACTTGGGACTATTCATGAATGAGAAAGATCTTCCCATTTAAATTACCATTACAGTGAATAAAAAAACCTTGAAGGGAAAGATGTCACAATTGAGAAGAGAGGATGGGGGTCAGGGGAAGGGAAGAGAGCCTATAGACAGCAATAATTCAGAACTAATATTTTGTCCCCAGTATAGGCTGATTTCTGTAATATTGATAATAGTGCTTTCATGTTTCAACCCCTGGCAGACATTTGCTCTAGATGAACAGTGGCTAAGCTGTCTATTGAGGAAACTTACATGGGAAGAGGGTGTAGTATAGGTTTTAAAGTAAGCTTCTGTCATGTATTTGGGTCTCCTAGTCTACCTTCACTGGCAGTAGTATGGGAGGTAGATAAGGTATGCTGAGTGAATTCAGGATCAGTAAATGCCAGTATCTAGGATTTTTTTTAACCCTCCTCTGGATTCTGTATGTAATAGAATATGGTAACTGCTGACATTGATTTGGGCACATAATTTCTGTTTTGAGGAGGTTTGAGAGATGCAAAGATCAAAAAAATGTCCAGTACGCCATCCTGTTATTCTGAAAACACAGAAGTCTGACTTGTTCTTAAGTGGCATTCTAACCTGATTTATAGTGCATTGGGATCTGGGGTGTCAACAATGATGAAAATGGTTACTAAATAAAAGTAAACACATTTTTGCATCTTCATAATATTTATTATGCAGTTTCATTTATGATCATTCTTGGGATAATGTTACTCAGTTGAGACTCTTGTCAAATTTTCTGCACACTTGTTTTCATTTATACTGCGTTCTGCTATTTGATTGGATCATACTATTAATATTTTTTTCTCCTTAACTTTCTCCCAAAGGGACAAGCACATAGGCTAGGATCATCATTTAATTGATTCTTGGAGCCTCAGAGAGAACCTACTGTCTTTACCAATACAAATTAGAATTTTGACTTATTATTGTTCAGATTACTGAGATGTTATATAATTTTCTGTGGTCACAGGAATTATGCAACTGGAACATGATTTAACCCTATGTTTAGTTTAGTTTTGTTTCATTTTTTTTTTCATTTTGAGGCTGCCTATCCATTATACAACACTGCCAAATAAGTTTCCATTATGAATAGGTATTGCTTTTCCCTTTTATCTCTCTCTGCTTCCTAGGATTATCAAGTTTCCCCCATCTGAAATATGAAGAGACAAAATAAACTTTCTATAGACACTGTCATCCCTTCAATTTATCTTACATTTCTACACTTTTTAAAAAGCTAACCTAGTATAAACTTTGTATTCACACTACCTCCTCTTCTTTCTTTCATTCCTCTAGCCTTTGCAACTTGGCTTCTGATATTTAGCATTACTAAACTGGAACAATTCTCTCCAAAGTTAGCAATGATCTTTTAATTGGAAAATCTGTGTCCTTTAAATACTCTTTCTTCTCAAGGTATCTGCTACATTTAATGCTGTTAAGCAATTTCTTCTGAATTCTCTTAGTTCTTTAGGCTTTTTTGAATAATCTTTCCTGTTTTTTGACTGATCTGTTAGTTCTCTTTTTATTTCCTTAACCATTCTTCAATGTTTTCTCAACCACTACAATTAAAATTAATTTAATGTTTATAAATGTAAAAAGTAATTAATAAATAAAAAATAATTAATCCTAACACTATCTCTTTTTTTCCCCTGTATTTTGAACCCTGTTATTGTAGAAGGAAAAGCAACCCACAAAAGAATTAAATGTCTTTATAAATTTCAGGGGTTATTGCAACCAAGAAAGTGTCACCTATTCATGATTCAAATAGTAGTAGTAATAGTAGTAGTAGTACTTGTTGTCCTTCTCCTCCTATCCTTCCTCCTCCTCTTCCTCCTCCTCTTCTTCTTCTTCTTCTTCTTCTTCTTCTTCTTCTTCTTCTTCTTCTTCTTCTTCTTCTTCTTCTTCTTCTTCTTCTTCTTCTTCCATATCACCCCCAATTTCTATCTGTGCCAATTTTCCACAAGGTTTTTCCCTAAGTCTTCTACTGTTCTCTCTCTCTCTCTCTCTCTCTCTCTCTCTCTCTCTCTCTCTCTCTCTCTCTCTCTCTCTCTCTCTCTCTCTCTCTCTCTGTCTCTCTCTCTCTCTCTCTCTCTCTGTCTCTCTCTCTCTCTCTCTCTCTCTGTCTCTCTCTCTCTGTCTCTCTCTCTCTGTCACACACAAACACACACCCTCCAGGGGACAAATGGATAGTAAACTGAGCCTGAAATCAAAAAGACCTGAATTCAAATCTGGCCTTAAACGTTTCTTACTTTTGTGATGTCGATTAAATCACTTCTCTCTGTCTGCCTTACTTTTCCATTGAATTGGAAAATGGTGAAAATAATACCACCTATCTCACAGGGTTGTTTTCAGAATCAAATGAGCTAATACTCGTAGAGTGGTAGAGTGCCTGACACAGAGCAGACACTTAGTAAATGCTTATTGCTTTCCTCTTCCAATTGATCTTTCACCCCAAAATTTCTCTGTCTCTCTAAAAAGACACCAGCATTTATTGAGTCCCCAAGGTTTATATGCTTAGAATTTTCTTCAGTGCCTGGGAATCTATAAAATGGTGGTACCTTCAATATAAACAGGAAAATTTGAAACAGGAGTGTTTTGTTGTTTTCAATCTTATGGAAGAAAATATTTGTGATATTCAAGCATTTGGTATAATCTTCAGACTAAAGGCTTTTGCTCATTTCATAAAATATATATCCTTAGATTTTATCCATTTTATCTTCTTGCTCACATCTATCAAAATATATATTAATCAGTTTGTAAGATCTCTTCAAGTTGTTCGTAATTGTTTCCAATTGGCCCATTATTTGGAGCAGATATTGGTATGTAAGTATTAATTATCTTGTTGTTGATGATGGCAGTAATAGTGGTGATATTATTTTGTTTTTCCGGAGACCTATACTTATAATTAGGAATCCAAGATGAGATAATTAAATCTATGTGATAAATTGCTTAATAAATTCTGGGTTCAAATTTTGCTTCTGATCCTTACTACTTCTTTTTTTGACCTTAGAAAACTGTCTTAAGCTCTCCTTGTGTTTAGTTTACACATCTATAAAATGAAGCATATGGAATAGATTATCATTTTTGAACATGCAACCTTTGGACCCCTGAGAGTTCCTAGAACTTCTTAAGATAATCCATAAGACTAAAACTCTTTTCATAATAATGTTAATTTTTTTATAACTCTTCTTGTCCTAATTCTACAACTCTAAGAATTATAATAAGCATTTCTTGAATTGAATTGAATCTGTCTTTTAGTCTATTTTTGACTAAATGAGAAAATTGTCAATACCAGCATAATTCTTGTTTAATCATTGCACAAAATTTTATATTTACAAATTATGTTTCTCAATGTAGAAAATAATTGATCAATAAAAATAATTAATCCTAGAACTGCTTTCACCTCTTTTTTGAACCATGTCTCTGTAGAAAGAAAAAAAAACCCACAAAGAAATTAGATGTCTTTATGAATTTCAGGAGTTACCATAACCAAGAAAGTATCACTTATTTGTGAATCAAACAGTAAGCAGCTTTTTTGGATTTAGCTAGATCAATCCTCGGTTAGTCTTCTCAGTTTACTTTTGAGAATATATTAGAGTCATCCTAAGATGATAGGACACTGGGATGGGGGCGAATGTAAGTTTAATTTCATATTGAATAACTTTGATATATTTACATGGATGCTTTGATGTGTTTTTGGTTCCATCAGGAAAAAAAAAAACTCCTTGTATTCCTGAGAATAGAAATATAAACAGAAAAATAAAATCATTGTTTTACTGATTATTTTCTTTACTTGGTTGTTAATGGAAATTCAAGCTATAATATTAAGAATAATATGCAAAACAACATTGATGACATGAATCCTTCAACAAAATATTTTTTTCTTCAACCTGAAAGGATAGTTGTACTTTTCATTGATAATAAAACTTAAAAGAAGTATTTCAAGGAATTCGTATTCTATTTGTTTTTAAAAGTTCATCTTCAAATGCTTTCACTACAAGTAAAGAAAGGAAAAATGCTAATTACCATTTTAAATTAGAAGTAGAAATTGTCGCAAAATACACTGAAGCTTTCATCTGATTCACATCATCACATGGTTGTGACCTTGAGTTTGCAAAAGCTAAGCAAAATAAGGTCAAATTCTACCACTAGAGAGAATCTCAGAACTGAAAATAACATTATATAGCATGTAGTCATCTAGTATCTCATTCAACTTTTACATGACCAAGATTCTCCTCCATTAGACCAGTGAGAAATAGTCATAGAAAATTCAGTAGAAGACTTGTTATGAAGGACAGAGTACCACCTGAAAGAGCATTACCCTTACACAATTACCCATAAAAAACTGTTAGAAATTATTCCTCAGTGACACTGATACCTCTTTATTTGTACTTTCTATCCATGCTTTTGCTTCAGCCTCCTGAAACAAAGGGAAGGAAATCTCCCTCTATTACATGACATCTCTTTGGATATGTGAAGACAATTAGATGAAGTCTGATTCTCCAGCTAAAAAAATGAATTTGAATGTATCATATGTTCCAGATCTTTTCCCGTTGGTTATTTTCCTCATCCATGGGTATAACAATGTTTCTGTCACCTAAGGATCAGCTTAATTGAGAGACAAGCAGCTCATTACCAGAAGGATAACCATCAGAGGAGTGAATATTACATCTTCTAAGATAACAATTTTCCCTAAAGATTTCCATGTATTTACCCTCATAATTTCAGATTCCTGACAAATGATATAAAGATAGATAGATTGATGGATAATAGATACATAGTAGATACACTTAGATATAAATATACAGCATACTTTGTTTTATTGTTCATCTCTGTACTGATCTTTGATGTTAACTATTTTAATTGTTTTGGGGTGCCATGATCTGCACTTATGTAAGATGGGGAACTTAATCCATAATTGTGTGTGTGTTCTGAATATTCCATTGACTAGCCATCCCTCTCTCACTGTCTTTGGGCCTCCTTATTCCCTGAGACTCAAAATGAAATTAGTTCAATAAATCACCCTACTATGGACTGCAAGTATTCAGGTTGTTGTAAAATGTTCATTCGTATCTTATTTTAAGAAATTGCCACAGCCATATCAATCTTTAGCAACCAACACCCAAATAGTAGTATGTCAGTACTGACAATTTTCTCATTTAGTCCAAAATAGACTAAAAGGAAGATTCAATTCAATTCAGCAAACACATTATAATTCTGAGAGTTGTAGAATTAGAACTAGGAGAGTTATAAAAATTATTAACAAATCAGCAAAATAAATGGGTACTCACTGAAGTCTCAGATGATGGATAGAAAGTTTTAGTGAAAATATTTTAATTAACTTACGTACTTTTCTTAAAAAAGATAAAATGCTACTGCTAATACTGTTGCAAATTAGTAGACTACGGTACAGTGCAACATATAAAACTATATATGCTAGGAAACAATGTAATATCTTGTGACTAGTCTTTTTGTGGTATTAGCTTTATTGTAGTGATCTGGAATTGAACCCATAGTATCTCTGAGGACTGTCAATAGATATATGCATGAATACCAAAGGTATAGTCAGTAGATATATGCATGCAAATACTTATAGACATAGATGTAGGTTTGTGTTTGTACATACACCCCATCCCTGCCTTCCATCTTTATCAAAAAACTAATTTAACCTTCACTGGTCACAGTTCATCTTACTTTTTTTAATATATAGATATATAGACTTTTCCTTTGCTTTTTCACGTAAAAGTTGTATTTAATTATAACAGTTATAAAATAGAATAGGTGCTTTGTAGATGGTGAATATCTGTTTTCGCCTATTTTGATCTATTTTTGGTAGTTCTGCCTTCCTCAAATTGTAAATATAAAAAAGTCTCCAGGTCACACAATGCACTATTCTTCCCCTGCCCTTTAATCTTCACTTCCATCTCCACCTACTCATTTTGTTTTGACATTCAGATCACATATGCCACCCTTAGATTAGTGGGCCCAGAAGGGTAGGAGTTCAGTTACCTCTCTAGAACTGTTTATTTTTGTGATGATAGTATTGTCATTTGAATGTACCTAATTATCTCAGAAAGATGATGTGTGAAATATGTTTTTATAGTGCTTTGAGCAACTCACAGTGAAGACATTACGTAAATGTGAAATATTGGACTTATTACATTGTGTAAGGACTGGAAAGAATTTTGTCAACATCACTTCCAGACAATAGCTCATGGTGTTACCTCATATTAACAGTGCCACCTGTTGATTCAAATGGAGGGAAATGAAACTGAAGAAATTCTCACTCTATATCACAACATTGAGGAATCACTATTAGCAAAGTACAAGGAGACAGACCTCAAACCAATAATCTCTGGCACCAAAATAAAGCAAAATTACTACACCTATTTGAGCAAGGAGAGGATAGGTAGGGAGAATTGCTTAACTGATCTATCAAATTTCCAGGTTACTAAGTGTCAGCAGATAGATAGAAGAGAGCATGCCAGTATGTTGCAATTTGGTCAGTGTGAAGTATATGTTTTCTGAGATTTAAAAAATGTGAATCTTGACTTATATTAAGAGTCATTAAAATCCATTGGCTTACAGCATGTGGAAACATTTTTCTGGTGCACTGGGGAAAATATGTTTCAATAAATTACCAAATTGGAGCCATCTTTATGAACAATTTTGGTTCATTTGATTTTTTTTTTCTCTGAGCAAAATAACAACATATAAAGTCTTTCCATTTTCTTTTCAAAAACAAAGAAACAAACAAAGAAAAACAATCAAATGTTTTCCTCCCCAGGAAATATTAAATTTCAGAATTTGGAGAAAATCAGAAGAGACAAAATGTATATTCCAATTAGAGGCTACCCAGTTATTCTCTCTTCTGTAATTACTGAGACATCTTTGAAAAGAGTTCTGCTTTGGTTTTTAATAATAGTTGAAATCTATAACACTGAAAAAGAAGTTCCTTAATTCAGAAGAAATAAACCTTGACAGTCACCAGGTTATTCTGAGGGTCAGTTAGTCCTTTCATGTAGTTTTCCCTACGTAAGAGAAAGCTTAAATTCTATGTGACTTACATATTAAAAAGGGTGTAGGGGGGATTCACACACTGAGTAGGTTTCTGGACCTATCCCCTACACTCTCTGCCTTGCATTGCATGCATTCCAAGGGATCTGGCTTTTGTTAATCAAGGTTCAAACTTGGCTAATGACTTAAATATCTTGACTTACATTTCTCAGAACACAGTAAGTATTGCCTACTTTTATCTGTTAGATTCTACAGGTTTTTTCCTCTTCTATTTATGTGACCTCCTTAAATAAATTTTTTTTTATACGCATAGCAATGCACACAAAAGTAAAAATCATGGATATTCATAGGAAGGATATTGTGCAGAAAACAGGCACCACAGATTTTGACTATTCATTACTGAATAACTAATTAAAATCAGCTCTCAATTATATACACATTTTTAAACTGCTCATATTTCCACATAAGTGATAGATTTCAATACTCCAGGTAATGAGATGTTGTCTCTGTAAATGATGGAGAGCTTAGACCATTATTTTGCAGCAATACCTACTGATATTCCTTTGAATCATGATTCTACTGAAAGACTGACAAAATTTGGGATTGCAGTAGGGGAACAATGTTTGAAATTAGGATGGTTTTGGTATTACTTAATAGGGAAGAGATTATCACCACAACTTATATGTTATATACTAACTGGATTATGCAACAGATTGTCAATTGAGGTTTTGTTAGTGTTGTGGAAAGAATGCTGGCTTTGGAGTCTGATAACTTGGGTTCAAACACACTACCTTTGCTATTTACCAACAGTGTAACTAGAAGTAAGTCTCTTCAAATTATAGGTCCTCCATTTACTCATGTGCAAAATGAGGAAGTTGGGCTCTAAAGTTTGTCAAATCCCTTGCAAATAATTATTTTCATGGTATTAAGCCTGCTCCTTTCCAATGGAGTCATTTTATCATTTTAATGAGTTTTTATTTAATAACAATATCAAAAATATTCAGACAGATTTAGATCCTTCAGGTTATGCTATTTCCATTTCCTTCCCTTCCTAACTCTCACTAGGATCATTTTGTACTTAAATATCATCACCTGAAGAAACATGGTAATGAGGCAAAGTTCATCTTCAAAGTTTCATTCAAAGCACTTCAATTAGTTTGAATACTTTTGAATGTGTATGTAACTTTTCATGCACAGCACTTCAGCTTTACTTTTCTTCTTTTTTAAGATTTAAATTTATTTATTTGTTGTTAGTTTTCAACATTCATTTCCACAAGTTTTTGAGTTGCTAATTTTCTCCCCATCTTTCCCTTCCCCCAAATGCTGAGATGGCAAGCATTCTACTAAACATTCCCCCAGTCTGCCCTCCCCCTTTTATCATTCCCCTCTCCCTTATTCACTTTCTCTTTAATTTCTTGAAGGACAAGATAGATTTCTATATACCTTTGCCTGTAATCTTATTTTCTGTTGCATGTAAAAACAATTTTTTGACATTTGTTTCTAAAAGTTTGAATTTCAAATTCTCTTCCTTCTTCCCTCCCTATGCACCCTCATTGAGAAGGCAAACAATTCAATATAGGTTATAGTTGTGAAGTTATGCAGAACATCTCCATGATAGTCATATTGTGAAAGACTATATTTTCCTCCATCCAGTCATGCCCCCATAATTATTCTATTTTCACCTTTCACCCTGTTCCTTTTCTAAAATATTTGCTTCTGACTACCACCTCCCCCAATCTGCCCTCCTTTTATCATACCCCTCTCTTATCCCCTTACCCTCAACTTTCCCTTGGAGTAACATCCCAAATTGAGAGTGTATATTATTCACTTCTAAAGCCAAATCCTATGAGAGCAATGTTCACTCATTCCTTCTCACCTCCCTCTCTACCTTTCTACTGTAAAACTTTTCTTCTTGCCTCCTGTATATATACCTCATTCTATCTTTCCCTTTCTCCTTCTCCCAATATATTCCTCTCATCCCTCAATTTTATTTTGAGATACCATCCTTTCATATTCAAATCATCCTGATCTCTCATCTATCTATCTATCTATCTATCTATCTATCTATCTATCTATCTATCTATCTATCTATCTATTTATCTATCTATCCCAACTACACTAATACTGAGAAAGTTCTCATGAGTTACAAATATCTTTCCATAAAGGAATGTAAGCAGTTCAACTTTAATACTTTTCTTATGATTTCTCTTTCCTGTTTACCTTTTCATGCTTCTATTGATTCTTGTATTTGAAAATCAGATTTTCTATTTAGCTCTAGTCTTTTCATCAAGAATGCTTGAAAGTCCTCAATTTCACTGAATGCCCATGTTTTCCCCTAAAGGATTATATTCAGTTTTTCCTGATAGGTGCTTCTTTGTTTTAATCCCAGCTCCTCTGACCTCTGAAATAGTATATTCCAAGTCCTTTGATCACTTGATGTAGAAGCTGCAAGATCTTGTGTTATCCTGATATATATCCACAATACTCAAATTATTTCTTTCTAGCTGCTTGCAATATTTTCTCACTGACCTGGCAACTTTGGAATTGGGCTACAATATTTCTTGGAATTTTTCTTTTGGCATCACTTTGCAGAGGTGGTAGGTGGATTCTTTCCGTATGTATTTTACTCTCTGTTTCTAGAATATGTGGGTAATATTCCTTGATAACTTCTTGAAAGATGATATCTAAGCTCTTTTTAACATAAATTTCAGGTAGTTAATTTTTAAATGATCTTTTCTGGATCTATTTTCCAGGTAAGTAGTTTTTCTTATGAGATATTTTTCATTTTCTTTTATTTTTTATTCATTTGGTTCTGTTTTAAAATTTCTTGATTTCTCATAAAGTGATTAGCTTCCATTTTCTACATTCTAATTTTGAAGGAATTCTTTTCTTCAGTGATCTTTTGGACCACCTTTCCCATTTGGCCAATTTTGTTTGTTAAGGCATTCTTTTTTTCATTGGCTTTTTGGGCTTCTTTTCCCATTTGAGCTAGTCTATTTTTAAGGTGTTATTTTCTTCTGTTTTTAATAAGCTATTAACTTGATTTTCATGATTTTCTTGCATCAGCTTAATTTCTCTTCCCGATTTTTCTTCTATCTCCCTTACTTGACTCAAAATCCTTGTTGAGCTGGTCTATGGCCTACAACCAATTCAAATTCCTCTTGGAGGTTTTTGAGTTTGAAGCTTTGACTCTGCTGTTTTCCTCTGGTTATATACCTTGATCTTCCCTGTCACCAAAGTAAGATTCTATACTCTGAGTTCTTTTGTGATGTTTACTCATCTAACCTACCAAACACTTGGCTTTTTAACTCTTTGTTAAGGAAGAACTCTTCTAGCAGTGAGAGTGGGGGGTGGGTGTGGGTGTGCTGTCCCAGGCTTCAGTGATTCAGTCACTCATTCACCCACCATATGTAGGCCTAGAGCTCTCGAATCAGCCTTTGTCTTTGTTGTAGTGATTGTTGCTGCTGCTCTCCAATGCAATTACCACTCCCAACCTCTGGGTCACTACCCAGCCAGATCTTTCACCTAGTCCCATAGAGTTTTCCAAATGATCCTTTTTGAAGTTTGTGGATTCAGAAGTCTGGAAACTGCCACAGCTGCCAATGATTCAGTTCCTGAGGCCTGCTCTGGCCAGGTTGTGCAGATATGAGCCAGGCTAGATTGAGCTCTTCTCCCCACCCAGTGTGAAAGACCCTTCTTGTAGGCTTTCCAGGTTGTCTTGGGCTAGGAATTTGTTTCACTCTGTCATTTTGTCGGTTCTGTAGCTCTAGAATTTGTTTAGAGTCATTTCGTAGCTATTTGAAGGACTTTAGTGGGGAGTTCAAGGAAGTCCTTGCTCTTACTCTGCCATCTTGGCTCTGTCCCCAGGACTTCATCTACTGAAGTCTTGAAATAGCTGTGAAATTAAATTCCTATGTCACAGGTCTTACTACCCTGTTTCAAAATTAATAGTGCTTTTTTATTGCTTCTAGAACTAAATACAAACTATTCAGCTTGGCATTTAAACACATCTACAATTTAGACTTCCAAGTGAATATTCTTTCCCTAGCTCACAGTCAAAATGGCCTACTAGTTATATGCCAAATATACATTCTGTTTTCTTTTTCTGTCTCTTTGAGCAGGTTGTATTACATGCCTAAAATGCATTCCCTTCTCAAGTCAGCCTGTTCTACTCCCTAAATTCCTTCCTATCCTATCACCTATTTGAAGCCTTACTTGATCCTTTAATTTATCAGTATTCTTTCTCTCCTGCAGGTATCTTGCATTTGCTGATTGCAATAAATTTTGAATACCACAGATACAATGTAAGATCCTTGAGGATAAGGAATAATTCATTTAGTGTTTATAATCATAGTATCTCATTTATAGTAGGTCTCTTGTCTTGCAGATCCCAAAGAGATTGTGAGGTCAGGCTAGTCCACAAACAGCTCCCATATCAAAATTCAGATATATTATATGAAACAAATACCTGTGGAAATACATTAATTACCGGCAATTTTATCTCTCAGAATTAAAATGAAGCATCATTTAAAGAAATATTGGTCATCAAGCTAAAAAAACTTAAGTGTTTCTGGAATTACTTTTCCTTTATTTTACAGATTAAAGTGAATGTTAGAAAAGGATCATTGGTTCATTAATGGAAAGCTGCAAGGGTTGTCGACATTATGTGGTCCAATCCTCTTATTTTTGCATATTGAGAAACTGAGATTCAGGAAAATTAAGTGACTGGCCCACCTTCACAGTAGTAGTAATCATTATTGATGGTAAGGACATCATTTGATACCAAAGTTAGGTTTTTGTTTTTTTTTTTTTTAACCTGTAACATGCTAACTCTCTATGAAAAGTAAAATAACTAAGCTAAAACATTTAGTAAATGACTGAAGTGTATTGAATCCTTGCCTTCCATAACTCTCCATTATTTTTACCACAGAACAAAATTATTTATCCTACATTGCACAGTACCATTTTAATTTAGATCAAGTAAGTTTTTGTAAATAACAAAATAAATTATGACAAATATCAGTAGTATCTCCAAGCTATTTCCAAATAATTAAATATAATATTTAATAATGAGAGTATTGGGAAGTAAAAAAGAAAAGAATAGCTGAATAATACCTTGAGATTACATCTTGAGCCACATCATGTAGAGATTGGAACAATGAACTAGTAAGAAAGAAATCTGGGTTCTAAGGTTGCTTTTGCCACCTTCTCCCTATATTACTTAAGGCATTCTCTTTCTCTTCTCTGGGTCTCTCTTATGTTAACATTAAATAAAGAAAAGGACATTGAACTAATAGGAAGTTTCAGTCTTCTCTGGGCCTTAGTTTCTTCATATGGATGAAGGGGTGGGATTCAGTAAACTCCAAAGTTCCTGTTAGTAATATTTCATGAGATTATTTCTTTTCTTGCTGTTAAGTCCACTTCTTTCCACAGAGAAAATTCAATGGGGGAGGAACACCTTACAATACAATGTGACTTCTATTAATGAAAATCCCTTTCCAGAACACTACTAAAAATACGAACTCTAATATTAAGGTCAAAAATTCTACAAAACACCTCCAAAAGAACAAGAACTTTGAAGAGGAATAAAAGGATAGGACAAGAATATTATCTGCCCAAATATCATGTGGCCATGTATGTTTCCAATCTGGAAAATGCGTATTGATTTAAAATGAATCTGAATTGTTTTCATGAAAATAAAAGCTTACACTAATAAAATGGGTATATTTCTCAGACTTCCACATGTCTACACTATCAAACTATAACTTTCTTTGACTAATGCCATCTGCAAATCCTTCAACAGTATTCTGAATGAATTTTTACCATAAAATATTTTTTAATTCATTCTTACTTCGATAAAATTAAATTTATGTAAAAATACTAAAAATTGACAGATCTTCTTTTAGGCTAAAATTGGATTTGATTCAGCAATTTCAGGGCTTCATTAATGAAAACATAAACATTAGACTATTAAAATACACTCATAAAGAACACAAATTTGTGAGGATCATCTGGGAAACCAATTGTAGAATTGTTCATTGGATTGGGTAGGCTTACTAATATGGGGAAAGAAGCCCAATTAACACAGAAATAATTTGATAAAATAGACAAAAATATATTTTTATCATACTTTATACTATTTAGAAAACTAAAGTGAAGGGAGAGGGATTAAAACCTAAAGATGAGCATTCCCATGGCCACACCATTTCACTTTTAAATTAAGTTTACAGATTAAAATCCTTGTAAAAACATAAGCACAAGTGCAGATATAGAATTTCTTCCATATTAAAAGAGATACAAACATTGCAAAGGAAAATAACTCAGCTGGACATACTATTTATTAATTGAAAATATTTTTGAGTATATCTTTTTGGTTGGGGTTGTTCCATGATCTGAACATATTCTGAACTGCTACCATATTGACATAAAAGTGTCCCTCAATCCCTTATTGCTTAAATATTTGAATACAAAAATGTAATAGTGTTTCCTTCTCATGAGGCCTTAGAAGAGGTGATTATTTGAAATATTCAGCATCTATATTTCTGGCTGTTGTTTTTTTTTAAGCTTTCACTGATTCTTTGTCATTTTTAAAAAATAATTTAGTCTTACATATATTCAAAATAAATGGGAGTGGTCATGTTGTAACTGTGAAGGACAACAGATTGAAAATCTCAATGCCCAGTTGATGTCCTCATAATGTTAGTGAATTCATGGAAGATTTCACTTTCTTTGGCCAGATATCTTGTACAAAATGTGAACCTATAGAAGGACATTAATTAACAAGAGTTAAAAATGGAGGAACAGATTAAAGTATGTATTTTTGAAATGGATATTCAGATCTAGAAGTTTACAGACCTATTATAGGTATTACTGCAATAAGGAGAAAGGAAGAAGGAGAGGGAGAAAGATACAGAGACACACAAAGAAACACAGAAAGACTGAAACAGAGACAGAGAGACAAAAAAGATAGAAAAAGAGATAGATGACAGTGGCTTTGATGAACAAGGAAGGAAGGAAGGAAGGAAGGAAGGAAGGAAGGAAGGAAGGAAGGAAGGAAGGAAGGTAGGTAGGAAGAGTGAGGTTAGAAAGAGTAGTAAGAAGGAAGAAGGCAAAAAAGTAGAAAGCTGAGGAAGCAAGAAAGCGTAATAGACAGGAAGGAAAGAAAAAAAAAGAAGAAAATTTCCAGGTAGTATAATTTTCTCTAAGCCCATCATCACAAATCCTGCAGGTTATTTTATTTATTTTATTACTAATAGAAGGTTTTACTGCTAAAGGAAAAATGACTAGAATTATTTTGATGAGATCTATTTTTGGTTTTCTGATATTGGCAGTGAGCCCCATGATGATGCTCTTTTTCAAAAGGTCTTCCTGTGATTGATGGTGCCCATTGACGTTGAGTAGAGAAATAAGGATGGCAATAATCCAGCCCAGTGTAGCTTGAGTTTAGTTGATAAACCTGAGAAACTTGCTGAGTTTACATAAATAAAACCTCAGAGAGGAGCCAAGGACAGTTTAGTGATTTCCCGTGTTTCATTATACCTGAGATAAGGAGGACAGTTTGCTACAGTCTAGTCAACGTTAGCACTGAGCTTGGACGTTTAAACATCACTGCAAAGTAAACACCCAAGAATAGAAAGTTAGATTGAAATGACAAGATTTTGTGGTAAATTAGGCTCAGCCATAATATGCCATCAAAGCTTCACTATATAAATAACAAAAGCAAACATTCCAAATTGAAACATCATTTCATGTGATTTTTTTCTTTTCATTCTTTATAATATGTAAGCTATTTAATATAAAGGTGAGTCAGAAAAGACATAGTGTAGAGTAGTGGATAACAACCTCTTGAATTCAGGAAGACCTGGCCTCATATGTTGCTTCTGATGCATTACCAGTTTAGGCAAATTATGTTTTTTTTAATTAATTCTCTAAAACTTAAACACCTAATTATGAACTTATATAATCATACATATACATATATATATGCACATGTATATATATATCTATACATACATACATATATATATATATATATATGTATGTATGTATGTTTACGCTGTAGAATGAATTGACAAGTAATTGGTAATATAAATTCTGCCCAGGTGAAATCAGGGTCTAACAATGACAACTTTAAAGAAAGATTTTATAATCCTTTATTGCCATAATTTAGTAAGAGTAGCAAGTCTTTTCCTTTATATTTTCTGGCTTACTCATGTTATACATGTAGCTACCTAGTTAACTTCACAACTTTATAACTGATAATAATAATAAATTTGCTCAATGAGATTTCCTCTAGTTTTCAAATGTAAAGAGTACAATTTCTTCGATTATTCTTCATGCTTCCTATCTGTCTTCTAATCCAAGAACCTTGGCTATGCAGTTTTCTCTTTATGATTACATTTCTCTTTGTCATTAGTAACTTTTTAGTTCCCATTAAATTATAAAAAAGACAAAAAAAGTTCCTAATCACAAGGAAATCACACTCTAATTGGAGATACACCCAAAGCAAACTGGACACAATGTCAGTGAAGAAGCACAGGCATTAAAGAGGACCAGGAAAGGCTTCTTGCATCGCAATGAATTTTGCTGAAACTTGAAGGAAGTCAGAGATGGAGACAAGCAGGGAAACATCCCAGTCACAGGAATAGCAAGAGAAAACACATGGAGTAGAGAGAAGTGCTGGGTCTTTTTTTTTTTTTAATTTACATCTCTTGAGCCTAGCTTAATATCTGGTCCTCAGGAAATACTTAATGAATATTTGTTGAACTGGGTTAGGCATTCCAAAGGCAAAGAAATATTAATTACTTAGTATATTTTCAAGATTATTCTAGTTTCCAGAATAAAAGAAAAAAAATGAAGTGTCATACACAAACATACACAAACACATGTATATATACATACATGCACACATATGTATTATGCACATACATATATGCATATATGTATACATAAATATAAATATGTACACATGTGTGTATATATGTATATGTATACAAAATGAAAATAATTTTTGAACAAATAATTGAGGATAATGAGTAAAGGACTTATTTAGAAGGAAGTACTTTAGCTGAAATTGAAGGAAACTATATTTTCTAAGAGGCAGAAGTGAATAGGGTATGTATTTCCTGTCTAGGATACAAAAAATCTCATAAAACCGTGTCCTTCAATTTCATAGTCAATTTAATCTACTGATAATAGCTTGTGACATATTCTGGCCCCTGCCTGACTATGAAGTCAGAACAGAACCCTTGTTAAATGTCTTTTTTCTTAGATCCTGACATCAGTATTCACACTTGAGGCATACATGTTGTTTTTTAGTGCCTGACACCCTTATCCATCTGTCATGATGGCATAATGCCCAATCCTTAATCAGTCAGATCATTTCTCTGGGGCATGGATAATGACTTTTCATTCTTTTAAATTTTTAAAGTGAATCCCATACTCCCAAACTTGCCAAATCACCAGCAACTGAAATTTCAGTGGCTTGAATAATTAACATTTCTATAATCTATAAGATTCTGCACAAAAATAACTTGAAATGGGTCAGTAGAGATCATTTTTTCCCACTACAATTCCTTTAAAGATGTTTTTGCTTAGGTCACCAAACCAGGCACTAGTACGGCCTAATTGTCATGGAGACTTTAGTTATTAAGGAACTTTCTCACTGGGAAATGGGACAGGACAGCTCATTTTGCAGATGCTATCTGGCAGGTATTGGGCAGATCTCCGTAAGCAATGTGAAGTACAAAGCTGAAGCAAGAATCCAAAAAACTGAACCATACCATATCAAAGCAAACCTAACAAAATTGGCCAAGACCTTAATGATATAATAAATATAAAATCAGGGTACTATTTATAATAGTCTTCCCCACCAACAAAGCTCCTCATAGTCATGAGCAATTGGGTAGTCTGGGAATAATTTTATTTTTTTGCATTTGCCTGGATAATGGAATCATCAAAAATAATTTGTTAACTTGCTTTGGAAATTTTATATATAAATATAAATGTATATATATATATATATATATATATATATATATATATATATATATATATATATATATATATATATATATCTTACAAGACACATTTTAAGGATTATTCATTCATTTATATTTTATATTTTATTGTGGTAAATGATTGCCAAGGGATCAGCATCTTTTGGTATATAAATGGTTCTCTTTAGGCATATTTAAAAATTTGGTTAATTCTTTTAGGACTTTTAAAAAGATGTCCTAAAATTAACTCCCTTTTTGCTGCATTGAGCCCATTTCTGGACTTGAATGTCATGTTCCTAAGTGGATATGCATACCCACAACAATTCTTCATGTATAACAATATGCATTCCATAGGCAAATAAAACACATATTGTCATTCTACCTCCTCTGTACACCAAAGCTGTAAGAGAAATTGCAGTAAAGGAAGACTACATTTGTTTTCATTTAATTCTTTACACTCTGTCATGTCATGCTCTAATACATTAAGAAATGATGGAAATTATTGTCTCCTCAAAGATGAGGAGATTGAAATACCAGTATATCCAATCCCGTGCTGGGTAATATCATCTAGAATACCAATTACAATCAATGCGAATGATGTATTCTATATTAAAGCAGTCAATGTATGCTATTTTGAGAAATAAATCTACTCTACTGTTGGATTACTGTGATCACTAACTTTCTCAATATGAGCTGAATTCTATACAACTGCTATAGAACAGGATTTCATAATTTTATATTCACAGTAGTTGCATCAATTGATTTCAAATGAGACTCATCAGAATTATTTTTTTCTTCTCCTTCCCAATACATGTATACCATTGGTGCATGTGTTGTGATAAATTTGTTTTTCACTTGTTTGAAAGCTACTTTAGAAATCATATATTGGAGGAAGAGGGAGACAAGATGGCTAAGAGAAGCCAGAAAGTTGCCTGAGCTTTCCCCAGTTCCCCTCAGAAGTAGCATTAAATAAAACCTCTAAAGCAATTCTGGAGTGAGAGAACCTACAAAAAGATGTAGTTAAACATTTTATTCAATTATAACTTAGAAGGACTATCTCACTTGGGTAAAAGGGGAGAGCAGCCTACAGCAGACAGTTTCCTTGAAAGACAGAGGGAGGATCTTAGTCAGAGCATAGGTAAGCATAGGCCCCTTATTCCTGGCTCAGATGGCCACTGTCACAGCAAACCAGTTGTAAGGCCTCCAGCCTCAGCATAGAAGGCAAACTATCAGCTCTTTCAATCAGGCAACAACTGGCCCAACTAGGCCAAACCAACTCAGTGCGATGAGCAACCTGCCAGCACACGAAGCCCCAGTGAACAAAACCAGTGACCAGGCTTCTGACTCTCAGCCCAAAAGCTTGGGACAGTGTCCCATGTGCCCCAGGAGCAAAGATAAACTTTAAAATCCAGGAAATAAGCAAAAAGATGCACAAGAAGCAAAAAAGAACTTTCACCATAGAAGGCTTCAGTGGTAACAGACAAGATCAAAACAAAAACTCAGAAGAGGACAATAATGCCTACATACAAAACTTCAAAGGAAAATGTTAATTAGTCAGAGCTGAAAAAAAAAGATTTTAAAAGTCAAACAAGAGAAATAGAAGAAAAATGGGGGAAAGAAATGAGAGGTATGTAAGAGAGAGAGTCAATTGCTTGAAAAAGGACAAAAATTTGTTTAAAAATTACTTTAAAAATGCAATTTGCAAAATAGAGGAAAAATTCACTGAAGAAACAACCTCTTAAAAAGCAGAATTGGCCAAGTGGAAAAGGAGGTATAAAAGCAATCTGAAGAAATTAATTCCTTAAAAAATAGAATTGGACAAATGGAAGCTAAAAACTATATGACACATAATGAATCATTCAAAGAAAATCAAAACAATGAAAATGAAAAGAACGTAAAATATGTCACTAGAAAGACAACTAAGCTGGAAAATAGATCCAGGAAAGACAATTTAACAATTAATGGACTACCTGAAGATCATGATACAATAAAGAGCCTGAAGAACATCTTTCAAGAAGTTATCAAGCAAACCTGCCCTGATAACCTAGAATTGGAGAGCAAAATAGTAATTGAAAGAATCCACCAATCACCTCCTGAAAGGCATTCCAAAATTCAAACTCCAAGGAACATTCTAGGCAAATTCCAGAATCATCAGGTGAAGGAGAAAATACTGTAGACTGGCAGAAAGAAACAATTCAAATATTAAGGAGCCACAGTCAGGAATACACAGGAATTAGCAGCTTCTCCATTAAAGGATCAGAGGACTTAGAATATGATATTATTGAAGGCCAAGGAGCAAGGATTAAAATCAAGGATCAATACTAAGAAAATTGAGCATAATCTTTCAGGGGAAAAGATGGACATTCAAAGAAAGAGCGGACTTTCAGTCTTTCCTGATGAAAATAGCAGAACTGAACAGAATATTTCATCTTCAAATGAAAGACTAAAAAGAAGCAAAGAAGTGTAAACAGAAAAGAAAAGCAAACATTATTCAATAAGGTTGAACAGTTCATATGCTCATATGGGAAGATGATACTTATAACTGTTGAGAACTGTATCTTTCCTACGGCAATTAGAAGGGGTATATATAGAGAGTGTGAACATAATCTGATTTTAAGTTGATAATTAAAAAAGGGCTGAAGAAAAGGATTATACTGGGAGAAGAGGAAAGGGGAGGCAAAATAGAGTTAATTGCATCACATGAAAAGGCAGAAAAAACCTATTCCATTAGAGGGAAAGAAGTGAGGGCTGAGCATTGTTTGAACCTTATTATCATTGAATTTGCCTCAAAGAGAGAAAAATATATACGATATAGAAATTTATCTTATCTTATAGGGAAGTAGGATGAGAAAGGGGAAAGAAAAGAGAAGAAGTGGATAGATAAGAGGGAATAAGAGAGGTCAAAGTAGTAGGGGGAAGGAAATACTAAAGGGAGTGGGGCTGATATAAGGAAGAGCAGCTTGAATGATGTGGTGGTAAGAACCAAAATGCTTGTGAGGAGGAACACAGTGAAAGAAGAGAGAAAAACATAAATGGTGCACAAAGAGGTGAGGATGGAGGGAAAGACACAGTAACTATAAGTCTGAATGTGAATGGGATGAACTCTCCCATAAAATAAAAACATAACACAATGAATTAAAAAAAAACACAATCCAAGAATATGGTGTTTAGAAGAAACATATTTAAAATAGCGAATTACATACAGAGTAAAGGTGAAAAACTGGAGCAGAATATAATAGGCTTTAGCTGAAGCTAGCAAAAAATGGGTAGCAATCCTGACCTCAGATAAAACAAAAACAAAAATAGATGTTATTAAAAGAGATAAGGAAGAAAACTACCTGTTGATAAAACGGTGCAGAGACAATGAAAGAACAGCAATATTAAATATATATATATGTATATACATACATATATATACACATATATACATACATACACATATATGTATATATGTATGTATATACATATATATAGTTAATATTGCTGTTATTTATATATATTTATATATATGTGTACACACACACACACACACACACACACCAAGTGCTATAGCATCCAAATTCTTAGAGAAATTAGGTGAGATTTGGGAAAAAAAATACTAGTGGGGCATCTCAAGCTCCTCCTCTCAAAAAATAGATAAATCTAACCACAAAATAAGCAAGATATCTGTTAAAGAGGTGAATCAAATTTTAGAAAAGTTAAAAATAGCAGACCTCAGGACAAAATTGAATGAGGACAGAAAAGTTTGTGCCTTTTTCTCAGTGGTATCTAGCATCTACACATAAAATTACCATATATTAGGGCATAAAACTCTCACAATGAAATGAAAAAGTCAGAAATATTGAATGTATCTTTTTAAATTAATGCAATTAAAATTACACGTAATACAGGACCACAGGAAGATAGACCAAAAATTAATTAGCAGCTTAATTATCTTATCTCAGAGAATGAGTGGGTAAAATAACAAAACATTAGAAATAATCAGTAATTTCATCAAAGAGAAAAAATAATGAGATAACATAACAAAACTTATGGGATGCAGCAAAGGAGTTACACTCAAAGGGATAATTTCATCTGTAAATGCTTACATATATAGATAGCGAAAAAGGAGATCAATGAATTGATCATACAACTGAAAAAGCTGGAAAAGAGACAAATTAAAGATCCTCAATTATATACCAAACTAGAAACTCTGAAAATAAAACAGAGATCAATAAATTTGAAAGTAAGAAAAATATTGAACTAATAAAAATTAAGAAACTGGTTTCATGAAGAAAAATAAAATCAACTCTTTGTCAATTTAATTTTTAAAAGAAGAAAACCAATTTACATGTATCAAAAATGAAAAAAAAGATTAATTCACTCACAAAGAAGATGAAGTTAATACAATAACTGGGAGTTATTTTTCCCAGCTGTCGGCCAATAATTCAGCCAATCTACATGAAATGGCTTTAAATTTACAAAAAATAAAAATTTCCAAATTAACCAAAGAGGAAATGAAAACAACAAGCTGTCAAGTAACTCCCTAAGGAAAAAAAAAATTCCCAGGACAGAGGATTTGCAAGGAAACTCAGCCAAACTTTAGAGAAAACTTAATTCCAATATTATGGAATTGGAAAAACAGATAGAATCCTACCTTTCTTTTGATGAAAAATATGCTGTCATATAATAAAAAAACAGGAAGAGCCAAACAGAGAAAGAAAAACTATAGACTTAATTTCCCAATGAACATTGGTGCAATTTCAAAAAATAAAATATTAGCAAAGAGATTATAACAATTTGTCAGCAGGATAATAAATTATGACCAGGTGAGATTATAAATTACATTTCTTCCCTTTCATTTTTGTTTCTAATTTTATTTCCCAAGTCTTTCCATTTCATTCTGATTCTTATTTCACAACATGCTTAATGTGGAAACATGTTTAATATAGTTATGTATGTACAAGATGCATCAGATTGCTTAGTGTCTTGGGGAGTGTGGAGGGGATAGAAGGCAGGAAAAAATTTAGAACCAAAAGTTTCATAAAAGTGAATGTTGTAAACTTTCTTGACAAGTAATTGGAAAAAAAATAAGTTACACTTTTTTTAAAAAAAAAAGTTTATCATCAAAGCGGAGCCAAGATGGCAGAGAGACAGCAACTGTTCACCTAAGCTCTCAGAGAAACTCCTATAGATACCTCTAAAGAGAGAATCCCACCAAATATTGGAGGGGCAGTATCCAATAGGACACAGACTGTGGCAGATTCACAGCCCAGGACAGACTGAAAGGGCAATGGGAAGGATCTGTTCCATAGAGGTGGAGGAACACACAGTGCACAGCACAGATTCCAGTGCAGGAAAGCCCCATGGTGATCTGAGGCAGCAGCAGCATGGTAAGATCTAGGGAATAACAGCCCAGGATGGAAATCCAGCAGAATTGAGTGAGTGAGAGTCAAGGAGTACCAGGTATCTGCATCACCTGCTCCTGAAACTCTCAGCCGACAGGTTAAATGTCTGTAAGTCACTTATTTGAACTTACAGGTGCCAAAATGGTGGAGTGATCGTTAAATGTTCTCTCCTCCTCCACCTTCTTGACCTTGAAAGAAGCATAACATATTTCCCCAGAAAAATTTTGGATCAGTGCAATCAGCAGAAGTGGCAAACAGTCTCATAGCATGTAAGGCTAGGAAAATCGATAAGGAGTATTCCTCTTGCTGTGGTGAAGGACTGGAGCTACCTTAGACAGCCCCATCTCAGCAAAGCAGGAGGAGATCTGGGGCCTCAGGGGAGTGGAGCCTCTCATCCACCAATACTAGGACCCCAGGCATATCTCAGCACACCAGGGGAAATGGGAAAACACTAGAGAAGCCAGGATCACCAACTGCTGAGCTTACATTTGCTCTAGCTTAGTTAGGGAAATCTCCCCTGACCAGACCATCCTTACCCCACACTTCAAAAGCTACCTCCAGGGCAAATCCAGGGAAACACAAAAAGAGCTTCACCTGGTCTCTGCTTTATCACACCAGCCAACTCAACACCAAGTTCTTTAGCTTCTACCTGAAAGAACCAGAGGTCACAAAACAGAAAGCCTCATCATGATGAATAAGAAGCAAAGCAGGAAAGAAAAGACCACAAAATCTTTCTATAGGGACAAGCACCAAAACACGAATACCAAAGAGGTCATCATTAAGACTGTACTCCCATCTGAAAATTTGGAAGGGACTATAAACTGGTAGCAAGCACAAAGAGCACTCTTGAAAGAGCTGAAGAAGGTTTTTAAAAACCAGATTAGAGAAATAGAAGAAAAGCTGGTCAATGATTTTAAAAGTATGAAAAAAATAATTGACTGAAGAGAACAGCTGCTTAAAAAGAAAGATTGGACAAATGGAAAAAGAAGCACAAAACCTAATTGGGAAAATCAGACAAATGAAAAAGGAAGTAAAACAACTAGCTGGAGAAAATAATTCCTTAAAAGAAATAATTGGGCAGATGGAAAGGGAGATGCAAAGGTAACTGAAGAAAACAATTAGGTACAAATTAGAATTGGGCAAATAGAAACGAATGACACTATGAGACATCAAGAATCAGACAAACAAAATCTAAGGGATGAAAAGATAGAAGAAAATGGAAATTATGGAATTGGAAAAACAGACCCAGAAGAGAAAATATAAGAACTATTGGCACACCCAAAAGCCATGATGAAGAAAGAGCCTGCATAATATCTTCCAAGAAATCGTCAAGGTAAATTGCCCAGAAGTTATATATCCAGAGGGCAAAATAGTCATCAAAAGAATCTATCATTCACCTCCCGAATGGCATTCCAAACCTAAAACACCAAGAAATATTATTGCCAAATTGCAGAAGTATCAAGAGAGGAGAAAATACTACAGGCAGCCAGAAAGACAGCATTCAAATATTAAAGAGCTACAGTCAGAATCACACAGGACTTTACACCTTCTACATTAAAATGAAAGGATTTGGAAAACGATATTCCGTAAGGCAAAGAAGCTGTGACTACAACCAAAGGTCAATGACAATCAAAGTTGAGCATAATATTTCAGGCAATGAGATGGACGTTCAATGAAATAACAGATTTCCAGACCTTCCTGATGAAAAGGCCAGAAGTCAACAGAAAACTCAAACTTCAAACACAGGTCTCAAGAGAGGCATGAAAAGGTAAACAGGGGAAAAGAAAACTTGTTATTCAACATGATAAATCTGTTTACAACCTTATAAGACAAGATACTCGCTAATGTTGAGAACTGTGTATTTACTATGAAATATAAAAGTAATATACATAGATAGAAAGAGTGGGTATAAAGTAAATGATGTGATGACAAAAATTTGATTTAAGGGTACAGGGGATTGTAACGGGACATATGAAAAGGAAGAGGCAGAAAATGGTAAATTACATCACAGGAAGAAGCACAATATTATATTAGAGTAGAGGGAAAGGGGGAGGGAGATGAGCAGTGTTTGAGAGGTACTCTCATCTGATTTGGTTCAAGGAGGGAACAACAAACTTAATTAAATATATAAATCTACCTAGCTCTATAGGCAGTAGAAGCGGAATGGGAAAAGAAAGGGAAGTGGAGGCCAAAAGGGAGGGAAGAAGTATTAAAAGTAAAGGGGAGTAAAAGGGAGGGGGTCTGAAAGAAGGAAGGGAAAACTGTGGAATGTGGTGGTCAAAAATTAAAATTGTACCCTGAAATGGAAAGGAGAAGGGAGAACTAAAAGCAAAAATGGTGAGAAATAGGATGAAGGGAAAGATACAGATAGTGATCATAACTGTGAATGTGATAGGGATGACATCTACCATAAAGCAGAGACGGAGAGCAGAATGGATTAAAAACCATTATCGGACAATATGTTGTTTACAGGAATCATATTTGAAAAGGGGTGATACACACAGGGTAAAGGCAAAAGGTTTGAGCCAAATATATTGTGCTTCATCTGATGTTAAAAAACAGTGCTAGCAATTCTAATCTCACACAAAGCAAAAGGAGTCATAGATCACATTAAAAGAGATAAAGAAGTAAACTATATCTTGCTAAAAGACACCATAGACAACGATGAAATATCATTACAAGCCATGTATACTCTAAGAGGTATAGTATCTACATTCTTGGAAGAAAAGTTATGGGAGTTACAGGAATAAATAGGCAGTGAAACTGTACTACTGGGGAACCTCAACCTCCCCCTCTCTGAACTTGATAAATCTAACTTCAAAATAAACAAGAAAGAAATTAAGGAGGAGAATAAAACTTTGGAAAAGATGGGAATGATAGATCTCTTGAGAAAATTGAATGTGGATAGAAAGGAATATATCTTTTTCTCAGTAGTACATGGCACATATACAAAAAACTGACCATATTCTAGGACATAAAAATCTCACAGTCCAGTGCAGAAAGGCAGAGATAGTCAATATATCCTTCTCAGATAATAATACAATAAATTTTATATGTAATAAAAGGCCATGAAAAGATAAACCAAAAATCAATTGGAAACTAAGTAGTCTAATTCTAAAGAAGGAGTGGGTAAAACAACAAATCATAAAAAACAATTAATAACTTCATTCAAAAGAAAGACAATAATGAGTCAACTTACCAAATCTTGTGAGATACTGCAAAAGCAGTTCTTAGAGGAAGTTTTATATCTTTGAATGCCCACATAAATAAAATCGAGAAAGAGGAGATCAATGACTTGGGCATGAAGCTGAAAAAAGCTAGAAAAGAAATTGAAAACCTCCTAGTAAATAGCAAATTAGAAATACTGTAAACCAAAGGAGAGATTAAAAAAATTAAAGTTAAGAAAACTATTGAATTAATAAATAATACTAAAAGTTTATTTTATGAAAAAGTGAATAAAATTGGTAAACCTTTGCATAGCTTGATAAAAAATAAAGAAGGGAACCAAATTACCAATTTCAAAAATGAAACAGTGAAGGGACCTCTAATGAGGAGGAAGTTAAAATTAGAAATTACTTTGTCCAGTTTTATGCCCATAAATTCACCAAATCTAAATGAGATGGATGATTACTTAAAAAAAATATAAATTGTCCAGATGAACAGAAGAGGGAGTTGAATATTTAAATTACCCCATCTCAGAAAAAGAATTTGAATAAGCCATCAATTAACTCCCTAGGAAAAAAATTTCCAGAGCTGGATGGATTTACAGGTGAATTCTATCAAAAATGTGAAGAAGTTAATTTCAATACTATATAGACTATTTGAGAAAATTGGGAAAGAAGGAGTCCTCCTAAATTCTTTGTGTGATACAAATATCCAAACCAGGAGGAGCCAAAACAGAGAAAGAAAATTATAGACAAATTGGTTTAACAAAGATAAATGCAAAAATTTTAAATAAGATTTTAGCAAGTGCCAGGCCTAGAGGCCTGTAAGAAGACTCGGCCTACCCGAGTCTTCTTACCTCACCTCCGAGGTCTTTGGTTGGCCAAAACTGGATGCTCATATGAGAGAAAGGACGTTCCAGAGTCGAACAAGGGTTGAGCTTTATTTCAGGGTCTCGGTTACAAGTGCAGGGGGGTCTTCCTTAGGAGGAAGAGGGGGAGATTTCCTAAGGAGGCTAAGATCTTAAGGGATTGGAAGTAGAAGTACAAGCAGGGAGAGAGGGGGAGGGGAGAGAGGAAAGAAGCGGAGCCTACTGTCCTCTTGGCTCCTCACGTGCTAAGAGAGCTTTCAGGCTTCCTCAATCCTACTCAACTTTCAGCCGCATAGTTTGCATCTGAATACCGTGCTGTTAGGTAACTAGGTGTGCCCAGATCCGGGACAATCTCGAGGGCGGGGAGATCTCTCTCCCATCACGTTTCTCACGGGAAGAGGTGGAATTACTCGAGATAGCTCGGTTCACCTTGATCCCCTGCCGTTTCCTGGGGGGGTCTCGTGAGAGCTCTAAGATTTAGACGCTTCCACCTTTACCCGCCCGAGACTGTCCACACGGAATTGAGCTTCCAATCCCAACAAGCAAGAAGAACATAGCAACTTATCTTGAGAGTAATACATTATGATCAGCTAAGATTTATAACAGGAATCAAGTTCAATATTGGAAAACTATTAGCATTATTGATCATATTAACAACAAATCTAACAAAAGCCACATGATTATCTCAATAGATGCAGAAAAAGCTTTTGACAAAATACAATATCCATTCCTATTGAAAACACTGGAGAGAACAGGAATAAATGGAATTTCCCATAAAATAATAAGCAGTATCTACCTAAAACCTTTAGAAAGCATTATATACAAAGGAAATATGCTAGATGTATTTCCAATAGAATCAGGGGTGAAAGAAGTATTTCAATTATCACTGCTATTATTCAATATGGCACTAGAAATTGGAGTTGTAGCAATAAGAGAAGAAAAAGTAATTGAAGGAATTAGAGTAGGTAAAGAACAAACTAAGTTATCTTCTTTGCAGATGATATGATGATATACTTAAAGAATTCCAGAGAATCAAGTAAAAAACTTCTTGAAATAATAAACAACTTTGCCAAAGTTGCAGGTTACAAAATAAACCCACACAAATCTTCTGCACTTACTAACAAACCCCAACAGCAAGGGATACAAAGAGAAATCCTATTTAAAGCTAGAGTGGACACTTTAAAATATTTGGGCATCTACCTGACAAAACAAATCCAGGGATTTTATGAACACAATTACAAAATACTTTTCAAACAGATAAAATCAGATGTAAGTGAGGGGAAAAACATCAGTTCTTCACGGGTAGGCCGAGACAATATAATAAAAATGACAATTGTACCTAAATTAATTTACTTATTCTGTGCCACACCAATCAAACTATCAGATAATTTGTTTCTACAGCTAGAAAAAAATAATATCAAATTCATCTGGAAGAAGAAAAGGTTCAGAATGAAAAGAAATGCTAGGGAAGGTGGCCTAGCCCTATCAGATCTCAAATTATATTAAAAAGCAGCAATTATTGAAACCATTTCTACTGGCTAAGGAACAGAGCGGGTAGAACAGCAGGATAGGCTAGGTACTCAAGACACAGTAGTCAATGAATATAGCAAACTACTGTTTGATAAACCCAAGGACCACAGCTTCTGGGATAAGAATTCACTGACAAAAATCCTTGGGAAAACTGGATCACGGCGTGGTGGAAACCAGATTTAGACCAATGCTTACACCATACTCAAGAATGAAGTCCAAGTTGGTACATGATCTAGGTATAAAGACTGATAAAATAAACAAATTAATGGAGTCAGGAAAAGTGTATTTATCAGATTTATGGAAAGGGAAAAATTTTTGACTAAAAAAGACATGGAAAACATTATGAAGTGCAAAATGGATAATTTTGATTACATTAAACTGAAAAGTTTTTACACACTCAAACCCAATGCTACCAAGATTAGGAGGGAAGCAGAAAAAACTTAGAAAGAAGTTTTGGAACTAGTGTCTGTGACATAGGCCTTATTTTTGAAGTATATAGACAACTGATTCAAATGTACAAGAACACAAATCATTCCCCAATTGATAAATGGTCAGAGTATGAACAGGAAGTTTTCAGAGGATGAAATTAAAGATATCTATAGTCATATGAAAAAATTCTATAAATTAATATTGATTTGAGAGATGGAAATCAAAACATCTCTGAGACACTACATCACACCTATCAGATTGGCTAACATGAGAAAACAGGTAGATGATAAATGTTCGAGACAATGTGGAAGAGTTGGAAGACTAATTCATTGCTGATAGAGCTGTGAGCTGATCCAACCATTCTGGAGAGCAATTTGGAACTATGCCTAAAGGGCTACAAAAAGGTACATACCCTTTGACCCAGTAATACTGCTTCTATGACTGTATCCCCAAGACATCATAAACATGAGTAAGGGTCCTATACGTATGAAAGAATTTATAGCAGCTCTCTTTGTGGTGGTCAAAAACTGGAAAGCAAGAGAATGCCCACCAATTGGAGAATGGCTGAATAAATTGTGGTATATGAATGTAGTAGAGTGCTACTATGCATAAGAAATGATTAACAGGAATACTTCAGGGAAGCCTGGAAAGACATATATGAACTGATGTTTAGTGAAAGGAGCAAAACCAGGAGAAGTTTGTACACGGTAACAACCACAGTGTGTGAAAATTTTTCTGGTAGACTTTGCACTTCATTACAATGCAAGGATTGAAGTAATTCCCAGTGGTCTCTCAAGGCAAAATGCCTTTCACATCCAGGGAACAAACTGGAATTCGATCACAGAATGAAGTAGATTATTTTCCTTTGTATTATGTTTTAATTTGTTTTATGATTTCTCTCATTCATTTTTATTTCTCTATGCAACATGACTAAGGTGAAAATGTATTTAATAGGAATGTATGTTAGAACCTATATAAAACTGTATGCTGTATCAGGGAGGGAATTGGGAGGTAGGAGGGAAGGGGAGGGAGGGAGGAAAAATCTAAGATATATGGAAGTGATTGTAGAACACTGAAAACAAATAAAATAATAACAATAATAAATTTTAAAAAAAATTTAAGATAAAAAGATAGGCAGGAAAAAAAATTAATCATATGTTGGAGTGCTGAGTTCCAGGACAGAGACTTATATCAATATCTGATAAATGATTATACATCAATCCTCAACTTTTGCTGGCATAAGGTTCCTATTAAATGGCACTAGAGTCCAAAAAGTGAATGTTAATACATTGAATATAAGACAAAGAAGGTGTTATATTCCCATGACCAACAAATCTGTAATATTTTGCTACAGATTGAAGAAAATAAATTTTTACATATAAATCTTCATAACAAAATATTAATTCTGATAATTTTCACTTTTTCTAAAGCAGTTACCATGAAAAGATTCATTAAAAATAGTATATTGGTAACATGCAAAACATTTTTCTTGCAAGTAATTCCCTATAGTTCTGTGACATTTTAGTGTTAATACCTCAATTTAATTTTAATACTCACCTTTCATAATTAATAATTTCACGTTAAATCTTCAGTGCCAATATGCTATGCTGTGGGGTAATAATTGCTACACAAAGCTCAAGCTTAAATGACAAACAATAAAAATATGCAATCAATGTATCAGAAGTTCATTATAATAGAAGGGTAAACAAGACCAGTGAAGCACCTATTTGGAAACCAACCACTCCCCAAACTGGTCCACCCTACACCTTTTTTTTTTCCTCTACTGCATAGATTCACAAATGTGATGGGTTGCCAACATGGAAGTGAAAATGAGATTACTAATAAAATCATTATACAAAGTTAAAATGAACAAGTATTATGAATTAACTGTATCTTTAAAATTTTCTGAGATATGGTAGAATTCTACTTGTAAGCTTGTAACAGGGCAATCTTAAACTACAATTGGAAAGTTCTTTAGTCTATCTAACCTACATCATTACGGTTAAAGTTTAAGGTCATGCTTTCTGTTGAAAATAGAGTTGACCACTTCATCTTTAACCTTGGTAGAAGTCTTTTGTATTACTAAATCATCAGTAATTCTTTAATGATCTTATTCTTTGCACCTCAAAGATAGCAGATATATCTTCATCTAGACAAATTTCTTAATTCTTTATCTTACTTCATCTTTCACAATACAGAACATGTCTTTTAAACTGTTCACCCCATCTGTTTTACCATGTGCAAATATAATTTATTTTATTTGTTTTATTTTGTGTGTCATCAGATATTATATATGTATTCTGTCATATGCACATATATTTGGTATAAGTGTATACATATCAAAAGAGTTGTTATATGTTACATAATTATACATAATTTAAAATTGTAGATATAATGAAATACTTAAAATAATAGCATGAAAATATGTGTGTACTTGTATGCAGAGAGAGAGAGAGAGAGAGAGAGAGAGAGAGAGAGAGACAGAGACAGAGAGAGAGACAGAGAGAGAGAGACAGAGAGAGAGAGAGACAGAGAGAGAGAGAGAGATGGGTATAGGTAGTTAAATATTAACCTTGATCCTTGATTGCAGCATCTCGCTACAAACCACTGGAATAGCTATAGGAAGCTAAAGCTCCTATCACTAAGCAATGTTCCATAGAAGGTGAGTATTTTGTTTTTCTTTTCAGTTTGGTTTTTCTTTTCAGTTTGGTTTCCCAAGTTGTTTTGTCCCCAATAAATGGATCTGAGTAGTGAATGAAATTATTGTTAAGATCTTTGGGAACCTGGGCTAAGAAATACCACAATACATGCATATATGTGTTTGTATGGGTCTGTGATATACACATATATAGAATAATAGACATATAAACATACATACACACATATATATCACAGACACATATTTTATATGTAATATTTGTGTGTATGTATGTATATATGTCTATGTATATGTGTTTGAGAGAGAGAAAGAGAGAGAGAAGAAAGAGAGAGAGAGAGAGAGAAAGAGAGGGAGAGAGAGAGATGTGACAGAGTTCTTATGATTCTTTTTGATTACTGGTATCTTCCTTTAAGTGAATTATCAGTTGATGGAAAAATACTAGTAGATATAAATGTCTGGATAGAAATATCTTTGTAACTATAAATATATATATATATATATTTACTGATTTACCTAATTAGAATAGTCTATTTTAATGTAACCTTTCACTAACTTGACATAATGAAAAGTGATAAAGTATATTTACTGAGTTATTTAGGAAGAGTGTTGACTACTTAAGTTATAGGCATAGAAGCAAAGCAATATGGAAGCAAGTATATTCTTAGTAATCAGAAATTCCCATTTAAATATGTTTAGCATAATTCATCAAAATTAATTTAGTTTACGATATGTGTAAGATGAAGATCCCTTTCTCTAAGTACATTCTCTTAGCCTTAACTTTATTTTAAGATTTTATCCCTTAATATTCAGCTCACACCTGTACCCTCTGTGTACATGTATGTATATGCCTGTGTGTATATGCATAGATGAATATATTTGTATATATGTGGATGTGTGTATGCATATGTATGTATTTGTGTATATATTTTAAATTTTCTACTCAGCTCTGATCTTTTCATCAAAATACTTGAAAGTCCTCTTTTGTTGAGTGTCCATATTTTCCCATAAAGGATTTTACTCACTTCTACCAGGTAGGTGATTCTTGTTCATAATGTTAACTACTTTACCCTCTGGAATATGACATGAAATGTCCTCTAATCTTTTAAGGAAGAAGGTCCAAAATATTGTGTTATCCTGACTGTGATTCCACAATAGTTGTTATTTTTCTGTCCGCTTGCACTATTTTCTCCTTGATTTAGAAGCTCCAGAATTAGGCTCCAATTTTCCTGGGAGTTTTCATTTTGGGTATTTGGTAGGTGATTGGTTAATTCTTTCAGTTTCTATTTCACCCACTGATTCTAGAATTTCAGTACAACTTCCCTTGATAATTTCTTGAAAGAAAATTTATGGGCTTTTATTTTATCATGGCTTTCAGGCAGACTAGTAATTTTTAAATTATCTGTCCTGGGTCTGTTTCCTAGTTCAGTTGTTTTTCCAATTATATATATCACGTTTTCTGTTTTCTTATTCTTTTTTTTTTGTTGTTTCTTGATATTTTGTGAAGTAATTAGCTTCTATTTGCTGCATTCTAATTTTTAATGGATTTATTTACATCAGTGAGCTTTTGTACCTCTTTTTCTATTTGACCAATTGTACGTTTGAAGGCATTCCTCTCCTCTTTTCCTTTTTGTACCTTTTTTTTTTTTTTTTTTTTTTTTTTTTTTTACCTTTTGGCCTAGTCTATTTATTAAGGTTCAATTTTTTCCATTATTTTATTGTAACTCCTTTACCAAGCAGTTGACTTATTTTTTTCCCTGAGTTTCTTGTATCCCTCTCATTTCTATTCCCATTTTTGCTCTACCTCTCTTACTTGCTTTTCAAAATCCTTTTTGAGATCTTCCATGGCATGGAACCAATTTGTTTATTTTTTTCCTTACTGATTTTTTGATATAGGATCTTTGCCTTTTTTGTCTTATTCTAAGTGTATGTTTTGATCTTCCTTGTCTTCATAACAACTTTCTGTGGTCAGTATTTCTTTTCAGTTATATCTTCATTTTCCCATACTGAACTTCAAACTCTTTGTTAAAATAGGACTCTACTTCCAGTGTGCCGCACACAATGTACCAACCTTCAGAGGATTAGTGCAGTTATTTTCGGAGATACTTCCAGGGACATAAAAGTTTTCACTTCTTCTATGGTTGTATGATCTAAGAAGAGTAGTTTACTAGCTTGCCTTATACTGTGGACTGTAAATATGTCCAGGGTCCCTGCTCCACTGTACTTGATTGCTCTCGTGTACTAATTCTCCTCCTCACCCTAAGACTAATATCCAGACCCCAACGTTGTCAAAATAATAGAATCTTGCCTCAGTGCTATCAAAGACATACCTGTAACCTCTTTCTGACTCACTTATTCGACCCCCTGACCACCTGAGGGCTGACAGTGCCAGAAGCAGTTGATGTTACTGCTAATTCAGTCACCACCAAGCCCTGCTCATGGGTTGCTCGGGCTGCACTGTGCTGTACTTTACCCAGGTGAATCAGAACTTTTAGGCTGTCCTTCCAAGTTGTTTGTTTACATATACATATACATACATGTGTGTATGTATATATATATATATGTGTATATATACACATATATATATACATATACATATGTATATATACACACATATACCCAGATACATATACATATGTGTGTGTGACTGTGGAAACCCCCAATGCTGCCACTCATTCAGTTACCTCAAAGCCTGCTATTAGTTTATTGGGGAAGAATCTCACTGATGCAGCGTATGTTTGACTGTGCTCTTCTCTCACTGTGTTGAAACTGACCTTTCCTGTCAACTTTATTGTTTTACCTGATCCTTTTGTGGTTCTTACTACTCTAGAATTTGTTAAGAACAATCATATTAAGTTATTTGGAGGGATTTGGGGGACAGCTCAGGCAAATCCCTGCCTTTAATCTGCCATCTTGGCTCTGCTTCATACTTATGTAACTTTCTTTGATTCTATTATAGACTTTGTCACCTGTGGTGGAGGCAGTTCTCATACAAATAAAATCAGTCCTTCAAATACTGATATATTTATGAAATCCTTTGTTCAGTGCTGAGATTAGAAAGTGGAATTCAAAGAAAACTTGTCATCAAGGACTGTAAAGTCTAATAAGTGAATCACATGGCTAATATGGCTTATGCATAATTCAGACTTTAGAATTTTTTAAATTAAATATTATTAATCAAAAGTAAAGGTATCATGATCATCAATGAGTGCATGTGTGTAGATGTGTGCACATGCATGTGACTTTTTATGTACACAGAAAATAAGCAGAACTTGGACTTTAACAATACACATTTTCATTTCAGTTTTATTGCTTTCAAGAATAGAAAAACAGCTCAAAGTAGGCTAAGCAAACATCATCTACTAAAATTCCTTGCTTAACTAGTAGATTTAAAGTATTTGTAATTAGCATATCATTTTCACAAGAGTGTTTCTAAAATGATTAGAAACAACTTGTCCTCTCTGGTATTTTAATATTCTTCTCTATTTCTGTTTGTGCTATTAACTGGTATTTCCCTTGAAGGAAGATTTTGCCATGCAAAGATAAGCTTCACCCAAACCCTTGTCCCAGTTATCACTTGTGAAAAATTAGAGGAGTTTAAAGTAATGAGGATTTACTGAAAAATCATGGATTGTTATTCTTTGCTTTCATTAATCTTTGTAACTAACCTTTATAAGGCAAGATAGAAAGCCCTGTATTTAGAACTTTTCCAGCATCAGAATTAAGTGGTTCATATATTCTGATTGTTGTTTTTTTTTCAAATGAAAATTAAGACAGGGTCAAATACATGACATTAACTGCAAGGTGTACCATATTGGGAAGCAAGACTTGGAAGTATATTAACAAAACATTAAAAGACATCAGATGTCATCTAGTCCACTGCATATGTTAAGAGAATATTCTCAGACATCATACCCATGATCATTCACTTTCTTGAAATCTACTCTAAAGGGGAATTCAATACATCATAGAATAAGCCATTACATTTTGTGAAAACTTTAATTGGAGAGAAAGACATATTTGCTTCCTAAAATCAAGCTACTATCTTCATCTCTGCAGTATTCAGTCACCCATTGCTCCTGTTTTATTTTCCCCTCCAGAAACAAGCAGAAGAAGCTGATCCTCCTTTCATAAGAAAGACCTAAAATATCTAAGTACAAATATTAACTCATATTACATACCTATTCCACTCAAAACACTGGGAAACTAAACATCGCAAATTTCCTGAGAAGTGACCGTATGGTAATAGCATCCTTCATTTTTGCATAAGAGAGAACACATTTTCAGTTAAAAAAAACAAAACAAAAAGGTTTTCAGTACTTAGTCTTTCTATCCTTCAGTTACTAGGGGGAAGGAATAAATAAATAACTATATAAATATATATATATACACATATGTATATATATATGAACATATGTATATATATACATATGTGTGTATATATTATGCACATATATGTATGTTTATGTATGTGTATATGCATATGTGTATGTGTGTATACACACACATATATATATATTTCCCCTAAATCAAATATTGAGGTGATGTGAACTCAATACCATGACTGACCCCATCATTTGCTCATGAATATTTCCAAGTATAAGTCAATGCAATCACACTTAATAAGCATCAAAATAGAAATGCAAATTAAGAAGGAGAGTAAATAAAAATGCTTTTAGTTGCATTAGGGAAGATAAATTAAGCAGTAACTGTTTTGCAAAGATTGCAAATTCAAACAGAATATTAGAATTAAAGATGAATCTAAAAAATCCCAGAAGAAGAAAGCAAGATCTCAGTTTCCTTTTAGCATAGATGGTGGTTGTTATTATTGCTCCCTGCTTTCCTCCTCTTGCAAAACAATTATCTAGAACAGATAAAACCATAGACCTTTTAATATCACAAATTGGCTCTGCTGATTGCTGATGATGTAATCTTATCCTTAGACTGAGTGATCACTCATGGAGAGAGGTTTAGCAACTTCCGGACACTTGTTCACTGATAGCTGATAAGGTAAGAATTCCTATACAGTGTGAAAAATAATTAACCTATATATATATATGTGTATATATATATATATATAATTTAGTTATATGTGTACATAGGAATGTATGCAAATGTATATATGTAGTTTGTGTGTGTGCATTTCCTTATTAACTATTTTGTCCCAAGACTTTTTGTGTATTTCTTAGACTTGGTGCCAAAAAAAATATGTTCAATTTCATGACCATGAAATATATCATCACCCTTCAGCACGCTTTTTTTTCTAATGACTTCCTTAAGAAAGAAATATGTGTCTTTTACAATTTGAATTTGTAGAGCATTGCAGTGTTCCTTGAAACAATTTACATAATGCCAGTGATTGATAGTTTTGGTCATCTCTATTCCTGCCACCGAATTGCCTTTTATCCAAACATCTCATAATGAGTAAACTCCAAATTCTATTTGAGTGTTGTTAGCATGTGTCATAGATTCTCAGAATCATGAAGAGCCCCAAAGATCAACTTCTTCTACCTGTGGTTGATGAAGTATCCCCTCTACACAATTGCCTAAACATTGGGCATGTAAACTTTGAAGACAGTTTATAAAAATGGAAAACACTACATCATGAGGCAACTCATGCTACTTTACAATAGTTCTAAATATTGACCTTTTTTTTTTTTCCTGTCATATCAAGTTTCATTTGGTTTGGAGGGATATAGTTCAGCTATCTGGAGCCAAGGGTAGCAAGTCTTATCCCAATTCAACAAAAAGCTCTTCAAATACATGAGAAATACTATCATTATGTACATATACACAGATATATGAAAATTATCACACCATTCTTCATGGATTCAATTTGATTAAAGGTAGCAGGAGTGAAATATCGATTTTAGATCTGTCTTTCTTAAAATTTTCCCACATGTAACCCCTTTTCCCCTTGAAAATTTTTGTGTGGCCCCAGGCATATAGGTATATAAAATAGGTACACAAATCAAATATTTACTGATAATAATCACAAAAATATGTTTTAAAAACTTTTTAAAACATAATTTTACCATTGACTAAAGGCAAAACAAATGTGCATACTCATGAGATGGATGTGATTGTTTATTTTTACAGAATGAATAAAATCTTGGCAGAATATTTTGTACTAAAGAGTGTAGAGTTCAATGATATTTTGACTTTATAATTGTGAATGCCAAGAATATACCTTTAAATGAATACATGGAATAAAATGACAGAAGTATTTTTAGGGAATTTCAGACATCGTTAGAAATTCTATCCTAATCCCAAGCCAAAATTCATTTAATGATTTTTTTTTTAGGAAACTCATTTTAAACTTGTATCTCTTAAGAACTCAGCAAAGTCTTCTTGAGCTTTTAATGGCAGATGAGTGACTATTTTTAAAATTGCAACTGAGTATGGTTTATGAATTCAACTTAGTTTTTTTTTAGCATCAAAATTTCAAGGGAAGTACTGCTGAAACTGTACCTGCTGGCACTTCATATGATCAGTTATAACTCTTGTCATTAAATCTTTGGAATGGTTATTTTCAATTATAAAATCATCTGTAGATGTAAGCAGTTCTAAAGAAGCATTTTCCACCATATTCTTCCATATGATAACTTATGATAACCTTTTTAGTGAAAATTTCAGTTTTATCTTTTAATGTGAATAGATGATATTTTCCTTTGAAGCAATGTTTTAATTATTGAGTTTTTTGAAAATATTTGACAAATACAGTTTTGAAAGCCATTAAGACATTATGGATAAAAAAAAAAAACAGGAAAATCATACTTCTGCTTAGTGAAAAATTTAACAACTTCATCTTTCAATTTCAACGATCTCTTTAAACTTTGCTCTCTTGGGAGCCTGCATGTAGAAATATGCTTTTGTAATTGAAGTTTATGTCTTTCCAAAGGTTTCAAAACCAAGGTCTATTAAGGGGATAACATTTAATGAAGTCAATAATTCTGATAATGTTGCAAAGCAAACATTTAACTCTGGTGATTTTTTTTTTTTTGCTGCGTGTCTCCTGATGAATCAGGCAGTGAGTAAAAGTGATATATTCATAGCTATCAGCTTTAACTTTTGTTATAAATCCAAAATCCTCGCCCAGCATTGCTCAAGCACCAACTGTGTAGATTCCAACACAATTTTTCCACTGTTAATCTTCATTTGTGAAAAATTCAGTGACTTTAAGATATATCTTCCTTTCTTTTGTGTCCTTCCAGAGGGCAACAAAATAATAATTCCTCATGTATGCTTCCTTCATGAACTTATCTCAGATAAAGAAACAACCGCATCATGTAGAAATATCAGTTTTTGACCAGCGCCTCCACCTGCTATGCTGGAGGCTCTGGAGGCCGCAGCCATGGAAGAGGGCTCTCTGGTCCCGAGAGTCGATTGTCTCCTGCCCTCTGGACCTGGAACCCGGCCCTGAAGCTGCTCTGGGATCTCGCTGAGGCTCTTGCCAGTCAGGCCACAGACTCCAAGCAAGACCTGGAAGGCTGGTCGGAAGCCCTGTCTGCCGCAGCCGTGACTGCACTCTGTGCCAGGGGGCTGGTTGCAGTCCCCACCAACACTCTGTAAGGCGTGACCTGCTCAGCCTGCTACTCCGCGGCCCTCAGCGCTGTGCGCTATCAAGGGGCACTGCCAAGCCAAGCCACTAGCCTTGTGCCTGGGCCAAGTGTGCCGACATCTACAGGTATTGCCAGGTGAAGGTGCCCCAAGAGCTCCTGGAGGACTTGCTGCCTGGTCCTGTGACCATGGTGATAGAGCGTTCAGGAGAGGTCAACAAGGACCTGAATCCTTTCACCTCACTTGTAGGTATTAAGATACCCGACCACGACTTCGTGAGAGATTTGGCTCAGTTATTCTCAGGACCCCTGGCATTCACTAGTGCCAACATTAACTCACAGTCAAGTTCATTGAATGATAAGGAGTTCCAGGATCTCTGACCTCACTTGTCCTTAGTCATTGATCGAGAACCAGTCGGAGATTTAAAAAGTCCTGAATGTCGACTTGGCTCCACAGTGGTAAACTTGTCAGTTCCTGGAAAGTACAGAATTATTCGGGCTGTGCTCTGACACAGGCTGCAGCCATCCTCCTGAAGAAGTACGGCTTGGTCCCTTCAGAAGAGTCCTCCTCATAAAAAAGGAAGAGGAGATTAGAAGAACTGGAGCTAGGTGATGTGGGTCTGTCATTTGGTGTGACCTTGTTTAATGAGGTCATTGGGGCCACTTCTACAGACTTAACCTCTTCCAGTCTTGGAGATTGCAAGGAAACCTCAGTCTCTGCTTGTCTGAAGTTACATAGACTGATTGTTTCCATTGGTTTGATGGAAAAAGAGACACGATTACATTCAATGTTTGTCATATAAGTTCCTGAGGATGGCCTTGTTCTGACATTGGAATAAGTGGTTGACTTTTGGGAAAGTGCTTTACGAGCTTGGTTCTCTGTCCTAGTCTGAAATCTGGAGATGTCTCCTATATGGGTCTCTTACTGGTAACATAGGCCAGGGATTTGTGACTGTTAATATGGGTACCAAGTGACCAGCGTCTTGTCTTTTGTTGTTGCTGTTTTTGTTTTGTTTTGTTTTTGTTTTTGTTTTTTGCTGCTGGGGTTGGAATTAGAAGAAAATAAAATCTTGGAAGGTGAAAAAAAAAAGAAATATCAGTTTTTTTTTTTATCTAAGTGAACTGTAAACTTTGAGGAACCCTTAAGCCTGGCAATAACCTTCTGAAACTAGTTATTACTAATTTCAGAAATTCTTTGGGAAAGAGTATCATTCAATAAAGAAATTTCCTAAGTTTTGTCCCCATACTTTTTCCCAGGAAATATTTCTAACATTTTAATAGCATCAGGCAACATAAGATCTCCTGTCATGTACAGTTTTTTAGTTTTTGCAAATAGAAACAAGTTTCTTAAGATGCAAGTACTTTTTTGTTGACAGTAACAAATTTCTCAAAATATAGTATTTCTTTATTTGAAGATTTTGTCACCCAAAATAGTAGTTAAATTTATTGCAATGCACTATATGCTATGTATGAAGATATCACTTTAGTTTGACTGTTCTTATGCTCTCCACAGGCACAACTTCATTACAAATTAAGCAAAGATGCTATCATCATTATTAGAAGTAAATTTACATGAAAAAAATGATTTAACATAGTTTCTTTTCTTATGAATTTAGGTACACCGCAAGTGGGTAACCAAGACCCTGACACTTTGTCATCAGTATTTTTACGTCTTCTGTCTAAATTTAGCCACACATCCGTAACTGGAACATATTTTGTCCTAAAATATAAATAAATTTTGTTAATCATTTCTCAAATAAGTACTAGCTTTAGTTTATAGAATTGCATTTGTTTATGTCTAATTTTTTAAATGATGTCCACACTTAAATACATGTAGAGCAATGATGGTGGAGAAATATTTTTAAAAGGCATTTTCCTTTACTTGTTGCAATTAAACACTTATAAAAAGAGATAACAGTATTTTAAAAATCAGTCTAACACATTGCAACACAAAAATATGATAATTTAATATATGCTGCGGAATGATGATAGAATAGTATTAGAGGTCTTTATTTTCTCTAATTAAAGTATTATGTTTCTTTAAAGGCAGAAAACTTTGTAGGTACAGTAAAAATAGCAATGCATAACACACATTAGTCTTGCATCTTAACTGAGGTGTTTTTGGCAACATTCTTTGGTGGTTGCATTGCATGACGCTATGCACAGTATACAAGTGAATGCTGATCAGGACCAAAGCTGGAGCAAAGTCGTGCAATACAAGTTGGGCATTTGCTGTCAGAAATACCTCAGACTCATCATGCATTTGATTTTTAATTAATATTTGGTCCTTTCGTAGTCTGAAACTTTTTTCTGTTGTTTTACTGTATATGTATATATATATATATATATATATATATATATATATATATATATATATATATATATATATATATATATATATATATATACAGAGAGAGACAGAGCGAGACACACAGAGAGACAGAAATAGAGACAGAGAGTGATGGAGTGGACAGGGTGAGCTGAATATTAAGGGATGATGTCTACAAAAGAAAACTAAGGGTTGAGAGGAATGTACAAGGAGAAAGAGAAAAAGAGAGGAAGAAAATGGTAAATCATCTTATATATGAGAGGCAAGAAAGAGTGTTAACAATGGAGGGGAAGAATGAGAAGGTGACAGAGAGAATAAGTCAGCCTTTTTTCATTGAATTTGGCATCAGGAAGGAATAAGATACACACTTAACTGGGTATAGATGTTATTCCTCTCTCACCCCTTTATTTTATTTTTTTACATATCATCCCTTCCTATTCAGATCACCCTGTGACTTCTGTCTGTCTCTCTTTCTCTCTCCCTTAGTATTTCTCTTTCCTTTTTACCTTTTCATGCATATTTTGATTCTTGTGTTTGAAAGTCAAACTTTCTATTCAGTTCTGGTCTTTTCATTAAGAATGCTTGAAAGTCCTCTATTTTGTTGAATGACCAGTTCGTTTTTCCCCTGAAGTATTATACTCAGTTTTGCTGTGTAGGTGATTCTTGGTTTTAATCCTAGTTCCAATGAATTCTGGAATATCACAATCCAAGCCCTTCAGTCCCTTAAAGTAGAAGCTGCTAGATCTTGTGTTATCTTGCTTGTATTTCCACAATACTCGAATTGTTTCTTTCTAGCTGCTTATGATATTTTCTGCTTCACTTGGAAATTCTGGAATTTTACTACAATATTCTGAGGAGTTTCTCTTTTTGGGTCTCCTTCAGGAGGTGATAAGTGGATTACTTCAATATTTACTTTGTCCTCTGGTTCTAGTATATCAGGGTGGTTTTCCTTGATAATTTCATGAAATATGATGTCTAGGCTTTTTTTTTTGATCATGGCTTTCAGGTTATCCCGTAATTTTTAAATTGTCTCTCCTTGATCTACTTTCCAGGTCAGTTGTTTTTCCAGTGAGATATTTCACCTTATCGTCTATTTTTTTTTCATTCTTTTCATTTTGTTTGGTGATTTCTTGGTTTCTCATAAAGTCCTTAGCTTCTATCTGCTCCATTCTAATTTTTGAAAACTGTTTTTTTTCAGTGAGCTTTTGAACCTCTTTTTCCATTTGGCTAGTTCTGCTTTTTAAAGCATTCTTCTCCTCATTGGTTTTTTGGACCTATTTTGCCAATTGCATTAGCCTATTTTTAAACATGCTATTTTCTTCAGCATACTTCTGGGTCTCCTTTAGCAAGTTGTTGACTCACTTTTCACAAATTTCTTGTATCACTCCCATTTCTCTTTCCATTTTTTCCTGCACCTCTCTTATTTGATTTTTACAATCCTTTTTGAGCTCTTCCATAGCCTGACACCATTGCATATTTATTTTTGAGGTTTTAGGTGCAGAAGTGTTGACTTTAGGATCTTCCTCTGATATTATACATTGTTCTTCCTCATCTGAAACCATGGAAGAAAATACCTGTCCACCAAGAACATAGCCTTCCATAGTCTTATTTGTTCCCATTTTTGGACATTTTCCCGGCCAGGTGCTTGAATTTTGTGTCTGTTATCAAGAGAATGGTATGCTCTGGGCACCTGTAAGTTCTCAGTTCCTCCAAGGTCTCTCCTGGCCTGCACTCTGATCTGGGAGCTATCAAAGCTTTTCTGCCCAGGATAAGCAAGCAAAATTCCCTTTCCAGATCCTCCATCAGCTCCACCATGCAAGCACTGTTTCTCTCCCCAGGACTGCCACTCAAGGCTGAGTCCCAGATCAGTACCTCAATTCCCCCAGGGTCTTTAGGCCAAGGTCTCCAAAAATGGATTCTACTGCAGCCACATCCTGGGGCCGGGGCTATGGGAGGACCCTGCTCCCTTTTCACTCAGGTGAAAAAAGCTTTCTCACTGACATTTGAAGCTGTCTTTTGCATTTGTGGCTTAAGTGCTCTGGAAATTGCACCTGCTGCTGGGATTGTGCCCCTGATGCCTGCCTCTCTCCTGTTCCTGCCAGTGCAGCCTGACCAAGGCTAGGTTGGGCTGTGTGGGTTGTGCTCTGCTCAGCACCCAGTGTGATAGACCTTCTTGTCAAAATTCCAGGCCACCTTGGGCTGGAAATCTCTTACACTCTGTCTTTTTGTCGCTTCTGGTGCTCTAGAATGTGTTTAGTATCATTTTTACAGGTATTTTATGGGCTGTGGGGGAAGAGTTGGAGTAAGTACATCGTTCTACTCTGCCATCTTAGTTCCACCCTCTTCTCAAATATACCAATCTTGAATGAAATTGATGCTGGTAACTCTAAGAAAATATTAATTTTCTTTCTAAATAAATATTATTATGTAAATTATTTTTGCAATCCATATATCACATACCTCCAATCTCTAAATCCTAATAATTTACTAGGAGACCTACTTTCAAGGAGTTCTATGTGTTCTGAGGAAGTAAATTGCACATTTAGTTCATTGTAAAATACCAGAAACACATAAAACTCTGTGATCTTGGTTATACATTAAATCACAGAGCACTCTTTAGGTTCACTTCATTTTATATCTCTTTTGTTTGTAACAAAAGAAAGGTTATTAGCCAATATGGTAACAGTATACAAAGATAGACATTATTAGTTCTAGCACAGAATTTTAAAAGGAACAAATCATAATATGTAAATGATAAAGTGAGCATTGTTTTTAAATGTTACGTATTAGCAACTAAAATTTCAATCTGTCAGCGTTAAAAAGATTGACTCTTTCTGAATTACAGAGAATTCAATTTTGGTAAAGAGCTACTTTGCAAATATTAATTCGAAAACATCACCATTTATATAATTACAGAGCAATAAAGATTGACATATGCCCTAAAGCCCTACTGTAGTGCTTCATTATGGTGTTGGAGTGATCATGTTTTATGTTTCTTTTAGGTGTGACCAGGATACAATTGAGACCATATTCGTTTTTTTTTTTTTTCCATTCTAGAAACATTTTCTATATGGGTTCTAAAATAAATGATTGAACTAGTTACCTTTCCTCTAGGGGCCAACCCAGAAAAAAAGAGAGGTTCATCATCAACTATTTAGGTGTCAAGTGTTGATAATTTTTTTGAACTAAATCAAGGTCAACTAAAGAAACAATCTACTAAAGTAGGATCGGAATGGTTTATGATCTTGGTGAAGGAGCTATTTATCTTCAGGGAGGAATTATCTGAACCAATTCTAACTCTATGAATATCTAGACAACTTGCTATTACTTTCAAGTCCACGTTATAGTGATGGCAATCACACATCTATGATCATTCTCATATTGAATAATTCTTAAATTAAGTGAAGAAATGAGAATACCTCGTATTTATTTATAAATATATGAATTATTTTCTCTAAAGTTATATGGCTGTGTGTATGTGTATGTATTGTGTAGTTGTGTGTATAGGCATATATGTGTATATACAAGTATTTGTAGATATATCTACATCTTCGTCTACATCAATGTATTCATATCTACGCTATTTACTTTAAATTCTAGCAGCTTCTTGACTTGTTACTTGTGAATGTTAACAACATTCACATCTGTGCCAAATATATAGAAATATATGTACATAGAAATATCTTTTGACATATATAGATATTTATGGAAATTATATATCCATTTTTCTCAATCTGTAATATTCTGATTCCAAATGTAGTCAAAGATTCAGAGAGATAATATAGTGATCTTATAGTTTTGGTAGATGTTGTTTGGTCTTTGTTTATGAAGAAGACCACTGACATCATGGGAGATGTCTTCTCTTGTGTTTGAATTGGATTTAAGCAAGGCAGAGCTACAAAAAATTTATCAGCCTCATTTTTCTAGAATCATTTAATTTCAGAGACAAGATAAAAGTCAAAATGACTTACTATGTCATTCATAATGCAGTGGGTGACCTTGGCATCTTTGATATTTGGCCAATCTCCAAAAGGGCCATAGCACCTGCTTCATCATCCTTCACAGCCATAGGAACAAATTATTGTCAATCATGCATTCCACTGGAGAAAATGTTCATATGCTTGAGGTAGACACCCCCTAATTCAGTAATGGTTTTGAGGTCCATTGGTTACCCTCAATGTGGAATAGTCCATCTGATAAGTTGTTTTACTATAGTGTGGCCATTTCAAATGCTAATGTAGAAGAAATAGAAGAGAAGAAGGAGGGAGGGAAGAAGGAGAGAGTAGAAAGGGAGAAAGAATAAGACAAGGATAGCACAGTCAAAAACTAAATAAAAACTAGAATAATTTGAGCTAACTACAACTATATTCTAGTAAAAAGACATTTCATTAGGTCATAATAATTAAAATAGGAAATGATCTAAGTCGTCATCAAATCCCACCACCTATTTTTAAAGAAAACTAAGTTGAGACCTAAAGAATGTGTGATGTGCCTAATTCAAAACAAAATTACAACCTACAAAACTATTGTTCTCTCTAACATGTCATGTTTCTTTCCTTTATTGATTATATTCTTTATACATCATAGGCATTCTTGATCTCTACACTATCCCTTTTTAAGCAACAAATTAAAATAGTGGAGAAACTAACTGGCAATAAATATGATAGAGAACACATAAGACATTCTGTGGACATAGTCCTCCTATGCTGGAGTGAAAAAAAGGAATTGAATTTTCACATCTTTCTTTCCCCACCCCCCACTCCCAGGCTGAAACGAAATTAGAACACAGTGTTTGGATTTATGTCATTGTTCTTTTTGTTTATATTTTCTATACTCATATATTGCTTGTTGTGTTACATGTCATTATTCTGGTTGGGATCTGTAATATCACAAAGAGTTAGGGAACAAATATTGCTTTTACTTAAAAACATCTGTTTGGAGAAAATACTTTTTTTCTCCAAGGCAAAGCTGCCTATCTTACCTGGGTAGAACATATTCATCAAATAAATTACTATGTGATATTTTAAGCTTAACATGCCTCTATATCCATAGAAATTTTCTATTTAACTAGATTTTTTTTGATATAAGCAGTTGGACAAATTAACCTTATAAAGATTTAAAAGAAAAAACAAACAAAAAAACCCAGTCATTTTATATTTTTATTCCCAGGGATTCTTTTTCTGTTTTATTTGTTAATTGTGTTTTTGATGTTTCTTTTTTTTTTTTTTTGTAGTAAAATATATGTAATACTTTTTAAGAACTTGCAGGAAATGAAGAATCATTTTAAAACTGAAACACTCTTTGTATCTTTTGGTAAATTGGCTTTTTTATTTTACAAGGGAAATTTCTACTCCTTTCTCTGGTATTTTAAGTCCTCACATGTTGGGAATGTGGAAAAATAAAACAATTGCCCTACATTCACAGGTGTGTATACTTACATTGATTTGACCCTGTTACATTTAAGTGATGGGAAATCTCAGAAAGCTTCTGCCTCTCAGTTTTTTTATCTGAAAAATGAGAAAGGATAATGATAAACTAGCTAATTTCTATTAATTTACTCAACTTCTAAATTTCAGTGCTTTGCACGTTGTAGGCACTTATATACTTATCAAATTAAGCTATTTTAATTATATATGCTGGCATTATTTATATTTATATATATTACATATTATATATATTATATATAATTATATAATTTTGATATTATTTATGCATTTAAAAATTTGTTTCTTTTGGCCTTTGCCATTATTCTGGAAATACAGTGATGACAAATGTTATTTCCCCCAGTGCTTCCCATGTAATACTAGTGCTCACAAGCAGATAATCCATATTGTAAGATTGTTAAACCATATTGTGAAAACATAACCACAATATGTGCATTGTTTTGGTCGACAGTAAAATGATCTGTTGGTTATGCTGAGCAGAATGTCTTTGCTTCTGCCAATACAGCTTCTGACAATTTAAGACTGGCATTGTGTTTTATCTATCCATCTGTCTATAATAGTGAACCTAAAAGTTACTTTGCTAATTGGTCCAAATAGCTTATCTTTCCTTTCTTAAAAGAAGAAAAAAGTAGAAAACAAAAAGAGCAATTGTTTTGAGACAAATTATGTTTCTGTAGCTAAAAGCATACTTATATGCCATAGAATTTCTAATAAATACAACTAAGGCAGGACTATTTAAAGGCAAAATCTTTTAATCAGAAGTTGAGAGTTGCCATGATACAAAATCTAGATAAATACAGTCTTTTAGAAGTTCTGCCAAGTTCTAGTTTCTGTCTCCTTCAATTTACTTCCCATATTACAGTCATCTTTTTTCAAAAAGCACTACACACACTCTCTCACATATACTTGCACACAGACATGCATGCACGTATACGCAAATGTAATTGTTATGTAAGTATGTATGTCTGTGTACATCATTATTATTTACAGTATCTTATACTAGTTTGGCGGAAGATAAAATATTAGGTACACTCTAAAGTATGAGCTCTGCACAGCATCAACACCATGTTGGACATATAGTAGATAATTTTTGTGGATCTATTTGAACAAGTAAATCATTGGTAATCAGTAAATTAATTAATTAGATCCAGTGAATCTAATATTTTGTCTTCCACCAAAATAGTATAAGATGCTTAAGTAGTCTTGCAATTTTCTTTTTCTATTCATCATATGACTGTTCTATTAAGTGAGAATTTTTAAGTTAAAATGACAATGGTTGCTATTATTTTCAAATCTCCTAGAAAGTGGAGTACATTGGAAAGCACAAGTCCCATTACTATAATTGATTTGTATTAATTAACCCCTCAGAGGTAAATAGTAATTTGGAAATCTAATGTAAGGCACACAGAATATAGACTTTTATTTGTCTAATTGAATGTGAACTCTTTGAAGGTATGGATTATTTATTTTTGGTCTTTGCATCCTCAGTATTTTATTTAATCAGCATCTGGAAGAACTTAACCAGTTTTGGTTTAAGTGAATTGGGTTTCTACTTAGCAAGATATTTGTAGGAATTTTGAGGGTGGCAAATGAATTTATATTTGTGACCAAGAACTTAGGGCAGCATTTTCCACATAAAAGGCACTTAATTCACACTTGTTAATTATTAAATATTCAAAATTCTTGTTCATTACAATTTCATTGCTAAATATATTGCTTTATATAGTTGTATTTACATGGTTTTGTTCATCTAAGAAAATGTGATCAAATGCAACAAAGTAGAAAAAATAAAGGCTCTCCACTGTTTACTGAATAAGGAAAAAACCTTGTACTGGCATTCAAGAATCTCCAAAATTTATCATTGAATTGCACTTCAAATATTATTAAAGGGGATTCATCTTTGTATTCCATTCCAAACTGAACAAAACAACATCTCTGGACTTATCCTGCTTCTTCCCAAATCTGTTACTTTTCTCACACAGAATCCTAGAATTTTAGAGTTTTGAAGGAAATCAAGAAATCTAGGAGCAGAGGCCAGGAGGGAAACAATTTCAGGCATGATAGATAGTGTAAGAAGTTGGAATCAGGGTAGATTGCTTTGTGCGAGTAGAACAGGAAGGTCTGTTTTACTTGTTTTTCGACTTTATGTTAGATCTCAAAGGTAATAGAGTCACTGCACTTTACTGAGATGAGGAATAACATGATCAAACCTAGATTTGAGGAAAATTATTTTGGAGATTGAATAAAGAATGGATGAATGGATTGAGAGCTGAGGAAGAGAGACAAGTCAGAAGGTTCTTATAACATTCCAGGTTACCTCACACCTTGGCTAATGCTATCCCTTTTCACTTTTTGAGTTTCTATATAAAAAGTATCCTCAAAGTGTCAGTTTAGTCATTACATAGTGAGGCTGAAAATAACAGCAAGGTTTTTGAAAGGCTGCATTTCAAAACCTTATTCAAACACCACTTTACCCAAAAGCTTTCTTTTCCACTTACTCTCCTGCTTAGTCTCCAAAAATGACCCAGTCAGGAAAAACTTTTTTTTTCTTTTGGAATGAAATAGAAGACCTCTCTGAGGACCCCTTCAGATTCCCAAGATTCTATGACTTAGGAAAAAAAAGTAAACAACTTTCTATCCACAGACTGATCAATTCCTCCTCAGGTCTACAAATGAACCCTAAAACTTACATGTTTTGGTAAAGAAATCAATAATTACTTAAGCAATGAACTTAGTTTAGTTCAGAAAGTGCTGAATATTAGAGCTAAGAAACTGAGGGTTTTTTGTGTTAATTTAATGTATTCTACAATCTGAAAGCTATCCTGGTACCACAGCTAAGGAAGCATTCAATAATCAAAAGTCAATGAAACATTAAATTCAAATCATGGTAGGATTAACAATGTTTTTGCCACAGAAATTTACAAATTTAATATAATTGTCCACAGTCTTATATTACTTTTTTACATTTTGTTGAAAATGTTTTCAATGTTCTCTTTTAAAAAATGGCTTATCCCAAAGCCATTGACTTCACCAAATATGTGATTGTTCAAAAAATTAGCAATCTGATTTTTATTGTAGCAAATAAATGTAATAGAAGAATATTTTCTTCTTGAATTTTTATACTATATTACAAATATTTGTGTCTTTGTCTGTATTAAAATGTAACAGTAATAAACTATTAAATGTGTTTAAACCTATATCATTCATCTGTAGGTAGATATATAAGTATCTTTAGAAGTTTTTCCAAAGACAAATCATCTGTCCTATATTTGCAAAAACAGAGTTTACCACTTCACACCACAAAAGACATTTCTTTTCTGTAGCACTTAACAAAATGTTTATAGTTCAAAAATGTCAGCTTTTAAAGCATTCCACAAATCTGAGCATTCTTGCTCATTTGTCAGAGAAATGATCTGATTTTAAATGGAATGAGATAGCAATTTGGAAGCAACAGTACAGGCTGATATTGACAAGAAACAATAGGGAATGGGAACTATGGAAGTATTAATGAAATTAATGGAAGATAGAAAAAAAATCTGAGAGAGAATCAAAAGTCTGAGAAGTGGATGGGACTTCAGAGAGCAAAGCATGCTATTATACCCCAAAAGTGGTCATCCAGTCTGTTCTTGGAGAACTCCAGGAAGATGGCAACTACTGCCTCACCAGGCAACTCATACTTTAGGGCAGTTCTAATTGTTATGAAGTCTTGCTTATTTCTTGCATAAATCTTCTTCTCTGCACTTCTCTGGTAGATGAGTTCTATCTAAAGACGGATAGCAATCTCCAGAGTTGTTCAAGAATTGATAGGTGCACATGCTTGAGCATCTCAGAAGGTGGATTTAGCAGTCCATATTGAAGTGTTTCCACACCCACTCATTTGAAAATGGGGGCAGCTAGGTGGTGTTAGTGGATAGACCACCAGTGCCGGAGTCAGGAGGACCTGAGTTCAAATCTCACCTCAGACACTTGACATTCACTGGTTGTGTGACCTTGGGCAAGTCAGTTAACCTCAGTTGCCTCATCCTGGGTCACCTGCAGTCATCCTGATGAATATCTAATCACAGGATTCAGATGCCTCTGGAGGAGAAGTGAGGCTGGTAACCTACATAGCCCTCCCTCACTCAAAAAAAAAGTCAAGTGCAAGTCATATCATTATTTTTGTAATGGCATAGTCTTCTTCAGCAACGAAGGATGACCACACAGTTGAAAATAAACATGAGGTGAATAAATTTTTGATATACAAAAATTCAAATGTATTTTATGTCACTCTTTCTTTAAGACTTAAAAACAAAGGTGCCACATGATTTTATAACCTGAAAGCTTCTGTAGATGCCTTGTTTTCTCTTCTCTTCTGTTCCTTTCTCCTCTTTTCTTTTCATTTTGTTTTCTTTTCTCCTTTTCAGTTTAGGCTGTTCTTACTGTTGTCCAATATTTTTCAGAGACCAGAAAGATGATTATGATCCCATTAGCTCTTCATCTGCCCATGCATTCACCAAGTTAAAGGGTGGATGATTACTATGCCACCAGATTAATTCTGACCAGTAAAAACTTCCAAATACAGAGAGAACTACAATGAAGAAAGGTAATGGCATATCAGGATACAGAAAGCAATTTTCCTGTTGCTGCTATAGATTCCCTCTCTAACAATGTCAGGGCAGTCTCATTCAATCATTTTAACACAACGGAGAAGAGCTGCTCAAATATAGCAAGTATTTATGATAATTGGGTTTTGCTGAATAATGTGGTTCTTCAGAAAAACAGTTGTGGATATTGATTTTCCAAATGGACAGAACCATTGATTGAATGCAATTTGAAGAGGATCCAAATTAATCTTAGATTCACCTGTGCCTGTTAGAGGTGATATACATTAACTTTCCAATACTATGCTTGTGTTTAATAGCTTAGGGGTGCCCCCTGTCTGTTAGTTCATGTGCCATAATTCTTTAGCTAATGGAGTTTACAAATGACTAAGAAAAATGTTGAGATCAGACCTTTTATTTCCTCTCTTTGCTGAGACAGAAAGCAGATAAATCACAAGAAATTTTGGAATTGGTTACAATTTTTCAATGATTCTAAATATCAGTTTTAGCTAAAAATGAGAATGAAAATATTTTTGTTTTGGACTCTAGCTTGAGCCTGACTCAGAAACACTTGCAAATAGTGAGGCAAATAAATATTCCCAAGAGAAAGAAAATGGGAAACAACTTCATGTGACAATCATCAGATTAAGAGCTTTGCTTATTTATTTCTTTAGTAAGAAAACTCTTATACTCTCAAACTTGCAAACTTTTTTCCATATGCTTTATGATGCAAATCAGAGGGTACAAAAGGATTAGGGAAATGCTTATTGTCCCCAGAGGTGTTAAGAATGTGTGACTTTATTATGAACCTATTTTTATTTACTAGTTTAGAGTTGACACAGTAGTATTAATAATAATATTACATAATATTAACAATAAAAATACAATTAATTAGCAATTTAAAATGAAAATAAAAATTTAAAACATATGCACTTTAAGATTAAATTTTATTCATTTGTTTACAGTTTTCAACATTCATTTCTCCAAGATTTTGAGTTCCAGATTTTCTCCCCATCTTTCTGCTCCTCCACCCTGAGGTAGAGTAATGGTAATTTAAATGGGAAGATCTTTCCAGTTCATAAGCAGGCCCATGTGACCTGCTTAAAATCACATGGAAGCCTAAGTCACATGGGGTGGGAGGAGCATGATGAGCAGGTGGAACAGGAAAAGTGGAGCATAACTGGAAGGAAGTTGATGAGACAGCTTAGGTTAGAGGAGAGAGAACTCAAGCAGGCAGGTACCACTCTTCTTGTGAGTTCTTGAGGGAAGGACCCAGCAGGGAGTAGGAGGGAAGGCTTGGGAATGTCTTTGAACCCTGCAGCACTAGTGTGTATTGACTTTTTGGTTGTTATGACCGATTTGGCTTTCTGAGTAAATGTTTTTCTTCTGCCTTCTGTATGGAGAGTCTGCTATATTTTGAGATTAAGCACTATGCTAGGATATTCATAGTCACCCTCAGTGCTGTGAATATTGACTTGGCAATAGAGATGATGTGCATTCTGATTATCCCTTCCCCCTGTCCGTCTTCCCTTTTATTGTCCCCCCATCTCTTTCCCCCTTACTTTTCTGGAGGGCAAAATAGATTTATATACCCCATTACCTTTATATTTTACTGCACAGTTACATGTGAAAACTACTTTTTAAAGTAGTTTTTAAAACTTTATGTTTAAACTTTAAGTTCCAAATTTTCTCCTTTCTTCCCTCTGTACCCATCCCAATTTAGAGGCAAACAATTCCGTATAGGTTATCCATGTGTAGTTATGCCAAACATCTCCATAATAATCATGTTGTGAAAGACTTTTCCTTCCTCTTCTCTGTCACCCTCACAATTATTCCAGTTTCTCCTTTGACTCTGTCCATTTTCTAAAGTGTTTGCTTCTGACTACCCCCATCCCTTCTATTACTCTGGCTCTTATCCCCTTCCCTTCTACTTTCCTGTAGGGTAAGATACCCAATTGAATATCTATATTATTCCCTCCTTAAGCCAAATCTGATGAGAGTAAGGTTACCTCATTATTTCTTAACTCCCCCCTCCTCTGTTCATTGTAAAACCTTTGTCTTGCCTCTTTCACTTGAGATAATTTACCCCATTATATCTCTTTCTCCTCCCAATCTAATCTTTTCTCACCCCTTAATTTTATTTTTAGATATCATCCCTTTATATTCCACTTACCCTGTGCCATCTATCCATATCTCTTTCTCACTCTCTCCCTCTCTTCCTCCTCTCTACCTCTCCCTCCCTCTCTCTTTCTCTCTTTCCTCCAACTCCCTAATACTGAGAAAAATCTCAGGAGTTACAAATATCATCTTCCATGGAGGAATGTAAACAGTTTAACTTTAATAAGTCTTTTATGATTTCAGTTTGCTGTTTACCTTTTCATGCTTCTTTTAATTCTTGTATTTAAAAATCAAGTTTTCTATTCAGCTCTAGTGTTTTCAGCAAGAATGCTTAAAAATCCTCTATTTCACTGAATATCCATATTGCCCCCGAGGGATGATACTCAGTTTTGCTGAATATTGGGCTTATTTAATTTATTGGGTTATTGGCTTTAATCCTAGCTCCTCTGACCTCCAGTACATGAAGTGCTAAGCCCTCCAATCCCTTAATGTAGAAGCTGCTAGATTTTGTGTTATCCTAATTGTATTTCCACAATATGGGAATTATTTCTTTCTGGCTGCTTGCAATATTTTCTCCTTAATCTGAGAACTCTAGGAAATTTGACTACAGTATTCTTAGGAGTTTTCCTTTTTAGTATATCTTTCCAGAAGTGATCAGTGGATTCTTCCCATTTCTATTTTACTCTATGATTCTAGAATATGATGACAGTTTTCCTTGATAACTTCTTGAATGATGATGTCTAGGCTCTTTTTCTGAACATGACTTTCAGGTGGCCCAGGAATTTTTAAATTATTTCTCCTGGAACTATTTTCTAGCTCAGTGATTTTTCCAATGAAATATTTCACATTTTTTTTTATTTTTTCATTCTTTTGGTTTTGTTTTATAGTTACTTGATTTCTCATAAATTATTCCTTTCCACTTGCTCCATTCTAATTTTGTGTATTATTATAAATAATTTATTTGTTTTCAGTTTTCAACAACAAATTCCATAAGTTTTAAATTTTCTCCCCTTGCCCCCAAAGATTTTACATGGTTTCTACATATACATTTTTATTGACTGCTTTTCACATTAGTCTTCTGGAAAAGAAGAATTGAAATGAACTGGAGAAATTATGAGGAAAAAAAAGCAAGACATAAGAAAGAGAAAATAATTTGCTTCATTCTGCATTTTGATTCTATATTTCCTTCTGTGGATGTGGACAGCATTTTGCATCATGAGTCCTTTTGAAATGTGTTAGGTCCTTGAATTGTTGTGAAGGGCTAAATTTATCAGATACAGTCCTCCCACACTATGGCTCTTAATGTGTATAATGGTCTCCTGGTTCTGCTCACTTCATGTAATATCAGTTCATGTAAATTTTTACAGGTGTTTCTGAAGTCCTCTCATACTTCATTTCTTATAGGATAATAATATTCCATTACATTCATATACCACAACTTGTTTGGCCATTCCCCAATTGATGGACATCCCCTTGATTTCTAGTTTTTGGGCACCAAAAAAGACTAGTGTTATATATTTAGCATAAATGAGTCTTTACCCCATTTTTTATGATCTTTCTGGGATACAGTCCTAGATTTTATAATCCCTTAGGCATAATTCCAAATTCCTCTAAGAAATGGTTGGATCAGCTCACAGCTCCACCAACAATGAATTAGTATTCTAACTCTCCCACATCTTCTAAAACATGTATCATCTTTCTGTTTTGTCACATTCCCCAATCTGGTAAGTATGATGAAGTACCTCAGGGCCGTGTTGTTTTGCTTCTCTTTGATCAATAGTGATTTAGACCATTTTTTCATATGATTATAGATACCTTTAATTTCTTTCTCTGGAAATTGATTGTTCACTTCATTTGGTCATTTATCAATTGGGGAATGACTTGTATTCTTGAAAATCTGACTCATTTTTTATATATTTTAGAAATGAGACATTTATCACAGATATTAGTTGCAAAGATTCTTTCCCAGTTTTTAGTGTTCCTCTTAATCTTGATTGCATTAGCTTTTTGTGTAAAAACTTTTTAATGTATTGTAATCTAAATTATCTATTTTGCATTTCATAATGTTCTCTATCTGTTGTTTGGACATAAATTCTTCCATTCTCCATAAATCTGAGAAACAAAGAATTCCTTGCTCTCCTAATTTGTTAAAACAATTTGCCTTTATGCGTAGATCTTGTACTCATTTTGACTTTATTCTGGTATATAGTGTCAAGTATTAGTCTATGCCCAGTTTCTGCCACCCTATTTTCAGGTTTTCCCAAAAGTTTTTGTTCAATAGTGGGATCTTATCCCAGAAGCTGGAGTCCTTGTGTTTATCAAACAACAGATTACGATAATCATTGCCTTCTGTGTCTTACGTACCTAACAAATTCCACTGATCTACCCCTCTATTTCTTAGCCAGTACCAAGTGGTTTCAATGACTGTGGCATAATACAATTTAAAATTTGGTATGGCTAGGCCACATTCCCTAGCATTTCTTTTCATTTAATTCCTTTGATATTCTAGATATTTTATTCTTCCAGATGAATTTAGATATTAGTTTTTTAGTTCTAGAAAATAATTTTTGTTAATGTAATTGATATAGCATTGAATATGTAAATAAATTTAGATAGAATTGCCATTTTTCTTATATTACTTCAGCCTATCCACTAGTAACTGATTTTTTTCAATTATTTAAATGTGGCTTTATTTGTGTGAAATGTTTTATATTTGTGTTCATATAGCTCCACAGTTTTGGCAGGTAGACTCCCCAAAATTTAAAGTGTCCAGTGGAATGTAAATGGAATTTCTCTTTCTTTCTCTTGCTGTTGGGCTTTGTTAGTAATATATAGGAATGCTTATGATTTATATGGGTATCTTTTCTATCCTGCAATTTGCTAAAGTTGTTCATAATTCAAAGTAGTTTTTTTCAACTATTTTCTAGGATTCTCTAAGTATATCTCCTTATCATCTGTCAGGAGTGACAACATGGTTTCTCCTTTATCTGTTCTAATTTCTTCAATTTCTTTTTCTTCTTTTATTGCAAAATCTAACATTTATAATAGCATATTGAATAACAATGTTGATATTGGACATACTTGTTTCATCCTTGATCTTATTGTAAATGCATCTAGCTTATCCCCATTAAATGTAATGTTTCATGATGATTTAGGTAGATAATTAGGGGTGTAAGGTATGTTCTGGTAGGACCAGTACCTTTTTAAAATTTTTTTTTATTATTTTTTAATGTTTAACAATCACTGCCATACAACTGAGATTTTATCCCCCCCACACCTACCCCCCACTACCCCCCTCCCTCCCCACGACTGCATACAATTCTGTATAGGTTCTACGTATACTTTCCTATTGAGTACATTTTCACTATAGTCACTATTTTAGTCAAGACTAAAATAAAGGGAAGAAATCATATAACAAATCAAAACATGATACACAAAAACATACACATATACAAACATGGTCTACTACATTCTGCGAATGACTTCCATATTTCTTTCTCTGAGTGTGGAAGGCATTTTGCCTTAGAGAACCACCATTGTGATTTTTTTTTAAGAAGTTCTTGCGTTATTATGAAATTCCAAGTCTACCAGAAAAAACTCTCGCACGCTGTGGTCGTTGCTGTGCACAAAGTTCTCCTGGTTCTGCTCCTTTCACTCAGAATCAGGTCATATAAGTCTTTCCAGGCCTCTCTGAAGTCTTCTTATTCATCATTTCTTATGGCACAATAGTACTCCATTACATTCATACACCATAATTTATTCAGCCATTCCGCAATTGATGGACATCCCCTTGACTTCCAGTTTTTGGCAACTACAAAGAGTACTGCTATAAATATTTTTGTACATGTGGGACCCTTTCCCATTTTTATGATCTCTTGAGGATACAGTCCTAGTAGCAATATTGCTGGGTCAAAGGGTATGCACATTTTTGTAGCCCTTTGGGCATAGTTCCAAATTGCTCTCCAGAATGGTTGGATGCGTTCGCAGCTCCACCAACAATGAATTAGTGTTCCAACTCTCCCACATCCTCTCCAGCCTTTATCATTTTCTTGTTCTGTCATGTTTGCCAATCTTATAGGTGTGATGTGGTACCTCAGAGTTATTTTGATTTGCATCTCTCTAACCAATAGTGATTTAGAGCATTTTTTCATCTGATTGTAGATATCTTTAATTTCTTCTTCCAAAAATTGCCTGTTCACATCCTTTGACCATTTATCAATTGGGGAAAGGACCAGTACCTTTGATGTGATGGCTGCTAAGCACTTTTTGGGGGTCTTTCTACCTTTGGTGTCCACCTGTTCTACTCAACTCTCACCTATGGCTCCAAGAATTTGCAGCATGTGCAGTAGCCACACTCTGGAAAACTGATTCTTCAGATAAGTCAAACCAGGCTGAGGGTAGTCAAGGCGTCTCAAACCCATTGGTGAGTTAGGGGAGTGTCTACCCCAAGCATGTGAAGACTTCCTCTGGTGGAATTGGAGGATGAGAACAATTTGTTCCAATGTCCATAAATGCAGATGAAACAGGTGATGTGGAGTGCTTAGAACTTGATTAGGCACCAAAGACACCAAGGTCATCCACTGCATCTTGAGTCATCATCAGCCATCTTTAATTTTTCCTGCCACTGAGCTATGATGACTTTAGAGGAGAGAGTGAGGCTGACAACCTTGTGCAACTCTGCCTCACTTAAATCCAATCCATTTTACTATTATGTCTCAAAGTCCTGTGCTGACAGGCAAGTGATGAAGCAACAGGTGCAAATAAACTTGAAGCTGTAGTCACAACCTTGCACAGAGGTGGCCCAGTCCATAAGGTCTTTTGTCACTGGAAGCAGCAGTGGGACTCAACAGCCCCCTGGATATCTGAGTAGCCTTTTAAGGATCACACTGCTCACTTTCTGATGTGAGGAATGGGGCTAGAAAAGGTGCCCCTAGCATTGTTTGCTTACTCAACCCTGACCTATTTACTGTGACAAGTAGGTAATCCCATTATGTGGTGGAAACACACAAAAAAAATGTACAAAATGTGCAAAAACATCTGCAAAAATGATTCTACTCACCAGCAACACGTGGAATGTTCACATCTTGTAGACAACACAAAATCCAGTAGACCTGAAAGAAGAACTCTTGTTGCAAGAGAACTCAACAGGTATTGCATCCAAATAGCAACCCTGAGTGAAACAAGGTTGGCAAATGAAGGCCAGCTTACTGAAGTTTGAGCTGGATACACCTTTTTTCTGTAGTGGGTGCAGTGAAGAGGAGTGCCATAAAGCTGGCATGAGTTTTTCAATCAAAACTAATCTAATCAACAAGCTGGTATGCCTGCCAAAGGGAGAGAATGATAGGCTCATGACAATGTGATTGCCACTTGTAGGGAAATGCCATGCCATGATCATCAGTGCCTATTCTCCCACCGTGATGGGACAAACCCTGATGAAGTCAAAGAAAAATTTTATGAAGACTTAGAGACCCTTATCATCAATGTGCCAAAAGAGGACAAGGTTAAAATTTTGAGGGACTTTAATGTTATCATAGGCTCAGACTACCAGACTTGGCAGGGAGTCTTAGGGAGGAATGAAGTTGGAAACAGCAACAGCAATGGTCATTTACTGCTAAGGACTTGTGCATCTCATGACCTTCTCATCACCAACAATGTCTTCCATTTATCTAAATTCGATAAATCTTCATGGATGCACCCTCACGGCAAACATTGACATCTAATTGACTATGTGATTGAAAGGAGAAGAGACAGACAAGATGTGAGAGTGACAAAGGCAATGAGTAGTGCAGAGTCCTGGACTATTCATAGGCATATACTTTCCAAGCTAAATATTCACAGTCATCAAAAGCACTGCCCCCAATGCAAAATGACTACCAGAAGAATGAATGTCAACAATTTAGAGCTCTTCTCTGTTCGTGAACAGTTTGTTGCTGGCTTGGAGGTAAAGTTAAGCCAACACATAGTTGGCAGGAGTGGAGCAGAAAAGGAGTGGACAGCTTTCAGAGATTTGATGCAGCACTACATTTGCTCATCTGGGTCAGAACACTCTCAAACACCAAGACTGGTTTGATGAAAGTGAGGGGGAAATTCAGAAGCTGCTAAATGAAAAATGAGAACTCCACAGTATTTACCAGTAAGATTGTTCATCCACCTCTATGAAGGCAGCATTTAGTTCCATCAAAAACAAAGTACAAGCAAAACTTGGAGAGACACAGGATTCATGGCTCAGTAAGAAGGCAGATGAAATTCAGTTTTATGTTGATCGTTGCAATGCAAAGCGTTTTTATGATTCCTGAAAGCTACTTATGGATCAATACAGCTACAAAGTACTGATTAGTGATAAGGATGTGATCCTAGAGAGATGGGCTGAACCCTTCCATAGTGTTCTCAACAGACTGTCATCAATCAATGTTGAGGCCATTGACTATTTCCCTCCTTAGCTGAACTTCCAAATGAAGCAGAGATTTTGAGGGTAATTAGGCTCCTTTCATGTGGCAAAGAACCTGCTGCTGATTCTATTCCAGTTGATATTTAAAATGTAGGGGGACCATTGCTCATATAAAAGCTGACTGAAATTTTCCAGGTTATCTGGCAAGAGGAAGCTATCGCCCAGGAGTTCAAGGATACCTCCATTGTCCATCTCTATAAAGGTAAAGGGAATAGATTGTCCTGTGATAATCATAGGGGGATGTCTCTCTCTTAGTCATTGCTGGCAAAATTCTTCCTGGAGTCCTCCTTAATAGATTGATTCTTCACCTGGAAGATGGGCACATAGCTGAGAGCCAATGTGGCTTCAGAAAGGGCTGAGGAACATTAGATATGGTGCTTTCTGCCTGACAACTCCAGGATAAATTCCAGGAGCAGAACAGAGGTCTGTACACAACATTTGTGGACCTGACCAAGGCCTTTGACACTGTTAGTTGTTTGGGCTTATGGAAAATTATGTCAAAATTTGGTTGCCCACAGAAGTTCATCAATATTTTACGTCAATTTCATTACAGCATGTTTGCTTGAGTTCTGGATAATGGACAATGCTCTCATGCCTTCCCAGTCACCAATGGAGTGAAACAGGACTGTGTGCTTGGTCCCATGCTTTTCAGCCATGATGACAAAATGCTTTCAGTGAAGATGAACACAGCATCAAGGTCAACTACCTTTCCGATGGTAAGTTCTTCAATTTGAAAAGGTTGTAAGCCAAGACCAAAGTGGAGGGAGTGTTGGTGCATGATTTTCTGTTTGCATATGATTGTGCACTCAATGCAGCCTCTGAATTTGAGATGCAACAAAGTATGGATCACTTCACTGCTGACTGTGCTAATTTTGGCCTAATAATTAACAATAACAACAAAAAACCCCCACAGGTGCTCCATCAGCCACCACCACACCATCCATACATGGAACCATTGGTTAAAACAAATGGAGAAGTTTTGAATGCTGTAGATGCATACTATACTTTCCAGGGATGTACATACTGACAATGAGGTTGATGCACACATTGCCAGAGCTACAGTGCTTGGGAGGCTCCAAAGACAGGTTTGGGAGAGAAGAGGGATTAGACTGACTACCAAACTGAAAGTCTACAGAGTCGCTGTGCTGACCTTATTGTTAAATGCTTCTGAAACATGGACAGTCCACCAGCGCCATTCCAGGAAACTGAATCGCTTCCATTTAAACTGTCTTAGGAAGATTCTGAGGATCTCCTGGAATGATAAGGTACCAGAAACTGAGGTCGTTGCTTGAGCTGAACTGCCAAGTATTCAAACTGTGCTTCAAAGAGGACAACTCTGATGGACTGGCCACATTGTTCAAATGCAAAATGTTCACTAGCCAAAAAGACTATTTTATGGACAACTCATATGGAGCAGGTGATCACAAGGTGATCAGAAGAAGTGATACAAGGACACTTTCAAAGTTTCTCTCAAGAACTTTGGATTTGACACTGGCACAGGTCTGTTCAGCATGGCGTGCCCATGTCAGAAAGGGTGCTGTACTCAATGAGCAAAGCAGAATTGAGACACCACCACAAAGTTAATGTAGGATGCACAAATTTTGTGTATCCACCCCAAATATTCACGTGGACTATCTGTGCCCAACCTGTGGCACAGTATTCCAAAGTCATATTGATGTGATCAGCCACAGTAGGACACAATGAAATTTCACTTTCTCATGGTGATGTCATTTTGGTCCTGTTTGAGAATGAAGGACAACAACCAAACAACTTATTATTCTGAGGAAGTGTCCCCCCCCCCTTTTTTTACTGTGATCTCCAGTGTTTTCCATAGAAGTAGGTATTGTATTTTGGGAAAATACTCTTCTGCATCTATTGCGATAATCATATGGTTTCTGTTAATTTAGTTGTTGATATGAGCAATTATGCCAATAATTTTTTCAACGTTGAATCATTCCTGCATTCTTGGTATAAATCCTATTTGATCATAATGTATTATTCTTGTGATAAGTTTCTGTATTCTTTTTTCTAACATCTTATTTAATTTTTTGTATCTATATTCATATCTAATATTCATTACGGAAATTGGTCTATAATTTTCTTTCTCTGTTTTGACTCTTCCCACTTGAGGTATCAGCACCATATTCATACCATAAAAAGAATCTGGTTGGACTTGTTCACCAATTTTCTCAAAAAGTCTATATAGTATTGGAATTAACTGTTCTTAAAATGTTTCATAGAATTCATCCATTTGGCAATGGAGTTTTTTTTTCCTTGGGAATTAATTGATGGTTTGTTCAATTATTTTTTTTAATGACAATGGGTTTATTCAAGTATTTTGCTTCCTCATCTGTTAATCTGGGAGCTTGATATTTTTTATAAATATTTAATTTTAATTATATTGTCTAATTTTTAGACATACAGTTTGGCAAAGTAATTTCTAATTATTGTTTTAATTTCTTCTTCATTGGAAGAGAGTCCACCCTTTTTATTTTGGGTACTGGTAATTTGGTTTTCTTCTTTTTCAAAAACACATTGACCACAGGTTTATCTATTGTATAGGTTTTTTTTTTTTATAAGGCTACTCTTTGTTTTATTTATTAGTTCAATAGTATTCTTAATTTCCATTTCATTAATCTGTCCTTTGGTTTTCAGTATTTATAATTTGGTATTTAATTGGAATTTTTAATTTGTTCTTTTTCTAGCTTTTTCAGTTGCATTCCCAATCCATTAATTACTTCTTTCTCTATTTTGTTCACTTAAGCATTCAGAGATATAAAGAATCCCCTAAAACTGCTTTTGATGTATCCCATAAGTTTGGTAGGTTATCTCATTATTGTCATTCTTCCGAATGAAATTATTGTTTCTATGATTTGTTGGTTGACCCATTCATTCTTTAGGATTAGATTATTTAGGTACCAATTAATTTTTAGTCTATCTTTCCATGGCCCTTTATTTTACATAATTTTTATTGCATCATAATCTGAAAAATTGACTATCTCTCTCCTTCTGCACTGGATTGGCAGGTTTTTATGTCCTAGAAAAATAGGAAGGTTTTTTTTTTTTCTTTTTGTGTGTGTGTACGTGCCAGGTACTGCTGAGACAAAGATATATTCCTTTCTATCTCCATTCAATTTTCTTCACAGGTCTAACATATTTATCTTTCCCAGAATTCTTTTCACCTACTTAACTTCCTTTTTATTTATTTTGAGGTTAGATATATCAAGTTCAGAGGGGCAGAGGGGAAGGCTCCCCCTAGTATATTCTTGTTGTCCATTTCTTCCTGTACCTCTCTTAACTTTTCCTCTAAGAATTTGAAGCTTATATGTTTGGTATACTATACTAAATACTATACTATACTTATAGTACTTGGAGTTTATATGTTTAGTAATGATATTATTTCTATTTTGATGGTGCCTTTTAGCAAGACACAGTTTTATTTTTAATCTCATTTGATTAGATCTATTTTTGCTTTTCATTTGTCTGAGATTAGGATTGCTACTCCTGCTCTTTTTGGATCAGTTGTAGCATAATATATTTTACTCAAGCATTCTACCTTTACCCTGTGTGTATTCCCCATTTCAAATATATTTATTGTAAACAACATATTGTAGTATTTTGGTGTTTTATCCATTCTGCTGTCCACCTCAGTTTTATTGGAGAGTTTGTCCCATTCACATTCAAAGTTATGATTACTGTCTGTGTCTTTCTTTTCGTCCCATTTCACCTCCTGTTTATGCTTTTATTCCTCCCTTCTCCTATCCCCTCCTCAAAGTTTCACTTTACCCCACCATCTCCCTCTATCTTCCCTCCCTTATATCACCCTGCATCTTTTTTTCTTTACTACTTCTTTTCTTCTTTCTAACCATCTCCACCCTTTTCTTTCCACTTTTTTTCTTTCTGCTGCCTATAGGGTAAGTTAGATTTCTTTACCTAACTGAATATGTTGTTCATTTGTTGAACCAAATCTAATGAGAGTAAAGCTCAAACAATGCCCATCTCTCTCTCTTCTTTTGCTCTACTATATTATGGTTTTTTTTTCTTCCTTTTCTCTCTCCTTTTCCATCTTCTCTTTTCCTCTTCTTCCATTATTGTCCTTCACACTTTTAAGTATGTTTTTTAATCTTCACATCACTTAACTTATAACCACTCTTTCTGTGTATATCCCTTTTCAATGTGATAATAAATATACAATTCTCAAGATTAACAAGTATCATCCTCCTATACATTAATGTAAAAAGTTTGCCCATATTGGATAACACTTTTTCCCTGATTGCCTGTTTATGCCTCTAGAATCTTATATTTGAACATCGAATTTTCCATAGAACTCTGGCATTTTCATCAAGAATTCCTGGAAATCACTTATTAAAGTGAATATCCAATTCCACAATGAAAGATTATGCTCAATTTTATTGGGTAATTGATCCTTAGTTGTTGCCCAAAATTCTTTGCCTTATGAAATATATTCAAATCCCTCTGGTCTTTAAATATGGAAGCTGCAAGGTCCCGTGTTATTCTGACTGCAATTCTTTGATATTTGTATTATTTCTTTCTAGCTACTTGCAGTATTATCTCCTTGAACTGATAATTCTGGAATTTCACAATAACATTCCTTGGTGTTTTTAAGTTGGGATATCTTTCAAGAGATCATTGCTGGATTCTTTCAATGATCATTTTGCCCTCTACCTCCAGCATCTCAGAACAGTTTTCCTGAATGATTTCTTGGAAAATATTGTCCATGCTCTTTTTCTCATTCGTATTTTCTGGTAGAGCAATAATTCTTTTAATTGTTTTTTTTTTATTATTATTAAATTTATTTATTTAACTTTTAACATTCATTTTCACAAAATTTTGGGTTACAAATTTTCTCCCCTTTTATCCCCTCCCCCTCCAAACACCAAGCATTCTAATTGCCCCTATGACCAATTTGCTCTCTCTTCTATCATCCCTCACTGCCCTTGTCTCCATCTTCTCTTTTGTCCTGTAGGGGCAGATAGCTTTCTATACCCCTTTACCTGTTTTTCTTATTTCCTAGTGGCAAGAACATTACTCGACAGTTGATCCTAACACTTTGAGTTCCAACTTCTCTTCCTCCCTCCCTCCCCACCCCTTCTCTTTGGAAGGCAAGCAATTCAATATAGGCCATATCTGTGTAGTTTTGCAAATGACTCCCATAATAGTTGTGTTGTATAGGACTAACTATATTTCCCTCCATCCTATCCTGTCCCCCATTACTTCTATTCTCTTTTGATCCTATCCCTCCCCATGAGTGTCGACCTCGAATTGCACTCTCCTCCTCATGCCCTCCCTTCTATCATCCCCCCCACCCTGCTTGTCCCCTTATCCCCCACTTTCCTGTATTGTGAGATAGGTTTTCCTACCAAAATGAGTGTGCACTTTATTCTTTTCTTTAGTGGAATGTGATGAGAGTAGACTTCATGTTTTTCTCTCACCTCCCCTCTTTATCCCTCCACTAATGAGTCTTTTGATTGCCTCTTTTATGAGAGATAACCTGCCCCATTCAATTTCTCCCTTTCTCCTCCCAATATATTTCTCTCTCACTGCTTGATTTCATCTTGTTTTAAAGATATGATCCCATCCTATTCAATTCACTCTGTGCACTCTGTCTCTATGTATGTGAGCGTGTGTGCATGTGTAATCCCACCCAGTACCCAGATACTGAAATGTTTCAAGAGTTACAAATATTGTCTTTCCATGTAGGAATGTAAACAGTTCAGCTTTAGTAAGTCCCTTATGACTTCACTTTGCTGTTCACCTTTTCATGGTTCTCTTCATTCTTGTGTTTGAAAGTCAAATTTTCTTTTCAGCTCTGGTCTTTTCATCAAGAATACTTGAAAATCCTCTATTTCATTGAAAGACCATTTTTTCCCCTGAAGTATTATAGTCAGTTTTGCTGGGTAGGTGATTCTTGGTTTTAGTCCTTGTTCCTTTGACTTCTGGAATATACTGTTCCATGCCCTTCGATCCCTTAATGTAGAGGCTGCTAGATCTTGTGTTATCCTGATTGTATTTCCACAATACTTGAATTGTTTCTTTCTAGCTGCCTGCAGTATTTTCTCCTTGACCTGGGAACTCTGGAATTTGGCCACAATGTTCCTAGGAGTTTCTCTTTTTGGATCTCTTTCAGGTGGTGTTCTGTGGATTCCTTGAATATTTATTTTGCCCTCTGGTTCTAGAATCTCAGGGCAGTTTTCCTTGATAATTTCATGAAAGATGATGTCTAGGCTCTTCTTTTGATCATGGCTTTCAGGTAGTCCCATAATTTTTAAATTGTCTCTCCTGGATCTATTTTCCAGGTCTGTTGTTTTTCCAATGAGATATTTCACATTATCTTCCATTTTTCCATTCTTCTCTCTTTGTTCTGTGATTTCTTGGTTTTGCATAAAGTCATTAGCCTCCATCTGTGCCATTCTAATTTTGAAAGAACTATTTTCTTCAGTGAGCTTTTGAATCTCCTTTTCCATTTGGCTAATTCTGCTTTTGAAAGCATTCTTCTCCTCATTGGCTTTTTGAACCTCTTTTGCCAATTGAGTTAGGCTAGTTTTCAAGGTGTTAATTTCTTCAACATTTTTTTGGGTCTCCCTTAGCAGGGAGCTGATCTGCTGTTCATGCTTTGACTTCATGTCTCTCATTTCTCTTCCCAGCTTTTCCTCCACCTCTCTAACTTGATTTTCAAAATTCTTTTTGAGCTCTTCGATGGCCTGAGCCCATTGGGTGGGCTGGGACACAGAAGCCTTGATTTCTGTGTCTTTGCCTGATGGTAAGCATTGTTCTTCCTCATCAGAAAGGAAGGGAGGAAATGCCTGTTCGCCAAGAAAGTAACCTTCTATAGTCTTATTTCTTTTCCCTTTTCTGGGCATTTTCCCAGCCAGTGACTTGACCTCTGAATATTTTCCTCACACCCACCTCACTTCCTGATCCTCCCAGCCCGTGTTTGTGGTCTGAGATTCAAATGCTGCTTCCAGCCTCAGGGCTTTTGGCGGGGGCAGGGCTGCTATTCAGTATGAGATTATGTTCTGGTGCTGAGATCGGGGCAGGGCCACCTCTCAGGCTCAGTTCCCTCAGGGGGTTTATGCACAGACCTTCCTCAATGGATTCAGGCTCCCGCCCGCTTGGGGAGCCCCTGTCTGCATCCGCCTCTCAGCTTCTACCTCCCGGGGGGGGGCCTGTATTATGGGGGCACCCCACTCCCCTCTCGACCCGCCAAAGAGACTCTCTCACCCACCCCTGTCACCTGTGGGTGGAGGGACTTGTGCGGCCGCTGGAGATCCCGTCCCTGAAGCCTGCTCGGATCTGTTTCTCTCGGTGCCGCAGCCGCAGCAGGTCTGGGCTGGGCTTTGTGTCTGTAGCGCGACGGACCTTTTGCGAGAGGTTTGCAGATCCCTCTGTGGGTGGAGGGACCCGCGTGGCCGCTGGAGATCCTGTCTGTGAAGCCTGCTCGCATCTTTTCCTCTCGGTGCCGCGGCCGCGGCAGGGCTGCACTCAGCTCCCAGTCCCGGCGCCCAGTCCGCAGCGCGAAGGACCCCCCCGCGAGAGGTTTGCAGGTCTCTCTGGAACAGAAATCTCCCTCGCTCCAATGTTCCGTGGCCTCTGGGTGCGGAATTCGCCGTGAGTTACTTCCCTGTAGCCATTCTATGGGTTGTGGGTTCAGAGCTATGTGTATGTGCGTCTTTCTACTCCGCCATCTTGGCTCCGCCCCCTAGAGCAATAATTCTTAAGGTTTTCTCCCTTCGTTCTATTTTCCAGGTCTGTTGTTTTTACAATGAGATATTTTATATTTTCTTCTAGTTTTTTTCATTCTTTAGATTTTGGTTGACTGATTCTTCATGCCTCATAGAGTCAGTCATTTGCTTCTACTTGCAGAATTCTAATTTTTAAAGAATTGTTTTCTTCAGTTAGCTTCTGTACTTCCTTTTCCTTTTGTCCAATTTTCCAAGTTAAGTTTTATATGTCCTTATACATTTGACCAATTTACTTTGTAAGGAGTTATTCTCTTCTGTGAACTACTTTTTTTCATTCTGTCAATTGTATTTTTTTTAAAAAATCATTGGCCATTTTTTCTTCTACCTCTCTAATTTGGCTTTTAAAATCCTTCTTGAGCTCTTCCAAGAAGGCTTTTTGGGCTTGAGAGCAGTTCATACTCCCTTTTGAGGTTTTAGATATAGGTACATTGTCAGTGCTCTCTTCTTCTGAATTTGTATCTTGATCTCTCTGTTCTTGTAATGAGATTCTATGATCTTTGCTCTTCTGATTTATTTCTTCCTCATACTCATTGCCTTTTTCCTGGATTTTAAAATGGGTCTCTCATTCTGGGACACAGGTGGCCCTGTCCCTCATTTCTTATGCTAGGAGTTATAGGCTTGGTGTTTGGCTTGGTGTGTTGTGGCCTCTTTTTCTTTCAGCTAGAAGCTACATTCTTCTGCAACCTATTTGATGTTGAGATTGCTGGTGTGTGCCAAGGCAGAGACCAGGTGAAGTATGTCTGAGTATCTCCAGAGTTACCCTGAAGTCCTTGGTGTGAGTTGTGGGAGAGTAGTGGTCTGAATGTGGGAGGTCTCTTACTCCCCTAGAACTGTGTTAGAGCACAGATATGTTCGGTGGCTGTTTAGTCCTGTCTGCTTAATGCCCCTGGCTGTGCCAAGGCACACCTAGGGTTCTGGTGTTGATTCTTACAGGCTCCATACCTCCTGGGGCTCAGACTCTTCTGCTGGTCCACTGAGGCAGTTCTTGCTGGAATGCTTCTGGTCCTCCATGGTCTCCTTTAGTTACAATCACAGGAAACCTTCACAGTGGTCTCCTTAGCTTCCCAAGCTGAAAGACTGCTATACCCCTTCTGCTGACTCCACTATTCCAGGATTTTTCTTGAGGCAATTTTCTTTGGGTTTTGTGAGGTCAACAAGGGGAGGGTGAGAGCATTTGCAGTTTATTCCACTAACTTGGCTCCTAAAAGTTCAAGGAGGTGACTTCCAAACATTTAGTCTGTGGACTGATCGCCTCAGTAGTGACTGCAGCTGTTGCCATGAACTCTGTTCTTCTCTCTGACTTAGTTCTACTGGACTCCCATCCTAAGCTGAGAAGCTTAGGAATCCACACTACAACTTCTGATTCAGTCTGCCTGGGCCATTCCTGCTCCACTATGGCTATGCCCAAATCTGCCTATAGGAGCTCTGCCCAAAGGAAATGTCTGCTTTGGTGGTTCACATGGCATGTTTTCTTCTCTATCTATTTTTAAGGTATCATTTCCTTCAGTATTTTGGGGGAGATCTCCTTTAGCAAGGTGTTGATTGATTTTTCATGATTTTCTTGCATCACTCTATTTCTCTTTTCAATTTTTTCCTCTACCTCTCTTACTTTATTTTCAAAATGCTTTTTGAATATCTCCATGACCTGCAAGAATTCATATTCCTCTTAGATGCTTTTGATATAGGAGCTTTGACTCTGTTGTCCTTCTCTGGTTTTATGTCCTGATCTTCTTTGTCGCCAAAGTAAGATTCTGTAGTCTGAGTTTTTTTTTTTTTTACAATGTTTGCTCATCTTCCCAAACAAACACTTCACTTTCTAACTCTTTGTCAAGGTAGAGCTCTGCTTCCAGTGGGGGTGAGGGTGGGGGTCGGTGTACTCTCCCAGGCTTCAGGGATTTTATATCAGCCCCTGAATGAATTCCCTACCACCTTTAGGCCCAGAGCTGTGGAAGCAGACTCTGGTACTGCTGCTGCTCCTGCAGTTGCTGCTACCACTACAACACCAACCACCCTAGGACTAGGGTTAATATGGCCAGACCATGTGTGTTTCTTTCACTCATGTCCTGCAGAGTTTTCCACTGACCTTTCTGTTGTTTGTGGGTTGAAAAGTTTAGAAATTGTTAAAACCTATGCATTGATGATATCAGAAATAAATTGTATATTGAGTAAAGAATATTTGTCTATATATAGAACCTCACCTTAAATTTTCATACCAGTTGCAAATTTTATTTTGGAAATGTAAGGAAAAGAGAGTATATTTTGCATTAATGGACTTATGCTTAGGATTTTTTTCTCTTCCTTTCAACATACCTTGCATATTGTTTTCCTTCAATGCTCAGCTCAGGTATCATCTGTTACATGAAAACTTACATGATATCTCCAACTCTGAAAGCTCTCATCTTTCTCAGTTTTCACTGAACAATAATTCCTTGTGCATACGTCATGTATTCCTAGTAGAATGTAGGCTTGTAAGGGCAAGGACTACTCATTCTTTAGTGGTTATCTTATATCCATATGGAAACTTATTCCAATTATACACATTATAAGCCTTCTATACCTTTTTTCAAAATATTTGATTTTTTCTCAAATACAGGTTAAAATTATTATTTTTTGCATTTTAAATGATTTTATTTCAAAATCTATCCTTTCCTCCCTCTGCTCCCCCTCCATGAGAGTAATCACCAATATGATACAGATTATACATGTGCAATCATGTAAAACATTTACATATAAATCATTTTGTACAAGAAGACTTATACAAAGAACGTAACAAATAAAATGAAAGAAGGAAGGAAGGAAAGATAGAAGGAAGGAAGGAAATTAAAGGAAGTTAAAAGGAAATTAAAAAACAATACACTTCAATCTGTGTTCAGACAATGTCAGTTCTCTGGAGCTGGATAATATGTTTCATCATGAGTCCTCTGGATTTTTCTTGAATCATTGTGTTGCTGAGAATAGCTAAGTCTTTCACAGTTATTTACTATACAGTTTTGTACTGTATGTTTGTAGACCATACCTACCCATGCTTACCTCCACAACCCATAGAACCTATGTAAACTTCTAGAAGATATTTAATATATCAGGAGCATGTCAGTTCATCATGTAGATTATTCAAATGTTGCTTTTCATTCTTACTAAAGAGCTTGCCTCCATTTCAGAATTTCAAGATAAGGAAATTTTGTTATCACATAGTCAGTACAAAACCACTGAATGGTTTTATGCTGATTAAGAATGCAGAAAATTTGTGAATTAGGATCGTTGCTCTCTAAATTTGAAAGACCAAAAGCAATGAATATAATTAGGAAGCTCTTTCAGCTTTATGTTACAAAGAGATCAAAGAAAGAAGAAAAAGATCTAAATGTACCCTCCCCAAAATATATATCAGTTATTTTTTATAGTAGCACAAAAAATATATTGTAATGTATTCATTTAAGTGTTGGAAACAAAAAGGTCTAAATCGAGTTTCAATCAAACACATAATGTCCATGTAGCAACAGACTAGTCATTTAACTTCAATGTGTCTTAGATTCCTTCCTTTCTTCTTTCATTCCTTTCTCCTTCCCTTCTTTCTTTCTCCTCCCCCTCCCCCTCTTCCACCTTCTCCATCTCCACCTGCTCCTTCTTCTTCTTATTCCTCATTTTATGAATAAGAAAGTGGTCAGAAAACAGGAAAGAAGGAAGGAAAAAAAAAGAAAATTGTAGCATACATATTTCTGGGGAAAATATACAATTTATTCTCTACCAAATTTGCAGTAAGGGCTTTTTGTAATCATCTTACTAATTATGGAATAATAAAACTTTCCTTATTTCAAAAAGTCACCTACTGAGTAAAAGTGGGGAGAGTATGGATCAGGAAAACTAGTTGCTGCAGACATGAACTTCTACCCAATGGCCTTTATTGACTTTTTTCAGAAATACTCTATTTCCTCCAAAAAAAATCCCTTGTTGGGAAAAAAAAAAAAAAAAAACTTCAAGAACATTATTATTTCCTATAGTAATGTTGTCAGCATGCATGCTAGTCTTCATGGTTGCCTGAAAGTCATTTTATTCTTCTTTTTATATATATTTCTCAATTTCTTTGTGGCTGGGGAGAAGAGGCAAACATATTTTTCTCCTGAGGCCTCCCAGTCTGCTCTCATATTCCAATCCCATAGCAAATGGCTTAGTTTACTAAGAAGATTATGATTATAACAGTAAGAGTAGCCATATGTGTTTACCTATATGAATAGATTAGAAACACAGAGATAGTTTGCTCCAATGGCATAGAAACTAAGAAACTAAAAATTCCTTTTTTACCTTATATGTATCTGATTTAACAAACACCACGACAAACACCAAACTTCACTTATTAGGAAGTACTTTAAATAGGAAGTTGATTTAAGGCTAAGAAAAAGAAAGACTCTTGGAAGGCATTTAATTAGTGATTTATCGATATTTGTTTGGATATATATTTGCATTCATATGGGTAAGCCCCTTCATGATGAAGATCAAATAATCCACCCATTCTTAGCCATCTTGCAGAAATTCTGTCTATATCTTCCAACTGAAAGTCAACGAGGGGTCCTACCTAACCAAATGGGATTTCTCCTACTGATTTCATAAATCTTTTTTATTTGTGACTGCTTAAAGAAATAGATTCAGCAATTCAAAGGCAGATAACTAATGTAAGCTAAAAACAGTTGTTGATTAGGGAAGGGGGAAAATTAATTGAATTAAAAGATTATTTATCTCTACTGTCCACTTGTCCTGAGTAATTACAAACATTCCTTCTTGAAATTTCCCTATCTAGACATGCTACAGCATGACTAACAAGAGTGAGGATTCTCTCTATCCCTTATAAAGCATGTTGAAGTTGAGAAACATAAAGAATCCTATTGAATGTAAAATACTTTCCATTTGATTGGCAGTCCTTATGATTAAAGAGTATCCTTTATTCCTATCATGAAACTCTTCCTCATGTTCTTCAACAAGTCAGTTACAGAAAATACATTCTTTGAACCAGCCAATTACTGACTTGGTATGTACTTGACAGCTGTTGTCCAGTATTTATAAAATGGAGGTGAAACGTAATTAATAATATACTTCAGATAAATGTTGCTATCAATTTAAATTAGTCACTGGGTAGCTATGCATCACAGATGGAATGAGGTTATTTAACAAGTAGGAAGGAAACATTAACAATGTAACTTTGTTTCTAATACAGTCCACTCAAACTGGCAATAGCTTCCTAACTATGAATTATCTGGCATAAATGAGCTAATAACTTTGTGTTCCTTTTTTTAAACCTCATCACTTTTTGAGAAAGAGATTATAACTAGGAAAAAATATATAATTCAATACCCAGGAGAACTGCCATGAGTTTATCTTATAATGCAGCCCATATACAGTGAAAACACTTTAAATGCTTTCCTAAAACCACAAAATTCAAACATTTGCAATTATCAAGGCTTATAGTAATCAGATAAAATCATATTGTGCCTCGAAAGAAAACGACATTCTAAAGGCTTTATGAGCAGATATTTAGCTTTGAGTTTAGCTATATTCTTCTTGGTTTAATAATGAAGTCATGGTCATATACTAATTCCTCACTCCCAAGTCCCGGGAAACATCTGTAATAAGGCTAAAAGTGTTTTCATATGTTTCATCGCAATGGAGAACTTTCTCAGCAGAAATGTTAGGTTTGTTGTTGTTGACTTGTTTCAGTCATTCCTGACTCTTTATGACCCCACTTTGTAGTATTCTTGGTAAAGATATTGTAGTGGTTTTCTATTTCATTATCCAGCTCATCTTATAGATGAGAAACTGAGACAAAAAGGGTTAAGTGAATTACCCAGGGTCACACACAAAATACATGTCTGAGGCTGGATTTTAGTAATGAAGATGAGTCTTCCTGATTCCAAATTCTATCCACTATACTACCTAGCTTCCCACTTGGTTAGTGGACCACACTTAAAACCTTGGCTTCTTTAGTACAATGCTCTAATCATTTTAGTTTAATCAATTTGGTTTAGTTTTTCTGGGTTTTTTCTTTAGAGGTAGTTATTCTTTCATTTAAAAATTCATGTGTACTTAATGTAAGTTAAATTTAGAAATGTAGATTAAACATAAAATAAAGAGGCAAGCAAAGAATCCAACTGTTAATTAGGCTAAGTGACAGGCAGAAAGCAAAACATCTTTTTCTACTGAATATGATGCAAAAGGCCTAGGAAAACCTATGTAGTAGGAGCTAGTTGCAAGAATATAGTTAAATTTCATTCTGGTTATCAATCACACCTAGCATTTATAGAACACATTATATTATTGAGGGGGTTTTTGCTTATGTTTTAAATGATCTTATATTTTATGAAACCCAATATCTATATAACTTTGAAAAAGTAATAGTAAACAAAACACAGACATATATATATATATATATATATTTTATGTGTGTTAAATTTTCTATTAGATGATAATATTTGGTGTGCACCCCCCCACAGCTTCCTGTTCCGTAATTTATAGATTTGGAATTATGAAGACTTGATTGAACTAAATTTCAAAAGTAGATTAGGTCTACAAGAGATACCTAGATAGCATAATGGATAGAGTGAGCCCAGATCAGGTAGACCTGAGTTGAAATCTGGCATGAGACATTTACAACTTGTGTTATCATGGACAAATCACTTAGCTGTTTTACTCAGTTTCCACATCTATAAGATGAACTGAAGAAGGAAATGTCAAACACCTCCAATATCTTTTCCAAGGAAACCTCAAATGCGGTCATGAAGAGTTGGATATGATGGAAATGGCTCGAGAGCATTGGGATCATACTGTAGAGATCTATTTCAATGACAAAACTAATTTACCTCCCTCAACATTCTAACCTTCTTTAGTTGTTCCACGTGTGTGTTTTTCCCTCTTTCCAAAGATAAAGAAATCTAGATGACAATATTTTTCTAGTAACTTCTGTATGGATAAGTGATTTCTTATACATGGTTACTTCCATCATTGGTGGTGAGGGCAATCTACCTGATAAACATTTATATGTAGTGTTCATTTTTTCCAGGCCTCCCCCAAAATACTCCATAAATATGACCAAAGTTTTGGCTATTTTCTTATAGATCTAGACAAACAGGCTATAAACTCACTTTGCTATGGCTGACATACATCTGTTTCTTGTCATTTTGCTCTCTAATGACATTCTTTATGTCACTTTGCACATCTGACACATACTTGGTAATATCTTTTTTGTCATGTCCCCCATGTGCCTCTCTATTGCTGCTTGACTGAGTAGTAATTTTATTATTTGAGTGAAGTGGTATTTTTTTATTCATACAGCAACATGCTGGTATTATTGTTCAGACAATTCAGTGAATCCTGGGCTTTGGCCAGGACATGCTGAGATGTCTATAAGATATATCTTCATACAGCAAAGGTCATGATAAGAACTTAACTAGGTTACAATAAATTAAAAAAAAAATAAACTGCAATGTGGGGGATGAGGCAGCAGGAGGAAAAACATAACAGAAAATAGCAATGATTTGAGTTATGTAGATTCTATACTGATTATTGCATAAACAAACCCCCGGCTAATACAACATACAGATTTGGGGATGAAAACTGCACATAGAGAAAGGGGTGATTCATTGCTCATTTTGACAAAATGAGACTCATAATTTAGACCTGTTATTGTAAGATTGGAACTAGGGACATGCCTTACTGTCAAAGAACAAAGATAGGCACTGGAGGACCAAAAGCTGATTACCAATGTTATTGAGTCTGCTCAGGTATCATATATCATTCTGCTGTGTTTAGCAATGGTGTTCTTACCAGATAAGAAAGTGTATGTGTACACATCACACATAGCCATATATAAACATACATGTAAACACATATGTATGCATGTGTGTATACATATACATATATATATATATATATACTTTTTACACATTTGTGTATGTGTGTGTGTGCATGCATATATGTATAGAGAGAGAGGGAGAGAGGGAGAGAGAAGTTATGTAAACATCCCTAGCTGCCTAGGCTGCCCAGCATACTAGGCACCTTTGGCAATGAGTATCAGTTCATATATCTTGAACAGACATTGCAAATGAAGAATAAAACCCAAAACTGAAGAGGAACGCAAACGTAGTCATTCCTTAAAACTTCTACCTGCAATAAGGACTGTTAAGTTAAAAAAAAAAGTAATAGCCCTAACAACAATAACATTATAATGCAGATAGCTTGTGGTATTTATATAATTATCTCTTTCTGACACATATGAGGGCTTTTACCACATGTAAAACAAACGTACAAACAAACCTCTGCTTGAAAATAGAATATTTTTTAAAATAACGAAAAAATCCAAGGGATTCCTATCTTTTATTACTACCACAATGTTCTTTGGTCCAATTTTACCATTATATTTAGGACTTCAACAGCTACTGACTGGAAAGCACCAGTATGAAACACATTTAGGAAATTACAACTCATGGTGATACCCAAAATGAAAATCCATGAATAAAAACAAAACAAATAAAGTGAGAACTGGACTAAAGAAAATATTTACTAATAAAGTTTGACATTGTTTTGTTGGTCTTTCAGGCATAATAAAATTTTGTTGTATGATATTGCATTAAAACCTAATCTTGAAGACATATTTTGGGGGGACTATGTGGTAACAGGTTGTGAGAAACTTGATTGTAAGGATCACAGAACTTCCCGGGGAGTTAGCCTGGGTTGAGCTGCAGCTCCCCTTTGATTCCCTGGTAGTGTGCCCTTAAGAAGGTCCATGTGAGATGCCCCTTAGTACAACAAATCTCTTCTCAGTGAAAGAACTGAGAAACAGAGTGGGTAAAGGAAGGTGTTTATTTCACTGCTTGTGAGAAAGCAGGTGTTGTGCTCACTAGGAAAACATCACACTAACACAGAGGCAGGATTGAGATTACACAATTCTGTCACTCCTGTTAAAGTTAGGGTTAGTAAAATTCCTCAGAGTCCTTTCCCTACCTTCCCTCTGCATGTAGATTATGTAGGCATGGTCATGAGTGTAATTGTGATTTGATTATGATCCCTCAGGCTTGAACCAGTTTATCTAGGCCCTTGATGTTCATTGTCTTAGTAAAATAAAATAAGTGAACTTCCCCACAACGCCTGATTATCTCCCAATAACTTTTGTGGAAGCAAAACAAGATACCATAATATCTCTTCTTACAAGATGAACAACTGTTTTACTGGGACCCAGAGCTCATTAAGATACCTAGGCAGAATCCTATACTGTTTTGTGTACATTCTCTTTGAAAGATTCATGAGAAGAAATAGATAAGAATTTGGTAGGATGCATTGTGACACCAAGTTTTGAGAAGAGTATCTTGAACAAAGGGTTCTGATTTTATTAAGGGTAACAAAATTAGGTTCATCCTATTACATGTCAGGACTTGGTTAAATAATGACACTAAAGGTAAAAAAAAAAAAAAAAAGTAGTAACCGAATACAACAGGCAGAACAGTTAAGAAAAAAAGGCCACTGGATTTGTAGTGAATTTAACAGAGGTAACATTTTGCCCTTACAACTTGTAGTGTCATTGTCATGGATACCCCATTTACTTCACTTAATCCTCAGTTTCCTTATCAGAGCCATATGGGGGGGAGGCTGTTGACTGGATGACTTTTGACCTACCTTCAAGCTCTAATCCTACGACTGCATGATCTTTTAGTCTGCTGTGATTCTCTTTAGTTAATATTCCATGCAGTAGTTTTGTGTTTTTTTGTTTTTGTTTTTTGTTTTTTTAACTAGAAGCTGTTATACCAGGAGTTTTCTTTCATCTTTCTGTTTCAAAAAGCAGATTAGGAAGGCAGAAGCTAAATATTTGCCATGTTGGTTTATAGTACACTAAACAAAGCTAACACAGGTGTGAAAGGGTCTTATAATTTTATGAATATTAGGAAAAACTTGGCAAATTATTCATGGCATTTATTCACTTTTCACATTAATTTAAGCTTCTCTTTAATACTATTAGTATTTAGTTGAGAACTTGCCCATATAAAACATCCTGCTCTGTGATGGGCCGGGGTATTTTTAAGGTATTGTCATGCCTTCCAGGTACTTATAATCCATTTGGGGAAAGAATATGATCAAATTAGTGCCAACAAAATGAGAATGAGTTATATAATAACGACATCAACAATAATTATTACAGAAATTCAGAGCATAGGATAGCATGATGATTTTAGAGACAGTTCTCATTATGACAGAATCTAGATTTAAACTTCAGGAGGAATGTAAGGATTTTGAGAGAGTAAAATGAGAGATCTATAATGTAACTGAAGGGAAGAGTGTGAACAAAAGTTCAGAGTTGGGACAAAACAGAATGTAAATAAAGTATGGCAAGTTGATGAATTTTATTGTAAAAGTGGTTTGGCTAAGACTTTGGAAAGTTAATTTATGGGCACTGGAGATGTGAAGATGGAAACTAAAGTTACAATACTATCAGTGTTTTCCTACTTTATTTTATAGGATCATTAATCTAGAGTTGGAAAAAATGAGGTCATCTAGTCTAACTGTCCCATTTTACACATGAGAAGCAAGAGGTCCAAGGAGTTTAAATGACAGTTTAAATGGCACACAGGCAGGAAATGTTGTAATTTAGCACAAAATTATTAAATGATTTCTATGTGCCAGGCACTATGGAGGAGAGGCTCTCAGGACACATAGACACATTAAAATAAACCCTGTACTAGAGAGCTTACAAGCAGAATTAAAAATATTTCAATCAATAGATAAATAATTCAAATAATCAGTACAGCAAATCCAGCCTAATCACACTAATGAAGTACCTGATACCTACTTAAAAATCCCCAGAGCCCAATCTTTTCTAATATATAAAGAATCAACTAAGAAGGTATTGCAGTATAGTCTAGACTTTTAATTTTATTGGTAGAGGAAGCTCTAGAGGTGATAATTCCTTCTCCTACCAATTCAATCCAGACTGTTTTCTATAATACAGAGTGCCATAAATTTCCACAGAACTCATAGAAGGACTTGTCCAAAATTACTGGTGTGTATTTATCAGAGGGAAGATTTGAACTCAAATCTTCCTGCTTGCAACATTGATCCTTTTTCTACCATACTATATTGCCTCTCCAAAAATAGTTTTTCTCAAACATTTTTACAATAAAGAAACCTAGAAAATAATGATGTCCACAGTTTGGATTGTTCTGCATGTTTTGTTTTGCTAATAATAAATATTTTGGAATAGAATATTTGAAAGTTTCAGTATGAACAGTTAAATAAAGGAACATAATGAGAAGTTAGAGTGAAATATCTTTCAGAACATTTGCTGTTTTTGTATTAGTGATATAGAGAATAGGAATCACAATATATAAATTGCTCATTCAACATTAAATCGTAGTATTCTGAGCTCCATAAGCTAAAGATCGTTTCCTTATAGAACTAAGTACAAAAAACAGACAAATTAGAAAAAATAGTTGTACTTTATTTCACTGGTATTTAAGGCAAAATTCACACTATCTGTCTTAATTTGTCTCAAGAACAATAGTGGGATCTCTTTTTAATAATTGATTACTTTTGAAAGTGATATTTTTGAAAATTAAATAGATTTTGCACAGTGTAAACAAAAAAAGAAAAAAGATAAATAAGGGCACTATATTAGTCTTCACATGTGAATACGTAAACTCTTTAATTTGCAATATCAAAATTGCACTGTTGTTATAGAAAGCCCCACTATTTTTTCCAGTTGCCAAGATTAGTTGCCTACAGGTCACCCTCAAATGTTTAATTCAGGTCCCACGGAAAATCAGTTGCAAAAACTTGTCAATTGTGCTTCCTCAGAGCTCAATATCTGCTTCTTCTCCACACTTAGAACAATAACCCTAATCTATGTTTCTGTCATTTCACACTCACGTCATTTCAATATAGTTCTGATTGATGTTAAATATTTTCTCTCTTCTCTCATTTTGTTCTTTCACACAACTCTTTGTTTCCTCAAATAAAAGTGTAACCGTGTCACTCCTCTGTCATAAAAGTTTCTGTCTCACTTTAATGTTTCTAGGACAAAATTAAAATTTTCTTCTTGGCTTTAAAAGCTTGTTCCCAACAATTTGTTTTCTGGATTGGTTATATATATATATACACACACACACATATATATATATGTATATATATATATATATATATATACATATATATATGTATATATATATATACATATATATATATATATGTATATATTCGTCTGCACCCATGCTAAAATCAAACTGGGCTACATGCTATCACGCATATATGACAATTCATCTCCCACCTTAAAGTATCTTCACAGTTACCCTTGTGCCTTGTATGCCTATCAACTTAATGTGTTCAAACTTCTAACTCCCTACATGTATAGTTATAGTTGTCACCTCCATCAAGAGACTTTTCTGTTTCATTCAGTAATTGGTAGTCACCCCCATCACTTTGTTTACATTTTATTTTATTTTGTGGGTTCTGTTATTATTTTTAGTATTAATTAGAATTAGATTTGTTTATATTTTCTTCTTATTTATCCATGAACAACATGATATGTGTGTATATGTACTATTTGTGTATACACACAAACGTATGTATGTATGTATACACATATGCATATGTGTGTATGTATATTTTTTTCCTGTAGCTAACACTATGCTTAGCATGTATTGTGTGGGTTCACTGATAAAGATATTTTTGACTTGCTCTGTATAAGCCCAAATAACAAATCAATTAATAAAGTCAAATGTTTTTAATATTATCACTTTCCTCCCCACCCTTTTTTTTTTCTTGATGGCTTATTTAAACATTTCTCATCCAGGCTTCTCATACATCAAGTGTAGACAAATGAACAAATCAAAGATTTCATGCAATCATAGTCATTTAATTAAAAATGGATGGAACCATAACTACTAATTTGATCTATACATAAAGGAAATCCCAATTAAAGCCTATGCTTAAAAGTGATTTTCCCACCTAAGCTAATTGAATTATTAGCCACTAAATTAAAAGCACATATGATGATGACATCATCAACAACCAGGACTATTGTACAATTGTCACAGTATATAGAGGTATCAAAATTTCAGACTTAGAAATCATCAAAATTGTATATTTTTTGCTAAACCTTGAGTTATATAATTTGAAGGCTGGCCATTTTTAAATTTCTGAGTGGTAAGAGATCTGTTTAAAATATTATTTTCATATTATCTCTCATGATTTTATTTTTGTATTCAACTTTAATGTGCTAAATTTAACTTTTTAATCAAAAATTAGTATATACGTATGTGTGCCTTTATATATAGTTTGCATATATATGCATATATATTTACATTTGAATATATTCAAAAATATTAATGGCAGAGCAGTAGCATGACATGTTCCAAGAAGCATAAGATTGTCTGTAAATAGTCATAGCTTCCTACTCTCCCATTAATTTTTATGCAGTCATATACAAATCACTTATCATCACTAGGCCTCAGTTTCCTCATCTGTAAAGATAATAAGGTGATTTGTCTATTTCATCTCAAAGGTCTCTTTCAGTTTTAAACTTTGTGATGTAAGTTAACATTTCTGTTGTTGATTTCAGCATAAAAAATGCATCCTACATCCTAGATGTTCATCTTTGGTGAAATATTCCAGAACTCTGTAATCAGTCAAGAGCTTCACATTCCATACACAGCAGCACTACCTTTTTAAGCATTTTTAAATGCTCTGACATATTTGAAAAATTGAGTCCAAGATCCTAAAGGTTGTTTGTTATTGAGGAGAAAGAAAGAATTCTCTGTGCATGTCATGATGGCAAATGAAGACCATAAAGATGATAAATCTTGAATGAGATTGGTAAATGCTTGAATTCATGCATCCCCACTTCATCATACACAAGATTGTGTCAGTAAAGCCCAAACTAAACCATAACCAGACATTGCACCCAACAGATAATAACCTGAGACCAGATCCAGCTTTAAAATATTTCTGTAGAAAAAAAAAAAAAGAAATGTTTGTTATGCATCTTGAATGTTACTGAAATGATGTCCTTTGGAAACTGTACAATGTAAAAAAATGCAATTTTATGTCATGTCACATGGATGGAAGTAGAGTTTACATTATAAAGTTTATACAAGCATGTTCTGCGCTTCAAAAAACAAAAGTATGTCTACTCTGAAAACAGTGAAGGTCACCAGTGATCTGAATAAATCAAATTCATTTAAGATTAAGTTTAAAGAGTCGTATTCTGACAGCTAGTAATTTCATCCTACAGGTAAAATTACAGCTTTGCCCTGAGGAATTTTGCCAAGCTGCTGTGTGAATGCTTTTAAAAACTGGAAGACAGATTTCTGGGAAACTTCTCTGTTTTCTATTACACTTTAACATGTAAAGTTTCCAATGTTCTACTATCAGAGGCATATAAAATAAGTTATAGATTATATCCTGAGTAACATGGGCTAAACACCTAACCAAAGGACAAAAATAAAGGATGATATATTTTAATTCTGGTTGTCATTGATGACTTATTAACAAATTGCAATTATTTTTAGTCTTCAATGCACATCATCAGTAAGTGACAGTAACAGGTGGTGTTTCATGGATACGAAAAGGTACTTTTAATTTGTTTAATTTATTTTCCAAAATGTCCCTTAGATGTTACTCATTCTAACTATTCAAGCAATCATAGCAGAGGGAACATAACATATTCAAAAACAAACCAAAATTTACTCTCAAGACTAAAAAATTGCCACAAAAATTTTGCAGTCATTCATATATCATTTACAATACATCACATCTAATCTTAGTCTGATATTATTGGCAGTACAAAAATTAATTGATTTCTGAGAGAAGTTCTAATGACTTGGAGATTGAGGTTAAGAGAAAGTACAGTGGAAAAATGCCCATATTTAGAGTCAGGAAGATTATATTCTAGTCCCAATTTGCCCAGTTATTAGCTATTTAAATTTAAGCAGATTACTTAACATATGTTAGTATACTGTGATAAATTTCATACTATTACTTCAAAGTGCTTTCTTGAGAATCAAAAGAAGCAATTACACACAATACTCTGTAAATATTATGTGACATTTACATATGGGTAGTATTTTTATTATTATATGATTCATATTTTATTATTGTATATTATTATATTATTTTATATAATGTATTATATTATTAATAATTATATATTATAATAATATTATTATAAAATTCATAAGACTAGTTTGCATCAATATGCATGTTTATATATGTAATTTACCTCATTGTGACTGAGTGGCACTGTGGCCTCAGTCTGAGGAAGGTGGATTAAAATTTAGCCTCTGAAACATGAATCAATGAATGAATGGATAAATACATGTTCAAACAAATATTCATTATTCATTTATTATATGGCCAGCACTGTGCTGTTGCATGTGTGCATATATATGCATACAAATTTATTAATACATATATGTTTGTTTGTATATGTGTGCTTTACGTGTGTGTGTACTTGGTGTGTCTAAGCAAGTTAATTGTCATCTCAATGATTGAGGAACCTTTCTAAACCTATAATTCAGAATACCACACACACAAATACACAAAAATATTTGGACTATAACTCTTATAACATTTTTATATGCCACTTCAGAAAAGGAGTATGGCATAAGATAGACAGATACGAGAGATAGATGATAAACAGGTTATGGTAATATGAATTTATTCATTATCAATTTATACAAATAAGAAAACTGAATTTCAGATATTTTAAGTGATTATTTTTCTTATATATACCCTTATGTAGATGTTTATTCTCACTTTCCATGGGATCCTAGAAATGGAAAAAATTCTACACTAGCACATAACTGAATAGGAATGTACTCTAACACAAAGCACACAAATGACTCTCTGATTTTTTGCCTGAAGCCCTCAGTTTAGAGGAAATTCATCATATTTTGAAGTAGCCTATTCCACATTTAGGTCAGTTCCAATGACAATTATTTGTTTGTTTATTTGTTTTCTCATATACTTGTTTTCTGGAATTACTAATGTGGAATAATTCCTTCTTGTTCTGCCCTAACAAGCTAAGATGAAAAAAATGCTAGCTTGTCATCACAATCACAAGATTAACCAACTTGTCCAAGGTTACAAAGCTAATAAGTATCTGAGACCAGATTTGAATTTAGGAAGAGGAGTCTTCTTGACCCCATGCCTGGCAATCTATTCATTCTGTCACTTAGCTGCCCTCAAGAAAGTTTAGAACTGAATGCAATGTTACAAACATGGATACATCAAGGCAGAATTCAATGCTTCTCTTATTTTCATAGTAGGTGCTCTTCTTTAAAAGATGTCAAGCTGTTAGGAAGTTCCTCATGGCAGCTTCAAATAATTTCTAATTTTTCTGTTCTTCAGAAGTCAAACATAACAAGTCTATTCTCTCTGCTATAAGAGTACTCCTAAAATTTGTTTGTAAAATTTTATTCAAGCTTCATTCACTGAAAGTATAAAAAAAATTCCAGTGAAATTGTAAGTTACCTTTTTGAAAATTTCAGATTTATTCACATTATGTTACAAAAAGCTATGATTGAAAGTATTTAGTACCTAAGTATGAACCCATAGATATGCAATTCATAGTGAATAAAAATATAAAATTAATTGATGTAATACTAAAGCAATAAAATTAAATTAAAATTAATACAATGAATTTGATATTAAAATCTTATTGATCAACTGAAAAACCTTACACTTCAAATTGTACTAGGGAAAATCACAGCTTAAATTCTTGTAACTCAAAAGAGATATGTTTAATACACACATGCTCATTTAGTTAAAGCAATTCTCAAACTCTACTAAAGCCTTCAATTATGTGAATAGTAATTATGCCTTCATATAGTGGCCTACTAACTGTAAATTGACATGTATTGGTATGATAAAAGCCCATTATTAGCTCTGCACTCTGTACCTTGTTGACTGTGGGCAAACAAAACAATTTAATCTCAAGAGTGCTCTCAATTCTTTCAAAAAGAACTGCCTTTAGAGACTTTTAAATAAAACGTTTTTTTTTTTAAATTAGGTGCAACGAAATTATAGCATATAAATTTTCAACTCATATCCTACTATTGTAAGTCCCTATGTTGCAAAAAATATCTATATTTGTCTCATTCTGGCATATGGATTGCTAAAGTTAGTGATGACTGCCCCTAAAATATACATCTGAACTTTTGAGTATCTGCTTAATTGTATTTTTCTTATCCTTCTTTGTTGTTTTATCTTTTGTTTGTTTATTTGTCATAAATGAAAGAACATTTACAGAAACAAGAATGATCATTGAATATATCTTCTGGAAATTTTGCTACGAAGTTTGACAGAATATATTTGTATTAAAATGTTTCTATAATTTAAAATTATTAGGAGTTATTAATAATCAAGGTTTATGACCAGAAACCTCTTTAAATATCATTAGAGGTCTAGCATTTTATGTTGCATAATGACATTGTTTTCAAGGATTTCAATTTTGCTAATAGATTCATTAAGAGTATATTTATAATGGATTTGAAATAGAACCTGGTGCTAGGATTAAGGAGCTCTATATCAGAATGTGAAGTGATAGTCTATGTAAAGTACTAATATTTAAGAAGGGAATGGATAAAATTACTTGATGACTACATCCAGACATAGTGAGACAAGACAAAGATTTATTTACCTGAAAGGGCTGATTTCAAAGCTATTGTTTTAAAAATTATTTTATTTGTTCTCAGTTTTCTACAATAATTTCCATGTATCTTAGATTTTTTTGCATGCCTCTCCCTCATTTCCCCCTCCTTCCTCACTCCTTCCCCAAGATGACGTGCAATCTTATATAGGATCTACACATGCATTCCTATTAAATACATTTCCACCTTAGTCATATTGCACAGAAGAATTAAGATGAATGGGAGAAATAAAACTATTCTCTTATTCACTTAACAGTATTTTATTTATTAATACATGTAAAGAGAGTTTTCAACATTCATTTTCGGAAAATTTCAACTCAAAATTTTTTTCCATCCCTCTTTTTCAAGACAGCAAGTAATCTGTTACAGGTTACACATATACAATCTTGGTGGTTTCAGAAAGATATTGCTTATCATTTTAAGAAAAACTCCTTTTATTCCTATGTTCTCCGTTATTTATTAACAAGAATAGGCGCTGTATTTTGTCAATTTTTTTCCTGCATTTTTTGAGAAAATTATATGATTTGTCTTAGTTGTGTTATAGATATGGTCCATTATACTGAAGATTTTCCTAACGTTGAATCAGCCCTGCACTCCTCTTATAAACCCCAACTGATTATAATCTATCACCCTGGTGATATGATGCTGTAATTTCTGTTAAGATTTTATTTAATTTTTTAGTATCAATATTCACTAGGGATATTAGTCTTTTTTTTCTCTGTTTTGGCTCTTCATGGTTTAGGTATCAGCACTGTATTTGTGTCAAAAAGAGAGTTTCGTAGGACTCCTCCTAATTTCCCAAATAGTTCATAAAGTGTAAAGTTTATAAAGTAGTAGAAAGTACTTGTACATAAAGTAATTGGTTGTTTTTAAATATTTGGTGGAATTAACTTTTATATTCATATTACCCTGTCGATTTTCTCTTATGAAATTCATTGATAACTTGTTCAATTTCACAGTTTACATGTATTTTTACAAATATTCAGTAATTTCAGTTAGATTGCATTTTCATTGGCATACAGTTAGACAAAATGACGCCTAATTATTTTTTGATTTCTTCTTTTTTATGGAATTTGCAATTTTCTTTTTTTCATTTTTGATACTGGTAATTTGTTCTTTTACTTTATTAACCAAATATCTACCTATTTTATTTTTTCCCCCATAAAATAAGCTCTGGGTTTTATTTATTACTTCAACAGTTTTCTTTTAATTATATTGATTTCTACTTTTATTTTCACAATTTATAATTTGTTATCTAGTTGGGGATTTTGAATTCGTTCTTGTTCTAGCTTTTTTAGTTGCATGACTAATTCATTGATTTCTTCTTTCTTTGTTTTATTCATTTAAGAATTTAGACATATAAGACTTCTACGAACCACTTTGGCTGCATCTCCTAAGTTTTGGTACACTGTCTCATTATTGTCTTTTTCTCAAGTGAAGTTATTTTTTCTATGATTTTTTGTTTGACCCACTCATTCTTTATGATTACATTATTTAGTTTCCAAGTTTGAATCTATCTTTCATTGACCCCCTTGATGAATGATGCATTTAATATTTCTTCCTTCCTGCATTAGACTGTGAAGTTTTGATGCTCTAATAAATGGACAGTTTTTGTGTAGGTGCCATGTACTACTAAAAGAAAACAATATATACTTTTCTATCTCCATTGAATTTTCTCCAGAGGTCCATCATTGCTGTTTACATGGTACTTGGATTTATCTTATTCTGAGAGGAAAGGTTGAGCCCCCTAGTAATATAGTGTTGACGTATTTCTCTTCCTATAACTCACTTAATTTCCCTTAAAATGTGAATGCTATACTAATTGGTGCATACATATTTACTATTTATATTAGTTCCTTGTGTATGATTTCTTTTCTTTAGCTAGATGTAGTTTCCTTCCTTATCTCTTTTCACTAGATCTAGTTTCGCATTTTTTGTCTGAGACTAGGATTGCTATACCTGATTATCTTTTTTAACTTTAGCTGAAGCATACTATATTCTGTTCCCACCTTTTACATTTTTTCCTGTCTATTTTACTGCTTCAGATGCGTTTGCTGTAAATAACAAATTATAGGATTCAGGTTTATAATCCACTCTGTTATCAGCTTCTGTTTCATAGGAGAGTACATCCCATTCACACTCATAGTTATGATTTCAGTGCACTTTCATTCATCCTGTTTTCCCCCTGTTTATACATTTCTTTCTCTTTTCACTCTTTCCCTCTTCCCCAGATTTTGGCTTCTGCCTTCACTTTAGTCATTCCTCTTTTCTTTCCCCTTCTTCCTCCTACTTCCATCCTTTCTTCTACCAACCCACACTTTCCTTTCAAATCTCTTTTCCCCCACTACAATCCTATAGGGTAAGATAAATTTGTACACCCAAATATCTATGCATGTCATTCCCTCTTGGAGCCAAATCAAATGATATTAATACTCAAACAATGTGAACCCCTCCCTTCTTTCCCTCTATTGTAATGGTCTTTTCTGCCTCTTCCTGTGATATATTTTACCATATTCTACCTCTCCCTTTCCTCTTTCCTCAGCGCATTTTTTTTTTTACTCCTTGATGTTTTTCTCTTTATTTCTAAATTTATTCATTTATTTGTATTCAGTTTTCAACATCCACTTCCATAATTTTAAAATTTTCTTCCCTTCCTTCTCCCTCCCTAAGAGAGCATGCAATCTTATATGGGCTCTACACATATATTCCCACCAAACATATTTTCACATTATTGTAGTGAATGGGAGAAACCATGGGAAAAAACAAAGAAACAAAAGAAAATATAACAAAAGAGAAAATTAGTCTGCTTCATTATGCTTTCTGTCTCTATAGCTCTTTCTCTGAATGTGGATGTCATTTTGCATCATGAGTACTTTGGAAATTTTTTAGGTCTTTGCATTGCTGAGGAGGGCTAAGTCCATCAAACTCAGTTCTCATACACAGTGGCTGTTACTGTGTGTATTGTTCTCCTGGTTCTGCTCACTTCACTCAGCATCCATTCCTATTAGTCTTTCCAGGTTTTTCTGAAGACAATCTGTTCATCATTTCTTGAAGCACAAGAAGTATTCCTTTACACTCATATACCACAACTTGTTCACCCATTTCCAAGTTGATGGGCATACTCTCAATTGCCAGCTTTTGGCACCCACAAAAAAGAGCTGCAACAAATATTTTTGCACATGTGTGTCCTTTCCCCCTTTTTATGATCTTTGGGATACAGCTCTAGATGCAGGATTGCTGGTTCAAAGAATCTAGCCATTTTTATAGTCCTTTGAGCTTAGTTTCAAATTATTCTCCAGAATGGTTGAATAAGTTCACTGCTCCACCAAAAATGAATTAGTGTTCCAACTGTCCCACATTATTTCCAACATTCATCTTCTTCCTATTTCGTCAAGTTGACCAATCTCTTAGGTGTGATTTAGTAGCGCTGACTGTTTTGAATTGTATCTCTCTAATCAACAGTGATTCAATACATTTTCATATAACTAAAGACAGCTTTAGTTTCTTCCTCTGTATACTGTCTGATTGTATCCTTTGACCATTTATCAGTTGGGGAATGACCTGTATTCTTGTAAATTTGATTCAGTTAATTATATATTTTAGAAATGAGAGATTTATCAGACACAAGTTGTAAAATATATTTCCTAGGTTTCTACCTCCCTAATAATATTGGTTGCATTGGCATTTTTGTGCAAAAATGGTTAAATTTGATGTAATCAAAATGATCAGTTTTGCATTTCATAAGATTCTCTATCTCTTGTTTGGTCATAAATCCCACTATCCTCCATATATCTGACAAATAAACTCTCCCTTGTCCCCTTCATTTGTTTATACTATCAGCCTTTACAGCTAGATCATTCTGGTATACGGTGTCAGGCATTGGTCTATGCTCAATTTCCACCACACTATTTTCCAGTTTTCCCAACAGTTATTGTCAAACAGTGAATTCTCATCTCAGAAGCCAGAGTCCTTGTGTTTATCGAACAATAGACTGCTATAGTCATTGAATGTTGTGCTTGGGTACCTATCTATTCCACTGATGTGCCCCTCTATTTCCTAACCAGTACCAAGTGATTTTGGTGACTACTGCTTTATAATACAATTTGAGATGTGGTTTGGGTAGGCCACCTTCCCTAGCATATCTTTCCATTAATTCCTTTGATATTATTTTTATAGCTCAAGAAAATACTTTTCTGGTGGTTTGATTGGTATGTCACTAAGGAAGTAAATTAACTGAGGTAGAATTGTCATTTTTATTTTAGTACCTTGGCCTATATATGAGAAACTTATGTTTTTACAATTATTTAGATCTGACTTTGTGCAAAAAGTGTTTTGTAATGGTGTTCATATAGTCCCTGGGTTTGTATTGGGAGGTAGACTCTCAATTATTTTTCACCGTCTACAATGACTTTAAATGGTATTTCTCTTTCTATATCTTGCTGTTGGGCTTTTTCAGTACTACATAAAAATGAAGATAGTTTATGTAGGTTGCTTTTTTATCCTGGAACTCTACTAAAGTTGTTTATTTCAAGTAGCTTTTTCCTTGTTCCTCTGGAATTCTGGAAACTTTTCATCATATGAGCTACAGAGTGAAAACTTAGGTAATCATTGCTTTCTCTAATTCTTTCAATTTATTTTTCTTTTCTTATTGCTAAAGCTAACATTTGATTAACAGTGGTGATAATGAACATCTTGTTTCACCCCCAATTTTATTGGAAACGTTTCCACCATATCCCCATTACATAAAATGCTTACTGATGGTTTTACATAGATGCTACTCATTGTAAGAAAGGGTCCATTTATTCCTATGCTCTCCAGTTTTTTCAGTAGCATTGAGTGTTGGTTGTATTTTATCAAAAGCTTTTTCTGCCTCTATTGAGAAAAATCACATGCTTTCTGTTAGCTTTTTTGTTATGATGAATTATGCTGATTCTTTTCCTCATATTGAACCAGACCTGCCTTCTTAGTATAAATCCTACCTAATCAAAGTGTACTATTCTTGCTATAACTTACTGTAACCTTTTTGCTAATATCTCATTTAAAATTTTTGCATCTACATTCATTAGGGAAATTGGTCTATAATTTTCTTTCTCTCATTTGGCTCTTCCTGGCTTAGGTATAAGTACCATATTTGTATCATCAAAATAATTTTGTAGGACTCCACCAATTTTCGTAAATAGTATATTTAGTACTAGGATTAACTGTTCTTGAAATATTTGATATAATTCACCTGGAAATCCCTCTGGCCCTGGAGATTTTTTTCTAAGGAGTTCACCGATGGCTTGTTCAATTTCTTTTTCTGAGATGGGGTTATTCAAGTATTTTATTTTGTCTTCTTTTATTCTGGGAAGTTTACACTTTTGTAAATATTCATCCATTTCACTAAAACTGAGAAATTTATGGGCACTCAGTTGGGAAAAGTCATTTCTAATTATTTTTTTATTTCCCCTTCACTGGTGGTTTCATTTTTGATACAGGTATATTTGTTTTCTTATTTCTTTTCTTTTAAATCAAATTGACCAAAGGTTATTCATTTTTTTCATAAAACCTGTTCTTTGTTTTATTTATTAATTCAACCGCTTCCTTGATTTTAACGTTATTAATCTCTTGTTTGGTTTTCAGTATTTCTGATTTGGTACTAATTGAGATTTTCAATTCATTCTTTTTCTAGCTTTTCAGTTGCATACTCAATTCATCAATCTCCTCTTTTTCTATGTTATTCATGTAAGCATATATATATATATATATATATATATATATATATATATATATATATATATATATATGTGTGTGTGTGTATGTATGTATGTGTATATATATATATATATATATATATATATATATATATATATATATATATATATATATATATATATATATATATATATAACATCCTATAAGAACTGCATTCACTGCGTCCCATAAGTTTTGATAGGTTGTTTCATTATTGTCATTCTCTTGAATTAAGTTATTGATTGGTTCTATGATTTGTTGCCTGACCTACTCAGTTCTTGTTTTTTTAAGGTTTAGAACATCTTTTTTAAGCATTTATGTATTTATTTTCTTAATTAAATTATTTTATTTGTTTTCAGTGTTCTACAATTACTTCCATATGTCTTAGATTTTTTCTGTCCCTCCCTGACCTTTCCTTCTTGCTCCCCTCCCACTCCCTAAGATGGCATACAGTTTTATGTAGGTTCTACACATACATTTCTATTAAATACATTTTTGCCTTAGTCATGTTGCATAGAAGAATTAAAATGAATAGGAGAAATCTTCAAATAAAACAAAACATAATCCAAAGAAAATGATCTGCTTCATTCCACAAACAAATTCCGTAGTTCTTTCTCTGGAAGTGGAAGGCATTTTGCCTCACGAGTCCTTTGGGAATTTTTTAAATCCTTGCATTTAAATCCTTTTAAATCCTTAGACATGCTAAGTCTACCAGAAAAATTCCTTGCACACTGTGGTTGTTGCTGTGTACAAAGTTCTCCTGTTTCTGGTCCTTTCACTCAGCATCAGTTCATATAAGTCTTTCCAGGACTCTCTGAAGTCTTCCTGTTCATCAAATCTTATACCATAATAGTATTCCATTACATTCATATACCGCAATTTATTCAGCCATTCCTGAATTGATGAGCATACACTTAATTTCCAGGTTTTGGCCACCACAAAGAGAGCTGCTATAAATATTTTTGTACATGTGGGATCCTTTCCCATTTTTATGATCTCTTGGGGCTACAGTCCTCAAAGAGCTATTAGTGAGTCAAAGGGTATGAACATTTTTGTAGCCCTTTGGGCATAGTTCCAAATTGCTCTCCAATATGGTTAGATCAGATCACAACTCCACAAACAATGAATTAGTGTTCCAACTCTACCACATCATTTCCAACATTTATCATCTTCCTGTCTTGTCATATTACCCAATCTGAGTGGAGTAATGTGGTATTTCAGAGTTGCTTTGATGTACTTCTCTCTAATCAATAGTGATTTAGAGTATTTTTTCATATGAATATAGATAGCTTTAAATTCTTCCTCTGAAAACTGCCTTTTCATATACTTTGACTATTTATCAATTGAGGAATCACTTGTATTCTTGTACAATTGACTCAGTTCTCTACATATTTTAAAAATGAGGTCTTTGTCACAGACACTAGTTCCCAAAATTCTTTCCCAGTTTTCTGATTCCCTCTTAATCTTGGTTACATTGGGTTTGATTGTGTAAAAACTTTTCAATATAATGTAATCAAAATTATCCATTTTGCACTTCATCATGTTTTCTATCTCTGGTTTAGTCACAAACTTCTCCATTCTCCATAAATATGATAAATGCACTATTCCATGTTCCACATATTTTTTTTTTATAATATCAATATTTTTACTTAGATCATGTACCCATTTGGACTTTGTTCTTGTGTATGGTGTCAGGCATTGGGCTATGCCCAGTTTCCACTACATTGTTATCCAGTTCTAGCAATTTTGTCAAACAGTGAGTTCTTATCCCAAAAGCTGGGGTCCTTGGGTTTATCAAACAGCAGATTGCTGTATTCAATGACTACTGGGTCTTGAGTACCTAATCTATTCCACTGGTCTACCCTTCTGCTTCCTGGCCAGTACCAAGTGGTTTTGATAATTGCTGCTTTATATTATAGGGATCTGATAGGGCTAGGCCACCTTCCCCAGCATTTCTATTCATTAGTTCTCTTGATATTCAGGACCTTTTCGTTCTTCCAGATGAATGATGACATTTTTTCTAGCTCTAGAAAATAGTTATCTGATAGATTGAAATGGCAGTGAATAAGTAAATTAATGTAAGTAGAATTGTCATTTTTATTATATTGGCTCAGTCTACTCCTGAGCAACTGATATTTTTCCACTTGATTAGATCTGACTTTATTTGTATGAAAAGTATTTTGTAAATGTGTTCAAATAATCCCTAGGTTTGTTTTGGCAGGCAGATTCCCAAATATTTTATAGTGTTTATCATAGCTTTAAATGGAATTTCTCTTTCTATCTCTTGCTGCTGGGCTTTGTTAGTAATATATAGAAATGCATAGGTTTGTATGAGTTTATTTTGTAATCTGCAACTTTGACAAAGTTGTTTATTATTTCGAATATTTTTTTTCCTTGAGTTTCTGGGATTCTTTAACTGTATCATCATATCATCTACAGAGAATGAAGTTAGTTTGTTCTTTGCCTATTCTAATTCTTTCAATTTATTTTTCTTCTGTTATTGCTGCACCTAACATTTCTAGTACTATATTGAATAATAGTAGTGATAATAGACATCTTTGTTTTACCCTTGATCTTATTGAAAATGCACCTAACTTATCCCCATTGCACATAATTCTTGCTGAAGATTTTAGGTAGATACTGCTTATTATTTTATAGAAAGTTTCACTTATTCCTATGCTCTCCAGTGTTTTCAGTAATAATGGGTCTTGTTTTCTTTTCAAAAAAAACTTTTTTCTGCATCTATTGAGACAACCATATGGTTTCTGTTAGTTTTGTTGTTGATATGACCAATAATGCTAATAGTGACCCACTTATTCTTAACGTTAGATTATTTCATTTTCAATTAATTGTGGTCTGTCTTTCCATGGTCCTTTATTGAGTGTAATTTTTTTTTTTTGCATCATCTTCTGAAAAGGATGCATTGACTATTTCTGCATTTCTGAACTGGATTGTGAAATTTTTATGCCCTAGAGCATCGCCAGTTTGTATGTATGTATCATGTACCACTGAGAAAAAAAATTTGTTCCTTTCTATTTCCATCCAATTTTCTCCACAGGTCTGCCATGTTTAGCTTTTCTTAAATTCTATTTACTTCCTTACCTTCTTTCTTGTTTATTTTGAAGTTAGATTTATCAGGTTCAGAGAGGAGGAAGTTGAGATCTCTCACTAGTATAATTTTGCTGTCTCTTTCTTCCTGTAACTCTCTTAACTTCTCCTTTAAGAATCTGGATGCTATACCACTTGGTTCATATATGTTTAGTAATGATATGACTTCATTGTCTCTGCTGCATTTTAGCAGGATGTACTTCCCTTTCTTATCTCTGTCGATTAGATCTATTTTTGCCTTTGCATTGTTTGAGTTTAGGATTGCAATCCCTGCTTTCATTACTTCAGCTGAAACAAAATATACTCTGTTCCAATCTTTTATCTTTACCCTTTCCGTATCCCTCTGTTTCAAATGTGTTTCTTGCAAGGAACAAATTCTGAGATTATGTTTTTTAATCCGTTCTGCTCTCTGCCTTTGTTTAATGGGAACATTGATTTCATTCACAATCACAGTTATGATTACTTTCTTTGTCTTTCTCTTCATCCTACTTTCCCTCCCTCTGGCTTGCCCAAACACTCTCTGCTCTGGGCTGCACACCCTTTTACTCAAGTGAGAGAGATCTTCTTGAATTTCTTGTAAATTATCTTAAGCAGGATAATTGTTTCAGTCTTTTTGGGGTTTCTGTTACTCCAGAATCCATTTTGAGACTCCATTTATTGTTGTTTCTGGGGGATTAAAACTATTCTTTGAGGTCAGATCCTGAATCTGATGAGGTTTTGGCTCCTCACTAATATCAACTATACGTCTTAGCAAATAAAGAAGAAGTGGCTTAGCTTTCATTCAGTCCAAGTTGGAAATGCTAAGCAATTATTGAATTTTGGAGCCTGGAAATAAGTAGCTTTTCTGCTATAAAAAAACTACAGTTGTTCAGCATGAACCAACAGCCTAACTTCAGAATGTGTGAACCATGCAAAGTGGCTTAAGCTTTCTCTCTATCTCTGTCTCTGTCTCTGTCTCTGTCTCTGTCTCTGTCTCTGTCTCTGTCTCTCTCTCTCTCTCTCTCTCTTTCTCAGAGAGACAGACAGAAAGATAATGGAAAACATCAAAGGTATAGTGTACATCACAAGTGCAGACAAATTTTACTCTTTAAAAAGGAAGGCATAGTGAGAGATATTCTTCCCAGCATGAACAATTAGTTAGGTTACCAATAAACAATAAATTGGGCCAATGGTCTCTCTCAGTGACCAAAGACCCTGTTTAACATTTAACATGAATATTTTTTAATGATTAGCAAGTTGACAGATAAAACATTCAAGCCAACTAGGTGTTCTACTTATGATTAGCTAATGATGACATAGATAGAATTGAGATTATATAATTTTGAACTCTGAATCTTAAAACATCTTGATCACAGGCAATATGTGGGTAAAGATTTCTTGCCAATGGAAGGAGTGTTAAGGCAATTTAATTTACTATTACATTTGAAATTGATGCAATTTGAACTTTAGGTTAACTAACTTACACTGGAAAGTGGAGAATGGGTCAGATTACAAGTGTAATTCTAAGACAAAATGTTGACGATTAGTCCAGTTTTTCTGAGGAAAAGATTGGTAAGTGAAGTTTACAAATGGAAGGAACTTCAAAAGGGGATATTAATCTAGCTTAATTCTTAGCAAAATAGTATTAAAATATTTTTTTTTTCATTTTTTAATTTTACACTATTTTAAACACCTCTTAATTTAGTGCTATTTTCACCAAGGCTAAAGTATTCTTATCCGTTCCACACTGCAACTTTCCCTATCACAATTTCAATGTATGGCAGGTCAAATTTGAAGCTTAGAAAAGCTGCAGAAGGTATGTGGAGGCCAGCAGGTGACATAGAAAAAAATGGTTAGAAACTCAGAAAAGCATGAAATATAAATGCATTATTATATAAGATAAAGATGATTTATACTGTAAAAACTCTGTAAAGGAAAAAGAAAAAGATCAGATTTTTTCCTTCTATAAAATGAGAGCCAAAAACATTGTACATAGATTTCTCAAATTCCAGGGATACTGCACCACTAACTGCTGTGAAGTGGGAGGGATAACTTTTTTATGATTTTAGTAATTGTAATATTCTTATTTCTCTTAGTCTCCCTCCACTCTTTTAATTATGCATTTACAACGTGTTTACATATATGGATATGTGTGGATACATGTATGTATATAATGAATATATGTGTGCATATGTGTGAATATGCATGTATATGTACATTTTAGCACTGTGAAACTTTTATAGGGATTTGAATAAGTCATTACTTATAATTTTGCTTACATATTTTAGGGGCAAGATTTGCTCTTTTTGTTTTTATTGTATTAATTCCATTATAGAGACAAGGTATTTAGTAGAGAAGTTTTTATCTTGGGGTCAGAACTATTTCAGTTTTGATCTAGCCTCTCACCCTTCCTATGTGAATCTGAACAAGTCACAAACTCTACGTGCCTCCAAAATTTTCTGGACTTTTTCAATCACAGGTATAGTATGATTTACAATGATGAGGGAAGTTCCCAACAATAATGAAATAACAAAATCTTCAAGTATTTGCTTAATTCCTTTATACTTATTGTGGTTGTACCTTAATAAATATTCATATTTTAGCTTTACTATACACTTAACCCAATTTTCACTGTAATTGTCTTTTTATTTATCCATCTCTAAAACCGTTATGTTCTTGAGGGAAAGGTCTATGTTATTGTATAGCTTTGCATCACTAATTTCTAGTTCAATGTATCCCACAAAGGATCATAGGGACATAAATTGGATCTTGAAGGGACCCAAGTGGTTGTTGAGTCCGCTTCTTTAAGTTTAAATTAGCAAACTGAGACCCACAGTGTATTAAGTGATTTGTCTATAATGACTTATAAAATATGTGAGGCAGGATTTGAATCCAAATCTTGATCATTCTAAGTGTAAGCTACAATCATTTATTAAGGTCACATAGCAGAATATTATTAAAGTATATTTGTGAAGTAATATGTGATATACTCATGCAAATATATGTAGAGAAAATGTTATTTAAAAACTTAAAAGCATATAGATAGTTTGGAGGAAATGTGGAAAAACAAACAGAAACAGGTACTTAATAAAGTGGTTGAGTTTTAAACCAGTCCAAACATTTTAGAGAACATTTGGAATTATACCCAAAGGGCTACAAAACTGTGCTTACTGTATTATCCAGCAATAATACTCTTAGATCAAAGAGATCAAAGGAAAAAGGAAAAGTACATATATGTACAAAAATATATAGCAACTCTTTTTGTGATGGCAGAGAATTAGAAATTGAGGACAAACCCATCAATTAGGGAAAGTCTAAATAAATTGTGGTCTATTACTGCGATGGAAGAATGACACACTATAAGAAATGCTGAAGGGGATTCCCTCAGAAAATCCTGGGAAGATTTATATGCATTAATGCAAATTGAAGTCAGCATCACCAGAAAGAGTAAAATTGCAAATATAAACATCCATGAAAATAATTTTGATCAATATAATAATCCAGCATAACTCCAAAGAATTTGTAATTCAAAATGTTATGGGGGATGGGAGCCAAGATCGTGGAATAGAAGCAGAGACCTCTTATAGTTCTCCCTGCAAACTCGTCAAAAATCCTGTAAAATGACTCTAAACAATTTCTAGGGTAGCAGAAGCCACATACTGACAGATTGAAGCAAATTTTCAGCCCAAGACAATCTGGAAGGTGGTTGGGAAGTTTATCATACCAGGTTGGGAGCAGAGTATAGTACAGAGCAGACTGAGTCTGAGTAGGCCTTGAGGGACTGAATTTCCAGCTGTTGTGAATTCCTGACTTCTCAAACCACAAAAAGTTAAAGAAAGCTTCAAAGGTCCATGGGAAGCATCTCTCCCCTGACTGAAAGGGGAGCTTGGTCCAGCCCCAGCCCTAGTCCCAGCCCTAGGGTTGTCACAGTCACTGCTGAAGCAGAAGCTGTTTCTGAAGCCCTCCACTTAACAAAGCTCAAAAGTCAAGTAATTAGATGGGAAAATGAGAAAATGGGGGAAAAGAAATAGACTATGAATTCTTACTTTCTCCATGAAGAGATATTTTCTTACATCATTGGTAATGAGGAAGATGAAAACATACAGTCAGAAGAAGAGCACAAAGCCAAAGACCTTACATACAAAACATCAAAAAAAATGTGAATTGGTCTCATGACATGGAAGAGCTCAAAAAGGATTTTGAAAATCAAATCAAAGAAGTGGAGGAAAATTTGGGAAGAGAAATTAGAGGAATGCAAGAAAATCATGAAAAACAAGTCAACCGTTTGCTAACGGAAAGGAAAAAATGCTGAAGAAAATAACACCTTTAATATTGGACTTCCCTAAATGGCCAAAAAAAACCCAATGAGAACAAGAATGCCTTAAGAAGAAAAATAGGGCAAATCGAAAAAGAAGCCCAAAAACTCACTGAAGAAAATAATTACATAAAAATTGGAATTGAGCAAATGGAAACTAATGACTTTGTAAGAAATCAAGAAATTATAAAACAAAACAAACAGAATGAAAAAAAAAGTAGAAGACAATGTGAAATACAGCAATGGAAAAACAACTGACCTGGAAAATGAATCCAGGAGAGACAATTAAAAATTATTTGACAACCTGAAAGTCATGATAAAAAAAAAAAAAGAGATTACACATCATCTTCCAAGACATTATCAAGGAAAACTGCCATGACATTTTAGAAGCTGAAGGTAAAATAGAAATGGAAAGAATTTACTAATCACCTCCTGAAAGAGATCCCACAAGAAAAACTCCTAAGAATATTGTAATCAAACTCCAGAGTTTCCCAGGTCAAAGAGAAAATATGAGAAGCAGCCAGAAAGAAGCAATTCAAGCATTGTGGAAACACAATCAGGCTAACACAGGACATAGCAGCTTTTACACTCAGGGATAAGAGGGCTTGGAACATGGTATTCTAAAAAAAAACCACAAGAAATAAAAAAGTAAGTCAAAAAATGTTTCCTTCACTCTACATTCAGACTCCATTAGCTTTTATGTGCATGTGCATAATATTTTTCTTTATGAATTCCTTGCATTTGTCTTGAATCATAGTGTTGCACAGAAGAGCCAAATCATTTATAACTGATTATTGAACAGCGTTGGGTAGATGTTGGGTAGAGTTTTCCTGGTTCTGCTCATTTCACTTTGCAAAAATTTGCACAAATTTTTACAGGGCTTTTTTGGGGAGGAGAGGTGGGGCAATCTGCCTGTTCATCAGTTCTTATTAAACAGTAGTTTTCCATTACATTCATGTATGAGAGACTGTTCAACCATTACTTATTTATGGACCTACTCTAAATTTCCAATATTTTGCCACCACAGAAAGGGTTGCTATAAATATATATTTTTTGCAAATAGAGGTCCTTTACTCTGTTTTAAAAAAAATTTCTTTGAGACATTAACCTAGTAGTGGTATTGCTGGATCAAGGGATATGCATAGTTTGATTGTCCATTGGGCAAATTTCCAAATCTCTCTCTAGAGTGGTTGGGTCAGTTCATAAATGTACCAACAGTGTATTAGCATCCCAATTTTCCCACATTCTTTCCAACAGTTTTCATTTTCCCTTTTATCATATTATCTAATCTAATAGGCATAAGGTAGTACCTCATATGTGGTTTAATTTTCATTTCTCTAATCAGAAATGTTTTAAGAGCACTCCTTATGCCCATAAGTAGCTTTGATTTCTTTATCTGAAAACTTCCTGCACCTATCCTTTTGAAAATTTATCATTTGGGGAATGACTTGTTTTCTTATAAATTTGACTCAGTTCTCTATTTTTTTGAGAAGTTAACCCTTTATCAGAGAAGCTTGCTGTATAGATTGTTTCCTAGTTTTCAGCTTTCTTTCTAATATATGTTGCATTAGTTTTGTTTGTATAAAAGTTTTTTAATTTACTAAAATCAATGTTGCCTATTTTATATTTTATAATACTTTCTATTTCTTGCTTTATTATGAAATTGTAACTTCATTCAATGTGTACATTAAAAATATGGACACTATTCACTTGGTGTATATATGTTTAGTATTAATATTACTTCATTGTCTGTGGTGCCTGTTAGCAATATGTAGTTTCCTTCTTTCCTTTTTTTACTTCAGCTGAATAATAATAGATTCTGCTCCAACCCTTTGCCTTTACTTAGTGTGTGTCTCTCTGCTTCAAGTATGCTTCTTGAAAACAACATACCATAGTATTCTGGTTTTTGATTCACTTTGCTAACTTCTTCTGTTTTATGGGAGAGTTCATCTTATTCATCTTCACGGTTATGATTAGTAAATTTATACTTTCATCCATCCTAGTTTTCCCCTTCTTTTTCCTCTTTCTCTTGTTGTTTTTTCCCCAACAGTATTTTCCTTCTGTCTACCACCTCCCCTAGTCTGTCCTCTCCTCTGTCAGTCCCCTGTCCTTTAATTAAAATTCTTTCCCCCTATATCCCTGTCAAGTAAGATACGTTTCCATTTTCAACTGATTGTGTATATTTTTCCTTCTTTGATCCCATACTGATGAGAGTAAGCTTCAAGTGATGCCCATTGCCCATCTTCTCATCTTTTTTTCTACTGTTATAGGAATTTTGTGCATCTTCATATGAAATAATCAATTTCATTCTACTCCCTTCCTTCTGTACCCAGAGTACTCCTCTATCTCTTCCCTTAATTATTTTTACATCATTCCCTCAAATTCACCTCTGTCTCTGTATATTCCTTCTAGCTATAAGATTAGCAGTACATTTGAAAAAATAATTACAAGTATCATCTTCCCAGACAAGAATAGAAACAGATGTGTTCTGTTGAATCCTTGATGTTTTATTTTCCTTTTTCCACTCTTTTATTGGCTTATCTTGAGTCTTGATATTGAAGATCAGTTTCTTTTGTTCAGTTCTGATCTTCTCCTTATGAAATCTCAATTCTCTTCTATTTCAATGATAGGTCATCTTTGTCTTGAAGTACTTAGCTTAATTTTACTGGATATTTGATTCTTGGTTATAATCCTAGCTCCTTTGCCTTCTGGAATGTCATATTCTATGACCTCTTAGCCTTTGATATTGCAGCTGCTAAGTCCTGTATAATTCTGATTAGGACTCTATTTTAAAGTTGTTTCTTTCCAGTCACCGTTTTTTTCTTTGATCTGATAGTTCTGAAATTCAGCTATGATATTCCTTGGATATTGTTTGTTTTTTTTTTTAATTTTGGTATTTCTTTCCTGAGGTTATCAGTGAATTCTTTCAATGCCAATTTTACCCCCTGGTTTCAGAACATCAGGACAGTTTTCTTCAAAATTTTCTTGAAAAGTCATGTCCTGGTCTTCCTTTTATTATGGCTTTCAGGTAGTTCAGGGATTCTGACAGTGTCCCTTCTGCATCTATTTTACAGGTCAATTTTTTTTTAATGAGGTACTCTACATTTTCTTCTATTTTTCATTCTTTTAAAATTGTTTGATTGATTCTGGGTACCCCATAGAGCCAATAACTTCCGCTTGCCCAATTCAAACTTTTAAGGCATTTTTTCATCAGTTAGCTCTTGTAGCTCCTTTTCCATTGGCTAATTGGACTTTGAAAGGAGTCATTTCCATTGGTAGATGCTATTATCTCCTTTTCTATTTGGATAATTCTCCTTTTTAACTGTTGCTTTATTTTTCCAGGTTGTTGAGTCTTTTTTTTTCATAATTCTCTTGCATCAGTGTCATTTATTTTTCCAATTTTACTTCTCTCTCTTTCAGATGATGTTTAAAATTGTTTATGAGCTCTTCCATGAATTTTGTCTGGACATGAGACAATTTCCAATTTTTTCCCTCAGAATTTTATACTTAGGTATTTTGATGTTGTTGTCCTGTTCTGCGTTTGTGATAACTTTCTCTTGGAGTATTCTCAGCATTGATGATTATAAAATCAAAATTTTGATCAACTGAAACACATTGAAGATTTTCTATGTCCTTCATTATCAAATATTCAGCCAAAATTTAATTCTTTATGTAAAAATAAGCACATACATCTCATTAATATGCAAATTTGCCCTCATTTTAATAAGTGGTAAAATTATATTTACACTAAAGAATTGTTTTAAAATAAACTTCTTTATGATTGGTAAATGACTTATCTGATTGGTAAATGTTTGATTTGTATACATATCTTATTTACTTACATACGAAGGGTCAAGTAAAAATTTCTCAGGTGAGAAAAGGTCATGAGTAGAAGACATTTAAGAAACCAAGCTGTTTTGCTTTAGTTTGTACATCAGCCTGCTTACTGCACAAGAGTTTTGTTTGCCAATTTGATTTTGTTGCTTTTCAATGGTACTATTATGACAAACATTTTCCTGTTCTTTTTTATCTTTTTCTTTCTCATTTTTGCCCAAGCTTTAATTTGTGACATCCTTATTTTCTGGAAAGAGATCAGCCCTTATTTATACTTATTGAGGTAGCTTCTTACAAAGGCCAATTCAGATGTCATCAGCCAATCCAAATATCAGCTGATCTAGTTGAAAGCACTTAGGTTAATATTCTCTTTTATCAGAACTACTTACCTACATATCTTGCTACTTTATTTATGTGACTTGTGTACTTCTGTATTCCCAAGTTGTGTTTAGTGGACTTGAATTAAATCATCATCTTTATAGACAGACAGGTTTGATATAGTTTTCTTATTTGCTTGGAAGTTAGATTTCCAGGGATAAGCAAGATGGAAAAATAGAGAAGCACTCAGCTGAGCTCTCCAAAAATTACCTTTGAACAATCTTTAAAATAGAACCTCAAATCAAATTCTCTAGTACCAGTTCTGACAAAAGGTCAAAGTTAGACATTATGTCAGATCAAGACAAAATAGGAGATCAGAGAAAAGGATCTATGGTGGGGGTAGAAAGCTACTACAGAATCCATGTAGATGAAACACCAGTGGTGGGACTACCTGGTATTGATTATAGCAGCAGGGATTTTAGGACCTCACAAGCCCAAGAAAGTAAGGGGATCTTTCAACTGGTCAGAAAGAGATTATAGAGTATCCTTGTGGTAGCAAGAGATGCAGGATCAAATCCTTTTTGGTGACTCCATTGCCTATATCCAATTCTGTGTCATAGTTCGAAGACAAATAGGTACGCTTGTGATTAAGAGAGGGTAAAAACCCTTAGGAGAAATTTTTTGCCAACCCCATGGTATATATACACTTCTGAGTCATAGTTCAACTGGGCTAAAATGACCACTTTCAGTCAAGATATAGTTTAAACCCTGAGGTGCTCTATCACTTCTAACTCAGGCACCTCAAGAAGTAGAATAATTTTCCTTCCAAATACAAGCAGGACCCTTGGGGAACTGAAAGTATTGTAATCCCAAGGGATTAGGGGCCATTTCTTGGAAATTGCCAAGAGTCAGATGAATAAAATGTAGACATATAAATGGAGAAGACTAGAAGAAAGAGCCATCAAAAGACACGGGTTACTATATTTTCAACACAAATCTGTACAACACAATGTTCCTGTAAACTTAGTTTTTTAAAGTGCATTCAGTGAATGTGGTCCCACCGTGCTACACTAAATATATCAGTTAGTTCCTAGATTTTTACATCATATCCAATACAAATCTATAGGTTTGCTATAGAATATGCTTCATAATCACTGAAATATGAAAAAAAAAAACTTGTCTTTGATTTTGAACCCTTCAATCATTTTTATTAATCTGCCTCAATTTTATGATTTATATCACTGACTTGAAATTGCCACCTGATTTATTAGAGCAAGGGGAAAAGAAGTAGAAATGAATTGCTGTCTAGCAAAATTTAAAGAAACTCTTAAACCTGATTGCCCAATAGCTTGAAGAAAGCATACAGAAAATGTTTGGAGTAACTAAGATCAGATATGCAAATTAAATAAATGAAATGAAGGAAACAAGAATGTCATCTGGACCTGTCATCAATATTCTAGCTTAGTCTCACCAAATTCTATGGATTTGTGATAAGAGCAGTCTAGTCTCCCCTGGTACATTAGGACTGGATGGTAATGCCAATATAATATCTGATCCCAAACTTTTGGTTCTCCATAGATGTCTGGTCAGTACAATTCTACAGAATCTGTTGAAAGCCACATTTTGCTATCATTCACTCCATTTGCCACAGAAGTGTCAGGCAAAGCAAAAGGTAAAATGTCAAGTGATTCAAATGCAGTCACTCATTCTAATAGAAGAATGGAAAGGATCACAAGGGAGGTTGAAAAGAAGTCTTTTCAACAACAAAATAAAAAGGGAAACAACATATATGATGCTGAGAAATGTATATAAAAATATTTTTTCTTTTTATTCATTTGTTTTTCTTTAGATATATTCCTCCCAGTCAACTTTTGAGAAGTTTTAGAAACAATTTTTGAATAAGGTTCTTATTTTAAACATATATAACTTTTCAATGTGTCTGCAAGCTTCAGAAACAAGATGATATCTCAGGGAAATTTTGAGTGTGTTTTTAGTAATAATATAATTCTGCTATTACTAAATACCAAAGATACAGTTTCTGTTGAGTCATGCCAAGTAAAGGATTACTGTTGCTTCACATAAATCCATACATACACACTTACATTGTGAATATAATATATCAATATCACTACTACTTTGATAAATACATTTTGACTACTTGAAGTCATAATCAGTCAAGTAGGTCTGTCATTTCATTGATTTGGTTATGTTCTCCTATAATGCAAATCAAAATAATTTTTATTCTTGAGAATCTTGTAGGATTTTTGCTCATGCTTTCACATAAATTCATTACATGAGACTATGCTTGGGGTTGACAAACTATGGTCTATTTTCCTGTTGCCTATTTGTCAGACATAATATAGGTACAAAAGGAAGAATTTTAAAGTGGAGAAGGAAATGGTGGGGGCAGAGTGGTAATGCTCAAACTTAACATCTAAATTGATTCAAAGAGGGAAAATCATATATGTAGATAGATATGTACACATGAGTGAAATATATATATATACACATTTGTTATTATTATATATTATATATGATTACGTCTGTGTGCACACATGTTCAACTGGCAATAGAAATCTGTCTAATAAACACTTAAGTAAGAGGGGAATGAAACCAAGAAAAAAGGAGAGGATGGAAAAATGCAGGATAGATAAATGAAAACAGTAGACAGAAGAAATGATCTTTATTGAAAGGATAGGAAAAAAGAGAAAGAAGGATAAACAGAAGAAAATAAGATGGAGAGAAATACATGTTAATCATAATAGTGAATGTGAATGGGATAAACATTCTAACATGGAAGCAAAATTGAAATAAAAAGTACCATCCAGAAATATAGTCTCAAAAGAAACTCCCTTGAAACAGATGCATACCGTTAATGCAAAGAGATACAGCAACAACTATTATTCTACAGGTGAGGAAAAAAAAAGATAGAAATAGCAATCATGATTTGTGACAAAGCAAAGGTAAAATAGAACTAATTAATAAAAGATAAACCAGGAAACTACATCTTAGTAAAAGGTGCCATATATATGAAGTAATACCAATACTAAAAAATATATGCACCAAATGACATAACAGCAAAATTATTAAAGGAAAATTTAAATTAATTACAAGATGAAATAGACAGTAAAACTATATTAGTAAGGGACCTTATACTCCCTCTCTCGAATCTAGATCAATCTAACCATAAAACAAATAAGAAACAAGCCAAGGTGATGAATAGAATCTTACAATAATTAGACATGATAGACCTCTGGAGAAAATTGCATGGGAATAGAAAGGAATATACGTTTTGTTTTGTTTTTTTCTCTTCAGCTATACATGGCATCATAACAACAATTGTACTAGGGCATTCAAAATTCACTAAGAAATATAAAAAAGCAAAAATATTAATTGAACTATTTTTGAACCTTAACACAATAAATATATTTCACAAGGGACTTTTAAAACACAGATTGAAATCTAATTGGAAATTAAACCAAACAATTATTTTTCTTTTAAAAAGAGTGAGTCAAAGGTTAAATCATATGATTTCATTAAAGAGAATATAAAAAATGAGACAGAACTCCATAATTAGTGGGGTTCAACCAAATCTTTACTTAGGGGGAAATGTATGTCTCTAAATATGTACATCAGTAAAAGAGAGGAAGAACAGATAAATAAATTGAGAGTACAACTAAAAAAAAAAAAACAAGAAAAAATCAAAATAAAAATTCTCAGTTAAATATCAAAATAGAAATCCTGAAAATCAATGGAGAGACTAATACAATAAAAAAATTAGATGAACTAATAAAAATAAGATCTGCTTTTATGGAAAAAATAAACTAGATTAATTATTGGTTAATTTGACTTTAGAAAGAACTCAGAAAATCAAACTACTAGTATCAAAAATGAAACAGTCTAATGAAACAACTCATGAAGATGAAATTAAAACAGTTGCTAACACTTATTTTGGCCAATTATATACCAGTAAAATTGACAATCTAAGTAAATTGGATAAATATTTGAAATATACCTGTATGTTTGTGTGTATGTGTGTATACTGCCCAGATGATTTAAAAAAAAAAAAAAGGAAATTGGGGAATGGAGCCAAGATGGTGGTGTAGAAACACTGCTAGATCTCTCCCTAACCTCCTAAAAAAACATGTAAAAATATCTGCAAATAAATTCTAGAGCAGCAGAAACCACAAAAGGATAGACTGAAGCAAATTTCCAACCCAAAACAAACTGTAAGACTGATACGAACTGACTATCTCACTGAGCTGGGAGTGGAGCACAGTTTGAAATGGACTGGACTGGATCTAGACAGAGCTGAAGCAAGCCTTATGGAGACTGAATCCTGGTGACTACTCAGGTTTCCAGACTTCTCAACTCACAAATGCCAAAGACAGCTTCAAAGATGAGTGGGAATGATCTCTCACTTGGCTGAGAGGGGAGCATGGTTTGGATCCAGCCACAGCCCCAGGGCAATTGCAGCAATGGCTGGAAAAGAGGCAACTTCCACAGCTCTACACTTAATAAGCCAAATTTCCTGTATCCAAAACCTCCAAAAAAAAAAATTGAATCGATCTCAGACAATTGACAAACTCAAAAAGGATTTTGAAAATCAGGTAAGTAAAGTAGAGAAAAAAGTAGGAGGAGAAATGAGAGTGATGCAAGACAATCATGAAAAATGTGTCAGCAATTTGCTAAAACAGACCCAAAAAATGCTGAAGAAAATAAAACATTTAAAATTAGACTAACCCAAATGGCAAAAGAAGTCCAAAAAGAAAATGAGGAAAAAGAATGCCACAAAAAGCAGAAAGGTCAAATGGAAAAAGAGGTTCAAAAACTCACTAAATAAAATAATTAAATAAAAATATTAGAATGGAAAAAAGGAAGCTAATGACTTTGTGAGAAATCAAGAAATTATGAAAGAAAAACAGAAGAATGAAAAACTAGAAGACAATATGAAGTATCTCATTAGACAAATGACTGACCTAGAAAAGAGATTCAGGAGAGATAATTTAAAAATTATTGGACTATCTGAAAGCCATGGTCAAAAAAAGAACCTAAGCATCACCTTTCAAGAAATTATCAAGGGAAATTGCCCTGATATTCTAGAACCAAAGGATGAAATAGATATTAAAAGAATCCACTGATTGCCTCCTGAAAGAGATACCAAAAGACAATACTTCCAGGAATATTGTAGCCTAATTCGAGAGTTCCCAGGTCAACAAGAAAATACTACAAGCAGCCAGAAAGAAACAATTCAAGTACTGTGGAAACCTGATCATGATAACACAAGATTTAGCACCTTATAAATTAAGGGATCACAGGGCTTGGGATATAGTATTCCAGAGGTCCAAACAGACAGGATCAAAACCAAGAATCACCCACCCAGCAAAACTGAATATCATATTTCAGGGGAAAAATGTAATTTCAATGAAATAGAGTACTTCCAAGAATTCTTGCTGGAAAGACCAGAACCGAATAGGAAATTTGATTTTCAAATACAAGAATCAAGAGAAGCATGTGAAGGTAGACAGGAAAGAGAAACCATAAGATACTTATTAAAGTTGAACTATTACATTCCAGTATGGAAAGATGATATCTGCAACTCATGAGACCTTTCTCACTATTAGGCTAGATGGAGGGAATATATATATATATATATATGTATATATATGTATGTATGTGTGTATTCACATATGTACATGCATGTATATGCATGTGTATTTATATGTATATATACATACACACATGCATACACATAAATATATACATATTCAAAAATATGTATAACACCTCTTTTTGTGGTGGTAAAGAACTCCATAGTGAGGAGATGCTCATCAACTGATGAAACAAGATTTAGTATGCGTTTATGACATAATACTACTGTGCTATAAGAAATGACAAGCTGAATGGTTCCAGAAAAATACCTGTGGAGAATTATGTGAACTGAAGCAAACTGAAGTGAACAAACCTAAGAGAACATAGCACCCAATAACAGGAGTATTATAATGATGATCTTCTATGAACAGCTTAGCTTCTATATTAGCCTGGGCAAGTCATTTTACTTCTCTAAGCCTCAGTGTCATTTTGTGTAAAATACTTCATAATACTTGTAGTGCTCATGCAATAGTAGATAACACAGATGGCATAATGAATGTTATGAATGGTATTTATAATTAATACTATTTTAAACGGTCCTCACTAATTTCTTTGGCTATATACCTGTTTAAACATTTGTTTATTTTCTTTGCTTCATTTTTGTCTCCATTTTCTTTTGGAACACTGCCAGTATGGAAATATTTTTCTAATGACTTCCTATGTATAACTAATATCTAAATGCTTGTCTTCTCAATTGGTCTTGGGTAGATAGAAGAAAAGTTGGAACTCTGAGATGAAAAAAAATTGTTAAAATTGTTTTAAATGCAATTGGAAAATATTTGACAAAATAAAATATATTTTAAGTAATTCCTAACTTAGGGTCACACTAAAATAGGCTCTTGCAATTCTTGCTCCCTCCCCACCAAACCATCAATTTTGTTTTTGCCTGATCTACCCAATATTCTGGGGATGTTCTTTACTGTTTTCTAATATTTCAAAGATATTAGTGTGATTCACCACACAAAGAATCCATTTTCTTTTTTTATTATATCTTTGCCTCTTGATAACATTTATATATGTTCTTCATTGTAAATCCCTGTTTGTTATGTTGTATCTTAATCACAATCACCATGTGCTATGAGTGATGCTAATTTTTATTTCGGTGGAGAATGTCATAGAACTTCCCTCACACTTATATCCCTACATACCTGGCAGACTATTAAAATGATAAGATGGACTTTTGTTCCTGGAAGAAGGTTGGAGTCATTGAAGATTATTTTTATTGCTGCTACTACTTTAGGCCTAATTTCGTATTCATTTGTAGCATGAGTTTCACACATACACACAAGTGTTTATTATGTGTTCGTGGTATGGATTTGTATGCATGTACATTTATGCATATATAAATTACCAGTCAATAAACTTAATTGTAATTGCATATTATGATGTGGGTAAAAGACATTTTTTAATCTTGTTTTGTCTCAAAGTTTTATTTAGGCTATATCTTATAGTGATTATATTTCTCTTTCTGGAGTTCTGAAACTTTTCAGAGATTGATTTGATAAAAACAATGGCATTGGATAACAGAACTGACCACAATGAGAATTAACACAAACATATACAATTATTTAACACTAGAAAGTATAAGCATTTTTCATGCTTTCTTCTTGAATTTTTTTCCATTTTATTATTGAGTTACTTATCATTTGATCTAGGCTTACATTTGTTTTTACTTCTCTGATAGCACATATTTTCTAAATAATGAAATATAGGGATGAGAATTAAATTTTTTAAATTATCTGTTCCAAACCAAAAATTGTTAAGTTTCGGAATTTAAAATCTTATTGGTTGAGAGATTTTAATATAGTAATGTAGCTACTAGAAGGTTGAGCCATGATCAGACAACTGTTAAAAATCCAAATTTCACATAATTATCAGCAGAATTTGATAGTATTACCTGTGTTTTGAAGGAATAGATATGAAAACTCTTAGTTTTCAGTCTATAAGCTAATGACTGTATTTTGCTAACCTCTCTTCAAACATCAGCACCTGATACAGATGCTGGCAAACATATGTAGCTTTCTTTCTGTCACTTCTCAGCACAGAATTTCTACTTCAAACTAAAGTAAAAGGATAGATCCTGCAGTAATCTAAATGCTTTTGTCAATTATTCATTTTTATCCTATGTAAAAGTAATTAAACTTGTAAAGGAAATAAGAAAATTTGTCTTCTAGCAACTAATTTTTTATCTGCTAATTTATATTTCTCTGCTCCTATTTTCACCCTTATGCCTCTTCAGTTTTACATGAAATAAGACGGCAGAAATATCCAAGTTTATCTTCTAAACTAGCCTGTTTTTATGAGATATATCTTTCCTTAAAAGTACTTAACTGTTCTTTTAAATCTCCTGACATTTCACAATATAAAGAGCGTATCAAACTCTTAAAAAAAGCAACAAAGAAAAATACAGCCAATTCTAATAATATCTGCCTTAATTCATGAAACTGTGATCTATTATTGTAAGGGAAGAAGAGACAAAATTTCACTGTTTTTGATGGCTAACTTCTTCAGGCCCTTTTTTTCTTTTTCTTTTTGAGCCAAAAATGCAAACTATTCAGCAAAAGTTCACAGTATCTCCTCATTTCCTTCTTCTTTAGCAACTTTTTGTAATACCGTTTGGGTATGTCAAGAGGTAATGTTCCATATAGTGCAAAGAACACTGGCACTGGAGTTAGATGGTTCACTTTCAAATCTTGCCTATCTTACTTTTGACCTGTATGACCTTGAAAAATCACCCATCCTTCCTGGGGCTCAGTATCCTTATGTATAAGATGGAGGGTATTAGGACAGGTGATTTGGATTATTTCTTCCAAAATTAAAACTATTTTTTAATCATCATCTTTTACATCTTTGCTCAGCATTCACAAACTCTCTCCTTTCTGTATGCCTCTGAGATCTGAGACAGAATGAAGAGTTAAAGGAAGACCAAGGATTTGTGACTTAAGGATACATACATTAAGAAACATTATCAGTTCTCTTATCATACATGTATGTCTACATATACACACATTTACACACATATGTCTACATATCTACACACATATAGATATCTCTATATTGTGTATTGAAATGTACATATTGGAATGTATATCTACACATGCATATATATATATATATATATATATATATACACAGTGCATATATGCATATATGATATTTATGTGTGACTGTTTATCTCTCTATGTAGAGACCTATATTTGTGGTTTCTTTAACCAATCACATGGACTATGTTCCTCCAAAAATATGAGACACACATGTGTGTACATATATGTATACTTGTATGGGTATGTACATATATATGTTATACACATACATAAATACATGCACTTTTTGTCGTTCAGTCACATCCAACTCTTTGTAATCCCATTTGGGAGTTTTGTGGCAAAGATACAGGAGTGTTTTGTCATTTCCTTTTCGAGCTCATTTGATAAATAATGAAATTGGGGTAAGCAGGTTAACTGATTTGCCCAGGCTCACAGCCAGTTTCTGAGGATGGATTTGAATTCAGAAATATTAGTCTTCCTGATTTCAACCATAGTGTTCTCTCTCTATACATGCACATACACACATATCTACAAATCTACATGAAATGTATCCAGTAAACTCAGAGGAAAAAAGGCAGCTTTTGGACATGGACTATATCTTCCCCTGGGTGGAACACTGGAGGAGATGGAGGAGGAAGAGGAGGAGGAGGGGAGCTGCTACTCACTCACAGGTTGTATTAGTCCTTAGTGGTCAAATAGGACCATGACATCAAGATGATGACGTGACTTGCAGTTGATTTTGATTTCAGTGTGGGAGGGCTGTGTAAAGTCACCAACCTCACTTTCTTGGAACTCATAAACTCAAAAACAAGTTCCCATACACCAAGCACAGAGTGGATTTAAATACTAAATAGGATTTTTTTTCTCTTTTATCCAGGAACCCTGAGAGTCTTCTCCTCCCAGTTTGATTTTATTTTTATTAAAGGTCCCATCCCTTGAGCAACTACATGAAGAAGCCTATTCATGATACACATTTGAGTGTGTATCTCACTCAAAGTAAGAATGCTATAAGACCTGAAAGGGACAGGATCTCCCATGACATCTTGAGTCATCTCCAGCTTTCCTGATGAACATCAGGCCACTGGGTCCAGATGACTCAGGAGAAGAAAGTGAGATTGGTGGCACTGCACAGTCCTCCATCACTCAAATCAAAGCAAACTGCAAGTTATGTCATCATCTTGATGTCATGGTTCTCTTTGACAAGCAAGGACAAACACAAAAAGAGCCTACATATATTATTCTTTAAAGGAGAAAGAAAGAAAGAGAGAGAGAGAGAGTGAGGGGGAAGGAGAGAGAGAGAGAGAGAGAGAGAGAGAGAGAGAGAGAGAGAGAGAGAGACAGAGACAGAGAGAGACAGAGAGAGAGACAGAGAGACAGAGACAGAGAGACAGAGACAGAGACAGACAGAGACAGAGACAGAGACAGAGACAGAGAGACAGAAAGTCAGAACTTTTTGGTTGCTTGTGCCAGTCAGATGGATTCTATTCCTCATAAAATACCATTATTTCTTTTTCTATATATGCTGTTCAATGTTTTCAATAGAATCATTCTTTGCTTTTGTGATAACTTCAATTTATTGTAGATTCTGAAGCTGTTCTGAGCGAGAGAAATATGTCTCCCTTCAGGGTTCTGTTGAAAGTCTTGAGGAGTTGGGGGTAAGGGTAGAGGTATAATCTAATTCAAGAACTCATTGGTACCTGCTGGTGATCTCCCTAGGATTATTCATTTAAGCCCATACTTCACTTGGACAAATATATTTTTCCCCTTTTATTTATTTATTTTACATTTACTTATCTTACATTCATTTCCACAAAATTTTGAGTTCCAAATTTTCTCCCTTTCTCTCCCCTTTCCCCACCCCGAAATGCTTTGCATTCTGATTGCCCCTTCCACCAACATACTCTCCCTTCTAACACCCCTCCCTTTCCTTATCACTATCTTCTCTCTTATCTTATAGGGCAAGATAAGTTGCTATACCCCATTACATGTATTTTTTTTATTTCCCAGTTGTACACAAAAGCAATTCTCAATATTTGTTCCTAAAACTTTGAGTTCCAACTTCTCTTCCTTCCTCCCCCCATCCATCCCTACTTAGAAGACAAGCAATTCAATACAGGCGATATATGAGTAGTGTTGCAAATGACTTCTTTAATAAACATGTTGCCTAAGATTAACTACATTTTCCTTCATCCTATTCTTCCCCCCAATTTATTCCATTCTCTCTTTTGAACTTGCCCCTCCTCAAGAGTGTTTACTTCTAATTTGTCCCTCCTCTGATTTGCCCTCCCTTCCATCAACCCCACGCCCCCTTGATTATCTCCTTCTCCCCTACTTTCCTAGATTTCCAAACCAAATTTAGTGTGCCAAATGTGATGAAAGTAAGCTTCATTTTTTCCCCTCTCACCTCACTCTCTTTTCCCCTCCATTGGAAAAGCTTTTTCTTGCCTCTTCTTTGAGAGATAATTTGCTCCATTCCATTTCTCCCTTTCTCCTCCCAATATATTCCTCTCTCACCCCTTAATTTCATTTTTTAAAATATGATCCCTTCTTATTCAACTCACCCTGTGCTCTCTGTCTTTCTGACTCTCTCTGTCTTTGTCTCTCTCTCTCTGTCTCTATCTCTCTTTCTGTGTCTGTCTGTCTCTCTCTACATATGTGTATGTGTGAGTGTGCGTGTATAATCCTTCTAATTACCCAGATACTGAGAGAAGTTTCAAGAGTTAAAAATATTATCTTTCCATATACAAATGTAAACAGTTAAACTTTAATAAGTCTCCTGTGATTTTTCTTTCCTGTTAACCTTTTCAGAATTCTCATGATTCTTGTGTTTGAAAGTCAAATTTTCTTTGCAGCTCTGGTCTTTTCATCAAGAGTGCTTGAAAGTCCACTATTTCATTGAATTACCACCTTCCCCAGAAGTATTCTATTCAGTTTTGCTGGGTAGGTGATTCTTTTTTTTTTCCTTTAACTTCCAAGCCCTTCAATCAATTAAAGTAGAAGCTGTTAGATCTTGTGTTATCCTGATAGTATTTCCACAATACTCGAATTATTTCTTTCTAGGTGCTTGCAATATTTTCTCCTTGACATGGAAACTCTGGAATTTGGAGATAATACTGCTAGAAATTTCTGTTTTTGTATCTCTTTCAGGAGTTGATCAGTGGATTCTTTCAATATTTATTTTGCCCTCCGGTTCTAGAATATCAGGGCAGTTTTCACTGATAATTTCATGAAAGATGATGTCCAGACCCTTTTTTTGATTATGGCTTTCAGGTAGTCCCATCATTTTAAAATTGTCTCTCCTGTATCTATTTTCCAGGTGAGTTGTTTTTTCAAAGAGATATTTCACTTTATCTTCCATTTTTTCATTCTTCTAGTTTTGTTTTGTAATTTCTTGGTTTCTCATAAAGTCATTACCTTTCATCTGTTCCATTCTAATTAAAAAAAAAAAACTATTTTCTTCAGTGAACTTTTGAACCTCCTTTTCCATTTGGCTAATTCTGCTTTTTAAAACATTCTTCCCCTCATCGACTTTTTGGACCTCTTTTGCCAATTGAGTTAGTCTATTTTTAAAGGTGTTATTTTCTTCAACATTTTTTTGATCTCCTTTAGCAAACTTTTGACTCACTTTTCATGATTTTCTTGCATTGTTCTTATTTCTCTTCCCAAATTTTCCTCCCCTTCTCTTACTTGATTTTCAAAATCCTTTTGGAGCTCTTCTGTGGCCTGGGCCCACTGCATATTTATTTTCAAAGATTTTGATTCAGAAGCTTTGACTTTTATGTCTTCCCTTGATGATAAACATTTTTCGTCCTCATCCAAAAGCATGAGAGAGAATACCTGTTCACCAAGAAAGTAACCTTTTACAGACTTATTTTTTCCACCTTTTTGGGCATTTTCTCAACCAGTTACTTGACTTTTGGGTCCTTTGTCAAGAGTAGGGTATACTCTGGGGACATGTAAGTTCTTAGTTCCTCCACGGTGGCACATTCAAGGCAGAGGAGTTTACTACCTGGCCTGGCTTGCAGCTGAGATCAGCTGCTCAATTCCCCCAGGGACTTTAAGGTGAGACTCCAACAAGGGAAGTTGGCTGCTGCCTTCAGAGGCCAGGTGCAGCTGCCACTGTTGCTGCAGCTGCTGCCACTACGCCACCTGGGGTGGAGGCTAGGGGAAGATACTTTTTCCTTGTCATGGAGGTGAAAAAGCCCTCTCACTGACCTTTGAAGTGTTTTTGGTGCCTGGGGGTTGAGGGATCTGTGAAGCTTTACTGTTGCTGGTGATTCTGCCCCCGAGGCATACTCCAGCCCTGATCCTCCTGGTACCGTGAGGCCAAGGCTGGGCTATGTTCTGCTGCAGACCTTTCCCATCAGCATTCCAGGTTACCCTGGGTTGGAAGTCTCCTTCACTCTGCTGTTCTGTGGCTTCTGCTGATCTGCAATTTGTTGAGAGTCTTCTTTACAGGTATTTTACACGCTGTGAGAGAAAAGCTAGATTATGTCCATCTTTGTATTCCATCATATTGGCTCTGCCCTCGACAAATATCTTTTAAGTGTATTTGTTACAATGATATAATAATTTTTATGAAATAACCCCTCCACTGGTTCTATGACTCATTTTCCCATAAGCCCATACAGAGTTCATGGGAAATGGGGTTATATCTTAGGTAGAACATGATGAAAAAATGTAAATCATAACTTGTGGTTGAGCTTATATTTATATTCCTTTGTATCCTTAAGACTTCATGCAGTACCTTGCACATTGTTGTTGTTATTCAGCCAAGTACTTCTCTTTGTGACCCCATGTACCAAATTGTCCATGGGATTTTCTTTGCAAATATATTGGAGTGGTTTGCCATTACTTTTCCAGTGGATTAAAGCAAATGGAAGTTAGGTGACTTGCTCAGGGTTACACATCTAGTAAGTTTACGAGACTGGACTTGAGTTCTAGTCTTTGTGACTTCATGCCCAGTACTCTCTTTTCTGAGTCTCCTACCTGGCACAGTAATGGGTGTCAGTTTGTTGACCAAGTGGAGTTGTTTTATCCCCTTTCTAGGCCTCATGAAATTTCCTTTAGACATGATAGAGCTCCTCTGACAGTGTTAAAACAAACAAACAAAAAACATTCTTTCAGCTATCTTTCTTTAGCATGTCTAGTTTGTCCTGGGCTCTTAATGCAAACACTGCTACGGTTCAATCATGTTTCAAGGATACTTTTGAGATCTATATGACGAAGTCCAAACACTCTAGCCCTTGATAATTAAAAGGAATTTCTTCTAGTTGAGGTGGTGGTAAAAAAAAAAAAAGACCAAGATCAAATTTAATCTAATTATTCTCAGGGGCTTTGGTGACAGTCTTTATCACTAAGCTACCAGGTGCTAGAATGCCTGATCTCTGAATTTGTTTGCAAATTTGTGTAAAACTATAGGGCAGGAGTAAATCTCCACAAGGACACTTAATATACTTTTGTGCAGCATCAATTCAGGTCAGCAAAAGGCTTTTGAGGACAGTTAATTTCACTACAGTCTTAACATTTAATGTAAAGTCTTTGATTGATCAGTTTGACAGAGATATTCTTAATTTTTTGAAGTGCCAAGTATTTGCAACATCTTTTCAGTTAATTTAGATGAGGGAGAGAAATTTGATCAGTTAACTAAACTGACAAAACTCATAAATTATAGTAAAACTTTTTAAATGATTTCAATTTGGTATATTGGAAAGATCACTGGATCAGGAGTCAAAAATACACAGTGCCAGTTTTGTCTGTGATATAAACCACAAAGGTGAACTAGAAAGAGACAGATAGACAGAGGCAGAAAGAGGGACAGAGAGAAAAGGTAAGAGATATTTCTTCACTTTAGAATTGCCTGTTTATATACTTTGAGTAGTAGAGCAAATACACCAGGTTTGTGTAAAAGTGACAAAATATAATTTAAATGAAGAATTATTTTTTCTTTCTCAAGGCATAACAAAGTGGTAAAGTTACTAGAGCATAAAACCTTCATTCAGGAAGACCTGGGTTAAAATTCTATGTAACCTTGGGCACAGCACTCAAGTATTGTCAACCATAGCTTCATCAGACATACATGCATACATACATACATATTATGTGTGTATATGTAGATACATGTTAGTGTGGGTATATATGTATGTACACATGTACATATACATATATACATATGAATAATATAAATACCTAATTTGAAAGTTGATAAATAAAATGAGGTACTATGTAAAATACTTTGCAAACATTACAGTGCTTAAATCCCCTGGAAACCTGGGTCACATGTGGTGGGAGGAACTTGCTGAAGTGGCAGAACAGGAAGGGTGGAATGGAACTAGGAAGAAGTGAGTGAATAGGATCAGGTCAGAGGGCACAGAATGCAGGTCAACTGACACAGGCCAACTGACATAATGTGACAGCTGACAGAGGGAAGGCCCTGGCTGAGGGAGGGGAAGTTTGAGAATGGCTATGATGATGTTTATTAACTTCTTGGTCACCAAGATGCATTTTGCTTTCTGTTTCTGAGATTTGGTTTTCTGGCCTTTAAATAAATGTTTTTTCTCCTGCCTTGTATATGGAGCATCTTTTATACTTGGCATTTGAGAACTATGTTGGCGTATACATAATTTCCACCGCTGCTGTGAATGTTTCCTTGTCTATATACTCCGTCATTCTGTGGCTTCTGCTACTCTAGAAATTGTCTAGAGTCATTTTCCAGGTATTTTAAGAGTTTGGGGTGGGGAGAAGTCAGATAGGTCCTTGCTTCTACCTTGCCATCTTGTCTTCAGCCCACTTTTTTCCTCTTCTGAATGATTTAATCTTTTCTCAAGTATTTGATCTAATAATGCATCTAAAAATTCTGATCTCTTAAAATGTCTGCAAGCAGCTGGATAGCATTATTTAAGTTTAACTTCATTCTTGGTCTTTGTATTTCTCTTTCCTCTTATACTGATTGAACTTTACGATATTAAATCTGTGAGTCATTTCTTCCTTAAATTATCCTATAAAATTTTGCTTTTTTTCTGTTTTTTTTAAACTTTGAAATTGTCATCCAGCTTATTCCAAGAAACAGCTTATAAGACAAAGACCACATGTTCTGACAAAAGTAAAGGTTTTGCTGCTTACTGTGTCTAGAGATGATGTTAAATGATCAAGATTAAGGAAAAGCTGCAAAAATAAAATTTATGACCTGCCATCAATTCAGAATGATAACATTTATATCCAAGTGCTTTATTTGTTGAGATCAGAATTTTGCTTTGTGAAGGGAGATGAATTAAATTCCTGACAAATTTTCCGAAGAAATCAAAGCCATCAGAGGTCACATGAAAAATGTTCTAAATCATCTTTAATTAGAGAAATGTACTGTAAAACAACTTTGAGGTACCACCTCACACCTATCAGATTGACTAATATGACAGAATATGAAAAATGAAAAATGGTGTAGGAAATGTGGGAAAATTGAGAAACTAATAAACTGTTTATGAAGTTCTGAACTGGTTAAATGATTCTGGAGGATAATTTGCAACTATGCCCATAGAGCTATTAAACCATGGATTCTCTTTTACCAGTAATACCACTATTAAGTATCTAAACAAGATCAAATAAAAGGAGAAAGAATTTATATGCACATATATATATATATATGTACACATACACAAAGATATTTATAGCAGCTCTTTTTCTGATAGAAAAATATTAGAAAGCAAGGGAATTTCCATCAATTGGAGAATGGATAAACAAGTATTTACTTATAATAGAATATTAATATGTTGTATGAAATGACAAGAACGATGGTTTAAGAAAAATCTTGGAAGATTTATATGGACTCGGGCAAACTGAAGTGGGAAGATAAAAGTGAGGTTGTGATCATCATCTGTGAAAGACTTACATATTCTGATGAAGATAATGATCCAAGAAAATTCAAAGGACTCCTTATGAAAAGTGAAATCTGTATATAGAGAGAACTGATGACCTCTGACTGCAAATTATGGTATACTTTCTTCATATTTTTATGTTTCTCACTTCTTTTCTGCAACATGGCTAACATAAAACTATGTTTGCATGAAAAACAAGTACTGTCTGAAACATTGGTGATCTATAACTATCTGGTCCAGTTCTGAGTGTTTGTGTGACTATACCAAATGTGTATGGATACATAGACATTCATTCAAATTATAATTTGAGAGAATTACAGGTATCACCTAAGTCAACACAGTGTTTTTTTACATGGATGGAGAGGATAATTCATATTTATCAGGCATTTTTTATGCTTGCAAAGTTTTATATTATTTGATTTGATTGTCATATCATCAAAATGAAGAAGGCATCATCATCATCATCATCATCATCATCATCATCATCATCATCTTCATCATCCTCATCTTACAACTGAGGAAATTTAACCTTCAAAATGTAAAATATCTTGGGCAAGTTTATATACTGTTGAAGATGTGACTAGTAGGATTCAAAGTTTGTCTTCTTAATTGCATATTGAATAAGTTTGTAGCTCAAAATGTGGAAACAAAACACAGGGAGATTTGTTAATTTAAAGAATATTGCACATAAATTATTGGCAGAAGCACAGGCTTTAGTATTTCTTTGTTTGTTTCCCTCCTTAAAATCATAACATATTTCCTTCTCCATATCACTGAACATTTATTTAATACCTACAATAACCATTATACTTTCATGTCATTATGATCTTATCATTGTAGATCATTCTTACAATGGTGTAGATCTTACTGCACATTTACTTTCAATGTCACTCTTTTCCTTGCTTTCTCATAAATTCTCCTTGAGGTTTCCCTGAATATACTTAGTCTTTCCTCCAGAAGTTTTAACTTAGGTTGTCCAATCTCTTACTGCAGAAACTATGAACCACTTCTGTCTCACCTTAGATATAGGTCCAGACAAACTTCGCTCAGGTCATATATACATATATACTTATACATAAACACATACATACATACATACATATACATGTATAAATATACATATATATAAACATACATACAAGTGTGTATGTATATATGTATTCATGGACTTATGTGTGTAGATATATATGTGTGCATGTGTATATACACATACACAGATATTTGATATGTGCAGTCATTGTTCTTGTATACAGTTCTTTGTAAAACATTGTATATCATTCACTTCCATGATAAACTTTGCATGACCCATTAATTTAATTCATAGGAGTCTGTGACATTCCATTTTTTCCCCCAAACCTAAGAAATCACTAGAATAAAACTGTTTTCCAGTGCATGTACAAGCTTAAAATCTAGATTCAAAACTTCCAGTTCTATTATTTTGCTGAAAAAGATGATTAGATCCAAGAAAATTAAGTTATTTGCTTGTGACAGAACAAAACTAGACAGCTTCTAGATGTCCTTCTATGCAATATTTTATCTATTCACTATACTACTTCTTTGACAGCAACATAATTTTTAGAGCACCTACCACATAGGAATTATACCACTACACATGGGTTGCAAAAGTACAATTCTTGCCCTCAAGGAGTTCACAATTTTCACCTGTGGATTTTCTATTAAGAAAATAAATTATAAAATAACACACACATTCAAAATTATTCCACTTCTATGTATTTCAATATTTTATGTCCCTAAAATATCCATTTTCCTTTGTTATCACACAAAATCTTAATTAGTTTCCTCATAACTCATTTTGATTTGAGAATGTGAGAAAATGATGCAAAACAAATCACCAGAGAGACATTTGTTGGAATAAATACATTAAGCCCTCTCTGTGAGCAATGATAATAAAAACCATTATCATTTTCATCATTATCAAAATACTAATACCTTTAAAATGCTATTGTCAATGGATAAAGTTGTCTCATGAAGCTAATCACCTCTTTTCATTGTCAAATAGATTCTCCCGCCCTTATCATTATCACTGCCTCTGTTTCTATGTGTTTCAGTGTCTCTGCCTCAATTTATTTCTATTTCTATTCATTGTTTGTCTCTATGTCCACTTTTTCCCTCTTTCTCTTTCATTCTGCCCCAATCTTTCTGACTTTGTCCATCATTTTTTCTTGATCTCTCTGTATTTGCCTCTCTGTCTCTTTGTCTCTTTCTCTCTGTCACTCTCTCTCTGTCTCCTTTCTCATTCACACAAAGAGGTTTTCATTCTATTTCAAAAATCAAAATAGAAGTCAGGAAGCCAGTTAAGTGGTACATAATAACATGACAATAAATAAGGGCACTATAATCTATGGAAGGTTAGGGGCAGAGGAAAGAGCCAAATAAAATATCTAGTCTAAAATGAGGAGTGGTAATTTGTTCACTTCAAGAGGTTGGTATTATGGAGTAATATGGGGACAAAAGGGAGGTAAAGGAATGCTGCTTGGTTGGTATAGTTGAGAAAAAGACTGGAGCTATAGTGCGAAGATGGTTGAGTTCAAACCTGCTATCAGATTGTGGCTGTTCATTGTTTTTGAAGAGAATCAGTGACATCACAGAGTGATGTCTTGTTTGTGTGTGAATAGGATTCAAGTGAGGCACAGTTGCACAAAATCATCAGTCTCACTTTCTTCCAGAGTTGCTAAAGTCAAGTGGTAAGACAATACGTGTCAGGATGACTATTGATCACCTGAAATTCGTTGGATAGCATTAGTGTCTGATATCTGAGTAAACTTTAAATGCTCCACAGTGCCTACTCAGATACTTTCTTGGCAATTTAAGCAAACTGTTCTCATCTAACTATTCTACCTGGGGAAGTTATCGCATGCTTGGCATGGATATCCACTTAACCCAACAACGTGTCAGTTATTCTTAACCTGGTTTTAACTTCAACCTTGGTTTAGTGAGTTTGATGAGATTGTTTTGCTGGGCATGGATGCTTTACATACTGCACCTCAGACATTTATTAACTATGTGACTGTGAGGAAGTGATAACATGTATACACACATGTGTGTACATATATGTATGTGTGAACATGTGTATATATATGCTTATTTTACATACATGTATTTATGTGTGTACACACATGTGTGCATAAACATATCTGTGCATTCATGTGTGTGTGTGTTTTAAAGAAATAGAAAGGAGAGGAGAGAATGCATTGCAGGAAGTAGGCCAATATAAAATCAATGAGAAGGGAGATGGCATGCTGATTTCTTGGAAAAGCTTGCAGTCAGATTTCTCTGGAACCCATAGTTCATCTAGAAGAACAATTTGAAGTAAGGCTGGAAACATACATGGGAGATAAATTTTAGATAATCTTAAATATTATGCTTGGAAGTTGGTATTTTCTAATAAATGCAATAGAGAGGTGAATTACATAGTTAGACTGAGACTTAAGTACATTATTTTGACAGCCATGTGAAATATGTATGAGAAAGGCAAGAAAGGGACTAGAGGAAAAGAGAGAGGAGATATTCACGAATAAATATAATCCACAATATTACCGGATTAAACATATTCAGTGAGCAATTAGAATCTTAAATCACAAAAGTAGAGTTGGAAAGAAGCCTGAAGATAATCTAGTTCAACCCTTTCTCTGTGTTATATAGCTAATATTTCCATATTAAAATGTATGAAAATGGAGGGGGAAATGTGTTTGGTCATTTCGGTCAGGTTGGATTCTTCATGACCTCATTTGGGGTTTTCTTGGCCAAGATACTAGAGTAGTTTGCCATTTCCTTCTCCAATTCACTTTATACATAACAGACTAAGGCAAATAGTGGGAAGTGATTTGCCCAGTGTCATTCAGCTGGCAAAGTATCTGAGGTCAGATTTGAAATCAGGAAGATGAGTCTTTCTGTCTTCAGGTGCAACATTCTCTCTACTGTGCCACCTCGATGCCTTTTTTATTTTGTTTTATTTTAGTATTATCAATATTTGTATTCACGTATACAATCCCTGAACCTTTTGATATAATTGTAACTGATGTGGAAAATTTCAAATGAATTCATTTATGTGTAGGAGTTAATCTTCTTATAAAAAGTGTTCTATTAATTCCTTAGTGGAATCTCATCATCCTAATGGGGGAATGAATAATTGAACAATGTGAATTATAAAAAAAATGAGTTCTAATTTTTCTGTTTTTATTTGAGTTTCTTTAGATATGTCAACATGAAAATTGATGAACCAAAAAATGTAAGTTCCCTGATCTAAAAATTTTTGAATTTCAATTTATAATAGAGACATCTGGAACTGAGAATCTGGGAACTTAGATTTGAAACCAGAAAGGCAAAAACTTCCTTTTTTGCCATCCTGAGAATAAAGCCTATTGTCCAAGAAAAGATATTTAGGGAACAGATAACTACATGAGACATTTGGGACTCAAAAAGTACTTATTAAACGGACATTGTGAACGTGTTACTGAGATAAAAGCAGACTTAATGTTGGTTAAGTTTAAGTTTTCTTCATTACCGTGGTGACACGTAAAACTCCCTTCTCAAAACCACTCCATTGTGAGGCCTTTCAGTAGTTTAATCAGTAAATAACTTAACATAATTCTGCAGTTTTAAAAATTATGGTGATAACTTTTTTTAATTTTATAAAATGCATTTATTTTGAGTTCTCAACATTCACTTCCACAAGAATTTGAATTCCAAATTTTCTCCCCATCACTCCCTAGAACCCCCAGGACAGCATGCACCCCATTCATCCCTTCCTCTAGTCTATCCTTCCTTCTGTTACACACCCTTCTTCCATATCCCTTCCCCTCTATTTTCTTGTAGGGCAAAATAGATTTCTATACTCCATTGCCTATATATCTTAATTTCCAATTGCATGCTACAACAATTTTTCACATTCATTATTAAAGTTTTGAGTTCCATATTCTCTCCCTTTTTCCCTCCCCACCCACCCTCATTGAGAAAACAAGCAATTGAATATGGGTCATACATGTGTAACAATGCAAAGCACTTCTGTAATAGTTATGTTGTAAAAGACTAACCGCATTTCCCTCTGTCCTCCTGTCAGCCTTCCAGGCTGTCTTGGCCTGAAAACCTGTTTCACTGCTTCATTTTGTGGCTTCTGCTGCTCTTGAATTTATTGAGAGCCTTTTTTTATGTATTTCATGGGCTATGGGAGGAGAGCTTCTACAGGTCCAGCCTTCTTGGCTCCACTCTGAAAACATTAAAGAATAATGTATTGTTTGAGCCTCACCCTGTGGCTAGGAAACTGAACATTTTCCCTATGTCTTTAATCCAGGATCTAACGTTGTGTTGAAAAGAAGCTCTCATCTAAAATTGAGACAAGGCATTTTCTGCCAATTTTCAACCCATATATCTTCTAAAGGCTCCTACAAAGCCCTTCTGACCACTACTACATCTTCCAAAATTTTGGGTATGGACTCCTAGATCACCTGAAGGCCTCCAAATTGTAACATTAAGCACTCTGACGTACAGAGGAGGGTCTGCTATCACAGGTTCTTAGATCTGCTTTTCTGAAAGGAAAGGCAACTTTTAGGGGTCAACAATCACTTTAATAAAGGACATATATATCATTCATTTAGTTCAGGGGAAAAAGTCAGTGTCCTGAACTTCAGAGAAAATACAGAGAAATACAGATCAACACACAGTGCTTCCCAGCTGCCTGATATAAGGAATGCATACATCATAGATTAACAGACAGATGCAACTCTCTGACCATACATACAGAGAAGCATCAACATCTATGTTTTCAAAGCCAGGACACTCCTTAATGGCTGCCCAGAGTCTCTTCTGACCAAACAAAACACTTCCAAAAGTAAACTTCAAAGCAAATCCTCATCTCAGACTACTTATACATTTCTGAGTGGGCATCACAAACCTTGAGAACCAGTACCTCATTAACAGAAGGTATAGGCCTTCCTACAAATCTTCCCAGGCCTATTAATTGGTGGGGAAGGTCTTCTTTAATTGCATTATTCAATCTGAGGCAATTAATTACACTAAAACAAAAAGTGCATTACCACTATTTCAATCTGAGTAGATGTCTAAGCCCATTCCAAGTCTTGCCCTTCTGCTCTGTAAAGGTCTGAAGAAGACAACAAGGGTGGGAGGCAGATGGCTCTCCCCACAAGAATCCTCACTAGACCTATGAAAAGAAGGGCTCCTTCCCCAATTGTGCCCCTGCCCCCAAGATCCTTATATTTCATGAACCATTTACTCATATCTCTCGGCTGCTTTCATTATGTTTCTCGTGGTCATCCCCATTTGGTCTTCAGGGAACACCACGAGGACTTCCTTTCACCAAAAGAGAATTTTAAAAATCGTTATTAATAATAAACATGTTGGGGAACTCCAGAGCTTCCTCCTTGCCTTCTTCCAAAGCCCTGTCTTTAAGGTCAATGTGTGTGTCCTGTGTGTGTCTACTGGTAGCCATCTGTAGGGCAGTGTGTGGGGAGGCTAGAAAAAAAGAACAAAAAAGAAATTTAAATGATAATTCTGATGTATATTTTAAAGGAATAGCAATTACATTTAGCAGATTTACAGTTTCAAGCAAAAGCATCTTTTTTTTATTGTACTATGTTATGGAAATGCTTACTGTATTCCATGAATATGTACTAATGTAAAATAATAAAAGGGAAAAATAAAAAGGTATCTCACAAGAAAAACTAAGTGTATGAAGAAAACCTGTTGCTCAACTAAGGTATGTAAGCACTGATAGAGTCTATCAATATATCGTATAAACACAGACATATATGCCTATGTATCTCATATAAATACGTACAGAAAAATATCAACATAATTATAGATATCTTGGACAGGCACTTCAGATGGACAAAAAAACTGATTCTAAATTTAGTCAACTTTAAGAAGCTTGACTACATTTGGGACACTGGATAATTTTATGTCATAATTTTGTAAATCATTTGCCTGTTAGGAAAATAATTTAATCTCTCTGGACCTGTTTCCTTATTTGAACAGTGACAAGATTGAACTATATGAGCTCTAAGATCTTCTAACTCTAATGTTAAAAGATTCAAAGTGGCTTCCATACTTTATGTAGTTAACCAACTAGTAATTACTGAGCATCTGCTGCATGAAAAGCTCAGGGTTAGGTGCTGTAATGGAAGTGAGTGGATAAAGGCAGGATTTGAGCTCATGCATTTAAAATACAATGAAGCAGTCCATCCCCTTAATTTCTCTTCTATAATACTAGTTTAATGAAACTTGATATAGAAACAGCTGTGACCTTGAAGTTAGATCTGCAAACATAAAAAACCTTTTTCACCTAAAAGCATTTAATATTCTATATGCATGTTCACTATTTGAGGCCAAGTTCTTCCTTTATTTTTTCTTTAGAAATAATAAAGAATTGGAAAATAGCCCACACTCACACTATTTTCAGTTTCCAGTTGACTGGACCTTTCATTCGTTGGTTAGAGATGTTAGTTAGGGCAACTAGGTTGTGAAGGAGATAGAGCACCAGTGCAAGAGCCAGGAGAACCTCAGTTCAAATATCACCTCAGACACTTGACACTCACTAGCTGTGTGACCTTGGGCAAGTCATTGAACTCCAATTACTTCATCCTGGATCATCTCCAGTCATCCTGCTGAATATCTGGTTATTGGATTGAGATGACTCTGGAGGAGAAGTGAGGCTGGTGACCTGCAAAGCCCTCCCTCACTCAAAACAAAGTCAAGTGCAAGACATGTCATTATTTCTCTGATGGCATGGTCTTCTTCGGCAACAAAGGAGAAACACACACACAGATGTTAGTCTGAAATATGCAAGTAGCAGTTGCTTGATTTTTATTTAGCTAAATTTAACATGATAGAGTAATAGAAGAGGAGTTAGATTAATTTATCAAGATTTTAATGCTTATGTATTTCTAAAAATATAAAAAAGTTTCAGATTATTTCATTCTCTTCCCATAAATTTGGCCAATTTGCCACTCCTTTAATTCATCTCATATTTATTTTTTGTTCCTTCTTCATATATCAATTCACCATCCCGGAAGTACATAACCTATATTTCAGAAAATCAAAATAATTGGCATATATTTGCCAGAGGTGTTTTACTGAGACAATGTTAGCGATCCAGTTTCATGCACAAAATAAATCTAAATAAATATTAAATGAGTGAATATACAAATAAATGTAAAGAAATGTATGAATATATGGACTATGAATGAGTGAATAAATAAATGAATGTATGGATGGATGAATAATAGATGGATGCTGGATGTATACATAGATAGATGAGTGATTTAGTAATTGAGTTAGTATGTGAAAGACATTCATATCAAGGAGAGCTCACTGCTTGATGGGTTAGGGTGAGACTGAAAGTTTAGAACAATTATTGCCCTACCAGGGAGTGAAGGAGTCTTAGGGAAGAAAGTCCTTCATAGAATCACAAGAACCATAAATCTACATTTCTTAATTCTCTTTTTATGCCCTTTTCTGTTTTAATTGTTATCCTTTCTGTGATATTTTCCCATTAATTTTTGTGTCAAATGTGCAGTATAAAACACATTTTGTATTATTTAAATATGCTTTTGTGAATTATCTCAGAAATTCTATAATATAGGAAACTGAATACCACTAAAACATTATTTCTATTGGAAAATCTGCTCTGTTTTCCAAATAGCCAACTAAAATGACAATTATTTGAACACAAATCATTTGTCAGCTACCAAACAGTATTTGCTTTTGTTTGTAGAAGTAATGTATCTACACTCAGCAGGTAATCTGAAATGAATAAGACATTCAAAATTTGCCAAATACGTAAGGATAACCTAAATATTAACCAGATACTCTGTTTTGTCTCATGCAGTTACCTTTTCATTCCCCATTTCTCAGAGGACATTTTCTCATAAGACATTGGCATAGAAAAGAGAAAGAGAGAGGAGGAAAATGACCATGGTGTTTAGAATTTGAAAGGACCTTATGTAAGTCCTGGGTGTAGTCAGTTTTCTTTTTTGAAACTGGTTTACCTTGTCTGGAATAGGTAAGTTCAGTCATCACTCAGTGGCCCAAATCCACTTTTGACCATGAGAGTTTGACCTGTTCCACTATTTTAATTGAAGTAGTTTGCTCCTCTACAAGTAGCCTGGAAGACTTTCATTCCTTGTGACTTATCATATTGGTGCTGGAATTAGTGTGGATACCTGATCAGCTTTAATTCATTGTTGCTTGTTACTCTCAACCTCAAGCGATCCACTAGACTAAGACTCTTGGGTAATAGGGGTAATAATACAACCCCTTCATTTTATAGTTGAAGAAAGCATGACAGTAAGTGCTAAAATGACCTAAGTAAGCATAACCTAATAAGAAGAATAGGCAGCATTCAAAAAACACTTACTCAGACTCCAAATCTAGCTTTTATTTCATGAAATCAAGCTTCTTCCCATATAAAGAATGAATAATTATATTGAGAAATTGTGATAGAGTTGAGCAATACTCCTTTTTAGCTATTCAAACTATAGAGATAAATTAAAACTTCTGTATAATTAATGTTGCTATGTATAAAATGATGATAATGAAAATTAATAATGTGATATGGGAAGTAATAAATGTGCTATTTTTTTTTTTGCTTTGGATTTGAGGGAAAAATATTTTTCTTCCTGAGAAATAAAATCAGTGAAAGAAAAGCACCTACTAGATTTTTCAAATTGAAATGAAATTGAGAAGTTCTAAGTTTCAGAAATGTTTCAGATTCTCCTAAATATGTATTTTCTACCTCCTTGAATTTTCATGTTTCATCTAATATGGTAAGCTGAAATACCACTTCTTGTCCATCTCTGAAGTCACCAGCAACTGCATACTTGAATAGTCTTTTCAGGTTCCAAAAGGATAGAAAGAGAAACCAACCTAAGCTGATCTCCCTTTCATATCAAGATACACAAGCACACACATATTGGAAAAACAAATGAATTATGTTAATTCTTACTGTGATCAAAGGCATTTGCTGTATTTTAGCTAATAGTATGCTTCATCAATAAGGATTTATGAAGAACTTATGTGAAAGAAAATCTGCTAAGCTTGGTATCTGATATATAGTAATCTGAACAGTATATCTAAATTTCTCTAACTCAATATACTTCCTTGTCAAGTGCATGACATAAAAAGAAGTTGACAAAAGGTATAATGATCATATTTATTAAATTTATAATTTTATCAGCTATGTTAAATACCATGTATTATACCGTAGAGTTTGCTATACAACTGAAACTTAATTTACTTAAGTCCTAATTAATACATAATTAATAAAAAATTGGCCCTAATTTTCCTTCCACATGTTCCTTGCCATTTGACTCTTTTGCATCTCAGATTTTAATGCATCAGCACTTAATTAGAAAATATATTTAGCTGTCTGTTCAGTGACAAATAACCATGATTGTATATTTGAAGGAAATTATATATATGCTAGTTAATCTTTTCTCTCTACTTATTATCCTTTAAAATGCACATGTGATTTTAGAAATATCAGTATATATTTTGTGATATAAATGGCTACATCAGGGGTGGAGAACTTGTGCCCTTCAGGTCACATGTGGCTCTTTAGGTTCTTAAATGTGGCCCTTTGACTAAATTCAAATATCATACAATAAACCATTTTATTAAGGGGAGGAATGAAGGGAAATCATTTGAAACTCAAAATATTAAAAATAAATATTAAAATTATTTACATGTAATTGAGGAAAATAAAGTAGTAAATAAAAAAAGAATGAATTAAATATAACGTATATAAAGCCCAGTGACCAATTGATTTTATTAGTCTCTATTATACCTCATGACTACCTTTGCTCCTCATAGTTAGGCAGAGATATTACATGCTTCAATTTCTAGACTTTCTCTTTCTCTTCACCTTGCTTATATATTATAGATAAACACTGGAGTTCTCATCATTTCCCAGATAATTGGAATACTAGTTTTCTGTATGTTATTGTAATTTTCACTTCATCCAATGGCTTTTAAAGACTTTTCACACAAAATATTTGATTAGTTAATTGATTATTTGTTTTTTTCCTAGTGAAGTTACCAGAACTGAAATGGGGAAATCTAAATTCAATCCCACATTTAACAATGTCTTAGTTTTATCTTGTAGCTATGTAATAATGTTCAAGTCGCTCTTTTTAAACTTCATGGTGTTGTCTTTTTTAATTTGTAAAATTGAATGATAGAAACATATATGTAGTTTTATACAAGATATTGCAACTCATTTACTTCACCACCAACCCATTTTAGAGTTGAGGAAACTGACATCTAGAGGGAATGACAATTATGCTTTACCAGAGAATAACTGGCAAAGGTGAAAGTTGAATCTTAATCATTCAAATATAATTCTCTTTCATCATACCATTATATAATATTAATGCTGTGTGACCAGCCACATGGGAATGATATAAGCATTACATGAAATAGTTTATATATGAATACTCTGCACTAACACTGACTTCAGTTGCAGAAGAGTCTCTGAGATTTAATAGAGTGTATTTTTTTATTAATATTTTTTTTATTAAGCTTTTAACATTTATTTTCACACAATTTTGGGTTACAAATTTTCTCCCCTGTTTTCCCCCTCCCCCCCCAGACCCAAGTTTTCTAATTGCCCCTGTGACCTATCTGCTCTCTCCTCTATCCTCCCTCCCTGCCCTTGTCTCCGTCTTCTCTTTTGTCCTGTAGGGCCGGATAGCTTTCTTGACCCCTTAACCTGTGTTTCTTGTTACCCAGTGGTAACAACATTACATTTGGTCCTAACACTTTGAGTTCCAACTTCTTTAGCTCCCTCCCTCTCTACCCCTTCCCCTTGGAAGACAGGCAGTTCAATATAGTCCATATCTGTTTAGTTTTGCAAATGATTTCCATACTAGTTGTGTTGTATAAGACTAACTATATTTCCCTCCATCCTGTCCTGTCCCCCATTACTTCTATTTTCTTATGGTCCTTTCCCTTCCCATGAGTGTCGACCTCGTATTGCATTCTCCTCACCATGCCCTCCCCTCTATCCTCCCTGCCATCCTGCTTGTGCCCCTGTCCCCCACTCTCCTGTATTATGAGATAGGTTTTCCTATCAGCATGAGTGTGCATTATATTCTTTCCTTTAGTGGAATGTGATGAGATTAGATCTCATGTTTTTCTCTTGCCTCCCCTCTTTATCCCACCACTAATAAGTCTTTTGCTTGCATCTTTTATGAGAGATAATTTGCCCCATATAACTTCTCCCTTTCTCCTCCCAATATTTCTCTCTCACTGCTTGATTTCATTTTTTTTTTTTAGTATATGATACCATCCTCTTCAATTCACTCTGTGCACTCTGTCTCTATGTATGTGTACGTGTGTGCATGTGTGTGTGTGTGTACTCCCACCCAGTGCTCAGATACTGAAATGTTTCAAGAGTTATAAATATTGTCTTTCCATGTAGGAATGCAAACAGTTCTACTTTAGTAAGTCCCTTATGATTTCTCTCCGCTGTTCGCCTTCCTATGGTTCTCTTCGTTCTTGTGTTAGAAAGTCAAATTTTCTTTCTAGCTCTGGTCTTTTCATCAGGAAAATTTGAAAGTCCTCTATTTCATTGAAAGTCTATTTTTTCTCCTGAAGTATTATACTCAGTTTTGCTGGGTAGGTGATTCTTGGCTTCAGTCCTAGTTCCTTTGACCTCTGGAATATCCTATTCCATTCCCTTCTATCCCTCAATGTGGAAGGTGCCAGATCTTGTACTTTCCTGATTGTATTTCCACAATACTTGAATTGTTTCTTTTTAGCTGCTTGCAATATTTTCTCCTTCACCTGGGAATTCTGGAATTTGGCCACAATGCTCCTAGGAGTTTCTCTTTTTGGATCTCTTTCATGCGGTGTTCTGCGGATTCCTTGAATATTTATTTTGCCTTCTGGTTCTAGAACCTCAGGGCAGTTTTCCTTGATAATTTCGTGGAGGATGATGTCTAGGCTCTTCTTTTGATCATGGTTTTCAGGTAGTCCCAGAATTTTTACATTGTCTCTCCTGATTCTATTTTCCAGGTCAGTTGTTTTTCCAATAAGATATTTCACATTATCTTTCATTTTTCGAATCTGCGCGGTATGATGTGAGATATCTGTCTTTCTCGAAAAGTCCAAAGCTTCCATCTGTACCATTCCAGATTTGAGAGATCTATTTTCTTCAGTGAGCTTTTGAATCTCCTTTTCCATTTGGTTAATTCTGCTTTTGAAAGCATTCTTCTCCTCATTGGCTCCTTGCACCTCCCTTGCCAGCTGAGTTAGGCTATTTCTCAAGGTGCCAATTTCTTCAAGATTTTTTTGGTTCTCCTTTAGCAGGGAGCTGATCTGTTTTTCATGCTTCTCCCTTATCCCTCTCATTTCCCTTCCCAGTCTTTCCTCCACCTCTCTAACTTGATTTTCAAAATTCCTCTTGAGCTCTTCCATGGCCCGAGCCCATTGGGTGGGCTGGGGCACAGAGTCCTCGATTTCTGTGTCTTTGCCTGATGGCAAGCATTGTTCCTCCCCATCAGAAAGGAAGGGAGGAAGTGATTTTTCTCCCATAAAGTACCCTTCAATAGTCTTATTTCTTTTCCCTTTTCTGGGCATTGTCTCCCCCTAGTGGCCTGACCTCTGAATGTTCTCCTCACACCCACCTCGCCTCCTGGTCCTCCCAGCCAGCGTTTTGGGACTGAGATTCAAATGCTGCTTCCCACCTTAGGATTTTTGGCGGGGGCAGGCCTGTTATTCAGTGTTAAATTAGGCTCAGATGCTGAGGTCAGGGGCAGGGCCGCCTCTCTGGCTCAATTCCCTCAGGGGGTTTATACACAGACCTTCCACAATGGATCCAGGCTCCTGCTCATTTGGGGAGCCCCCATCCGCAGCCGCCTCTCAGCCCCCACCTCCCGGGGGGGGCCCAAGCTATGGGGGCACCACGCTCCCCTCTCAACCCACCAAAGAGACTCTTTCACCTACCCCCGTCAGTCACCTGTTGGTGGGGGGCCCCGTGCAGCTGCTGAAGATCCCGCCTCCGGATCCCTCTCAGAACTTTGTCTCTCGGAGCCGCGGCTGTTGTCACCGCCACAGGTCCGGGCTGGGCACCGTGTCTGCAGTGCAACGGACCATTAGCGAGAGGTTTGCAGGTCCCTCTGTGGGTGGGGGGACCCGCGTGGCCGTTGGATCTCTTTCCCACGGTGTCGCTGCCGCGGTAGGGCTGCTTTCCTCTTCCCGCCTTGGCGCCCAGTCCCCGGCGCAAAGGACCCCCTACGAGAGGTTTGCAGGTCTCTCCGGAACAGAAATCTCCCTTGCTCCAGTATTCCGTGGTCTCTAGGTGCAGAATTCGCCCTGGGTTAGTCCCCTCTGCCGTTCTGTGGTTTGCGAGGTCGGAGCTACGTGTATGTGCGTCTTTCTACTTCGCCATCTTGGCTCCGCCCCTCAATAGAGTGTATTTTTGACCTTAATACTTTTGTCTTTGACACAGGAATAAAAATCACGTCTTCTAATCCCTTGTCTTGAACAAACACATTTTCATCTGTCTAAGAAAATCTTATATCATGGTGTATGGGAAATTCTCTGCAAAACCAAAAACATTACATAAAATTAGTAGGAGTAGAAGCAATAGCAATAATAGTAGTTGTTTTAATGGCTTTTTTTTATTATACTGCTGAGGTATGTTCCTAAATATCCTTTTATCTGGTATGAATGAAATAATTAAATTATCATAATTGATAAAACATAAGCATTTCAAATAAACATTGAATTGAATTATTGGATTTTAGACAAGTTATGGAAATTAGAAATGAGCAAAATATATTTTCTTTGTCAAGAAGTCAAAAATTTCCCTAAGAAGTCTTGATCAGGCAACAGACTGACCTCAAAAGTAGAGCAGATTATGGTCAATGAAGAAAAAAAGGGAAAGGTACTCTTTGTGTCATGTAAAGGTAAGTAGAAATACCTTCTATCATATCTTTGAAAAGTTTGATTTTTAAGTGAAGCACATATATTGATACTAAAAATCTGCTTGTGATTAATTAAGAACTTGTTTTTCATTACTATGATTCTCATCTTCAATTGATCTTCCCAATAAATATCAGGCATCTGAAATACATGATCACACATGGAAATGATAATTCACAACAGGGATATTCAATGGCACAAGAATCATTTTTAACTACAGAACATTTTTTTCCTAACACAACACAAAAACTTGTATATTAATAATTATTCTTTTCTTTTAAAATATCTCTAAAATTACTGATAAAATCAAATCTATTTATTCAACTCTAACATAGTCATGCGGTCCAGAAATCATATTGTGATTGCATCAGCTTAGGAAAATTCCTTGACAGTGCAGATTATCAGCTTGTCTTAAAATCTTGTGAATAATAGTTAAAGTTACGTCACTTGCTTTCGTCTTACACATAGTATATTTGAGGCAGATCTTAACATTGTGGCACTTAATTTCCTAAGGATATAAGAAATTGATGAGTTAAAAAAATTCCCAGGAAAAAATAGAATATTTTCTATTCTGAAGCTTCTAAAAAAAGGTGAAAAATCAATATCACATATCAAAGGAAAATATTGGTTATAGAAAAGGAAAGGCAATTGCTTGTCACTATAATGTTTATGAAAGGGGTATTAAAATAATGTTTATCTGGAAGAATGAAGAGAAATCATAATGATAAAATTCTTGAATGTTTGATATAAGAAGCAAGTTTCCAAATTAGATCTTTTGGAAAAGGAAAAGGAGGAGAGCTAGCAAACAAGGCAAATTGATAGAGTTATTTGAAGATGCATTTCAGTTTGTGACTTTAATTCATCAAAGAAAAGACTCATAAGAGCAAAGGGGGAAATAAGTGCCCTCTGCATAATTACTTTTCATTTTATCTGCTTCTGTATAGAGCCCATGACAAGATTGTTTACATTCTTGGATTTTTTTTTTTATGGAACATGTTACATACTTCAAACATTTGGGACAAAATAATAATGGAAGTGAAACATGTAAGGAAAGGAAATTCATTTTGTTTTTGAGTAATTTCATTAATGCTCAACACTTTGTGACCTTATTTTGGGGTTTCTTGGCAAAGAAACTGGAACAATTTCCCATCTGCTTCTCCAGCTCACTTTACAGAAGAGTAAATGAGGCAAACCTAGTTAAGTGACTTGTCTATTATCATGCAGCGAGTAATTCTCTGAGACTGGAGTTGAACACATGAAGATGAGCCTCCTGATTCTTAGCCCAGGGATCTATTCACTGAATCACCTAGCTGCCGATGGAAGTCCATGAAAATCTACAGTATTCATGTTCATCCTTGTTTATTCAGGGTATTTTTCTATTAAGAGAATAAGGTAGGGGAAGGTAAAGAAGCAAGATGGAAGAGTAGAAGGACAAACCCATAGCCCATAAAATACCTGTAAAAAATGACTAAACAAATTTTAGAGTAGCAGAAGCCACAAAACAACAGAGTGAAAGAGATTTCCAGCCTGACAGCCTAGAAGGCTGAAAGGAGAGGTCTATCACACTGGATTCAGAGTGGAGCCCATCCCAGTCCTGGCCACACCACACTTCACAGACAAGACTAGAGCAGGATTCAAGGCATGGAATCATGGGTAGCAGCTGTGGTTTTCAGAATACTCAACCAACAACCACCAAAGACAATTTCAAAAATCAGTAAGAAAGCTCTCTCATCTGGGTGAGGGAAGTGCAGTCTGACCCCTGTTCTGGCCCCAGGATGTCGGCAGCATCCACTTTTGGAGCTCTTAGCCTAAAGATCCTGGAGTAGTCCAGCAATTGAGGTGTGTCTCAGTCTTGAGTGGTAGTTCTGGGGTGAGGAGGAGTGCTGGTGTGGTGGAGCTGCTGGTGGCAGTGGACAGGTAATCCTACCTGCAGAACTTGGGCAGAAAAGAGTACTTGTGGTTGCTGCCAGACCAGAGTAGAGGATAGGAGAGGAGCAAACTCCTCTTGCTTGATTGTGACACCTTAGAGGAACTGATTCCCAGAATATACCCTTCACTTGACAAAGGTCTCAAAAGTCAAGTAACTGGCTGGGAAAATGACCAAAAAAGGGGGAAAAAAAGAATAAGACTATAGAAGGTTACTTTCTTGGTGAAATGGTACTTTCTTCCAGACTTTCAGATGAGAAAGAACAAAGCATATCATCATAGGAAGACATAAAAGTCAAGGCTTCTACATCCAACCCCTCCCAAAAAAAATTTGCAATGGAAGAGCTCAAAAAGGATTTTGAAAATCAAGTAAGAATTGAAAAGAGAAACAATAGCGATGCATGAAAATCATAAAAAGCGAGGCAACAGGTTGCTAAAGGAGACTCAAAATAAGTTGACAAAAATAACACCTTTAAATAGACTAACCCAAATGGCAAAGTTGGTTGAAAAATGTCAATGAGTAAAAGAATGCTTTAAAAAAAGCAGAATTGGCCAAATTGAATAGGAACTTGAAAAGCTCATTGCAGAAAATAGTTCTTTAAAAATTACAATAGAGTAGATGGAAGCTAACGACTTTATGAGAAACCATATTACAAAACAAAATCAAAAGAATAAAAAAATAGAAGACAATATGAAATATCTCATTGGAAAAACAACTGACTTGGAAAAAAGATTCAGGAGAGACAATTTAAAAATCATGGGACTGCCTGAAAGTCATGATCAAAAAAAGAGCCTAGACATTATCGTTCATGAAATTATCAAGGAAATCTGCCCTGATTTTCTAGAATCAGAGGGTAAAATAAATATTGGAAGAATCCACTGATCACCACCAGAAAGGAATATTGTGGCCAAATTGCAGAGTTTCCAGGACAAGGCGAAAATATTGCAAGCAGTCAGAAAGAAGCAATTTTGAGTATTGTGTAAGTACAATCAGATAACACAAAATTTAGCAGCTTCTACACTAAGGGATTGAAGGGCTTGAAATATGATATTCCAGAAGACAAAGGAACTAGGATTAAAGCCAAGAACCACCTACCCAGCAAAAGTGAGTATAATATTTCAGGTGAAAAAATGGAATTTCAGTGAAATAGATTTCCAAGCATTCTTGTGGAAAAAACCATAGCTGAAAAGAAAATTTTACTTTCAAATACAAGAATCAAGAGAAATATGAAAAGGTAAACAGGAAAGAGAAGCATTAAGGAACCCATTAAAGTTGAAGCATTTACAATCCTATATGGAAAAATTTTATTTGTATCTCATCAGACCTTTTTTCAGTATTAGGGTAGTTAGAGGGAATATGTGTGTGTGTGTATGTGTGTGTGGTGAGTTTGTGTGTGTGTGTGGGGGGGTGTATGTTGGTGTGTAAGGGGATTTATGTATGTGTATATTATATATGTGTAGATATACATATATGTACGTGGGTATATGTGTATATGTATATATGTATATGTGTGTATATATATATGTGTGTGTGTGTGTGTGTGTGTGTGTGTGTGTCTGTGTCTGTGTATGTATAGGTAAAGGGCACAGGATGAGCTGAAAATGAATGGAGAATACCTAGAAAAATAAATTTACTGTTGAGTGCAATATACTAGGAGTAAAAGAAAAGGTGAGGTAGAATTTCCCAAATCATCTCACATAAAAGACATATGAAAGAGCTTTTACAATGCAGGGGAAGAGGGGGGAGATGAAAGGAAATAATTGAGCCTTACTTTCATGGAATTTGGCTTAAGTAGGGATTAACACACATTCAATTGTATATGAAAATCTATTTTACCCTGCAGGAAGGGAAGGGGGAAGGGAATAGGAGGAGGAAAATAAGAGAAGGGACATCAAATTGGGGAAAGGGAAAATAGGAAGCAAATACTACTGTCAGAGGACAAATCACAGGAGAGAATGAAATAAATGCAGTCCAGGATGGGACAGAGGGAAGTGTGGCTAGTCTTTTACAACATAACAATTCTGGAAGTGCTTTGCATTGTTACACATGTATGACCTATATTGAATTGTTTGTTTCTCAGTGAGGGTAGATGGGGAGGAAGGAAGGCAGGCAGAGAATATGGAACTGAAAGTTTTAAGAATAAATGCTAAAAATTGTTTTGGTATACAACTGGAAATTAAGATACACAGGCGATGGAGTATAGAAATCTATTTTGCCCTACAGGAAAATAAGGGATAAGAGGAATGAGTGAAGGGTGGGTAATGGAAGGGAGAATAGATTGGAGGAAGGGGTGGATAGAATGCATGCTCTCCTGGTGTGGGAGTGGAGAGAGATAGGGAGACAATATTAAATTCAAATTCTTGTGGTAGCAAATGTTAAGAACTGAAAAATTAATAACATATTTAAAAAAGGGAGAATAAGGTGCACATAATGTGATATTTCCCATAATTTATGTGTGCCTTTGTACAATGAATGAGAGAAAACAATATGTAGTAGATATAGGGTCAGATTTAGAGTAAGGTACATAAGTTTAAATGCTACTTTAACAACTGTCACCTGCATATGAAGAAAGAGAATCAGATAAAGGTTAAGTGACTTGCTCACGGTCACAAAGCTATTAAGTGTATGAGGCTGCATTTGAACTCATCTTGCTTCCTCCATATCCAGCACTGTATACAGTGCACTACTTTGTTGCCTCAACATTGATGATGATAAATGATGACATAAATATCAATATTGACGTCTTTTTATGTTCTCATTCAAAGCTTCATGCAACATGGTTCAGGGATATTGCTAATGCGTAAATGCCCAAAATGCATGCCACAGAGTAGTTCAATATTTTGAAAGAAAGCTAAGATACTGAGATCAATACTGATATAGATATAGATGTAGTTATATACATATTCATTTAGACTCAGGTACAGATGCAGACATAGATCCCAGGGGCCAGCCTTCTATGATTAGTTGTTGAAAACTGGACAAAAATGATTCCTGGACAATAGTCTATTATTTCAGATTGATTCTGCTGAGGACCTGCCACAATTTGAATCTTTAAACAAAGAAATCTTCCAGGAGTTTTCAATGTACTGTTCTTCAGGAAGCCAGAGTGCTTATGTAGCTGGCAGTGTATCAATGTCCATACAGAAATATCAATGAAAAAATAACATTTTTTCTATTTTGTGCTTTTCTTTTCTTAGTTAAATATTTATTTCCGGAAGACTGGCACATTACTATCAATTAGTCTAAATGTGACATAGTTTGTTGTGATCCTATTTTGATCTTAGTTATATATATTGACTTGGATTCTACTATTACTAAAATATCGGTGATGCCTTAAATATTCCCGATATGGGAGCACATACATTAATCAGCAAATTGTCTACATAAAAAGCACATTCACCCATACACACATGCATGCACACACACAAATACTATTAGTGGACCATTTACTACTCATGAGTGAGGGCATTCAGTCAGGTAATGAAAAGGTTGAATTGATCCCAGATTAAATATATCACAGTGATGTGACAAAAAAAAAAAAAAACAGTCAGGGAAATGCTCTTATAAATATTATGGTTAGTAATTTCAGGACATTTTCTTCTTTTTTAATTATCCAATGAAAAGGGCCTATTATATCATCTCTTACTTTTTTAGAAAAAGATATACGATATTGAACTGGCTACTCTGGACAAATGTTAATTAGGAATCAAAGCAAGGTTTTCAGAAACTAGACCCAATATAAGAATGTTGGACTATAAAATACATTAACAGCCCCACATGAACTTAACAGATGACTAATAAACATTTTCTGGACATGGACAATGTCAGAATTGGATTTGTTTAGCTATGTAGATTTGCTATAAAACTGGCTTTTCTTTCTTTTTAAAAAAATATTCTCCTTGCCCCCCAATTTTGGTTTCCATTGGGAGTTCAGTAGTCATAAATAAAAGAGAATAAATGCTTATTAATTGAAAAAAATTAATTTTAAAAACTATCTCACTATATCTAGCTATGGATAATGGAAAACTACATGTATGTATGCATGTATGTATGTATGTGCATGAATGTATGTATGTATGTGTGTGTATATACATACAGATGTGGATGTCCATTCTTGAAGAGGACTAAAATGATATCAGTACAATACAGTCAAGTTACAGTGTGCCCAATGCAGCTGATCAGAACAATATGAAATCAGAATGCTCTACCAGAGATCAGGAACAAACCATCCATGTGAAAATTTTGGATAGATTATCTAAATTTCAGCATCTTGTGTTTCTTTTTATCTGCCTTGCTCATAGAGCATAGCATCTTCTACGATGAAGACATGTCATGGTGGGTGGGCCTGCACCAGTGTTCCCATGTCATACAATTAATTCCAACATTCCTAACAGAGATCTTGAGAAGATCTTTGTATTCTAACCAGCATGTGAGCACTTTTGGTGTGTGAGTTTTCCATGAAATAATCTTTTTGGCAAGTGTATGTGTGGTATTTGGACAATGTGGCCAGATCATAGGAGTTGTACCCTCTGCAGTGTGTGTGTGTGTTTATATATACTTATGTATATATATACACATATATACATACACACACACATATATACACATACACACATATATGTGTGTATGCATATGGATGTGCATATATAATTGTATAGATACATATATGTGTATCTATATGTATAAGCATATACATAGCATACATACACATAACACATACACATATATATATATAGTATAGACACACATCTGTGCACACGCACACACACACACACACACACACACACATATATATATATCATACACACACACAAAATCACCATGGAGTCTCAGAAACAACTTTTGTTTTTGTTTTTATCTATGTAGCTGGGAAGTTGAGAAAGTCTACTTCAATCTGTAAATGAAGAAATCACCAAATGCTTAATACCAAAAAAATTTCCAATAATTTTCTTGGAAAATTGGAACAAATGAATAGTAGCAAAACAAATGAATAGGTGGAAAAAAAAAAACATTGGAAGTTAGGAAACATGAGAAAGATGCTTCTCCATGGCTATTTCATATTTTCTCCAATAAACCAAAATATTATAAGAAACATGTATCTCATAGGAAAGAAGCCCACTGTGAAAATCTGACACATATCCATCTATTACAATGAAGTATCTTCTATATATACAGTTTTCTTGTAAGCATATGTTCAGTTCAAATGTTTCCCATAAATCACATTTATCAATTTCACTTTGATGTTATCTGTTCATTTTAACTAATCTTCTCTATTTTTTTAAATGTAGCTTTAGCTCTTTCCTTGAATTGACAAGACTATTTTCACAAGGCAGTTGACAGAAATGGCCTCAGTATTGTTTTATGACAGTAGGATAATGTCTAGGGATATGATACAGTCACCTGGTCATTCAATAAATATTCACTAATTATGAGTTACAGTTACAATTACAATGACATAGTGATTGATGTTATACTCTGGTGAAACATGATTATTTTTTTTTCAGTATTGAAGATAGTACAGACTTCATGATTCCTGAGGGAGGGAGCAATTTTTAGCATCTGCATCTTTTATTAATTCAAGGCTCTTCAACAGAAACCAAGGCAAATGTTCCCAAAGACTCCTCTCAATTAATTGTCTCTTTCTTGTCAGCAGTTTGGCTTTCAGATGTGCTAGAAATGCCATTTTATAACTTTAATTTGGTCATTTGAAAGATGTGTGATTTTATTGGTCTGAGAACTCCCCGCTACTAACACCAATGGCAACTTCTACATGTTTTATGAGTTGCCATGGCCAGAATTCTGGTAATATGCCTTTACATACATAGTATGTTCCTAGAGAATAGAAATGGAGATACATGTTTAGGAGAGATAAAATTGTTGCTGGAAGGAATGAGAAACTTTTCAGTCCTGCTAAGTGACATCAATTTCTTTGCATGGTCTGGAGCTACCCAAAAGGACCAGGTGGAGGTTAAATGAATTTGAAAGGGGTTTGGCTCAAGTAATATGAGTTTTCTCTTTCCTGTAAGTTACTAAGTCACATGTGCTCCCTATACCTGTTTCTTCTCTCATTGGTGGTACCAGTAAGCCATGTGAAAATATCTCTTTAGGGAAGTTGGGAAGGGGTATAGAATGTTACTTGTCACTTGTTTTACTCTTCATTTGACTACAAATATTTTAATTTAATATTACCTGTCTTTTGTTTAAAGAAATATGTTTAAATTCTGTCTATATCTATTATATTCTATATTAAATATGTTAAAATTCTTTTAAAGAAATAAAGAAGATTTTGTTGTTGTTGGATGGGTCAGAAATGACTTTGGATGGCAATTAACCCAGAGCAGAACTACTTGAAGGTGTGGGGATTTGGCGAGGGAGGGATCTGAGTTAGGGATGCCCCAGTCTTTGCAAAGCTTTAGAAATCACAGTTCTTTTCATTCTACAGTGAAAAGGAGTCAAACTTGAATTTATTGTTAAGTTGTTGTTGTTAATATCAAGTAATATATTTAGTTGTGTGAGAATAGAGAAACCTTCGTTTTCATTTCTATTTTAGCACAATTTCTTCTGTTGGACTTAATGCTTCAAGTGATGCATAAATGAAATTACTTATGGGAATACATAGGGAATTTTTATTTCATCAGCAAGGGGAATTCCTGATGTAGGAACTCTTTTCAGCAACACAGATCAATCACTCAATAGTCAGTCTGTGAGTATTCATTAAGTATCTCTTATGAAGTAGGCACTATGGTAAACAATGGGGATAAATATAAAGGTGAAAGACAGTCTCTCCTGTTGGAATGTCAGTAACAAAATAGAAACAGCTACATATAATCAAACTATATAGGAAATAAGTTAGACATAATCCACAGAGCAAAGCCACTAGAATTAAAGGGGATTAGAAAAAGCTATAGGTGATTTAATAAATAAGGCCTAATTGTCACAGTCATAGAAATTAAGTGAATTAGATTAAGTTGTACAAACAATAAGGATCACAGATTGAATGTGAATATAAGACTTCAAGTGTAATTCCAAGTCCAACATTCTAGTCATCACACTATACTACTTTTCATTGTAGTTATGGTAGTTGTAAGCAAATTTATTGCACATATTCTAAAAATAAAAGGGTAAAGGGCTCTCAGCATTTAAATCCCATTTTATAGTTAAAGAAAACGAGACATAGAAAGGTTGGAGAATTTACTTATGGCTGTAAAACAAGATAAAAAATGAAGTATTTACTGGAGCTAAGGAGAAACTGATCTGTCATTTTCATTTTTCCTTTTGTTATGCCATGGATACTTTAATGACAATTATTTTAAAACTCCCAAAGTATAAACATGAAGATCTCTTTAACTGATAGCCTTTTTTTTTTCCAATAGGATAGAAACTTCATTAGAACAATGACTTTTTTCCTATTTACCTTTATATTCCTAGAACTTAAAATATATTTTGTCCACTGTAGGTTCTAATATATGTTGAATTTAATTTGAATGGCCATGAATGTCATATGAATGTCATAAAAATCATATTTCAAATTCAATATCTATGGTTTTGAAAATGTTTCATGTATTATAAGTTTTTAGGTCAGGGCCCAAAAAAACATCAAACGATTTGTGTGACTAAGATTTCAAATTCCCTACCAACAAGAATACTAAACAGAATACGAGGTTAGGGTGAAGAGAAAAGGTCAAGAATGAAGAGGAAAGGAAGAGAAAAGAAACAAAAATTTTAAAAAGTAAATAAAATGCAAGCTGTCATTTGTTCTGGTCTTTTTTTCTTTTATTCATTATTCTGATCAAAACTATTTACAAACCATTTATGAAACTTACATTCCTTCGCTGAGAAATTAAATTTAAAAGATGATTTTTTTCATGTATTATTGTGTATTTCTAGGATGCAAGAAAACTTAGGAATCATCTGACACATTCCAAATCTCTAATTTAATAAATCTATAATTAACAGACATTTTGAAAATTCAAAAAAGTGGTTTCATAAGCTTTTATAAAACTAATTTTCCAAATAAATGTCTTCTATCTAATATCATAGATATTTGTGTGTTCTATATTTAATATTCTTTGTGAGCTCTTGAGTTTGAAAATCCATCTACTGCTCTTGACCTCCAGTTCATATCTTCTTGATGTAAGACTTGTAGTAACCATGCTTCCAAAGAACTAGTCAGGCTAGCCTTCATATACTCAGGGAAGCCTAGAAGTCAGTGTACCCTTTGAACATGTCAGTATAATCAAAATCAAAGTAAACTGATGCCAGCAAGCTATGAATTTAAGGACACTCTAATTAACTTCTTTATGAACACTTCAGGGTTTTTAGCTGATGTATTAATTCTTCCATTCATAATTTTTCTGACAATTGTTCAGTTAATAATACCATTATGTCTCAAGTTAATTTATGCTTATAAAGAACTTGTTTGATTTATATTTGTTAATTACAATATTCACTTTTTTATTTACCTACCTTTGAGTTCCACAAATGTTAGTTATCTACAGTTAAAAATATATAGTCAGAGAAAATCCTTATTCATCCCTAAGCAATAGCAACAATAAATGTTATAGTGTCCTAATATTAGATTTGTAATACTTCACCCTAAAACTTTTTTTAATAGATTCTAACATTAAGACTCTAAAGACAGCCTCAAGTAAGCCATATAATTTTATGATTTCAGTCAAGGCAGCATGTGGTATGCAAACAAATTTATTGATAATGTGAAAAATACAAAATAAATGTTTGATAGCAGTTACAAAGGGGATTGCTAAGGGATATTGTCAAGCTTTTCACAGAAACTCATGGGTTTCATGCTGTTTTTGACTCAGTAACAGCATTATTTATTATAACTCCACTTCCCCTCTGAACAGTTAAAGAAAATGAAATTAAGAAATCGAACATCATATACAAGCAAACTATTTCCCCTGAACTAGGCACACTCAAGTCAAGTGTTAATAATTTTCTATTGTAGATCTTAAAAAAGAATCTTTATTATACACACTTTCTTTCTTTTTTTTTATTTTGTAATGTTTAACAATCACTGCCATACAATTGTGATTTTATCCCCCCCACCTACCCCCACTCCCCCCCCCTCCCCACGACTGCATACAATTCTGTATAGATTCTACATATACTTTCCTATTGAGTATATTTTCACTATAGTCATGCTATGTAGTCAGACTAAGATAAATGAAAGAAATCGTATAACAAATCAGAACATGTATTATACACACTTTCAATGTTTCTGATCTCAATATCTCAGGCAGCTTTCTTCCTCCCAGAGTATACAAATCTACAAAGATGCATAGAGTATCATATACATATAGCAAAGCATCACATACACACATATCCACTGAATTTACCTGGGGGAGTGGCATCAAGACAGCAACAAGATAGAAGCAATAACTCAGTTGAATTTTTACAAAATTTCCCTCCAAACAATTTTAAAATAACTACTCAAATAAAATTTTGGTACAGCAAAAACAACAAACGTTTTTAGAGACAACTCTCCCCTCCCCCCCAGTCTTAGATGAGTTTTCCATTGTAGGAGGAGGACAGAAGAGGTCTTTGACACAAACATAGGAGGCATACCCCACTGTATGCAGTGTCAGCAGCATTTGACTTTGACAGGTTTTGGAGGCAGTCGTGAAAGTGAGGAGCAGCTTTATAGTGGTAAGTTCAGAGGTAATGGTAAAGGGATCAGAAAACTGATGAGAAAGAGATTACAAGGGACCATTTGTGGCCCTGGGTGTAACTAGTGCTGACAGGCAAATCCATTGCATTTAAGTAGTTCTGGGTAGCAGTTCCAGGATGGAATGGAGAGCTTGTGGTGAGTCACAAAAGAGCAAGGACCCTGGTCACAGTTTCACAGTCAAGAGGAAAGCAAGCCCTTGCAGGAACAGGGTAATGGGGCACTTGGTCATAGCTCCAGGGCCAAGAAAAATACTAGAGCTTTGAAAGTGCAGGGGAGCAGGCTCATTTCTTGCTAAAGACCAAGGCAGAGAGTAGGAGATCAATTAACAAGCCTCTGTTTAGATCACTTCATCTTGTAAGCACCAAAAACTTGCAGACCCCAAGTACTAGGCTGAAAACAGAGACACAAAAAAGCCTAAGTTTAAGACAGTGGCTTCCCAGCCTCAGGTGATCATAACCTAACCCTCACATAAAGTTTGTAATTAAGAAATCAGCTAGGAAAACATGAAAAACCAAGCAAAGAACTTGGCCATTATTACTGCAATTATGAGAAAGATCAAGACATAATCTCAGAAGACAGCAATGTGAAAACAGCTAAAACTGAAGCCTCAATAAAAATACTAACTGGACCTAAGCAAAAGAAAAAATTCCATAAGAGTTAAATAAAAATAAAATAGAGTTGTAGTGGAAAAATTAAGGAAAGTAATGAGAGTAATTGAGGAAAAAATTGAGGAAAGCAAAAGGAGAGTAATGATACAAAAATATTAAGAAAAGGGAATAGATTCAGGAAAAACTGAAGAAAATGACACCTTACAGTTGATCAAATTATAAAAGTGGCACCAAAATTGACCTAAGAAAAGAACTACTTAAAAAGTAGAATTGGTCAAATGGAAAAAGAAATTAAAAAAAAATCATGGGGAAACAAAGATTTTTTAAAAATGTTAATTGGGCAAGAAGAAGTTAATGACTTAATGAGACATCAAGAAACAAGCAAAGAAAGTTTAAAAAATTAAATGAAGAATGTATCTCATTGGGAGAAAAAAACTGACCTGGAAAAATGATTGAGGAGAGATAAATTAATAATTATTGGAATCCTTTTAAAAAGCTGTGATTAAAAAAATCCTAGACATCATATTTCAAGAAATTATCAATAAAAACTGTCCTGATATCCTAGACCTAGAGGATATGTAGAAATTTAAAGACACCATTTATATCCTGAAAGAGATCTCAAAGTGAAAACTCTCAAGAATATTCCAAATTCCAGAGGTCCCAGGATGTGGAGAAAATAATTCAAGTAAAAAGAAAAAAAAATTCTAATACTGCGAAGTCATTGTCAGGATCACAGATTTAGTAGCTTCCATATTAAAGCAATGGGGGTCTTAAAATATGATATTCCAGAAGACAAATGAGCTAGCATTACAAACAAAAATAAGCTACCAAATAAAACTGAATATTGCACTTCAGTGGAAAGAAAAAAATGGATATTCAAGAAAACAGGAATCTTTTCATCATTCCAGATCAGAAAAAGCCAGATCAGAATAGAAAATCATTCCAACACAAGACTCAAGAGAAATATAAAAAGACAAACATGAAATCGAAATCAGAGGTGGTTCAATAATGTTTAACTGTTTATATTGCTATATGGGAAGATGATACAACTCCTAATAACTTTATCATTATTAGAAGGAGCCTTCATAGCCAGAGGCTGTGTACATGAGGCAGTTATGTTTGGGTCATCTCAAAGAAAATAAAGACAGATGCACTAGAAGAAGGGGGAGGTAGAATGTGGACATTTTTCCCACACAAAAGAGGTATGCAAGGAAGTGGTTAATAGTGGATGGAGAAAGAGTATTCTGTGGGCATGGCAGAGTACGTCAGAAAACTTTCAGTTCTTGAAATTTCCTCTATGGAAGAAGAAAGCACATGTCCTCAAGAGAATGCATAGCAGTGAAAATAACCTAAAGTCAGGGTAAAGCAGTTCTCCTAAGACAATCTAAGAAGAACCCATTCCATTTGAACTGTCTTAGGAAGATTCTGATGATCATCTGGCAGGATAAGGTAGCAGACACTGAAGTCCTTGCTTGAGCTGAACTGCCAAATATTCAAACTATGCTTCAGAGAGCTGAGTATAATGGAATGATTCTTAAAAAAAAAGAAAAAAAAAGAAAACAAACAAACAAAAAACTCTGTAGGGAGAGAAAAAAGGAACAGAGAGAGAGAAAGAGAGAGAGAGAGAGGGAGGGAGCATCCATGACATTCTATGAATTCTCTGAAATAATAAATGAGGTTCTTTACATCAGCCTCCTCACTGATTTCCTGAGGCTCATTTGATTACTTCTTAGTACCCTTCAGTTCATGGTCTGTATTTCAGTTAGGCAAATCTGATTGCCATTACCCCCACAGTTCATCACAGCATCAAAGTGGCATCAGGTTCACAAAAAAAAACATTACAACAGATTCAAAGCCCAATTGGCTTTTATGAAGAGAGAAACACTTCAAATATGGTTGTAGGGAAGCACTGTATTTCTGTCATCTAAGGATAAACCTAGCTAATCTCCTATAAACTTTTAAGTTCAGAGTAAAGAGCAATTAAATTGTGGGAGTGGCAGTGAGGTGGGGGAGTCCACAGCATTTTTCAAAGGTTGTCTACTAATATAACTGTGATCTCTCTCTCTCTCTCTCTCTCTCTCTCTCTCTCTCTCTCTCTCTCTCTCTCTCTCTCTCTCTCTCTCTCTCTCTCTCTCTCTCTCTCTCTTCACTGATAAAACCACTGATCTAAGAAATATTTAAGGAGTATTTGTTTGTATCAGCTCTGTCTTCTCCAATATGGTGCGGTTTCCTAGAGTGAAGGAGTTGACCTTCATTGCTGTTTCTCATTTCTGTGATTGATACTCTGTCATAAAATCTCTATCGTGATTGCTTTGAGGTTTTACTTTTCTGCTAAAATAGTCTACTTTAGTCCGTTTCCTCTATCTTGATAACAGAAACTCTTCATTTCATCTTTCAATCTTAACTTCTAAATTTACCTCTCCATTTATTATTACTATTTCTGTCAATCACCCTATTCTATCATGTGGAGTAATTTTCATTCTAATATTTAATTAACATTTTGAAATGATGAGGTTGATTATTTTTTTCACATTGTTCTTATTTACAATTAATTGGTATTTACCTATAACTGCTTAAATCATGGTTCTTTGTTTATGAACTTAATCAGAAACTCAGCTGACCCACAGTGAGTTAAGTTTAGACATCTAGTTCTCCTGCAAAACACCACTGGATTCTTGCTTCCAGGAGGTACATTTTCTTTGAGGGATTAGGATAGTTTCCAGATAATCTGATATATCACCAAGCTATCCTTCAAGGATTTCTGGTTTGTTATTCAAAGAAGTCTGGTTCACCATCTTTGACTTTGCAGGTAGACTCAAACAATAAAGATTTCTTAATCATAGGAGGGGAGGAAGTGATTGTTGCTAGACCCTTATTTCCAGTTTCCAACAAATTATATTGTTCCCCACTACTCAGCTATTTAACCATTTACACTGATTTCACCATTTATTATGTCAAGCTCTTGTAACAAATTATAATTTCTTCCTCAACTACAACATCTTGTTTTTTGTTCTGTACTCTCAAAACTGTAAAAGTGCTATTCTCAGATTTGAAGCTTTGATTTTGCTGAAGTGGCTGCTTTCTTATTTATTTGTAAATTCACACTTTACCAACGAACTGATCATATTCAGAACTTGATACCTCAGTTTACCTTATTGTGACTTTAGCAACCCCATATCTAATTTGTTGTCAAATCTTGCTAATTATATAATTATATAATATTTCAAAATATGTATATTCTCCCCACTCACTTGGATAATCCAGGTTATTTAAGTTCACACCTCTGCAATATCCTTCTAAATAGTGTCTCTGTATTCAATTTGATTGCATTCAAATTCACCATTCCTGTAGTTTTATAGGAAGCTTTTCCTTATCCCTGTTAATCCTAGTTCTTTCTTCTGTTAATCATTTCCAATTTATCCTGTATTGAGATTTGTTTCTACACACTTGTTTATAGTTTATGTTCCTGATTTTTTAACATCTTGATAGTGAGGACTTCTACCTTTATTTGTATCCCCATTGTTTAACATCCTGTCTGGCATTTAAAAATGTTTAACATTTATTGGGTGACAGATTGATTGAAAAAAAAAGATCAAGGTTTGAGTATGTCAAACAATTCCTGATCAAGAAGCCTCAGTTTCTCCCTCCAAGGCCACACAGGTAAAATAGAACCTCCTCTATTTACAACATAAAAGCCTTTTTCAATGTGTCCTCAGTCTATCCATGTTAATTATATATTGCTTTGCAGGTACTCAACATTAAAATGAAATTGACACTTACTTATTATTCCCCTCATTTGTTATCTCATCTCTCATTATCATGCTTTTGTCTACACTGCTCTCCATACCTAGAATGATCTTTCCATCCCTTTACCTTTATTATTTAGAACTTTTTGGACCCTTCAAGTCTTAAATGAAATGACAACTTCTTCAGTAGTCTTTTCTCTGTTTTCCCAGATGTAAGGCACACCTTAGCATTCTCATAACATTATATTTGTTTGCTATATGTCCTAGACTTGCTTATTTTTGAACTTTTTTCCCTGACTCCATGAGACCTTAACCTATTTGGGTTTTTATTTTTAATAGTAGTGACTACCACAGTATTTGTCACTTAGTAGGTTCTTACTAAATGCTTATCAATTATTTCATTGATGAATAGATACAATATTCTACTTTTTATTTAATTTTTTTCTAATTTTGATATCTAAATTGTCTTCCTCCCACCTTATCCTACCCTTTGAACTGGCCAGCAATATGATATCAGCTATAGATTTGAAGTTATGCAAAACATATTTCCATAAAATTCCTTCTCTTTTTCTCTCTTTACCCTGTTCCTCCTCAAATCTAAGACTCACAAGTAGATATGGACAAGGAAGTTGCCAAACAGTACCGTCCACTGCTTGTACTGGGGTCTCATGCAAACTCTTTCTGACAAGTTTCTATATCCCCTAACTACCTCTGACTTGAAAACTCTCAAAGCTACTGATACTTTTGTTGTCACTTCCAAGGTACACAATTGGTGTTGTTGCCATATGGACTCTGTATGAACTCCATACATCAGTGTCACAGATTTCTCCTTTCTCGCTCATAATTTGTCTTGGGCTGAAAAAAAGAAAACTTACACTGTGCCTTTTTTTTATCCTGAAACTCCAGAATTCTATTTGAGAGATTATTTTAAATAACGTTTGGAAGGAGAATTTTAGGAGAAATATTCTCTAATTCTTCCTCTACTCTGTCATTTTGGATCCCTTTTATCTATTTTTTAAACTACTTATGGACCACGCTAAAGTCTCACTCACACACTTTATTGCAATTTGGAAGGTGACTGGGTGTCAAAAACAAAAAAAAAAATGAGCAATATAAAGGCATCATATATAAACTATGCTTATGATGCTACACCTTGTTGGTGATTGCTGTGAGGTCAGAGTAACACACTGCCAGTCATGATTGTCCTTTCCAAAAGACTGGGCTTCTGGAGGTCACCAAGCATAACTTGTCTAGTTCATGGTTATGCTCTCTACACACTTGTACTTTCAGATACCCCAAGGAAAGCAAATTTGAAATTAACTTTGAGCCTTCTAATCACTTGCTTTTCTCAGCATATCTCCTCCTACCCATTAACAGCTCTTCCTGGACCTATTCTTCAGATGATTATCAGAGTCTTATCTTGTCTTAATCGCATGATATGATTGGACATGAACTTTGGGAGAATGATTTTGGAAGCTGAGTGGAAGAAGGATTGGAGAAGAAAAAGACCTGAAGCAGGTAAACCCACCAGCAAACTACTATGGTAATCCAAGGTGAGGTAAGTGCCTTCATTGGTGTGGTAATGGAGAAGCGATCAACATCAAGAAATGTTGCAAAAATTAAATCATGTCAATGAGAAAACACAATCTGACGTACAGCTTGTCTGTTAATATTCCCCTCTGTGTTAATCAGCTATGAATCCATTTGAAGTTCACTTGAATTATAAGGGGAATCTACTTGAAACATAATGGAAAGCGAAAGAGGGAGAAAAAAAGGCAACATGTTGATAGAAACACATAAGCTATCTAGTATGTTATCTATTAAACTATAAATTTATTGAGAGTAGAGATTGTTTGACTTTCATCTTATCATTCTTTTTGCTTAGTGCAGTGCCTAGCACATGTCAGTTTAATAATAAATATTCGATGCTTACTTCACTGATTGATTGGAGAAGAGCTGTGTCTTTGTTTTCTAAGGGCTACCATAACTAAGATGGGAGAGATACATTGGAAAGGTTGGCTATGATGTGATGATGTATTTGTTCAGAGTAGTTTCTTATAATACCTTGTAATATGTTATTTAGGAATTGCATTTCATATTGACATGGGGGCACCAATGAAATTGGAGACCTTTTCTTTGAGATAATGTCAGATTTAAAATGCAGTACAAACTCTCCAAATATCGAGGACTTAATCAGTTAATGACAGATTGATGTTCAATACTGGCTTTTTTTTCCTCTGAGTACAGTTTCTTATGAATTTATGCTTGCACTCTAGCTAGTATTTTGAAATAAATTATTTCCTATTGTACCTTGCCAAAAGAAAAATGGATTTCCATACCATGTAAATCTTATTAGTAGTTGGCCTTCCCTTATTAGCAGTACCCTCTCTAAAAGGATATTGACTTGGCAGATGTTCTGATGCCTATGAAAGTCTGAGTTAGTCTTAGATAAGACCAAATTCCATGTCTCTCAAGAATTCAATAAAATACAGAAGTTCAAATTCCAAAAACTGAAAAAAATTAGATTAAATATATTGCATACTTTTCTTTAAATTATGTGCATTCAGAAGTATCTCCTGACTTTTTTATATTTGCCTAAGATTTTCTGTACAAGTATAATTTTGTGGAGTGTTCAAGGCTGGAGTAACAACTACAAATAAAGATAAATGAATATTTACTGGTTTAAGATTAAAGTCCTTATTCTAAGCATAGAAGTATAATTCTTTGCAATAAAACTTTCATTTTTTACATTTCTCTGCTAATAAAATAAATCCACATATGAAAATGGCAACATCACTTACAAGTGAGACTAGATATGGCTAATTATAAAAATGAGCATGAATCTCTCTCACAAAAAGAAATGCAATTCCATGATTTAGGTTCTTGTGCCATGAAATTCACCAACACAGTAAGTTATATGTGTGTAGAGTGTTTTTGAGCCTGTGCCCACAAATGGAAATTCTGGGAGAAAAAACTGTTTTAAGAAAAGAATGCCAGGAGAATATTTGCATTTCCGTTATCTACAGTCACACATTTATTGGGCAAGTCTGAAGAGTAACTCTCTTTTTTATACTTCTGATTTAATTTTTCTCTCTCAATTTTCATGTTTCCATTTTCATTTTAGACAGAGTACATAAACCAGTTTTTCAGGTATAAACATAAACAATACTTGATTTTCCCCATGTCCCACAAATATTTCTGAACAAATAATAAAAGGAACAACCCAAGTAATAAGAAATCATTAAAAAAGGAAAAGGCAAAAAAAAAAAAAAACTGTGCAGGGAGAATAATTTTCAGATTTCTTGAAATATTTTCTGTCTTTGGAAAGGAGAGAAGAGGTTGTATATTCTCTAGGAGAAAGCAACTGCAACATATGTAGGCTTTCTAGCTCACGACTAATTAAAAAAAGGAAAACTATGAAGGTAACTTTAAATGAATTATTTTATTTTTTCCTACTCAGAGTCCGTTTAAGTTATAGAATGCTCTAACCAATATCATTCCTGGTGTAGGGGCAGCTAGGTGGTGCAGTGAATACAGCACCAGTGCAGCAGTCAAGAAGACCTGAATTCAAATCTCACCTCAGACACTTGACACTCACTAGCTATGTGACCTTGGGCAAGTCACTTAACCCAAATTGCTTCACCTTGGGTCATCTCCAGTCATCCTGATGAATATCTGATCACTGGATTCAGATGGCTCTGGAGGAGAAGTGATGCTACTGACCTGCACAGCCCTCCCTCACTCAAAATAAAGTCAAGGGCAAGTCATGTCATTGTTTCTCTGATGACATGGCCGTCTTTGGCAATAAAGGATGAACACACACATACATCATCTCCTGGTGGGTAATATCTGTTATAGTGACATATTACAATCTTTTGGCCTAAATGAAAAAGAGCAGGAGGCATTTGTTCCAGTAAGACAATAAAATGAACCAACAAAAAATCTGAACAATGAATTAACCACCTCTAACATATAGTTGAACTAAGCAGTGGATATACTAAGAGGAAAGGAGAAAATAACAAATTTTAACCATCATTGTTACCAAGCCTAATGATAGAATAATACTGGATCATATCCTCATTTCTTCTTCTTCTTCTTCTTCTTCTTCTTCTTCTTCTTCTTCTTCTTCTTCTTCTTCTTCTTTTCTTCCTTCTTATCCTCCTTCTCCTCTTCTTCTTAATTTTTATATTTAAATTGCTTTTTCTTCTCCTTTTTGCTTTCTCCTGATCCTCTCCATCATAATTCATCTTATGAGATTATAAAATTTTTCCATCCTGCTCGTGCCCGATGTGCCCTGGCTACTCATGGTTAATACCAAAATGGATCTGCCTGGAAATTTTAAGGAGTTCCATTTCTAATCTGGGACATTGCACCTCTCTCTAGGCAATCCAATGCATCTCTACTGTTACAGACTTAGCACAATGATACTTTAGTTAACTCAGACATCTTATCAGCATAGTCTACTGCAGCTCAACATTCTAAGAAAAACCAATAATTAGTGAAAATAAAGATGTAATTTGTCTTTTCTCACCCAAGTTCAATGAATCCCTGAAATGTAGTCACAAAAAACTTGTGATTTAGTGACTACACTGTGTGAATATCAAATTTCTATTCATTACCAGTCTTTTCATCAGAAATGATTTGAAGTTCTCTATTTAATTAAGTACATATTTTTCCCTAAAGTATTATACTTTTTTGCTGGCTAAGTGATTTTCAGTTGTAATCATAGATCCTTTACCTTCCTGAGTAGCTGCTAAATAGTGTGTAATCCTGACTGTGGCTTCTTGATATTTTAATTAATTCTTTTATTTTTCTTTTCTGACTATTTGCAGTATTTTCTCTTTGACCTTGGAGCTCTAGAATTGCACTATAATATTCCTGGGTGTTTTTATTTTGGGATCTTGTTTCTGAAGTAAAGGAATTCTTTCAATTTATATTTCACTCTCTAAATTTAAATTGTCAGGGTAGTTTTCCTCAATAATTTCTTGAAATATGATGTTTGACTCTTTTCTTTGATCATGGTTTTCAGGTAATACAATAATTATTAAACTATTTTCTGCATCTATTTTCCAGGTCAGTCATTTTCTGATTGAATATTGCACTTTTTCTTCTGCTTTTTTTTTCTGTCTTTTCATTTTGTTTTATTGTTTCTTGATGTCTCATTTTGTTATTACTTTCCACATATTCAATTTTCCTTTCTAAGGATTATCTTTTTCAGTGAGCTTATGTAGTTCTTTTTACATTTTCCAATTTTGATTTTTTAAAGTGTTATTTTTTCAGTAGTTTCTTTTTTTATCAAGTTGTTGTCTTTTCATAATATTCTCCCTCTGATTTCATTTATTTATTTTTTTCTTCCTTTACCACTCTTATTTGATTTTCAAAATAATATTTTAGCTCCTCCAGGAATTCTTGGTGGGTTTTCATCCAAATCACACTTTATTCTCTCAGCTTTTTGGCAGCTCTTTTGACTTTCTTATTTTCTGAGTTTATGTCTTGAGCATCCCTGTCACCATAGAAGCTTTTTATTGTTGATATTCTGGTTCTTTTTATGTTTTTGCTTTCTTATGTTTCCATTGTATTCCTTTATTTGGGACCTTATACTAATTTCTGGCACTTGTCTCAATGTAGAGGTTAGAAGAGATCTTTCTCAAGCTTTAGCGTTTTTAACACTGTAGTTTTCAGAACTAGTTCTGGGGGTTTGGATTGGAAATTTTTGATGCTTCCAAGATGTTGTGATATGGAGAGAGGTGTGGTCACTGAATACGTGCTTTTCACTCTTGTACTTTCCCAAGAAGGCTTCCTAATTCCTTCGGATTACAAATGATAGTGCTCCTCAAGAAGCACTCCTCCCTTGGGAACAGAAATTATACCTTCCTCAGTGTATCTGATCCATTGGGTCTGAAAGTGATACTTTCTCTAGGACCTCAATTCCTTTTTTATGCAAGTCTTCTTCTCTGCCCTTGAACTATGAACCATAAATATTTATAGGCAATGGAGTTCCCAAATATCCTCTGCTGTTCTGTCTAATGTTAGCAAAGGGTAGACTGCAATGCCTCTTTGTCCCAGTGCTAGGTCCCCTTACTATTTCTGACCTAGGAGCTGACAAAGCTGCTGTTACTTCTGGACTCACCATCTAGTCTCTCCACATGTATTTCACCCTCTTGGTATGCAGGCTAGCCTATTCCCTCATGTCATAGATCTCTCTTTCCAATCTTTAAATATAATACAATATAATATAATATAATATAATGTAATATAATATAATATAATATAATATAATATAATATAATATAATATAAGTGTATGTATATATGTATACTTACACATGTGTGTATACACACACATATATATTATATGTAAATTAACTCAAAGAAATAATTTTACTTCTCTTACTCCCTTCTTTCAATTACATCTCAATCCATTTTTTTTTCTTTTTTATCTTACTGTTATTTCATTTGATTCCTACCCTTGGTATCAAGTATCAGAAAGGTCACAATAAACTTTAGTCAGCTCTACATACCTTATTCTCAGTGGTCGTTCTCTTTAATATCTGTGTGATGTCTGATATTGGCCACCACATATCTCTCTTTTGTGATGGGAGGCTAATCTCCCTCTTTCAATCTTATTCCCTCTCCTTTTCCCTCTTACTACCTTCCTCTCTCCCCTATTCCTCCTTCTCTCCTGTCCACCTAAATTTATAAGATATAGAAAGAATTGTCCTCAATCTGCTGCATGTCTTTCTTTGCATTTAACTCTTTAGAGAGATCATTTATTAAGATTTACTAAGATTTCTTTCTTTGTAATGTCTCTTGATTTTAATTTTATATGTCTATTGCCGTTGCTACCACACCATTTTAGGCCATTGTCTTCTCTTTTTCTTGTTAATTTCTATGCCAAGTACAGTCTATATAACACAATTTTGCACTGTAAGGCTGATAACTCATCTCCAAATATCATATCTATATGACATAGGCAAAGTCACCCTTGCTTCCAAGCAAGTTTCGCCCAGGAAATAGCATCAAGTATCTTTGTACTACCTACCTCATAAGGTTGTGGAGAGGAAAAGATAATACAAACTGTCAAGTTTCATAACATTGTATAATGGTGATGATGATCATGATGATAAATATTATATGATATTATCTTTTATTGTTTGTCATTTTTTAAAAATATTTTTCCCTTACTCAGTCCAACAGTTCTGTGAGTCTGGGTAACAGTGATTCTGTGCACTCATTTATCTATCTAATAGATGTTTGTTAAGCACTTGCTGTTTACAGAGAACTGTTTTAGGTGACAACAAAAAAGTCTAACAATGAAAACTGTCTCTGACCTCAAGTGTACATTTTATTTATCCTACTTTCTCTCCTATTTCTCCAAGTACCTAGCATATTACTAAGTAGAAGAACTCAATAAATATTAGGAGATGGTCTGAATAAAAATTAAATGGCATTAATTGTGACCATTTATACTATCAGGTGAGGGAAATGTTAATAACTAGCATATCTTCATAATCTTTAAGGTTTACAAGTAATTTCTTCACAATTATCATTATCCCCATTTTATATTGTAAAAAAAAACCTGAGACTGATTAGTGGCACAGATGGGACTGATCCTCAGACCCTCTGAATTCAAATCAAATGATATTTCTATCACACTATCTTACACGAAAGCAATTATGGTCACTTTTAGGGTTACTATATTTTATTGGTTCATTTTATATGAGACAATACAATATACTCACAATATACATACCACATCCTGTTCATAATTTCACTTTTAAATGTTGGAAAATACGGACTTATTGTAAATGATAGCTCTCAACAGCCCATTCATCCATATAAAAACATTATGTTTTTTTTCTAAAAGAGAATTTTATGAAAGGCAAAATTCTTTTTTTCAGATTCTGACGCCTTTGATGAGAAAAAAAATACTTATTTTATTTCTATTAATCTTTGTACACTGCTGTGCTTCTATCATCAGCTATTTAAGCTGTAACTTTTTTCTCTGTTCAGATCACTTTTAACTTCAATTCCCCTACATTAAAACATATTTTTAAGCTTGGAACAAATTACATATTCCTTCCCAACCCTCATCATCCATAAATAAGAAATATAGAAATGAAAAGCTGTTACATTTTCAACTCTATGCATGTACTTATGAATAGCTTAATATATTTATACTCTATTATTTCTCTTATTTAACAGTTATATGAAATAGGAAGTAGATTTAACTTTTTATAATTACTTGGTAGTTGAGATGAATCTGAAATATTTGTTGAGTTTTTCTGTTCATTAGATTGCCCTTTGTTTCTCTTTCTTTCTAAATTATCCAAATAGTCCAGAATTCATTCCAATTACTAGAAAAAAAAGATGGAAAGATAACTGAGAAATTATGTATTTTTAGAAATGTGATTCATACTGTGTGCACTTACACAATTTCTATTAAAAAACACATTAAAATTACTCAAGTTTATTGATCTGACAAAATTGTCTGATAGTGACAGCAGGCCTATTTCACTTTTTTTCCTTCAACTTCATTTTCCAAGGGAAAACACTTCAACCACACAGATCACACAGATGCCTACGATTACGCAATATTCTCCAGCCTGTATGTTTGCCAAAGGGAAAATGGGCATTGGAATACTGAGTGGGGTCAGGAGACAGGGAATATTGGGAGAGGTTCAAGTTCTGATGTATTGCTCCAATATAGTGTTACACACACACACACACACACACACACACACACACACACACGTTTTACAAGGTTTGCCAAATTTTCCTTTCTTCCAGTAATGTAGGGCTGAAAACAGTGAGCGAGATATAGGTAGTTGTATACTTGTATACTCTCAAATCAAGAGGAGTGTTTTACCTTATTTATTCTTTAGGTTAATAGATACGGGAGTATGGTGAAGTACTTTTGAAGTATAAGGCAATATAGAAAAAAAAATGGGACTGTTCGGATTCTACATAGATGTCATCACAGTTTGCTATGTCACAGATCAATTAAAGTTTCTAATTAGCTGAAATCTGTGCCACTGATTTCCGTTTGGCATGATCTATTCTTTTCAAAGTACACTCCTGTACTACTAACCTTCAACAAAGTAAACAGTATCCTATGTCACCTAGGAAAAAAATTATCCTTTATAGGTTGCCAGGCCTAGAGGCCTGAGGGCTACCCGAGTCTTCTCTTACCTCTATCGGAGGTCTTCGCTTGGCCAAACCAGATGCTCGTATGAGAGAAAGGACATTCCAGAGTCGAACAAGGGTTGAGCTTTATTTCAGGGTCTAGTTACAAGTGCAGGGGAATTCTTCCTTAGGAGGGAGCGAAGAATCTCCCAAGGAGGCAAAGATCTTACAATAAGAGATTGGAAGTAGAAGTGTAAGTGGGGAGAGAGGGGGAGGGGAGAGAGGAGAGAGGAAAAGCGGAGCCTTGTGTCCTGTCTGCTCCGCGCCCCTCTGCCCAAGAGAGCTTTCAGGCTTTCCTGATCCTACTTAAACTCCCCAGCAGCATAGTTTGCATCTGAATACCGTGCTGTTAGATAACAATAGTGTGCCCAGATCCGGGACAATCTCGAGGGTGGAGAGAGCTCTCTCCCATCACGTTTCTCACGGGAAGAGGCGGAAATACACGAGATAGCTTGGTTCACCTCGATTCCCAGTCGTTTCCTGGGGGGTCTCGTGAGAACTCTAAGATTTAGAAGTTCCCACCTTTACCCGCCCGAGACTGTCCACATGGAATTGAGCTTCCATCCCCAGCAATAGGTCCTTGATTTCTGATACTTTTCCATTCTTCTTAACTTCCTTCTTCTCTGAATCATAAATTCTTTAATCACATTGTACCTGTATAGATCTTGTTGAGCATTAGCTCACCAATCAAACACTAATGTATCAGTAGGTATTCAGGTAACTTATTTGCATTTTGTGCGAGTCAGAAAATATAACATAATAAAAGGGGATGCCTGGGAGGGTTTGAATTTTAGAGAAAGGTGTAGAGGAGACAGAGACAGAGACACAATCAGAGAGAGAAACAGAGACAGACAGACTAATCAGGCTAAGAGACGCAGAGAAAGACAAAGAGAGAGAGAGAGAGAGAGATAAACACCGGGGTTAGGGGAGAGGGGGATAGAACAGAGAGACAAAATCAGACAGACAGAGACAGAGGAGGAGGAGGAGGAGAGAGAGAGAGAGAGAGAGAAAGAGAGACAGAGACAGAGAGAGACAGAGACAGAGAGACAGAGACAGAGAGACAGAGACGGGGGGATTACATATAGAGACAGAGGCAGGCAGAGAGAAACGGAGAAAAATGGAGAAATGTTTGAATGCTTGCATGGTATACACTACTTAAGTACTTTAAAAGTACTTAATTTGGAATTAAGGGAACTCACTATGAATCTTTTCTATGTCATTTTATATCTGGGTGACTTTTGGAAAGTTACTTAAACTTTCTCAGCACTAGTTTTCTCCCCTGTAAAATGAGATTAGACAAGATGATCCCACATAAATAAATTCTCAAATTCATACACAGACATAGAGCATCCATTCATATATATGGGAACTAACAATGCCCATGTCATTCCAATGATAGAAAATAGAAGCCATGTTTCTATAGTCAACCTTTCCAATCATGCATTTAACTTAGGTTGTTCTCTTTTTTATATTTATAATTTATATTTATAATCGTATATAAATATAATTCCTTATATTTAAAATAGTCTTATATTTAGCAAATTTGTAAAAATGCAAATTCATTTCTATGTATTATACTTCTCATTAATTAAATGAAATAATTACATAATAGATTTACTTTTCGTTTTTATCTTCAAACTGCTGCAGTTTTCCTTATTCATTTCATAAGTAGACAGTAAATTATAATGAATGATGTCAAACACAGAATTAAGACAAAAATAAGATCATGGATTGTAACCAATTGTAGTATATTCTTCATCCTCATGTGGATTTAGTAATTGATTAATTTATATGAGAAAGTCATGGAAAAGAGTATTCCTTGGCAGTACCTTACAAACATATAAAATTCCACATTTATCCAATTGTTTTGGTATCTAAGTCTTTGACAGGGTTATATTTTGGGGGGTAGAGGTTTCATTTAATTGATGATGAAATTTAAACTCAGAGGAAGTGTTTACCTAGGGACACATAGCTAGCTATCTAGCTGTCATTGAGCTCCTATTTGAACTCATCTCATGGCTCTCAGCTCCATGTCCCAGACTCCCATCTATACTTCTTCCAAATATTATCATCTACCATGTTGTCTTGTACTCTACTCTCCTTGCATTTCCATCTCTTGCTAAGGAAGCTATATTTAGATCACCACTAGCATTGCTTCTAGCAGTGTTGTGTCATTTAAATGCATTGTTCCTACCATTACCATTCTTGTGACTTCCCAAATCAAGTACCATATATGCATATATACATATACATATACATACGTATGTGTGAATGTGTATATATGTATATGCATATATGTATGTGTTTATATGTGCATGTAAGCATACACATTTAAACATATATATGTACATGTATATATGTATAGACTCCTGGTCTCTCAGGGAACTCTTTTATTTTGGTTGATAGCAGGTAACAAAGTGTCTGGAACTTTGCAATTGATTAATAAGTGTATTTTTCATTCATGCAAAAAACCACCATAAAAATGAATGAAATTAAAAATCCACAGCCTCATTAATAATATATTATGTTGGGAAAGCAATTACATTTGCATGAAGATCATATAGATGTGTAGCATAAAAACTCCACAACGCAAAAGTTTATCTGCAACTTATCTCTGTTGCCAGTGAAATTACATTCTGTTTTCCATTTTATTTTTGCATAGTGATTTCTCTATATATTCTTTTTTTATATCCTCTTTCCTTCCTTCTTCCCTCTCTTCTTTCCCCTCTTTTCCTTGCTTCCTTCCTTCCTTTTTTCCTTCATTTCTTCTTTCTTTAATTCTTTTCTTCCTTCCTTCTTTTCTTGTTATTTGCTAGAGTACCTTGTGCCACCATGAAATCCTACAGAGTACTGAACATCTCAATGACTAATTAAGGATTGACAAATTACCTACATATCTAATTTCAGCATTTAAATCATAATTATACTATCTAACATGCTCAATCCTACTATACAATAATTTATTCTAAACATGCTTTCTTATGACAATATAAATATTAGTGTTAGAGTTTGTCATATAACTCAATATTTATTTTCCCCTCTGTTCACAGAAAGCCACTAAATAGCTTTTTCATGGATGACAGCAGCCCCTAAAATCCACAAGCACATTACTAACAATGACATGTATGCAGGGTTTGTTATAAAAGGTATCATATAGTACACATATGATAAGAAAAAAGAGTTGATCTAGTGAGTTAATTAGAAGAAAAATGAGAGAATAAAGACACCAACCAAGTGCTACATTGGCAGGCATGGAATGCAATAGGGCCTTACTGGAATAATTGTAACAAAGCATGGACAAGCATTACAATGACCAAGAAATTACAGTTCTGTTTTAATCAGCTACAAGAGAAAGGTGGATGTTATAATAGATTCATTGAAGAATTAAAAGTCCTAGACCTAAATCATGTCTTAGAATGCTCCTTTTTAGTTTGTAGGATAGTGTGTGTGTGTGTGTGTGTGTGTGTGTGTGTGCATATATGTACATTGATGAGTTGATTGGGGAAGTGTTTAGGGGATGAACTTCTTACATCATTCTATTATTGAACAGTGACTGTTGTAAGATAAGTCTGCTTGGGCCTATTTGAGTCCTTTCTATTGTCCAAGGCCCATAGAAATGGTAGAAATAGGTGAAAGAAACACTTTTGTGACTCTTGTAGTAGTTTTACCTCAAGTTCTAGACTTGGAGTTTGAGGTAGAAAAAAGGTAGCAAGAAGTACAAGAAGTTCAGAAGGCAACAATGTCTGTCAGGCTATGGGAGAAGAGTCAAGAGGAAAGGTCCAATATCCAAAGAATTAATTCTAAATACAAAGGGGATGAGGAAAATGTGGGCTGCTGAAAAAGGACAGCATGGCAAATATTAGGTTACAGAGGACGGCAGGCTTCTGATGTGTTCTGTATGGGTAGTTTGGAAAGAAATTTTGGAAAATTTGGTAGTTTTGGAAAGAAATGAGAGACACAGATTTGGAAGTTGCCAGTCATCAAAACAGGTAGCACTTGGGTCTTTAATTTTAATGTTAGCCTCCTAGTGGCCAATTAGTGTTAGGACTTTGGTACTTGGGGTAGCTAGGTGGCTCAATAGAGGGTCAGGTTTGGAGTCAGGAAGACCTGAGTTCAAATGTGGCCATAGATACTCCCCATCTCTGTGACCCTGGCTAAGTCACTTAAGCCTGTTTGCCTTAGTTTCTCATCTGTAAAATGAATTGAGAAGGAAATGACATGCCACTCCAATACCTTTTCCAAGAAAAGCCCAGGTAGAGTTACAAAGAATAAGATATAATTGAAACAATTGGACAGCAACAAAACTTATAGCACTAGATGGAGAGGAAACATTTCTTACCTGCACAGTTCAGGTTCTTCTCACTTCCCCTGATAACCCGCACCAGTAATAATTTGAGAACTATCCCAACTATGACTTTATGAAGGCACATGTCTAGGAGAGGGGCTTAAATTACCGAACTATCTAAGAAAATATGGATAAGGACTCCTAAGATAAATGTAAATGAGTCATACCACCCTGCCAAAGCATATCAAAGATGCAAAAATGTTGAAAAGTTTGACTAAAGAAACTCAAACCATCACTTTATCTATGTTAGAAATAGATCACTAAAGTCATTAGTTTCAAGGTTTTTTTTTTATATATATATAATTTGGGGGAGGTTGTTATTGCTATAAAAAAAAAATTCCTGGTATAATTAAAGGAAGACTCAATTTTTTTATGGAACAAACTCCTATCCAGGGATGAAGGTTTGAAGGGAAATTCTCTATAGCATATTCTGATAGAAAGTTATTGAGTTCATTGTAAGTGATAGTTGTAATCAACACGTAGATTATCTTATTTATGTTGATATATTTTTTAGTTTTGTTAATGCACCAAAAGATTTAGAAACAACTGCATTTTCATAAATTGAATCAGTAATTTATAATACCTGAAAACGTGTTTCAAGTATCCGTGGCTTAAGATGGTGTGATTTTTAAAAATTTATTAATGCAAATGGTACATTATTTTCCCCTTCACCCTAATATTTCTTATTTATATCTCTCTGTGTATGTGTTTAATAAGGATAAGTAAAGTGATTGGGTTAAGCTTATCTGGGACTTAGGACCTTGCTCTGGGTTTCAATGAGAAACATTTTTAGAGAACTTACTATGTACAACAGGAACCTCTGCTTTTCAGAACGTTTTAAGAGAGCATAAGCTCTGGAAGGTCTCTGAGTCACAGAATACAATAGTCTGAATGTACCTCTAGAGTAATCTAGTCCAAAAAATACATTTACAATCCACATTCAATATCAGTTACTAATTGTCATCAGACTTTTGCATAAAGACCACCAAACTGGGGTAGACTACAAACAACTTGAGTTGAAAAATTAAATGACTGAGGAAAAAAAGCTTCAATCTGCTGAAGATATTAGTTTATTAAGTAATGAATGGCAATTGCTTAACAAATAAGGACCAGGCCCCTGCCTCAGCTTAGAACTAGACTGAGAATATGGGGAAGACAGAATTTTATAGATAAAAAATATTTTTTTATTTATTTATTTTTAGCTTTCAACATTCATTTCCAGAAGATTTTGAGTTTCAAATTTCTTCCCCATCTCTCCCTGCCTCACCCCAAAAATCACACATTGTGATTATCCCTTCCCCCAATCTGCCCTCCCTTCTATCACACCCCTCCCTTCCCTTACCCCAATCTTCTCTCTTTTATTGTAGGGCAAGATAGATTTCTATACCTCATTACTTGTATTTCTTATTTCCCACTTGCACGTAAAAATGATTTTCTGCATTCATTTTTTGAAACTCTGAATTCCAACTTCACTCCCTTCCCCCCTCCTCACCCATCCCCACTGAGAAGGCAAACAATTCAATATAGGTTATAAATTCATACCGATAGTTATGCAAAAGACTTCCATAAAGACCATGTTGTGAAGGACTTCACAATATCCTTTCCCTTCATCCTATCCTTCCCCTTCATCCCTTCATCCTTTCCCTTCATCCTATCCTTCTCCTTATTTATTCTATTCTCTCTTTAGACCTTGTCCCTCCCCTACAGAGTTTGCTTCTAATTACTTTCTCCTCCCATTTGTTCTTCTTTCTGTCATTTCCCCATTTCACTTATCCCCATCTTCCATACTTTCCTGTAGTGTAAGATAGATTTTCCTACCAAATTGAGTGCGCATGTTATTCCCTCCTTAAGACAAATGTAATGAGAATAAGCTTCACTTTTTCCCTCTTCCTTCCCCCTTCTCCTCCCTTTGAAAAAGTTTCTTCTTGCCTCTTTTATGAGAGATAATTTACCCCATTCCATGTCTCCCTTTTTCCTCCCAATATATTCCTCTCTCAACCCTTAATGTAAACAGTTCAACTTTAGTAACTCCCTTAGGATTCCTCTTTCCTGTTTATCTTTTCATGCTTCTCTTGTCTCTTGTGTTTGAAAGTCAAGTTTTCTTTTCAACTCAAGTCTTTTCATCAAGAATACTTGGAAGTCCTCTATTTCATTAAATGACCACTTATTCCTCTGAAGCACTGTACTCAGTTGTGTTGGATAGGTGATTCTTGGTTTTAATCCCAGTTCCTTTGACTTCTGAAATATAATATTCTAAGTCTTTTGATCCCTGAGTACAGAAGCTGCTAGACCTTGTGTTATCCTGATTATATTTCCACAGTACTTGAATTGCTTCCTTCTGGCTGCTTGCAAAATCTTCTCCTTGATCTTGAAACTCTGGAATTTGGCTACAATATTCCTAGGAGTTTTTCTTTTCTGATCTCTTTCAGGAGGTGATCAGTAGATTATTTTATTATTTATTTTACCCTCTGTTTCTAGAATATTAGGGCAGTTTTCCTTGATAATTTCATGAAAGATGATTTGATCATGGCTTTCAGGTAGTTTCATCATTTTAAAATTATCTCTCCTGGATCTATTTTCCAGGTCAGTTGTTCCTTTTCAATAAGATATTTCACATTGTCTTCTATTTTTTCATTCTTTTGTTTCTGTTTTGTAATTTCTTAGTTTCTCATAAAGTCATTAACTTTCATCTACTCCATTCTAATTTTTAAGGAACTGTTATCTTCAGAGAGATTTTGGAACTTCTTTTCCATTTGGCTAATTCTGCTTTTTGAAGAGTTCTTCTCCTCATGGCCTTTTTGGACCTCTTTTGCCATTTAAGTTAATCTATTTTTAAGGTGCTATTTTCTTCAGAATTTTTTTTTGGTCTCCTTTAATAAGCTGTTTACTCACTTTTCATGATTTTCTTGTATCTCTCTCATTTCTCTTCCCACTGTTTCTTCCACCTCTCTTGCTTGATTTTCAAAATCCTTTTTGAGTTCTTCTATGGCCTGAGACCATTGTATATTTGTTTTGGAGCCTTTGTATGCAGAAGCCTTGACTTAGGTCTTCCTCTTATGGTATGTGTTGTTCTTCCTCATCTGAAAGGATGGAAGAAAATACCTGTTCACCAAGAAAGTAACCTTCTATAGTCTTATTTTTCCCCTATTTTGGGCATTTCCCTCACTAGTTACTTGACTTTTGAGTCCTTTGTCAAGAGGAGGATATCCTCTAGTGACCTGCCAGTTCTCAGTTCCTGCAAGGTGGCACAGTCAAGGGAGAAGAATCTCCTCCTCTCTTAGCCTGTGTTCTGGTCTGGAAGCTACTGCAAGTTTTTATGCCCAGGATCTGTGAGTAGATTTCCCTCTTCAGAGCCTCCACCAGCTCCAACAGCCAGTACTCTTCCTCACCCCAGGACCACAACTCAGGGGTAAGATTCAGATAAGCAACTTCATTCCTCCATGGGCTTTAGGCTGAGGCCTCCAAAAATGGAAGCTGCTGCTGCTGCAGCCACCTAGGGCCAGGGATAAAGGCATACCCTGCTCCCTTCTCACCCAGGTTAAACTGCTTTCTCACTGCACTTTGAAGCTATCTATGGTGTTTGTGGATTGAGGTATCTGAGAACTGCAGCTGCTGTCCTGAATTCCATGCCCCAGTCTATTCTGGTCCTGTACCTACCATGCCATGTGGCCAAGGCTGATCTATGTTCCACTCTGAGACCAGTGCAGTAGACCTTTCCCGTTGACTTTCCAGGCTGCCTTGGGTTATAAATCTCTTTCACTCTGTGGTTTTGTGACTTCTGCTGCTCTAGAATTTGTTTAGATTCATTTTTTACAGGCAATTTATAGGCTGTAGGGGGAGAGCTCCTACAGGTAGTCCTTCTACCCTGTCATCTTGGTTCTGTCCCAATTAAAAACTATTAATCAAATAAAGTCAATTAACTAAAAGGAAATGTTGCAATAATAGTTAATCTGATTTCTAATAGGAAAGATTAAGGACTTTCTAAGTTGAAAAGGGAAGAGCAAAAAGGTACAATTCCTTGAATTCAGAAAAAAGGTGACTCTTTATACATTGGGCATATACAATCAAAGGAAGATGAAAGCAATAACTGATTAATTATATGAGGCTAGTTTTATGATAAAACATATGAGTTACTTGAGATGGAAAAATGTGAAAAAACTCTTTATATCAATCTTTATATCTTAATTTCTGTTCAGCATTAAGTAGGTCCTTAGGTAAGAGTCTCTAAATTTCAGATAGAGGTGCTCTGGTTTCCCATTTATGCCTGGTTAAGTTCAAACAATACAATCAGGTTTTCTTTCATTTCTCACAATTGAATGAAGCTGTCTTGCAAGATAGAAATTGGACTATATCCACAACTGAATAGAAAAGGAAGTGAGCTAGCTCCAGAACTGAATCACAAGATGGTGTGAGTGTAGTTCACCCAATTCCCAAAATTAACCATTTATTTTTCTAATCCCTTCAATTCCTTCAATTTCCTCACACCTGAGGCATTCCACTCTGATTTTAAGGAGCTCTGATTGTTAGAAATTATGTCGGTGTATTCATTGTAATATTCTCCTCTACATCTTCCACTCAACTTATAATTCAAACACATAACCAGGTGACAATGAAGCCAGGTGGTACATTGGATAGATCAGATCATCAGGAATGACCTTACTCCAACAAACAGATAAACACATTTTAATGATGTGTCTTAATTCAGCCTTTTAGTACCAAGTGAGATGACTTCAATGAGACCAGCAGGAATTATTATCTTCTAAAGGGAATTCAGTTGCAAAAAATCAAGTTAAGTTATCTTCCCATGATATTCCCAAAACATCCTGACAGCTAAGCAATCTTGAAATCCTATGCATGCTTTTTTTCTTTTATTTGTTTTTTTAGTTCTTTATCATAATTCATTACTATAAAATTTCAGGGGACTCAAATTAGGTTGGAATTATGCAGATAATTGTGAATTTTGTATTAGAGCTGGGTTCTGTGTTAGAATGGGTTTGATTATTCTTGTCTAATGGAGTCTTCTCCTCTCTTATTGAAAAAAACACATTTATAAACGAAATGATTTTTGCTCATAGGATTGCTTAGTGATTCCCTTTTCTCTGAGTAACTCTCAAATTGCCTTGAATTTTTAGTTTTATTGGGGAAAATGTTATGAAAATGTTACAGTAAGTTAAATATGCAATAGAAGAATATTTTAGGCTGTAAAGAATTTTTGTTTCATACTTATAAATTCAGTTGACCTCGAATCTACAAAAATGGAAAGATATTAAAAGAACTCTTCCTGTGAGGCAAAGCATCAATCCACTATGCAGCACTGCCTTTTCCTGGTTTCACAAGTTATTCTTGGCCAAGTATAAGAAATCACAGTTCTAAAATCCAAACAATCAAGCAAAATTAAAGTTTCTTTTATAACTAGGGTGGGATGAACAGATAATTTGTCCTGGGAACCTACTTAAAACTTTGAAAACAAAATAATTACTAAAATTTTATTAATAAAATTTCCAGCATCTACAATTTAATGGGATACTAATTCCTCCTTAAATTAATTTTCATTAGTTAGATTGTGCATTATTTTCACATTATTAATTTTTTTAATTGAGGGTTTGGGGAATGCTTACCATAGTGTTTCGTGCTAAATGTTCTAAGTTTTGTTCTGCTAGTCCAGATATTCAAGAGTATTATTTGTAACTCTTCAAATATAGTAGGTATTATAACTCTTGCTTTTTCAAAGTTATAAATAAATTATTAAATTAATATCTGTCTTTGAAAATATTATATCTTTGTTTTGTGTAACTGTATAAGATTGAGAATCTGCAAAACTTTCATCTAGTCCTGATTTTACAACTGAATCAAGCTGTGAATTGAGAAAATTGCTTTTATTCTTTGACCTCAGTTTCTTAACCTGTAAACTGTGATTTGGACCAAAATTGTTGATGAACTCTTATGAGTCCTAATGATATATGAGATGATTTTCTATTTTGCTGGAACAGAGACAGACAAAAGCAAGTTTCATAATTGTACATGATGACATGATTGCTTCTCATTTTTGTTAGGTGAAAAGCAGTAGGAGAGGGAGTGATTAAGTTATGGAACAAAATGGGGAAGTGAATTAACTGCAAGGATTCTGCCTTACTGAATCAATCAGATTATAAATATTTATTAAGAGTTTATTATGTGCTAAGCATTGTTTTAAGTGTCAGGGATACAGAAAGAGGCAAAAAAACAGTCCCTGCACTTGAGGAGAGTGTAATCTATTGGAGGAGACAAAAAAAAAATGTGCAAACCAGCTACATATAGGATAAACAGAAAACAATTATGAGTAGGAGAACACTAGAATTAAAAGAGGTTTGGAAAATTTTCATGTACAAAGTAAAATTTTAGTTGGGACTTAAAGGAAGCCAGTAGGCAGAGGTAACAAGAGAGGGAATTCTGGGCATGGGAGACAACCAGAGAAAATACCCAGGGCTGAGACACCAAACAGCTGGATCAAATAGTACATGACAGAAAGTAAGGTAGAAGAAGATTGGAAAGAAATGAGAATCCTAGGTTATGAATTATTTTTCTATATTTCATCTTTTCATCCCCCTTCTCTGAAATCTCTTTTAGAGTTCTGTTCAATTATGCCTCCAATGAAAGGAAAACTCACCAACTTTCCTAACTGTTGGCCAGAATGGAAGAGAAAATGTTTTGATGCACAATGGAGCTATTACTGATGCAGAAAAGACTAACAATGTTTGAGAAACAGATTGGGTACACTCATGCCAAACATTTGCTGTTACCTCATTAGGCTGATACCTCATTATTGAAGGCCAAATCAACATGATCCAAGAGTATAAAGTTTGAAAATTCAGTCTCCAAGTTCTACTTCAGAATCATATAAAATAGTTGGAGTAAGTAAATTACAAAACAAATAACCAAGTAGTTAGCCTGATTTTTGAATTTTATGGAAAATTTCATACCAAATGTGTTCATTCATTCTGGATCATTTATAAAAATCTTCATCTGATTAAGTTGCACAAGAAAACATATGTCACAGTTAATGCCTAACAACAGTTAGCAAATTAGTAGATTGTGCCACTGTTAATACTTTCGTTTTCTGACTAAGGGTTTTTTTAAATAAGCTGATCCATGCTGTCTTTCCAGAAGGTCTATTTTCAAATCAAAATAGATCCTGGTAAGTTGAATAAAGTGAAAAACTGCTTTTAACTCTTTTATTTACAAAGTTAATTAGATGATTTAAAATATATTTATTATTTATCTGACATTAAAAAAAAAAGTTCCAAATTCTCTTCTTCCCCTTCCCCCTCCTATATGCACTGAAAGGGCAAATAATACATGGGATATCATGTAAAATATATTTCCACATTGGTCATATATCAAAGAAAAAGCAAGAACCTTATGGCCCCCAATAAGTAAAATTATTTATGACTCCCTCCAAAATAAATTGAAATAATACGATGAGAATAGGTGGGATAGAATGTGACCTGAATGTGAAAAGTTGAACTAATGACATTATGGATAAGAATAGCAAGAAGAAAAAGTAAGTTGCTTAGTTGGAATACCAATGAATAGACCATTGACAGTGCTACCATTATAATGGAACCTTTACAACATTAAAAGACTTTAGGAAGGGTGGCAGTGTGTTGTTTAGATCTGTATCATCAAGGCAATATTTAGAGCACTGAAGGTGACTATGTATATGCTGGTGTAATTCTGCATCGCAAAGTATAACAGAATCTCTCTATTAGAAAACAGAAGAAAAACATTTATTCAGACACCAGAAAGCCAAACTGTCATAGTAGCCAAGACACATTACACATTAGCACTGCTGGGGACAAAGGCATTGCCAAGCATCCCCTCTTTCCTCCCACCTCCCTCTCCCATTGCTGGGGCCTTCCCATAAGTAAATACTTATGAACCTTGCTATGCCTGCTGGACCGTGTCCTCTCTCCTCCACCCCAACAGCTCTCACTAACTTTCTCATGGTTCTGCTCAGTCCTTCCTGTTCCACCTGTTTAGTAAGCTCCTCCTACCCCCTGTGACTTAGGCTTCCAGGTGATCTAAGCAGGTCACATGGTTCTATTAATGAATGGGGCAAGACCTTCCCATTTGAATTACAATTACAAGATATTCTCTGGATGTTTTTATGAAAAGACACAGGATCAGAAAGCATGACTTAGTTGGAATTTAAAAAAATATTTAGGTAGTACTTGCAGTAATGATTTGATAAGATCTATAAAAACAAAGAAAATCCATGATAAATATAATAGAATAAAACTTAATAAAACTTGTCAGTCAACAATTGGTTAAAATTATAAATGCTCAGCATATACAAACCATTTGTCTATTCACTATTGAATACCTTAAGTTTATGTATGTATGTATGTATGTATGCATGCATGTATGTGGATATATGTATATGTCCAAACATGCAGGCCTTATATATGTATATAATATATGTTTATGTGTATATACATGTACATATATATGTGTACTTTCCAATTATGGTTTGATAGTAAAAGAGAAAAATAGGACTTGCTTATCTTTCATTGAGAGGATTATGCCTCTATTAAACAATCTTACATAGCATTATCTTTTTTTAGCTACTATACCATACTATGGATTCACATACAAACATATATGTATGTATACATATATACACACAAATACACATGTGTATGCATGTGTATGTGCACACGTGTGTGTGTATACACACGCAAAATGTGCTATGCATATTTTTGCTAGTGGGAAATGTTAGAAAGGCTAATTAATTTGATTCAATTCAAAAATTTAATTCATTTGCCAAACGCTTATTAGGTTCTTAACAACTGCTTCAGTTACAATGAGAAAAAGAAAAAGTGTGCCTCCCTTAAGGAATTTATATCCTAATAATTGGGGATAGTAATCCCAGAATAAGTTGGAGTTAGAGTATGAAGGGTATAAAAGAGAAGCACAGGGTTGGGTTATTGTTGCTCATTTGTTTTAATTTCATTCTATTATAATTGGAGAACAACACGTTTTTGCTTGTTTGCTTTGTTTGGTTATGTTTTGTTTTTCTGAAGCATGAGGACTCTGTGGGTTATAAGAAGGAGAAATAGGAAGGCATAATGCTAATAAACCCCAAGCTAGAGAATGAGCAATGAGCTTTCAAATTGTTCCCATGAAGTTGATATCAGTAGCGTCATGGTTGGTTGGTTGTTGTCCTTCATTCTTGAAGAGGACTAAAATGACATCAACATGATAAACTCAACTTTCAATGTGTTCTCCTGTGACTGATAAGACCAATATGAGCTCTGAATATTCTACCACACATTGGGCACAGACAATTCATGTGAAAATGTGGGTGGGTACTCCAAATTTGCTGATCCTGTGTTTAATTTGTGATGTCTCAGTTATGCTTTGCTCATAGAGTATGATGTGGGCATGCCATGCTGAGTGGTCCTGTGCCAGTGTCTCCATGTCACACAATCAAATCCAAAGTTCTTGAGAGTTCTTTAGAGAGTGTCCCTGTATAGCTTCTTCTGATCACCTTGTCCCCATGAGAGTTCTCCATAAAATAATCTTTTTGGCAAGTGTACATTTTGCATTTAGAACAATATTCCAGCCCATTGGAGTTGCACTCTCTGAAGCATAGTTTGAATGCTTGGCAGTTTAGTTCGAGTAAGTACCTCAGTGTAACTTATCCTGCCAGGTGATCTTCATATCTTCCTAAGACAGTTCAAACAGACGCAGTTCAGTTTTCCAGAATGGCACTGGTAGACTGTCCATGTTTCAAAGGTGTACAACAGTGAGGTCAGCACAAAGGCTCTGTAGATCTTCAGTTTGGTAGTCAATCTAATAACTCTTCTCTCCCATACTTTTCTTTGGAGCCTCCCAAACACTGAACTCGCTCTGGCAATGCATGTGTCAACCTCGTTGCCAATGTGTACATCCCTGGAAAGTACACTACCAAAGTAAGTGAACTTATCCACAACATTCAAAACTTCTCCCTTTGTTGTAACTGATGGTTCCGCATATGAATGGTGTAGTGGTGGCTGATGGAGCACCTGTGTTTTCCTGGTGTTAATCTTTAGCCCAAAATTAGCACAGGTAACAGGGAATTGATCATAGGATCATGGTGTGAGAGTCAAGGTAAAGACCAGAAAAGAACATGTAAGCAAAAACAGAAAATTTATAACTTACTTATAGTGTTTCCTATGCTAAGTTTGGCTAAGTCCCCTTACAGCCTCCTTTCCACCCTCCCAAGTAATTTTGTGGAAGAAAAGGCAAAGGGAGAAATAAAGATAAGTCCCTCCCAGAGTAATAGCCAAAAGTAGCCACTATGTATACCTTTCATTTCCCAATCATATGTTGAATAAAATAAAATGTGATGGCTGCCTAAATTTTATTTGTGTGATTAATATTGCCAGCGAATACAGGTTTTGAATGATACTTGCCAAGAGAGAGAGAGAGAGAAAGGAGACATAATTCCATTTCAGCATATTTCATTAGCATCGAGGCAGAGAACATATGATTCATTTCAAGGAGTAATAGAACGTGCTCCATCTCTTCATTCTTAGGATATTTTTTTAAAAAGGCAATTGGTTAGGTCATCGGGGTGGACCTGTTGCTCGTACCAACAAGGACCTAACATTTTACTTTTCAATGTTATCTTTCAAAGGTTAATAGATAGTGGAGTTTTTCATTCATTAAAGTACTGGTGTGAGAGGATGTTAAAACCTAAAGAAAATGAAATTTATGTATGCATGTATGAATACTTGTGTATAGTTTCACTGTAGGCTCATGAAGTCCATTTAGAGTTCTGCCTAGCCTATAGTAAGTCCTTATTAAATACTTATTGACTTAATCTGTGAGAGACCTCAGGGGTCATCTATTTCATTTTATAAATAAAGAAACTAGGGACTAGAAAAATTAAATGATTTGACCAAGGTAACAGAGGTAGATTAAAAGGAAAAATCTGAACCTGTATCTTTTGATTCCAGAAGCAGTGTTATCACCACTTCATCATGCTGTTTCTTGTGTCCTCAACTGCGAAATGAGACTCAGTCCAGTTTATTTCCAAATCTCCTTTGGTTCTAAATATAAGATAATCTTAAGAAATAATTTTCTGTTATCCTCTTACATTCCCATCAACTTTCCCCAAAAAATTTTGCATTAACAAAATCTAAATATAATAACCAAGTCTTGGTTACCATTTCCAGTAAGTTCAAAAGCTTATCAATATTCTAATCCCCCAGTCCCTTCAGGGTATGGATCATCAAGCAAATGGATTTTCACTGCTTGTTCCTCAGTTTTGCTTGATACAATTGTTTCACACCCATGATGCCCCAGTAAACAAATAAATAAGCAAACAAATAAACAAATGAGAAATTGTATTGCCAGGGCAATATTCACAGCACTGGTGGTGACGATGAACATGGCTGCATAATTATCGATCTCAAAATATAAAAAAATAACTCCCTATGTAGAAGACAGAAGAAAAACATTTATTTAGACTCCAGAAAGCCAAATTCCAGAACCAAAAGGCAAAATATGTCATGGTGACTAAGAAGTTAATAAACTTGATAACCTCAGGGAGCAAAGACATTCCCAAGCCAACCCCTCCTTTTCACCCCCTGCCAGGGTTTTCTCACAAGCAAACACTCATAAGCCTGAATCTTTGCTGTGCCTGTCTGCCTGCATCTGTCCTCCCTTAACCCAACCTCACTCATTCACTTCCTCCTGGTTCAGCTTCACCATTCCTGTTCCACTCCTTCAGAAAGTTCCTCTCACCTCATGTGTCTTAGGCTTCCAGGTTATTTAAACAGGCCAAATGGACCTATTAAGGGATGAGAAAAATATTTCCATTTAAATTGCAATTACACCAATAAGTAAACATATAATAAAGTATAAAAATAAATAAAATGGCAGAATAATGTGGTGAAAAGAATTCTAGACTTGGAGTCAAACAAGGACTGCATAGAAATTGTGATTAGGACACAATTTGTGGGATACTTGACATGTAACTGACCTTCTCTGCGCCTCCATTTCTTCCCTGAGTAAGAATGTTATTGTTATGTTATTGTACAATATGTTACAATTATGTTGTTGTAGAAAAATCACTGCATAAACTTTAGGGTACTGAAATACTTAGGAATAGAAAGAAAGAAATTCCATTTGCTTGAGGATTCATAATTAGTGCATAAAAGTCAAGCAAGTAGTTGACTACAAAGTTAACTACAAAATAAAAAAAGAGGAATAAAAAACAGAAGAAAATAAAACAATGAAATTTTAAATTTGAATATGGTTATTTTTTCCCAGGAAGATATTTTCTGGGCTTGTCAAGGTCAGCATGGGGAGCGAGATAACAATTACTGATCACTCTGCCATCTTGGCTTCAGGAACTGGAAATCATATATTTTTTTAATATCCATAAAACTTCTGTTCATTTATTTAGTGGTAAGAATATTAATAAACATATATGCGTATATACACATAAATATATCTAGTTTATAAAATCAAGAAAATTTTAGGGCAGAGTTAAGATGGCAGAGGAGAAGGATGTATGTATAAAATCTCTCCTCCCACAGCCCATAAAATACTTGTAAAAATTGGCTCTACACAAATTGTAGGGCAGCAAAAGCCACAAAAGGACAGAGTGAAAGAGATTTCCCATCCAAGGCAGACTGGAAGGATGTCAGGAAAGGTCTACCACACTGGTACTGGAGTGGAGTGCAGCCCACAGAGCCCAGCCCAGCCTTAGACCAGTGGCACCAGCAAGGATAGGACCAGATCTGGCTTGAGGGGGTGGTATCCCCAGCAGCACCTGTGCTTCCCAGATTCCTCAACCAAAAAATGACAGAGACAGCTTCAAAGGTCAACGAGAAAGTTCTTTCATCTGTGTGAGAATGGAACACAGTATAACCCCATGCCCAGGGGCAGCAGCCCTTGGTCTAAAGTCCATGGGGGAATCCAGTGACTGATCTAGGTCTCAGACCTGAGTGATGGCCCTAGGATAAGGAGGAGCATTGACTGTCATGGTGGAGCTGGTGCAGGCTATGGATGGGGAATTCTATTTGCACATCCTGGGTTGGAGTGCTTATAGTTGCTCCCAGACCAAAGTGCAGGCCTGGAGAGGAATAAACTCTTCTCCTTTGATTGTGCCACCTTGGAAGAACTGAGAACTTATAGGTCCCTAGAGTATACCCTCCTGTTGAAAAAAAGATGCAAAATTCAAGTAACTGGCTGGGAAAATGCTTAAAAAAGGGAAAAAAAATAAGATAATATAAGGTTACTTTATTCGTGAACAGGTACTTTCTTGCATCTTTTTGGATGAGGAGAAACAATGCATACCATCAAAGAAAGACACAAAAGTCAATGATTCTGCATCTAAAACTTGCAAAATACATATACAATGGTCTCAAACCATGGAAGAAATCAAAAATGATTTTGAAAATCAAGTAAGAGAGGTGGAGGAAAATTTAGGTAAAGAAATGAAAGTGATGCAAGAAAATCATTGAAAGTAAGTCAGTAGCCTTCTAAAGGAGACCCCAAAAATGCTGAAGAAAACAACACCTTTAAAAATAGACAAAGTCAAATGGCAAAAGAGATCCAAAAAGCCAATGCGGAGAAGAATGTTTCAAAAAGCAAAATTAATCATATGGAAAAGGAGGCTCAAAAACTTACTGAAGAAAGTAGTTCTTGAAAAATTACAGTAGAGCAGTTGGAAGATAACTTTATGAGAAACCAAGAAATTCCAAAATAAAACTAACAGAATGAAAAAATAGAAGATAATGCAAAATAGTTTACTGGAAAAACAACTCACTTGAAAAATAGATCTGGGAGAGAAAATTTAAAACTTATGGGACTACCTGAAAGCCATGATCAAAAAAAGAGCTTAGACATCATCTTTCATGAAATTATCAAGGAAAACTGCCCTAATAGTCCAGAACCAGAGGGTAAAATAAATATTGAAAGAATTCACCAATGACCTCCTGAAAGGGATACAAAAAAGAAAAAAATAAATAAATACGAATGTTGTAGCCAAATTCCAGAGTATCCAGGTCAAAGAGAAAATATTGCAAGCAGCCAGACAGAAACAATTCAAGTATTGTGAAAATACAATCAGGATAACACAAGATATAGCAGCTTCTACACTAAGGGATCAGGGGACTTGGAATACAATATTCCAGAAGTCAAAAGAACTAGGATTAAAATGAAGAATTACCTACTCAGTAAAACTGAGTGTAATAATATAGGGAAAAATGGTCATTCAATGAAATAGAGAACTTTCAAGTATTCTTGATGAAAAGACGAGAGACAAATAGAAAATTTGACTTTCAAACACTACACAAGAGAGGCATTAAAAGGTAAACAGGAAAGAGAAATCATAACAGACTTACTAAAGTTGAATTGTTAAAATTCCTTTTTTTTTTTTAATCTTAATAACATCATTTTATTTGGGAAGGCTCTGGAATAACATGAGGAAAGAGTGATGAATATGTTAAATTGACTAGAGGTAAATTATTTCATACCTTTAACTGACAATTATCTATATTTTTATTATTATTTTAATTATTTTCAATATTCCACAATTACTTCCATGTAACTTAGAATTTTCCTCCTTCTTCCTCCTCCTTTCACCCTCCCTCCCCTCTCCCTCTCTGAATCATCATACAATTTTATATAGGTTCTCTACATGCATTCCTATTAAATACATTTTCACTTTACTCATGTTGCATAGAATTAAAATGAATGGGATAAATCATAAAACAAACCAAAACATAATACAAAAGAAAATGATCTGCTACATTCTGCAATTGAATTTCATAGTTCTTTCCCTGGATGTGGAAAGCATTTTGTCTTAAGAGACCACTGGGAATTTTTTAAGTCCTTGCATTGCAATGATGTTCTAAGTGTACCGGAAAAAATTCTCAAACATTGTGGTTGTTGCTGTGCACAAAGTTCTCCTGGTTCTGCTCCTTTTGCTCAGCATCAGATCATAAAAGTCTTTCCAGGCCTTTCTGAAGTCTTCCTGTTCATCATTTCTTACAGTACAATAGTATTCCATTATATTCATATACCACAATTTATTCATTCATTCCCCAATTGATGGGCATCGCCTTGATTTCCAGTTTTTGGCCACCACAAATAGTGTTGCTATAAATATTTCTGTACATATGGGATCTTTTCCCATTTTTATGATCTCTTGGGGATACAGTCCTAGAAGCATTGTTGCTGGCTCAAAGTATATGCAAGGTTTTGTAGCCTTTGAGCATAGTTCCCAATTGCTCTCCAGAATTGCTGGATTAGCTCACATCTCCACCAACAATGAATTAATGTTCCAACTCTCCCACATCTTCTCCATCATTTGTCATCATCCTGTTTTGTCATGTTAGCCAATCTGATAGGTGTGATGTGGTATCTCAGAGTTGTTTAGATTTGCATCTCTCTAATCCATAGTAGTTTAGAGCATTTTCTCATATGACTATAGATAGTTTTGATCTCTTCCTCTGAAAACTTCCTGTTCATATCCTTTGACCATTTATCAATTGGGGAATGACTTTTATTCTTGTACATTTGACTCAGTTCTCTATATATTTTAGAAATGACGCCTTTATCGCAAAATTCTTGCAAAAATTCTTTCTCAGTTTTCTGCTTCCCTCCTGATCTTGGTTGCATTGAGTTTGTCCAAAAACTTTTCAATTTAATGTAATCATAATTATCCATTTTGCATTTCATAATGTTTTCTATCTCTTGTTAATGAAAAATTCTTCCCTTCTCCATAAATCTGATAAATACACTATTCCTTGCTCTACTAATTTCTTTATAGCATCAGTCTTTGTACCTAGATCATATACCCATTTGGACTTTATTATTGTATATGGTGTCAGGCATTGGTCTAAGCCTCATTTCCACCATACCGTTATCCAGTTTTCCCAGCAATTTTTGTCAGACAGTGAATTCTTATCCCAGAAGGTGAGGTCCCTGGGTTTATCAACGTGCACACTCAATTTTGTATGACAATTTATCTTATTCTACTGGAAAGTAGGGGAGAAAGGGATAGATTGAGTGTGGCAGGAATGATAGAAGGGAGGGCAAATGGGAGGAAGGAGTAATTAGAAGTAAACACTTTAGAGGAGAAATAAGGTCAAAAGAGAGAATAAAATAAATGAGGGGAAGGATAGGATGGAGGGAAATATAGTTAGTCTTTCACAACATGAATATTGTGGAAGTCTTTTGCAAAACTTCACATATATTGTAAAGAACCTTGAGGGGTTTGAAAGAGCCCTTTATCAAGAGTTCCCCTCCTCCAAGGGAGACTAAGAGCTGACTTGAGAAGCTAAGTGATATATTGTTCTCAGGTGCACGTCCTTGAATTCGGGAGTTGAAGTTCCAGGAATCAGGGCCCCTGCTATACAGGATAACATTTCAATAAAGAGGCCTTGAGGCCTCCCTTTCTACTTATCACAATCTGTTCTGTTTCATGCCTCAATTGCTACCCCTATGGTTTTTTACTATTTAAGCACCCTGACCCCCTAATTTATTGAATCAGTACATCTAGAATAAACCAAGCTTGTTTAGACTGCTGTGTTCCGCCTGTCTTTTCATCCTCTCTCTGTGAGCCCTGTAACCACCCCGGACCTGCTGGATTATGCTGGCCGCAGCAATATATAGCCTATATTGAATTGCTTGCCTTCTCAGTGGGGATGGGTGGGGAGAGAGGAGAGGAGAGAAGCTGGAACACAAAGTTTTAGGACAGAATGTTGAGAATTGTTTTTGCATGCACCTGAGAAATAAGAAACACAGGGAATGTGATATAGAAATATATCTGGCCAGGCAAGAAAAGAGAGAGGATGGGGTTAAGAGAAGGGAGGGGTGTCATAGATGGGAGGGCAGATTAGGAGAAGGGGTAATCAGAATGCACAGTGTTTTGGGCTGGGGGTCAGGGAGAGATGGGTAGAAAATTTGGAACTCAAAATCTTGTGGAAATGAATGTTGAAAACTAAAAATAAATAATAAATTGAAATTAAAAAAAGAAATAGTACAGAAACACCTTACAATTCTGATTGTTTAACAAAAGAATCTGAGTATACTGAATATTGGTCTTTTCTTATAATAATGAATAGCCTTTGTTTATTTAAAAAAAATTTAAAATGTCTTCACATGGAAAAATAGATGACAACCTGCAATGAAAATATAAAAGTAATTTTTATATGTAGATCTAAAGCTTACCCCTAATATCAAGGTCAGTCTAACAGAAACATCTATGGCAGGATGGATACTCTATATCCACTGAAATCATAGCTCTCAATTTTTCTCCAATATGTTACCTTTAATAGCCACAGCAAGTAATTAATTGAAAGCAAAAACATTTAATGAAGTAACATAGAAAAAAATAGTAGTGTAACATTATTCCTTAAACATGGAACACAATCCTCCATCAGTTTTGAGAAGTATGTGGTATTAAGGGATGGGTGTGAGGAGGAATGCATTTAGGGAAAAAATGAATGTATTCAAGAAGTAGATGTGGAAGATTTTGTTTATTTATTAGGCATAAAACACTCATATCAAAATTTTAGTAACTGGCTCCCCCAAGCCAGTAAGAATTGGCTCCCACACACTCCTGCTTCGGTCTCTTCTACAGAGAACCTAGTCTAGATTATGGCAATCATTCTGTGTTTTGGGATTCCGATATCTGAGGCCTATATTGGTGGTTTTTCATGTAAAAATTTTACCCAATAAGTGTTTTTTTCAATATCAAGGCTTTTCCATTTTTCCATGTAGATGAGGACATCAGTAAAAGGTTCAGAAACAGACATAAGTCTGGAAAATAAGTTTATAATCTCCTTTACCTTCTTATATACAGATAAAACCAGCAAAGCCCACAAATATTTTGAGCTCTCTCTTACACATAAAAAAGCAAAGATGCATTAATATTATCTTTTCATACTTTGTTATGTGTAAATTGTTCTTTGTTCTAATATGATGTATATGTACATTGGGTGGTATAAATATTGCATTCATGGGGCACAGATGTATGTCTTCAGAGTATTTGTCTTACTTCTCTAAGAGATTGTAATTTCTGCCCCAAAGAAGCAGAATGAGAGCCACAAGAATTGACACTCATTTTTCAAGGCTTTGAGAGAGGAAATGGACAAACAAACAAAAAGCTTATCTATCTTGTACCCAAAATATTGCTGGTCTAGGGGTATGATTTTTAGGTTCAGAACCATAAAGATACTTCCCTAAGTACTAGTCCATAACTTAAAACAGTTTGACTCCTTGCATCAAAATTTTCAAAAAGTCCATCCCCAAAAGTGAATAGGGTGTAAAAAGTTTTTCGAGCAAATAACAAAAAATAAAATTCTGAATGTTAAAATTTTATACATACATATCCATACACACACACACACACATATATATATATGTATATATATATATATATATATATACATATATATATATATATGCATACATATAAAATTACCCCTTTAGGTAGCAGTTATATGAGATCTCAACTCTACCGTGAGAGACAGCCAGATCTCGCCAAAGGGGAAATTCCCAGAAACCTCTAGGAACAATACCCAAAACCAAGGATATGTTGAGAAGGTCGTATCCCATACATGCCTGAAACTTCCAGAGATCTTTTATAATTTCTACCAGTCTGAAATTATCATCACCACCACCAGCCACCCCTCCCTGAAAAAAAACAAACTAGTTTAGCACCATTAATGTCCTTTCAAAAAGGAATATAAATCCCAAATGTACTAAAATCTCTCATCAACACCACCATTCATGCATGTATGTTTTAGCATTCTCTCCTTCAGTTAATATTTTCTTTGTGTATATACAACAACAAGCAAAATACCCCAGACTGTGCTTTAAAATTAGATGACATAAAGTACGCTTTATAGTAGGTGTAAATCTCAGAGTGAAGCATTAGTGAATAAGAAACTTTTCTAAGAATGAACCCAGGCCCTGTGAGGCACAAGATATTTATTAAAGAATCAGATATTTTTGATTCATTCTAATCAAACACATAATTACTAATTACCTATGTGTAATACTACACATTGAATATAAAAAGAAAAAAAAGAAGGAAAAATGTCCCTACTTTCAAGGTGTCCATTAAATTTATATATTAAGAGATGTGCGTATCTGTGTGTGTGTGTGTGTGTGTGTGTGTGTGTGTGTGTAATACTTTAAGCAAAAGAGATTACTGTTATCTATGGACATTTAAAAAGAGTTCCTATGGAAAGTTATACATGAGCTGAGACTTCAAAGAAGTTAGGAAGATTATGAGGCTAGTTGAGAATAGAAAGTACCCTAGGTTTGGACTAGATGGAATGCTATGTTTGAGCAAAAATAGCTAAATGACCTGCAACTAGACTAAGAATTAGAATTTTGAAAATCCCAAAGAAAAAAATTCAATCAGATCAATTCTCAACTCTAACACTCAGTCACTTTGTCTAATGTCTTACATTTAAAAAGTTCCTTTGAAAGTCAAGAAGTACATGACTCATTTCAGAGATAAATGGCACCTACAAAGACTTAACAAATGAGCTTCATATTATTACTTAAAGCCATAACAATAATTCTACCATGAATCTGTACAAAATTTTAGTTTGTATTGTGGTTAATTGATTGCACAGATCACTTCATTTTCTAAAAGAATCTGAAGGAAGAATTGTTATTGGTTTAATTTGAACATTTCCCTACTGGCTGCGTCTTGAGCAACTCTACATTGTAAAGGTTTTCTGCATATAGAATGTGCATAACATTTATGCTAGACAGCATAAAACTAGCAATTCAGCAAATGTACTTTCACAGAGTGCTAGAAGAATGAGAAGAGGAGGAAGAGGAGGAGGAGGAGGAGGAAGAAAGAGGAAGAGGAGGAGGAGGAAGTAGGAGGAAGAGAACAAGAATACAACTTTTCCCGTGCTGGAAACATTCTTCTTGAAGTTTCTAGAATCTTTAGTAACACATGATTTCAGTTCAAAACACAGTAAATAGTAAGTAAATGCAAATGTATATTGCATGAACATGTATGTGCATAAATGTACTGTGCATGTGAATGCAATGAGAATATGTACATATATGCATGTGTGTGCACATTAACTACATACATATGTGTTTTTAGACACACAAGCATATACCTATGTTGGATATATGTCTACATATGTACGCATAAGTATGCATGTGTGTATATGCCCAAAAGTCAGTATACATTTCTGGCATCATGGATATTATTATATGACATATGGTCATTCAGAACCCATGAATTCAAACACTGGCCTACAATTAGATATCTATGTGTTATTAGTTTAAATGATACATGGTTGGCTTCTATTGCTTTGCCACATAATGGAGTGACAACATATCCTTTGTTAACTTCTGCTATTCTCTAAGCTTAAGAAATGTCTTTGTGATTTCCTTGATCATTATTACAATCATAATACCTCATACTGATCAAAAAGAAAGTTTTCAGTTTCTTAAGAATGAAATATTTCTCATAGACTATAGCTAACTATATATATCTATACCTATATCTATGTATCTATGTATCTATGTATCTATGTATCTCTATCTATCTATCTATCTATCTATCTATCTATCTATCTATCTATCTATCTATCTATCTATCTGTCTGTCTATCTATCTATCTATCTATATGTCCCTGTACCAAATCAAATCCCTCAACATACCTTTGTTATTTCAGAATAATAATTTTTATAACAGAGTTTCCATAAATGATGAACAAATGCCAGATCACTGGTTTCTCAGAATTCACATTGAAGACAAATTGTTGGAACTGAGCCCAATCAGTTTACTTCAGATTTGTTACAGAAATAAATTGCTATGAAAATAAATGATTTTTAAAAAGAATGTATTAGTAACGCTATTAAAAAACAATCCAGAACTGAAAAGTCTTTGCCTGTTTATCTCTGAAATAAGTGCTTAGAACAAAATCTATGATGTCATTGATATAAGAAACTCTCAGGAGAGAAAAATTCTCCTATCAATTTAGGTTGCACCCTTCCATATAACTTATAGTTTCAGAGAGTTTCCTAAAAATCTTTGAGTTTAACTAGCTTATGGAAGTCAAAAAGGCAGCATGTATCAGAGGAAAATCTTGAAACAAGTATTCTTTCACTATGTCAAGCTGCTTTTCACTTACCTAGATAACTTAATTATGTGAAATTTTTTTTCTCCTTCCTTCCTTCTTTCCATTCCTTTTCTTTCTTTGTTTCTTTCTTCCTTACTTCCTTTCTTTCCCCCTTTCTTTCTTTCTTCCATCTATCTAGAGAATTCACATGTGTATAATATATGCACATATTATATTTTAATACATATCACATATGGATAATATATACACGTTACATATCCATATTTATAATATGTATATATGACTGTGATCTGTAATCATTTGTGAGTTTGTGTATTTGTATGGATGTTTGTGGATATATAGATATATCTTAATCATGTTGGTGTATACACAATATACATATTATATATGTGTGTGTGTGTGCATGTGTATACATATAGCCACGCATAATTGTATATCTACACCAATATTTGACATCATAATGGTAAGCCATAGCAACAAAGGGTCACCAAATTGCCTAAGGACTGAATTAGAGCTGGTCAAAGCTTTGATGTTGATCATTACTGAAAGCATCTGATTGACCACCATACTTAAAAATATACTATTAGCAAAAGAATCATCATCATCATCAATCACTATATGTTATTATACCATGATTTTTATTGAATGGTCATATATCAGATAACAATTTAAGGTGCTTTCCATTTCTAAAGCTATGCACATTTCAAGAATTGTGATTCTGTAATCTATTTTGACAAAGATCCAGTGATTTAAAATCAGAAATTCATTCATCATTTCAGTTTACCCTTCTCTAGAATATATACATGAACATTTATCAGCTTTGTACCTCAGTTCTACATCTATTTTCCTTTTGATATAAAAGGGATAAAATGCAGATAGGAATTTGCAAGACATGGAAATATCAGAAGGGTGAGCTCCATATGTTTACTTGTTGGGTAGATTGCAGCTGGCATACAGCTGAGAAGTTTGGTCATATTTGGCAACTGAGACTTTCAACAATTCAATGGATATGAAATCTCCAGACTGTAAGGAAATATAAAAGAAAAATCTAAGATGTATATAGCATGCATTCCTTTCCATGCTGCGTCTAACTTAGGCTTTATCTCTCCTAGTAGGCATAGTGCAATATTGTTACAAATATGAGACACTAAAAATCAAATGCTTTGGTGAATAAAAGGTTTTTTTTGTTTGTTTGTTTTTTCTTTGAAAAGAGATCAATGTCTCTGTTGTTTGTAGACTGAAAACTGAACATGAATGGATAATATTTTAGTGTCTGAGTCTGAACCCTCAAACATTCCTACTTAAAATGATCATCTGCCACTGACATCTAAATTACAATACCTATGCTGTGTCAGGCCTAGAGGCCTAAGGGCTACCTGAGTCTTACCTTACCTATCGCAGGTCTTCAGCTGACCAAACTGGATAAACGTATAAGAGAAGAGACTTTCCAGAGTCGAACAAGGGTTAGGCTTTATTCAGGGTCTTGGTTACGTGTGCAGGGTGAATTCTTCCTCAGGAGAGAGGAATCCTCTTCCCAAGGAGGCAAAGATCTTACAGTCAGAGAATGGAAGTGGGAGTGGGAGAGGGGAGAGGGAAGAGGGGAGAGGGGCCTTCTGTCCTCTAAGGGACCCTCAACGCTAAGAGCGCCTTCAGGCTTTCCTGACCCTACTTAAGCTCTCCTGCCACTTAGTTTGCACCTGAATACCGTGCCTGTTCTCAGCCCTTAGCTAGACAACAATAGGTGTGCTCAGACCATGGATTAATCTCGAGGGTGGGATGCTCTCCCCAGCAAGTTTCCCATGGGGAAGAGGCGGAAATGCACGAGATATCCCGGTCTCACACCTCAATTCCCAGCTGTTCCCTGGGGGGCCTCATGAGAACTCTAAGGTTTAGAAGTCCTCACTTTTACCTGCCTGAGACTGTCCACATGGAACTGAGCTTACACCCCTAACAGTGCTGCCTCTTCTCTTTAGTGGATATGCCTCTTCTGAAAAACAGCCCAAAACTTCAGGTTATTTCCATTCTTTTGTAGGGTATATCACTTCCTCAGTCAGCCAGTAATGTTTAAATTTTTCCTAAAGCATAACTTAAATTATAACTTTTCTCCCAAAGAATAACTTGTCAGTCAAATACTTACGTTATGCTGAGCAAATAAATTTCTTTTATCTCTGGTTATATCTCTGGCTTCTAATATTTTATGCAAATTACTATATATTTTGGTTAGCAAGCCTGGAGAGCGAGTCATAGATTTGGTCATATTTGTCCAGCTTTTCTTCCTTTTCAACAAAATCCCTTATCACACTGCATAATTATATGCCAGCCAAAATGTTTAGTAAAATTCCATTAAGAGAAGTCAGATCCAGGTCTGGGGGGTTGAGATTCCTACTGTGTTTTGTCCTGGACACAACACCTCTGGAATATTATGTTCGTTCAGTGAATCACACTTTAGAAATAGTATTGCTAAGCTAAAGAACATCTAAAAAAGGATAATTAATTAATGAAAAATGCATTTATAAAATACCTACTTTGTGTCAGTAACTGTACTAGGTGCTGGAGATACAAGTACAAAGAGTGAAACAATACTTATAAAGAACTGAAATGCTAAAGAGTAAGACAACAATCTTTCACTCTATACCATGTAAGCATCAATTGAAGGTCGAGGAGATATTTAGCTTGTAGAAAAGAAAATTGGCATATGATAATTATAGCTATCTATAAGTTTTTAAATGGCTGTTCTATAGAAGTGAGATTAGATTTGTTCTACTTGGACCTAGAAGAAAAAAAAAAATCTAAGAAAAATTGGTAGTAACTACAGAGAAGAAAATGTAGACTTCATATACAGCCACATCCTAAAATTGAAATTTGGAAACAAAAGCTTGATGAGGGAGAAGTTTCCTACTCACAAGATGTCTTTAAGAAAATATTAGATAAGAACTTGTCAGTTATGTTGTAGAGTATTTTTTCCAGGTTAGATTATATTGCTCACAAGGTTCCTCCTAGCTCTGAGGTGCTATGATTCTGTAATTATACACATATCAGAGTAATATTGAGAGTATTAATTGACATTTCTAAAGTGTTTAATTCGCTGGCCTCAATCATTACAAAGTCAAAATGTTATTATTATAATATTGAGGAGTTAATAAGTTCAACAGATCTAAAGAAACACAACTTGTAAAATGTGGAGTAAAATGACTAATATGTTGTCTTAGTTAAGGGACACAGTATCAAGAGGTGTTATTTTTTCTTTGGGCTGTTGAATTACATTTCAGATCTAGGTGTACCAAAATGGTATCATGAGTCTGTAAAGAGTGAAGTGAAAATTTCATAAGGATGATAAAATATGCTTGAAATTCTCTTCAATTTCCCACTGAACTTTTGCACATGAAAAAGAAAATTGCGTCAAGGCCTTCTGAACATGTTGCCTGAAGCTTCTCTTTCCCTTTTTCATGTCAATACTTTGATTCTTTGACTAATGAACTCAAGACTACACCCCTTTGATCAGTTAGGACAGATCATCTTGCTGGAAATGGAAGTCTCTTTGGTGGAGAACATTAGGTCAGCTGGTATGTTATTTGACTTTGGAGAAAAAGACCCCAAATCTGAGCTTCTGGAATCCTGAAAAACTTTCTCTACTTTTTGTTTTTTTACTCTTAATACTTTTAAGAACCTTCTCGTATGCCCCTGCCCCTTATATTCATTAGATGGATTTCTTTGAAGGGTTTCAGAGTGGGAGTGGGTATGGTTTGGAACTGCAAGGCAATGTGGTTTATATGATACAGTTTATTTAGAAAATCTTCTGGCTGTTTCCATGGTAGCTTGAATCTAAAAATGTGAAGCCATATAAATTATTGAAAATTCAACTCCGCCTCAAAGAAGTTTGAGTAGCTAACTCTCAAAAGAAAGGAAAGTATCATCATATGGCTATTTCAGAGGTCTATGTCAATGGCTTTAGTGCCAAGAAACTATGGCAATAGGGATTTAGCCATCTCAAAATGCATAAGAAAAAATTGAATCAACTTAATCACCCAGATAATCCAAGCCTTTGTAAGAAGGAGTTTTCTAAGGGGTTATAAATTTAAAATATGCTGGATACTTTTTTCAAGTGTCTAACTTATGTTACCTCTCCTATTTACAAGGTACTTGTAGTTTATCATATCTTATAGACCACCTCATGGCCTTTTGTCACTATGGCAACAATACTGTCTCTTATAGCAACACCTGGTTCTCTCTTCATGACTATAGGATGTCTGCGGAACCAGTTCATAAATAATCTATGGGAAAGTGAGTGTTGCTGTCATGTTAATTTCTGGCTAACCTGCTTTTGGCAAGTGCATAATTATATTTAGAAAATGAATGTAGCAGATTGTTTGCTTTTTCTCCAGCAATGATTTAACACATAGAGACAGAAACAAATAAAGGGAGTCTCAACAAGCTTCGCCTCACAAAGCAGAAAGGACACTTTCGTTTTCTCAGAATGAGATTTACTAATTATGGGCTGGCAGCTACTATTCTGACTTTACTCTTGGGCTGTTTGAAGTCTAGATCATGGAACCAATAATCTTGAATAATAAAGTCTCTACTAATTAAACATTGTATATTATTATCCTAGTGTACATCATCATCCGCCCCCCCCCCCCACTTAGGTATACATACATACACTGTCATATTCACTACTTAATTAGGCTTTTGTGACTAAATACTAAGCAAACTATCATTCTCCCCTGCTTTGACTTATCTCAATTATGTATTTTCATTTTGGTCTTCATTATTTTAATATCTTTATAATTTTCAGTTTTGACTTAGGCAGGTCATATAAACTACTCTTATGCAGCCTAGTTAAATCCTATCACTCAAATAATTTTTATCGGTATAGGTGAAATTCCTTTTAGGATGAATTGCATTGTCTTATTTTAGTCATTTTGCGTATTATTGATAAAGTTGTATTGGTTTTATAAGATATTATTTTTCACTCCATACACATTACATGTAATGTTAGTTTAGTAGCTAAACTATCATGCAGATCATCAGTCCTGGTATTTTTAGAGAAACAGCAACTAAAATATATTAATGAGTAACTTGTTAAAGGCAATTTGGCATATCACAAAGAGAATCAGTCTTTCAGTTAGGAAAATGGGTTCAAGTTTTTCATCTGACATATATAACCAGTGTGTCTTGGAAAGTCTTTCAAACTCTTAGTTTGATAAGCAGTTATCTGACACTACACATTGCAGAGAATTTGCCAGCCTTTGATTGGTAGAATGAGGTTCCTTATGCGAGAGTTCCCTTTGCCAGTACAATCATATATTCAGTCTTTATGAATGACTCATATCCTAAGAGCAGAAGTTGAAATTAGATCAAGAATAACTTAGGAAAGGGAAGAACCAAAATGGCAAAGCAGGAGGAAGCAATACAGGTTCCCATTTCCACCTCACCCCTCTGCCCAGAAACACTCCTCCAAACAGACATTGAAAACACACTAGACCTAATCCTGATTGGAAAATCTAAGAAAAAATTACAGTGAGTTGTTTTTCCAGTCTAGATCAGCATAGGATGATAGACAAAAAAAATTTATGTTCCTCTGCCTCCTCTGAACTTCTCCACCACCAATGCACTGAAGCTTCTTGTTGTCTTACCCATTTAGACTGAAAGTTCCTTGAGGCAATGGAGTATCTTCTACCTTTCTTTGTGTCCCCAGTACTTAAGGAAGTTCCTGGCATATATTCAGTACTTAATAGACATTCTTTGACTAGATGACTGACAGGGGATGGATCTGGCCAAATGGTTATGCAATTGACATTCCTGGGCAGGGAGAGGCCCTGCACTAAGGCAAAAAGACCATAATTTATCACAGAAGGACTTAAATTCATACACAATGCAAGAATTTATGGGCATTGCTATTTTTCACTACCAGGTTCTAGGTCACACACCCAAGGCAGATTGAGGAGGGGACCTTAGCTCAGACATAGTATTCCAGTGTAAAATGTAGCTACTAGACTATACACTGAGTGAGAAGCAAATTCAGGAAAAAAAGCAGTAGTTGGGTGGCTTACATACCAGGATCAAAGCACAATTTCAGTTATAACCTCCAGTCTCATCTGAAGTGTGCAGCAAAATAACCAGGGCAAGTAACTGAGGATAAATTGGCATCAGTTGTTCCATCACCCTGACCCTATCAGCACTTCCAAATGGCTAATGGTGGCTTAGTCCAGAAGGAATCTACTGAACCTTCAAATAGAAAGATATTAAAGACTGCTGCTCAAACCCAAATCCAGGTCAAAAACTTTCAAAGAGCTCAGAATAAGGGCACAGGAATCAAAACATTTGAGGGGCTTTCAAACCTTGCAAGTCCCCAGTCTGAGCTCTCCTTAAGATCAAGTACACTTAGTACTTCAAGAACACAATAGCAGAACCAGCCTAACCATTTTCTATAAGAGTACACAAAGGTTGGACTTAATAACATGCCACAAATCAGGAAGTAGGGTGACAGAAGAATGAACAAATACACAAAAAACCCCAACATAGAAAGCTAATTTGGTGAAAAGAATGCTTAAGACACAAACCCAGAAGAGAATGACTCCAAAACATCACTAAGCAAAGCTTCAAAGTAAAAACAAAACAAAAAAAAAAAAAATGGACACTCATTCAAGGAGAATTGTTAGGAGAAATGAATAGTTAGGAAAGGACAAAAGGAAAACTGTCATTATCTATTTGTACTTCATTTTCTACTCAAAAATATAAGAAAGAAGGCAAAGAAATTTTTTCAACTGTTAACAGAAATACAAGCTTGTTGTTGAGATGATAGAAATTGTTTTATTTTTATTTCTATTCTTAGAATTTAGTTTTGTACATAATGAGGTACTTAAGTCATTACGGAATGGAGTCAAACTGAAAATAGTATAAAGAGAGGGTTACAATGGAAATGTCAAAAATTGAATGCTTCTGGACACTGAAAATTTTCTCCACGGGAAAACTCCCTCCAATGTGGCAAATATCAATGAATCAATGTCCTCTATGCACCTGCAATTCTTGTCCATGCCCTGACAAAAATTCTCTAGAGAGAATCTCTACATCCTTATCTTCTACCAATTTATGGGTACCTGTTATCCATTTTGGGTGGGATACATATAATCCTCAATTTTTTTTTGAATTTTATTCTCTCAATTTCCCAGTTATACTTTTTTTTTGTGAATGACATCATTTTCACCAGGCATTTTGCATGTTATTGTCAGTAGTATAACACAGTTCGTTTCTTCTCATCATACATCTCTACATCGTGTTTAGGATTACCTACAATTTTGTTTCTTTAGATGTATTATATTCTGATTCACAGTCGCTCCGTTGATGGAATAATATTAGTGTTATAAAGATGGACTGCTTTTAAAAATATTGTCTTGGATTACTGAAATTATTGCATTGTTCTGCAAATAAATATAGTTCAATAACTTCCTTTCACTTAATTCTGTGTGTATGTGTGTATGTATATGTATATATGTATGCTTATATATGATTAAAAATTACATGTAAGTTTATATAGGTGGAAATATATGTTATATATATAGATATGAATGTGAATAAAGATATATAAATACTTATAACTATGTATTTTTTTCAGCTATTTCAATCAAGTCTGATTCTTCGTGAAGCCATTTGAGGTTTTATTGGTGAATGCATGGAAGTAAATTGCCACTTTCTTCTACAAATCATTTTAAAAATAAGGAAACTGAGGCAAAGAAGGTTAAATGACTTTCCTAGGATCACATAAAGTATCTGAGGCCAGATTTAAGCTTAGGTCTTCCTGATTCCAGGACTGCCACCTTATTCCCTGTGCCACCTAGATGTCTTAAATACCTCTATATATAGATACATGCAAATATCTACATAGAAATAAAGATAAACCTTTTCCTATGCCTATACCTATGGTTATGGCTATTTGCATAACCATAAACTGAGTTTAGGTCTTAGAAACTGTCCTGTGGATTCTCCCTATTTAGTGTTTCAGATGTCTTCTGGACTAAGCCTTCCCAACTACTTATCATAGTTTTCCTAATAGTCACAATAATTCTGATTGAAGAAGTTTGTGACATTCTTTTGTATAATGCAAGATGTATCATATTACATAGAAAAAAGAATTTGGAACATCTCAACATCTATAACAAACTTCCCTCATGAAGAAAACATGCTCTGTCATAGGAAAACACACCGATGGCATGCATTGAAACACTTCATGTATTATTGATATGGAGAAGAATTTTTAAAACTTACTTTCTGTGAGTGGATTTCTATACACATGATTATAAAATCTTCCTGGGAGATACCTTTTGAGGAACATATTCAAAGTTCTATTTTAATATATAGAGTCAAATGTCTCTTTAAAATAATAATAGACACATGTGCATATTTTCTGTACCTTTCACCTCTTTGTGAGATTGTGGAGATATAACATGTTTCAGAAAATCATTAGGAAATCATTAGCCAAGTATGAGTGTTCTTTTGTTCATGTATTCATTAAGGAATAACTTTTTTTGAAGACATTTTCTCTAAAACAAAAAGAAAAGATAAGAATGTCATATGACTCAATAGAAACTGCTGTGCTTTCAATAGCATTTGGGGGAAAATAATATTATTAATATTCTTTTTCCAACCAATCATACAGTATCTTACCATTTTAAGCTATTTTGAAAATAAATTTCAGTGCTTTTGAATTTCTCACCTCCAATGAAAAACTTTCCCATGTACCCCATTAATTCCAGATGTTCAACCTGACTTTATTTTCACTGTTTTCTATAGTAGCTGAGTAATAAGAAACGATTATAGTAAATTGCACTGTCATAGACAATGAAAATGAATCACTATCCAAACAGAGACAGATCTGTTTGATTTTTCATGTATATGTAACTGTTGTTGTTTCCTTTATAAATCCTTTCAGAATGATCTTAGGAGAATATCATGCCAAAAATGTTTCAGGTACATCCACCTCTATTTCTTTATGAGGCAATAATCAATTAATCAATCAATAAACATTTATTAAGTGCTTGTTATGTACCAGGTACTTACTATCAGAAATTCCTCACAATCTTCTACCATCCTCCTCTATAACATTTGGCAATAAAATATGTTTTGAGAAAGTTTTCTGTGGTTGACATAGAAATTAAGTTTTTACTGCTTCAGTTGAGTTTCAGGATTTTTCGACCTCTTCACAGTGGTCAAAAATTTTCAATCATCATTATATTTGGTACTTAAGTTAGCATCAGTGTAATTTCTTTCAATGTAATCAGTCATTTTTTGGTTGGATATAAATATATTTTTACCAGATAAAGTTGGAGATATTTTGATTGCTTATAATGTCTCCATATTTCTTTACTCTTACATTTGGGGCTTCATTTTCACTTTTGATCTAACTACTGTAATTAATGATAGAATGATACACAGTGACATCAATAGCAATGATGCCAACAAGAAAATGAAAATCATCAGAGGAAGTCTTCTAGTGCTCTGATTAAATACTCCATAGAAGACTCAAAGGAAGAAAAAGACAAGAATTTCAGATGATGAAAAATTGTGTATAAAGTTATGATAACAGCCTTCTCACTTCTCTGCATTTCTCTGGAAAATACAGAAAGGGATATAGCAGTATAGATCTGCATTCTGGGAAGGGAAAAGGAAGGAGGATCACTGGTGATCATTTACAGTCTATTCACTTCAGTAATATACATGCATGAGATTTGAGAAAAAGGTCAATTATTCTGTAAATATTTTTTAAGCACCTACTATATACTCAGGAGATTTGATAAGCACTAGACAATGTTGAAGAATGAGGTTGAGATTGTTTTTAGTCAGCATAATACTGGGTGATTTTTTAAAGCATAGAAGGTAGATTTCCTCAGCAGTGTCAAATGAGGAGTTGGTTCATAAGCAATCCCCAGCTGTCAAGTTGTCAGGTTTAAGATTTGAAACCTTGGCTTTCTAAAGGAATAATATTTCTTCAATAGTATACTTGGTGAAGAGGGAAGAACATCACTAAAATGATCACTCATCTAAAAATACAATGCTATGTCTTAGTAGAGCAACCAAGAGATATAAATTGTGGTACCTCCAGCATTGCAAAGAGTTATTCTGATGAAGGAAGTCCACTGAGAAAGGGATTGGTTACTCAGGAGTCCTGAAATTTTGTATTTGTGAGGAATTCAAGGTGTAATTTGATACTACAAGTCTCAAGTGAAGTGTGTAGGAATAAATATGTGCTTCATCAGAATATCGTTGGCTGTCTCCATAGAAAGGCCAAGTTGATGTAGGATTTTTGTGCATTTATGTTTCTGTGTATGACTATGCGCTCCTGAGAATCTTGTTTTTGCATTATATGCAGAGAAAAATAAAGGCTATCCTGCATGCGATTTGCATTTACCTCTTTGAATACTAATATTCAGGATCTAAGGTAAAAATGTAAATGCATTTGGATTTCTTTTCCAGAGTAATAACAAGTATGAGCAATAAATCAAAGAAAAAGAAAATGAAACTCTTAGATTCCACCACCACAGAACTAGATCTTAATTCCAAAGTCTTGATCTGGATCAAATTGGTATAGTTTATTTATCTTTGACTTTGGGATGAGAACTGAACTAGATATACTATTGTGACAAGAATGAAGAAAGAACCATAAGACTCATTAACTTTGTTGTATGGATCTAATGAAAGTACTTGCTCATCAAAAGATGAAAGCATACATCTTTTATTTCTTTTTGTTTTCATTTATTTGTTTTTTTTTTTCTCTCTCCCCCCTAACAGAGGACCAACATTTTGGTAATATATAAAAAACACTATCATCTAATTTCATCCTCAAATTAGCCTTATCTCTTAGTTAATATAATTAATTTCCTCTTCATTTTACAGGTGAGGAAACTGAGCCTAAGAAAATATGTTTTTCACTTAGTCATAATCAATCCTCATTTCCCTGCACAAAGGACATGCTTAACAAATGCCATATCACTAGTATAATATGCTGTATTTATACTGATCATTATTTTTTTAAAACGACTCATGTTCATTATTATGCATGTCAATTACTAAATTTTATTGTCATTGCTCAGCATACTCAGGTGACACAGTAGACAGAATGCTAGGTCTGGAGTCAGGAAGATTCATCTTTCTGAGTTCAAATATGATCACAGACACACACTTGCTATGTGATCCTGGGCAAGTCACTTCACCTTGCTTGCCTTTGCTACCTCATCTGTGAAATGGGCTAGAAAAGGAAATGACCAATCATTTCAGTATCATTGCCAAGAAAACCCCGTATGAGTCAAGAAGAGTTGGACCTTTGAGTAAGTAAAAGAGACCGTTCTTGGCTCATTTCCTACCTACCCTTAATCACTGAATAGGCATTGCCTCAGTCAAACTGAGTTCTGGTAAAAACCTTAGCTTAAAAAGCCCAAGGTCTCCCAATGCATTAAGAGTCATCTCCTGTCATTCTAATCTATATCTTGCTACTGCATCCAGATGACTCTGGAGGAGAAGTGAGTGAGGCTGATGATTCTGCACCGCCCTCCCTCATTTAGATCCGATTCAATTGCATGTCATGGCATCACATCCCTATGCCATGGTCTTTGAGAATGAAGGATAAACAACAATGAAAACAACAACATTTCCTAGGGTTCACCTTCCCCTTCAGATCTTTCAAATGTTTCTTGTTGCCTCTTCTTGTGTGACTGTACAATTAGTGGGAATATTTTCTGTATCATTGCTATTTCCAGGGAGACTTTTCTCTGACCTCTCTTATTAACTGTTTTTGAATGAAGTGAAAAAATTCTAGTTATGATTGATCATTAGTTATAATTTTATAGTGGATAGAGGCTAGACCTCATCCATTTGTGCAATATGAGAAGCAATGTGACTGAGTAAATGAAGGGTAGATCACAAATCTAGAAAGATCTAGGCTTAATCCTACTTTTGACACTTAGTGAATAAATGAACTTTGATAAGCCCTTCATTTTCTGAATGGTAACTCTCCGATATTCTAACATGACCTAAGATTATAAGCTACAAGAAAAGTACTTATAAGCATGCATAGAACTTGTTCATTACACACACACACCCACACACACATCACATTCCTGCAACTATTGCTATTTCTTTTTCTGATTTGCTGTAAACTATCTTCCCAAACTAAATTTTCTAAGGTTCTATGTATTGAGAAGGAGGATGGGAAAAATATAACTCGTTTAGAATATTCATAGAATTCGGAAAAACAGAATTTTAATCTCCTGGGAATGTAAAATGTTATTTTAGTCATTGCTTGAAACTTTTCCCAATATTTTACTTTCAAACACAAGGTGTGTCATAGCTGAGGCAAATTCTTTCTTCCTCCTACCTAGATCCTAAAGAGAAATTATATTACACCAAGGAAGTAATTAGAGGATCACTCAGTCTCTCTATAAAAATTTTACTTAAGGTTAATGTTGCAAGAATTATGGTCACCAAAAAAGAGAAATCGTGTAAATATCAAACATAAGCCTTGTCCTTAACCAAACTTCACTACAACTGCTGTTAAATAAAAGTACTAACTGTAAGAATACCAAGTATAAAAGGGTACAGACAAGGGACTTACTGAAAATGGGACTGGATAGTCTCTTGCATGTTTCCTGGAAGAACTGTGGGCTCAAGCTTGGCATGGAAATGTAGGTAAGAAAAGAATGGGAAGAACATTTCATATAGACCAATCAGCAATAGGAAAGTAATGCAAAATGGTGAGAGTTCACCTACATATGCAATTATCTTAAGCAGTAGGAAAAATCATCTTATTAAGTACATATTTTAAATAAACCAAACACATAATCTTGAATTTTTTTAAACCATTTTTTCTTTTCGGTGTACAATACAACCTTATTATATTTACCTAAATTAAAATGCAGTTTTCTGTTTTTATTATTATCTTACTGAAAAACTATAGCACTGGATAACACAAGTTTTAGGTTTTCTTTCTCAATAGCACTTGGGATTATGGGAAATATGATCCATTACAGCATTATTTCTACTTCAAGGAACAATGAGTACATCCAGTAACAATTTTACTATTATTTATGATAAATTTGCTAAAATTAACATAACTACTATAACTTATTAATTTATTAATAAGTTATTTGTCTTACTCATATATTTAGACAAGGGAAATAATTAGATACACAACTGACTACATTTTTAATGTTCCTTTATCCCAGAAGTGCACAAATACATATGTGTATACATATATACTCTTGCACTCACTTGAACATGTTTGTATATAACAGAAAAAGCAATTTAACTTTACCCTCCATGTTTCTCTTTCCAGTCTCTTCCATAACAAATTAATTTTTCACACAGTTGACAAATTTATATTCCTAAAGGAGAGGTCTAAATAAGTCTTTCTCTTGTTCAAGAAGAATCCAGGTCTCCATATTTCTTCTAGGATAAAATATAAACTCCTCTTATTTTTTTTCTTTAACTTTTAAAACAATTGAAAATCTGACACCAGTCTATTTCTACTCCTTCCTTCTATCTTCCACACCCTTCAAATTTAGGAATTATACCTTGATCTTATTTAAGGAATATTTAAATGAGGGAAACTCTCTCTGTTTGTAGTGAACTATAATGTTTCTGCAATTTAAAGTCTCAGAAATATTTAAAGTGCCAGAAACAATGAGAGGGTAAGTGATCTGCTTTCCTGTCCCATAATAAATATTTCTCAATTTAAATCCAAGCCTTTATGGTTTTAAAGACTGTTGTTTTTTTTTTTTTCCTCCATTATGTCACATTAACCTTTTCAATACTTGTTTTGTTTCATTTTACCTAATTCATTCTACATTTCAGAGAGACTGGCCACTTTTTTCTTGTATGGGACATGTCATTTCCACCTATGTGCCTTCATTCGGTACCCCAGGCTGAACCTGAGGCTTCCATTTTTTTTTAGACTCTCCATTTGCAAGGAGGAGCAGAGCCAAGATGGTGGGGCAACAGCATGGACTTTCTGTAGTGCTCCCACCAAGCCCAGCCTAATACCTGTAAAAAATGGCTCTGAACAAATTCTGCAACTGCAGAACACACAGAATGATGGAGTGAAGCAAATCTCCAGCCCAAGATAACCTGGAGGGTCACCAGGAAGTGTCTATCATGCCCAGCAAGAGGCAGAGTGCAGTTCAGTGTGGGCCATGCCAGCACAGACAGGAACTGAGCAAGTTTTGAGGAGACGGAATCTGTCATACCATAGTGGTTTCTAAACTTCATGACCCCAAAACATTGAGGATAAATTGGAAGATCAGTGGGAGAAGCCTGTGGGACCAGTGCAGGAGAGTGGAGTGTTTCAGAAGGGAGTGTGGGGTGGAACATGCAACAGCCATAGCACCAGCAGGGGCCATTGCAGCCACTGATTCTGGAGCTCTAGGCCCACAGATTGCGGCGGGGAATCAAGCAACTGTCAGTACACCTCCTACCCCACTGGAAGCACAGCACTACTTTGACAAAGAACTCAAAAGTCAAGTAAATGGCTTGGGAAATGAGCAAAAATTGAGAAAAGAATAAGACTACAGAAACTTACTTTGGTGACAAGGAAGAACAAAGCATGCAAACAGAAGAAAACAAAGTCAAAGCTCCTCCATGCAAAGCCTCCAAGAAAAATGTAAATTGGTCTCAGTCCATGGAAGGGCTCAATAGGGGTTTGAAAATCAAGTAAGAGAAGTAGAGCAAAAATTGGGAAAAGAAATGAGAGTGCTGCAATAAAATCATGAAAAACAAGTCAATAGCTTGATGAAGGAGACCCCCCCAAAAAAAATATGCTGAAGAAGAAAATAGCACTTTAAAAATCAGATTAACCTAAATGGCAAAAGAGATCCAAAAAGCCAATCAGGAGAAGAATGCACTAAAAAGTAGAATTGGCCAGATAGAAAAGGAGATCCAAAAGCTCACTGAAGAAAATAATTCTTAAAAATTAGAATGGATCAGATGGAAGCTACTGACTATTTGAAAAATTAAGAAATTTTAAAACAAAACCAAAGAAAGGAAAACACAGCAGACAACATGAAATATCTCACTGGAGAAACAATTGGCCTGGAAAATAGATCCAGCAGAGACAACTTAAAAATAATGGACTATCTGAAAGCCATGATCAAAAAAAGAGCCTGGACATCATCTTCCATGAAATTATCAAGGAAAACTGCCCTGATATCCTAGAACCAAAGGGTAAAATAAATATTGAAAGAACCCACTGATCATCTCCTGAAAGAGAGTTGAAAAGAAAAACTTCTAAGCATGTTGTAGCCAAATTCCAGGGTTCCCAGGTCAAGAAGAAAATATTGCAAGCAACCAGAAAGAAACAATTCAAATATTTTGGAAACACAGTCAGGAAAAGGAGCTAGTATTAAAACCAAGAATCACCTATCCAGGAAAACTGAGTATAATACTTCAGGGGGAAAAAATGTTCATTCAATGAAATAGAGGACTTTCAAGCATTCTTGAAGAAAAGGAAAGAGTTGAATAGAAAATCTGACTTTCAAATACATAAGTCAAAAGAAGTATCAAAAGATAAACAGGAAAGTGAAATCAGAAGGGAGTTTCTAAAGTTGAACTGTTTAAATTTCTACAGAGAAAGGTAATATGTGTAACCCTTGAGACTTTTCTCAGTATTTGGGTAGTTAGAGGGATTATATACACATAGAAAGAGGGCACAGGGTGAGTTGAATAGAAAGGGATATTATCTAAAAAACTAAAGTTAAGGGGTGAGAGAAGAATATATTGGGAAGAGAAAGGGAAAACTGGAATGGGGCAAATTATCTCTCATAGAAGAGACAAGAAAAAATTTTTTCAGTGGAGGGGAAAGGGAGAAGGTGAGAGGGAAAAAGTGAAGTTTACTCTGAACACATTTGGCTTAAGGAGGGAATAACATGCACACTCAATTTAATATGAAAATCTATCTTACACTAAAGGAAAGTAGGGGAGAAGGGGATAAGTGGGATGTGTGTGGGGGTTTATAAAAGGGAGGGAAAATGGGAGGAGGCTGTAATTAGAAGTAAATTTTTTGAGGAGGCACAAGATAAAAAGAGAGAATAGAATAAATGGGAGCAGGAGAAGATGAAGGGAAATATAGTTAGTCCTTCACAACATGGTCTTTATGGAAGTCTTTTGAATAACTACACATTTGTAATCTATATTGAATTGCTTGCCTTCTCAATGGGGATGGATGGGGAGGGAGGAAGGGAAAGAAGTTGGAACTCAGAGTTTTAAAAATGAATGTTAAAAATTGTTTTACTTGCAACTGGGAAATAAGAAATACAGGTAATGGGGGTATAGAAATCTGTTTTGTCCTACAAGAAAATAAAGGAAGTGTGGATAAGAATAGGGAAGGGAGTGATGCAAGGGAGGTCAGATTAGGGGAGGGGGTAATCAAAATGCATGCTGTCTTGGGGTGGGGGAAGGGGAGAGATGGGGAGAGAATTTGGCACTCAAAATCCTGTGGAAATGAATGTTGAACACTTAAAATAAATTAATCAATTATGAAAAATAAGAATTGTTAGTTGCCTTCAATCAATCTATCTTAATATTGCAGCAGACTTTCCAAAAGGTCAGCTCAAGGTATCGTATCATATGATTGACCTTCTCTCATAACTCTACCAAGTTCTTTGAATTTGATTATCCTTTTCAAATGACTTTGCATTGGCTTTTGTATAATTTGTATTTATTTCAGCTTGTATCTATCTCCTATATTCCTGCAGTAAAATATAACCTAGGCATATATTTTATTTTTATCTTTGTATCAATAGTGCCTAAGAGTACCTGACACATAATAGGTACCCATTAAACACATGTTGCCTCGAACTGAATAGTACCTCTAGACACTGGATTGAATTATCACAGTTATCTGCCAAAGGATGTGTTATTTGACCAAAAATGTCGTCCACAAGACAGAATCCTATTATTTTTAACAATGAAGAATCAAACAATAATCACTGCATCTTGAATATGTTCTCTAAAAATATGGAGAAAATAATTTTCTGAATGTCTTTTTTGCTGTAATTGTGATTTTCACTCCATGCTTATGTTATCTTTTGAGAAAAGAAGTACATGATAGCATGCACACAGTAGGAGGTAAAACACTGCCCTGAAGGGTGCATAAAAGAATACAGAAAATGTGTTTTCTGTACAGTAGACCTAAATTCCACATCATTTCTATATTGAGCAACAGTGTATACACACAGACTATGTGTGCAAAAATAGCAGTCCCTGAAATGGATCCAGTGGGTACACCTGAAAGAGTACCAGAATAAAGAGCGTTCCACATTTGGACCTTTGGAAGTTTTGGTCCCTAGGCTATATGCAGGGGTACCATATAAAGGCACAGAGGAAGTCATTCTCTTTCCCCCACACAATAATTACCATACATAACAATTCATTCTAATAGGAGTTCAAGAAGATTTTATAGCAGCCTACTACCGCCAAAGTACATCCAAGAATCATGAGAATTGAGAAACCATAAAAGTGAGAATCAGGAAACCATAAAAAAAAAACCTTAATAAAGACTTCATAAAATATATGTTGGTTATGATTTGAGAGAAGGAAATACTGTTGCACAAGAGCTAAGATCTGAATGCTCTCTCAACAGGCAGCCAGACGGCAGTAATTCGTCACAGGGTAGGATGATCCTTTGTGAAGGTGAATTTTTTATTCATTCTCAACATTTTTTATCTTTATTTTCAATCCAGATTTAGCTGCATCAGAGAGCAGTGTTTGTTCTGTTCTAACACAGGGGAATTTATAAAGAAGTAAAACCTTTTCTGTGTGTGTGTGTGTGTGTGTGTGTATGTGTGTGTGTGTGTGTGTGTGTGTGTGCGATGAGTTTAACTATATCATTTTAGACTTCATTTTAAAATTGCCCAGTGGCTGAGAGATCCAGAATATCTTTAATTTTAATTTTATGGAAAGATTGGAAGTGCTTTTATTGTGCTCCATTCACATTCTTCTCCAGAAGCTGAACATATTTATTATTGACAACTATTGTTGTTCTAGGAAATTTTGCACTTTGAATTGCTTATATTTTGTTTTATTTAGTATGTCACAATGTAAAGGAAAAAAAAAACCTAGCTCAGTGCTTAGCCAATTTAGAAGCTATTTGACAAAAGTCTGCTGAACAAATGATTTTTTAAAATTTTCTTTTCTAAAAATAACTAATTCAAAGCTTACCAGCCATAAGATCTATCATATGAAATGTCTATGTCTTTCTACAAGAAAAAGTTGTGGTTGAATGTCATCAAATATCTTGAGGGTATTCTTGTATGGAAGAAAGATGTCTAGTTTTGGAGAAAGAAAATATACATTCAAATTCAGCTCCTGGTAACAATTGTGTGACTTTAAGTAAGTTTTTTATAATCATAGGTTTAGAGCATTTAGAGCATTCTTACAAATCATTCCTGTTAGTCTAGTCAGACTCCTTTATTTTAGGGATAACATTGTCACTGGATCAAGATTACATAGGACAATAAAAAGGAACCAGTCAGTAACATTTATTAAGTACTTACCATTTCCAGATACTGTGTTAGAATTTGAACCCATACACTCTGAATTCAAATTCAATATTGTTTTTTCATTTCGTTGCCTATCTAGACTTCAAATTTTTCCATTTTGTTTTGGTTTTAGTGCAATTATTTCTAAGATCCCTTTCAGTTTTGACTGATATAAATCCAACATATTAATTTCTGGTAGTAAACATAATTTGTGACCTGATTTGAATTTCAGCTTATTATATCTCTGGTTTTCTTTCAGCTTCTTCCCTTCTGCATTCCCCAATAATCTAACCTGCCCTAGAATTTCTAAACTTCTACCTATCCTGCCCTTTAATCCTTTCATAGTGGGCATGATATTGATATTAAAATATTAACCATTTCCAGATAGTTGTAAATATAAATTTTATTCTTAGAGGTATACATGTATCTAAGAATCTTGTAATGATTCCATTGCAATTTTTATAATGACATTTTTATTAACCATTTTTTCAGATCTCTGATTTAATTTCTTGATGAATGTTCACATAGGAATATTAAAAAAGTTACTCATAATCATAACTGATCAAGTGTGTAGCTTTCTCAATATTCCACATATTTTCTTTTTTATAACTTTGATGCTCTAGTGTCAATACTCAGCTATTGATAGAGTATTTTTAGTATATTTTTATTTTCCTTGTGTATTTAAGTTAGCAGGCATTCAATTATTTCAGTCATCAAATGGCTTACAAAACTTGGAATTTTTGTACTTACTTAACAACAATGACAACAATAAATTGGTAAAGAATTTCGATTATCAATAAAAGGTGTTTAGATGGGAGCTAACTGTGTTGAGTAAAACTAAGACCTTATCAGTAAGTAAGTCATGAGGTTGACACTGCTAAATAATGGATCTTTCATGTTCACTTAAAATCAGATTGCCAAGTATCCATTCATCATAAGAACAAAAGAATTTCATTCAGAAAAAAAGTAAATTAATTTTTTCATAAAATGTTTTAGTTGGTGCTTAAATACATTATAAAATATGTATGTATTAGTAATTACAATAAATATTCCTGTGATATTTTTGCAGTATTTTTTTTTAAGAGATGGGATTAAAGTTTTGCTCCAACATGAAACGGGAAAAGAATGTAGTGTACAAGAAGAAGGGCTTAACATCGAAGAGCATAGTATATAGGGTTTGAAAGGAATCTGGTCTGATGGATTGAATAATAAAGAAACCCAGAGATATAGAAGTCATAAAAAGGACCCTGGAGGTCAGGAAGAGAAAGAAAGATAAACAGGGTCTTGAAAATGCAAAAGAAAGAGAAAAAGGGCATAGCTGGAGAGCAATAATAAATCGAGCCGTAAAATTAAAAAGAAAGATGAAGCCAAGTAAACTAAGATAGAGAGAATCATGAGGTTTCCTGAGAAGGCCAAGATAGGTTATGCGAATTGAAAATCACATCTAAAAACATGAGCAGAGGAGACAATTTTGAAAGATTAATTAGGTTCTAAGTGCTGAGATGTTTTTATGTGCTAGTGGGAAATGTTTTAAAGTATTTCATGCCAAATTTAAAAATGAAATATAAATCACTATTAACCCATTTATTTAACTTAAAAATAACACATTTTCCTTAATATACATGCATGTGTATACACTTATACATATACACATCTCCATATATGTGCACACACTGAAGGACAGAGCTTTCACCTTTCACCCTTTTCCTAAGGTTCTCTGGTACCTTTAAAGGTGATGGCTGTGTATAAGCTCTCTGGCAAAGTCTCTAACCTCCACAAATGGTGCTCCCTCAAGTTGTATAGGAGAGGTCCATTGCATCCCACTTCCATTTAACCACTAATAAGCAGATTACCTTTTACAAAGAAATATTTATTTTAAAACGTATGACTACAAGAATAAAATTACACCCCAACACATAGGGTTTAATCCTGTATTTACCATGTCTTGGGGGTGGAACTAGATTAGGTTCATAGTTGAGCTAATTTCATTTCAAACATTGTTTCATTTCCAAACTCAAAACATCTTTGAGAAGCAAGTCCTAGCTACCCTGATTCTTCAGTGCTTCCCTCCTGGGTTAGCTGGCTACAATACCCCTTCTGGAGTTCTAGCTACAAAGCCACCATGGCTGAAACTCCAGGAGCTTGAGGATCACCATAGACACCAAAAAACTGAGAAAGACAAATGAAACAGAAGAGAAACACCCTCTGCCTATTTTTTTTAAACTGGGTCAAAAGGGGAGAATAAAGGATTGAAGTCTCTCCCTCCTTCATAAGTTAAGTGCATGGTTGAATTGTGATCATCAGCATCTGGGTGCATTAAGAAAGAGACTGTCAGTCTGGCCAGTTTTCAAGACTCAGTCTTTTTAGTTAGGCAGCCAAACGAAGGAGTCTACCTATGTAAGTAACCTGGAGTGCCTCCAAGTTTGGTGATCTAGGCATACTTAGGACAAGCCCCTTTACAAAATAAACTTGATTTTAATTTATTTTTAATTTAGCAAGATCATAAGCAGTCCCAAATGAAATTTGCTTAAAAAACAGTGACAAAGTATTTCACAGCCATAAATACTTTAGTGGACATTTCTACTCTATACAGCAGTCATACTTTTTAGAAATATTTCAAAATATTTCAGTCCATTCTAACTACTCATAAATAAAATTAATTTTAATTTAAATAAAAAAGAATAGATAATCAAATTCTCCAAATCTAATAATAGAACAAAACTATTGCAATTTGAATAAATTCACGGTAGATTTTTTTTAATTATCCATTTAATTTCTTAAATTTCCTCTTTGCTCCCACTTCAACCCAACTGTACCACAAACTTAATGTTTTATGGGATGGCAGGGATGGTTGAGGGTGTAGGAGAATGACAAGCTTCTTAGAACCTGAAGAGGGGAGAAAGATTGGATTCTAATACACTGCCATGAAGTTCTTTTTCCCTTGTTTCTATTCCTTTTGTAAAAAGCAAAATTTTTCACAAAATTTCCACATTCTATCAAAAATGGGCTTCAGCTTGTCACTTGAATAATACTTCCAGATATAAGTTAGTGGGCATTCTATGAAATCAGTCAGGCATCCAAGGATCCCAGTACTAGAACTTTATCCAGAAATTCCATAAAAGGGATGTGGAGATCTATGTCGGAAGGCAAAAAAGTAATAAACTTCTCCATGATTTTAGTATGACTAAACGTGTTGTGGTATATTAACACAATACAATGCTTATGAAGTGTCATGATGTCATAAGACAAGAAATATGAAGATACAAGAAAATGTGGATCTATTGAATGGTTCCCTTAAAATTTCTCACTTTAAATTCACAGTTTTTATTGTCCCCCACCCCATGACCAACAGAATCCCCAATGGCAATTCATGCAAGTATATTCTGGAATTTTCAAAACACTAAATTTGAGTTTGTATTCTGAAGATGACAACTCAGAAATACTATTCATAGACAGGAAAAATATCACATTATTCTTTTACCCAAATTTGTTGCTGGTACAGGCTTTGTGTTCTGATTACATGTTATGATATTACAATTATGTGTGCTGAAGAGCAAATGGAAGCAAATTTTAAAAAGACTGCTAAATTTGAGTCAGAGGACACACATATATGAATGTACATAACACATATATGAATATATATTTACATGTGTGTATAAGTGTATGTACATGCACACAGGCTCACATATTGTAGGTATGACTCTAAAGCCTCTTAGTTTAGTGTCAGTGTTTTGACAAAATGGGGAGGTACTCACAGGTCAGGAAATATTTAACATAGAAAGTTTATTTGCCCTAACACAGCAAGAACACACAACGAGGATATACAGTAAGAATATAGTAGTTCTTAGCTTTTCTGGATAAAACTTTCCTCATTTCTCTCTGGAAACAGATCTGATCAGTTGTCAGGTGGTCATCAAAGTAAAGTGTAAAACAAATATCGCCATTTCAGGAACTGATCAAGATATTTGGGACTTTTATTGGTCCTGGGATGCTGCATCTGAGAAGCTAGGTCCAATTCATTTTCATGGATGGAGATAGTTTCATCAGGAAAAAGAAAATCCTAAAAAATACTTATTAAATATCTACTATGTGCCATACACTGTGCTAAATGAATTACAATATAATCATTTGGTTTTTTTATAAGGCAATCCCTGTGCTCCAGGATCAAACAGTCTAAATGAGTAGATAACAAAAAAGAAGATAGAAAACCTATGCAGTTGGAGAGAAGAGGGGGACAGCAGGAGTTATCCAGACATCTTGCTCCTTGGGGTTAAAATCAGGCAAGTAGTAGAGTGAGATTAGTCAAGTTTTTGCACTCTATAAAGGAATGCATTAGGAGGAATTTAATACTCACTCTTTTAACCCTCCAATCAGAAAAGAAAGGAGACTGTGAGAGATGGTGATAATCAAGTCTTGAACAAGTAAGATTAGAAGTGATGAATTTATTGTGGGAGGGGCATCTTGCTCCTTGGAATTGAATCCAGGATAAGCAGCAGGTACCAAGTAATCTGAGACTCTAGTCACTGCTCTCTCTAAAAGATACATGTGTATCTTTGTATACACATATAAACACATATTTGTGTAGATATATAAAAAGAAAAAATCGTAAATGAAAAATTTCTCTGTCATCAAATGATTTGCATACTTTGAGAATTAGTAGACTATAGAAGCTTACTGTCAGGAATTAATGTGTATCTACATATAATTTCTGTCTTGTTTAGATTAAATGTCAAACCCTGACTTAAAGAAATATTAAAACAAATTGAGGAATTGTTCAGGTAACAGAAAATCTCAGTGCCAATTTTACCTGAATATATGACAAGGACACAGAGGCTTGAGAACTACTAACTTTTAATATCAAAGCTTTCTCTTAATTAAGAGGCTTTTTGTGTCACTGAACAAGAGGATGGTAGGGGTTGACAGTATGGATCCTTGTAGGACTCTGTAGGAGAATACTAATGAGCTCTTTGACAAAGTGCCAAGACACTCCAAGAAGAACAAGACTCCCTGGTGGGACAGCCCATTATAACATGTCATTTTAGGCTTTGACAACAATGATTGTCAAATTCTCCTACCCCGAAAGATAACACACATGTATGGTAAAAGCCTGAAACATCACACCTAGTATATACTTCATTATTAGGGGCTGAAATATCAATGTGATATTCACAGAGCCTATGACAGCTATGAATACGCCCGTTTAATTCTGAATCACAAAATATAACAGAATCTCCACATTGAAGATAGAACTAAAACATTTATTTAAATACCAGAAAGCTGAATCCCAACACCAGAAAGCCAAATCCATCATAGCAACAATGAAATCTATACACAATGACAATGCAGGGGGCAAGTCTTCCCCCTGCTAAGACCTTACCACAAAGAAACACTCATAGCTTGCCACCCATTTCCTCTCTCTCCCTCAGCTCTGAATTCTGTGACCAACTGCCTATCAGCCCTGTTCCATCCTTCCTGCTTCACCTGTTTGACAAACTCTTCCAACCTCAGACTCATATGACTCAGGACTCCCTGTAATTCAAGCAGGTCACATGGGCCTATTAATGGATGGGAAAGATCTTCCCATTTTGCAAAAAAAAAAAAAAATACATTAACAATACTTGGGAAACTTTGGATGTGGCCATTTTTTTTCCACCAATTCAGATCAGTAATTCATATATGGCTTATATTCTTAGAGTCACTTTAGTCATTGAGGGTTTGAAAAACTTGTCCATGGTTACACATATAGTATCCTTCAGAATCAATATCTAACCACAGCTTTTCTGCCTCCAAGTCCAGCAATCCATCACCTATACTAAGACTCTCTTATATCGTACCTACAATGGCTTATAATTATCCATGAGAAACACCTAATTGAAATATTTTATGTTTTTAGATGTCATTCATTTGTAAAAAAAAGCATATTTTCTGTCAAAATAATATACAGGAATAAAGAAAGCAAATAAAACTCAAAGATGATGTTTTTCTTGATTTGTAGTAAAATGTAGGTTTGTTTTTTTGGTTTTTTTTTGGTAGGAGTCATCTTCGTTCCAAAGGCAGCATTGTACAATGAATAGGGTGCTAGAGTAGAAGTTAGGGAGATCTGAGTTCAATCCCATTTCAAAGGCTTACAAGCTATGAGACTCAAGGTTAACCAGCTTCCTTGAGCTTCACTTTTCTCACCTGCAAATGGAACAATAACCCCTATGTTGCAGGTTATTCTGAGAGTCAAATAAAATGATGCCTGATAATGATAAACATTTTACTGATAACAATAACGGCTAGCAAGAACAGCTAACATTTATATACCACTTTAAAGTCTACAAAGCACTTTACAGATATTATTCCAATAAGTCCTTAAAAGTGTTTCATAATGGATAATGCACAATCTTCATTTTACAAACAAGAAAAGTAAAGTTTATATAAACTAAAGACATGCAAAGCTCATACAACCAGTAAGTGCCTAGGGCAAGATTTGAATGCAGATCTTCCCTATTTTAAGAACAATGCTCCACCTACTATACCACTTTTAAAAATTAAAGTGCCATTAAATGCTAATTATTATAAAAATGTCATTTGAGAAATGAGTCTCTTTAAAATACTCTAATAAAATATAGGAAAAAATATTTCTAACCTTCATTAAACACAAATGTAACATGAGGTCATTTTTGTGTAACCTTTTTCCAAACTGTGTATGGCTCCTCACCACTTGTTTCCAGAAAATGGGCCTAGAAGTCCCAGCATTGGCATGTATTCCTCATTCAGGTGGCTGGGCTACCCATGTGTGAAATCCTCAGTCTGTGCAAAATTAGAAATCACATTACGACTTATCTTCCTGCCCAGGAAGAGTCAAGAAGTGCCAAAGTATTATTACAAGGGAATGAAGCATGCCAGCAACTGTAGGGAATATATTGTACGAGCAAGCACTTGTGTGTGTTCACTCCCTCTGACTGCTCATGAAATCTTGATCATGTTCAATTTTATACTAGGAGAACTATCCTGGATCTCTCCCCCATACATGTATTCACTGAAATGATGCACATTCTTAGGTGCTCCACATCATAATTATGCTTCAACCCACACATTCCATTAAACTAGTTATAAGGAGGGGTAACACAAAGTTTAGACTATGGGGTATAATATAACAGCAACAAAAATAATAGCTAACAACTATATAGTACTTTGTTTTTCTTTTTGATTCACATATATACATATATAAACTTTCTTAATAGTATTTTTTTCCAATTGCATAAAAGGATAATTTTCAACATTACTTTTTGCAAAATTTTGAATTCCAAATTTTTATTCCTCCCTCCCTCTTCTTCCCTGTCCCCAAGACAGTGAGCAATCTGATATAGGTTATACATGTACAATCATCTTAAACATATTTCTGCATTAGTCATGTTGTGAAAGAAGAATCAGAACAAAGGGGGAAAAACCACAAGAAAGAAAAAAATAAAAGAGAAAATAGTATACTTAATCTGTATTCAAATTCCATAGTTCTTTCTCTGAATATAGTTAGCATCTTCGATCACAAGTCTTTTGGAATTGTCTTCAATACCTTTACTGCTGGAAAGAGCTAAGTTCATCATACAATATAGCTGTTGCTGTGTACAATGTTCTCCTTGTTCTGCTCACTTCACTCAGCGTCAGTTAATGCAAATGTTTCCAAGTTTTTCTGAAATCTGCCTGATCATCGTTTCTTATGGACCAATAATATTCCATTATATTCATCTACCACAATTCTTTTAGCCATTCTCCAGTGAATTGGTGTCCTCTAAATTACTAATTCATGGCGACCACAAAAAAAAAAAAAAGCCGCTATAAATATTTCTGTACATGTGCGCTATTTTCCCTTTTTTATGATCTCTCCAAGATACAGACCTCATAGTGGTGTTGTTGGATCTGGACCAAAAGGTATGCACAGTTTGATTGCCTTTTGGGCATGATTCCAAATTGCTTTCTAGAATGGTTGAATCAGTTTACATTAATACGGACAATATATTAGTGCTCTACTTTTCCCACAGTTCTGATATTTGTCATTTTCCTTTTCTATGATGTTAGCCAATCTAATATGTTTGGGAGGCATCTCAGAGTTGTTTTCATTTGTATTTCTCTAATCAATAATGATTTAGGACATTTTTCCCTGTCATTATGGATAGCTTTCATTTTAAAACTGCCTGTTCATATCTTTGACCATTTATCAGTTAGGAAACAGCACTTTGTTTTTCAAAGTACTTTGTGTACATGACCTCACTTGATCCTCATAACAACTTTGTTATGATAGTATAGCTAATAATCACCACTATGGAGATGAGGAAACATGAAATTTGGAGTACTTGAGTGACAGAGTAACAGTGTCCAGGGCAAGACGCAAACCTGGCCTTTCCCAATTTCAAGTTGAATACTTTTTTTTTTCCTGTGTCCTCTTAACACATTCTGGAGAATTAACCTGACTTCCTTTACCCTACAGAATAGTTTTATATAACTCTCTGGGCCTTAACAATGTAGCAATAAAAGGGTATAGATCATAGACAGATGATAGACAGACAGATAGATAGATAAATAGATAGAGAGATGATTAGATAGATCATATAGATCACAAATCATGCAGGAATGACAAATATTAGTTTTTATGACAATTATTTTTTATGGTAAAAAGCTTTTTCATATATTAAAAGAGCTTTTTTGATAATTATATGTTTACAAAATGCAATTATTTAAAATGTATGTAGTGCTGTGAGATTTGCAAAGTACTTTGCATTTATTATCCCATCTGATCCCAACAACACTAAAAAATAGGTGTTTTTATTTTAATGCCCATTTTACAACTGATGAAACTGAGGTTGAGAGACATTAAATGGCTTCTCTAGGCTTACTCAGCATATAAACATTTGAGAAAGAATTGAAATTTAGAATTGAGGACTCAAATTCCAGGGCACTATTAATTATGCCCTTTACCTGACTCCCATGTCATAATCATTTTCTGACATACCTATCACTCAACCTGTTAGCCTTCTCTACCGATGAAAAAATAAATCAGTTACTACTGAAGCTATATATGGCAGCCTATGCATCATTCTGAAACTAAATCCTCCCCACTTCTGCAAGGTAAGAAGGAAGGGGAGTTTCTCTGTATCTGCTCCAGGGCTAAGATTAACATCTGTCTTTATTTTAGCAACAACTTACCCTCTCTCTGCCTTAAAGGGTTACTTACATAACCTACTGACAGAAAGAACTTATATTTGGACACCTCAGCTCTTCTAGACAGAGACTACGAATACCTTGGTGGTCTTAATAACATGCAGCTTAGCATAAGGATGTCCATAAACTCACAAAATAGTCAGTGAGTGTATCAGGGCTAACGACTGCCATGAATGCACACAAGGATTATCCTAAAACTTTGATCATGTCTCAATACATCAAGTAAGGACATTTTCTACCAAAGTGATGTCATACTATCTTCTGTGTGAATCTTCTTTGTGGTCTTAGATAATCATTACTGTGAGAGAAATTCTGATGATGTCTTTTATAGACCTTCTTCAATCTTTTTATGGGGATAGAGTTGAAGAGAACCTACTTTAGACACATTTTTCCAGACAGTATGAGTATCCCAATGAGCATGAAACTACTTCCCTAACAAATAATAATGGATCTATTTTGTTTTAGTAAAAAGGAAGCCATCCCTTCTTCTTTGACAACAACATTTTTTCAGATACTCATTCTCCTGACCCAAGCATACCATTTCACCAAAACTTTCACCCAAAATCTCTGATTTATAGACATAGTGAATCTCTTTATTAATGAAGATCAAAGTCATTGTTGTAATTTAGTAGGTAAATTTTAGAGAGTTGAAAGAGCCTCAGACAGATTTTCTTATCAGACTTGCCCATGGTCACTTGGCTAATTAGATTCAGAAATTTTTCCTTTTTTTTATGCAGTTTTTCCTGACTCCAGGTTTGTCACCATTTTTGAAGCACGCTGCTTTTCTGCCCATACCACACAGAAGAATAAGACTTAAAAGTTACCGATTAAGTCATTTTATGTAAGTGGGTCATATTGTGAGTCTCTGACTTGTTTTCCGAAAACTTCCAAAGAAATTCCAAGAGGAGAGGATTTTTTTTTCTATCAGATTATCAATTTTGTAATCAAAGGGAATCTTCGTAATAACCATTGTAGCACAGAATCTTAAAGTTTGAGAGCACATTAAATATAATTTATTCCAACCTTTCTTAAGGAAATGCAAACAGGTGGAGGTTAAGTGGCTGTGAAATGCCTCATGCATTACTTAGTGAAAAGTTCAGACTAGAATACTGATCTCCTAGTTTTAATTCTTCAGTTTTCTTTCCCACTACTTTGCTCTTAAAACCTCTTTATCTAGTGACAGTCTATTAGATGAGTTGTACTTATTTTTATCTCCTCTAAGCTATAAAATACACTTCTCCATGGAGGATTGTTTGATTCTCTCCATTGCTAGTATCATTCCCCCCTAAAGTCTCTAGTATTCATTATATGTTTTTCTTCTATATACTTTGACATTAATAAGTTATCTCCTTGAGAGCATAAAAGAACTTTGAGAGCAGAGAGCATTTCATTTTTGCACAGTGCTTGCCAAAAAAAAAAAAAAAAAATAGGTGCTTAGTAAATACTTGTTAATGGATTGATTGTTTTTGCAGTTTCTACATCTAAGGAAGCCATCAAGGACACTATTGAAGTACTCCATATTTGAGTTGATGAGGGCCTAGGAAATGGGAGTGGAGATCAAAAGACAGATAGTAAAAGAGACAATTGAGAGGGGAAAATCAACATATAAAACCTCTACCATATCTATTTTTGACAGCTGTCCATAAAGTTCAACACGGTCTAATTTAAATGCAGCAAAAACTAAAATTTGAGAGTCTTAAATGTCTTCTAATACTTTAACACTGAGGAAAAGAATACATTTGCAGCACACCCAGAGATAAAATGCAGTAGAGGATTGACATGATAAAAGACTAAACCAGTTAAATGAATACATTTATGTCAATCAGCCTTTTCTGTTTTAATCCAAACAACTCTCTGAAATGGATTCCTCTTAAGAGACTAAAGCTTAGCAGTGCTCTACTGTTACATTATGCAGAGACCCTAAGCCAAAATATAGAATCATGGCCCCCTGGGGAATGCCAGTTATAGCTTTGGGCCACCAAAGAAATGTCCTTACCCACTTTGACAGGAAGCCTGTAAATGCTTTTAGATAGCTCTCCTGCATTTAGTCATCTAAGATCTTGGAAATCATTATAAAATTGTATTATTTTTACTTGCAAAAATGTTATATGCAAAAATAAGTCATGTAGACAATTTCAACTAAAGAAAATAAAAACAATGTAAGCAATAAATTTTATTTTTCAATTTTGTCACTTGCCTAATTTGGGGGGAGCTGTTTGTCTGTATTTGTGTGTGTACACACACAACATATTACACACACACACACACACACACACACATAACAGTAAGCACCCCAACATATGCAGGGGAGTCTACTACCACAGATTCTTTGATCTGCTTCTCTAAAAGGAAAGGGAACTTTTGAGGAGTTAATAATCACTTTAATCAAACATATATATCATCCTTTAACCAAACATATACATCATTCACCTAGTTCAGTGGAGTTAGCACCCTGAACTTCAGAGAAAATACAGAGAAATCAAAGATCAACTGATATGGCTTCCTCTATCTGAGCATAACATATATATATATATATATATATATATATATATATATATATATATATATATATATATATATATATATACATATCACACACACGCACACACACACACACACACATATATATATGTGTGTATATATATATACATATCACAAATCAACAGACAGGTCCAAAGGTATGACCATAGTTACCAGAGACGGAAGCACAGACATCTGGGTTTTCTAAGGAGGACAACTGCTTAGTGGCTTTGCAGAGTCTCTCATCTGGCACACAAACCTTCTACCAAAAAGTAAGCCCCAAAACAAAACTATACCTCAGAGTCTTTCCACATTTTTTTTGAGCCAGAGGGCATCACATCCCTGGAGAACCAGTGCCTTATTAGCAAAAGGTAAGGACCTTCCTACACATCTTCCCATGCCCAACAATGGGTGAGAAAGATCCTCCTTAATCACATTATTCAAACATATTATACTTCTTATTAAGAAAAAAAAAACAAAAAAAAAACAAAAACTGCAAAAGAGCTTACTTTACCCTCCAACACACACACACAGACACACACACAGACACACACACACAGGAATACACACACATTATTTCCTAACATATCCTTATTCCCATCCTCATTGGAATCCTTCCTGATAACAAATAGAAATAAGTGAGCAAAAGTATATCGCACAGAGACCATATCAGATAAGTTGAACAGCAAGTTATCATCAGCCCTCTTGTTTCTCTTCTGGGAGGAGGGAATTGTGTTTGTTCCAGTACTTTTTTTCCTACCTTAGGAATTTATTGCTCCCAGAATATCTTTTGGTCCTAACAATTAGAGGTACCAAAGCATAAAAGGAAATAAACCTCTTTGGGAAACCAAGAGTAAACCCTCCCTGGAGGTCTTGCAGTAATGCCTAGATGGTCACATGTCAGATGTGTTGAAACAGGGGTTGTTTTTGAGGTAAGGTTTGGAGTACCTAGCAATTGACTTTCCTTCCAACTCTGTAATTCTATGAGTCTGTGTTTTAATACTTTCCATTAGATAATTACAGTAATTATGCACATTGTTCTCTAAGTTTCTCTGAATTTCTATTATTTGTCTCATTTTCAACTTCACAAGTATATTCTATTACATTCATATGCCACAATTTGTTCAGCCATTGCCTAATCAATAGGTACCCAATTCATATCCCAAAGGTAAGTTTGTCTCTTTCAAATGGGGAAAGGAATTTTTTTTTTTTTTGGTGAATAGTTCCACAAATTTTATATTTTGGTACAAAGTTTAAAATAGCATACCTCTGAACCTTTTTATGATAAAGCCAGAGACATTTAATAAATCAGAGCTTAGCTGTAATCATCACACATGAAAGGACTACTTCTGAGATGTGTCTATCAAAGAAAAGCCTGCTGATTCTGTTAATTCCTGAGAATTAGAAAGTCCAAAGCTTGAACCAAATGTTTGTGAAACAGAGAATAGTTGTACCTATTATTTCTAATATACATATCTAACTTTCCATATTTTAATACATATATACCATAGATGCATAGATGCGTAGGTACACACGTGTGTGAATATATTCCTATTTTTATATAGTAATATAGTGATTTTACTCATGAAAAGTTTTGCAATGCTCTTTTCTTATATTCTCCTTGGAACTTATTAACACTCTTATGCAGGGCCTGCTTTCAAAACAATTAAAGAAGAATTACATCTTCAACTCTCATTGCAACAAGTAATAAGATGCACACACCCTTTTCCAGTGACTCACATGGAAATTCACTCATATGCCAAGAGACTGAATATTTAATGAGAATCCACCTGCTGCACAGAAACTCCTTTGATAAACAATAGTAATGGGTCTCCCCTAATTAAGGGACATGGAAAACCCCTTAGCAACCTCAGTCACTCTGTATCAGGATCCCCAAATACTCCAGGGTCCTTTGTGGAAAACACTGTGCGTCACATTCTGGGGTAATGCAGAGAGCATCAATTATAATGGTACTAGTAAGAGTGTGCAAGGTGTTTCCCTGTGCCAATTCCCTGGACAATTGTTTGTATATTTCAAAAACTTATGGAGTGTTAGACACCAAGGAAACTATGTAGGGTACTACTCCAATTTCCCCTTTGTCATGTGAGAAATCTGATGCCCAGGACGCTTAATGCCTTACGTAGTTACTAACAAGTTTTACAGAAGGGACTACTGAAGAGCACAGAAACGAAGTAATTTGTTCAAGATAATAAAGTTCATTGGTGTCTAAACCAGGATTAGAATTCATGTCTCTTAACAATCAATTCAATGTTTAAAAAGTATAAAGAATTTATTCATGAAGAGTGTCCTGTGTGTCAAGCACTGTATTAAGTGCTAGCAATACAAAAACTGAAATCAGTCTTTTCCTCAAATGTATTTATATTTCATTGATATAAAATAAATCTTAATTCTGTCAATCATATCAAACTATTGCTAATATTAGATTATTGGAGAGGAGTAGCAATATGTAGGAGAGAAAGAGAGAGAGGACTGAGAGAGACCTAGCCTTGAAGTAAAGAAGACCTGAGTTCAAGTCTAACATCTATCACAGACTAAATGGTCTTTAACAATTCATTTAACCATTTAACTTCTCAGTATCCTAAACTTTGAGAGGCAGCATGCTGCAGTGACTACTAAGTCCTTTTTCCAATCAGGCCTGCTGGACTTAAGTAACAGTTTCTGGGTCCCCTCCCCTCCCCCATCACATTCTGTAGAATCTATATACTGTAGACAAGGGCTGATCTGCATTCAGGAATTTCTACACAGAAAGGTCCTTACAGTAATGAAATGTCAATTCCAGACCCTACACAAACATTAGAGATCATTTGCTCTTCTCTTATCAGAGCAGCAAGTTCCTTTCATCAAAGAAATCACGTCTGAAAAACAAGTGATAGCTGCAGAATTGGAGAATTTAGAAGTGGAAAAAAATCTTAGAGATAATCTTGCCAAACCTCTCATTTTATTAATGAGGAAGCTGATGCTCATAGTTAACTTGTAAGGTACCTATCACATGAATCTTCTTCTAAGTATACTTGAACAGAAAGACTTTAAAAAGGCATTAGAGCTTATAATTTGTAACTAGTTATTTAGAAGATCTATGTGCAGTGAGTATAGATGAAGGTTGCCCAACATTAAAAAAAAAAAATTAAGAGCTCTGGTACTTTCAATTGATAATATTTCAGCTTCTGCCAGTGTGAGAAATGCCTCAGTATGTATGAAGCTGTTCTAATAATGTATAACTTTGAAGGCTCAGGAACAGAGAGATACATTAATCCCTATGCCACTCAAGTGGAACCATCATAAGGAAGCTTGAGGTCCTAACCCCAGAAGCAGTATAAATGATAAATATCCCATCTGGCTTTCTATGAGTCTAGATTGGGTCTCCCATGGCTTTGATATATAGTGTGCACTCATAATAGTATCTCAAGATCTCTGTCAAGACATTCTGTATGGTGCTTTATTCTACTTGACTCATTGAACTATCTCTTTAAAATGTGTTCAGTGAGTTAACATATTAAATGATAAAGCCCAAATTGCTTTGTTTTACCTTCCAGCTGAACTAGGCCACCTTTTAGGATGGCTTCCTCAACAGAAGCCTGAGAATATTTCTTGCTTAGATTCTGTAGCCATCAGACCTGCAAACAAAACAATTAAAATTAAATTATGCCCCCAGCACCTTAAAACTAAGGAGGTGATTAAAAAATAGCTGTTTGTAAGGGAAGTTAATACGGGGAAATCTGTTTACTGCACCAGGCAGACCTCTAAGGAATTCTTACATGCTGTGTGCCTGAAATGATGTGTGTAAGGGATTCCTTTTCAGTCTGTTAAATTTCATAAACAGAAAGCTTTATAAAAATAAGTGAAGAAAAATATGAGAAGTCAAGTAGGGGTAGCATAGATGCACAGCCTGACGCTTTCATACAGAGAATGGATTCTCCATCCTACAACATTTTTTTCACATCGGTTTAAATGTTCTCTAGTAGTTTACATGATGTAAGTTCAGACATGGTGGCCTTAATGTTTCTGCCAGCAATCTATACTTTTATTCCATATTGAAGACACACTTTTGCATTGGTAGATCCTGGAAAACTCCCCTAGATAGGCAAACTGCTGTTTAGGGGAAATGAACATAACACAGCTCCTTAGTTCTGTCACACTTCACTTACTTTTAGATATACTTCTCAACTTTTTATTTCTCTTTGTAAGGTGCAAATGTGTCTCTGGAGTACTAAAAAAATGGCCTAGGGGATCAATGTTATGCATCACTTTCATAGTACTGAGAAAAAGACTGGCATTCAATTTCTCCCCATATTTCCATCCATGCTGACCAAGGTCATATTTAGTTCACTTACCTACACTTTTTATTTAAAGAGGCTTATTACTATTCTACTCTCCTTATTATTGTTTTCAAGACTGAAATGAATGACTTTAATAGGGGATTTGTGTACAAAGTACTGAGTATGTTTCTAAAGTTTATATCAAAAATAGGAAATCACAGGAACGATGATTACATTCAGAGAGAAAAGATAATCAGACATATCAGGACAAGATAGAGAAAAGGACAGAGGGGAAAAGAGAGAGAGAGAGAGAGAGAGAAAAAGAGAGAGAGAGAGAGAGAGAGAGAGAGAGAGAGAGAGAGAGAGAGAGAGAGAGAGAGAGAATGTGTGTGAGAGAGAGAGCATTAAAGGGAATTATAAAAAAAAAGCTCTAGCGTACTTTTTGAAAAAAAGCTTATAAAGCATCTTCAGCATTGCAAATATTTTACAGATACTATCAAAATTATGTCAATTATTTGAAAAAAATTCATAAGAGGAAGATAAAGAGAGGAGGAGGAGGAGAGATTGTCAGTGTGCATTGATTGGTAATAGAAGTTTCCATATCAGAGAATTCATCTTCTAATTCAGGCCAAGTTCAGGCCAAAAATTATTATTAAGGCTAGAGTTTGATAGTGAATTCATTATTTTTCATGTGCAGTTGTAGTATTTCTGGCTGAAGAGAAACTGTTAGGAATTCTACTTTGCTCCTTAGCGAACCCAGGATGATGACTACAGTATGATGAAACTTTCAAATCAAACTTTTATTAAGTCTAGTGAGGGGTAAACAGGAAAAATAATAGTCAGGACCCCTTGATTTATGAGTTTTTTGAGGGTGGGAGGAATTAAACGTTTTCTAGTTCAAAATTATGTTCCTTTGACCACTTGTTGAATTTCAAAGCTCTTATTCTTCCTACCTTTGTGTAATTTAAGGGAAGCCACAAGGAAGGAAACTCTTTTTTCAGATTCTCCATCATAAGCTCATCTGTGATTCCCTAGGGTTGTAAGTCAACATGCATTTCCATAGCAGCTGCCATTGCTCTGGGATTTGTTAATTAGAAGGATACAGGTGGCCCAATCCCCCTGGACTCTGACACCTGCCTTCCTCACACCCCTTACTTTGTTAGGTGAGATATGTTTTATAGTCAGAGAGCTCTCTCTGTTGATGATTCCCAAAAGTCTAACAGCTGTGTCACATATTGGTTTAGGCTTAGATTTGCTGATCCAGGAGTTAATAAACATTTTCACGGATTATGAATCTCTATCACATGCTGTAGTTCAGTCATTCAGCTATGTCTGACTCTTCCTGATCCCTTGAACTGAACCACTCCAGGATCTTCTATCTTCCACAATCTCTTGACATCTGGTCAACTTTAAGTTCATTCTTTCCATGATACTATCTATCCATCTCATCCTCTACCATCTCTTTTACCTTTAACTTTTAACTTTTTCCAAACATCAAAACCTTTTCCAAAAAGTTCTGTCTTCTCATTTATTTATGTGGCCAAAATATTTAAGCTTCAGTTTCAGTATTTGATCTTTCAGTGAATTGTCTGAATCAATGTATTTAAGCATTGACTGTCTTGATCACGTTAATTACATTTCTTCTGGAATAATCATAGTTTGACTACGTAAGCTAAGCTTTGTCAGCAGGGTGATGTCTTTGCTTTTTAGTATGCTTTCTATAGGTTACCTGAAGGTCAGGAAAGAAATGTAAATATTACATTAGATAACCATTTGCCACCTTCTAATCCTGGCCCAGCAATGAGTTTCAAAGACTCTACTGTTTGGGATTTTATTTCAATCAACCGTCCATTAGAAAGCCAGATGGAGAGAAATTCTGTGGCAGGCAGACTATAAGCAGAAGTAGAATGAATGTGCTCAATAAAACTCCCTGTGAAACTGAAAACAAAAAAGTGATAGATGATGAATAGGATAGATAGATACATGCATACATACCTAGATGGATAGATGGAAAAATGAATGAATGGATGGATGGATGGGTAAATAGATATCAGTAACTACACCAGGCCTCACTGCCTAAAAGCCAGGTAAATACCATTCCATTCCTCCCTCTGGGCTCTCTCATACCCTTAAGATAGTTTAAGGGTATCTAGTATGTATTATTGGTTCAAGCTCCCAGTGATAATGTTTCCCTAATTTTAGAGTCCCTTGCATGCAGGACTCCATTCTGGTAGCTTTAAAGCTGCAGCCTCTTCCAGTCATCCAGCCAAATAAAAGTAGCTATTTCCACTCAGGTAGTAATGAAAGGCAGAATGTTTTCAGCCCTTGCTATTACTCAAATGAGTATCTTCAGCTTGGGTAACTTGGTCATGTGTAAAGTCCCATTACAATAAGAAAGAAAAAAATGTTCTAGTAAGAGAGTTCAAGTCAATTGACTTTTTTTTTTAATATATGGGGAAAGTTCCCTTTTCCCTTTAATCCAAAACAAAACATTTTGAAGCTATAATATTGTTTCATATAATAACTAATATTGTCACATTTTCTTACTTATCTTTAGTAAAAAAAAAAAGTGTTGTCCAAAATCAAGTATAATGAGCATGTTAGGAAGACTTCTCAAACCCACATTCTAGATATTTTCTTTTTGTTTAAAGACATGTTTATTGATATTTTCATTTTCTTAAAACATGCTCGTGATTTCAAGTAACCTTCACCTGTCCTCACAGAAAGTCATCCCATAAAAAAAACAAAAAAACAAAAACAAAAACAAACAGTATTATTTAGTTCGGGGATGGGGGGAGGGAGGACAACACAACTCATCAAAACATTGAAAGAGTCCAAAAGTATGTGTATTGTGTAATACCTCCGAACTTTCCTTCTCCATGAAGGGTAGGTTTGGGGGATCCTTTTGTATCTCTTCCTCCAGATCCTACTTCACCTTTTAAAGATGTTTTTACATTTACTTTGGATATTTTAGTGAGTTGCTCTTTCCATTTCAATTGCTGTAGTCACTGTATGTATTGATTTCTTGACTACATCACTCTGCTCAGTCCATATAGATCTCTCAATGCTTCTCTGTATTCATCATTGCTTATAGTACAGTAATACATCAAAATATATATGTATATGTAATAAAGGTCTATACAATGTTTATATATTTTGGCTACTATATATTTGCTTCTGAATATACATGTATGTGTAAAAGTATATATACATACATATAATATTGTATACATACATATAATTGCCTATATACAAGCTATATATAAGGTGGAAGTAGCTAGATAGCTCTATAGAAAGAGCACCGGACAGAAAGTCAGGAATGTCTGGGTTCAGATCTGGTCTCAGATAATTTGGGTTGGATCATCCGGAGCAAATAACTTAACCCTTATTTTCCTTAATCCAGTGGAGAAATAAATGACAAACACCTCTACTATCCTTGTCAAGAAAACCTCATAAAGAGTGTTCCACGAATTATTTGTATCATAGATGCCACATACTTAAACAAGAATTTGCTCCCCATTTGATCACTTCCCTTCTTATCTTAAGTGCATTAAAGCTTTTAGTTATTTGTTTTTTGGGGGTTGTTGCTGCTGTTGTTGGTCGTGGTGGTGGGGTGTGTGTGTGTGCATGTGTGCGTGCGTGCGTGTGTGTGTGCGTGTGTGTATGTGCAAGATTTTCATTTTCAGGTGCTGAAAGTTATCCATTGTATGTTTTTGTAATTTTCTCTGTCTGATCAATGATATATCTACTCATAACTGTGAGAGGTATATTAACTGTTCCTCTTCTATTTCTTTGTAGTGTTTTTCTTTAAAATTAAGGTTGCATATCCATTTAGAATGTGTTACAGAATATGATACAGGTGTTGGTCTGAGTCTGCTTTCTGTAAGAATCCTTTTCAAATTTTCCCAGCAATTTTTATCAGATGAGTTTTTGTTTTTATTGTTGTTTGGGTAACTTATGTTTTCTACTTTATCATGCACTGGGTTCCTGAGTTCTATCATTTCTGATTTTCCCTTAGATAGTCTGTTCCATTGATCTCTCTATTCTGCAACCAATACCAGATGGTTTTCATGAAAGGGTCTGGAAGGATTTTCCTCCTTTTGTACCTATTCCTTTTCATCATTTCTATATCACATGTTCCTTTCTATCTCCCTGCTTCACCCTCCACATCCTTTTTATATGTTCTACCATGTTGTAATGTGATACTACAAAAAGTGTTAATTCACTTAGAGAACAGGGGGTATATCTCCAGGTTCTGTTATAATGCCCCAGATCTACCTCTTCACAATTCCCTCCAATGAATTTCTGCCTTCGTCACTGCCTCATTTTGCTAATTTTGAAATAAATTTCTTATTTGTCTCTGTGCTATTACTGTTGCTGTTTCTGTCCTTGGCTACTGTATTTATTCACTCCTCCTCAATCCCTTTTGTTTGTAGTATTCAAGAAGCCAGTGGTCTCTTCATCTGTGATTTTCTTTTTAAAATGTTTCAAATGGCTCTTTATTATTGAACATCTTTCTTTTTTCATTTATGGTTAGGCTCAGATTTACAGGGTAGGTCACCCTGGGCTGAATCTTGAGCACCATTAATCTTTGGAACATATTATTTCATTGTTTCTTACATTTTCTTGTGAGTGTATTATCCACATATCTTTTTAATTCACTCCTTTTTATTGGAAATCATTTTCTTTCAACATACATTAGTCTATTTTGTTGTCAGAAATGGTTTCCCTGTCATATTTATTTTCTTTTACATTGAATAGTTTTCTCTCTCTGTAACTCTGTAGCTTAGAAAGGTGGGAGGGCTGTCCCTCTTTAAAAAGGAAATGCTGAGAACTTTCATTTCAAGTCACTTAGGACCTATTACAGCTGAATAATGTGGCCATTTAGAAATTCAGATCTGAGTATAAATAGAAGCCAGCCCAACTGAATCCCAGAAGTTCAAAAATGGAGGGTATTTGAAATCTGTATACCAGATGTTCAGCCACTGCTGTGAATTCAACAACAAGAAAAGATGAGTTGCTAATTGATAATATTCGAGGTCAACATGCAGGTAAAAAATAATATCTAGAACTCCATCTCATAACTTCATGTTGTTGCAAAATTAACATATGTCTATGATCCCAGCTTCAAACTCCTCAGGAAACTAATGGAAAATGGCTTATTTTTTCAGACTTTTACATCAGGAAAGGTACAGACTCTCCCATGCACTGAAGAAGCTTTTCATTCTCTCTTTTTCTTTCTAGAAGATTTTCTTTATTTAGGATTCCAACTATATGGTCAGTGATCAGTCTCAGTGTGAAATATCCCCTAGCTCAGTTTTTTGTGTTTTTTTTTTAACCTCTTTCCTAAAAATCCAATGTATTAATGGTTAGGCAAGAACAAGTTCCCCATGCAATCCTCACTTATGGATCCATGTCAGGGGGCTTCATTCTGATCCTGACCTATGAAAAGCCAAAGCATTAATTACACTTTTCCATTATGACAGAGTCAACATCAACAGTGACTAAAACATCCTTTGTTTAGGTGACTGAGGAAAGCTGCTCCCAGATCAAGTTTTATTTCCCACAGGGAGGCATCTGTATTAAATTACCTATCAAGGAGGCAAGAGAAAGGTTGCAAACCATCAGACACTTCCCAGGGGAAGGAGGAATAAGGATTTAACTCAGGGTAGGTTATTAAATGAATAAAATCCTAGACTTCTGTCAATAATTTCCTGGTGCAAGCTATAAATCAGAAAAGATATGCAGGCTTAATTTTGACAATTCTCTGATATATTTTTCTGGCTTAGAATGCAGTTCTAGCTAGTTAATTTTTACTTACAACAGAGGGGTCAAACTATTTTGACATGTTTTATTTAGCTATGTTTTTTTTTTTTTGAAAACAAGAAAGAGAAAAGAGTGCTACAGATGCTTATAGCAGACTGGAAATTCCTTCCATATCAATCAGCTTTTAAGAATGACCCAAGCAAAGTAATTAGGGCCCTAGGTTTAGTGAGGTAGATCTGAAAATGATCTTTATTTCTTCTGTAATCTTTTGTATTGTATGTTATGCATTTAAAAACATTTTTCTGGGTCTCATAGGATTCATGAGACTTCCAAAGGAATCATCATCACACACACACACACACACACACACACACACACACACACACACACACTCAGTAGGTCCAGAATCCCTCAACCTTCTTATTTTACAGATGAGGAAACAGAGACCCAACAAGAATATATAACTGATTCTGGATCCCCAAAAGAATATTCATCAATGGTTGAATTTTAAACAATTCTTCCAACTCTAGATTCATCATTTTTCCTATGTATAACGTATTCCCCAACACCTTATATACTCACAACTAACTCGTCCTGATACTAAACTTAAAATAACTGAAATACAACTGTTTTAATATGTTGATACAATCTTTAGTGTAAACTTTTCTCATTCATATATAACTTATTGATGGTTATAGGACTCTGTGCTCATCAGCCAGTGAAGACGGCTTTAAAAAATTCAGTTTTGCAACAGAGTCACAGTTAGTGCGACACCTTATCTATTAAGAATTCCAGTATTTACTTGTCTTATCTATCAATAAAATATAGGTCAGAATCTAGTTGTAAAACTGATAAAGCCTCTGTCAATTTGGGTTTGATGTCTCAAAGCCAGTCTGTTGTACTTTCCACATGAAGTCTTCTAACTGTATTTTATAGTGCATTTACTTAGAGTTCATATGCAATTTGAGCCAGATTAATTATGTGGTTTCCACAAACTACAGTAACATTATAAGCAGTGATTTAGAAATAGCAGAATGGTTGCTCCAGGTAAAATACCTTTGGAAGCTGTGAAAAGGAAAAGTTTATAGGCCCCCAGCAATAGAAACAAACAAACAAAATCTCCCCTAAAAATAATCCCCCAAAATCCAAAGGCAAAGCATTTCTGCAATCATATTGATCTCAATAAACCCTAAGAACACTATGATATAATAATCGGCTGACTTGAACAACTGAAGAAATGGGGAAATGACTTCAACATATTTTAGAGGAAAATTACAGCTATTGGCATATTTTAAAATAATTTCCATCTAAAATTTAAAAGAATGTCTTTTTCATCAGAGGAATCAGATCATATTTTTTTTACTAGATTCCATTTTACTTAGGATGTAGAAATAGAAGAAATATTAAAGGTAACCTAGTCCAAATTCAGACCTTTACAGTCAGACCTAATGGTTGGTTATCTGGTCTACACAGTTGGGTTTTTGTTTGTTTGCTTAATAAGAAAGTGAAATATCACTCACAACAACAAGGGAAGATTTCAGCTGTGTCCTTTGACTCTAGATCTGCTGTCCTTTCCACAATTTGTGTGTCACATGCCTTTAATGATTTCACTTGGAAATCATCTTTCACAGTTACTGACCAAATCCAGTCTTAAAGACTTTCATGTGGCAAAGGTTCAATGATATATGATATATGATACCTGGATCTTTAGAGTGCAAATAACCATTTTTTTCCCTCAATAGCATATCAGATCCCTTAGATTTATTGTGCCTGCAGTTTGAAGAAGTTAGCATTAAGGAACACTTTTTTTTCAAAAATGAGAAACTAAAATCTCATCTCTAAGTCTCCTCTTGGATTTGAAAAACAGAAAACTGTCATGTAAAGAAAAATTTATTAAAACTGCAGAAGCCCTTAATAATATGTCCTATATTATAAATCTAAAGGAAATTGCTTACCAATAGAAATCCAGACAAGGAGAAAAGATCTGAATGTCAGGATTGGACTTCAGAGAGAAACTTCTTCCTCTGCTTGAAGATAAAATTCCCTCTTAAACAGACCTGATAAGTGATCATCTAACCTTTGTGAGATGACCTCTAAAGGAAGGACCCCAGTACTTCATGGAATCCACTTTCAATTAGTTCCAAATTTATGATGTTGTTTTGCTTGTTTTGCCCTTTAATTAGGGCCTAAATTTGCCTGTTCAACTTCCAATAATTTATCCCACTTCAGCGTAATATGTGGCTGAGTATAACAAATATACTTCTTCTTTCATGTGACAATCCATTCAATACTGGAAGATAACTGTCACCTACCACGTCCCTTTCCTTCAAATATGTGTGTGTATTTATATATAATACATGTGTATATATGCACATATATGCCTATATACATATATGTGCATGTATGTATACATTTTGATTATGATATCTTTGTATATATACATATGCATCAATTTAAGTACCCCTAGTTCCTTCCAATGCTGCTCCTGTGGCATGGTGTGGAATGGTTTCCAGTCTCTTCACCATGCTAGTTCCCCTTCTGGGTGTACACCAGTTTGTCAATGTCCTTTATAAAGAGATGTCCAGAACTGAACAAAAACTGACACAAGATAAAGGTTGACCAGGGAAGAGTAGTTTAAGATGCTTGCCTACCCCTTCTGGGAAATCTGCCACCTCTTCTTCAGGATATCTGGGCATTTTCTTTTCAGCTACATTGTCAGTCATTCATTTAGTTAGCATAATTAAACTGGGCCTCTGTCTATTACTCTTCATAAAATAGTTCCTTTCAAAAGATCCAGACCTTTGACCCTCTACAGCCCTAGGGTAACTTCTTAGAATTTTGGTCTTCAAAAGCCCTCCTGGTATCTCTTCAAGTTCATGAGTGTTGCTCCCTCATCAGAGCTAAAGTTTTTCCTTTGAACTCTTGAGACTCAGCTCCTAAGAGCAGCCTCAGCAGCAACTAGAGAAATAGCATGCCTTCTGTTCCTCTCTCTCTGGGGTCCTTTTGAAAGAGTCCTTCAGGCTAATCCCTCAGTGGGATAGTAGTTCCATTCGTGACCCTCCTGTGGCCTGAGTGTGCCATAGTTTATTATCTTATTATCTGAGTCTAAGGATTCATATTCAATTCATACGGGCATGTGGGTACATGCCACATTTGTTAATTGACAGCTTCATGAGTGGTTTGGGAGAGAGAAAGGTGGGGGGAGGAAGGAAGAATGCGGAAAAGGTACAGTATCTTCAGATGATCTTGGCTAATCTTAGTAGGAAAAGGACATGTTGGGTTTCAAACTGAGAACCTTGAGTTCCATGAGAATAGCTTTTAAGAAATCAAGGCCTCTGTTCAGTGAGGATGAGAATTTAAAGAAGGTTTTAAGGAAAATGAACTGTCATAATTATTTTTAAATTTCCCAGGAACACTTTAAAAAATGGATTTAAGTCCTCAGTTTCTTCACATCCCTCAAAATACTCAAACTCACATCCCTGTTGGTATCTTCCTCTGGAGGATTCATTTTTCTTATGTAGATAGGGAGTGCATATTCTTGATTTAAAGCCTAAAATAATCCTAGAGGTTACTACCTTCTAAGAATGATTCTATCTATTTTAGCTACCTTTTACGTGGTGATAGAAAGGAAAACCTGGCATTATCTAACTTAAAATTTTTATCATTTGTGATGTATAATATCTGTTTCTTTTTTCTCTCATTCCATTTCCTGGATTTCTGTCATTGAACCCTTAAACTCAACAACAATTCTATTTAAAATGATTAAAAATTGAAAAAAAATTGCAGATTGATATTTCATACCCCACAGTCTCTTATGCAATGGTCATCAGCTTTGGAATGTTTATATTGTAAATTAAATCATTCTATAAGCTATAATAGAGAGTGTCAGATAAAAATCCTTATGAAATCCCACTGCGTCTCCACAGTAGTAGCTTTATACAGTGAAATATTAAAGAGGTTTAGAAAAAAAACCAGAATAAACGTGATTGATCATCAGATCACTTGCCAACTCCTACTTCAAAATTAAGTGAAGGGAAAGCCATTTGTAAAAGTGATACAACCACCAGAATAATCAACCAGTGTAATATTTACTTAGCCTTTTTTTCTTCTTCTACCTACCTTGGCTTCTTATGGATTTCTTCCATTTACACTGGAGATAAAAAGGAAAGAAAGCGCACTTGCCATAATGACATTAAACAAACTACTGAAAACAACTCAGAGGGACATTTTATTAGACAGGCAAAGTAAAAATCAGAAAAACTTTTTTTTTCCTTTGACCATTACACCTCATTTGCTTATCTTAAGTAAATCCAAGAAGGATAATCTTTTTGAAATGAATTATTAGTCTACTTTCTGAATTAAATCTTTTAATTCAATATTCACTTACTATTACTACTACTACTACTACTACTACTACTACTACTACTACTACTACTACTACTACTGCTACCACTACTACTACTACTACTGCTATATTACTGTGATTTATTTAGTACATTGTGGTTAACAAAGAATTTTTTATTCAGTTGTAACACTGCATAGCACACTAGAATATAAAGGGTCTGTGCTCTTTGTATGGTCACTGTCCTCCCAATACAAAGAACAGTAACTAAAATTCTCACAGAAAAATCCTTTCACCATCTACTCAAAGGAGGTCCTCTAGTTCTTTCTAGCTCCCCAGTCCTTTTGTTTTCTCCTTTTCTTCACTGAACAGGCTAGAAACTTGTTCATTCTAACCGTACTTGTAATGATAAGTTAAGGTACTTTTATGGAAATAAATGGCCATGGACTCAATTTTAAAATTCTCTGTCTGCTATGGAATATAAAAGGTCACTTGTAGGAGTAAAAATAAAACCAACATCAACTTTATCTGCCCCTGGGTGAACTCTTTGACCCTCAATGTAGACTATAGGGTTGCAACATATATTTTCTTTAAAATGTAAAAACTTTATACACTTGGTCAACAATTAAAATCACATTCAGTAAACCAGGGGAGAATGGACCTGGATTTATCAGCATAAAGCAATAGAAGATTTTAGTGCCGAATCTCTATGAATCATAACATGGAAGAACAGAGAGCAGAAGCAAGGAGGATTTAAAAAAAAAAAAACAACAGTATTCCTTAGCTGTCTTGGCTCTGCAACAAAGCAAGGAAGTCTACTATCTATCAGGCTTTTATTCCACTCTACTTGCTGCAATATCATATGTCTGTATTGAAAGGTAATGCTTCTGACCCAGAGTGACTACAGCAGCTCTTGACCTACCATTTGAAAAATCTCTGACCTACTGCGCACATCACTGATGCCTCTTCTCTCGGGGTTGCACTGCTTCTCAACTCTTATCCTCATTGTTCAAGTCAAACACACTAGAAGATCTCTTACCGGTAAGTCCAAAGTTCCTTCCCTTTCCTCCACCGCTTCCCAAGCTATTAAGTGGTAAGTGTATTTCCTAATATATTTTGCTGGCATTCACATGGTTTCTTCCATGAAATTTTAGCATGAACCCAATAGTAGGGTGTGGAATACAATTCCATTTCACCCTAGAAAGAACAATGTGAGGTAGATTTTGTTATAATTCCCATTTTATGTATCAGGAAACTGAATCTGAGAAAAGGTAAGCATCATCTCTATGGTCACATAACTGACAAATGTTAGTCTTGATTTGAATTCAGGTTTTTGTATCTCTACATTTAGTTTTTATAGTATGATAGGATTATAAAGCTAGAAGGGCATATTGAATGCATTTATGAACACACACACACGCATGCACACACGCACACACAAGCCTCATTTTGCAAATAAGAAATCTGAAGCTCAAATACATGGTGATTTTTCCACGTTTACAAAGATAAGAAGTATGAGAGAGTAGATATTCAAACTTAGGCCTTGTGTCTCCAAAACTAGTACTCTATCTGTATGAATAGTTCTTGGCCTTGTACTGAAGGAATTTACAATGTGTATAATTTCAGGGATTCTAACACATCTATAACACTTGTATTTATAATTAATAGAAACATCACAGCGTAGTGAAAAGAAGAACCGTATTTATATCTATAAGACCTGAGTACTTATTCTCAGAATCACAGACAATTTATTTGAACTATCAGTGTAACGAGCAACTCTCTCTAATTTCTATCTCAAAACCAAAAAAAAAAAAATACGGATAGGAAACTGTCTTGGATCTTAACAAATCTACCTATATGCTATAAGTGGAGATACGACATTAAGGGACTACGAAAATAATGAATTGGGAAAATGAGCATGAAAATCAACTTGCAAATTGGCCTCCTTCCTCTACTCAGAATTTCAGCATTCATTATTCATGACTAGAAGGGGGGTGGGGGGAGAAGAATTTATCAAAAAGAAAAATTTCTTATGTTCCTTCCCAACATCAGTGAAGAAGTAAACCTTATTTGGAATGACAGCAGAGGCTGACATAACTGTATGCTTTTTCTAATAGTGTTTGCCCACATTCTGATCTATGTTACCCTATGCTTGGGCACCCCCTGCTGGTGTAGCAAGGAGACAAATAAAATTACTGAAATGAAAATCATTTTCAACATGAGATAATCCTTTAACTCTTTCTTTTTCTTTCCTCCTTCTTTCATTCCTATCCTCCTCCCTTCTTTCACTCCTTCCTTTCTTTCTTTTTTCCTATCCTTCTATCTTTATCAGCCTATACATCTAGAGCTATATCTAGCTATCCATCTATATTTATCTGTAATTACATACATTTATGTCTTCCTGTTCATCAGACTATCTATTCTAGAAACTAAATCTCTGATTTAATTCATATAGGGAATTTCTAGGTGAGGAAACTTCCTCTACTAATACAAGTTACACCTTCTCTGCCACTTATAATCTAAAAAGTTACCCAGATAACTGAGAAGTTAAATGGCTTGCCCAGAGTCACCTATTTGGGCTTTAAGGCAAAGTCTATTCATCATGTCATGTGGTATCATATAAACACATACCCAGAAACACACATACACATACATATGTACGTACACACACAAAATTACATTTTGCATAACATTCCAAGAGCTGAGGTCAAGAGGGAACTTTTAATTATTTTCAGTTGTCTTATGAAAAATGCTGAGTTGTTTCCTCCTTGAAAGTCATTGATACAGTTGCAATGGCAATATGGTACACTGTGAGAAATGTGGGATTTGGAGTCAAGGGATCTTGGTTTGGATCATGGTTTTGCCACTCACTACCTGTGTGACAATGGGTATTATACTTCTGGGTCTCCTCATTTGTAAAATTACATGTTTCTTCTATTAAATGCTCACTAAAGTATCCATAAGCTCTGTGTTTATAGTCTAAATTACTTCTCTGCAGAGATATGCAGTAGGAGACTTTTAGCAGACTATATTCCCATATCACTATCTTAACACATTGATGTCACAGGATTTTTATCCAATATCAAATGTGGCAGACAATGAGTGGTAGTGAGAAAAGCATGGAACTTGTAATCAGAAGACAGAGATTTTTATTCCATATCTATTTTATCGCTTGTTTGTCTTTGATCAATCTTTAACTTTGAATTTCCTTCATCATAAAATATATTGACTGGAATATATTATTTGAAAGATCTTTTCCATATCAAAAATATGTAATCCTTTCTAAGTAATATCTCCTCAAAATACATTAAGATAAAAAATACCATACATGTATATGAAATTTTAAATATTTAGAAAGTTCTTTCTTTTGAATAACTCCATATAAGTATTACTAAGTCTATCTTATGAATGAGAATACGTGTCTCAGAAAAGTTAAATGATTTGGCCAAGGTCACTAACAATTAATAATGATGGTGATGATGATGATGGTGATGATGATGATGATGGCAGCAGTAGTAGCAACAAAATGTTAATACATCTAGTAATGAAGGGAATTGTACCTCACCTCAGATCTGCGCATTATCTTTACACTATACATTAATGAAATATAATTATAACGAATGTCAGTAATCATTAAGAATATAGATTTGTCATTTCAATTCTAACCCCCACTCACAATGTATCATTATTGTAGGTGCAGCAGAAATCAGTGAAGTGTATGTGGTGGGAGAGAGATCAAAATGTTTATATGAAATTTCATTGGTTGCTATATTAAAAACACAGTTTTAGAATTCCATGTGACATCACATAACCATCAAAACATTCTTAAACTAAATATTTGAATGATAAATATACCCTTGCTCACATTATCCCTTCCCCTCATCATTTCTTCCTTTCTTTATTTTTTCAGTTATCTTTTGATAGGGGAAACCAGGACTGTTTATGGAATCCTTCTTGTTGCTGTTCCATCATGTCAGGCATGTCCAACTCTTCTTGACCCCATTTGGGATTTTCTTGACCAAGATACTATAGTGGTTTGCCATTTCCTTCTCCAGCTCATTTAACAGATAAGGAACCAAGGAAAATAGAGTGAAATGACTTGTCCAGGGTCAACTAGCTATTAAATTTCTGAGACAGATTTTAATTCGGGAAGATTAGTCTTCCTAACTTGAGACCCAACACATTCTCCACTGTGCCACCTAGTTGACGATCTTATTAAGTAATAAATACTGAAGTGGTAGAAAGTGCATAAAGCATTCTTCCTTATACAATACATCTATAATAAGGACAAAGAAAGCATTGCACCTGCCATGGCTCCAGGGCTAAAATTTCTCTGGATGGGGTACCAAGTAAAGAAGTTCTCTCATGAACTCCTTGCAAAGACAGTTCATCAAATGTGATTATCTCCTTACCAATTAATTTTATTAAACTCCCCGAGATATACTAGTCCTAGTATGCTGATAATTCAGAGTCAATTAACTGTATCCTGTCTATTAGATGTGAAAAAGGAAAGACTGCACCCATTTTTGCTAAATCATTGTAAAATGTTTCTTATTTCATCATTCTTTATATCCATTGAAATGAAGTATTTTGGTTTTGTCCTACACTCAGAAGTCTTTGAAGAATACTAATGCTAGTCTTCATGTGCAAGACAGTGTTTGGTGCTATTTCCTATATACTGATTTAATGTAATTATATAATGTAGAGTATAACATTCTCTTGCTTTTATATGTCATATGAAGTAATATCTTCCTTTATAAAAAAAAGTATTGCTTTTATGAGCTGCTTTGCCCTTCCAGTATTCTAGTTATTCTCTCTAACTAATGGCCAAGAATATGTCAGTATATAATTTATTAATGTATACAATAAGATGGTATATTGCAAATATTCCCAGTAGAGAATTTCTCCAACTTTCCCAGGTCAGCTTTCATTTTACTATGACATCTTTGATATTGAATTTTTCATTGAGTGACAAATACGTATATCAATGTTAACAACTTCTCTTATTTGTTGAGAAAAAAACTGTTACTTAATTAAAAAAAGTGTTAAGGTGAAATTTGGGTACATGAATTTAAATCCTGACTCAGCCTTTATGAGTTGTGTGATCATGACAAAAGTGACCATCATGTTCTTCTAATCTGTAAAACTGAGATGAGAGTGAGGATGCCTAGAAGCTGACTTTGGAGTCACAAAGAACTTCACTGAAATCCCACTTCTGATACATACTGACTGTGTGGCCATAGACAAGTCACCATTCAGAAACTAAAACTTAAAGCTTGGAATACCATCTTCCAGTTCCAGGGTTAGAAAATCAGTGATGAAATGAAATAAGTGCCAGGCCTAGAGGCCTGTGGGCTACCCGAGTCTTCCCTTACCTCTATCGGAGGTCTTCGGCTGGCCAAACCGGATGCTTGTATGAGAGAAAGGACGTTCCAGAGTCGAACAAGGGTTGAGCTTTATTTCAGGGTCTAGTTACAAGTGCAGGGGAATTCTTCCTTAGGAGAGAGCGAAGAATCTCCCAAGGAGGCAAAGATCTTACAATAAGAGATTGGAAGTAGAAGTGTAAGTGGGGAGAGAGGGGGAGGGGAGAGAGGAGAGAGGAAAAGTGGAGCCTTGTGGTCCTCACATGTGGCTCCTCCGCCAAAGAGCGCTTTCAGGCTTTCCTGATCCTACTTAAGCTCTCCAGCCGCATAGTTTGCATCTGAATACCGTGCTGTTAGGTGTGCCCAGATCCGGGACAATCTCGAGGGCAGGGAGAGCTCTCTCCCATCACGTTTCTCACGGAAAGAGGCGGAAATACACGAGATAGCTCGGTTCACCTCGATTCCCAGTCGTTTCCTGGGGGGGGCCTCGTGAGAACTCTAAGATTTAGAAGTTCCCACCTTTACCCACCAGAGACTGTCCACATAGAATTGAGCTTCCATCCCCAGCAAATAAGAATGACAAAAAGAGTCATATTATTTTAGTTTTTATAAGTAGAAGGGAATAGACAGTGACCAGCTCAACCCTTACAATTTGTAGATGGAAAATTGAAAAACAGAAAAATGAAATATGGCAGAGGCCACGAGGCTAGTAAGTCATAATTCCCCAGAAGGCTCTGGATGTCCTTTGCCTCCTAACACACAGAGGAATTCAACAGGACAGAGTATTTCACTATATCTGTGACAGAAATTCATCATGAATAAGAACAGAGTAGACCTATAGAACATTGTCTCTAGCAGGAGGTCAACAACCTTAGATAGTTTAATTCATATTACAGTAATAACAAGCATGTTGCTACAGTACTTAACATCAGCTGAGGGACATAATGGAAAGAATCATGTGACAAGGAGAGCTTCTGAATAGGTAGTGAAGATATTTCTTACTTTTTTTGTAATCACCTCTTAACTTCACCTCCCAGTTAGATGGTGATCTGATTGGTCACCTTGGTGCTGCTTAAGAGAAGCTATGAAAAAGCAGAGAACTGGTTCTGTGTTATCTTAAATTTCATATAAGTTTTGGCACTTATCAACAGTGTGTCATTAGACAAGTTACCTGTCCTCTATGATCTTGTTTCCTTGTCTTAAAAAAAGAAGAGATTAACCTTTCCAAAATCTCGTATTTATATTAGGTCCTTGAATCTGAATAGGGAATCCCTTCAGTTATCCTTTCTGTACATGACCAGTTGTGACTCCCTTTTTATTCTTTGACAAAATGCCAACTGTAGGAAGTTTCATTCCTGTGGGGTCTAGAAACACTGTAGCTCTTGAAGGTGTAAATAATATGGTGCAAGCAATTGAACTGACTTGGGAAAGTTATTATGAGTGACCATCACTGATAAGAACTGATTCCTAATTTGGATAAATAGGTTCTTGTTAGAAAATTATTTACTTTCTCAAAAGGAAAATAAACAGAGAAGAGGATGGTGTTATCTTAACTTGATCTGGAAACTATTTATTAATAAACGTACTTTTTTTCTTTATTGAAATGTCAGAGTAATTGAGGACAATGAAATAGTAGCCCATTTCTTTAAAATAATGTCAAAAATTATATTAAATAGTAATAAAATACTTTGAAGTATTATATATGAATGGTACTTTTCAAGTGTTATATAAAATATTCCAAATATATCATGTACTCAAGTACTTTTCTTAATAAGGCTTTTAAAAACAAAGCATATCATTTAATGAGACATACTTTGAATTCACAATCTATGGATAGAAAAAAAAGACATGTTAAAAAATAAAATGCAACCTTTCTTTATGTTTGCAAAAAAATGAATCTGAAAAGACACTCAGAAAAGAATATTATTTATAGAAGTTGGAATCTAAAAGGAAATGCCAGGAGATGTCAAAACTGATTGAAACACTCAACCTTGACAGCTCTGAAATTTGCAGGTTGAATACCTGCCACAATTTGTGAATGATCCTTTATATTCTTCAACCACTAGGTTGGCTATCAGTGTGATATAAATGGATGAGGGAACGGTAAAACATATAAGTCATTTACTAAGTTTCATTTCACTCCTCCTACTTTGAATTATGCATATTATTCAGTGTCACAATAAAACTGGGGCTAGAAGGAAAAAACTGATGCTTACGAGGAAAAGATAGTTCTGTTTGTCTGTATATAATATATAACAGTGTGTGTGTGCGTGTAATTACTTTAGTGACTAGATTGGACTTTTATACATAAAACCCTAAAAAAGATTTTGTAGGAAGTTTCTTTAATTCTTTTGGAATATTTATTTCTGCCTTAACATGATCCTGTACTTAAGTGTTGTCAATAATAAAGAACGTGTGCACTTTCATGCTGTTAATAGCTTATTTTTGTCACTTTGGTTTTTATAGACATGTTTGTGTGCATACATCTGCATGTAGACTGTCAACTGTAACAATTACAGAGTCCTACACCTTCAGGGATGAAGTGTTGGCAAAGGGGAGGTAATGTGGCATGCACAATTTGTATGCTTGGAATGTGTATGTTCCAGCACAAGCATCAGTACTAAATAGTTCCTAGTTATATGACTTTGTGTGAATCGCTTTACCTTTCTGATCCTAAATTCCCTATTCTGTAAAATAGATGTACTGATTATTTTACTATCTACCTCACAAAACTGTGGGGAGGTTTACATGAGACAACATGTGAAGCTCTTTACAAACCTCAAAGTGATATATATATATATATATATATATATATATATATATATATATATATATATATATATATATATATATATATATATATATAAATGTTATTTAGGGTAAAAGTTGAGAGAGCAGAATTTTTGAATAGAGACTAAGGTCTTCTGGCTAAGTACCTGAAAGCTCAAAATAACCAGGCAAAAGCAATGTATATGTATGTATGTAGATAGATAGATATAGATATATAGATATAGATAGGTATAGATATAGATATACACACATATATACACATATTTATACATATGTACGCATACATATATGTTTGTATATATACATATATATTCACATATATATGTATGTATATTCTACACAACTGGCGGGATACATACATTCTCTCTTGCTCTCTCACTCTCATTCTTTCACCATCTTTCTCCATATATACTTGCAAATTTACGTGTGTATGTGTATATATATATATATATTTGTGTGTATATATGCATATGTGTGTCATAGAGGATCATTGTCATGGAGATGGACAATTTTTTTGTTAAACTATATCTTTAACGATGGAATAAGTCTTCTAGATCCTCTAGATTCTGATGAGGCATAAGGATATTTGAATCTTGCAAAAGCCTATGATTCAAATAATGCATGTCAAGTTTCCTGCTGGGCTAACACCCAAACAGAGAAGTCTGCTAAAGATGATGTCCTGAGCATTTCCATTCTCTAAAAATGAAGTCAGTAAGACAAAGAACCAGAATAGTTTCTCTTTTGGTTAATGAACCCTGTAAAGGTGATTAGTCAAAAACAGAATAATAATTCATTAAAAATAATAAAATGAGATGGTCCTGCCATAATATGATAAACATAAATTTGTGCCAACTGCAGGAAATGAATTGTCCATTCCCAATGATAGACTATGGTCTTAAAGCCAGTTAGTGAATCAACATTTATTATGTTCCAGAAACTGCTGGAAGGGTTGAGGACATAAAGGAAACCAACAGGCAATTCTTGCTCCTAAAGTGTTCACAATTTGTTGGAGAAGATAATGAGCAAACAATTAGGTATAAACAAGCTATATACTGGATAAACAGCAAATGATTAAGAGAGAGAAGTACTTAAAATAAAGGATTATGGCAGTCTTTCTGTAGAAGGTGTGGTTTTATCTGAAATCTGATAGAATTTAGGAATACCACTTGAAGGAGAAGAAAAGGAAAAGAATATCACACTTGAGAGAGGCAGAGAAAAAAATTCTTAAAACTTAGAGTGTCTTGTATGTGGAACAGCAAGAAAACCAGTGTCACTAGATTAAAGTGTACATGTGAATGAGAGCTATAAGGTGTAAGAAGCCAGGAAATTTGGGGTAAGGGAAAGTCTAGGTCATCAAGAATTTGTAATGCCAAATAAAAGATTTTGTATTTGATCCTGGTGGTGATAGGGAGCCACTAAAGTTCATTGAACATGGAAGTGACCTGCTTGGATCTGACATTTAGGGAAATCATTTTGTTAATTGAAAGGATGATGAAATAGAGTATAGAAATACTTGTGGCCTCTTGACCAACTGATAGACTTTTCCTAAAGACTTTTTCAATAGTACATGAAAGAAGTGATGAGGTTATAGAATAGAAAAGTAGAAGTATCAGAGGAGAAAAGGAGGCATATTTTAGCTATGTTGCAAAGGTGGAACTGACAAGTCTTGGCAAGATTTTGAATGTGGGAGAGTAATAGATAGTGAGACGTGGAACATGTAGGTTGCAAGCCTGGGTGACTGGGAGGATGGTGGTATCTTTGACAGCATGAATGTTTAGAATGGGGGAAGATTTGAATGATTAGGTCAGAAAATGAAGTGTAGGAATAAAGAGAATAAGGAGAAAGCATAGACTGCAATTGTAGGTAGCCTTCTCAAGGGTTGTAGCCACAAAGAGTAGAAGAAGTAAGAGATAATAGGAGAGATGGAAGAATAATATGAAGTTACACAGATTTGTCAATATTCTACTTAAAATGTCAGTTGTTCTCTGATAGATGAGTCACATGCCAATGAACTAATGAACTTTTATCAAGTACCTACTATGTGCCAGACACTTTAAGTGAGCTACAAAAGGAGGAAAAAGATAGTGCCTTCCTTCAAGGAACTCACACTATAAATTCATTTAAAGAACTAAGAATCAGCAATGAAATTATAAGAATTGATCAGATAATGCAAATAATTACCTAAAGTCCTGGAAAGATTAATATCTTAGTACTTTAACTCGCTTCAGAGATTATCATGCTATTTGAGTTCCTACGGGAAAAGGAAGAACGTTTGTAGATATCTATATGTATGTATGTATGTATGTATATGTATTTATATGTATATGTCTATATGTATGCATACATATTAACTGTTGTTTCTAAATTAACATGAAGATAATTCCTAAAACAGAACTATAGAGTTTGGAAACAGGAATATTTCCTAAATGCAAATTCAATCAGATATAACCTATTAGTACATTGGTTATTCTAGATTAAAAAAGATCATCTTTTTTCCAATATTTCAAAGTTATTCTTATACCTATCATAGATAAGTATGATTGGTGCTTATATTAACCATCATTAATAGTCAATGAGGCTCAGAGACAGTCATTATCTAGTAAATGATAATTGTGATTGAAGCCCACTACCCTGAAACTATTAATATAGCTAATGCTAATAGGAAAAATTTATTTTTTGGTAAATAAGTGTGACAAATAGCTTTTATAATTTTGATATTTTAGTAAAATAGATCACATATGTACATGGGAACCAACTTTTAACATACTAAATCCAAATATAAACGTAAAAAGATGGTCCATGAAGCTACCTGCATAAAAAACTCATGACATGGGAACTCTCTCCTTATAACCTGTGCCATATCTATGAATTAGCAATTATTTCTTAAATAAATGTCTCTTAATTATAAAGGATAGAAGATTTTGCCAGAGACAGATAGATATTATGTGTCAGAAGTAAGTTTTGATTTGAGGTTCAAGGTCTTCCCCACTCCAAGCCATGTAATATCACCATGAAAATCTTACATTTGACAAAATTCAATCAAATCCAAATAAGAGCAAAATTACTAATAACTGAGAGGTTAGTAATTGACAATGCTTTACAAACATTTCTTATGGTCTTTTCATTTCAATTTTCTCAAGTTCATTTCTTTGTGAAGAACTAGTCTTATACCACTTGATTCAGGAGACTATAAAATGAATGATGATTAATTGGCAAACTCATTTGAGATGAATTATCCAATGGAGACTGAAACTATCTGAATTTCCAAATATTTTAGCTTATCTCATTTACTCATTCTCTTACTCATTAATTTCAAACAGTCTGAGAATAATTTATGGATTCATTATATTAAGGACACTAAAATTTTAAAGTCACCCAAGATACCCAGATTGTTACAGTCTTATGCTTTATTAAAACCAATAGAAGGAAATTACTGTGATATGGTCAGCTACTTCTAAAAACATTCTTAACTTTTGACATCATTGCTTTTTTAATGTTTTCAGTTATTTTAAAAGCTTTAAATTAGTTTTCTAAAAATTCTTAGAGACTTTCACTGCAAGTGTTTGTAGCAAGTATTAAAGATAAAACTAATGCATACATGTGTGGTGGAGTTGTGGTGCAGTCATTTCAATTGTGTTCACTCTTCATTAATTAATTTGGGGTTTTCTTGGCAAAGGTACTGGAGTAGTTTGATATTTGTTTCTCCCACCCATTTTACAGATGAGAAACTGAGGCAAATAAGGTAAAGTGACTTCCTCAAGTCACAAAGCTACTAAGTATCTGGGTCCAAGACTTGCATTCAGGAAGATAAGTCTTACTGACTTTAGCCCCAGAAATCTAACCACTGTGCCAGATTGCATCTTTTTTATTAATTCTAGAACATTTTAAGTAAATTTCATGTTAGCTAATGTTTTTTGACAAATTTGGAGTTTTATTTTATATGAATTGTAGGTTGTACAGAATATCGATTTAAGATAATCACTATAAAAGAAGCACTTTTATTTATTAAAATAATGACAGAAGAAACTAACAATAATGACTTACAATACACCAATCATATAAATTACAGCAGTCTATTAATTAAAAAAAACAGAAGACAGAGAGAAATTGTATCAATATCATATCTTATTGATACTTCTAAGAGAGGAAAATGAAAGAGATTAAAAAAATAAAAAAATAAAAAACTATGGTACTATGAATCCAAAGCAAGGAAAGGAAATTATTTCATTATATATTTGGTCATTGCATAGGGTAATGCTCATTATAACTATTTACAAGAATTAAAATAATTGCAATTTATGCACCAACACTTGCTTAAGATAAAGAGTTTGAGAAATGTTATTTAGAGTTCAAGACCCTCCTAATTAAAGAAGTATATTATGATATATAACAAAGATCAGATGGATTTAAAAATACAGTGTATCAAACATTCAAAGATTAGTTAATTCTCATGTTACATATTTTTGCTATATAAATAAAGAGTACGCTTAAAATACCCTTTTTTACTAAAATAGAGTCTTCATATTTAAACCAGAGAAAACAAAAAAATAAGCAAAAAGAAACCTAAGAACTTACAGAAAAACCAATATAGTTTTCAGTGAACATTGATGAAACCACTTAAAATAAATACTTAAAAGCAGGCTACAGAATTGAAAAGTCATTTTCAAGTTAGGACAGTATAAGTGATGGTCTCAGACCAGAAAGGCAGAGGTGGTTCAAAATAAGCAAAACTATAAATAAGACAAGACTTGTTAATAGTGAAAAATGCTAAAAAAAAAAAAATGTAAGAGTATATCAATAGATACTAAAAATTATTTTGACACAATCCAGTAAATCTATCAAAAAATCTAGGAAACTCAAAAATAAATGGAATTTTCCTCAATGTGATAAACAATGTCTTTCTAAGTCTAACAGCAAATATTATAAGCAATGGAGAAAAGTTGAAGTCTTTTCAATAACATAAAGGTTAAAATAAGGACAACCACTATCATCATTACTATTTTATATAGAGCAAGAAATGCTGCCCTTAACAGGAAGACAAATAAGGAAAATTAAAATAAAGGATTGTTAAAGAGGAAAAATGTTAATTTTTGTGAATTATAAGTTTATTTGCCTAGAAAATCTTAAAGTGTTAACCAAAAATTAATTGAATCAAAGTAATCAAAAGTTTCAGAATGTGAAACAAATCCATATAAATCATTAGCATTCTAATATGTTATTCCATCAAAGAAAAGAAAGAGCTAAAAAAAATCACATTGAAATTAACTAAAGAAACTCTAAAACATTTAAGAGTATATCTACCATAATGTAATCAGTGCACCTAAACCAGATTAAAATGTATTTGGGAAATGAATCCAATTATGCAACTTTCTTTGCAAAACTATAAACTGAAATAATTGGAGAAACATTAATTGCTCTTGGACTTTCCAAGCCAATAGTACACAAAGGATATCATTGCTGAAATTAATGCCCTTTTTTTCAACGTTATACCAGTGAAACTACAAAGGAATATATTGTAGAAATAGAAAAAAAACAAAGTAACTTCATCAGAAGGAACAAAAGGTTAAGAATTTACAGAGTAGTAAAGAAATAATGAAAATGGAGAGTCAGTACCAGAATTTAAATAGTAATACAAAGCAATAATAGCTTAAATGATTTGTTTCTGCATAAAAAATCAGTAAGTGATCAGTGGGACAGATTTAGTAAACAATACATAGCAGTGAATGAACACAGCAAGATAGTGTTTTATAGACTGAATGACTCCAGTTATTTTGGTAAGGACTATCACTTGATTGAAAAAAAAAGAAGTCTTCTGGGAAAACTACAGTTTGGTAGAAATTAGACTTAGACTAATATTCAATATCATATACTAAGATAAGACCAAAATTAACAGAAGATCTATATAAAAAGACTCCGTCATTTTTTAAATGCTAAGAAAAGAAGAAATTACCTTTAGGATATATGAACATGGGAAAAGTTTATGGTTAATTAAAGGATAAGATGCTACAAAAAATGGACAACTCATTACATAAAATTTTAAAGGTTTTGGACAAATAAATCCAATGTATTTATATTTCACAAGATAAACTAAATAAGAAAAATCTTTGCAACAAGTTTATCTGAAAAAGGTCTAATGCACATAAAATATAAGTAGCTGACTCAAATATATAAGACTAAGGTGCATTGTCCAATTGAGAAGTAATTAAAGGATATGAAGTGGCAGTTTCTAACAAAAGAAATTCAATCTATCTATAGCCATATGAAGTAAAAATGTTCTAAGTCACTAATAATTACAGAAATGCAAATTAAAATATATTTGTCCTTATACCTTTCAACTATTATGCTGGCAAAGTTAACTAAATAAAATAAAATTAAATGAAAAATGTTGGAAAGATTGCAGAAAAGCAGATATAGTTCTTCACTTTGTGTGTGGAGTTTCAAATTACTCCAGTCATCATGAAATACAATTTGGAACTCTAGCCCAAACCTTGGCACACCTGCTGACCCTTTCCCCAACTATACCACTGCTATGCATATACCTCAAAGTGGTCAAAGGTAGAAGAAAAGGACCTATTTGTACAAAAATATTTATAAAAGTTATTTTTAAGTAATCAAAAATTAGAAAGTAAAAGAATATATGAATGTATGGAATATTATTTACCATAAGAAAAAAAGTGAAAAGGACAGTTTCTCTAGGAATTGGAAAGGTTTCTATGAGTTGAATCAGAGGAAAATGGAATTTAGGAGACTAATTTATATGATGATGAGTATTATAGATAAAAACACTTAAAAAACTTTAGAATTATAATTAATGTAATGGTAAACTACAAATCCAGAAGTCTAAAGAAGAAACATACTGCTTATACAGTTCTTTTGTATTCTATTCTATTCTATTCTATTCTATTCTATTCTATTCTATTCTATTCTATTCTATTCTATTCTATTCTATTCTATTCTGTTCTGTTCTGTTCTCTTCTCTTCTCTTCTCTTCTCTTCTCTTCTATTCTATTATTAACTTAAAATGCAGAGAAAGCTAGGCATTAAAATGCATAGACAATTGCAAATTTGTTTTGCTGGACTGTGTATGTTTGTGACAAAGATTTTATTTTTGTTTTGTTCTTTTTTGTTGTTGTTCATTTAGAGTAGGGGACAAAGAAAGGACAGATTATGAGCATTTAATTTTTCTTTTTAAATGAGTTGAAATGAAACATAGTATTAAAATGCCTCAGTGGTAGGAGAAACTGGTTTCAAGTCCTACTTCAAACACATAAATTCTAGGTCACAAACTCTCAGTAGCATGAATAAAAGACTATAAATTCAAGACCAGGTATTATGCTACATGTGTGTAACAATTTCTTCACTGGAGCTTCCCTATACCAATTGATTTTGTGTACTGTCTCCAACCCCACAACAAATGCCCTGTATCACACACACATGCACATACACAGAGTAGGTGGTGATGAATTTACTGTTATGAATAAGTAAGGGAATTGAAAATATTTGGGAAATATAGAACAGGAAGGATCCACAGAAGAATCCAAGGATTTGTTGACTACTCAGAAGCCTTATAGCTATAGATTTCAAATGCTTTCTTTAAGAATAGCATCTGGAACCTCCAGGGTACATGACCAACAACACATATAGACTTTTATTTTTTTTTTTTCAATTCTCCCTAAATCTCAAAAGAAAGGGAAATGGGAATGGAAACTATGCACCTGAGATAGAATAATGCACGTAGTAAGAAAACAAAAAGTTCAGTAAGGTAACTGATCATTTTAAAAATTAACAGTGAAGAACTCTGCTCTATAAAGTACTCATTCCATAAAACTCTCCCACTGGGTTCCACTCATTGGTAAGGTGCAGAAGGTTACACCATGAGTTGTGTTTTGGAAGTCACACAGGAATTTTATTCCTTTCATAGAGCATCAATTGGCTCATCCTCTTCCTCAAAATTTGACCCAGTCATAGAAAAAGGAAAGGGAGGCAAAAAAGCGAGGTAATCAGTTTTTCTGCTGCCTGCTTTGATGTCTAGATTAGGGAACCCCAGTGTTGTAAAGAAGCGAAATTAAGCCATGAGATAAGAACACATTCTCTCCATATCAGCAAAAGCCATTGTTAAAACAAACAAAAAATCATTATGTGTAGAGGAAAGAAGAATAATTCCCAGAAGAATATAAGGAATTGTGGAATCTAAATGTCCTGATGCAAGAAATAATAGAAGAAAATGGGTCAGAAAATCAGATTAAAAATTTTAAAAAAACCACCAATTGAAAAAAAAATCTACAAATATTTCTTTTCCTTTTGCAATCGGGGAAGAAAAATGAAACAAAGGAAACCATGTGCCTAAAACTCCTAGATATTTTGTGATTTCAAATATAATGTCAAAGAAACTCAACAAATTCTTTAAAGACAAGAAAAAAGACATTAAAGTATAAAATTAAGATAAACAAAAAATAACTACTCTGTGTCCACCAGAAACTGCAGGAAAAGATTTAGATATACAGATAGATAGGTAGATAGATAGATAGATAGATAGATAGATAGATAGATAGATAGATAGATAGATAGATAGGCAGACACAGACAGACAGATAGATAGATAGATAGACAGACAGACAGACAGATAGATGATAGATAGATAGATAGATAGATAGATAGATAGATAGATAGATAGATAGATAGACAGACAGAGAAATAATCCAAGATGTCACACAAAATAGCATACTCTTGTCACCTGACCATAAGAATCAAAGGAAAAAGATACCCAGTTCTTAAAAAGAGAGATATTTGAAACATTCCTGATGGTTTGGTTTGCAAATGTTTATATCTCAAAAAATTCAAAAGAAAGGCAAATAAATATACTATTAAAAAGAATGAGTAATTATATAAACTCTGCTACTTTGCATGAGTATTAAAAGAAAAAAATAGAGTAAATACCTCTTTTATTTTAAATGTGGCCATATATATATATGTATATGTACATATACATATGTATATATAAAACACTGTATGTACATATGCATGTATATACACATTATAAGTATGATGTGTGTATATACATATATATGATATATAAGGTGATGCAGATGAAAGCAGAATTTAAAGGAACAGGAAACAAAAGTTAGAGAAGCTGAAGTTAAATAACAAGGACAATAAGAAATTTCCCACTCTATCCATTTTAAAAATTAATTAATATTTCGTAAGATTAAATTGCAATATTGGAGTTCATAAGGAGGAGAGAATAGAAGTGGAAAACAGCAGATCAAGTATTCTTGTCAAATATATGGGTGAACAACAAAAGGAAGATTATTTAGTCTCAGAAATAAGAGAGATTACAGGAGAATTGAAGAGACAACAAAGGAATATGTAACAGGGGGAAGGAAAGAAAGAGATTTCAAAATAGTGGAGGGAATGGCTCCCACTGAAAACCACCTGCACAGGGTAAAAATATATATTCTTCAATGTAAAAGGAGAGGAATTTGCTGTCAACAATTATTGCACGGGAGCACTATGTTCTGTGGGAGAGAATTATGCCTCAATTTCAGCTCTAGGGGGTGATCAGCATCCAGAAGATTTGGAGGATATTGAACAAAGATATTGAACAGGGGAAATGGGAAAAATAATGACCACTGGAAAGCAAACGTGTAGAATTAGACAGCTATTTTGAGAGCAAAGGGAAATTTCTAAATAGACCACTGCTATATCCTAATTAATTATCTCATGAATTGATATTTCTAAGGGTGAAGCAAAGCAGGAAAAAATGGCAACCATATAAAAAATTGTCAAGAAATTGACTTTGGAAGAGTGTCCAAAAGAGTATCCAAACAGTATCAAAGAAGTTTTAATTCCACCAGTATCGAAAAGAGAATAAAATGAATTAATAAGAATACAGATGATGAAACAAAGAACAAAAGCTCAGCATATAATGAAAGGGATGAAAACTAAGGGAATAAGGTAAAGAAATTCTTCTTAGAAAAAGATGCAGAAAAAAAAGAACGTTTTAGGAGGGCAGGAGGGAATATTGAAATTAACAATTTAACTAAGTAAAGCATAAAGAAAGAAAACAAAAGGGAGTAATTAGATAATCAAATTTTTAAAAAAAGAAAACCATTAAGAGAAAATTAGACACTGACTGAAATGAATACCACATAATATAACTAAAATGAAATTAATTACATTTTGATATACAGAAAATAGCTATTAAAATTATTTGCATATATAACTACATATACAATCAAATCAGTCCTATCTGTTTCATCAGACTACTGATTCAACAAAGGAAAGATCAACATCACTGCTAAGATAAAAAAATGCAGGGTTGTATTTATCATTTCATCCTTATATGGAACTCAAAGATGAAGAAACTTTGCCTACCAATAATGAATGAGCACATATATATGTGTGTATATATATATATATATATATATATATATATATATATATATATACACACATACATATACACACATTTATACGTATATATATGCATGTGTGTATATATGTATGTATGTGTATGTGTTTGCATGTATATATGTGTATCTATGTATACATGCATATTAGTTCATGGATGTGTTTATGTGTGTATATTGCAACCTATAATCTTAAAATAATTACTTAAATTTTGACCTAAGCCCAAAGGGCTATGAAACTGTGTATATCTTTTGATCCAGCAATAGCACTACTAGATCTGTGTTCTGAAGAGATCATAAAAAGGAAAAAGCAATCACATGTTGTAAGACATTTATAGCAACGTAGTACCAATTCAATATTCATGGCACCTACAGAAGCCATATATACGCCAGCACAGTTCTGAATCACCAAATACAGCAGACTGTGCACAAGGAAGACAGAACCAAAACATTCAGACTCCAGAAAACCAATCCTAACAACAGAAAGTTAAATCTTTCATAGTTACAAAGAAATTTAATACATAATAACAATGAAAAGGTCAAAACCATCCCCAAGCCTTCCCTCTGCTAGGCTTCCCACAAATCAGCTCCATTAAACAAAGTCACAAGCAAGCTCTCTCACTCACTCTAGCAGACTGCCTGCTTTTCTCTCTCCCTCTCAATAATGACCTGAGAAATTTCCTCTCAATTCTGAGTTAAGCCCGTCTATTTCTTTTCTACCCTTTCTGTGAAATAAACACAACTAGGATAATATTGTATAGTGTGCACATTTACAGAAACATTGTGAGATGACCAATTTTGATATATTTAGCCCTTCACAGAATGCAATGATGTAAGTCAGTTCCAAAAGATTCATGGCAGAAAATGCGATCTACATCCCCACAAAGAACTATGGAGTCTGAAATGCAGATCAAAACATACAGTTTTCTCTTTTGTTCCTTTCTCCTGATTCTTCCCTTCTGTTTTGATTGTTCTTTCACAATATGACTAATGCAGGTTTATGGTCAATATGATTGTGTATGTATAACCCATATCAGATTGGGGATGGGGAGGGGACGGAAGGAGAAAAATTTAGAAACCAAAAACATTTTTGAAGTAAATTTTGAAAACTAAAAATCAGTAAATAAATGATTTTTGAAAAAAAAATTAATCAGACCCCTGAGAGAATTATATGAATAATATATGATGGAAAAGTACTCTGAATCAAGTTTATTCTGGATTCAAGTCTACCTCTGTGTTTTTTGTCATATTGCCCAACGTGAAGCTGGAAAAAAGGTGAAAATTGAGAAAAGAATTTGTTCAATTCAAAATGACTACAGCATGATCTTTTAAAATAAGTTACAGAAAATGAAAATAGAATTTAAACAGAACATATGATACAGACAAAAGAAATTCTTGAAAACATCAACAAATGAAAATGATTTAACATGAAGAAATCATAAGAATTTAGAAGACATCTTAGTAAACAGTTGTTTTATTTTTTCACAGAACAAAGGACATCAGTGATTGAGAACACAAACTGTATTATAAAAATTTCTGGAGAAGAATAAGATAATCTTGCCAAAGTTGAATTTCCCCTCCAATTATGCACAAACAAATTCATACCCACCCATATTGTCTGATTCTTGTCTTCTCCCATCTTAAATTTACTAGAGAAATGCCAGGGGACTTCTTCATTTTCTCTTAACTGTATGTTAAGATAACTGTATATCTTTAATATGCATTAAAGAAATTCTTATATTCCCTTCTAGATTGCAACCCCAAACCCATTCCAAGAGCAAGGATTTCATCTAATTCCTTTTTATATCCTCAATCGTATAGTATCTGACTTCAAGTCATTTATTCAAAAAATTTTCATCTCCAAATATCTCAAAATGTGGAGATTAGAAATAACCTAAGTGATGGACCTTGAAAGAGGAGTAGAAGAAGTCCTGAGTGATTAGCACTGAAGCTGCAGTAAAGAAAGAAAAGTTTAGAAGTCATTTTAAAAAGCAATGTATGTATAAAAGAATAAGACTCGTTGTGGAAAGTTGCAAAGTAATAGAGTATAGCATTAAGGAACTGAATACCATTCAGCATAAGGATCTATAGGAAAAAAAATTTGAAAGTATAGCTAAAAGAGTTTTATAATGTTTGCATAAAATTTTGTGCATAACTAGAAACACAACTGGTTCAACAATTTTGAATGATATGACTCTGGGTAAAACTTAACTCTCTATCTGTTTTAAAAGTGTTTCAGTGTTATATTTACAAGAAACAGATTTGAAAAAAGATTCTCCCAGAAGGAGGTCAGTTTGACTGACAGTTACAGTCCACTAGCAGGTACCAAAGAAGTGAGAGAATAACTTCTCTACTATATGTGAAATAAATCATTAATAAAGCTCTTAGAGACAGAAAGGAGTAGAGAAAAGAGGAGTGGAAAAACTAAGAGTAGGAGGCAGAGCCAAGATGGTGGAGTAGAAAGACACACATACACTAGCTCCGAAACCACAGCCCATAAAATATCTGTAAAAAAAGGACTCCCAAAAATTCTGGAGCAGCAGAAGCCACAGAACGACGGAGCAGATGAGATTTCTGTTCCAGAGAGCCTGAAAACCTCTTGCAAAAGGTCATTCACGCTGCAGACCCAGAGCCGAGCCCAGCCCTGCATTAGTCACCCAGCGCCAAGAGGAGTGGATCCCAGCAGGCTTCAAGGACAGAATCTCCAGCAGCCACATGGGTCCTTCCACCCAGGGGCCCAGAAGGTTGGTGAGAGGGTCCTCTCGGCTTGCAGAGAGGGGAGAGGGGTGCCACCATAACTCAGGCCCCCTCAGGAGGCAGCAGCAGAGGTGGCAGCAGACAGGGGCTCCCCAAGCAGGCAGGAGCCAGGAGCCATTGTTGAAGGTCTCTGCATAAACCCCCTGAGGGAACTGAGCCCCAAGAGGTGGCCCTGCCTCCACCTGACCACCTGAACTTAATCTCACACTGAATAGCAGCCCCACCCCTGCCCAAAGCCCTGAGGCTGAGAAGCAGCATTTGAATTTCAGACCCCAAGCATTGGCTGGGAGGATCCGGAGGCAAAATGGGTGTGAAGAGAATATTCAGAAGTCAAGTCACTGGCTGGGAAAATGCCCAGAAAAGGGAAAACAAATAAGACTATAGAAGGTTACTTTCTTGGTGAAAAGGTATTTCCTCCCTTCCTTTCTGATGAGGAAAAACAATGCTTACCATCAGGAACAGACACAGAAGTCAAGGCTTCTATATCCCACACATCAAAAATAAATATACCATGGGCTCAGGCCATGGAAGAGCTCAAAAAGGATTTTGAAAATCAAGTTAGAGAGGTGGAGGAAAAACTGGGAAGACAAATGAGAGACATGCAAGAAAAGCATGAAAAACAATTAAACACCCTGTTAAAGGAGACCCCCAAAAATGATGAAGAAATAACACCTTGAAAAATAGGCTAACTCAATTGACAAAAGAAGTTCAAAAAGCCAATGAGGAGAATAATGCTTTCAAAAGCAGAATTAGCCAAATGGAAAAGGAGGTTCAAAAGCTCACTGAAGAAAATAGTTCTTTTAAAATTAGAATGGAACACATGGAGGCTAATGACTTTATGAGAAACCAAGAAATCACAAAACAAAACCAAAAGAATGAAAAAATGGAAGATAATGTGAAATATCTCATTGGAAAAACAACTGACCTGGAGAATAGATCCAGGACAGACAATTTAAAAATTATGGGCCTGCCTGAAAGCCATGATCAAAAAAAGAGCCTAGAAATCATCTTTCATGAAATTATCAAGGAAAACTGCCCTGAGATTCTACAACCAGAGGGCAAAATAAGTATTCAAGGAATCCACAAATCATTGCCTGAAAGAGATCCAAAAAGAAAAACTCCTAGGAACATTGTGGCCAAATTCCAGAGTTCCCAAGTGAAGGAGAAAATATTGCAAACAGCTAGAAAGAAACAATTCAAGTATTGTGGAAATACAATCAGGATAACACAAGATCTAGCAGCTTCTACATTAAGGGATCGAAGGGTGTAGAATAGGATATTCCAGAAGTTAAAGGAACTAGGACTAAAACCAAGAATCACCTACCCAGCAAAACTGAGTATAATACTTCAGGGGAAAAAATGGTCTTTCAATGAAATAGAGGACTTTCAAGCATTCTTGATGAAAAGACCAGAGCTGGAAAAAAAATTTGACTTTCCAACACAAGAATGAAGAGAAGCCTGAAAAGGTAAACAGCAAAGAGAAGTCATAAGAGACTTACAAAAGATGAACTGTTTACATTCTTACATAGAAAGACAATATTTGTAACTCTTGAAACTATTCAGTATCTGGCTACTGGGTGGGATTACACACATACACATGCACACACACACACACACACATATAGAGACAGAGTGCACAGAGTGAATTGAAGAGGATGGGATCATATCTTAAAAAAATGAAATCAAGCAGTGAGAGAGAAATATATTGGAAGGAGAAAGGGAGAAATCGAATGGGTCAAATTATCTCTCATAAAAGAGGCAAGCAAAAGACTTATTAGTGGAGGGATAAAGAGGGGAGGTGTGAGAAAAACATGAAGTTTACTCTCATCACATTCCACTAAAGGAAGGAATAAAATGCACACTCATTTTTGTATGAAAACCTATCTTACGACACAGGAAAGTGGGGGATAAGGGGATAAACAGAGTGGGGGGGGGGTGATGGAAGGGAGGGCATGGGGAGGAGGGAGCAATTTGAGGTCGACACTCATGAGGAGGGAAAGGATCAAAAGACAGAATAGAAGTAATGGGGGACAGGATAGGATGGAGGGAAATATAGTTAGTCTTATACAACACGACTATTATGGAAGTCATTTGCAAAACCACACAGATTTGGCCTATATTGAATTGCTTGCCTTCCAAAGGGAAGGGGTGGGGAGGGAGGGAGGTAAAGAAGTTGGAACTCAAAGTTTTAGGAACAACTGTGGAGTACTGTTCTTGCCACTAGGAAATAAGAAATACAGGTAAAGGCGTACAGAAATTTATTTGGCCCTACAGGACAAAAGAGAAGATGGAGACAAGGGCAGAGAGGGATGGTAGAAGAGAGAGCAGATTGGTGATACGGGCAATTAGAATGCTCAGTGTTTTGGGGTGCAGGGAGGGGACAAAAGGGGAGAAAATGTGGAACCCAAAATTTTGTGAAAATGAATGTTTAAAGTTAAATAAATAAGTAAAAAATAAATTAAAAAATAATAAAAAAATAAAAATTCATTTGGAAACACACACACAAAAAAAGAAAAACTAAGAGTACATGGCACACTCCACTGTGATTTCAGATACCCTCTCCTGAGAGAAGCTAGAATTAATTGGATGAAAAATATAGAACTTAGAAGGATTGCTAGTGGGTAGAAGTTATTTAGCAGATTTAGAAGGGTTAATCTGTTTCCTCCTCAGTCTATCAAAATAAACAATAGCCCCATCAAAAGGCAAAAGTTGAAAAGCTGATGAGCTAATTGAGATGTTAAAATCTATTAGATCTCACAAGAAGGGTAGTCCAAATACTAGATAGTATTATAGTTTATGAATTGGTTTTGACTACCATCATTCTTTTTAAAGTCTATTTTCAGTTTTCATCATTCACTTCCAAAAAAATTTTGAATTTTAAATTTTCTCCCTATTGCTTACCTCCCCCCATGCCAGAATAAAGTATATTTTTATTACCCTTTCCTCCAACATGCCCTCATTTCTATCATATCTCCCTTCCCTTATCCCTTTCTCTTCTATTTTCCTGTAGGGCAACATAGATTTCTATACCTTGTTGCCTAGTGGCATGTAAAAAAAAATAAACCATCATTTTTAAAGTCAAAGGAGAGAGGATTAAAACCAAGAACTATCTACTCAATCAAACTGAGTATTATTCAGGGGAAATAATTCAATGTCACTTAAATAGAAGACTTCAAAGCATTCTTGTTGTAAAAACCAGAGAGTAATAGATGTTCAAATGCAGGAATCAAGAGAAGTATGAAAAAGTAAACAGGAAAGAGAAAGCATAAGGGACTTATTAAAGTTGAACTGCTTGCATTGCTGCAGGGAAAGATGAAATTTGTAACTCATGAGACCTTTCTCTGTATTAGGAGAGTTGGAGTAAACTTGCATAAATACATACATACATACACACAAATGTATTCATGTGTGTTCGTATGTATTATGCATGTTTGTATATGTGTTATATATGTGTGTATACATAGAGGGGAGACAAGTTGAAGTGAATATGAAGGGATGATACCTAAAAATATAAAATTAGGTATTGAGAGGTATGTTCTAGGAGAAAGAGAAAGGGAGAGGTAGAGTGTAGTAAACATCTCACATAAAAGAGGAAAGAAAAAGCTTGTACAATGTAAGGGAAGAAGGGGAAGGTGAGAGGGAATAAGTGAGCATTCCTTTCATCAGATTTGGCTTCAGGAGGGAATAACATACACAGTCAATTGGCTATGAAAGTTTAGCTTGCTCTACAGGAAAGCAGAGGGGAAGGAGACAGGACAGGGGGATAATAGTAGGGATGACAGATTGGGGAAAGTGGTAATTAGAAGCTAACTCTTTGGTTGATGGACATGTCAAAGGAGAGAATTGCATAAGTAGAGACTGGGACAGGATAAAGGAAAATATAGTTAGTCTTCACAGCATCACTGTTGTGGAGGTGTTTTGCATGACCACGCATGTATAACCTGTATCCAATTGTTTGTCTTCTAAATGAGGTTGGGTGAGAGGGAGGAGGGAGAAAATGTGGAACTCAAAGCTGTAACAATGAATGTTAGAAGTTATTTTTACATGCAACTAGGAAATAAGATATATATGTTACAGGGTATAGGAATTTAGGAGCGAGGTGACAGAAGGGAGGGAAGATTAGAAGAAATGACAATCAGAATAGATGCTTTACTGGGGTAGGGGTAGGAGGGAGATGGGAAAACATTTGAAATTCAAACTTTTGTGAAAGTGAATGCTGAAAACTGAAAATAAATAAATTCATGTGGGAAAAAAAGGTCAATAGATCATTTCTATTTACACATATAAGCAAAATCTAGGCACAAAATCAAATAAGGAAAATTACATTACTATGTTATTATTGTGTTTATTGTCCTTAATTATTAAAATATAATAACCTTTCCATTGGCTCAAGTTCTATAGGATTATGAATACAACTATGTTCAGAATTGTTTTAAAGGAAAAAAGCCTGAAGTAAAACAGGGTGAAGTATAATATTATTTCCCTTACATTATTCTTTTTTTTAAGGATAGGAAATAAAGAAAACCTAGGAATTTATTTTCTTTTCAGAAAAGGATCAATTTAAAGTTTCTTTTATAGTGTCTTGCTTTTATTTGCATAATTATTTAATCTCAAATGTTGAATATTTATGAAAGAATATCCTAGGATTCTCAAAATACTAACTATAATTCTGTAACTCTTCTAGGCACCAAATTTTTTCAATTATTTTTCTAACAAATTAGGTAGAAAAAATATCAACTATACATAGTCTTGTTACTCTTCCCTGTATGGTTGCTGAGGGTAGAAACTTTCTCTGATACAGATTTTAGAAAAGAGATGAAACATTTACATATATACATATATATATTTAATACGTTTAGTGTTCTCAACACAAACAATAATAAAATTGATTAGAATAGTATTTTATCAATCAAATATTCATCATTGTCAGTCCAAACTTGTATTTGTTTGCTATTATGTATGTAAACATTCACCATATTTTTTACATTACTTAAGTGGTAAAATGGACATATAGTGTGGTGCTTTGAGTTTTGAAGACTTGAATTTCAATCTTGTCTCCAACATTTACTAACTGCATAATCCTAGATAAGTCATTTATTCTCATTCAAAATCAGTTTCCCAAACTGTAAAATAATAAAAATAATAATAACTCCTATGCTGCACAGTTATTTAGAGGATCAAATGAGGCAATGCATGCAAAATGTTCCTTAAAGCACAACACAAATGGTGGAATGAAAATTGAAAGAGGGTAGAAAGTAGGAACGAGAAAGAAACAGAGAGACAGAGACAGAGACAGAGAGACGGAGACAAATAGAGAGATAAAGAAGTTACAGACCTGTACTTTCTTTGACATAGGGAATAATAATATTGAAACTACCTTCTATGATACAAATAAATATGATACAAAATAAAGATCAGAAACTGCATTTCAATAGTCTGCACTTGAACCAAGTTCTTCGTGACTACCCTAACATCTCTCTACCTGCTATACTAGGATGCCTCTCATGTATGTAGTATATTTATTCAAATAGATATATATGTTAATATATCCTATACAAATGCATATACACACATACATGAATAATATGAAAGATTACTGTGAGATTTTTATTTCATTATTGCAAATATTCCTTCAAACTACACACATGACAAGCAAATTTAAAAAAAACAACAAGCAAACAAACTTAATTTTCTGTTCATATAATATTCTCCCCTATATTCTCATCCTCTGCCTTTTTAGTTTGATATATTTTGGGGGGAGGAGGGTAAATCTCTAGACTTCATAGTCGAAAGTATAATTTAAAATGTGCTACAAATTGCCTTGCAAGGGAGCAAGGGCCCCTACCTGAGTATATGTTATGTTTCCAGGTTGGAGAGAAGTTGTGGAAAGAACAGGTACCTAACTTGGTTAAAGACTGGAGTGCTGACTAGGGGTACAGTGACCATCTTTCTCCAATCAAAGAACCTTAGAAGCACTGACAATACAGACCTTCAGAAAAAAGTTATGAAAATAAGATGAGATAAAATCTCCAGACAGTCACTCCTGCATCCCAATGATAAATAGGACTCAAATCTAAGATAAAGTCCAAAGTCAAGAAACAGATTGAAAAAGAAAATAAACAATGAAATAATTCTCTGAAAATTCAAAAAAAAATAATTATGATGACACAGAAGCTCAAAATGCAAACTCAGATAAATAGAACATGAAAACATCTAATGAAAAAATTACAAGAAAAAAAATGAAGAATGGACATAAGCCCAACAAAAATTCCTAGAAGAACTAAGAATGAATATTTTAAATAATAAAAATTATTTTCAAAATCAAATAAGAGTAGTGGAGAAAAATAAAGAAAAGAAACAAGAGTAAAGAGATGAAATTATTAAAAGAGAAAATGTAAACATCTCATAGGGAAAAAATAATTGATCTGGGAAATAGTTTGAGCAGAGATAACTGAAAAGTATTGGACAGCCTGAATACTTGGCAACCTCTCCTTTATTGAGTATTATCAAAATAAATATTTTAATATCTGGGAAATTATCAGATTCAACCCCTCTTTGTAAATTTAGGATGGTCCAATTTAGTCTCCCTTCTTTTCTCATTCCATAGTGTTTCATAATTATGGGGTATCTACTGTCATTGACAGAGAAAAGTTTGAAAAAGGGAATTAAAAAAAAGTTTTCTGAGGTGTTTACTTTTTATATTTTAAAGAATTATAGATTATTCCACTCCAAAATGAGACATCGTTTTTAAAAATAATTTTATTTTAGATTTTAACATGCACTTCCATAACATTTTGAGTTTTGATTTTTCTCTCCCACCATCTCCTCCCTCCTCCTGAAGAGGAATAAAATAAAATAAAATCTCTACTTATATATTTATATTAGGTATATTTTCAGATTTCTCATGATGTCAAGAAGAATTAGAACTAATGACAGGAAGCATGAGAAAGAAGAAACAAAATAAAATAATGAACGAAAAGGAGACCAAGTAGTATGCGTCCATTTACGTTCATTTCAGAGTTCTCTCTCCTGATGTGGATAGTATTTTCCATTATTGGTTTTTTAGAGCTGTCCTAGGTCCTTGCATTGCTGAGAAGGGCTAAGTCTGTGAAGATCAGTCATCACACAATGTGACTGTTATGTGTACAATGTTCTTCTGGTCCTTCATATTTCACTCTGAGTCATTTCATGTAAATCTTTCCGAGTTTTATTGAAGTCCTCCTGCTTATCCATTCTTGTAGCAAAATAGTATTCCATTGCATTCATATACCACAATTTATTCAGTCATTCCTCAATTGATGTACATCTTCTCAATTTCTAATTCTTGGCCATGACAGAAAAGAGCTGCTATAAATATTTTTTGTATATGTGGGACCTTTTTTTCCTTTTCTTTTTCATGATCTTTTTGATACATAGACCCTGAAATGATATTGCTGGGTCAAAATGTGTACACAATTTATAGCCCTTTGGATATAGTTCCAAAATAATCTCCAGAATGGTTGAATCAATTCACAACTCCACCAATAGTACACTAGTTTTCCAAATTTATTATATCTCCTCCATAATTTACCATTTTCCTGTTTTGTCACATTAGCCAATATGATAGCTGTGATGTGGTAGCTCAAAGTTTTGATTTGCATTTCTCTAATAAATAATGATTTAGAGTATTTTTGTTTGCCATATGACTATAGATAACCTTAATTTCTTCTTCTGAAAACTGCCTGTTCATATCCTTTAACCATTTATCAGTTGGGGGATGACTTGTTTTCCTTGATTGAGTTCTCTGAATATTTTAGAAATGAGGCCTTAATCAGAGACACAGGCTGTAAAAATTGTTTCCCTGCTTTCTGTTTCCCTCCTAATCTTGTGTGTATTGGCTTTGTTTGTGCAAAAACTTACCAATTTGATGTAATCAAAATCATCCATTTTGAATTCCAAAATGTTTTCGATCTATTATTTGGTCATAAATTCCTCCTTTCTCCAAAGATCTGACATGTAAACTACTCCTTGCCCTCCTAGTTTGCTTATAGTATCAGTCTTTATATCTAAATTATGTACCCATTTTGACTATATCTTTATACAGGGTGTGAGATGTTAGTTTATGTTTAGTTTCTGCCAAACTATTTTCTATTTTTCTCAGCATATTTTGTTAAATAGTGAATTCTTAAGCCAGAATCTGGAGTCTTTGGATTTATCAAATAGTGGATTGCTATAATGGTTGACTGTTTTGTGCTGAATACCTAACCTATTTGTCTGATTCACCACTCTATTTCTCAGCCAGTGTCAAGTATTTGTGATGATTGCTACTTTATAATACAATTTAAGATCTGGTACATCTAGGTCACCTTCCCTTGCATTCCTTTTCATTAATTCCCTTCATATTCTAGCCATTTTAGTCTTCTGGATGATTTTTATATATTTTTTTTCTAGCTCAATAAAAGGATGTTTGGTAGTTTGAATTTTATTGTACTGAATAACTAATTTAATTTAGGTAGAATTCTCTTCATTATTATACAACCTCAACCTACTTATCAGCAATTAACATTTTTCCATTTCTTTAGATCTGATTTTATTCTTGTGAAAAGTGTTCTGTAATTGTGTTCATATGATTCCTGTGTTTGTTTATGCAGGTAGACATCCAAATATCTTATAATGCCTAAAGTGACTTTAAATTAAATTTCTTTGTCTATTTCTTGTTGTTGGGCTGTGCTAGTTATATAAAAAATGCTGATTATTGTTGCAGATTAATTTTACATATTGTAGTTTTGCTAAATTTGTTCATTTATTCAAGTGATTTTTTATTTTCTAAGCATACTACCATATCATCCATGAAGAGTGATAACTTTGTTTCTCCTTTGACTAATCTATTTCCTTCAGTTTCTTTTTCTTTTCTTATTGCTAATTGTGACATTTCTAGTACAATATTGAATAACAGTGGTGATAATGGACATCCTTGTTTCATCCCTGATCTTACTGAAAGTTCTTCTAGCTTATCCACATTTCATATAATGCTTGCTGATGGCTTTAGATAGATGTCACTATCATTTTAAGGATGATTTGTTCCTATGCTCTCTAGTGTTTCTAATAGCAATGTGTTGTAGTCTATCAAATGCTTTTTCTGCATCTTGAGATAATCATAAGGTTTCTGTTAGTTTTGTTGTTGATATGGTCAAATGTGCAGATAGTTTTCCTAATATTGAACCACCCTGCATTCCTGTTATGAATCTTTCCTGGTCACTGCATTATCCTTGAGATAAGGTGCCATAATATTTTTGCTAACGTTTTATTTAACATTTTTGCACCTATATTCACTAGGGATATTGATCTATAATTTTATTTCTCTGTTTTGGCTCTTCCCAGTTTAGGTGTCAGTACCATACATGAATCATGTGTCATAAAATAATTTGGTAATCTTTCCTTATGTACTTTCCAATATACTTTATATAGCATTAGAATTAGTCTTTCTTTAGATGTTTGATAGCATTCACTTGCAAATCCATCTTGCTCTGGCAGTTTTACTTTTTAGGGAAATTTTTTGTGACTTGTTCAGTTTTTTTTTTCTGAAATAGGGTTATTTATGTATTTTATTTCCTCGTCTGTTAATGCATATTTTCATGAATACTCATCCATTTCACTAAGATTTTCATATTTATTGGCATAATTTTGCAAAATAGCTCTTGATCATTTTTTTAAAAACATTCTCTTCATTGTTGGTAAGTTAACGTTTTTAATTTTTTGATGCTATTAATTTGGTTTTCTTTTTTAATTAAATTAACCAAAAGTTTTTTTCTTTTTTTTTCATAAAGCTGGCTCTTGGTTTCATTTAGCAGTTCAATAGTTTCTTTAATTTCAATTTTATCATTCTCTCCTGTGGTTTTCAGAATTTCCAATTTATTGTTTAGTAGGAGATTTTTCCTTTTTTCTAGCTTTTCTAGCTCTATGCCCAATTCATTGATCTCTTCTTTCTCTATTTTACTCATGTAAGCATTTAGAAATATAAAACTTCCCCTAAGAACTGCTTTCACTGCATCGCATAAATTGTGGTATGTTGTCTCATTATTGCATTCTCTTGGATAAAGTTATTATTTCTATGATTTTTCATTTGACCTTCTTGTTACTTACAATTAGATTCTTTAGTTTCCAATTAATTTTTAGTCGATCTTTCTATGCCCGTTTCTTACATGTAACATTTATTGCATCATGATTTCAAAAGGATACCTTTAATATTTACACCTTTCTGCATTGGATGAAGAAGTTTTTTGCCCTAATATGTGGTCAGTTTTTGTTTAGGTCATGCGAAGGTTCTTGCAACAGAGTTGAACAATTAAAAACAACTAACAACATACAAATCTCCTCCAAAAGTAAAGGTAATATATGCAGAACCACATCCATTTTTAATTGATAGAAATCTGCCTTTTCCCCTCTCACTCTTATTTCATTGAATTTTTTTTTTTAAAAGAAAGCACATACAAAATATTTCTGTTAAAAATTTTTGTAGTCAAGCAAAACAAATTCAATACAAGTAGGTCTAAGTTTCATGGACCAACAAATCTTAATTTGTAAAGATGATTTAGATTATAATTTTGAGATTCTTTGCCCATTCTACAACTTTGCCATTTTATGTGAAGACCTCACCTCCCCCACACACATATTTTCTTCATCGACTGTTATGATCAAATAATTTATCAGAAAGAAACTAGCTTATTAGTCATAGTCCTCTCTATATTTAATTAAACAGGTTGGTCCTTGGAAAGAAGACAAAAATCTCTTGATTTTGCACTATGGTGAAACCTGTCAGAGCTTATACTTGGTAACATAGCTTTTGAAAAAAAATGGAATAGTGATGACATTCTATTTGTCAGGAATTGTAAAAGGTGTGGATAATGTTCATACTTTTATATTTACAACTGAAATCTGTAGCTTCTGTTAATAATAATCTAATATAAATCCTTACTCCAACAGGCTTTTTATGTAGCTATTCACCAAAGAAGAATTACAAATGAATATTGTAGCACATATATGTGTTAAAAATTTGCACAAATATTAATATTTGAGATTCAGTACTCTTTAAAGAATAACAAAAAAATCATAAGCCTCTTATAGAGCATTTTTATTATTTTTTCATCTTGACCTGTAATTTTGTTAATATAGGGAACTCTTAACAAGAAAACACTGTCTATCCACAAAACTTGCATACTTTACATAAGCTATCATTTGAGTTTTCAGAATAAAAGAGAGAAATTTGCCCTGGTTAATGAGTATTAGAGGTAGAATGTGAAGCCAGGTTTTTCTGACTCCAAAGTTTGCCCTCTGCTAGTCACTGCCTCATGTTGTTTTTTGATAAAGCTCATTTTGCTCATTTCAAATTAAAAAGAAATAACAAAGCAAAACAATGAACATGCGATTAGACAGGGAAAGAAAGACTCATGAAATAACCAGCAATTTAGTTTTCTGATCTGTAAATGAAAGCTTGGATATATTATCAAAAACTGTGCATATGCTTCTATAGGTGTGTTTTGGCTTTAATCTACGCAGTACACAATCACATAGAGCGACCCAAGGAAGGTAATGGCAGTTTGCCAATCAAATTTCTGAGCATGGACTTTGTGATCAATAATTGATCACCATTTCCTTGAAAAGTCAATCATTTCATTTGATTGAGTCTCAATTTGCTTTTTAAGCCACAACCTGCCAGACCAGTCAACAATAACGCTAGTGGGGAAGTGTGAGATGGTATTCACTTTGCCATTAAGGGCAAATATGCCAAACTCAATAGATAAAAACCTGCTCCTATACCACAGCCTTTATAACAAGGGAGATAATGCTTACATTTTGCAAATTTTTCTTTTAAAATACATGTATACTCATTAAACAGTCACTTTATAAGACTCAAATATATGCAACTATTCAACAAAATGTTATGCACTAATGGTAAGCTCATAGCATTCTTTCATCCATGACTGATTCATTTTTTTTCTTTTCTTTTTCTCCAACTTTCTATGGAGATTAAAAATTAATAACATAGCAAGAAAAATCCAGAGACATTTTGTGGAAGAATAATTTGGAAAAAAATGCACAGACTAACTTGCCTTTAAATTATACTAGGAAAACTGTATTAGAACAATTATGCCTCTGGGTGAATGTGTAAGTATCAAGATATAGGAACCTGAATTCTATTCAAAGAAGTACCCATGACAGCCTGAAATTGAAAATCTCAAACTGTGAGATTATGAAACCCAAGCTGAATCAAGAGTTCTGAGATATGTCACAAGACCAAATGACACACACAAATACACACACACACATTCTATATACACATGCACATATATGTATGTGCATATGTATACATGCATATACATCTACACATATAAACATATTTGTGCATACATACATATACATGTATGTACATATATATGCCTGTGCGTATACAAACATTTAATACTCTAATGGACATATTTTCTCATGCGTATGGGTGTTCCCTCCAGGGATATAAATCAAAATTCCTTAATGACTTCATAAGCTTCACAATGTACACTTATCTCTTAACTGATTAATGGCTTTTATCACTTCATGTCACTCATGAATAAAATAACTTATTTATGTAACAAATGGGGTCAAATCAGATATATAAAAAGCTTGGCAAAACCTGAAGAATTATATAAATGTAACATGATGATGATGATAGCAATGATGATGACAATGACAATGATGATGATGACGATGATGATGATGATGATGATGATGATGATGATGATGATGATGATGATGATAACTAAGAGTAAGGACACTAGGATGACCAAATCTATGGAAACTTAGATTTTTGGAAAGATGATGATACTCTGAAGAGTAATGGAGTTCAGAAAATGAAAGACAGTTTGAAAAGAAAGAAAATGAGTTCTTTTTTAGATATGCTGAGTTTCATAAAAAATTAGGACCTATAGTTCAAAATTACAACAATGTACTATGAAGGCAGATTTGAGTTTAGGAGGCACTAGCATTTGGGATTCATCTGAATATTTTTAAAATTTATTTTCAGTTTTCAATGTTCACTTTCACAAAATTCTGAATTTCAAATTTGCTTCCTGTTTGCTCCCTGCCTCCACCCCAGGACAGTGTATATTCTGATTACCCTTTGCTTCAATCTGCCCTCCCTTCTATCACCCCCCCATCCCTTTCCCTTTTATTTTCTTGTAAGACAAAATAGATTTCTCTACCAGCTTATAAATTGCCTATATATCTTATTTCCTAGATGCATGCAAATACAATATTGAACATTCATTTTTAAAAAGCTTTGAGTGCCACAATCTCTCCCTTTCCTCCTCCCCATCCACCCTAATCAAGAAGGCAAGCAATACAATATAGGTTATCCATGTGTATCCATGTAAATTATTTCCATAATAGTTGTGAAAGACTCATCATACTGCCCCCTATGCTGTCCCATCCTCCATTTATTCCAGACACTCCTTTGACCTGTCCTACTCCCAAAGTGTTTGCTTCTGATTACCCCTTGCCCCAATGTTCTATCTCTTCTATCATTCCTGTTCTCTTATCCCCTTACCCCATGCTTTCCTATAGGGTTAGATAAATTTCCATACCCTATTGAGTGTGTGTTATTTCCTCCCAAAGCCAATTCCATGAAAGGAAGATTCATTCATTCCCTCTCATCTTCTCCTTCTTATTCTCCATTTCAAAAGCTTTCTTGCTTCTTTTATGTGATGAGATATTATGCCTCATTATACCTTTCCCTTTCTTGTTCTACTAGTACATTCCTCTCAACTTTTAATTTTCTTTTTCTCAGATATCATCCCTTCATATTCAGCTCATGATGTGCCCTTGCTCACTCTCTCTCTCACTATAGCTCTCTCTCTATCTTTCTCATTTCATGCATATATATGTACATATATACACATACACACATACATATGTGCCCTCCATCTATCCTAATACTGAAAATGGTCTTATGAGTTATAAATATCATCTTTCCAAGTAGGAATGTAAACAGTTCAACTTTAGTAAATCCTTTATGGTTTCTCTTTCCTCTTTACCTTTTCATGTTCCTCTTGAGTCTTGTATTTGAAAGTCAAATGTTCTGTTCAACTCTGGTCTTTTCAACAAGAATATTTGGAAGTCCTCTATTTTATTGAAGTTCCATTTTTTTCCCTGAAGTATGATAGTCAGATTTTCTGGGAAGGTAACTATTGGTTTCAATTCTATCTCCTTGGAGTCTAAAGAATCATATTTCTTAGTGCAGAAGCTGCTAAATTCTATGTTGTCCTGACTGTATTTGCACAATACTTGTATAGTTTCTTTCTGGCTGCTTGTAATATTTTTTCCTTGATCTGAGAACTCTGAATTTTGTCTATAGTACTCCAAGGAGTTTGCCTTTTAGAATCCCTTTCAGAAAGTGTTTGGTGGTTTCTTTCCATTTCTATTTTACCCTCTGATTCTAGAATACCTGAGCAGTTTTCCTTGAAAATTTCTTGAAAGATGATGTCTAAGCTCTTTTTGATCATCGATTTCAGGCAGTCTAAATATTTTTAGTTATCTCTCCTGGATCTATTTTCCAGGTCAATTGTTTTTTTATTGAGATACTTCACATTGTCTTCTATTTTTTCATTCCTCTGGAATTTTTTTTTTTATAATTTCTTCATTTCTTAGCAAAGTCTTTAAATTCCATGCGCTCCATTCTAATTTTTAAGGAATTATTTTCTTCATTGAGCTTTTGGACCACTTTTTCCATTTGGCCCATTCTGCTTCTTAACTCATTCTTCTCTTCATTGGTTTTTTGAACCTCTTTTGCCATTTGGGTTAGTCTAATTTTAAAGGTATTTTTTCTTTAGCTTGTTTTTGGGGTTTCCTTTAGCAAGCTATTGACTAGTTTTTCATGAATGACTTTCTTCCATGCTTGGAATTCTTTCTCTCCTCATCTCTATCTTCTGCTCTCTCTGGCTTCTTTTAAGTCTCAGATGAAACTTCACCTTCTATATGAAGCTTCCCTTGATCTTTTTAGGTACTAATGCTTCCTTCTGTTGAACTATTTCTTAATTAGCCTGAATATATCTTTTTTTCTATGTTGTTATTTGTGTTTTAACTCCCCTGTGAGTCTGAAAACTCCTGCAGAACAGATTTTTGTTTTGTTTTGTTTTTGTTTTTGTATTTTCTTTATATCTTCAGTACTTATCACAGTATCTGTCACATAATAATTGATAAATAAATGATTGTCTGACAAGAAACAGAAGAGTCTATTCTCTATTTCCCATGAGCAGCTACATTTGACTTGCACTTCATGGAGTTGGGCAGCTAGGTGGTGCAATGGATAGAGAATCAGTGCAGGAGTCAGGAGGACCTGAGTTCAAATCTCACCTCAGACACTTGACACTCACTAGCTGTGTGACCTTTGGTAAGTCACTTAGCCCCAGTTGCCTCATCCTGGGTCACCTCCAGTCATCCTGATGAATATCTGGTCACTGGATTCAGATGACTCTGGAGGAGAAGTGAGGCTGGTGACCTGCTCAGCCTTCCCTCACTCAAAACAAAGTCAAGTGCAAATCATGTCGTTATTTGTCTGATGGCATGGTCTTCTTCGGCAATGAAGGATGAACACACTCCATGCAATAATAGCACTCCCCCTCTAAACCAGGACAAACTGATCAATTGAAATCTCATCATTATGAAGTATACAACTCCTGTTGGAGTATTCTATACCTTCTCAACTCTTTCTTAATTGTCTTTATCTTCTTGTTTGCAGAGCTACAAGATGGAACACAAAAGTCCTTCCAAATATTTTCCTTATATAGAATTCATGACATTCTTGGTAACTCCATTGAAAGGTCACCTTGTCTTCCACCTCACTGAACAGTAATTCTTTCACCAAGCAAGCCCTTCTTCTTCTTCACCAGTTTTCTTTTCTTTATTATTTTCCTCCATTAGATTGTCAGCTTTTGAGGGGCAGGAGTTGTCTCTTTTTCTTATTTGCATCCCTAGCACGTACTACAGTGCCTGGAATGTAGCAGGTACCTAGTAAATGTTTATTGAATTGAACTGAGTGAACAAATAACACAGAGAAGGGGAACGTACAAGAGGAGATAGCAAAGAACAGTTGCAAATGCAGCAGAGAGGTAAATGATAATGATAGTGAGTAAAATTTGCAGAAGATTGCAAAGGATAAAAATATGAAGGTTGGTGTTGGTGAGGTCTACCTCTTCATTAAAGAACAGAACAAAGTAAAAAATATTGGAATATGATATCAAGGAATCACAATTTAAGGACAAGAGTAAAAAAGAGAGAAAGCTTAAAAGTATATTGCACAAGTCCTTTACAGAGTATTAACTCAGAAAATTTCAGAGGATTAGAAGATATTGAAAGGTGTCAGCTAGAGTTAGTTGAGAGTTTCAAATGGATATGTGTTCTCAGTTCTAGTAACCTTTTTCCAAAGTTTTTTCCAAAGCTATAAGGATAAGCAAGTGATTTTTTGGTTATGAAGAAGTGCTTTACCATTATCTTTATGTATCCACAGGTGTATCATTTAATATATGACTATTGATAACAGGGTAAAGAATGAGTATTTAAGAAAGTAGAAGCAGGATATTAATAATTTGGCATCCTGGTATTGGAACCAAGATGGCAGAGTAGGAAGACACACATATGGAGACTGCCCCCACAAAGCCCATAAAACACCTGTAGAGAGGAACTCTCAACAAATTTTGGAGCAGCAGAAGTGGAGAACAACAGAGTGGAGGACATTTCCAGCCCAGGGTGACCTGAGAGATCCACAGGAACAGTCAGTTGCACCAGATGGTGCAGAGCTTGGTGCGCAGAGCCCAGCCCAGGCTTGGCCGTGTGGGCACACCTGATGAACAGCCCTCCAAGGCAGAATCTTCAGTCGAGGAATCCCCAGTCCCAGCAGCAGAGGGTCTGCAGATCCTTCAACCCACAGCTGCCAAAGGTCAGTGATGGGGTTTATTCAGCTGGCCAGGAAGAGAGAAGGACTTTCACATTGGGCAGACAGCAGGAGTTCTCAGGGGAGCTCCTAGAGCAGCCTGAGACCATGGATGGATTGTAAAAACCCCTGGGGGCACTGAAGAGCTGAGTCTTACCTCAGCCCTGTGTAGACACCCTGAGGCAGCTGGTCTTTGTCTCATATTGAATGGAGGCCCTGTCCTCACAGCTTGACTGAATTCTGCCCCCCCACCCCCACCCCCCAGTGCTAGCTTGGCTGAACTGGAGGTCAGGTGCCTGAGGAGAGGAAACTCTGCTTAAATTCTGGGCACAAAAATCCTTTATTGCACCAAGACCAGTATACACTTCATTGTTTCACCTTGGAGGAACTAATATCTTACAGGTCCCCGGAGTATACCCTACACTTTACAAAGGACCCAAAAGTCATGTAACTGGTTGGGAAAGTGCCCAAAAAAGGGGAAAAAATAAGTCTATAGAAGGTTACTTTCTTGGTTAACAGATATCTTCTCCCATCCTTTCAGATGAGGAAGAACAATGCTTACCATCAGAAAAAGATATAAAAGCAAGGCTTCTGTATCCTAAACATGCAAAAAAAATACTCAATGGGCTCAGGTTATGGAAGAGCTCAAAAGGGACTTTGAAAATCAAGGTAAGATGTGGAGGAAAAACTGGGAAGAGAAATGACAGAGATGCAAGAAAAGCATGAAAAACAGGTCAACATCTTGTTAAAGGAGACCCAAAAAAATGCTGAAGAAAATAACACCTTGAAAAATAGGCTAACTCAATTGGAAAAAGAGATTCAAAAAGCCAATGAGGAGAAGAATGCGTTAAAAAGCAGAATCAGCCAAATGGAAAAGGAGGTTCAAAAGCTCACTGAAGAAAATAGTTCTTTCAAAATTAGAATGGAACAGATGGAGGCTAATGACTTTATGAGAAACCAAGAAATCATAAAACAAAACCAAAAGAATGAAAAAATGGAAGATAATGTGAAATATCTCACTGGAAAAACAACTGACCTGGAAAATAGATCCAGGAGAGATAATTTAAAAATTATGGGACTACCTGAAAGCCATGATCAAAAAAGAACCTAGACATCATCTTTCATGAAATTATCAAGGAAAACTGCCCTGAGATTCTAGAACCAGAGGGCAAAATAAGTATTGAAAGAATCCACAGATCATTGCCTGAAAGAGATCCAAAAAGAGAAACTCCTAGGAACATGGTGACTAAATTCCAGAGTTCCCAGTTCAAGGAGAAAATTTTGCAAGCAGCTAGAAAGAAACAATTCAAGTATTGTGGAAATATAACCAGGATAACAGAAGATCTCGCAGCTTCTACATTAAGGGATTGAAGGGCATGGAATTTGATATTCCAGAAGGCAAAGGAACTAGGACTAAAAGAATCACCTACCCAGCAAAACTGAGTATAATACTTCAGGGGAAAAAAATGGTCTTTCAATGAAATAGAGGACTTTCAAGCATTCTTGATGAAAAGACCAGAACTGAAAAGAAAATTTGACCTTCAAACACAAGAATCAAGAGAAACCTGAAAGGGTAAACAGCAAAGAGAAATCATAAGGGACTTATTAAAGTTGAACTGCTTACATTCCTACATGGAAAGACAGTATTTGTAATTCTTGAAACTTTTCAGTATCTGTGTATTTGGTGGGATCACACACACACACACGTAGACACACACAGACACACAGACACAGAAACAAAGAAGAGAGAGAGAGAGACAGAGAGCACAGGGTGAATTGAATAGAATGGGATCATATCTTAAAGAAATGAAATTAAACTGTGAGAGAGAAATATATTAGGAGTAGAAAGGGAGAAATGGAATGGGGCAAATTATCTCTCATAAAAGAGGCAAGTAAAAGACTTTTTAGTGGAGGGGAAAAGAAGGGAGGTGAGAGAAAAACATGAAGCTTACTCTCATCACATTTGACTAAAGGAAGGAATAAAATGCACACTTATTTTGGTATGAAAACTTATCTTACAATACAGGAAAGTGGGGGAGAAGGGAATCAGCAGGGTGGGGGAGGATGATAGAAGGGAGGGCAGTGGGAGGAGGGAGCAATTTGATGTCAACACTCTTGGGGAGGGACAGGATCAAAAGAGAGAATAGAAGCAATGGGGGGCAGGATAGGATGGAGGGAATTATATTTAGTCATATACAACACAACTATTAAGGAAGTCATTTGCAAAACTACACAGATACGGCTTATATTGAATTTTTTGCCTTCCTAAAGGGAATGGGTGGGGAGGGAGGGATGGGGAAAAGTTGGAACTCAAAGTTTTAGGAACAACTGTTGAGTACTGTTCTTGCTACTAGGAAATAAAAACACAGATAATGGGGTATAGAAAGTTATCTTGCCCTACAGAACAAAAGACAAGATGGGGATAAGGGAAGAGAGGGATGATAGAAGACAGGGCAGATTGGTGATAGGGGCAATTAGAATGCTCAGCGTTTTGGGGTGGGGGGAGAGGGAAATGGGGAGAAAATTTGGAACCTTAAATTTTGTGGAAATGAATGTTGAAAAGTTAAATGAATAAATAAATTAAAAAAAAAATTTGGCATCCTTTAAGCCTTAAAATCAAAAAGATTTTAAGATATATGTGTTTTCATTCAGAAATTTAGAATGAATTTCTTAAATTTGTAAGAACAGACTGACTAGCAATTTGTGTCATAGTACATTTGTATAAAGCATGCACAGAACATGATATCTGTAAATGCTTGATAGTGATTACTAAGGTTCTCATTATAAAAATATATTTTTAATATATTAAACTTTGAACTTTTAATATAAAATAAGGGATAATATTTATATATGTATATATTTTATGCATTAATGTATGCATGCATACATATGTATGTATACACAGACATGTATACACATATGCACACATTTTACACATATATTTGTATATATGCATTTGTATGTGTTTGTGTATCTTCACATCTATTCGACAAACATTTTTAAAGTGGTTACTATGTACTATATTAGAGAATTGTGACATAGCAAGCAAAATCCCAAAATCAGAGTCAGAAAAGTCTGTGCTACTGTCCTGCCTCTGCCGTATATAGCTTTGTGGTTATCAGCATCTCACAACCTCTCAATGTCCTCAGAATATCTCTAAGAAAAAGTTACACATGAAGTACTGATATGAATCGGTGAAAGAAATTTTCAAACTAGGAGTTCTCTTTAATAATTTAATCAAAGTTCTATATTCTTTCTTGTACCCTCCAACACCAACACCAACATCAATATTATTCTCTGTAATCTGGTATGAGTTGTTTTAGAGGCAAAATAAATATTTGCTCCCTTCTCTTTCTTCACTCAATAGGTTATAGAGCTGTGCAACCTGCAGTCTCGAGGACACATGTGACTTACTAAGCTCTTGAATGTGTCCTTTTCACTGAGTCCAGATTTTAAAGAACAAATCTTTTTGTTAAGGGGATTTGTTCTGTGAAGTTTGGATTCATTCAAAAGGATGCACTTGAGGACTTAGAGGTCCACATGTGGTCTCAAGTCTGTAGATTCCCCATCTCTGTCTTATAATGTGGTTGAAAAATGGAACAAGAGATGTACTCAGATAAACAAAAAGCTTCTTTTTCAATTAAAAAAAAAAAAAACCTAGCATGTTGGAGACAACTCACATTGTCCAATGAGACCTAATTGTTAAATTTTTTGTGTGAGAATCTGTACCTCAGAAATCAATAAATGTTACAAAACAAGGTTAGATTTATTTTTGATGATCATATAGATTAAAGTAAGTGATAGAGAAAATGTTGATGATGCAGATTAAATTTAAAAGTATATCTTGGGGCAGCTAAGTGGTGCAGTCAATAGAGCACCAGCCCTGGAGTCATGAGAACCTGAGTTCAAAGAGGACCTCAGACAGTTGACACTTAATAGCCGTGTGGCCTTGGGCAAGTCACTTAATCCAAATTGCCTTACTTTCCCACCCTCCCAAAAAAAATGTTATCTATGCATTTTTAACCAGCTGTCAAACATTACGAGAAGTCTTTCCTTCTAGCTTAATATTACTTAATAAAAATATGAGGTATGAACTTTTGTCAGAAGGACACAATCTACAATTAGAGCTGTACTCTCATTCTGGCTTCATGTTATGTGACACATGCTTTGATAGCGTGACACCGAAACTTATTGTCCAGAGACACTGGATTATCATGGCAAAGATGACTGATAACACAAGTCTGAATAGCTGATCAATGAATGAGAAAGATGGGGTCTATTCAGGCTAGAAATCACTATGAAAATGTCCATAATAGCTATTTTGGGGAGTCTTCCACTTTAAAACTCATTTTTAGCACTTTTTCTGTTAGAATTCTAGCAACAGGTGGAACTCACTGAGACGGTTAGAATTATTCCCTTCCACTCCCAACACCACAAGTGCTACTAACAACAGCTATAAACACATAGCATTAGGAACATATTTTTACCTACGTGAGCCTGAGTCTACGGTGGCCTTTCTGTTTCCTTTCTTGTGCAAAGGATAGTACTGAATTTGCAAAGTCAAGTTTTTCTGACTAAAGTACTAGCTGCAGAGGGGCAGGAGATTGCCAGCTTCTCTCCTAGGAGATGACATTACTAGAATAGTAGATGAAAGTTTAGAGATGCACACTGGCTATCCAGAGATCTAGACCTTATGAGTTGCTCAAACAATATAGGTCTTAGGTGACATTAAAATATCTATCATATGGTCCCACAAAGTTGTCTTTGCTTTCCACAGGGAGTATAATGAGTGTAATACTTTATTGGAAATTTTCTGTGAGATCTATATTTCTTAAAGCAGTTCCCTGAGTCTTTGACATTCAAATATTTGTTATGGTGGAAGAAATAAATAGCTCTTCTATATTTAATAGCCATGTTTGACATTGAGACCTTTCTTTTTTCTAAAGGGGTGCTTGTTACCTACATATGTAGGGATGACCCTACATATGAGTCATATGTAAGTAGGGTTTTAGATATTTTCAAAAGTTTTATTTGCTTTTTTTACTGGTATTGTTTATTGATACTCTCACATTTCAGTGGTTTATTGTATGAACTGTGCAACCTGGACAATTTTATAAACTTATCCAGGCCTTAGTTTCTTCATCAGTAAAATGAGAGGATTAAACTAATAAATTTTCCCTTCAGTCCAGATGGACCACATGTCCAGAAGTGGACACCTCACATACACACACATACACTCACACACACACACACACACACACACACACACACACTCCTGAATTCATTTGGCTATTTTTATCAGTTGACCTTGATTCATGCCAGTCCCTTGCTTGTTGATGCTCAATATTAGAAGAAAATGAAGACACTCAAAAGTCATCCAATAATTAAAAAAAGGACGTTTAACAAAGATATACGTTCAGGTGGTTGGTGATAAAGAGGATAGATCACATGGGATTTATTAATATAAAGAGGAGACCATGATTGGGAATAACATTAGAAACATCAGGGTTACAATGAAGAGGGCAATATTTCCTGTTTAATTACTGATTCTCATCCTAGTTCAGGGAGCATTACTCTGTATAAACACACAGAGTATTTTTTGGCCCAACACATGTTCTCTCTTCTCTCTTGGAGCCTCCTGGGGAGGTGATTCAAAATCATTGGTCCCCCTCCGAGGGACTATCCCCCTACTTCTATGAAAAGAAGTTAAAAATAGTCACCTCCTGCTTATTGCCGTAAAGTTCATAATAACTTGCCAATGAAATCACTGCTCAATGCTTCATTCCCAGGGAGAAGTTTTTTAGTGATTGTTGGGGATGTTTTTGTTGTTGTTACCCTTCATTTTCTTTCTTTTTTTATTTTTTTTCTCTTGATGCAACAATTTTTTTTATTTTTATTTTTTTATTTTTTTAATGTTTAACAATCACTGCCATACAATTGCGATTTTATCCCTCCCCACCCACCCCCCACTACCTCCCTCCCTCCCCACGACTGCATACAATTCTGTATAGATTCTACATATACTTTCCTATTGAGTATATTTTCACTATAGTCATGCTATGTAGTCAGACTAAGATAAATGAAAGAATCCGTATAACAAATCAGAACATGATACACAAACAGATACACATACACAAACATGATCTGCTACATTATGTGAGTGACTTCCATATTTCTCTCTCTGAGTGTGGAAGGCATTTTGCCTTGAGGTCCACCATTGGGATTTTTTTTTTTTCCAGAAGTTCTTGTGTTATTACAAAAATCTAAGTCTACCAGAAAAAACTCTCACACACTGTGGTTGTTGCTGTGCATAAAGTTCTCCTGGTTCTGCTCCTTTCACTCAGCATCAGGTCATATAAGTCCTTCCAGGCCTCTCTGAAGTCTTCTTGTTCATCATTTCTTATGGCACAATAGTACTCCATTACATTCATATACCATAATTTATTCAGCCATTCCCCAATTGATGGACATCCCCCTGACTTCCAGTTTTTGGCAACTACATAGAGTGCTGCTATAAATATTTTTGTACATGTGGGACCCTTTCCCATTTTTATGATCTCTTGGGGATATAGTCCTAGTAGCGATATTGCTGGGTCAAAGGGTATGCACATTTTTGTAGCCCTTTGGGCATAGTTCCAAATTGCTCTCCAGAATGGTTGGATGCGCTCACAGCTCCACCAACAATGAATTAGTGTTCCAACTCTCCCACATCCTCTCCAGCATTTATCATTTTCTTGTTCTGTCATGTTTGCCAATCTTATAGGTGTGATGTGGTACCTCAGAGTTGTTTTGATTTGCATCTCTCTAACCAATAGTGATTTAGAGCATTTTTTCATATGATTATAGATATCTTTAATTTCTTCCTCTAAAAATTGCCTGTTCATATCCTTTGACCATTTATCAATTGGGGAATGACTTGTATGATTATACATTTGGGTCAGTTCTCTATATATTCTAGAAATGAGGCCTTTATCCCCGAGCTTAGCTGTAAAAATTTTTTCCCAATTTACTACATCCCTCCGGATTTTGGTTACATTGGGTTTGGTTGTGCAAAAACTTCTCAGTTTAATGTACTCAAAGTTATCCATTTTGCATTTCATAATGCATTCTATCTCTCCTTTAGTAAAGAATTCTTCCCTTCTCCATAGATCTGATAAATACACTATTCATTGCTTCTCCAGTTTATTCATGGTATCAATCTTTATACCTAAATCATGTACCCATTTGGACTTTATTCTTGTGTACGGTGTCAGGTATGGGTCTATGCCTAATTTCTGCCACACTGTTATCCAGCAATTTTTATCAAACAATGAGTTCTTATCCCAGAAGCTGGGGTCCTTGGGTTTATCAAACAGAAGGTTGCTATATTCCTTGCCTACTGCATCTTGAGTGCCAAGTCTATTCCACTTGTCTACCTCTCTGTTTCTTAGCCAATACCAAGTGGTTTTGATAATTGCTGCTTTATAGTACAGTTTAAGGTCTGGTAGCGCTAGGCCACCTTCCCAGGCATTTCTTTTCATTAGTCCCTTTGATATTCTGGACCTTTTGTTTTTCCAAATGAATTTTGATATTATTTTATCCAGCTCTAGAAAGGAATTGTCTGATAGTTTAATTGGTATGGCACTAAATAAGTATATTAATTTGGGTAGAATTGTCATTTTTATTATATTAGCACGGCCTACCCATGAGCAACTAATGTTTTTCCACTTACTTAAATCTGACTTTATTTGTGCAAAAAGTGTCTTGTAATTCTGTTCATATAGTCCCTGGGTTTGTTTTGGCAGGTAGACTCCTAAGTATTTTATACTGTCTACCCTAACTTTAAATGGGATTTCTCTTTCTATCTCTTGCTGTTGGACTTTGTTGCTAATATATAGGAATGCAGAAGATTTGTGTGGGTTTATTTTGTACCCTGCAACTTTGCCAAAGTTGTTTATTAATTCAAGTAATTTTTTACTTGAATCTCTGGGATTCTCTAGGTAAATCATCATATCATCTGCAAAGAGTGATAACTTAGTTTCTTCTTTGGCTATTCTAATTCCTTGAATATCTTTATCTTGTCTAATTGCTACAGCTAACATTTCTAGTACCATATTGAATAATAGTGGTGATAATGGAAAACCTTGTTTCACCCCTGATCTTATTGGGAATGCATCTAGCTTATCCCCATTGCATATAATGCTTGCTGAAGGTTTTAGATAGATACTGCTTATTATTTTATGGAAAGTTCCCTTTATTCCTACGTTCTCCAATGTTTTTAGTAGGAATGGATGTTGTATTTTGTCAAAAGCTTTTTCTGCATCTATTGAGATAATCATGTGGTTTTTGTTAGCTTTGTTGTTGATGTGATCGATAATGCTAATAATTTTCCTAATATTGAACCAGCTCTGTAGTCCTGGTATGAATCCTACCTGAACATAATGTATTAATCTCGTGATAAGATGCTGTATTCGTTTTGCTAAAATCTTATTTAAAATTTTTGCATCTATATTCGTTAGGGAAATTGGTCTATAATTTTCTTTCTCTGTTTTGTCTCTTCCTGGTTTGGGTATCAAAACCATATTTGTATCATAGAAAGAATTTGGGAGGACTCCTTCTTCCCCAATTTTCAAGAATAGTGTATGTAGTATTGGAATTAACTGTTCTTTAAATGTTTGATAGAATTCACTTGTGAATCCATCTGGCCCTGGAGATTTTTTTATAGCGAGTTCATTGATGGCTTGTTCAATTTCTTTTTCTGAGATGGGGTTGTTTAAGTATTCAACTTCCTCTTCTGTTAATCTGGGCAATTTGTATTTTTTAAAATATTCATCCATCTCGTTTAGATTGTCGAATTTGTGGGCATAAAGTTGGGCAAAGTAGTTTCTAATTATTGTTTTAATTTCCTCCTCATTGGAGGTGAGTTCACCCCTTTCATTTTTAATGTTAGTAATTTGGTTTTCTTCTTTCTTTTTTTTGATCAGATTAACCAAAGGTTTATCAATTTTATTAGTTTTTTCATAAAACCAACTATTGGTTTTATTTATTAATTCAATAGTTTTCTTTATTTCAATTTTATTAATCTCTCCTTTGGTTTTCAGTATTTCTAATTTGGTATTTACTTGGGGATTTTCAATTTGTTCTTTTTCTAGCTTTTTCAACTGCAAGCCTAAGTCATTGATCTCCTCTTTCTCTATTTTATTTATGTAAGCATTCAGAGATATAAAACTTCCCCTAATAACTGCTTTTGCAGTGTCCCATAAGTTTTGGTATGTTGTCTCACTATTGTCATGCTCTTGAATGAAGTTGTTGATTGTTTCTATGATTTCTTCTTTAACCCAATCCTTCTTTAGAATTAGATTATTTAGTTTACAATTGATTTTTGGTTTCTCTTTCCATGGCCTTTTATTACATGTAATTTTTAATGCATTATGATCTGAAAAGGATGCATTGATTATCTCTACCTTTCTGCACTGGATTGTGAGATTTTTATGTCCTAGTACATGGTCAATTTTTGTAAATGTTCCATGTACCGCTGAGAAAAAGGTATATTCCTTTCTATTCCCATTTAATTTTCTCCAAAGATCTATCATATCTACCTTATCCAGAGTTTTATTTACCTCCTTAACCTCTTTCTTGTTTATTTTGAGGTTGGATTTATCGAGTTCAGAGAGGGGGAGGTTGAGGTCCCCCACTAGTATAGTTTTGCTATCAATTTCTTCCTTCAACTCCCCCAGCCTCTCCTCTAAGAATCTGGATGCTATACCACTTGGAGCATACATGTTTAGTAATGATATTGCTTCATTGTCTATGGTGCCTTTTAGTAGGATATAGTTTCCATCCTTATCCCTTTTGATTAGATGTATTTCTGATTTTGCTTTGTCTGAGATTAGGATTGCTACTCCTGCCTTTCTTACATGAGCTGAGGCACAATATATTCTGCTCCATCCTTTGACCTTTATCCTATGTGTATCCCCCCGTTTCAAATGTGTTTCTTGTAAGCAGCATATTTTTGGATTATGGCTTTTAATCCATTCTGCTATCCGTCTCCGTTTTATGGGAGAGTTCATCCCATTCACATTCACAGTTATGATTACAATCTGTGTATTTCCCTCCACCCTCTTTCCCACCATTTGTGCTTTTAACTCTCCCGGCTCCCTTCCCCTCCTCAATAGTATTCACTTTTCTCCCCCTCCTCCTGCAGCCTTCCCCTCCTTCTTTTAGCCCCCCTCCCTTTTAGTCCCCTTTACTCTTATTGCTTCTTTCCTCCCTTTTAGCCACCCTCCCCTTTCTTCCCCCTTCCCCTCCTACTACCTATAGAGCTAGTTAGGATTATCTACTTAAGATTATTGTTCCCTCCTTTGAACAAATCAGATGAGAGTACCTCTCAAACAATGCTCATCTCCCTCCCCTCCTTCCCTCTACTATAGTTTTGTACTTCTTCCTGTGATATAATTTGCCATTTTCTGCTTCCCCCTTTCCACACCTCCTATTACATTCCCTTCTCATACTTAAATTATATTTTTGACATGACATCATTTACTTTATGCCCGTTCCCTCTACATATATCCCTTTTATCATAATAGCTGCACAGTTCTCAAGATTAACAGGTATCATCTTCCCTTATAGGGAGGTAAACAGATTGCCCTAATTGAGTTGCAAATTTTTGTTTTTGTTTTTTCCCCTCTGTTTACCTTTTTATGATTCTCTGGAGACCTGCATTTGAAGATCAAATTGTCTATTGAGTTCTGGTGTTTTGGTCAGGAAGCTCTGGAAATCCCTTATTTCGTTGAATGACTTTCTCCTTGCCTGAAACGTTATGCTGAACTTTGCTGGGTAGTTGATCCTTGGTTGAAGTCCCAACTCCTTTGCCTTATGGAATTTTGGTTCCAATTCTTTCGATCTTTTAATGTAGAAGCTGCAAGGTCCTGTGTGATCCTGACTGTGTGACCTTGATATTTGAATTGTTTCTTTCTGGCTGCTTGTAGTATTTTCTCCTTCACTTGATAGCTCTGGAATTTGGCAACTATATTTCTTGGGGTTTTGAGTTTGGGATCCCTTTCCGGTGGGGAACAGTGGATTGTTTCGATGACTATTTTGCCCTCTGAGTCTAGTACTTCTGGGCAGTTTTCCTTGATGATTTCCTGGAAGATATTGTCCAGACTCTTTTCTTCATCATCGGTTTCTGGCAGGCCAATAATTCTTAGATTTTCTCTCCTGGATCTATTTTCCAGGTCAGTTGTTTTTCCAATTAAATATTTTATATTTTCTTCTATCTTTTCATTCTTTAGATTTTGTTTGACTGATTCTTGTTGCCTCATTGAGTCATTAGTTTCTACTTGCCCAATTCTAATCTTGATCGTATTGTTTTCTTCAGTTAGCTTTCGCATCTCCTTTTCCATCTGACCAATTTTTCCCTTTAAGGAGCTATTTTCTCCATTTAATTTTTGTACTTCTTTATCCATTCGACCAATTTTCCCAGTTAGGTTTTGGGTTTCCTTTTCCATCTGATCAATTTTCCCTATTAGGTTTTGAGTTTCCTTTTCCGTTTGATTAACTCTTCCTTTTAGGGAATTATTCTCTCCAGTTAATTTTTGAACTTCCTTTTCCATTTCTTCAATTTTCTTTTTCAGATTGATGTTCTCATCAGTGAATTCTTTTTTTATAGTTTTAAAATCATTGGCCAGTTTTTCTTTTATATCCTTCTTCAGACATTCCAGGTAATCTAGTTGTTCTTGCGAGAAATTCATAGTCCCATCTGAGGTTTCAGATGGAAGTACAGTCTCAGCTCTGACCTCTTTGGTGTTTGTGTTTTGGTCCTTATCCCCATAGAAAGATTATATGGTTTTTTCACTTTTCGTCTGCTTTTTCCGATTCATGATGTTGGCTGAGTGTTGTAGCTTTTGGTTCTTTCAGTCAGAAGATACAGATCTTTTAAGTTGAGTTGATGTTTGTCTAGGCTAAAAGCAGGCTTTTGTTGTTGTTGTTGTTGTTTCCCAGATCAACCCTGGGGTTAGCTTGATAGGTGTGTGGGAGGGGTGATCTGGTCTCAGGATATCTCCTCAGCTGACCTGAGGCAAAGGCAAGGTAGAGGGATGGTGATCCCAGCTTCCCTACTCTCTTCCCTTTTCCCCTGGAGGGCTGGGGCACGCCTAGATGCTAATGCGTGTTCCCGCCCCTCCTGGGGCTCATCTCCCGGGCTGAGGCTTGCCTGGGTCTCAGTGCGAATTTTCTCTGTCCTGGGTTGTCTGTCCCTCCAGATAGCCTCCGCCACCGTAGGAAGAATCCCCCTTTGCCACTTTTCCAGCCTCTGGTGTTATGAGGCCACCTGCCCCCTTCTGCTGTTCCCACTGATCCAGGATTAATCTGGGGAAGAATTTTATGGTTCCCTCACTGTCATCGGGGGGGAGGGGAGAGCACTTACTGATCACTCCGGCATCCCAGCTCCTGGATGTTCAAGTAGTGACCCACTGAAGTCCCATTTTTAGGCTGAAGATTTCAAGGGCTGTTGCACTGATATCGTTGGCTCGGCCTGGCTTATCTCCTGCTCCGCTGGTCTCGCCCGCCACTCTCGGGCCCCTCGGGTCCCCTCCGCCCTGCCGCGCTGACCGCGCTGCGTTGTGCGCCGGGGTCTTACCCCCGCGGAACAGATCCCTCCCGTGGACCCTCCAGTCCAGTCTGGGCTCCGAATCCGTCAAAGTCCGTCTCCCGCTGGATTCTACACCTCCAAAGTCTGGTCAGACTCTCCCCCCAGAGATATCCAGAGGAGTTTTTCCAGGAGCTTAGGTGAGTTGTTGCTTTCACTCCGCCTTCTTGGCTCCACCCCTCTATGCATCCTACCCTTCATTTTCAAAAAGGAAAAATTACATCATGGGATGATGTTTTGATGTTTTAAGCACCTTAGTTTTAATCGAGGCAAAGTTGCGCAAAGTTATCAGTCTCACTCTTTCTTCCAGTCATTGAAATTCATTGGCAAGACAGAAGTGAGTATGAGAAGTAATGATCCAAGATGCAGTGGATGGTGTCTCTGGTATCTGATAAAATTCTAAGCACCCCATAGTTTCTGCTTTAGCTGCCTTCATGGTAATTGGAACAAGTTGAGTTGTTCTCATCCACCCACTCCCCCAAAGGAAATCTTCAAATGCTTGTGGTAGACACCTTTCTAACTCACCAAGAGGTTTGAGGTCTGTCAGTTGCTCTCCACCTGGTTTAGTCTGTCTGCCAAGACCATTTTACCGGGATATGTCTAGGGCATACGCTACAGGTTCTTATAACCGCAGGTGAGAGTTGGGTGGTAGGTGGACACCAAAAGCACATAATGTCCTGAAAAGGACTGAGCAAACTCATACCAAATGTGCTGATTGTCCTTGAACACCTCATACACCTGCTTGGTTTTCCAACCTGTTTACTTAAGCCTTTTAGTTCTACTAGGAGATTTCCTGGTGAGATTCAGGAAACTGGGGGAACTAGAAGCCATTTCTCCTTCATGAAAAAGGAAAAAAAAATACAGAAGAATGAAAAGTCTGAGAAGGGGGAGAGAGGTTCTCTTTCTTCTGTATTTGTCCTTTTTTATAAAAACACTACTTGTAGGTTTAAAAGACAGTTTACTGCAATTATCTTCAAGGTCTACAGTTCTTGAGGTCACAGAACAAATCAGCAAGCATTTGTTTCTCCTTGCTGAATGGTCACAGGGAGTTTACTCCCTAATCTCCCAAAGGTGGTGAGGGCCTCTCAAAAAGTAACTACTATATCTAAAGGCAACAAAAGAAGGATGAAGGCCAATCAGAATTCATCTTCTTTTGCAATGCCTATCCTCTGCTTCAATGAGAATGTTCTTCAGTTGCACTGCAGAACTACATCAAATGTTATTGGTTGAACTTGACTAAGGTCAGCTCTTTCATAACTTAGGCTCCATATTGGAACATAATGAGACAATCATAGGTCATTCAACATTTAACAGTAAGAGCAACCAACAATTTATTTAGGCACAGAATAATAAAATCAACAAGATTAGAAAATGAGAACACTTTGAGTTGATTGAACTGAGTTTAATCCCTTACATGAATTGTCCATTATTTTCAACCAGTCTCTCTCTGTAGAAGGTACTAGACTGCCATGTCACTGGAAAAGATTAGGGGAGAAAGGATGGGCTGGTCACTAGCCTAACTTGCATGGGAGCAAGGAATAGGATATTGCTTTTACCACTGGTATGTTGCAGCAATGATTCACTGTCGCCTACGTAACAAGACAGCATTTTGTGTAAGGAATATAATACATTTATGCAGGGAAGAAGGAGTAAAGCAGACTGGATTTAGAGTCAGAGGAACTGGATTTGAATTTAAACTGATATTTGTTATGTGTCAGCATCAGTATGGGAAAATCAACGCTCTCTGTATCTCAGCTTTCTCTTCTTTAAAATGAACTGAACAAAAGAGCCTCTAAAACTCCCTTCTAATTGTGAAGCAAAAGTCTGACTGAAGTCCTAGTGTTCTGTCACCTCTGTGTGACTTTGGAGAAGTCATAACTTCTTTGGCCCACAGTTTCCTCCTTTTTTCTGTCAAGCGCAAGAATTGACCTAAGAAATTTCTATGCATATCACAGTATTCTAAAACTGTATAGACATGTATCATATATACAACTGAAACAATGGAACTTAAAGTGAACATTATGTGGAATTTAAAGTACCACATGAATTGCTATACTAATATTTTTATGATTAATTCAAGGGATACACATGTAGATAATAGTAATGTGGGAATTAGCATACCTAAGAGTCTAATGAAGCAAAGCTAATACATACTTATATGTATTTATAAGCATATGCATACTTTGTATACATATATATCTTGTCAGATCTTATTTATTTATGTTTATATATACTAATATGTGTGCATGTATATGTGTGTAAATGTATGTGTGTGTATATATGTGTGTTTATGTATGTATATTATATATGTATAATTTTTGCTCAGCATGTCCATTTATCTGCCTATTAACTACTATTAATTGCTAGAAATTATGAAACTAACATTTTAGGAAAGAAGAATGATTCTTGCATGGTATTAAAAAGACTAGTTTTCCTGAATTTCTCACTTTCTTTCCAATGACCTTGGATTCAACTTTCTGGATTTCATTTCCTTTATCTGTGAAATGATAAAGTTGGGCTGGATAGTTTTAAAGTCTTGGTTTTAATTATATGACTTTATGATCCTAAAGCTCACAATAATATGAGCTGCAGGCAATTTTTTTCTTAGGATTCTCATACTAGTAAAGGAAGATATTTTGTCCATGGCTCCAAGGTAATTTTAGAGAGTAAAGAACTTTTTCATTTTGGAAGGGCAAGTATTTCTAGAACATGCTACCTCTTAAGCTTTTCCTGATCAATAGCTAACTCATCACAAAGTAAATTTGAATATGCACCAACTTTACCTTGTGTAAAGACAGAATGATTAATTGAATACCTCTTAAGAGTCACATTTCACAGCTGGAATGAGTCTCAGGCTGCCATTTATTTTAAGTTAATGACTAGAAGCTAAGGTGACTAGAAGCAGTACCCTATCATAATAGAAGGTAAGTTGTGTAATGTAAGTCAAGTGAAGTGGAGCTTATTAGAGGAGGGAGAGTGAGCTGAGTTTTCTTTTAATTTCAAATACCTTGAAACTTTGTTATGTTTATGAGAGAAATCAGGATAGCTTGGAAATCAATTTCAAAAGTTCTTAGAATGCAAAATTAAAAAAAAAAGTTTTAGTCTGTAAAACTATTCACGAAATATTGTTTTTCTTTGTGTCCATCTTGTCCCCTTTTCACTAGCATTTCTCCACAAAAACCTTGGTCTAAAACTCATCACAAGGCAAAAAGAACACATCTGCCTTCAATAAAGAACAGATTATACCTGCAAGCAGAGATTCAAACCACAAAAAGAATTAGAAGAAAAATGGAATTATTTTGTATGTCTTTGAATTTTATTTATCTGGTTTATTTGGTTGGCAAGTAGTTTTTTAGAGGGAAGCCTATGAGTTTAGGGTACTAGTATAGAATGACCAATATTTATTTTTGAGAATGTTAGTTGCATTTTATTTTATTGCCTCTAGGATAATATCCAAATTCCTCAAATTCATGCTTGAAGTCTTCCACAATGTGGCTGTGATATGCCTTTCTAGTTTTATTTCACATTACTCCTCCTACTCTAGTAAAACTGGCCTGATAACCTTACTCCAGGCATAGATTCTATCTCTCTTCTCTATACTTTTAACTTTGGGTAATTTGGGCTACCCCTTTGGGAACTCAGCTCTCCAGTTCAAGTTGGCAATGCATCTCCTCCCTTCCTCCTTTCCTCTCTTTCTCCCTTCCTTTTTCTTCCTCCTTCTTCTATTCACTTCCCTTCTCTCCCCTTCTTGGTCCTTCTCTTCCTTCCCTCCTTCCTCTCCCTCTGTCAACATAGGGTACTGTGTGGGATGGCTCAGGTCCCTACATAAATCAATTACTCAGAGGCCTCTCAAGGTGATGACAGAAAAGAGATTTATTCGATTCTCGAGAATCTGGACAATCCTACAGCAGTTCACCTGGAGTAGGAGAGCCGAAGACAAAGAAAGGGCAGTGATTTATATAAACTCTAACGCAAGTCCCTCCCCCCCACTGACCATTATTCTCATTAGCTGAGAATATGATCTTACATTCTAGACACAAAATCTAACCAATCCCTTTTGAAATGAAGACATTGAAGAATTAGGTAAACTTTATCCAATCATTGAGACCCTAATGTACTACACAGTTTTATATCCTTATATGGAATTATTCTGTTCTAAAAATATAGTAACCTTGAGCCTCTCAGTCTTACCTCACCCCTGGGAGAAGAACTACAATCTGAGAAGTCTTCACTAAACCTATCCCACTCAGTACCATACCCTTAACAGTGGTTGCTGTTCCCATAAGAACTTACCTTTTGTTCACTGAAAATTCTCTAGGTGTTGTACAGTTTACTGGCTAGATTTCTTTCTTGAGGAGTATACCTTAAACCCAATTCACTCTGGCTCTCATAGATTGGCCAATCTTACATCCCAGCCCAAGGCATATACCTAGTGGTCATTGTTTGGGCTCAGATTGACTCAGAGTAAATGTAAATAGCAGTTGTGTCTGTTGGGTGAGAATTCCTGAGGGTCTTCCCCTCCCACATTGATGTGAGACTGTTCTGGTTTTGGTTTTGCTTTGGTTTTTTTGAGTAGGTAAAGAGAGGCCACTCTTTATCTCCTTTCATAACCCTTAACAGGTGTTGGCTCAGTGAAGCCTGGACGTGGGAAAGACTTTAGCTTAAAAAGGCCCGAGTCTCTCACAGTGCCTGGGGCCATCTCTAGCTGTCCTGTTTTATATCTAGCTACTAGATCCAGATGGCTCTTGTAAGAAATGAATCAAACTTTTGCTTCAGCAAAAAATATGTAATTATAAACCAAAAAATTTTGATCTACTTTGAAATGCAGGAAAAAAAATGGATTATAGGGAATATCTTGGGGAGCCTCCTTCTTCCTACTTTGAATAAAATCCACAGCACTAAAGACCTGAGAAGAATTTGATTTCACTACACTGTTTTGAATATTGGAATTCTTCTTATGTTAATAGTGAAGGAAACTTAAATATCCTGGGTTCTGCCTTTTATCAACTGAGACAATTCCTTTAAAAAATTTATGGCATGCCATTCTTTTACTAAGTAAAGTATAAAGAAAATGAGAAATATAGCAGGAACATAGACCTAATTTGGGGTGAGGTTTAGGTGTTTTTAGATAGTCTGTGAAAACTGAAATGCTGACCAATGAGATGTGGGGCAGGAAATTCCAATTGGGAGCAGCATAAAGGAATTTCCATTTTTCTAAGCAAGCGTACTCCATTAGGGAGCTATGCATTTATTTGGAATGAATGTAAAATAAATATAATAAGAACTTTCCTGGCTTCACAAAGAGTATTGTTGTTTCTAGAGTGAGTACTTCTCTCACATTCTGGAGGAAAAAGTGAGGCCAGTGACTTTATATAACTCTCCCACACTGAAATCCAATTAATTTGCAAGTCATTGCATCACCTTCCTGAGAATGAAGGACAAACAACAGCTTAGAGAGTCTCCAGGGTGTTCAAGATGCTCTGTCTTTGACTCAGCCTTGAAAACACCTATTGAGCTTCACCTCTCCCTTAATGCCTTCCCTGATCCTTCCATTAATACTCCTTCCCTTTTGATATTACTTTGTCAGCTCTTGTTTATTTCATATGCTTACTTATCTTTGTGCATAAAATGTTTGACTCTTTTCCCCATCATCCAAGAAAAGGATTTTTTTATTTGCTTCTTTTTTGGTTTGGGCCATGGAGTGTTCCTTTTTTTCTTGATAATTTCTTATTTGTAGCACAGTGATTTGCACATAGTAGGTACTTCAAATGTTTCTTAAGTGCAATGGACTTTGTTAAACACCATTTACCTGATGAGAATATATATCTGTAATAAATGTCGCTTCAGTATAACCAATCTTGAAAGTATTTGCATGCCAGTGTAATGATTTTATGTGTATTACTAAAGGCCTCTCCTGGTTGTATGAACAATTGTCTTGCCCAAATGTTGGCAGTATGCATTTATTGTAATGTTCTGCTGATTTATCTCCACAAGGTTTTTTCTATCATACCACAGAAAGCTCTCCATTGTGCTACCTCATTCCACTCCTGCACTATTCCTTATATTTGAAGTACTCCTGCAGCTGCAACATCTCCCTCTGAGTGGCTGGTTCCCTCTAGAGACTCCATTGTAATGAGAGGTCCTTGGTCAACCATGTCTTCATTCTTTTCCAAGCTTCAAAACTAATTCAATTCCAAAGGCATTGCTCTACCATGCTCCAGTGTAAGCTACCTTTACTTTCTCTTCCACGTGTCTTCTTCCACTTTTACAACTCCCTTTTGTGTGTTGTCTTCATTCATTAAGTTTCAGAAGGGCAGCGGCTACCTTTCTTTTTGTATTTGTATTCACAGCACTTGTGGCAGAATGTTTAGCACATAGCAAGCACTTACAAAATGATTTTTTACTTGTTCAGAAATACAGATTACTCGGTCACCCCTAGAGCTATTTTCAAAATAAAATAAAGGTATGAGGATTTTAAAAGACATGTACACACACTCCTGTGCATGCTCATATATTTATGTACAAAGATACATTCATGTATGTATCTTTGTACATAAATGTGTCTACGTATGTGTATGTGTGTATGTGTAGCATTGAATTCAAAAGCATAGTATGTCAAAATATTCACTGTAATAACTTGAATACTACCTGTGAAAATAAGAAAAAAAACAACTTGAGATGTTCACCCACTTTGATATGTGTTGTCCCTTGAATGTTTACATAATGTTTCTAAGAGTAGCACTGTTTTGTTTTTTTTTTTACTTTCCTTTTGGCCAAGTCAACTTTTCCTAAAATCACAGAATCTCAGAGTTGGAAGGGACCTCATAAACCACTGAATTTGTACTGTCCTTGAACAATAACTTCCTCTCCAATGCATCCTGCACAACTCTAGTTATAAGGAAACTCATTGCCTTCTGTAAAACATGACCAATTCTACAATTAATAAGTATGAGACTGATTCCAATGGTAGCTTATATAATGAGATTGTGTATACACATATGAGATTACATACATACATTAGATTTTCTGTAATATATGGATTTTGTACAGATGATAGATACATAGATGATAAGTAGGTACATAAGTAGGTACATAGATTATCACAATAACAAGATAGCCCCAGTATTATTATGCATATTTTATATATTGGAGATACACAAAGTGATTAAGTGATTTATTCATGGACACTACACTGCATAGCTAGTTCCTGAGGTGTGATTCAAAGTTAGAATCTCCTCATTCCATGTACTGATCAACAACATCATGTAGCCAGCCTCAAAAGAAATCATGTGGTCATACATTAAGATACAAGCCACTGCCTGAATATTGGTGGTGGTAATGCTGGTAGTGATGGTAGTATTTTGTGTTTGTGTGTATGCATGATATTTTGTACTAATTCTATAGTCAAAGTATAATAGGACAATATATTTGGAACTGGAAAGAACTTCAAGGATTCAATAGTTCTATTTCTTTTTTTATTAATGAATAAAATATATCATGGAAGTCCAAAGGTCTGTCCAAATTTGGACAAAATATAAGAGAGCTGTGATTGTATTTCAGGTCTTTAGATTTCTTATTAGGTCTGAAAAAACCATTAACAGAAGAAACATCCCCAGGCTATGTACCTCCTGACAGAAAAGTTGTGGACTGAGGGTGCAGAATTATATGTGTGTATACGTATGTGTATACGTATGTATATACATATATATATATATGTGTGTGTGTGTGTGTGTGTGTATGTGTGTGTGTCTGTGTGTGTGTGTGTGTGTGTATGAGTTGGGAATGTGTGCATATGTGTATATGCGTAAGAAATTGTATATGTATTTTTGAAAAAGGCTAACAAAGGAATATATTTTGTTCGAATATATTTTGCTTAACTCTATGTGTTTAAAGGTTTATCTTTCTTCCTTTATTTTTCAAAGGAGAGGGGGAGTTAATTTCATTAATTGGAAATAAAAATTTAAAAGTGATGAAATTTCTAGTGATGAACTTTGATAGCCGTTAATTGATGGTACCCAGACAAAAAGCATGGTCCTTCATCTCAACTATGTTCAAATCCTTTTTACCTTGGAAAGATTGTTCAAAGCTGGAGCTCTACAAGGCTGCAAGTCTTTGAGAGCCCATCATCAATTTTTCTCAGCACAGATGCAACAGAAAATGACCTGCACAGAAGTATGTTGCAATATAACATAAGATTTCAATTAGTTTCATTATCTAGTACTGAAAATTGACTTAGCATTTCTTAATTGCTTAATTGTTAATTGTTTCCCATCCATGTTCTTACAAAAACATTATCATTTAACCACTAAATTCAATGAATAGGTTCTATGTATATATGTATTTTTTTACAAATTCAATTCAAATGGAACAATATCATTTGGGAGTGTTTATTACATAGTTTTGTAATTCAAGATCATTAATTTGCATTAATAGTTCTACTTGTTGTTTTGCTTAATTGAGATAGAATAAAACATCTAATATGTCACAAATGCAGTCATGTCCAATGTTACTAAAAAAAATGCCTTTTATATATATTTTTACAAATATTAATATGAATCTACTGAGACAGGATTATAGCTTTATATTACCAAATATTAATCTTGAAACAGTTCAAATGTGCTATCACTTAATTCTGTCTCTTCTAGTCAATATGTTTGACTTATAGGTTGTTCATTATTGTGCTCTGGATAAATTAAAAAATAAAAATTTCTGTGGTTTGCAAATTTGTTTAATATATCAAATGGAAATGACTTTTTGTCTTGATTTTTAAGGTTGTGGCTATGGAGAAATCCATTCCTGCTTCTCCATTCAAGTAACTGAAAAGAGGCAAAGCAGTATGTTATTCTGTTTTCACTCATGCATTTGTAGGAGATCAAAGAACATTGCCCCAATCCACATCTCATTCTTGGCTGGGAAAGATCAGTAGTTGTGTTCTATTCAGGACAGAGTTGTCTGAGACATCACTCCAAACTGTCATGAATAATTTTAAGCCAAAATATAAAGATTCCTGAAAGTTGAGTTCTTCTCCATGTTTTAGCGGATAGGAACACTCCTGAGTTGTGTAAGCTACATGTATGAAATACATAATACAGAGAAAAAAGAGAACATCACCAACTTATGCAAAGGACTCTGTCAGACTGAGGAAAATGCCTTATAAAAAGCTAAAGAAAAACCCCAGAAATTAGAGAATGAATAAAGTAAAATTTTATATTTGGCATTTCTCAATACATTTTTTATATTTGAACTAATCTATTGAAACCTGTGCATATATAATATAGATAAACTATATGACATTCCACAGTCACTTAATCTTAAAGGTAATAGACACATTTTATAAACATTTTAGAGGCAGTCATATGTTACATTCCCATAATTCCAGGTTCAGCATTCTTTAATTAGTGCTTATCCTATGGAGTCATTCTGCCTCTTTCCACATATATCTCTTCCCTTTAAGGTTTCAGTGATATGATTTTAATCATATTTTAATCCCTTTGTTGTTATTGTGATATGTAGTACAAGATATATGTCTGAGCCACTTTCCAACAAACTGTTTAGTTTTCTCTGCATTTCTTTATATATGCATGCATATATATGTAAATGTATGTATGTATACATATGTATATGTACAATTTGATATGCATGCATAGTGTACACAAATATATTATGTGGTATATATGTATACACATTTCTATATACGTATATATAATAATAATGGACCTTTATATACTGTTTACTCTGTTAGCAACTTTGCTATATGCTTTACAATTATTATCTGATTTGATCCTCAAAACAACCCTGAATTATATCATCACTGAAATCCACTCCAACTCTAAAACATTAGTGATTCTTTATTAAAAGGAATGAAAAATATTAAGAATTAATGGAATTATGGGAAACCTTGTATAAAGTGATTCAAACTATTTTAAATGTAGTCAAAATAACATTACTAGCTGTGGGATAAGTTTTTCTTCTTTTGAACCTAGGATATAGTTAGTGTGCTAACATTTGCATAGAGTAGGAATCCATCTATATGTGAGAGTCACATAATTTATCAGCACTGAACAGTTAAATGACTTGTCTCATGATGATAAAACTAATAGATGTCAGATATAGGACCAGAGCAAAAATCTTTCTCATTTCAAATCTAATCCTCTATCCACTGGATTTTATTGGTTCCATATGCAATAATTACAAAAGTACAAATAATGATATAACTAAATAGCAACAAAGCCCAAGTCAAATAACTGACATTTTGGTATCAAATCATCCATGTTAAAGTCCACATCTTTTGCTAAACAATAAATTGCAAAAGTTGAAAATTAAATGACATTTACTAACAGTCAACAATGGCTCTGTTGGGTCATTTTGATCAACTTCTTTGGGGAAATATGTCTTATGAAGACTGAGAGATGGATTGCCTGTTTTGGTGTGCAGCTGCTAATTCAAACCAAAAACAAAATATAACAATAAAATATTTTTAAGAATAAAATCTCTAAGATTGTCATAGTAAATGAAACCTTTATATTCTAAACACCTAAAATGAACCAGATAAAGGGAAAAAGTCAGAATTCTATTGAAAATGCCACTCATTAGTTTTGGCATGATATGTCTATAGGCTCACATTGGTAAATAGGAACAAGAATGTAATATAAATTTTATGTATCTATAATATTTTTTAAAAGGCACATTAGTCTCAAGGTGGGGGGAGGAGGAACTGAAATTACAAATTGTTGTTTTCCCTATTTATTGCATCCCTGGAAAGTAAACTGTTCTAATCCCAATATTTTTTATATGGATGATGTATTTTAGTTAATATTAATTTGGTAATCAGACAGCTGCCTTATTTGATGATTCCTCAGCTATTCTCCCAGTAGAGGCTAAATTCCTATTGCTTTTTGAAAATATACATCTTATATGAGTGCCCGTCTGGACTGTAAAATAACACTTTTGTTAGTTTGCTTGCTTTAGGAATCTTATAGAAACACCATGAACAAAATCTGAGAGATAGCCACTGATGGAATTGGGAGAAGAAGAGGGTTTATGCCTATTGATTCAGTTTGTACAGTGGTATTCCTGCTTTCAACTTATTTAAAGATATGATAAGATTACATAAGCAAGCAATGCTGTTTTTCTAATCAAAAGTTTGGGTAATAAATATCATTAATCTTCATAGGTCAAACCATACCCCAGATTTGTGATTCTGGATTTGTTTTAATTAGATGATAAAAGAGACGAAGTAGTTCTTATATGTTTCATTTTAATGGTATGTCATATCAATGTCTCACAAAATGAACTTAGAAGAATTAATTAAAATCGACTTGTCTGTGAACGTAACTTTATAGATTGAAATTTCCTTGATAGAGAACAAACAAGCTAGCATTAATAAACAGCCAGTGATGGAGTTCAAGGAGAGTGCCTGCTGGGGTGGCAATCAAGATTGTGTGAGGTCTTGCTCATATAATACTAGTAATATTAGTGAAAAGAAGGGAAATGGAAGCATAATCACTAGATACTGAAAAAAATTCTTAATTAAAAATTAGTGTTATGACTCAAGAGGTCACAGGAAAGGGTGAGCCCAGGAATATAGACAGCAAAATTCTAATTCTACCTAGATCATTTCCAGGTACTATATCCCATTACTGGGCAGCAGTTTTTCTGAGAGAAAATATTCCATTCATCTCAAAATCTTTTTAGTGCTACACTGACATATTGTTTTAAAAGGAATATAAACCTTTCCCCAAGTTTAAATTAATGCTAATCTCAAAAGATAGATAGAAAGATAAATGAGATTTAACTTCTTATTAATTTAATAATAACTGATATTTAAATATTGCTTCAAATTTAATAAAATACTTTATAAGCTTGATCTTATTTTTGTAATTACAAGTTTGTGAGATAGTTGTATTATCTCCATTTTAGAAATGTATGAACTTGATCTCAGAGAGGTTGTGATTTAATGATAGTTACAGAACCATGAAATGTCAGAAGCAGGAATCCAACTTGTGTCGCATCTTTAATTCCATGAAAAGAACATTGTCTGTTAGGGAAATTATTAGGAGAACATTGTAAGTTTCTGAAAGACCAAGCCAGAACTCAGACTGACAGACTACATTTTCATTCATCTTTTCAATGGGCCTTCCCTGTTAATCTATTTAAATAATGCATATACACTAATACTGTTAATAAGCTAGCATTTATAGTTTGTTTTTTACTTAAACAATTCTGTGAGGTACATATTATTATTGTTCCAGTTTACAGATGAGAAAATGGAAGTTAAAAGAGGTCAAATGAGTTGTCCAGGATCACATAATCTATGATATTCTGAGGTGAGATTTGAATTCAGGTCATTCTCGCCCCAGTTCTAACACTCTGCATACTACACCACCTAGCTAATAGCTTTTGACTTCCATATTAATGCCTATGAGAATAAATTCAAGTCTAGATATTCAAGATTCTTCAACTCTAGAGTTTTGTAATCATATGGTGAGTGCATAAACATTTAAATGACATGAGGGCATTAATATTTCCCAGTACTAAAATAATATTAATCATCACTGTTTGCTTCAATTTTCTATAAACAAACACATAAATAAATAGATGAGTGAATGGCTAAATAAATAGATGGATGAATAAAATTATCTGTGAAAGAAAATGCACCGGGAAAATGCAAATCATAGTTACAAAGAAGGTAGGCTTCTGTTGATTTTTTCTTGATGTAGTAGCTCAAAAATCAGGAAATCAGATGAATGAAGCCACATATTTTGATATATCTGTTACCAATCCCACAGGATGTGGAGGTAAGAACCAAAAAAAAAAAAAAACAGTTTATAATTTCAATCTCTAAACCAAGTAGTGAAACACGACTTTGCATCCAATTTAAAGTCCTTCACTCCTATTGTCAAGGCTCTGAAAAATATTATCTAGTAACATGACAGTATTATTCAGGCATTTTTCCCCTCATGCCTTTGATCCACCAGTTCGCAACTGTTGCCCACTGTCACTGAAACTGAGGCAAAGAAGTTCTTACAAGTCAGGATTTGTTTGTGGAATACTCTTTTCTTTTTCAACTCTCTATCTTCTTTTGAAGTGTCCTGAAGTCTGAATATAACTCATAGGAGTTCGAAAATCATTGTTCAGAGACATGCAGTCAATTTTTTAATCATTTCAGTTTTCTAGTTCTTAAATCTCTACTCCACCTCTACTTTAAATTGACATTCAGGCCATAAGTAAACAGGTAGAAATCATTCCTTCTTATTGAGATATCTCATCACATAGGGTACACAATTATTCTTTTTCTTATATGCACATGATCTTCATTATTAACAGTGTAATTTACATATTATCATCAAAATGTTCCTCACAATTATTATTAAACATGAAGACAAAAATGTAGGTAGACAATATGGGTGACAAGATGTTGGATTTAGGGAAAGGTACTTTTTGAATCCTAGAATTTGAATCCTAGGACTACCATTTTTTATCCATTTGACAAATGATTTAATCTCTCAACTTCTTAGTTTTCTCATTCACAAAAGTAGAGGATTAGACTAATGGACCTCTGGCATAGAAGCAATACCATAATCCCTTCCCCACTGCGAGAGAGGTTAGTTTTTCCTTTAAAGATATTTAAACCACCCTTGAGAACTGAATTAGCTGAGGGAACTAAAATTTCATGCTGTTGAATCACTTTCCATTATTCTAAGTACAAAACAGCCCTGAGGAGCTTAAAGTGCTCTCTAATGTCTGTTTGTGGACCACAATGGACAATTTAGACAAGGAACTTCATTTAGATGGATCATCTGAAGTTGTGTGGAATATAGACAGACGAACAGATAGATAGATAGATAAATAGAGAGAAAGACAGACAGACAGACAGACAGACAGACAGACAGACAGACAGACAGACAGACAGACAGACAGATAGATAGATAGATAGATAGATAGATAGATAGATAGATAGATAGATAGATAGATAGATAGACAGATAGATAGACAGATATCCTTGTTAAATATCCTCATCTCATTCTACAATGTAATATGGATGGGATCTATACTACTAGGGCACTGGCCTGAGTCAGATAGAATTCAGAGCAGTTGTTATTACTCTACAGGATTATAACAGAATGAATTCATTTAAATGGTGGATGGATGATGCAGGGGAAAGTGCACCTATATGTTTCTTCATTCTCATCTTACTGTATTGCCTATACAATAAGAAGTTACTTACCCTGAGATGTTCCCTAAACTTAATTAAATATAAAGCAAACTCCCAATGGCTATTTCCTAAAAAGAAATTGAGGTGAGTATTCTTTATGATCATAAGAAGTAAACCTTGAATATAATTATAGGAATTGGGCATTTCAACTTTTCCTCTGCAAATTCCAATGAGGGGATCTCTATAGTTCAGACCTCAGACATTCATCCTCACTCCAATAGAAGAAACTACTTCTTGCACATGTCAGAGAGAGCACATATATTATTCTTGATAAGTTTCAGATTTTGTGTCCCTAGATCTTTTCTTGAGCACAAATGAGTGATTCTAAATTGGACATTGTCTTGGTTTCACAAGACTTGATGTATTGGCTCAGGTGATGAAAATCTCCAGGGGTTGACATTCTTTCCTGTGGCATACATTCAAACTAGACATAAGAATTCCAGGTGTTTTCTGATGATTGGTTGGTGGTAAATTATAGACATCACAGGAAAGGAACCTTACTCAGTTCATTCAATTCAAGATTACCTTAATTCCTTTCTTGTTGAATATCTATCATCTGCTAAGTACATCTCCTTTTGATAAGTATTTAATGACTTAATGAGTATCTCATTCACTTCCATAATTGAACCTAAACTACCAATGAAAACTAGGTCTAGGACAATCAGATCTGAGATCCCTCAACCCCCCAAATGCAGTTCGGTGTCCTATATTTTCAGTTGAAGAGCAAAAGCTTAATTTCACCTTAGTAAAATAATCACAATACATGATTTATTTAGTGGATGTTCATTGTTAGAAATTGATTTCATGATAATTTCTTCCTTCAAGCTCTTTTATTAAGAAAAAAACAAATATTGTTACCAATCTGTAGTAGAATCTTGAAAGTAAAGAAAGTATTTGGAGAGAATAACTAGTGGGAAATCAGTGCAAATGCAATTGTGAGAAAATCTTTTAGAGTGTATGCCAACTAGGTGCTTATTCTAATTTCCCTTAGCAGAGTATTAATTTCAGTCAAAATCATCTGAATTGAGCACCTTGTGCCAAAAAGTTTTACATATTAGAACTCAATGTTTATTATGAATTCCTTTTATAAGCCATTTAAATATGACATAAACTCCATTTGAACCTCTTTACAATACATATGTGGTTTTATACAAATATCATTAGCAGTTTTTGCACAAAGTACTGTGTAAAGATAGAAAAATTATAAAATTATTTTGACTTGCTTGATAGGCAACAATGTTATCACTTAAAATTAAAGGTTATAAACAACTATTAAATAGCTAAATAAGACACATTTGCTATTGTTAATCATTCAGTATTGAGTCCTTAGCTCAGTTTTATGTGATAAGTAGAAAACTGAGCTTAAATAAATGATTGCAAGTACCAAAGAAGCTGAACCACAAGTATCACCTAAAAATTATAACAAAACTTCTGGGAAAAATAACCAGAGAACAATTTGATATCCAATTGAAAATTTTATAATTTTTTTTTTTTGTTTTATGATTAAGTTTAAAAAAAAAGAAATTATCTGATTAGTAGGGAGATTGAATTCCTGAGTTAAATTCCACCTTGTCACCTCTAAACAGGTTGAAATGAGGGGAGAGAGAGCAATAAAAAGAGAGAGACAGAGACAGAGAGAGAGAGACAGACACAGACACAGAGACACAGACACAGACAGAGACACAGAGAGAGAGAGCCAGAGACAGAAACAGAGAGAGAGAGACAGACACAGACAGACAGACACATACACACAGAGACAGAGAGAGAGAGACAGAAACAGAGAGAGAGAAAGACAGAGACAGACAGACAGACACACATACACACAGAGACAGAGAGAGAGAGACAGAGAGAGAGAGAGAGAGAGAGAGAGAGAGAGAGAGAGAGAGAGAGAGAGATGAGGGGAAAGACACACAGAGAGAGGCAGAGAGAAAATTCATTAAAAAAGGAGAAAGGGAAGAAATTTTAAGTTAATAAATGGATGTAGGGACTAAAGACATGAAAATGCAAATAAAGTTCTTAAAATAATGAAGAAATCTTATAGGGTTAAATAAAATCTGTAGCTATCTCCCAAATAAAAATCGCCATCTATAACCCATGAAAGCAAATGGAATGATTGTCACAACTATGAGTGCTTGCTAGGCCTAACCAAAACAAGTGAATTAAGAAATTAAAAAACAAAATCTAGAAGTAAATTGATAACAACAACAAAAAAAACCCACCAGAAAACACTTAAAGCAATAGGCACTCCAAAACTGGGAATGAATGAAAGAATATAGTCATGAAATGATTCACCAAGAATAATTAGTAGAGTCAAAAGACAAATAATGGAAATGTTAGGAGATTTTAATAATTTGAAATATCTGAAAGACAGTACATAGAAGAGCAACCTAAGAAATGTTAGATTCTCTGGAAAAAAATATAGAACAATATACCTGAATGCCTTATTTCATGACATTATAAATGACAGTCATTCAAGAATATTAGAATCAGAAGATAAGTACAGAGGAAATCCATAAGACCTAACTAGCCAGAAATCCTTACGTTAACTCATCAAAACTATCATTGTCAAGCTCCAGAGCCATTAGGACAAAAAAAAAAAATGTTTTCAATGTTCAAAAAAGAAAAGGAAGAAAAATAATTCTAGTAAAATCACTGAAATCTGACTAACAATGGAAAGGAAAAGGAAGAACAAAGAACAGCATAAATGGAAAAACTCCCCCAAAATCACACCAAAGGTTAACTTGCTAAAAAACAAAATGAACAACATTACACCACTAGTAGAAGTAGAAAATAAGAGTTTTAACAGGGGTTATGACTTGCAAGCATTCCTTTTGAGAAATTTAGCTGAACAGAATCTTTGAAATGCAAATGTAATGTGCAAAAGAAGCATGAATAGTTTAAAAAGGCTAGGTGATGATAACTATCTTGGCATACTTAAACCTTGAGAAGATGCTACAACCTATAGCATTTGTTTTTTCTTAGACTGACCAAGGAAACAAAAGATAAGACCTAGGGCTTTTTGTTCATAAAGAAAAATCCCAGATAAGGGGTGAAGGGTAAAGATTTATCATTTCGTGAAATTGGCATACTATGGGTGATTTTCATTCAAACAAAGAGGTACTCCTGGAGTAGAGAGTGAATTGAAATGAACTCCACATTTATTTGAGCCAGTCAAGGAAAGAATGGGAGAATGCAGTATTAGAAATAAAATAAATTGACCAAGAGACATGACTGGGAGAGGGAAGAATTGTAACTGCGTTAGAGTTTGAAATCTAGAAGGAGATTGACGCAAGCAAAACTAATTTGTCTGTTGATGCTTGATTGCCTAAAAGAAAAATAAATGATGTATGTGGGAAGAGCAGTACCCAGAGAGTACAGGAGGGCAAGCAAAGGTGAGGTGATGAAAAGAGTAAAGAAAAGAATAATTTCATGAAATATAAACTACAGCTTTCTAGTGTTGATATATTTCATTCCATTTTTGTATCTCTTCAAGGGAGAAAATTGTTATAAAAAGAATGGAAAGAAATTAAAAATAGGATGGAGGTTTTTTTTTATTTAAAGTGGACTTCCATAATCATAGATGTTAATGAGACAGCATTGTAGGGGGAAGGGTAGGTGAAGCTGAAGACATATAACAAAAAACAAACAAAAAACAAACAAACAAAAAAAACAAAGCAAAACAAACAAACAAAAAAACCCCTCCACACTACGGTTCTAAAACAGTACCCACTCTTCTCTGAACAATTAATTGAAGGAGACCTTACAGGCCATAATTTCTTGGCATAGTATCTTTCTATTCAAGATTTCATCAATAAGGAAGTATTTTCAAATTATTTCATATCAAAAAGACAAAAGATCTTAAGGTTGGCCAGTATTACTGATGATGGAGTACATAGAGGAAAGCATAAGAACACTGTAAATATAGAAAAGATAGAAAAGAAAATATAGAAAACTAGTTATAAAGAACTTTAAATACTGAACAAAAAAGTTTGCATTTCCTCTTGGAGGTAACACAAAGCCACTGTAATTCAGTGAGCAGGAAATTAGATAAAGATTTGAGAGAAAAGAAAAAGTAAAAATTCTATTTCTATGGTCCAAGTGTGAGAAGAGAAATATTTTAAAGATGGAAATAACAAGATTAAGTAAAAGATTGTAAATTCAAATGAATGAGATTGAAGAGTGAAAGGAAACAGTATGCTATGAGCCCTATTGACTGGGAAGATGGTGGTACCATCAAAAATAAAACAAAATTTGGGAAAAAGAGTTTAGAAAAAAAAGTTAATGAGTTCCACTTGGGTATCTTTGAGATTCCTATGTAACATTCAATTCAAGATATTTCAGAGACAGTGGGTGATGTAAGACTGGAGTATAGAAGAGAAACTCAGGCTGGCTATATAGATGTGTGAACCATGCTTATGTGAGCTAATGAAATTGCCAATGACAGAATAGAAGTGGACATCCTTACCCAGGAAGCATTGGTAACATTCAGGACATCAATTTACTCACATGAAAAAATACATGTTTATTTTTATATAACAGATTTTATTTTACTATATATATTTTTTCCTTTTTATAATTTTATTTTATTTTATTTTTCTAAGGTGTCCATAAATTTTATTAGACTGAAAAAATGGGTCCATTGATCCTGGACAGAAGCACGCACACATGCACGCACACACACACACACACACACACACACACACACACTTAAGAGCCACTAGTACAGAGGGAAAGGCAGAGGACATAGAACAGATCTTTGAGGGATACTCATGAGTGAGTATGATAATGGGGAAGAAACAAGAAAGGATTCTGAAAATGAGTGGTCAATAGAAAGAAAACCAGGAGAGAGCAATACAATGAAGAAAAGAAAATATAGTACCTTCGTTTCTAATAATTAAAAAGTTGGAAACAAAATAAAAATAGAGAAGTAATACAAATAGAATACATACATGATTAATTAATATGGAATTGTAAATAAGAATTCAGAGTAACATGGAAAGTCTTATATAGAGTGATGCATAGTGAAGAAAATAATCAATAGGTAATTATTAGGCATCTACTATATGTCAGGTTCAGATCATTGGTGCAAAGGTCTTATGAGACAACAAGGAATAAAATGAGAGCAAAGCTTGAAATCATGGGATTGTACAGTAAAGAACGCTTCCCATAACAAGGGAGATTCAATGAATGTGAAACATTAGTCTTGAATAGAGAAAAAGATAAGTAAAACTTCAAGAGACCAATGTAAAGAGAAAATTATTAAAGAGGAAGTATGAACTCCTAAGACAGTTTATTCTATAATAATGTATGAATCAATATATTTAAATAATATGCATTTGAAAAGTCAGTGTGATTGTTTCCTCTTATACAATACACACATATACACTGCATATGTATATATGCATACATGTTAATATATATACATATATACACACATACATAGATATGTGTGTGTCTGTGTTTGTGTGTATGTGTGTGTGTGTGTATGTGTGTGTATTCCCTACAACTACCCTAATACCGAGAAAGGTCTCATGAGTTACAAACATCATCTTTCCATTTAGAAATGTAGACAGTTCAAATTTAATAATTCCCTTATGATTTCTCTGTCCTATTTATCTTTTCATATATCTCTTGATTCTTGTATTTGAAAGTGAAATTTTCTATTCAGGTGTGGTGTTTTCAACAAGAATGCTTGAAAGTCATCTATTTCACTGAAATTCCTTTTTCTCCTCTGAAGTATTATGCTCAGGTTGCTAGGCAAATTCTTTATTTTAATCCTACCTCTTTTCCCTTAATATAACATAGAAGTTGTTAAATCCTGTGTTATCATGATTGTGTTCCCACAATACTTGAAATTTTTTCTTTCTGGCTGCTTGCAATATTTGCTCCTTAACCTGGGAACTGTGGAATTTGGCTAAAATATTCCTAGGAATTTTCCTTTTGGGAACAATTTTAGGAGGTGATCAGTGGATTCTTTGCATTTGTGTTTTATTCTCTGCTTCTATAATATCAGGGCAGTTTACCTTGATAATTTCTTGAAAGATGATGTCCAGGCTTTTTTTTTTTTTTTTTTTTTTGCTTCCAGGTAGTCCAATAATTTTAAAATTATTCCTCCTTGATGCATTTTCCAGTTCAGTTGTTTTTCCAACGAGATATTTCACATCATCTACTATTCTTTTCATTATTTTGGTTTTGTTTTATAATTTTTTGATTTCTTGTCAACTTCTATTTTCTCCATTCTAATTTTGAAGGAATAATTTTCTTCTGTGAGTGTTTGGACATTCTTTTCCATTTGACCCATTGTGCTTCTTAAGGCATTCTTCTCCTCATTGGCTTTTTGAACCTCTTTTGCCATTTGGGTTAATCTAATTTTAAAAGTGTTATTTTCTTCAGCATTTGGGAGAGGTGTCTTCTTTGGCAAGCTCTTGATTAGTTTTTCATGATTTTATTGCATCATTCTCATTTCTTTTCCCAATTTTCCCTCTACTTCTACTACTTGATTTTCAAAGTCTTTTCTGAGCTTTTTCATGACCTGAGACCAATTCATATTTTTCTCTGAGGTTTTGGATGCAATAATTTTGACTTGGTCTTTTACTTGTTTTATGTTTTCATCTTTCTTGACACCATGGATGTATGTAAATGCTTTTTCACTAAGAAAGTAAGATTATATTCTCTGATTTTTTTCCCCATTTGTTCATTTTCCTAGTCAATTGCTTCACTTTTGAGCTCTTTGTTAAGTGGAATGTATACTTCCCCAAGCAAGGGTTTTTATGCAGCTATTTTCAGAGATATTTCTAGGCACCTGTTAATTTTCAGTTTTTCCAAAGGGGCATGATCAAAGGAGAGTTGGTTTCTCCACTTATGGTCTGTGATCTGTTTTGTGAGCAACCATGAGCACTCTTTTATGCCTTGGAACTGTAAGGATTTCTCCTCTACTCCTGCCACAAACTCTTATATTGTAGCACTCTTACCTACCCCAGATTCACTACCTAGGATTGCAACACAGATCTTCTGCTCAATAACCCTACAGTCTGTAGGCTGAGAGCTTCAGAAGCAGCCACCACTGTGGCACTGTCTGCCATCATCCTATGGCTGAAGCCAGACCATGCTCCTCTCTCATTCAGGTAAGAGACCTTTCCCACTGACCTTAAAAGCTATCTTTGGCATATGTGGGTTCAAAAGTCTGAAAATATCCACAGCTTCCAGAGATGCAATCCCTTAAGGCCTGTTTCAGGTCTGTGTGTGCAGGTATGGCACATATTGGACTGGACTCCTCTTTCAGAATGGTGTGATAGACCCTTCCTGTCTCCCTTCCAGATTGTCTTAGGCTCAAAATTTGCTTATCTGTCATTTTGTGGCTTCTGCTGCTCACGATTTTGTTTAGAGTCATTTTTTATAGGGATTTTGAGGAGTTTGGGGGAAAGCTCAAACAGGACCCTGCTTCTTCTCCACCATCTTGGCTCTGCCTCTTATGTTCCCATTATTGGAACATGTATATGAAGCCAGAAAAGACTTAAGAGTCCATATAACCTAAACTCCTTTAATTCAGTTTGTTCTATAAAAATACTAAGGTAAAGAGATGCTAAACAACTTCCTCAAGGGCAACCCACTATTACAGGGAGAATATTAACCCTCTGACCTGATGCCTTTAAACCAGGCTAGCAAGAATCAAAAGTTGTTTATCTAAACATTAAGACATAAGGGCAGTTAGGAATTAGATTAGATCTGTATTAGAGAAACACAAGTATATCAATTTAAAATATTCTTGGAAACAAAATAACCTAATCTCAGAGATAGAAACTATCTCAAAACAAAGGTATCCTGGTGCCAGTTCATATTAGCTTTTGAAAACATTGCTATTTTCAGTGTGGGGAATTAACACTGCAGCCATTATTGATTAGCAAACATTAGAAACCAAGAAGAAATTAGTTTTGTGAATTGTCTATACTTTAAAAAGTGATGGAGAAAATGTTAATGATTAAAATTAAATTTAAACCTGTGTCATGTGTGTCTATATATGCATGCATACATAAATACATATACATTAACAGATATACATACATATGTATATACATATATATGTGTGTAGGTATGTATTATCCAGAAAACCAGTTGTAAAATATTTGTCTGTAGTATCTTTACTCAGAATTCACTAATTGCAACCTATTACTCTGTGAAGAATGTGTAATCTATAATATCCATATCAGTTATTCAAATTCCACTTGAAGATCCCTAATAGAGGAATGTTACTACATTTGTTTGAAAACATTTCCCTTTGAATATCTCTAATTGTCTAAATACTATTTTTTCCCTTGTATAATTTCTAAATTTACCTCTCTGCAACTTCTAACCATTGTTTTTTCTTATTTCTGTTCTCTGGGACCAAGTAGAATAAATATTTTCACTCTTTTCTTCAACTATTTCATGAAAAGATACAAGAGATAAAAATGAATCTAAAATTATATCATCATTGAAAAAATAGTTTTTAAAAGAGCTTTTTAAAGAGCTTTGGAAGAAAAGTTTAGAAACACAATTAATTGTTTAGAATAAGAGATACAAAACTATCCCAAATAACAGACTACCTTAAAATTAAAGTGAACTGGAGAGGATTTAATGATTCTGTGAGTCAACAAGCAATATGAGTATAAAGTCAAAATTTTGAAAAAAAAAAAAGAGAGAGAAGACAGTATGACATTTCATCAACCAAATGACCTGGAAAGTTGAGAAAGCAGAGATAATTTAAGAAGCACTCTACCATCTGAAATCCATGACAAAAAATAAGGAACATGGATATGATATTATTTTTTTAATCATAAAATATAACTTCCTAGACATATTAGACCAAGAGCTCAAAGTGAAAATAGAAATAATCCACCATTCACCTCCTGAATGAAATTTCAAAATGAAAAGTCTCAGAAAAAAGCAAAAATCTAGAAACCAACTTCTCAAAGAAAAATCTTTCAGAGTTTGTATAGTATTTGGGGTATAATGCTGAGCAGGGAGTCAAGAAGGTCTAGTTTCAAAACTTGACTCAAACATTTACTCATTGTGTAACACTAACAAATCACTTAAAGTTTCTATGCTTCAATTTCCCAGTCTTTAAGATATTTGACTAGATAATGTCAAAATTAACTTAAGCTCAAAATTTATTATCCTCTAGTCCCATGAAATACTTATTGGTAAGATAATGGAAAACAAATCCCCTAACTTTTACTTAATACTTTGAAAATTGGGAAAGATGGCTTTCATATTGGAATAATCAGTGTGTGTACAAAAATGTATACTGGACTATTATTACACAGTGAGCAGTAAGAAATATGTGAATTTCAGAAAATCATGAGTTGATTGGCATTAATTTCTATTGACAAAGAAAAAGAAATTCAACAAACCCACAGAATGACAGAGAGATGCGATAGTACTAGCAAACAATGTTGCCTTTGCCTTGGTGAGATATAGTGACTAATTAGATGTTTTTGCTTAATTGTTTTCTTTGTTAAAACGGACTGTAGTGCCAATGTAATATTCACAGCATCTGTGGCAGCCATGAATATCCTGGCATGATTTTGAATCTCGAAATACAACAGACTATCCACGTGGAAGACAGAACCAAAACATTTATTCAGACACCAGAAAGTCAAATCCATCACAGTAACAAAAATCCATACGTGATAACAATGCAGAGAAAAACACCATCCCCAAGCCTTCCCCCTGCTAAGCTTCCCACAAGACAGTTCCATCAAAGAAACCCCAAACAGGCCCTCTTAAACAGAATCACAAGCAAGCTCTTTCACTCAGACTAGCCAGCAGTCTGTTTGCCAGCATCCTTCCTATCTTTGACTAGGTTCTGACCAATTTCCTCTCATCTCCACCTCTTCCTGTTCCACTCTTCCTGTTTTACCCATTCAGCAAACTTGTCCCACCACAAGCTTCATGGGACTCAGAATCATGTGATTCAGGCTTCCATGTGACCCAGGCAAGTTACATGGATCTATTAATGAATGGAAAAGATTTCCCATTTAAAATATGATTACAAGGACATTTAATATAAAGTGATACTCGGAACTATAACTGTTTCTAGAAATTACTGAGATTTAAATATAAAAGATAACAATTAAATAGTAATAATAATAATGGTGATTATAAATATTTGATAAATTAGTTTTTTAAACTTTTTTTTTAGTTATTATTAGAACTAAAATGTCTTTAGCTATGAAAGTACAGATTTCAATCTCTGTTTTTTTTCTTCTACATTAACCTCTTGCAAAATATGGTAGAAGGTTCCAGGACAAGAATACAGATTTAAGATTCAAGGCATAACAATAGATCTCAATATCCACAAGATGCAATCAAGAGATCTATTCTACCTCAATCTTTTCTAATCCACGACATTTTAACACTTTCAAGGTACTAAATGTGTGAGAGTGTGTGTGTGTGTGTGTATGTGTGTGTGTCCTTCAATTTCTTGAGATATGGACAATCATAATATAGTTTAAGCAAGGATGGGAACCTGTGGTCTCCAGGTGACATGTGACCCTCCAGGTCCTCAAGTGCGGCCCTTTGAATGAATCCAAACTTCACAGGACAAATCCTTTCATTAAGGGGATATTGTTCTGTGAAGTTTGGATTCCATCAAAGGTCATACTGGGGGACTGAAAGGCCCATATGTGGCTTCCAGACTGCAGGTTTCCCAACCCTGGAGTAGATACAATACTCCCCTGGGGAACTCAGCGTCCTTGGTTTTCCTGATTCTTCCACTGACTTAGACTTGATCACTTAAAGTTATCTCTAGGATGCCATTTCTTCCATCTGGAAAATGAGAAAATTTGATAAAATCAGAGATTCTTAACCTATTTTAGGCCATCATTAAACACTTTTGGAAATCTAGTGAAGTCTGTGAATCCATTCTCCTATGTGTTTATATACTTGTGTATATGAATGTATACACACATACACATGTGTTTATATGTAATTGAAAGACACATTAAATATCATTTACTGGTTAACAGAAACAAAGATACAATTTCCTTTCCAATCAAAGTTCCCAGACCTTCTGAAATCCCAGTGGTGAATCTATTAAAGGTTGCATGGACTCCAAGTTGAGAACTCCTCAGTGAAATGATCCTTGTGGTTTTTCATTTTGTAAATTCTATAATTTTACTTATGTCTTTTGACCTTTATATATTGGGCATACCCCTTTGTCCTTGGATTTGTGGTTTTACCTGTGTGGAGAATTTCCATAAAAGAAACTCCTCCCACTGAGGGAGATGGAATTTCTCCCTAACCTTTATATTCTTAGGTAGTCACCTGAAATAATGACAGCTTTAGTGACTTTTTCATAATGATAAAAAGAAGATTTAAATATATATAAAATATTCAACTTGAGCTCAGATTCCTGGCTACAAAGCTGATCATTAACCTCATGTACCTTTCTGTCTTTCATATTCCTTATATCTAACAATAATCTTGAGAAGGAAAAAAATGATATTTTCAAAAAGCATATAACTTGTAGAAAGTTTCTTTATTTTTGTTTTTGCTTATAATAAATCATATTCTTAGACTATCTGAAACTGGAAAATTTAGAGGCATAATAAAAGAAAATAAAGTGAACTAAATGTGTATTTCATGAAATATTTAAGATTCCATTCCTTCCTGCCAGAAATTTGAGTTTGAGGCTTATTTTCTTGAAAGCAGTTCACCCATCCCTAATGATGACTCTAATTTCATGCAATGCAAGGATGAAATATGCACACTGCATGAAGAAATAATCCCTTTTTCAGAAGTGAAACCAAATTAAAAGAAACATATTTAAGTAAGTAGCCATAAGGGATAATCCTTTAAAGCATTAACTGTCTGGCAGTTCATTTATGAAGCACTAGAATTCCTGCAGTAAAAAAAAAGAAAGAAAAAAAACCTGCCTCCCCTTCACCATTCCTTATTTGCCAACCTAAATTTGACACTGAAGAAACCCGTTAGCTGAAGATTTAAAGCAGTACAGAACTTCTAGGAATGCAGTTTTCCCTTTACACATACTATCTTCAAATAGTTAATGAAGGAATACCCCTTGAACTCAAGGATATATAAAACTGCAAAGAAACAGTAAAGGAATTGTATTCTTAAGACTAGAACCTTTTAAAAATGCAGTAATATGCAAAGAAAATATCTTCAAAGAGTTCAGGGAGAGGAAAGGGTGAAGAGGGAGTTCATTGAAAAGTAAGTTTAAGTTATTCAATTTCACATCCCTAAAAAGAAAAAAAAAATACCTGACATTTATCTATTTCTGTAATTGCCACAAGGTTAATGTGTCTAAAGGGAGATACAGGATCTAATGATGCACTAAGTATTATAAAACAGGGCCATTTTGCATTTTCAGATTAAGTCAATACATGTATATCCATGTAAGCAATTTTCATGACAGAAATTCAATGATGGCTTGTTTAACCTGGATTTCACAGCAGCCAGGTGTTCAACCCTTAAAGCTTGGCCTGTGTGACAGCAAAGCTTACCTAAATCCTGAGTGACCTATCATTTTCATTAGAAATGGGTCAGATGGAAAACACAATATGCTATATTAATGAGAGCCATTAAAATTATTATTTCATGTCTCAGTCATGAGTAGGAACAATTGATGTGAAAATAATTGAACATTTAAGCATTTGAGATAGTTGAAAAACCTCAGTTTAGAGGTATGGAAAAATATCTGCTTTAGGAAAACAGAGACTGCTTTGTTTTGGTTTGTGGATTCCTAATGATTAATGCATAATAATGCTTAATAAATATTTATTGAAATGGAAAATAGATTCAGAACTGGAAAAGGCTTTAAAAGTCACCTTGCCCTACCTCCTCACCTAATGAATTAGTTTAATGAAGTCTAGAAAGCTTAAATGACTTGGCTAAGGTCATCTGTTTTGAAAGTGACAGAAAAAGGTTTTTGAACACAGTTCCTCTAATGTCAAATCTAATATATCCCCTTTTCCTGTCATGCTGTCTCTCATAATCCTTTTGAGATATATATATATATATATATATATATATATGTATATATATATATATATATATAATTGTATATATATATATATATGAAAGTTCAGTTTGCATTCAAACATATCTATAAAGAAATGGCCTATTGTATAGCAGGATTAGGTTACCATTAGAAACATTGCAAAAAATTAATAAGACCACAGTCCTCAAGGATCTTTAAGTTTAGTAGGGGAAATATAAATATACACAAATAACTAATATAGTGGAGTACGTGACAAATATAATGGAGGCAACACAGTGCAATGAGTAGAGTGCTGGCTTCAGAGCCAAGGAGACTGGGGTTTAAGTCCCATTACTTGTATTTACATGCTATGTGGTTCTGGGAAAGTCATTTAACTTTCAGGTTCTAGGGAATCCATAAATAAATACAAGCTGGAGAAAATTTGTGCCATCAGATTGTTTTGTCCCTAAAAGTACACAATGCAAGTGATAACGTTGTTCTCATCCATATTCTCCTTGCTAGCCTATGTGCATCTGAAACATGCCAGGACCTCTAGCACTTTCAAACATTAAGAAATCTTTTATGTTTAGAATATCAAAGAAGCCTTTATAAAAGAAGTTGTATTTGAGCTTTGCTTGGAAAAACTGAAAGGATTTAAAATGTAGCAGATGTTTGAGTAATATATTTTTAGTACAGGAAATGATGCAGAAGTGAGAAATAGTGGATCAAGCAAAGTCAATGACAAATAGTCTAGAAATCAAATGCAGAGTCAATAAGCAAATGAAATGATTTGTGAAGAATGAAACAATCTCTACTCTCAAAAAGCTTACATTCTAACAAAGGAAATTAGATTCTATGTAGGATAACAACACCCAAGGATATGATATGTGCTAATAATGGAAAGGGAAACCAAAATCAGATTGTGGATGTGAAGTAGTAGACCTTTAAAACATTGAGTTTTCTTTTTTCAGTGCATTGTGGAGACACTGAACAATTTTCATTAGGTAAGCACATGATCAATGTTATGCAATAAGACAGCTCTGGTGTTGGTGTGTGGGATGCTTGGATATAGAACAAAATCAAGGTTGGAAGAATAGTTAAGTCATTTATGAAATAGTGCAGATACAACATTGTGGAGATCTGATTTAGGGTGGTGAAAGTTTAAGAAAAATTTTGAAAGAGTACTTTAAAAATTAATAATTTCTTCTGTCCTTACATGTTTATCTCTTTTCTTTTTTTATCTCTTCTCTCCTTCTCTCCTCTCTCTCTTCAGTTCTTTTCCTAACTCTTCTTCTCTTTCTTTCTTCCCTCCTTCCTACTCTTCCTCTTAAATCTCTCTTTTTCTCCTTTTCCTCATTATTTTTCATGTACCTGCCACTGAATTAGAGCCTTTTAGGTATTAGAATCAGAGATCACCTTAGCATCCATGTAGTCCAAACAAACCTGAGGAAGAATCCCTTTGATGACCCACAGAAAAAGTGGACAATTTTACATTTCTTTAAATAACCCTGAGTTTCTCCTTGAGACAAAGTACATTTTTTAGCATCAAAACACTTCCAGTAATGTTGCAGGAGCAGGAATCATGGAATTGTATTGCTTTCAAAAAATTAAAGTTCCATACCATCCAAAGAACCGTGAAAAGGAAGACAGCAAGGTTGTGGACCAAGACCTTATTAAAAAGGAATTATATGAAAGCAACAATGAATGCCAATCAATGTCACTAGCAATGAATTGTAGCTGACAGGTAGTCCGTTATCTCTTTGGTATTTGCTCAATGTTAGGACTTGAAGAAATTCCCTGACATATTGTTCAATCCCCTGTGGTTAAGTTAAGGGACAGAAAGGAGAAGCATCAGGAAGGATGGACAGACAAGGATGATTTGTGATCTGTGTCAGTAGCCAGATTAACAACATCAGTGCAACTGTGGATTCGTTGATTATTGGTACATTCTTGGAAGACACTTAACAATTCATAATTCTCCAATACTATTAATATCAGATTTGCATAACATTAACCAAGAGAAAGGTGGGACTTGTTTCAAAGAAAAAGCTTAATGGCAGCAAAAGTCTATTCATCCTTAATTTGTAATCCAAATCCTTAATTTGTAATGATACAATAAGTCATACTACAATGCTACAATTCACCAACATCAAAGTCATAAGACAAATCATGATAACTTGTAAGAAATCTTCAGGGGGGAGGAGCCAAGATGGCAGAGTAGAAAGATACACATATGCTAGCTCCAAACCCGCAGCCCATAAAACATCTGTAAAGAAGAACTCCCAACAAATTCTGGAGCAGCAGAAGCCACAGAACAACGGAGTAGAGGAGATTTCTGTTCCAGAGAGCCCTGGAAAACCAACAGAAAAGGGCGATAGCACCCTGGACCAAGAGCAGAGCCCATCCCTGCCTTGGGTGCGCAGCACTGAGGGGAGCAGATCCGAGCAGGCTTCAGGGACAGAATCCCTAGCCACAGGGCAGGTCCCTCCATCCACAGGTACCAAAGTTCAGTGAGAGGGTCTTTTCAGCTCTCCGAGAGGGAAGTGGGGTGTCCCCATAACTCAGGCCTCCTCAGGAGGCAGCAGCAGACAGGGGCTCCCAAAGCAGGCAGGAGCCAGGATCCATTGTTGAAAGGCTCCATATAAACCCCCTGAGGGAACTGAGCCCCAGTGGCAGCCCTGCCGCAACCTGAACACCTGAACTTAATCTCACACTAAATAGCAGTCCCACCCCCACCAAAAGCCCTGAGGCTGGGAAACAGCATTTGAATCTCAGACCCCAAGCGCTGGCTGGGCAGATCTGGAGGCATGGTGGGTGTGGAGAGGAAACTCAGAAGTCAAGTCACTGGCTGGGAAAATGACAAGAAAAGGGAAAAAAAATAAGACCATAGAAGGTTACTTTCTTGGTGAACAAGTATCTCCTCCCATCCTTTCAAATGAGGAAGAACAATGTTTACCATCAGGGAAAGACATAGAAATCAAGGCTTCTGTATCCCAAAAATCCAAAATAAATATAGCATGGGCTCAGGCCATGGAAGAGCTCAAAAAGCATTTTGAAAATCAAGTTAGAGGGGTGGAGGAAAAACTGGGAAGAGAAATGAGAGAGATGCAAGAAAAGCATGAAAAGCAGGTCAACACCTTACTGAAGGAGACCCAAAAATGCTGAAGAAAATAACACCTTGAAAAATAGCCTAACTAAATTGGCAAAAGAGGTTCAAAAAGCCAATGAGGAGAAGAATGCTTTCAAAAGCAGAATTAGCCAAATGGAAAAGGAGGTTCAAAAGCTCACTGAAGAAAATAGTTCTTTCAAAATTAGAATGGAACAGATGGAGGCTGATGTCTTTATGAGAAACCAGGAAATCACAAAACAAAACCAAAAGAATGAAAAAATGGAAGATAGTGTGAAATGTCTCATTGGAAAAACAACTGACCTGGAAAATAGATCCAGGAAAGACAATTTAAAAATTATGAGACTACCTGAAAGCCATGATCAGAAAAAGAGCCTAGACATCATCCTTCATGAAATTATCAAGGAAAACTGCCCTGATATTCTAGAACCAGAGGGCAAAATAAGTATTCAAGGAATCCACTGACCACCACCTGAAAGAGATCCAAAAAGAGAAACTCCTAGGAACATTGTGGCCAAATTCCAGAGTTCCCAGGTCAAGGAGAAAATATTTCAAGCAGCTAGAAAGAAACAATTCAAGTATTGTGGAAATACAATCAGGATAACACAAGATCTAGCAGCTTCTACATCAAGGGATCAAAAGGCATGGAATACGACATTCCAAAAGTCAAAGGAACTAGGACTAAAACCAAGAATCACCTACCCAGCAAAACTGAGTATAATACTTCAGGGGAAAAAATGGCCTTTCAATGAAATTGAGGACTCTCAAGCATTCTTGATGAAAAGAACAGAGCTGAGAAGAAAATTTGACTTTCAAACACAAGACTGAAGAGAAGCATGAAAAGGTAAACAGCAAAGAGAAGTCATAAGGGACTTTACTAAAGTTGAACTGTTTACATTCCTACGTGGAAAGACAATATTTGTAACTCTTGAAACTTTTCAGTATCTGGGTAGTTGGTGGGATTACACACACACACACACACACACACACACACACACACACACACACACACACACACAGACAAAGAACACAGAGTGAATTGAATAGGATAGGATCATATCTTAAAAAAAATGAAATTAAGCAGTGAGAGAGAAATATATTGGGAGAAGAAAGGGAGAAATGGAATGGGGCAAATTATCTCTCATAAAAGAGGCAAGCAAAATACTTTTTAGTCGAGAGAAAAAGAAGGGAAGTGAGAGAAAAACATGAAGTTTACTCTCATCACATTCCACTAAAGGAAGGAATAAAATGCACACTCATTTTGGTATGAAAACCTATCTTACAATACAGGAAAGTGGGGGAGAAGGGGATAAGCAGGGTGGGGGGGATGATGGAAGGGAGGGCAATGGGAGGAGCAAGCAATCTGAAGTCAGCATTCTTGGGGAGGGACAGGATCAAAAGAGAGAATAGAATTAGTGGGGGACGGGATAGGATGGAGGGAAATATAGTTAGTCTTACACAATACGACTATTAGGGAAGTCATTTGCAAAACTAGACAAATATCGCCTATATTGATTCACAAAGGGAATGCATGGGGAGGGAGGGATGAAGAGAATTCGGAATTCAAAGTTTTAGGAACAGCTGTTGAGTACTGTTCTTGCTACTAGGAAATAAGGAATATGGGTAATTGGGTATAGAAAGTTCTCTGGTCCTACAGGACAAAAGAGTAGACGGGGACAAGGGAAGGGAGGGATGGTAGATGAGAGGGCAGATTGGTGATAGGAGCAATCAGAATTCTCGGTGTTTTGGGGTGGGGGGAGGGGACAAATGACGAGAATATTTGGAACCCAAAATTTGTGAAAATGAATGTTAAGAGTTAAATAAATCAATCAATAAATCAATAAAAATAATAAAAAAAATTTTCAAAAACATGCATCATTTTTCCGTCAAAATGCCTGATATGGAAGATGCTTGTGACTCATCGCAATAGTAGAAGGGCTCTGCGAAAAAAAAAATGGAATTGCCTTATGTGCCTCCATCTTTAATACAAGTGAATGACTAGGTGCCGCTGTTTATTACTAGGGAAGTGTAACAGCTAAGTTTCACCCCCTTCCCCTACTCCAGTTTATGCTCTTTTTCAGTCACTAATCATCTTAATTCTAGTGTAGTTCATTGTCAGGAACCTTGTAAAAGACTACACTAATCAGTCTGTTGATCAGTCATTATTCAACTGGGTGACATATAGAACACACTCACACCCAGGTCTACCTGATACAAGATTACCTGACAGATATAGGTGGTTTAATGGAAAGAGCATTGACCCTGGAGTCAAATGACCTGGTTCCAGTAGAGCTTGGGTTCAGTGAGGCCCACACTTCAACAATGGAGGTAAGTAGTCCAAAGCCCTACTGAAACTGGGTTCAGAATTATCTGTGAGGTATCATTAAAATATTTTTTCAAAATATTAAACATTGGTTTCGAAGAAGTTCTAAGAGTCCCACCTTATATGTGGATTCTCCTCTCTCTGTTCTCAATGACAAACATTCACAAAATACAAATATTCAATATACTAGATTACATAATTCACTGACCATAGTAAAAATGTATGTAAATTCATTGTGTTCTCTGTGAAGCTATCTGTCTTTAGTTATCTCTCAAAACTCTTCCATTTTCTCTCCCACCAGACATCTGGGTGGAGTAAGGAAAGTTTCCACTGAATGACAACTGTAAATGTACGTTGGCATAAGCACACAGACATATGTATACTATATATATATATATATATATATATATGTACATATATATATATATATACATACATACATACATATATGTGTGTGTATATAATATATATATACATGTTTTTTTTCATCTACATCCACACACATATATGGAATTGGGAAAGAGAGGTATTGTGTATTTGTAGGACTCTAGATCCAGCTCCTGGGGGGCAGGTGGAGGAAAAAGAAGGGATAGGAGTAGAATATTTGAAGGAATCTTTTTCCCTCTTTCCTCATCAGATGATCAATATTTCAATTAACCTCAAAATTCAGGATTCCCACCATTTTTTCTCTTTATTCGTTTTTCTTTTGAATTTGTGTCGCAATTTAAAGGGGTCTTTGAATCTTTTTTGTTTATTTGTTTGTTTTGTCATTTTCTAGAACCTGAGGACACAACAGCAGCAGTATCATTGACAGCCATATTCACAATCCTAGATGACTCATCTACCATGAAATTCATGCAGTTTCAATTTCATAGAAACTGCTAATGCCAGATACTCAAATGGTGATAAGCTATTCTGGGTCCCCAAAGAGACGCCTATATTCCCTAGCACTTGTATCGTAGTCGGAGATGCTTCAATTCAAGGACAACAGAAGAAAGAAGCACATCATCTTGAAAGTCATATACAGATTCCATATAACTCCCTGGCCATCTCTAGAATCCATTTTCAAAGACTTACAATGGCAGTCAAATTCTCATGTATGCTAAGATTATCTGAAACTTTTTTTATATCTCTCAGCAAATATTCATTTTCCATAGGTCCAAGGGAAATAATAAGTCAAATCGCTTAGGGAGCAAAATATGAGCATGAGTTACACTACTTTTACTGAAAATTAGTATCATATGGATAATAATGGAAATAGACACAGTAGGTATGAATTGGATGCAAAACATTACCTATAAGGAAATCCAAAAAAAAGTTGAATAGAAGACATCATCAAAAAAATGGATAAGGGCAGCAAGATTATGCACTTGAATCAGGAAGACTTTAAAGGAAATCCTGCCTCAGACTTTTAAAAATTATTTTGATAACTAGAAACTCACTTTACCTCTTTAAATTTCAGTTCTTTCATCTACTAGATAAGAGGGTTAGAGTCAATAGTCTTTAAGCTCCCATAAATAAAAAAGCAAATTAACTAAAGAAAAAGCAAAACAAATATAATAAAGAGATGGAATTCTAAATTTATTTATTTGTTTAAGGATTATTATTTTTTAACTAGCATCTACTATAATTCTCGGCACATTGTCATTAGTAATGAATGCTGTTTGATTTTTTTTTTTTATCATTCAGAATCTCTCTTTTAATGGTCATACTATTAATCTCAGATATTTGTGTGAGAGTATAAACTTTCTATAGAACATTCACTTATTCATTTATCTATATACATATTAAACAAATCACTATTTAGTTTGTTACTGTCTGTTAAGCATACTATGATAGATCAAGTGCTGGACAGGGAAATATGGATCTATATACCTCTGCTAATACTTAATAAGTCCATGAGCTAGTGGCTAGCTATGAAATTTTTAGATGGAATGTCATCTGATTCAATGAAGGAAGATTCCAGGGAAACAAAAAAGCACAGATACTTAAAATCCTGATATATCGAGCTATGATCCTTTTCAATTGAACAGTTGTGATCCAATAATTTTGTTTATTTTAAATCCTTCTGGAACAAGTTCTACAAAAATAGTTCAAATTGTCAGTAAAATATCTAATCTCTAACTGTTGTCATTATATGCTTGCAGCCATAAACATATCAGTGAGCATATCTTATTGTGATACCATGGCACTCTCACATTCTCTGCAGGCTTCTATATAAATAGAGAAAATCTATACTGACAAGATAAAGTAATGAATTATGTTTCCTAGTTAGAGCCTTTATTCCAAGCTAGAGTGTAATATTACACCTGGGAGTTGTGAAATTGCTTTAATACTCCAAGTGTATCATACAAACCAGCCACAGAGGAAAAATCAACCATGTTATTTTAGTGAATAAAAAAAAATGCTATGATTAATTGGTGGGCAATTTAAATTCAGGACACATACAAATCACATATCACATAATTGTCAAGGCTAGGCTTAACTCAAATAGTGGATGACATACAGAAATGTATGACCATCTTTCTTCTCTAAAAAGTCTCAGACTACAGTACCTTGTGGTCATCAACTGCCAATAAATTATTAAGAAAAAATCATAGATTTTAGTCATAGTTTTACAACCTTGTAAAAATATTCCATCCAATTCATCATATAAAAAGATCAATTTAACCAACAGTTATTATGTGCCCACTTTCCACTACCCACAAAAAACATCCTTTTAGCCCTATTCACTGAATATTTTCTTGTTATGTATGGTTTTGAGGAGGGGAAATACAGTGGTGGTTAAAAATACTACTTCAATCATTTAAGTAAACACTGAGTTAGAGCAAATCCCCCATCCTTGCCCCACTTCAGTCTTGGCCATAGTTATTATGCCGCTCATGTAGGTCAAATGCAAAGCAAAGGTGGTGATGATTGAATGGATTTGATTGATGCTGTCACCCACTTTCAGGTCCCCAGTGGTCAAAGTAAACTTCAACTTATCTGGAGGAATTTAAAAATTCTGAACCTGATTTGCATAAGAAGAAAATCTTCTAAAATGTCATAGTTTTGAGAAGATACAAACGTGGAAGAGCGCAGGAAAAGGTAGTAATTTTAAAGGTAGCACCTCTAAAGCTTGGCTACTATGGAAAAGTGGAAGGATTATTATGTTTAATCTATTTTTTATCTTTAAAAAGTAAGCTAGGTAATACAAATTAAAAAAAAAAAACATTTAAGCTTAACTTGAGGAGTGCAAGGCCAAAGAAAATCATGCTTTTTTAAAACTTCATAGAATTTTTTTCACATATTTATTTTCTTCTCTTCACATGCATGGAGCTACTTGATTCTTTCAAAGACTGAGAGAGCCAAAGGTTATGATGCCTATGATTTTCATTCACTTTTACCATTTCCTTCCCGGAAATATCTTGATGGTAAGAAATACATTAAAAAAAAAGAAGTATCTTTGATAAGGCTACACAGCTATCATGACAGGATAGATACTGAGTGACATATGGATTAGTATAATACTTTCCCTAAAATCTCTGCTAATACTTTTTTAAAAGATGCCTTACCATGGTAGGGATTTGCATCTGAGATCTCTAAGACTAGTCAAATGAAGCACAAGGGCTCCCAGATCCTTTAATCTTGGAAAGCATGAAAACCCAACAACCACCTATAGAGTTGTCATCCATAAACTAATCTAGCTAAATTCATACTCTCATAATCTAAACACTATGAAAAAGAAGATGCTTTAAAAAAATTTTTAGAAATTTTTGGATACCAAAGTAGAGTATAGGAGAATTGATTCAATGTCAGAAAAGAAGGTACAACTAACTAAATCACATTTACTTTGAGAGTATTTCTACCACTTATGATAGGTCAATGAATAGTTATACTAATTAGAATGACAAGAATGGAAAATCATGTTGGCTACACTTCAGTAATCATGAGGTGCTTATAGTACTTGATAATTACCATGTGATATGACCTGGGTAATATATGGAATAAAAGTTTCTCATAAAGTGTAACTTTGTGAAGTGGGGAACAAGATTTCACAATTAAATGATTTAGGGGACTGGGAAAAAGATAAGTTTCCTCAATAGAGAAGAGTCAATAGTCAGAAAATTCAAAGTCAGAAGAGATTGAGTAGGAAAGAATTGTTTACTGCTTTATTGAGAGCAGGAGTTAATTTTAGAAGAATAGATGGTATTCCAAAGAATGAATTACAAAGAATGTACTGAGAAAGGGGGCTTGATACTAGAAGAAAAAGAGAAGCAAGAACTGCCCCTACTGAACCCTTGTGTCCAGGATTGTAACACCTTCAGGGATAATAGGAAATTGGATGAGACCCAGGTGAGATTAAAGAAACATACAGATGAGTTCATAGACCCCATATTAATTTCATCATATATTGGAAAAATGGGTCAAATGCTATAACTAGGGCATTAGTAGATACTGGAGCAGAGACTTCCCTTAAATATGGAAAGCCTGGGAAGTTTAAATATGAAGCTCCTATCACCATCACAGAAGTGGGAGGGCCTGAAATATCAGCCAGACAAGTCAAACTAACAGTAAAAATTGGACAATTACCTAAGAAAGAATATACCATGGCAATTGTACCCATTCCTAAATACATCACTGATAAAGATATATTGATAGGTATGACTTTAAATTTACCTGAGGATTGATACCAGTTCGCAGTAAGGAGGACAAGAATTAACACAGCTTTAGTGGATAAAATAAAAATGGACCCAATCACTTTAACTAAACCTACTGAAGTAATTACTTTAAAGTAATATCATGTGGTAGGCAGGTAAGATGAAATTACCAATAATATAAAGGAATATGTTGAGGCAGTAATGTTAGTCCCTACAACCACTTGATGGAGTAATCCTGTCTGGACAACATGAAAGTCAGAGTGGAAATGGAGGATAACAGTCGATTATAGATAATTGAATAAGATGACTCCTCCCTTGTATGTTGCTGTTCCAGATACTGTTACCTTAATAGAAAAGATCCAGAAATATGATGGAGCTTGGTATGCAGTTATTGATTTAGCCAATGCTTTCTTTATTATCCCAATAGATTCTAAACAATGGGAACAATTTGCTTTCACTTGGTGGAGCCAACATTTTACTTTTACATACTTGCCACAAGGATATCTGCACAGTCCCACTGTTTGTCATAGGATTGTGGCTGAATATTTAGATGAATTAGAGCTACTCATTGAACAACTTACCCACTACATAGGCGATATTATGATACAGGGGAAAAATGTAAAATAAGAGAAGTGTCTGACACTTTTAATTGAGCATATGAAAAGCAAAGGGTGGAAAAATTAACCCTGCAAAGACTCAAGGGACAGTTCAAACTACAAAATTTTGAGATATAAAATGGAATAAGGCATTATGAGAGATTTCCTTGCAAAACTGACAAAAGATTCAGGATTTTCCTATCCTCACTAATAAGAAGGAAGCCCAAAATTTTATAGGATTATTTAGATATTGGCAGCATCACATACCAGGTCCGAGACAAATTTTGAAACCCTTGTATAAAATTACTAGGAAAAAATATTAATTTGATTTGGGACTTGAGTAGAGTAAACCTTTTGGAGAAGCAAAAGCCACTATACAATTGGCCCTAGATTCCTGACCTATGCAAAGTAGCTGATAGAATTATAAGTGACTGTACAGGATGAACATGCAAATATGAGTTTATGGCAAAAACTGCAAAGCTGAAATGTACCCTTAGGATTCTGATCTAGGAAACTCCCTTCAACTGTAATTCAATATATTCCTTTTGAAAAGCAGTTGTTAGCTCCGTATGGGGCTTTGCTAGAAATTGAACAATGACTGTAGGCCATGCGGTAAGATTAAGGCTCAGAATCCCAATTATGACCTAGGTAATGAGTACCTTAACTTCTCACAGAAATGGATGTTCTATTAGACTAGCATACATATATAGAAATTTTATATTCAAAGTAGATCTAAGTCAGGCAAAAATTGAGTTTCTACTTTACATGAATATATAGCAAACATAGATACTGAGTGACATGGCACACCCCCCTAAGCAAAGCAAGAGTTGGCACAGTTCTTGGTAAAATGGAATGCGGGTTATGATGGATCAACTGAAGAACAAAAGAGAGTTGCATGGTTTACTGATGGGACAGCAAAATATTTGAGCCACAAAAGACATTGGAAAGAGGTAGCCAACAGCCCAGGTACTAGGCAGACTTTGCAAAGTACTGGGTTAGGAGGAAGTAGTTAATACACTGAACTTATGGCAGTACACCCAGCTTTCAAAACAAAACAAAAAGAACAGTCTCGTATATTCACTGATTCATGGGCAGTAGCTAATGGGTTAGCTGCATAGATGGCCATGTGGAAAAATCAAAATTGGGAAATTCATGGCAAACAAATTTGGGGTAAAGAATTATGGGAAGATAGATGGGACATGTCTTTGTTACTAATTTGTCAGTTTTTCATGTAGATGTTCTGTCATCCTCACCACACCAGAATGTGAGCACAATGCATATGCTTATTGATTAGCAAAGATTGCTTCTCAATTTATTGTCCCTACTCTGATACTAGGTGATGATCCAGTAGTAGTAAAATGGGTCCATCAAATAACTGGCCATTTAGGGGACTAGGCCACAAATGAGTGGGCACAAGACCAAGGTATTTGTGTCTTTCATTCATTGTTAAAACAAGTAGCAGAGGAATGTTATATATGCCAGTTGAAAAAGGAAGGAACTGTTCCTCTGGTAGTAACTGGAGAGATAGCAATGGGAAAAGTACCAGCCCAATTTTGACAGATTATACTGGAATCCTACCCTAAGACAAAGGATGCAAGTATTTATGTACTTGTGTTGACACCTATTCAGGTATACTAGTGATTTGTCCCTACAAGAAAGCAAGAGAGAAAAGCAACTGTAAAACTCTAGGTATCATAAATTTGCATTATGTAGACCCAATGCAGATTCAAAGTAACAATGGGTCACATTTCAAAGGTAATGAAATGAAGAGATATCGTGTATTAAATAATATAGAATGGATATACATATCATTATCCACGAACATCTGGGTTAATTGACAGAATGAATGGATTGTTGAAAGAACAGTTAAGGAAAGTCCTAATATTTCTTATCAACATTGGAAAGATAATTTGTTCACTGCTTTACATAATTTAAATAATAGACCATTGGGAGGAAGTATACCTCTATCCAGAATGATGATCCTATATCTGCAAATTAGAAAACAGCAAACAAATAATATCCCAAATGTTGAGTATTGGACTGTGAGACCAGATGTCTCAGCACTGTATCTAGGGACACTTTTTGGCAGGATATGATTTACATTGTTTTGAGGAAGTTTGGTTGGATAGAAAAGAAATAAGAAAAACATCTCTACTGAAATATATATGAGAATACCTAAAAATCATTTTGGATCAGATTTAGCAGCTTGAGGAATACATGTATGGGCTGGAGTGATAAAGTCTAATTATCAAGGAGAAATTATTGTGACATTTAAAATTTAAGCAAAGAAGCCATATAGTTTTGTAAAAATGATAGAACAGTTCAAGATACTATTCCTTGTGAAACAATACCCCTTGGGAAAACTACACCCCTCCTTCTGCAATAACTAGCAGAGAAACTAAAGAACTGGTTTCTACTGCTAGAACAAAATTGGCAGCAAAAGTATGGGTAAAATGGAAGTCAGATGACATTTCAAATTACAGCATATGAGAAAGATAATACCATAACTGTTGCTTATTCAAGAGAAGAGGGTTACCAAATTGTACCCTTACCTCATATATTCTACTGTGAATGAGGCTATGATAGTGGGTTCATGGACTACAGAAGCACTACTGATCCTACCTACCCTGCTTTTGATTGTTGTCTCCTTGTTTATTTTTATCTTTTTAAACTTGTTTGCTAGATTTGTTTCCTATAAGCTTAGTACCCTTCACTTGTAGATGTCTGATTACTTAAGCTCATTGTCAACCCCTGTCCATGACTGTGATGTGCCATCCCTGAACCTGGCATTGACCAAGCTCCAAATGTCAGCTAAAGAACTAAGCTTTTGAATGGAACCTCTTGGGGCAGGGACAGCTCTATGTCCAATTTCAGCGTAAAGAAGCTGTAGAAGGAGATATCTTTGCCCCTTACTCCAAGATTTTAGGTCCCATTCATCCTAGGGGGAAAAGGTGGGGTACTTGTGCTCAAGTACCATCCTAAGATATTGTTTTATGTGCTCATTCTATATGATCTCTGTTACATTGTTTTAAAGTTCTGTCAACACCAGTTAAAGATGTTGCTTTACATGCTTATTTTCTGATATCCCTGTTATCGTTCTGTTGATGCTAGTTGCCCCGCTGACTTATGCAATGAATAGAAAAGACCTTGGGACTGAATGCAATGTTAATTTAAATGGGAAGATCTTTCCCATTCACCAATGTGCCCATTTGATCTGCTTAAATTACAAGGAAGTCTAAGTCACATGTGGTGGGAGGAGCTTGCTGAATGGATGGAACAGGAAGGTTGGAGTAGAACTGGAAGGAAGTTGGTAAGAGTAGTTGGGGTAGAGGGAAGAGAACACCAGCAGGTAGGCTTAGATCATCTTAAAAGTGTTTGTGGGAAGGCCCTGGCAGGGGGTGAAGGCTTGGTAATGATGTTGTCCTTTGAAGTGCTAATGTGTATTCTTGACTTCTTAGTTACTAAAATGGATTTGACTTTCTGGTGTCTGAATAAATGGTTTTTTATTCCGCCCTCTATATAGAGAATTTTTTTATGCTTCACAATTCAGCACTACTTTAGCATATTCATAGTCATCCTTGGTGCTTTGAATACTGCCTTGGCAATACACTCTCACAAACCTCAGCTATTCTGCTTTGGTGGTACTGGACAAAACTCTGCTATTTAGGTATTAAACTGGAAAAACCACACATCCAAGAAAAGCAGAAGCATTCCTTCCTACTTTTGTGTTGTTGGCCCCTTTACATGTGGAACTATTTTATCAGACTTGGAAATATGTGATATCCTGGCCTTTGCAAAGGACCAAGAATACTCCAATTTGTTTCCTAGCCAATTGAAATTATTGTTATGAAATATAGTAATATTTAGCTGTAGTCAAACATGTTATACGATATCACTGTCCACATTCACATGGAATATAAAATAATCTTCCTTTCACACTTTCAGGCATAGAGAATGAATGGTTCATGCCTAGATAGTAGTAACTACATACTATTTCTCTGGTTACACAAACAAAATTAAGAAAGAACATAAAAGGGAGGAAATGGGATCCTTTATTTTTCAAAACCTCTTAACGTTAAGAAAATAACATACACTAAATGGAGTCATCATCCAATTGAGACAGAGACTGTAGTTAAATTTTAATATGGTACCTATTGTATGCAGGACACTGAGCTATGTTCAAGATTACAAAATGAAACAGTTCTCTCCCTCAAGGACTTCAGTCATCTGAGGTATCCATGTTTTCCAAGTTAAAAAAAAACAAAAACTATCATCTTTTGCTCTAGATTTGCAATTATTCTTGCTTTAGGTGAAAATATTTTCAAAAATATGAATTGATATATTATTAATAATTATAACTGTAATATTGATATTTTACAATGTAGTGTGCCAGACTCAACTTAAAGTCAGGAAACATGAGATCTACTGTCATTGAGGCTAAATTTGCTCATCTACAACATGGTGACTTCTGTTATTCACTTCTTCTCAACATGATGGTAAGATTTAGATTAGGGAATTTAGATTAGATTATTTACATTAGGGATTTAGATTAGATTATTTAAACATAATCTAGTTCAGGGGTGGGGTGAAGGTTGGATTCAGTTAAAGGGCCACAATTGAGGACATAGAAGGCCACATGTTGCCTCGAGGCCGAAGTTTCTACATCCCTAATCTAGTCTTATCCTCTTATTCTACAAGAAAGGAAACTTAAGCCCAGAGCATTTGGGAGGCAATACTTAAAATTCAGCAGAAAGCCTATGTTCATTCCTATTTTTGATATGTAGTAACTCTGTAAGACTTCTATAATCTTGTAAGACCATTCATGTGCTTTCCTACTTAACTTTGACCCCAAACAAGGCAATAACTTGCCTAGTTGTCCTTCCTTTATGTCCCTTTCAACCTAGCTTTAGTAGATGAGGGTGTTGTTAATGAACACCTGATCAAAACATTATTCCATGAGAATTTCATCCAGAGCCATTGATTCTCAACTGTTTTAGACTTCTTTTTTTTACTTTAATTTTCACAAAACTTTTCATATCACGCAGGCAGAGTCAATTCAAAGATGGGGGTGGAGGAAACATCATAGATAACACAGAGAGAGTCAATTAATACTCTACTAAGAACCAGCAAAACAAACAAGTAAACTAGAAATCTCCTGGAAGGCCAGCTAAGTATAGAGGTGCTAATTGAAGTTTCCCTCAAACAATGGTAGGTTTTCAACATGAAAACTGACACAAGCAGAGTGCTAAAGTTCCTGCAGAGAGTTCTTGGTCAGAGAAGTGTTGTTCAGTTCTGGGGGCTGTGATAAGTAGCTGGGGGTGCAAATGTGATTAGAGTAGAAATTCACAGCAACAACTTCAAATAGAAAATTGTATTATGGATTATTATAATTGATGAAAAGTAATATTAAATTTTAGCATGGTAGTGTTATTGGATTGAAAATCTTTCAGAAAATCCTGGTTTTCATTCACTATATATGAAATTTTATTAGCATTTTTACCCAAAGAAATACAGGGTGGAATTGTCAGAAGAGTAAAAGACTGGAAGTCAAAAAAACTTGGATTCAAATCCTGACTGACACAATGGCTGTGTAACTCAGGAATGGTCACTTACTCTTTTAGTGCTCTAGAGAGCTCTCTACATTATAAATTTAAGAGAATATACCCAACTGTGTTACTAGATGCAAGTAGATCTCACTTCTCACCTGGCTGCACTACCCTAGGACTTCTCTGACTAACTTTGCCAGCATGCCCCAACTCCTCTCCAGAGGATACCATTTCTTCTTTCCTACTCCCATCCCTCAGTTTTCAGCTTCTTTTCATGTTTTTTCTTCCCAACAGACCTGAAACCACTGAAGTGGAAGGACTTTTTAAAATTGTTATCATTTCTATCCTCCATGCTTAGTAAAATGCTTGGCACATAATAAGTGCTAGGAGTAGCTAGGTAATAGAATGTTGGGCCTGGAGTCAGGAAGACTCATCTATCTTCCTGAGCTCAAATCTGGCCTCAGACACATACTAGCTGTGTAACCTTGGGCAAGTCATTTAACCCTGTTTGTCTCAGTTTCCCCATCTGTAAAAAGAAACAGAGAGAAGGAAATGGCAAAACACTCCAGTATCTCAATGAAGGAAACCCCAAATGGGGTCATAAAGAATCAGACATTACTGAAAACGACTGAATATCCCCAGTACTTGACAATGTTTTTTTCTATTATTGACTATTGAGTAGACAATACTTCCTCTACCAGTAACGTCACAGTAACAACACCAGTAACAACAATTTTTGTCCCTCTGCTACATGCCTAAATGCCTAAGATTTGTTCTCATATCACTAGTGTCCACAATGAGTTAATATAAGTTACTTTAGTGTTGATTTCTCATATAAAGAGATTTTATGTTACTAATGAGAGGCAGCTTACTTTGTTCAATCTATAATAAATCTGCATTTTTCATGGACATTGTTGCCTGTGAAATTCCTGCTTATCTTCTGGGAACTCAATCAGATGTTTACTTTAAAGGCTTATCAGATCCCATTTGAAAGAGACAATATTACTTTCCTACTTTGATTTGGACTTCTCTTATGGAAATGTTCCCTTGTACCTTATATTGTACTTAGTTCTTAATAGGATCACAGATTAAGAGGGGGAAGGGACTTTTGAGATCCTCCAGTAACACCTCCTTATTTTGTAGATGAGGAAACCGAAGGACAGAGTTTAAGTGAATTGTGCATAGTACCACAGGTAGAAAGTAGCAAAGCTTGAATTTAAATTAGGTCCTTTGACTACAAACTTAGTGGTCTTTCCATTGTTTCATGAAGCCAGATATCAAGGAATTAGTGTTTTCAGTTCCCCTATAATAGAAACATCTACTAATGATCATGCTATATAGTTAGGTTACTTCATCTTTAAACACCTAAAAGTAAATGAAACAGTGTCCAACAGTTATTAGTATGGGGAACTGAGCCTGGAATCCAATGATCTTGCATCCTGCTTCAGAACCCCATTTCACATGGAATTAGAGAGAAGGAAAGAGTTCCTTAAACTTGGCACATGCTGATGACCTAGCATACTTCTAGGGTAAATGAGGCAGAAGAGCTATGCTCAATTGGACAAAAGTGGTATTTTTGCTTTCCCATACTATCTTTTAAAAATGATTGGTTGTTGGCTAGTATCTTATTTCATTTCAGTACTAAACCAGACCGAGCAGACTGGCCTGAGTCAGGTCTGACCTGGAACATTGGTATTTCTGTGTCTTTCATGTAGCAGGTATTTAATAAATATTTGTGAAATAAATCAACAAACGTGTGAAGGAAATAAGCCTTAAAGATTACTTGATAGGTCCCTAGAAAGTAAAACAAAGATTCTAGAGACATGAAATTTTGACAAAAGCATGATCCTTCTTCATGTAAAAGTTGCACTTTCTACAGAATTGTGAGGTACTTAATTAACATTCCAACATGCTGGCTTCAGTGTTCTTCATTAGCTAACTTTCAATTGTCCATGTCAAGCCTGTCTTTCTGGTAAAGGTCTCTGTCAGCTGTGAAATCCACTGAAATTAATTAGTATTCTATTGGAATTAGAAGGAAGTCTGCAAAATAGAGATATAACTAGTGATACAGCAACTTGATTTGAACTCCTCCAAGTGTAAGTATCTCTGACATTCTCTGACTGATGGGTTTTGTAGTTCAGACTGCTTTCCAAGTAGAATACATAAAGAAAAGAGGGGAGAATGAAAAGAAAAGAAATGATTCTCATAGAAATGTTTGCCTGACTATTTTTGTCACTTTTCACTAAACTATAATTCTAGAGATACCTAGTTGTCTTAATGCTGTCATCACACACACACACACACTCACTCACTCACTCACTCACAACATACAAAGTAATGTGGCATAGTAGCTTATTGAACTGGGAGCTTGCCTGTAAAGTCCCACACCAGACAATAGTTATGAGATCCAGGGATATATCACTTAATCTCTCAATTCTGTAGGCAAATCTCTAAGATTATAAATTGCACAAAGTACCAAGCTATATTTGTAGAGGCAGACCTTTCATTTTGGAGTTGCCTGTAAGTGACAGTTACAATCTATGTACTTTCTACCCATACACAAATAAACATGCACAGAGACAGAAGCAGATATTCTTAAGGAAAATAATGCATCTTCCTCATAAAAATTACGAAAATTTAACATAAAATAATATAATCTTTTCATCAATTCATATTCTAGGCACAAGCTAATATAACTAATTTACAGGAAAAGATCTCTAACAGTAGCATCTGTCTCTGAAGTCAGTTCAAGAGGGATATAGCTATGTGAAACTGAAGTCTAAAGGAACATAGTCATAGATTCAGGGGTTTATGGAATCTGAGTGTCAGGAGCTCAGAAACCAACTAGGCCCACATACTCCTGAAAACAAAATAATCTCCTGACAAATGAATAACTGAATTTACTTGATGAATTTCAAAGTGGGGGAACCCACAACCTGCTTGGTAATTTATTTCACTTTGGGATGGTTCCAAATGATTAGGAAGTTGTTTTTGTTTTGTTAGTTTTCATCATCCCCCACCCCTATTTCAGTCTGAAATTTCTTCTTCGGGCCCAAATGTGTCTTCTGGGGCCAACTCCAAGAAGCATATTTCTTCCGTATAATTGATAATGATGTAAAAACTTGAAAATAGATACATAATTCTTCTGATTTCTAGATTAAATATAAATTCCTTCAACCAATCCTGATATGGCATGATCTTGATTTTCTTCATATCCTTATTGCTTTCTGAATAACTCCAGTTTATCAACATGATCCCCACATCACCTTTATCTAACCTAATAAAAGTCATCTAATAAAAGTTATCCAATTATTCTTTTTTTCTTTCTTACATACTAAAACTTAAATATATAATGAAAAAAGAAAATGAAACTTCTAAACTTAAATAGAAAATAAGAAAAGTAAAAAATAAATCATGTGCACAACAGAATGTAGGAGAAGAGACAGAATATGTATCAATAACGTCCATTTCAAGAAAGTTTAAATATCAAAGGCTGTGCATTATGTGGAAAGCTGTCCATCTTTACTTCCTTTTACGTTTGTTTTATTATTTGCTGTACACTTTTGGCATTGCTCTTTTTTTCCCTTCCACCCCACCTTTGCCCCCAAGTCATGGATATACCTATGTCTATATTTATCTATATCTCTCTGAGGAATATACATGTATACATATACATGTAGATGCATATAGATATATATGTATACATATATACATATAGATAGAGATGTAGAGATAGAGACAGATTGTGTGTATATATACATAGTATATGTATGTATGTGTATATATAGTGTGTATGTGTATATATATAGGGCATAAGTATATATGTGTGTATATATATACATACACATATATACATAAATATATACACATACAAACATACACACATACATATATGAACATTTATTTTCCCTAAGAGATTCTATTCCTAATCTTTTTTTCATGTTTGCATGTATCTCTTTCCCTATCTCTCCTAATTCCTTTACTTTACTTCTACCTGCTACTTAGCCCTCCTTAACCTACACCTTTTTCCAGTCATCCCTCCTTCATCCTCCCATTGCCATAAATCTAAACACACTTTTCTATGCCCCTTTGACCTATTACTTAATCCTTCCCTCATCCTCTCAAGAAACCCTTTCCTTATCCTCCTATTCTCATTGATCTAAACACCCTTCTTTATGTCCCTTTTAACCTGTTCCTTCACCCTCCCCTCTAAAGATTCCTTCTTTTCTCTCCCCCATCCCCTCAGAGTTTTATTTCTAAATTTACAAGACCTTTATATTCTTCTAGTTGTATATATATATATATATATATATATATATATATATATATATATATATATATATATATATATATATATATATATATATTTTTTTTTTCTATCTTGAACTCATTCTCAATGAAATACTTTTCCAGAACTCATACACCCCTCCTCCATCTAATTCCTCTGCATTTATTCTTCCTCTCACACCTCATTTTGGATCACAGGGTTGCTTTCCATCTTTAGTTGTTCACCTCGTTCAGCCAACTCTTGCCTATGGCTCCAAGAAGCAATAGCATGTTCAACAACCACACCCCAGGAAACCATTTCAGTATACAGGTTTAACCAGGTTGAGTGTAACTGAGGGATGACAATCCCTTTGTTGAATTAGAGGATGGAGGCATCTATTTCAAGTATATGAAGCTTCCTCTATGTCAAATGAGTATATGAGAATAATTTGATCAAAATGACATGAAGATAGCTGAAGCAGGGTCTATGGTGAACTTAGAGCTTGGTTAGACATCAAAGACACCAAGGTTATCTACTTTATCTTGAGCCAACACCAGTGGTCTTGACTCTGTCCATCACTGGATTGTGATGATTCTGAAAAATAGTGAGGCCTATGACTTTGTGTAGCTCTGCTTCACTTAATTCCAATTGATCCATAAATAAAAGGACACCGCCCACATCATTTTTATGTGCCTTAAAATTCTGTGGCAACACTCAAGTGATGAAGGTATAGAAATACTGGGAAAGTAGTCACAATCCTGTACACAAGTGGTCCAGGCCACAGGATCTTCTCACTAGAATGACGAAGAGTAATTCAGCAGCTCTCTGGATGTCTGACCAGCCTTTCTGAAGGACCACACTCCCTACTTCCTGGCTGTAAGAAGGGAATAGAAAAGATGTACTAAAAATAGTCTGCTTCACCCACCTATGAAGTGCCCTTTCAGAGATCCTGCTCTGAAGTTAAAACACACCAAAAAAAAATGTACAAAAACTTATGCAAAGATCATTTCCACTCACCATTGGTGCATGCAATGTGAACATATTTAGGGACAACAAGAAATCTGGTAGAACTGAAAGATGAACAGCTCTTATTGTGACAGAACTCAGCAGGTATCTCATCAAAATAGCAGCCCTGAATGATGTAAAGGCTGACAAATGAGGGTCAGCTTACTGAACCTGGAGCTGGATATATGTTAGCATTTTTTTTTCTGGAGTGGTTGTGGTGATGGGGAGCACCGTGAAGCTGGGTAAGTTTTGAGACCAAAATAAATCCAATCAAAAAGCTTTCATGCCCACTGAAAGGGGTGAATTTCAGACTCATGAAAATGTGATTACCACTTGTAGGAAAGTGCTATGCCACCATCATCAGTGCATATGCTCCAGTTGCCTTAATGAACCTTGATGAAGTAAAAGAAAGCACCATTGAAGACATAGAAATCCTCATCATCAATGTGCCAAAAAGGAACAAACATAATTCTGGATGACTTTAATGCAAGAGTAGAAACAGATTATCAGCTATGACAGGGAGTCCTTGGGCTGAATAGAATAAGAAACAGAAATGGTTACTTACTACTGAAGATGTGCCTTTCATGACTTTCTCATCATCAAGTCTGTCTTCTGTTCACCTAAGCACAATAAAACTTTGTGAATGAACCCTCACAACAAACATTCACATTTAATAGACTATGTCAGTGCAATGAGAAGAGATAGGATGTGAAATTGATAAAGGGGATGTGTGGTGCAGAGTGCTGGATTGATCATAGACATCTTCTCCAAGCTAAATGTTCCCATTCAACAAAAGTAAAAGCATGAGGGCAGACAACTGCCAGAAGACATTATGTCAAAAGAATAGAGTGTTTCTCTCAGGTGGAACAGTTCATTGATATCTTTGAGGGAAGGCTGAGCCAATGTAGAGTTGGCAAGACTGGAGCAGAAAGGGAGTGGGCAGTTTTCCAAGATTTCATGTATAGCTTTGGATTACTCATCTAGGCCAGAACACTCTCAAACCTCAATAATAGTTTGAAAAAAATGATGGGAAAATACAGAAGCTGCTAAATGAACAAAAAATGAGAACTCTACAGAGTTAACTATCCAGATAGTTCATCTGTCTCTAAGAAGGCAGTGGAAACTCCATAAGAAGTAAAATGCAAACAAACCTCAAGGAGATGCAGGATCCTTGGTTCAGTAAGACAACAGATGAAATTCAGTTTTACTCTGACAGTAATAATCCAAAGCATTTTTATCATGCCCTGAAGATGATTTATTGGCCAAAAATCTATGGTGAATCTTAGCTAGTAAGTGCTGATGACCTAACATTGATTAAAGATAAGGATATAATCCTGGAGAGATGGGCTAAGTACTTCTATAGTGTTTTCAACTGCCCATCATCACTGATGTCATTGACCTTAGGTTTCAGATGTCAAACTCACTAGCCTTTCAGCTGAAGAAGAGGTTTTGAATGACATTAGGCTTTTCTCCTCTGGCAAAGCACCTAGTTAACAAGGTTTTAGATACCATCAGTCATCAGGGCTTATAGAAAATTATGGCCAGATTTGGTTGCCTAGAGAAATTTATTAGTATGGTATGTCAGCTTCATGACATCATGCTTACAAAGATTCTGGATAATGGATGAAACTCTCACATTTATCTAGTCACCAGTGGAGGAAAGCAGGGTTGTATGTGTGCTTCCATTTTTTTTAGCAGTGTTTTCAATGACGTTTCCAGATACCCTCAATGAGGAGTAAAATGACATCAAGTTCAGCTACCACAGTGATGGTAAATCATTTAACTTACTACAAACTAAGACTAAAGTGGAGGGAATGTTGATGTAGATTTTTTTTGTCACAGATAATTATGTATGTAGTGTAGCTTCAGAGACAGAAATTCAACCAAGTATAAATTGCTTCTCTGTTGTTTATGTAAGTTTTGTTCATTTGGAGGCAGTATCAACCAATCTGAGCTGGCCCTGTGGTTGCTGGCACAGCAGAGGTGTTCCAGGTTTACCCAGTGAACACCATAAAGGGTCACTTATTTGTCAAACTTGAGCATTACTCATTCTGCCTTCTTATTGTTTTATTTTGACTCCTGGGTTATTTCAGCTTCTCCTGAATTATAAGCAAGCACAAGCAAATCGAGGTGATTAGTAAACTCATTAGTCATTCCATTTCTTCAGAACTGTGCCCAAAAGATTAAAAAATTGTGTATATTCTTTGGTCTAGCAATTATCACTGTTAGGTCTGTATGCCAAAGACTATTTTTTAACAAAAAGGGAAAATAACAATTTGTACCAGAAATATATATATATATATATATGCATATATATACATATATGCATATATGTATATATGCATATATATATGTATATATGTGTGTATATATACATATATGTATATATATATGTGTGTATATATATATACATACATATATATATATATATATATATATATATATATATATATATATATATATATATATATATATATATATATATATATATATATATATATATATATATGGTAGTTCTTTTTCTGGTGGCTAAGAATTAGAAATTGAGTGGATACTCATCCATTGCGGAATGGGTGAACAAGATGTGATGTATGATTATAGTAGAATATTATTGTTCCATAAGAAATGAGAAGCAGCATTATCTGGAAAGACTTACAAGAACTGATACAAAGTGAAACGAGCAGGATCAAGAGAACAAAAAGTAAAAGCAATATTGTATGACGAAGTACTGTGAATCATCTAGCTCTACTCAGAAATAAAATGAACCAAGACAATTCCAGAAGACTCATTTTGAAAAATGCTTTCTGCCTCCGAAGAAAGAACTGGTGTTGTCTTAATACAGACTAGAACATATCTCTCTCTCTCTCTCTCTCTCTCTCTCTCTCTCTCTCTCTCTCTCTCTATCTCTATCTCTATCTCTCTCTCTCTCTCTCTCTCTCTCTCTCTCTCTCTCTCTCTCTCTCTCTCTGTAGGTATTCTACCACAGAATGACTAATATGGAAATGTTTTACATGATTGCACAAGTATTAACTATATAACATTACTTCTTTCTCAGGAAAGAAATGAAGAAGGAAGTGATAGAATTTGACAATTTGGAATTCAAAAGCAAAAAAAATCAAGCAAAATCAATGGATGTTAACAATTGTTTTATACTTTCATTGGAGACTTTTTTTAAGGACAGTACATAAGGGAAAACAACAACAAAACTGATCTTTTCTGACAATGTATGTAATATTTTACTCCACTGATCTTCCATTTCTCTGACACCGAATTCCTATTTCTATTATAATGTAGATTTTGCCTTAAGTATCTTGAATGGTATACCATTTAAGGTGATTAGAAACTTAAATAATCCCGTCAAATCATTGAATTCATTAAAAGACATTGTACTATCTTCAGGAGGTGTTGCTGTGTTTTGTCCTTTGTTTTTGAAAAGGACTAGTGACATCTTGGAGTGATATAATGACTTGGGAGTGAATAAAATTAAAGTGAGACAGAGTAGCATGAAGTCTTCAGCCTCACTCTTTCTTCCTGAGTCACTGAAGTCCAGGGGCAAGACAAAAATCGAAAAGACTGGTGATGTCCCAGGATGCAGTGAATGACCTTGGTGTCTAAGTAGTCCATGGTTGTGGTTGTTGTCCTTAGTTCTAGAAGAGGACCAAAATGGCATCACTATGATAAAGTCAAGTTTCATTCTGTCTGACTATGGCTGATCAGACTAACACAAGCTCAAAATGCTCTGCCCCAAATTGGGCACAAATAGTCCATAGGAACATTTGGAGTGGATACTCTAAATTTGTGCATCTTGCATTTCCTTTGAGCTGTTTCAATTCTACTTTCCTTAAAGAGCACATCACCTTTTCTGATGTGGGCACAGAATACTGAGCAGTCTTGTGCCAGTGTTTCTCGTGTCACATAATCAATTCCAAAGTTTGTGAGAGAGACTATTAGAGTGTCCTTGTATCACTTCTTCTGACCACCATGTGATTGCCTGCCCTATATGAATTCTCAGTAAAATAGTCTTTTTGACAAGCATAAATTTTGTATTCAAACAATGTGGCTACCACAATCATTGTAAGTTCTTCAATTTGAAAAGGTTATAAGCCAAGACCAAAGTAGAGGGAGTGTTGGTGCATGAATTTCTGTTTGCAGATGATTGTGCACCCAGTGAGGTCTCTGAAGCTGAGATGCAACAAATTATGGATCTATTCTCTGATGCTTGTACTAATTTTGGCCTAACAATTAACACCAAGAAAACACTCCATCAGCCACCACCACACCAAGTACCATAGTGCCTGTTTCAGCCGTTTTCATGGCTACTGGAATAACTTGCTCTCATTTGTCCATTCTGTGAGGGAAAGTCTTCACATGCTTTAGATAGACATCTCTCTAACTCACTGACAGGCTTGAGAACTGTCAGTTACCCTCAACCTGATTCAACCCCTCTACTAAGAAAGTTTACCAGGGAGTAATAACTGCATAAAATACAGTTTCTTGGAGCAACTGGTAAGAACTGGGTGAATCCAATGAACACAAAATGTAGATGAGCTCCCAGGAAAAGGGTTCAGCAAGCCCTGACTCTAGAGCTGATAGTCCTCCAGAATACCCCATACACTCCTATCTTCAGGATAACATTCTATGCTGGGGATGGAAGCTCAATTCCATGTGGACAGTCTCGGGCGGGTAAAGGTGGGAACTTCTAAATCTTAGAGTTCTCACGAGGCCCCCCAGGAAACGGCTGGGAATCGAGGTGAACCAAGCTATCTCGTGTATTTCCGCCTCTTCGCGTGAGAAACGTGATGGGAGAGAGCTCTCACTGCCCTCGAGATTGTCCCAGATCTGGGCACACCTATTGTTATCTAACAGGCATGGTATTCAGGTGCAAACTATGCGGCTGGAGAGCTTAATTAGGATCCGGAAAGCCTGAAAGCGCTCTTAGCTCGGGAGGGGCCCTGACCAACAGAAGGCCTCTCCTCCCTTTCCCTCTCTTCGCTCTTCCCTCCCCCTCTCTCCCCACTTACACTTCTACTTCCAATCTCTTATTGTAAGATCTTTGCCTCCTTGGGAGATTCCTCGCTCCCTCCTAAGGAAGAATTCCCCCTGCATTTGTAACCAGAACCCTGAATAAAGCTTAACCCTTGTTCGACTCTGGGAGGTCTCTTCTCTCATACGACTATCTGGTTTGGCCAGCCGAAGACCTGTGAGAGGTAAGGTAAGAAGACTCGGGTAGCCCTCAGGCCTCTAGGCCTGGCAATTCTAGATACATTATAATTCAGACATCTCATTTTTGTAATGACCACACTGAAACTCTTTTTGTATTTTCCCACATTTGCTGAAAAAAAGTTGATCAATACAAATCTAAGAAAGAAATAAAGAAAGCTTTTGTGGTATAAGGTAACATTTAGACATATTGATATCTGAAAATACTGATCTAAAACTCTTCTAGAATAGTATTACATACACATATATACACATGTGTGCATGCATATATGTACACATACATCCATGCATATACACATGCATGTGTGTGCATACAAACATATATGTATACATGCAGTATGTACATATGCATGTGTGCATGTGTGTGCCCATATACTTGTGAATATATGCATATATTCAACGTATATAATATACATATATGTGCACGTATTTATGCATACATATTTATGTACATTCATTATCTTCATAGGGATATCTTAAAATGATTCCCATTTGTATTTCTTGGCAAATGCAATTAAGAAATCAAAAGATTATTAGCTTACTTTTTGTATAAATAATTGACCAGCAGATGGAGGTGTAGAGCAAGACCCAAAGATGCAATGTTGTTTTACATCCAATATGAATGTTTCAGTGACTGGGAATTTCTGGTCTCAAAATGCATTCGGAAGATATATTGTGAAGCCCAGTTATTTGCTTCTCTTCCCCACTTCCTGACAACACCAGTATGCCTCTGCCAACTTATTCCCATTAAGTTCTGTCACATAGCAATAATTTGATGACAGTCAAACACATACTCTTCCACGATTTGGAATCTCTTGGAGGAAACAGGCCACTAAGACTAACACTTATGAAAAAGATGGCAAAATGACAACTCCCTAAATTCTTCAAAGCTGTCTAGTTGGTCTCTAAAACTTGAAAGTGGGCAAGCTCTAGTCCTCTTGGAAAAAAAAAAAAATTGTAGAAGCCAGCTGGGGCTTATTTGCTGCTTGATAGAGCCCAGCATAATTTTGTCAAAGTGAAAAGTAAAACAATTTAGCAAACAGTTTCCTGCCAATTTTAACTAGGGTGTAAAATGTTACAAATTTAGTCTTTCCTTTTTTTCCCTCAGAGATTATTATTTCCTCAATTTTTTTTAAAAGGTTACATTAATATTTTCTTCCTTATGCATAGAACTGTTGGTCAGATACTTGGTTTATACATATGTGCATTGAACATGTAATTATGCTGATGTTACAGAACAAAAATGAAGGTAGCAGTTGGAGGACTTGACATGGCTTTAGTTTTTGCCCATAGAACTTCTACCTATAGGACCCTGGATAATACAATTAAATTGCGTGTGATTCAGGCAAATAGAATTTTCTAGCTATGTGACATATTGATTATAATAGTAACATGTATCCTTTTTATTTCACATTTCATATCACCTTAAGACCTAACAACAATTGACATATTTTATACTGATATTCCTAACAGCCCAATAAAATATACTGTTTATGATTTAATGGTTGAAGATTCATGACTGTGGGACAAGATTGAAGCCAGGTCCTCCTGACTCTAAGTCCCAATTTTCAGCCATTATACCATACTACCTCTGTAATAATCAGTATTACTTCAGTGAGTTCCAACATCATAACTTTCCTGTTCTTATGAAATACTAGAAATTTCATGTGTTTGGATAGACAATAAACATAAAACAGAAGGTTGGGCAAACACTGGATTTGAAAAATACTAGAAGGCATACTGATTCATTTGGATAGCACGTGCGCACACACACACATCAGATTTCACATATATTAGCATTTAATGCTTTACAAAGATTTTCCTCACAACAATAAATCCAAAGTGTCACTATCAATCCTGATTTTACATATGAGAAAACTAAGACTAAGTAAAATTAGTGACTTTCTCATTATTTAACAGTAGGCACAAAGATGCTCAAACTCCAAATCTATCCCCTGCACTATCCATACTTACTTTTTGTTTCACACTTATTTTTGAGAAAAAGTAGAAATTTGTCAAATCTCTCACACCACTTTTTAGATCCTATGTATTTTTTATGCAGTCACTCATGCTGAAAGTCATGCATGGAGTAGTTTTACATCTTAGTTCCTTCATTTTTCCATGTAAACAGAACACTCTAAAAATTCTGTAATAAATTTAAAACAAAATGAAAAAACTAAACAAAATTATTTTAATTAGAATGTAATTGCCAGCTTCCACATAGGAAAATGCGATTCACCTGTGACAAATATTTGTGCAAAACGACACAAAGGAATATAATGGAAGAGTTATAAAGATTTAAACAATATCGTCATGAAGTCACAGATATATATGGTGAGTTTAGAGTCAGATACATAACCGTATCGTGTCTCTGCTATTAATATATGATTTTTGGGAAAATCACTTAAGCTGTCTTCTCCTCTGTTTCTTCATCTTTAAAATGGTGGTCTCGATGACCTCTGAAAACATTTCAGATACATCACTTATAATATATAAGAATATCAAGGGAAATAAGAGAAACTGAAGTATGAAGAGAAAAAGGCTAGTAACCTATATTCCAAGTATGTTATAGAACAGTAGTCATCAAAACAAACTGGTACTGATTAAATTAAAAAAAGGTTCATCAGTGGAACATAATAGGTACACAACATATCAAGATGCTGTAGTCTAGTGTTCAAAAGTGCCAAAAAACTTCAGTTACTTGGGCAACAATTCATGATTTAGAAAACTGGATAGCAGTCTGGCAGAAATTAGGTTTGGACTGTCACTTACACAACAAATTAAAATAAGCTCCAAATAGATAAAGAACTTAGATATAAAAGATGAGAACATAAATAATTTGGAAAGACCATAGAGAAAAATTCATTTTCAGAACCCAAATGTAAGGGGACAGTTAATTACCAAATGCGGTAGAGAGAATTATTAAGAATAAAATTATTAATTTTGATTAAATAAAATTTTAAAAAAATTGACATAAGCAAAATCAATGCAGCTAAATTTAGAAGAGAAGTTGGTATCCAAGGAGAAAGCGTTGGACATCTTCGCAATTTTTCTTTGACAGTGGTCTCATTTCAAAGATATATAAGGTAATAATTCAAATTACAAGACTAAAAACTGTTCCTCAATTGAAATATGATTAAAAAATATGAATAGGCCTTTATCAAAGAAGTCCTAGTTATCAATAACTACAAAACATGCACTAAATACCTAATAATTAGATAAATCCAAATAAAGTGACTTTGATGTTCTGCTTCATGACCATCTGATTGACAAGGTCAGCAAAAAATGAAAATGACCATTACTGAAGGTGCCACATGAACAAAAGTACATTGGTACACTCTTAGTAAAACTATAAATTGATCCTATAATAATTCTGAAAAGGATCTGTGACTATTTCAAAAACATTGCTAAACAATGAAGATGTCCAGTGCTGTCACAAGTATGATTGCACTCCAAAGAGATCAAAGAAAAAGGACACACATAAATATATACATACCATCTCAATATACACCAGCACATTATTTTTTAGTGGAAAATAATTAGAAAAGAGAATAAGCATTAATTGGGGAATGGATGAAAAAAATATCTTATATAAATATAATAGAATACTACTTTCTCTTTTAAAGAAAAGATGAAAGAGACAGTGTCAACAAAAAACAAAACAAAAATACTTGGCAGTACTATAAAGATAATTAATATATGCTATCCATTTCCTAACAAGGATGTGATGGTTTAAAGTTGTGGAAGGAAATATTTATTTAATTTTCTTTTGCATAGCCAATATGGAAATTTGTTTTACCGCACTGTGCAGACTTGATAAAATATTTAGGAGGTATTAGGGAAAAAAAATCATTAAAAATGTATAACATTGAAGCTACTTCTTTTGGAAACTTCTTAGATAAAGGAGTATATTTTCACATGTATAAAATCAGAGCACTAAAAAAATTGACTCAGAAAATAAGAACAAGGGTGTCTATTGACTAGTCTTTAATCTATAGCCTAACAAGATGAGCTACAGCAGGGATGCAGAACTTGCAGCCTGAAGGCCATATGCGACCTCTAAGTCCTCAAGTGCAACCCTTCAACTAAATTCAAACTTCATAGAACAAATCCCCTTAATAAAATGTTCTATGAAAAAAGTTCTAAGAAACTTGGCCTGAGTCAAAATGCCACACCCAAGGACATAGAAGTCCACATGCGGCCACTGATTCCTCCCAACCCCACTGTGAACTACACTTTCTCAGGTTTTATGTTCACAGTGCAGCATTGTACTTTGGAAAAATCTGACTAAAGTCTAAGTATAAGCTCATGGTTAAGTCTTTCCATATATGTGTAAAAAAGGTACTCTCTCAAACAAGTATAATCATATAATACATAGTAATTATGTAGTACAATATATAATGTTTATAAATTTATGAATTGTAGGTATAGGACATGTTTTTATGTCTTTGAACACAGAACCCATAAAAGATAAGAAGGACCCACAGGGATCTATGGTCATATAAGCAATGGAAACTTTGAAATAACTCATTAGAGTCATTAGACTTCCTTTAGAAAGAAAGGCTACTTTACAAGACTGCTGAACAAATATTCCACATTCATCTCAGATATGTGCTTGCAAAATAGGATCTTTTGTTGTTTTCATTTTAATAAAAGTACATCTGATTGAATAATGTGATTAAGTAGGACCTTTCCCACCCATTGATGGGCCTGCCCATGGTAGGAAGTTTGATTAGGCAAGTTATTTTGTTCTTATGTTAGTACTTGGTTGCTGAAGAAGATCATGCCATCAGAGAAATGATGACATGACTTCCACTTTGTTTTGAGTGAGGGAGTGCTGTGCAAGATCACCAGCCTTATTTCTCCTCCAGAGCCATCTGAATCCAGTGACCAGATTTTCATCAGGATGACTGGAGATGACCCAGGATTCACTGGGAGACCTTGGCTCCTTTAGGACAAGGTCTGTGCAGGTACTCACTTAGGGTGAGGTAATGCCCATTCATTGAATAGGCCTGTTCAACAAACAGCCAGGGGAGTTGTTTTGTAGCAGTGTTCCAAGTACTGCCCCCGTCTTTTTTTTTTTTTTTTTTTCTATTGAGGAACTGGATCAGAGACTTATACCCTCAGGCTCTATAAAATGTATAAATACCCTGAGGGTGAGGTTTTACTTTGGGGCTTACTGATTGGAAGTGTTTCTTTGGTCAGACAGACTCTGGGAAGCCACTAAGGAGCTGCCTTCACCCTTCCCACCCCCATCTAAAGCCCAGAAGTTGATGCTTACCTCTCTGGTAACTGTGTATGTATGTAATGGTCAGACATTTTGGAAGCATATTTGTTGACTTTTGATTTCACTGTATTTTCTCTGAAATTTTTATTTTATTTTCTCTGATATCTGTGCTTGATTGAAGTGATTGCTAGTCCCTTGAAAGTTGCTTTCCTTTTATGAATGCAGATCTAAGAATCTGTGGTAGCAAGTCCTCTTGTGTGTATGTTGGGGTACCTACTGATACAGTGCCCTCTGAGGAACTCACAGTAATATACAGACAGTTGGTAAGGTACAGATCTTGTGACTACATATGGCAAAGTATTGTTGTTTTCAGATCCTAATACAAGATCTTCCATCATACCTTTGTTGTAAGATTCCATCTAACAGGAATATTTAAAAATTTTTCCTATGACCAATTGGATAAAGTGAGATTTGTCTAGACAAACATATACGATGCACTATAAATTAGTATTTGTCTTAGGGCAATAAACAGCATAATCATCAACATAATATATTGTTATATCTATCTACTACACATATGTGAGTTTTATATGTGTGTGTGTGTATGTGTGTGTGTGTGTGTACAGGGACAGAGAGAGAGATGATAGAAATGTCTTGCTCAGGTTTACATAATAACAGAGACAATATGGGAATGCAAGGGCTTTAAATAACTAAATTTGACACTTTTCCCAAGAACCTTTACATTTTTGTGGGAATACTATACATTGTTGAAAGTCAAGAGACTATCTTACACCATATCACATATTAAGTACTTTTTTCTTATACATGGCCAAATGAAAGAGTAATGGGTTTGGAAGCAGAGCACCTTCATTCAAATTTCCTTTTTGCCCTTTAATATTTGCATATTTTTAAGAAAATCACTTCTCTTATCTGAGTTTCAGCTTCCTAACTGGTAAAATGAGGGCATTGGTCTGGATGCCCTCTGCTATCCCTTCTGGCTTAAAAATTGATTCTCTGATATACCAATGACAATTTCCTGTAGAGTTCAAATTGGATTTGATTATAAAATATTTTCAAACTGAAGATATCATGTATATGTGCCCTGAAGATGTTTTGAGACAGATTAATGTGAACATTTAATTTTTTAACCTGATTGTATTCGTAGAGATAACAAATGATGATAGTGATGAAGACCTGTGAATGAACTGGATATTCAGACTTGTTTGTCTCCAATGGAGAAGTCTTAGAAACATTTGGGAGAGTAGGAAATGGGAGGTTAACAATGTCTCCCCAATTTCAAGGTATATAAGTACTTAGAATTATTTAGGTAATTTTTGTGAACTCAACGGATATATTTTGTAAATATAGGTAAATCTCTGTGTGGAAACACCCTCCATCTATGTAGGTAGGTAATTGGTCTGTACTTTATACTCAGATTTCTTTTTGGATCATTGTGTGATGATATAACTTATCTATGATCACCAGGCAATCTATACGATCAACAAATCTTAACTCAGATCTTAGCTGCAAGATCTGCCCTTTACAAATTATACCAAGAAACGGTATAAATCTTTGAAATCATTCTTTTTTCTTCTTATTTGATTGATTGATTTTTATTTTGAGGTCATGACCTTGGCAATGTCCAAAGTAAATTAATTAGACCTACAGTTTCTGCCCCTAGGAAGTTTCAATTATGCCTGGGGCTGCATTGAAGTCATCAAATTCAACAATGAAACAGTCTTGTCAGAAAAATAAAATAAAATAAGACTTTTTATTTTATTTTAAATCAGGATTCTGTTTTTTTTTTCAAGGTTTCATCTTTCATATTCTTTCATTTGGTGCTTTGAAGTATTATCATTTAGAACCCTTGAAGGATATATTTTTTCCTGGAGTATTCACAGTGCTCACCCAAACTTCATCTAACAATCATACATGGTCCTTTGACACCACAGATTGGCATAATTTATATTAATTTTTTTTAAACTGTCATTCTTACCTAGAACCTTCAATACATTGACATGAATATATCACAATTCAGAAGACCATCCCTAGAGTAGAGAATTACAGATCCCTTTTTGTTTTTCTATTCCTTCCAAATGCTTACATTTTACATTTCCATGGGAATTTCAGGTGCATAATAAATGGTTTTTGAGTTGTGTTTTCGTTTTTTGAGTTATGATGGCAGGGAGTAGAGTTTTGGTGGAAAGACAAATTGAGAGTTGAGGAAAAGGAAGACCTATTGAGAAGAGTTCAGTAAAAGGAAAGTGATGTATGGAAACAAAAAATAATACATTTTAAGGAGGTTTGGAGAGGAGACTACTTGGATGCTTTCTTCCTTTATGAGATCAGCCATGGATTAATGCTGCATATTCAAAAGGACTTTCCATTCTCAAAAGCATCTAGAGTGTGTCCTAGATCCACTAATGACCTACAACACTTTTCATTGACTGTGTTTCAATCTGTTTCACATAATCTTTGCACTCCTCCCTTCAGATGCTGGAAATCATGCAGCTCACTGGGAAGATCATTATGGCCCAGCTTCTGAAAAAGACACTACAGAAACACATTTGATCTAAAAGAGGTATCATTAGCTGCCTCCCACTCTAGTACTAAAAACAAATAAACCAAGAGCTAAAACAAACACAAAATGGATTAGGCAAAAATAAAAAGGTCTCCAAAGGGAAATCAAACACAACTAAAAGAATATAACAACATATCATGTACTTTGGTCAGACATGCAATTTGAGGATGACCTGGACAATTGGAAACTATCCCAAATTTCTGAGTATGGGCCATAATTGCTGGTTTGTAAATATGCCAGCTCCTATATCATGCAGACTTTTTTCCCCTATGGAAATAACAAAACAGCAACTCTTAAACTGAATATTCTATATTTAAATAGTTATAAAGAGATGTAATAAAATGTATTAAATGTGAATATCCCACTGATTCAGATTAGTTACTAGAATGACATTTTTTGGTTCAACATTATGTTGTATCCACATAAAACTGGCAGTTCAGAAGTTTTCTTTAAAGAAAAATGATTTGAAATAAAGAGGTATCTTTTAGGTCTGATTTTTGTTTCCACATTTTAGTGAAATTTTAATTTGTAGATAACATTTTTGTTACTTTGTTAATGTTTACTGATGCCTGTAGATCAATATCAAACATACCATTCATTACATCAGGATGAGTATCAATCTGCTGGTGAGAACTACCACTCCCACTAAGGGTTTGTCCAAGTTGTTGATTAACCTCTTTAAATTCAGCAAGGTTTGTCTCTGGTGATAGATGTGCATGTGGTCTATTATTGAAATCTTTCTTCCTTTTGAGAATGTGCTAGAGTTAGTTCTTCCCTAGCTCTGACCCAGTATTATCACTTTCACCTCATTCTGAGTAAGATTTAAGTAGGGGTTTAAAAAAATAACTACAATAAATAACCGTAAAAACATACAAGGACTTTTCTTATGCTAATGTAAGGAAGTGTAGTGCCAATGCTATATTCGCAGTGCCCATGGAAGCCATAAATATTGCAGGGCAATTCTGAATTGCAAAATACAACAGTCTCTCCTCAAAGAAGACAGAACCAAAACAGTTATTCAGACACCAGAAAGCCAAGCCCATCATAGTAACAAAAATCTATACACAATAACAATGCAGAGGCAGAGAACAACATCATTTCCAAGGCTTACCTCTGCTCTGCTTCCCACAAACCAGGTCCCTTAAACAAATCATAAGCAGGCTTCCCTTAAACAAAATACCCTTCTTACACTCACAGTCAGCTGTAGAATTGTCTGTGTCCTTTGTTTCTGACAGCTCTCTCATTAATTTCCTCTCAGCTTTGCTCTAGCGCTGCTTTGTCCTGTTCCATGGGTTCAGAATGCTCCTCCCACCATAGGCTTCAAGTGACTCAGACTTCTAGGAAGGTCACATAGGCATATTAATGAATGGGATAGATCTCCCTGTTTAAATTACCATTACAGGAAGATAATGTAAGTGTTATAGAATCAGAGAATTAGATGGAAACTTCAAAATGATCTTGACCAATTTATACATATATGGAAATCTTCACTATAATATTTAAGTGTTCACCTAGTCTTTGTTTAATGATCTCAAGGAAACAGAATCCTCTACTTTCTGAGAGAATTCTCTCTATTCTTCCATAACATTAATCATCAGGATTTTTTTTTTTTACTGTATTAAGCCTCAATATGCCTTTCTGTCACTTCCATCTAGTCTTCTGACATTACTAACTTACCCTCTAGGTTCAAAAGGAGGGAAAAAAAGGCTAATCTCTCTTTCTTGAGAACCCTTCAAATACTTGGAAACAGCTGTCATACCTACTCATTAGTAGGCTTCTGTTCACAAGTTTAAAGATTACACCCCCCCTTATAATTCTTACTCAAACAATTTTGAATTTTGAGCAAATATACTTATAATGTCTCCCAGATAAATAATATATGAATTGAATTATGAAGATTCATCTCTCCTATTGAGAGGTTTAGTATGCATGCAAAATGTATGAGAATGAATCTGACAGGCTGCAGTTATACATTTCTCTATTTATCATCTAGATAGCCTGTGGCTTCAAGGAGTTGTAGCACGTACTGTGACCAAACTTAAAACTGTCTCAGCACATGGGTTAAAACAGGTGAGTGTAACTGACAAGTCTTAAACCCATTGGTGAATTAGGGGGATGTCTACCCTAACCATGTGAATACTTCCACAGGGGGAATGAACAGATGAGAACAATTACTATAACTGCCATGAAGGCACTTATAACTGCCATAAAGGCACTGTGGGGCACTTAGAACTTGGTCAGAAAATGAAGACGTTAAGGTCAGTCACTGCATTCCAGGCCATCACCACTTATTTTGACTTTTACTGAACTTCACTGGCTCTGGAAGAGAAAGTGAGACTGATGACTTTATGCAACTCTAGCTCACTTAAATCCAATTCACTCAAAAGTGAAGACAATACCATGTGATGTCATTTGTCTCTTCTAAAACAACAATGATCTAGATAAGAGATGATATTAAAAACAAAATAAAATAAAAACATTGATTAAATAATGCTACCATTCACTAATTTCTTTTTGAATAAGTTGACAATTCAACTACAGAGAGCTGATGATGAAGTTACATGTATTATACAAATTGGGGCTGTGAGGTAACATTAAATCCATGTCAAGGAAGATAAAATAGTCATACCCGTACACAATGTAAGTATGGGTTTACTGAGAGTTTATGAACCACTAGTGAAATATATACACAGACTTAAAGAAATATGTGCTACTTATTACAGGGTTAGCTTAATTATCCTGTAAGATCTCATCAGCCTTCTTATTCCACCACATCACTCCCTTCTACCTCTCTAAATGAAGGGTGGAGTTACGTACTCCAAACCTCCATTTAAGGAGGGAGCTCAACTCAGATATCTTCTCATTTCTTACCTGAATGTACAACCTTGTCATTTCTCTGACTGATTTATCACTTTTCTTTTCAACTTCCTTTTACTTTGTCTCCCCTTTCCATTTAGCTATATGTTCCTTGAGGGCAAATACTGTATTTATTCGTTCTTCTTATTTTTAGCTCCAGAACTTAGCACAGTGTCTAATATATAATATTACCATTCTACCTCATGAATAATGAACACTAGTCATTACCTGGCTCTGATAAATGAAATCATATACATTTCTTCAAAGCAGCAAATTGTCTATATCCTGACATATATGATAAGCTTCTTAACCAGAGGAACTATTTTACCTCTATTTTTATTTGTATATACACATATACATTTACTTATTCATTATTTGTATATTTGTTTGTTTACTTATTTTTATTTGTTAACTTATATATGTATTTATCTCTTTATCCATTCATTCATTTTTTTACTTATTTGTTTATTTTTGTTTCTCCGGTGTCTACTACAGTACCTGACACATAAATGGCATTGAATATATTCTTTTCTATTGATTGATAGAACAATTCAATATGGGAATTCTCTGAAGTATAGGGGAAGGAGAGAAGAGAAAGGCATTAGAATATGAAAAATCTTACATTGAAACAGAGAAGAAGACATGGAACATTTTAGAAATGTTCCATTGTAAGGTAAGTAAGCCCAAGATACCTTTGAATATGATGATAATGAGCAATTCAGATAAAGGAGAATACAAAAAATCATAGAATTCTATTGGTGTGAGGTGTCATACACATGTATTCATCATTTCAGTTATTTCTAACTGGAAACCAGTGTAACTAGCCTACATCAGGTAGGAAAGAGGGGCTAGAGTTCTACTTCTGCTAAAGTGCCAGAAATAAAACTAGTTAACACAGATGATGAAAAACTTCACAAAAAATGTGATGTTGGCAATCATACAATGTTTTTGAGGTAGGTACAATAATGATTATTTTTCTCCTTTTGAGATGAGGAAACAGAAACTGAGGTTCAAAGACATTAAATCACTTGTTCAAAGTCCCAAAATTTAGAAAGAGGAAGAAATAGCATTCAGGTCCAAATCTTAATGTTTCCTGTTCCTAACTCACTAGCAAAAGACATGTAAATTCAAGATAAAGACAAGAGATATGCTTCTTTCATAGATGGAAATTGTAAGTATCCAGCCATAGGATTGGGTAGAAGATGAAAATTATAGAAATGATGACTCTAGTTTGACAAAAAGAACTTAGTACTGGAGAAATGATGCTTCATGACTTAATGAATGGATAAAACATTTATTAAACATTTATTTTGTGCAATGCACTACGCTAAGCACTACAGATCCACATAGAAAAGTAACAAGGAAATCAAATTCTAATCAGTTTTGTCTGCAAGTCATATAGAAAGGTCAGATGGACCTTACCATATAGTAGCAAAGTATATGGCAATGTCAATTCTTCAATGCCATTTCCATTGATAAAATCTTATCAGTTTCTGTTGTTGAAATATTTGAAAATTTCAAGCACTTTGATGGTGAGAATTTGTCCATCAAGTCTTCAGTAGCTGGTACCCTTAGCACCTGCAGAGGCAGGTGCCAGTTTCCATCCCTCTAAGAGTCACTTCCAAGAGTTATGGCTACAGGCACTGGGATGGAAGAATTGCTATTTCCAAAGTTCTTGAATAACAAGTCCTTGGTCATTTCCATTGGGAAGAGAAATGATATGCAAGATGGTGGTGGTGGTGGTTTAATTTTCCTGGCTCCCTCAGGTTTCCTTTGCTGTTTCAGTTAAGCCAGGTTAAAAGCCAGGTTGAAACTGATTGGCGGTTGGTAATATTGGTAATATTGACTGGATTCTTCTCATAAAGAGCCAACTCCCCAAATGATAGCTGTAAAGACTGCCCTGAAAGTAAGACAGATAATACTACTCAAATGTCTTCTGTCTTCATCTGCCTATTGATGGCAAATAGTCTGCACCTGTTACTGTTGGCAGTGAGGAAGGTGATCTCCTTCTCTACCATGATTTTTCCTTTCAGTAATGGCTGTAGCAATGGATCTAGGAACAGATTTGTTTTGTTGTTTTATGGAGGGTACTCTTTTTCTCAAAGTTCTTGTGTTCAAGGAAGTATATGATTCATACATCAGGATCCAAAGAATGGTAATGATCAAAGCGGTGGAGATTGTGGTGGTGGTATGATGCCTCTTTTCTCTTCCTTCACACCTTGAAACTTATTATCACACAATAAGCACAGAGAATTTGATTACAATCTGGACGTGATTTTACAAGTCAGCTAGGATGTCACCTTGATAGTTGGAAGGAGGAATTGCAATAAAAATCTGTTGCACTTGGTGTTACTATTACGACATTAAATGGGAAATTACTTTATTACTTTCGAAATCATTCTGAAATTGTTGCAGCTTAGGAACTCAATCTATAAAAAAGGCTAACAGAGAAAAATAATACTACATCACCCAGCACCCTTATCTTGAACATATTTTGATTTAATTTTTTTTTTTTCACACACAGTTAATGGACATATAACCAACAAGATTTTTGTGAGACTCTCTTGGCTGTGGTGGTAAGCCTTCAAATAACAACTGTAGACATTTAAGAAAATTATTGCTTCTTTCTGTTTCAAAACCATAATTTCAAATGACTATTGATAATGGTTTTGCTGCTGATAAGTCTTATTGGCAGGACCCATTTGCTCAATGTGGGAATATCTAAGGACTCATTATTATTTTGAAATTTGTGTAAAAGGTCCTAAATTATGGTGATAATGGTGTGTATCAAATTAATTTAGATCCATGATTTTAGTAAAAAATAGCTCTTATGCTACATATGAATGAAGGCTAACACAGAAGAAAGAATGACATCTATGATTTCATTTGTATTGTAAGTTCTCAACTGCATCACATTAAATGGTTCAGAAAAGTTTCAAGACAGTCTCAATTCTTTCCGAATCCATCAGGACTGACTCCAGTTGCTGGATGTGGAATGACATGTCAAGTGATGAGAAAACTGGCAAGTATTTTTTCCTAAACCCCTCTAGCCATCTGTTTCAAAGGATACTTGGTAGTCTCTGCCATCATTTTAACTTTGCTAATTATTTCGGAGAAGTGGGATATAATTGTAGACACTCATATAGCATCCATCTGCAAATTCTTTAAATGTAACTGAGGAAATATAGAACAATTGTCCAAAAAAAGTGTCTGGCAATCCGTAAAAGACTCATAGTTGTAACTGTCTCAGCAGAAGTTTGAGGGGGAACTGGAAGTATTTAAAATATTTTGTTAAAATGATTTTTCCTTCCTTTTTAAATTACAAAATCAATGTGGGTACTTAACCAAAGCCTCTTAGTTACATATCAATAGGTACCTTTGATTACGTATTACAAGTGACTTTCAATGGATGACATTCCATTACAGTAATTTTAGTATCAGAATTAATTCCAAACTTCAAATCATTGATGCTAGCTACTCTTTACATGTGAATATTTCCCAATTTTGATGTAAATCCTGTGGGTACAATGATGTTGGCTATCTTCTTAAATAACAATGTGATGCTTACTCCAACAACAAAGCAAAGTGTCATTATCAGATAATTCAAGTCAGAAAGATATGAATAAATGTTACTTAATATAAATATAATGTAATAGAATGCCTTGAATTAATTGATTAATTTCCTGTTGGGTATCCATTCAACAAGGAAATGCTATATTCATAGACTTCCTGGATTTCAGCAAGGCAGCTGGCATGCTATGTCATGGTATCTTTGGAGACAAGTAGAGAAGTGGACAATAATATTTTGTCATTTTACCACCTCCTTTGATATGGCTACCACATAATTAACAAAAGAGGTCAGTGACACTTTGGGGGAACAAAGATGAACCTTTAGGGCCTCTGAATGCTTAAAAAGCATTCAGAAAAAGGGGTGTACCTGAGAGTGGAAATCAACTCTGAATGATTAACAATGAATGAGGGGGTGGACGTACTAATGAGGAGGTGAAGAAAATATTCTTCACCTCTTCCTGCAGTGAAAGTGACCTAATCATGGTATTCAGCTGCCTTCAGCAATCTGAACAACAACAAAAAATCACCTCTATCCAGATATTGCTGGTTTGTTTTCCCCTTCATAAGATGGGTCACACTAAATTCTAATGGAAGGTACCAAAGAGAGACATGGGCTTACTTCCTAAGGTCAAGATCTCTCTTAGACTGGATTGAGTTTGTAAGGTCTCCTAGTTTAGTAGTCTCACCTAAAACTAAAAAGCATATACCTTGAAGGTTTGGACAGCTTATCTGCTGGCAATATCCTTCAAAGATTGACTAAACAACCTATGGAGGCCAATTTCTGAAGGAGAAAATAAAAAGGGAAAATCTTAGTCCTAATTTAATAATTGGTTATTAATGTAAGAGAGAAATAATCATTTCTTTTAGTAAAGTGGAACTATAGGCCAAAACAGATTTATGAGGAAAAGGCTTTGGGGGTTTAAAGTTAGTTGACGCTGGGCTTGGATTCAGGAAGATTTGAGTTTAAATATAGTTCCTACAATAGGTTTGTGAACTTGGGCAAATCACTATGACCTCTACCTCAATTTCTTCATGTCTAAAACAGGGATAACAATAGCACAACCTTCCAGGTTTGTTGTGAGTATCAAGTGAGATAATACTTAGAAAATACTAAGCAGAGTGTATGCTTTTTGTTATTTTATTACTATTATTAATATTGTAAGAATACCATATTAATATTGTAAGAGTGGAGATTATTATATCTTGTTTTGCTCCCACAGATGTTTTTAATGGTAAATGTTCCCAGGTTGGTGGGAGCTTGTGATAAGCCTGCATATCTTGTTTTGTAAAGATGATAGTTGAGCACATCCTGGCTTCAGGGGAAATAGAAAGGTTGGGATGTGACAAATGGCTCAGACCCAAGGGGTCATGCCCTGGTCACAAGCATCTTCGCTACTGCACCTGTGAAATTAACCTCAGTTATATTAATTAACCCACCTTAAGGTGGGCTTTTCCATCATTTTCTAATCATGTGTCATATGATCAAGGAAGGGGAACATGTTAAGGAGGGAATGTATTGGGAAGATTAAGGAAGAGTGTGGCCCTGAGGAGTCTGGAGCTATCCTGACTGTGATGGGAGGTATAACTTCACTAGCAGTATTTATGGTTGTTCTTATTTCTGTACTGGTGTTGGTGTTTCTAATGAACATCAAACACATTTTCTTTTAAAAAATGTAATAAATGCCTTCCTCCACCCACTCTATTTCTGAGTTCTTTCCAGGAGAATGGGTTGATCATGTTTGTCTTCCTGAGGGCTCACAACCAGGGAAGTAGTGAGAAATGACAGCTCACCAGGGATTGCTTCCTGACTTTGCCTGGGAAGTCCTATAAACCCCCAAAATATTTTTCTCCCAATATTGTACCTACATCTAATTATCCTAGAAATCAAAATTAGGGTTTCTACAAAGGGTCAATAGCCCTTGGAAAGCAGAACCTCCAAATGGTCTTGGATTGTAATGTCCCTTTGTGAATGATAGTTTTGTATTGCCTTTATTAGTATCATAATATATCAGCTGTTAAACTTAGATAGAGTAGAATTTGTAAAGGTTTTTTTTCACAGCAAGAACATTCAGAAGGTGATTCTTTACAGACATGCTGAATAAATGCCTTATTAACAGGGTATTTAACATTTCCATGGTTTCCATTTGATGTTGGTAATTCTTCCTTCTGGAAGAGGACCCCTGACTTCATTAGGGCACGACCTTGAAATGGATTTAAGTGAGGCAGAGATGCACAAAATCCTCAGCCTCACTCTCACCTCCAAAGTCATCAAAATCCATTGACAAGAATAAAGCTTAGCAAATACTCTAGGATGCAGTGACTTTTCTAAATTAAAGCCTTTCCCAGGCCTCAGTTTATCACCCATTTAAAGACTAAGGGCTAGATAAGAATTAAGACAAAACATGATCTAATTAACCTTCACAAATATATCAGTCTGGAACAGGAAGATCCTTAAAGTTTCTGGCCAGAAGAGAAAACAATTGCTATTTGCACTCATTGTAAGCCTATAAAACTGAACAATGAAACTTCAGCTGGGGCTATTATTGAACTTTCAATGAAAGTCAGAGTAATTTTGGTTTAAAGAATTAGTCAAGTAGTACCATTTGAAACACAATGAGCTGGTCCAGAGAAAACCATCAGGAGTCCTTTAAAACCTTTTTTTTTTTTTTTTTGGACATTAATCTTAATCTTCTGGAGTGTAGAGATGTATGTAGTTTACAAGATACATGATAGTAGTTTAAGAAGAATTTCTTTGATTATATAACCAAATAATCATTCAGAATTTTCTCTTTGAATAAAAGGCTCATGTCTAGCATTTGAGAGCAGTGATGAAATGAATAGATAGGAAAATTCTTTTGACAGTTTACAAAATATGCAGACTTCTTTAGTGCACAGAATGCCTTGGAAAAAAACAGATAATAGAAATCTAATCATAAATGTTAAAGACTAGTGAGAAACAGATTCTTCTTTAGGCATCTTGCCAGCTTTAGATTTTCAATCTTTAAAAAATAATATGACTTTCCCTTACTTTTACTCAGTTCATTCCACAAATGTTTTCTGACTTCACAAAACTGAAGATACAGTGCTATGTTTGGCAGTTCTTTCAAATGATATTTTTATGAGAAATTATTTAAGAAAATAATTTCTCTTAGATACTTAGTCCTGTGTTAAATTTTTAGTTGCTCAGAGCACACATATATAATCAAGGCAATGTTGCTAATGACAACCTCTGAGAGTTGGGTATAAGAAAGAAAAATGAGCAAAATTGTGTCCACTCACGTTTCTATTTCTCTCAAAGCAGGTAGCATGCATATGCATGGAGCTACAGTTTTAAAACTGAGTTCCCTTTGGAGTTGAGGTGCTCATGTTATGTGCCCTTCAAAGAGTAGATGTTTCCAAGAGGTACCAATCAATTCTGATTAGGTAACACACTGGGTGGTGACCTATATTAAAATGAGGGTAGATGACTTAGGTCACCTAAATCTTGATCAAAAATACATCAATTTCCATATCACCTCTCTTAGAGACAGGGAGAATCAACATTTTCCTAGATATGTCTGAGCAACCCAGTGATCAGGAATACACCCATTAGCTCAAACTTAGAGTTTCTTGTACTCTCTGATTTCCCATACTGGTAGTAGCTTAATGGGTAAGGAAGTTGAAAAGGAGAAAAAATCTTGGTAAGATCTATCTCCACCTAAACCTGAAAAGAACAAAATAGGCCTCCCTACTTTAAATTAAGTTAATTCCCAGTTTGGGTTGGAGTTGACCAGGATAAGAAGACTCAATGCAGTCTTTTTATCAGTAATGTCCTTCTGAAGAAAAAACTGAAATTTGGAAGAAGAGGGCTGGGCAAAGACCTGAATCTTCAAGACAATGATAATTAAAAATCATTTTTCACACTAACATGATGAGAGGGTGTTATTGTAAAAATGCTACATAAGAGAAACTAAAGGGTCTCCTCAGGGTCAGATTTACACACCTGTATGTAAACTGACAGGAATGAAATACTAAAGTTTGTGTACAGAATTTTTAAAGCGATTTGCTTGAATCACTTTCTGGGTGAAAAGTAGCTATGGTTTTAGACAAAAGCAATTCAAATAAAGCAAATCATAGAATGATAATATTGATATTTCTTTGTAACCAAGAAAAAGATAATATTTGCAAATCATTCATAATGTAGTTTGATCATGGAAAGAAATCAAATGAACATGTGAACATAATTTATGCAATTGCCATGGCAGACTTTTAACAATAGCCAATAGTATAATAATTAACAGTAACTACATTTGATCAAGTCTATTGAGAAACAGGAGTAACAAAATAAGGTGGGAGTGAAGGTAAATATTTAACTACATGTATTGCTGCAGGATAAAATTTTAATGTCTTATTCTTGCAAACTAAAATTTCCATTTTAAAATAGAAATTTCCACTCTGGAACATTCCTGTATTTTGTTTTTGTCATGAAAGATATCACAACAAAGTAACCCCAGGGCTTAGATAAGAGCATGAAAATGTTATTTTAAAAAAATATGACAATATTTGTAATTAGAAACAGTAAAAAAGGAAAGAGAGCAGTGAACTGATTTGTATAAACACTGCTGCAAATATAGGTGTTGACTTTAAAATTATTTACTATCATTACACTTTTATCATCTGCTTCTGATTGAATGGCTTATTTAAATTTAAAACATTCTTCTTTATATATTTTTCTAAGTGATCTTGATGTGTCTGTGTGTGTCTGTGTGTGTGTATGTGTGTATTCCTTCCTGGTTTCATGGTTGTTACTGTAATTAAAAATACTAGAAGGGGATCTATTATTCATTCATTAATTCATTTGACAAATATGCATTGAATACCTCCGTGAATAAAGTCCTACTCAAATGCAGCGTCAGAACATGAATATGTCTCTAGGCTCTTGGAACCTATGCCAACAGAGACTAAGACAAGGTCTATATCTAAACCAGGTTATTTGAGGGAAATGTAGCAACTGGTTGACCATAGAGTGATTAATTTTTCAGTCACCATGAAAGTTTTCCTCTTTCAGTCACTTCTAAATTTTGGAGTGGGTAAAATCAGTTTTTATAAATCAAGGAAGATTTGACACCAATAACACTGGAGATCTTTAAATTTGTGAAAGGAAGTATCAAACACTTAACACATAGTATTGTGAATGATATAAAGTATGATACATAAGGAAGGCTCCCAGTACTTGGTACAGGGAGGATAATTGAACTTGGAGAATGAAAACATGGCTTCAGATACTATCTCTTCCTCTTATCACTTTTATGATTGGGATCAAAAGGAATGATATGAACAAATGATAGGAAAAAATGAAGACAGATAAAGAAAAAAAGATAAAAAATATATCATTTCAAGAAATATTAAGTAATTATTCCTTGGAAAAATTATCAACATAGAATTGTGCAAGATACCATCAGAAATATATGACTGGAAAAGGAGGTGGGCAAGTCAAGAGTCAAGAAGGAAAGATTGCTGGAGAACATTCTATGTAACTACTGATATTAACATAATATCAAGACAACAAGAGTTCTAGCTCATTCAGTGAAACCTGTGGTCAAGGACTGAGGAAAAATAATTTTAAGTCCCACTGGCTAAGAGAAAGACAGGGGTTCTATTATATACCATGATTGAAAATACCAACAGTGATGTGACCTTAAATACTTTAAAGTGTTGAAGTACATGAAAGGGATTGTGTTGAGTTATAGGCAAAAAAAAAAAATTGCAAAGAACCAGGTCTCAAGAAATGTATATACTAAATATGGAGTAAAATAGAAGTATGTTAATTATAACACAAGGAAGAATTAAATGGCTACACATATGGGTCGAGGAAATATATTAGGTCAATTTGAGGTATGCAAAGTAGATAACAATAAAATTCACATTGAGTATTTAAGTTTTAAAAATCACTTTGTTCACAATAAATCTTGTAAGATAGTTAATTCATATACTACTAAATGGGAGGACTGAGACTAAAAGTGGTAAATAACTTGCCCATGTTCAGTGAACAAATAAGTAGCACTAGATTCAAAGGCATGCCCCTCACGATTCAGTGATCCTCTGTGCATGTGTACACACACTCTCAACCCTTAATATCATCACAGAGAAAGCTTCTGAGTTGTATTTTGAAGGAATCTTAATACATGGAAGGGATTGAGTGTGGGGGGACATCTACTTTAGACATCAAGAATTTTTAACAAACACAATCATGGAGACAAGATGGATAATGGAAGAGGGGAAAATACATGTGTGCACACATATGTTAATGTATGTACATTTGCATACATATGTGCTTGTTGATTACAACTCCTGTGAACTGTTAAAATGGAGAAAGACCAAGTTCAAAGGGGAACTTGGAACAAAAGAGTCCTATTACAACTTACAAAATTATAACTGTGTTTATTGCCTGAGAAGAAGCTTGTAAAGTAGAGCAGTGAGACAATGTTCACATCTGCTTGAAGTGGAAAGGGAAAGAGTGAAGTATTTATACATATCTGAGGTATTTATGGCTATGTCAGGAAGAAAGGAGAAAAACAACAAATTTGGAAATTAGGCAGGAAGTTGGGATCTAGGGACAAGATATCTAAAAATACAATAAATCTGAAAGCAGCATGCTTACTACTCCATAGGTTAGTCAGTAACCAAGTTTTTTGCTTTTCTCTCTGAGCTGGTTAAAGTTGGTTTCAGCAGTTGCAAGAATCTCTGAGTTCAGCTAAAGTTTCCTTCACAAAGCATCACAAGCAGCCCTAGGCATTAGAAACACCTCCTGATCAGTTAGTAGTCATGGTACCCCATTGTCTGGTTCCCCTTTGTGAAAAGGAAGGTACAGCAAATTACATCATTTAGTATAAGCATTACAGACCCTACTGAGTCTGTGTTCCCAGTGAGAATGTATACGTGTGCATATTATCTTGAGCTATGTTCTAGAAAACATTCAGTTGGCATTTTCTGGTTAGGCAATAGAAAATACAGAACTATACATTTGGAGTAAGATTTTGGAATGATCCATACGTAGTATTAATTAAAGTAAATATTGAATGTGAGAATAACAGGTATCATATATAGAGAAAAAAACAAGCAGGAATAGGATAAAATCTTGAGTAATAACTCTCTTTAGGGTTGAAGGAGGAACAAGTAAATATAAGGAAGGAAACAGAGCAAAAGAGGTCAGAAAGGTAAAGGTTACCAGAAATACATTACATAGAGCTATAAATGTCAAACTTAGAGGGTTTTTCAGTGAGGGAGATTGGAGATGTGTAGAAAAAGTTTGGAATGATTGAAAGAAAAGAGAGGGACGAAATGAAAAAGAACTGAATATTAAAACTACCAGGGAGCACTCAGGGTTGAATTTAGATTGCACTATATTTTGTTTTGGGGATGGAGACAAAGGCCATAGAACACTTGTCTCTAGTATTAGCAAAACCCAGGAAATAAGGAGGCAGCTTTGGAGAAGTGGGTGATTAAAAGACTGGAGTACTTCCCAATTTTAACTAATTTATTCTTCTTTAATAAGTGCTAAGCTAAATTTTGTAAATGATGTCAGCACTCTCTAAATTTTCAGTGCCTTAAAGCAAAGTCCCATTGCCTTCACCTCATTTGAACTTTGTCAGATCTGTGAATTGTAGACAATATTCTTCTAATATTTCTATTAAATTCCATGAAGGATATCAACACTCCTTAAGGAACGCACCCTTTGAAAATATTATCTCACAGAAACATGGAATAAAAATATAGCTTCTTGGAAAAAAACACTTAAGACTACATTTTGGAAACCCATAATGTTTCATTTTAGGTATGTAGCTTTTGTCTTTTCTTTTATATTAGGATTTCATTTGTCTTTTGTTTTTGTTGTCATTATTTTGAAATTGCTTTTTAGTTACTCTTAATAAGGTGAAAGAAAGTCTTTCCCCCCCCAATGAATAGTATTTTTTTCTTTTCCAGTTACATTTGAATATTGTTTTCAACTTTCAGTTCCATAGATTTTGAGTTCCATTTTTTTCTTCTTTCTCACCCCCTTCCACAACCCTCCCCTCCCCAAGAAAACAAATGACCATGAATGGTCATGTTAAATATATTTCCACAGTAGTCATGTTGTTAAAGAAGAATTAGAACAAAAGAGGAAAACCAGGAGAAAGAAGAAAAACAGAAAATAAGAAAATAGTTTTCTTGGATCTTGATTCAGACTCAGTTCTTTCTCTGGAAGTGGACAGCATTTTCCATTATAAGTCTTCTGGAATTGCTTTATATCATTATATTGCTTAGAAGATAAGTCTATCAAAGTTGATCATTCACAATGTTGCTGTCACTGTGTGCAATGGTCTCCTGGTTCTGCTCACTTCACTTTGCATCAGTTCATGGGAGTCCAGATTTTTCTGAAAGCATACTGCTCATCATTTCTTATAGCACATTCTATTATGTTCATATACCACAACTTGTTCAGCCTTTCCCCAAATGATAGGCATCTTCTTGATTTCTAATTCTTTGCCATCACAAAAGAGTTGCTATAAATATGTTTGTACTTCTTGGTCCTTTTCCCTTTTTAAGGTCTCTTTGGGATATAGACCCACTAGCGGTATTGTTGGATCAAAGAGTATGCATACTTCTATTGCCCTTTTGGCTACATATTTCTCTCCAGAATTGTTGGACCTGTTGACAACTCCACTAAAAATGCAGCAGCTTCCCACATTTTTTCCAATATTTATCATTTTTTATTTCTGTCAAGTTAGTCAGTCTAGTAGGTGTGAGGTGGTACTTCAGAGTTGTTTTAATTTGAATTTCTCTAGTAGAGAATTAGAGGCTTTTTTCATATGATCATAGAGAATTTAATATCTTCATCTAAAACTGTTCATATAATTTGATTATTTATCAATTGGGGAATGACTTACATTGTTATAAATTTGACTCAGTTTTATGGATATTTGAGAAATGAAGCCTTTATTACAGGTACTGGTTGTAAAAATTATTTCCAACCTTTTTGTTTCTTTTGTAATCTTAGTTGCATTGCCTTTGTTTGTGCAAGAACTTTTCAATGTAATGAAATAGAAATGATCTATTTTATATTTCATAATGTTCTCTGTTTCTGATCTGGTCATAAATTCTATAATTCTCCATAAATCTGAAAGGTAAACTATTCCTTGCTCTACTGGTTTGCTTACAGTAGCAGCTTTTATGTCTAAATTATGCTCTCATTTTGACTATGTTGGCGTACATCGTAAGACTTTGGTCCATGCCTAGTTTCTGCCATACTATTTTCTAACTTACCCAGCAATTTGTTCCAAAAAGTGAAGCTTTATCCCAGAAGCCAAGATCTTTGGCTAATTAAACAGAAGATTATTATAGTCATTGACTACTAAGTCTTGTGTACTTAACCTATTTCACTGATTCATCATTCAATTTATTAGCCAGTACTGAATGCTTTTCATGATTGTTACTTTATAATATAGTTTTAGAGGTAGGCCACATTCCTTGCACTTTTTTTACAATAATTTCCTTTATATTTGTGATATTCAGATGAATTTTTCTATTACTTTTCCTGGCTCTATAAAACTTTTTTGGTATTTTGATGGGCATGACACTGAGGAAGTAAATTAATTTAGGCAGAATTTTCACTTTTTTTATTATATTAGCTTGGCCTACCCAAGAGCAACAGATATTTTTCCAATTTTTTAGAACTGTAGCTATTCATATGAAAATTGTTTTCTAATTTTGTTCTTATAGTTACTACATTTGTCTTGGAATACAAACTCCCAAATATTTGATCCTGTGTACAGATATATTAAGTGGAATTTTTCTTTCTATTTTTTGCTGCTGGGCTTTGTTATTAATATACAGAAATGATAATGTTTTATGTGGGTGTATTTTATATCCTGAAAATTTGCTAAATTTGATCATTATTTCAATTCAATTATTTAAAATATTTCAAATTTTAATTGATTTTTTAGGATGCTCTAAGTATTCCATTCTGTCATCTGCTGAGTGATAATTTTGTTTCCTCATTGCGTATTTTAATTCCTTCAACATCTTTTCTTCTATTATTGCTAAAACTAAATTTCTAATAAAATACTGAATAATAGAAGTTTCACCTTTTCCCTCATCAACACTGTTTTGTTTCTGACCACTACCTCCTTAAATCTGTCCTCCCTTCTATCCAACTCTCTCTTTTTTTTCTCCTTTCTTCTACCTCCCTATAAAGCAAGATAATTTTTTCATTCAAGTGAGTGTGCATTTTTTTCCTGTTTGAGGAATAATGAGAGTAAGGTTCAAATAATATTCTCCCCCGTTCTTTCCCTCTACTCTAATAGATCTTATGTGCCTCTTCATATGATGCAATTTTATACTTTTCTGCCAACCCCTTTCTTCTTCTCCCAGTACAATTGCTTTTTTCAACCTATTAATTTTTTCAGATCGTAATATCAAACTTAATTTATACCCACATGCTCTGTCTATGTGTACACCTTCTAACTATTCTAATAAAGATACAGTTCTGAAGAGTTACAAGTGTCATCTTCCCTATGTAGGAATACAAACAGTTTAAGATAAACAGTTTAACCTTATTGAATAACATGTTACATTTATTCTTCTTTAGTGTTTACATTTTTATGTTTTTCGGGTGTCTTGTATTTGAAGATCACATTTTCTATTCAACTCTGTTCTTTTTATCAGGAATGATTGAAAGTCCCCTATTTCATGAAATGTCCATCTTTGCTCCTGAAAAATTATGCTCAATTTTATTGGGTAATAGATTCTTGGTTGCAATTCAAGCTCTTTTGCCTTCCAGAATATCATATTGCAAGTCTCCCTGATCATTTAATGTAGAAGTTGTTAAATACTTTGTTATCTTGACTGTGGCTCCACAACATTTAAATCATTTCTTTTCCAATGCTTGCAGTATTTTCTCCTTGATCTGACAATTCTCACATTTGGCTTCAATAATCTTTGGAACTGTCACTTTGGGATCCCTTTAGGATGGTGATTGATGAATTCTTTCAATGACCATTCTATCATCTAGTTCTAGGATATCTGGGTAGTTTTCCTTGCTAACTTCTTGAGAAATATGGTCCAGGTTCTTTTTCTGGTCATGTCTTTCAGGTAATCCATTAATTCTTAAATTATCTTTCCTGAGGTAGAATGTAGCAAATCATCTCATATAAAAAAGGCAAGAAAGAGCTTTTGCAATGGAGGGGAAGATGGGGGAGATGAAAGGAAATAAGTGAGTCTTACTCTCATGAGATTTGACTTAGGGAGGAAATAGCACACACTCAATTGGATACGGAAATCTATTTTCCCCTGTAAGAAGGCAGGGAGAAGGGGATGGGAGAGGGTGGAGAAAAGAGGGACAGCAGATTGGGGAAGGGAATAATCAGAATCAAACAGTATTGTAGGAGAACACACCAAGGGAGAGAGTGGAATGAATGGGGGAAATGTGGTTAGTCTTTCCCAGCATAACTATTATGGAGGTGTTTTACATGGCTATATATATATGACATATTGAATTGTTTGTTTTCTCAGGGAGGGTGGGTGGGGAGAGAGGAAGAGAGAGAATGTGCAACCCAAAGTTTTAACAATTAATGTTAGAATTATTTTAGCATGCAACTGGGAAATAACATGTTCATGCAATGGAGTTTGGGGATCTCTTTTGCCCTATAGGAAGGTGGAGGGAAGGGAAATGGTGGAGAGGGTGGTAGTAAAAAGGAGGACAAACTGGAGGGAGGGTGGATGGTATGCATGCTTTCCTGTGGGGGGGATGGGGAGAGAAGAGGAGAAAGTTTTGAATTCAGGTTCTTGTGGAGTTGAATGTTGAGAACTGAGTAATGGACAAATTATATATTTATTTAAAAATTATCTCTCCTGGATATCTTTTACAAGTCAATTGTTTTTCCAATAATGTATTTTATATTTTGTGCTTTTTTTATTCTTTTGATTTTGTTGGACTCATTCTTGATGTCCCATAGTGTCATTAGCTTCCACTTGTCCAATTCTAATTGTTAAGGAATTATTTTCTTAGTTTCTTTAAACCTCCTTTTCCATTTGGCCAAATGCATTTTTTAAGGAATTGTTTTCTTCAATTTTTGTTCTTCCTTTTCCAAGTTGTTGACTCCCTTTTGAATAGCTCTCATTTCTTTTCCAAATTTTTCTTCCACCTCTCTTATTTAATGATTAAAGTCCTTTTTGAGCTCTTCTATTAGGTTTTTTGCAGTTGAGACCAATTCATATTCCCCTTTGAGGTTCCAAATGTGGGAATGTTGACAATGTTATCCTCTTATGAGTTTGTTTTGATCTTCTCTAGAACCATAGTAATTTTCTATAGTCAAGGTTCTTTTTTTTTGCTTCTTGTTCACCTTTTGGCTTATTTCATGGCATTTCAAGTTGAGCTCCTCTCTTGGGTCACAGATGACACTTAAAGACAAACTTCTTGTCCTTAGCCAGGGACGTAGTCACTAGCTTTGTGTGTTGGGGCCTCAGGTACTGATGGCTTGTTCACTCTGCTCAGGTGGACCACTCTACTTGTTCCTGTTTTTTTTTTTTCCTTTTTGCTAGAGCTGGCAGATGGGGCTGCAGGTCTTACTGCTGGCCTGCTGTGCCACTATTCCACTTAAGCACGATCAAGGGGCTTCAGCTGCTGATCTCTGCTGTCCTAGGAGCCTCCTACTGATTTGGCTAGAAACTGTCTATACTGGACTGCTCTTCCCTTCTACCCAACTGAGACAGATCTTTCCTAAAGTCCTTTTAAGTTATTTTAAGCTGGAAAACTGTTTCACTCTATCTTTTTGTGGGTTCTATTGCTCCAGAATCTGCTTAGAGTTTTGATTTTATATTACCTCTGAGGGAAACTGGAGAGAGCTCAGGCAACTTCCTGCCTTCTCTCCATCATCTTTGCTCTGCCTCAATAACATCTTAATGAGGTGAAAGAATCCCAATAGTTGGGAGCCAGCAAATAAGGAAAGTGTAAAGAATGCCTGTTGTCTTCATGAAAAGCTTCTCAGAATTCTGTGACAATATCCTTTCTCCATGACCAGAAAACATTCTTCTGACCTTCACAGAGTTTATTCTAGAAAGAGAGCCATTCAAAGCCTCTCTCCTTGTAAAACTGCTTTAGGAATAGCCAGCAAGGGTTATCATTATTATGAACCTCCTGTGAGTCAACTCCTACAGAAGGTGATCACATTACCCCCACGGCAGGTCACACAAGCAGCTCCCCAGGTCAGCTTTGTGTGAACTTCCCTTGAAATAAGCCAGCTTGCTGCCATGGAGGGCTTGCAGCAGAACTCTGTAATTACCTTGCAGGCATATCATTTTATATGGCTGGGCAGAGTTGAATCAATTTCATTGTGCAGTGAAAGACAAGTGCTTTCCAAACTTACCCTGACTGGCACCTACATTAAACACCAAAGATTATACTGAGAATATACTGTAAGCAAAATGGAGAGGGACCGATGCTGAGAAAGATAGTGCTGAATTCCACTGACCTGGGAATATTCATAGACAATAAAATTATAACCGTCTTAGAGATGATCTTAGAAAGCCAGAAGAAAACATAGAGCAAACCCTTTCTTCCCTAATCAACCATTCTTTTCACAGTCTATACAAATGTAAAAGTTCTTGTGCTAAGCATCCTTTGACAAGAACTCCCTACCTGATTTTTTCTTTCTTTAGCTTTCTTATTTTTAAGCCAACCCCATTAATTATTCTTTTACAGTTCCTATAAGGTATGCTAAAAACAAGTAAACATGTGAGAAAAAAATATTTCTTGCTTCAAGGTGATTCAAATATTCGTGATTTATATAGGAAGCAGTACAGTCTATTTTTAAAACAAGCACTCCTGATAAGAAGCAACAGGTGCACGCGTGCGCGCACACACACACACACACACACACACACACACACACACACACACACACACACCTTGTGCTTCACAGAACTTAAGGGGGGATTTGGCGCATTCAAATCTGGTTGAGCTGAGAATTTTGTTTCCTATTGGTACAGATGGAGTGAGGAGAAGACCTAAACAGCTGAAGACAAAATGCAAGACCATATCCTGAGATTTTCACTGTTAACCATCAGAACTGATTTGACTATTCATACTTTCAATGGTCAGGATTTATAGTATTTGCATATATATATATACATATATATATACACATATATGTATATATATATATATATATATATATATATATATATATATATATATTGTAAATATGTCAAATAATCAGCATTTCTCCCCCTATCCAATCTCACCCACAGTTAGATAAACACTATCTTCATAAACTCTTTGTAATGAAAATAGAAAATATCAGATTTTATATTTTTGCTGCTTTCTAAAATGGTGTATAATTTACTCACAAAACTCATAAAACTGAAATGTATCCAAATTTGTGTGTGTGTGTTTGAAAATGTCCCTTTCCTTCAGCTCCCACTTCTGGAGCATGTTTCCTTAATAACATCTGTACTACCATCTACTGGAAAATAAGTATGCATCAACAATCTTGCTATTGATTGAAATAGAAACACAAAACACCTGGAGGAAAAAAATCCTTCATTAAACAATAATTTTGTTTTGAAATGTCTCACATTTTCTAAGTAGTGTACTGCCAGATGAGGGGAAATATCCTTTGATGACATGTTTTCATCGAGCAAAAAAATTCTGTTAAGTTCATTCTGTACTTCAGCACTAGCATATGCTTTCCTCCTTTCTAGAGCCTTGATTCTAAATTAATGCTGATGCACATTCAGATTCACATTTATGTCTAAAGTAGTATTTTGGTGCCATATAGTAGCATTTCATCTCTTGAAATCTATATTCTTCTAGTACTTTTATCGTTCCTATTTTTTAAAAGATCCTTACTTTAATGAAAAGGTAAATTTAAAATCTAATTAGGCATCCAAGTAAGTTACAGTATTTAAAAGTCAAAATAATATTTTGGAGAGGAAGAGGAGGAAAGATTTAGAGTAAATTCATTCCATACTCAGAGGATCACAGTATTATAGAAATGCAAGACAGAATGGAACCTATGAAGAGGCAATGTCCACCATTTTATAGCTAAAGAAACTGAGATCCAGAAATATTAAAGAAATTTTCCAAGGTCAGTCAGAGAGTAAATAGCTAATGTGCCTGTGCATGCCAAAGAGACAGAAGGATAATTCCTAAATTTGTGGAATATTTATTTAATTACTCAGTCCTACTTTTATTACAGGCTTTTAACTATAATTAAGAGACATTAACAGCCATTAGGTGGGCTGATCACACAGCAAGTAAGACCATGGAACAACTGATCATCATGTTCTATTGTCATGCATGTAAAAGCACACTAGAATATTGGTTGAGGAGACATGGGAAAGAGTGGCACAGAAATGACAATTAGGAATTGATTGAACTCTGTATCATCATCAGTAATAATAAGCATATCCATCTGAGATCACAAGTCCATTAGAACACTACAGGACTGATATCATCCATAAATAAATGGATTTTTTTTTCAGAAATGAGTTTGAATTTTTGAAGTCTTATATATCACTGTAAATATTTTATCTCAGCGATAACAAGCATAAGCATGTGCGTAAGGAATATTTAACTAAATTAATATGTGAATTATTGATACATATATGTGCATATACAATACACACACATACAGAAATACTCAAGTGCCCACATGCACACATGCTTGTATATATGCGCAGGTGTCTCTTAGTGATGTTTTAAGCTATTAAAATGTAAATAGTAAGACCAGAACATTTAGGACATTCCTGTGTATGCATATTCTACTCCAGTAGGTCAATGATAATTCACAGTTCACTCCAAAAGTAAGAATTCTTCATTGTGGACAATGACCCATCTATGTTTTAGTGACTGGTTTTTTTGCAATTTGAAAAAAATCACATTTCTTGCGATGAGATGGTCAAAAGTAAGACAGTATGTTCTCAGTCATGTGAAAAAAGCTTTTTCATCTATCTCATATTTGCCACAGCTTGTCCTGGTTGAAATAGCTTTCAGAGGCTTAGGTCAAACCATGGATTCCTAGCTATGCAATGATCAGATGGAGTAAAATATATCTATGACCATAGCATTCCCCTACTCAGTATACTTCAATGACTCCCACTAATTTGTAGAATCAAATAGAATCTCCTCTGACACTTAAATCTCTCCACACCTGGAACTGTAATTGCACCCTTATTACATATTAGTCTCCTTCACATACATTGTAGTTCAGCAAAATTTACCTTCATATTCTTCCTCTTTCATGGCACTCCATTTCCCTTTTACACAGTCTTCATGCTTGGACTACACTTCTTCCTCAGCAAGCTAAGCTATTTACTATCTGTATGATGTCAGACAATTCAATTACTACCTTTGGATCTCAATTTCCCCATTTGAAAAATGAGGAGTTTTGATTTTACCTCCTCATAAATTTCATTCTGTCTTGTATTTCTATGATACTGTGATCCTGTAAGTATGAATTGAATTTAACCTGTCTTCTTTCCTCCATGTCATCACTAAAATATTTTGGTTTTTAATTCCTAAAACTTACCTGAATGCCTACCAGATTAAATGAATAATAGTAAAATGATTAAAAACAAAAAAGCATGGCTATCAATGAAACTCATCGATAACAATTTCCTTCAGTATTCAGACAAAGCACTTCCTGTTCCAAGAAGACTTTCTTTGTCCCACCTGCTATTTCAACTTTCTCCTCTCTGGTATCAATTTTTTGATTATTTTCTGTCCAATTATGTGTGTATATGCTGTTTCTTCAGGTTAGATGTCATTTGTGTATTCATTTTAAATCTCTAGTACCTAGAACATAGCAGAAGCTAAATTCCTGTAGATAGACTGAACAGTGTATTTGCTTGTATATACATGCAGTGTGTACGTATGTCCATATAAACACAAGCAATAAGATCATAAGGAATCTTTATTTTATATCCAAGTATTGGAAATGGTATACTCTCATAGTGTAACTTAATACTCTTTATTTTGGAAATTAACATAAAACATTTTATTCAATTATCTGGAGTGAATTATTGAGATAAGGATGAAATTCTGAATGTGAGCTTCTATTTCCTTTGGTTATTATGGACAGCATGATGCAAAAGAAAATTATTGGACTTGTAGTCCAGAAAAAAATGGACTCAAATCTTTTCTCTGGTATTTATGCCTTATGTGTACCTTGGCAAATAACTAATCATTATGTGACTAAAGCAGATACTTTGAATTTATTTATTGTATTATAGATTGAGTTCTGTATTGGTGGAAGGAGTTTCCATATTGTGAGTTACTTAAATTGACAAAGAAATAAATCTCTTACATATTTGTATTTGAATATTATATAAAATAATTATTTACCTATTATATAGAGACCTCTGGCAATATGCTAAGAATACCATTTAGAGCAAAACTGACAGAAACACTTAAATGTGTATACTGGGCACAGAAGTATAAATCAGAAAAAAATGTAGGCTGTAGTATTTTCCTCTGTATAAAAGGAGTTATTTATATGTATATTCAAATGGAAGAATATAAAACAGCAACTATTTACAAGTAAAGCATTTTTAAGAATCTCATCATTTCTCCTCAAGTACTCAGTTAATACTGTTGGAAATCAACATTTAATGTTTTTGATTAAATGTCAGAGTAAGTAGGTAGGGCTACAAATAATAAAATCTATATTCCATTTCATTAGGTGTTGAAATAAAATGCAATAGAAAAGAGAAATTATTTGGCTATAAACTATATGGATATCTACATGTATATCATGTGTATATGTATAAGTGTACATGCACATATACATGCATGTGGATATATATTTGTGTGTATACACATAAACAAACTCAGTCCAACAAGTAACAAGCTCTAAATATAGCAATCTGACTTTTACATATCAACATTCTTACCTTCACTTGTACCTTACCAGCTTTTTAAATGATAACAAGTACTTTAAATAGGGCTAAAATAAAGAACATCTGTGATTCACAAGGTTTTCTTATTCCACTTCCCAGTCAATAAATCTTGTACAGCAAAAATTGAAAAATCAATTGTTATATCAGATTACAAGAAGTAGTCAAGATCATTCATTCATAAGGGAAATGGAAAGTAGAGTGATTTCCAATAGTGTATGCAAATGAAGAACAAGGGGCAATATATGATTAAAAATGTAACCACTTCTCCCACATTAATATATAGATGTTCTTGGAGCAAATATGCAGGTAGAATAACAAAGCTGAAGAAATCATTTTTAAAGCCAAATCTAGTGGTTATATAGTGAAATAAAGTAAAAATATATTTAATTACACTACATGTATTAATTTTAATTAATATACAGATATGTTTCTAAATTTTGATGGGTCATATACCATTAGTACATATTTCTTGAAATTTCCTAAGGTGAAGTTTTACAAAGTGTTGTTAATCTTATTCATTATGTATTGTAGCACCAATATTCTAGGTGGAATTTATATTGCAACAGAAATATTGAAACCTATTTTACATGAATATCTATAGATCTCTTTCCATATATATATATGTGTGTGTGTGTATACATACATATAAACATATATACATACATATGCATATGTATGTATATATACACACATATTCAAGTGTGTATGTATGTGATTATGTTCATATATGCAGAGAGTATTTTAGTTCTGTCTTACGTATGTACATCACAATATTCGAAAGGATGTATAATTTATAATTATAGAACTCTAACAATATATGTATAATAGTCTGGAGCTATTATTTCCTCATTATACATAAAAAATATGTACATATCCATGTGTACATACACACAGGCAAAGAGGAGAATGAAGAAGTTTCATTTAAATCCACTCAAAGTAAATGTCTTTGAATCTTTTTTTTTTTTTAAGGATCGTGAAAGTAAAAGGATTTAAAAAGGATATTCACTGACACAGTAAAAATGTTAGAATTAGAGAAAAATTATAAAACTTGCTATATGTGTGCTAAACTGAATCTGATCTATTGATACATCTAAGGCTCTCAATCATCCCCAAGGGGTAATAAGTCAAAGCTTCCAGTAATTACCTTCCCAAAGAAGCAGAATAGGCTGCTTTAGGATTCCTTGATCTTCACAGACTTGGCACTTGCTAGAAAGTTCACCCCGCATGCTACCTGGATAGGTTTCAAACTCTGTATGATCAGGGAAGGATCAGACAGACAAAGACCATTCTATATTGGACAATTCCCTTCCTTCCAGTGTAGCTGAGAAGACAAATACATATGATCCCTAGACAGATACTTCTCCTAAGGATATTTACAAAGACAGTTGTGCACTTCTCATACCTTTGATGCATCTAAATCTTTCTGTGCACATATTCCAACTTGCCTAAAGACTTCAAAACTGAGGACTGGCATAAATATCCATTGCCAGTTTATAATAACAGCCCCTCCCTTTATAAAATACCATGTGCAACACCTCTGCCCAATATTGATGTCAATATGGGCAGCCAGCCAGCTGTCATGTCTAAAATTGCTTTATCGTCCCTTTGTTCTGTCTAAGACAGCTGCTACCAACTTTAATGTTTCCTCTAACCATGAAACATCACTAATGGAGATTGACATTCATATCCCTTTACATCTTAAAACAATTACAAAAACAAAAACACACAGCCTCCTAATCCTAACCTAGATCTTAGGGTTAAGATTCCATTTATTTTTCATACACTCTTTCCCCATACATATTTGTGATTTATAACCACATCCCCCTATCCATAACACATCCATGCTTTCTTCTCTGTTCCCTCCTTTTATCTCATTATTTTTTTAAAATTTCCATAATTCCTCTCTTATTAAATCTTTTATACTTAAATTAATTCATCAATCAGTACTGTTATTACCTTTTCTAACTTCCTCAACTTCTCCCCATGAATGTTAAGCATTTTTAGAAGTTTCATTCACAGGCTGAAACCACTCAAATAACCAAGATGTTTCCTTCTATTATTCTCCATATTCATCCTATGAAACACTATATAGTAATGGTGCCAAACTGAAATAGAAAGAGGAGCCACTAAACAATACATAGATATCCCCATGGATTGCATACTGACTTAGAAAACCACTTACTAACATTATCTCTATTCTGTTTTATTTTTTGTTAGATATTTTCTAGTTTCATTTTAATTTTGTTCTCAAGGCACACAACAGAGTGGTCAAGCCTCAGTGTACCCAATGACCTGATGTTTGCCACCTCCTCTATACACAATTGATACAGAGTTTGGTAAATGAAATCTGTGTCCTCCACAGCCACTTATATCCTGTCATTAAAAATGTTACATGCTTCCCCTTTCCTGTTAAGATAGAATATTCTTTGTCATTCTTGTGTCAAATCCTGGCCAAAACATTACCATATATTCTCCATCCACATGATGCTGTTACTGCTGTTTTAATTTTGAGGAGGGATTGTTTTTACTTTCAATCAGCATCAATCATTGCATAAGTTATCCCTCTACTGATACTTATATACTTCATTATGCAAAATTTCAGGATGCTGATTGAAATAATGAAAAATTGTGATTTGCTTATGGTGATTCATATATTATATTTCATAGCCAAGACTTAAACCCAAGATTGTCTGCCTCCAACATGAGTCTTCTTCTTTTATGTCATGATACCTCCCTGCTATGTTGATGTGTGTGCATTCTTGATCAGTAGGCACATCTAAGTTTGAGTAAAATGAAATGGCAGACTGCACATGTTGCTGGTATAAATCATTCTATCTCCCCTTGTTCAATCATTTTTTTTTCAGTCATGTCCAGCTCAACCCCATTTGGAGTTTTCTTGGCAGGGATAATAAAGTGGTTTTCTATTTCCTTCTCCAGCTCATTTTCAGATTATGAAACTGAGGCAATCAGGGTTAAAAGTCTTGTCCAGTGTTTGAGCCCTGATTTTAACTAAATAAACATTAATCTTCCTGACTCCAGGCCTGGCACTCTATGCACTATGAGATCTGTTTGCTCTATACATTCACTAAAATGGTTTGCCTTTCTAAAAAGAGGTAGGAGACCTTGTGGTTTAAAAAGAAAAAAACACATTTGATCAAAATTGGTCTAAATTAAACCCTATTGATCTTAATATTTTACATCATTGTGACCTCCACCACTGTACCTGAGAAAATCTCCATTTTCTTGAATGCCAGCTCATTCAAATATTTTTTTCCTCCTTAAAATGGCTTTAAAGTACTTCTTTCCACGTATAAACTTAATCTGTAATGGCAGGTTTTAAAAGAATGAAAAGCAAAAAGAAAATTAACCAGCAAACCAGTCTCTCTAAGGACTGACCCTCTATTTTTAGCCATCAGACTTTTCTCTTTGTTGCCTCAACTGGAAACTGAAGGCACTGAAATCATATAGTTTGGATAAAAAGAAGGTTAAGGAAAATTAGTTTCATCTAATCTCATGTGAACAAACTAGTTTCAAAGTCTAATTAATGAAAGTCAAATAAACTCACTGTGAACACAAGGGGCGCATTTCTCTTCCTTCTTCCTGTAGCCTTAATGACACTCAGATATGCTGCAAGAGTTCATTTGCCTCTCAGGTATAGTTTAGGCACTGAAGCATTACACAAAAATATTAACTTGGATTGTAAATGCAATGAACTAAGACCATGCCATCAACAGGTCTGTATTACCTATAACCCCTTGTACTTTGACGGTGTCAATGTCCATGAGATCATTACTGACCAAATAAAGCACTTATGCCCATGGAAATGAGGGTGGCAAGGGGTAACCACATGATATAGTGAGGAAATACCTGAAATTTGTTCCTGTTACTTTCATGGTGAAAATATATGGATGTCTTATCCTCTTCCCACTTTCTGGAAGCTAGTTATAAATGAGCAGTTTATCTTCTCTTTCCTTTCAGAACATCTTTTGACCTTTTCCATTTGGTAGGATTTTTTTTCACATCTCAGTTCTCACAAGCCCTATAGCTCATTTTCTTTTCAGCCATCCCTCACTTTTCTTCTCAGTCACGAAACAGGGAAACAGAATAATGCTAAAATCAGAAAATGCCTTCTTCTCTTTTAACACTATGGAGAAAAAAATGTTGCTAGCTCTTACCCTATAGTCTCCCCATATACATCCTTCACTGTCCAGAGTAATAAGGGGGGGGGGGAGCACAGTAGGTGGGGGGTCTTCTTGCCTGACAAATAAAAGAACACCTAACTGAAAGGTTGGAGCTCTGTTTTTAACCCATTTTCCATTCCTGGTAAAAGAAGGAAGGCAAAAGGACAAAAAATAAAATCAACAACTACAAAAGCAGTTTTTTCCTCTCAAGATTTTAATTCAGGAAATCATTATTTGGTAAGCACATTTAAAAGTCTACAAAATAGTCACATTGCAACCAATAATATATTCTTGACATCTCTGTGTGAGATTGCACTATATACCAGTGCCTTGTGGTAACTATAGAGAGAACATAAATTAATGACGTTAGCCAGTATCTGCTGTGGACAAAACATTGTGTTTGGGTAAGACACTAATGTTTCATTTCTTAGCCTACTGCAAACTGTAGTGTTACAAAGATCTGCGTTGAAATTCCACTTCAGAAACTTACTAGTTGTGTGACCCTGGACAGATCTTTTAAACTCTCTGAGCCTCAGTTTTTGTACATTTAAAAATAAAGGTAATAATTTCTAAAATATTTACCTGACAGGGTTGTGGTGAGATTCAGTTAAGGGAATCTATAAAACTATATCAATGCCAGTTTTTTGTATTGAAGTGATCCAGAGAGATGGTAAAACACAAACCCACACACAACACTTTGATGGTGTTACATCATGAACTTTGCATTTTCTATGCATGACCAAGCTCTAAGCACTTTTCAGCACCTGTGTTAGCTACTCTCATGGCTGCTGTAACAAACTTCTTATCCAGTCATTCATTTCATTGGGGGAAGTCTTTACATGTTTGAGAGAGCCATCCCCTTAACTCACCAACAGGTTTGAGACCTCTCAGTTACCATTAACCTGCTTTAGTGTGTCTTCCCAGGAAGATTATTAGGATGTGGCCACTGTTTGTGTCCACACACACACACACACACACACACACACACAAACTGGACCCCTTAATTCATTAGCCCATGAGGATACTTACTTTTTCTCTACCAAAATAAATTAATAAAATAAAACTAAGTTATAATCTGGAAGATCTGCAAAACAGGTACAAATTTGTGACTTGCTTGTGGTCACAAAGACAATATATCTGAAAGCCAGGATTTAGATTCAAGTCATCTTGACTCTCTGACTAGGACTCTTTATACCATTAGGTAATTCAACATCATTATTATCATTAGCATGAGATATGTGGAGTCTTCAGAGATCACTAGCAGCTCTGTTCCGAGTGTTTGCCAAGACTTTTTCAAGGCTGCTCATCCATCTTTGCTGTATACCTGGCACTCAGCTTTCACCTGTGGTTCCAAGAAGCTTTGACATGAACAGTGACCATATCCCAATAAACTTCCTGGGAAGACACACTGAAGTAGGTTGATGGAAACTAAGAGGTCTAAAACTGTTGGTGAGTTAAGGGAATGTCTCTCTCAAACATGTGAAGACTTCACCCAGTGGAACAAATAAATGGATGAGAAATTTGTTGCAACAGTCATGAAAGTAGCTAACACAGGTGCTGCAAAGTGCTTATAGCTTGGTCACTCATAAAAAAAGTGAAGTTCATCCACTATATTCTGGGCTACAGCCCATCATCACAACTTTTTTCTTGTCACTGGACTTTGAGAAGTCTGGAAGAAAAAGTGTGGCTATTACTTTATGCAACTTTGCCTCACTTAAATCCAATTCACATCCGAGCTAGGTCATCACTTTGGGATGTTATTGTCCTACACTGAAAATGAAGGATAAACAGCAACAACACATAATACTTACATGTATTTCATGGCAGATTCAGGAGTTAAGCCCAGGTTGTGATAGAGGAAGATGAACTTATCCTGAGTCAAAAGAGAATTTGAAGAAGGCTCCCATTTTGGTTGGATAGAAGGTCCTAAAGAAGAATAACACTGTATGGATATGTATGTATGAAACATGATTTACCTGAGTGGAGATTTGAATGGGAGAATCACTCTAATAATTGTTTATTGTGCAGGAGAATCAGAAGACCTATCCTCATCTTAGCTGAGTGATCCTTGATCAATCAATATTTTCCAGTTTCTTTTAATGCCCAGAACTAGACACAATGCTTGTTTTCTTCACCTGTAGCATTGTATGCTATAAACCAAAATGAATACATAACTTCTTTTGGAAACATTATGTATTAGTATTTTAGAAATTTTAAACATTAATATGATATATTTGGTTGATAATGTGTATCAGCAATTGCAAAGGATCCTTCATTCAGATGAGGAACAGGTGACATGAACTCTCTAGTCACCCACAACTATGATACTCCATTAAAAGTCTCTACTCCTTTAAATATCTCTGGCCTGATCAATGAATTGTGCATGCTACTAAAAAAATAACCAACAAAGCCTAGAAAAAAAGAACAAATTAAATAACAAGTTAAAAGAACAACTAAAAATCAATATGAAAAACACTGAGAGTCAAAAAACTGATAAAATTGAAAGTAAAACTAATAACAGTAACTAATGAATGAAACTAGGTGATAGTTCGATTAAAAATAAAATAGATAAACCAATTATTGATTTGATTTAAAACAAGAAAAATCCTAATTAAAAGCATCAAAAATTGAAGAATGAATGTACCACAAGTGAGAATGAAATTTTAGGGGATATTTTATTCAATTATCTGACAGTAAAATTGGCAATCTAAGTGAAATAAATAGATATTTCCAAAAATAAATACTGCCCAATTTAAGATAAAAGGAAATAGAATAGTTAAATAATGATACTTCAGAAAAATAAATTGAACACGCTATTACTGAGCTCCTTAAGGGGATAAAAAACAGAATCAGATGAATTTACAAGTTAATCCTATCAAACATTTAAGGAACAATTAATTTCTATACTATATTAATTATTTGGGGGAAAAATTAAGGAATCCTAGCAAATTCATATTATGTCACAAATGTCATTTAGATACATAAACCAGGGAGGGAAAAATAGAGAAATAAAATTATAGATTGATTTCCTTAATGAATATTGATGAAAAGTTTTATTTTTTAAATAAAATACTAGCAAGGAGATTACAATACTACATTACAAAGATCATACCCTGTGATCAGGTAGGATTTGCACCAGGAATACAATGTTAAATATTAGGAAATCTATCAGAATAACAATGACCATATCAATAAAAAAAATCACATGATTGTATGGATAAACTAAACAAAAGACTGACAAAATATAACACCTATTCCTATTCTTAAGAATCATAGGAAACCTAGGAATGAATAGAACCTTTCATAAATTGCAAGTAGTATCTTTCTAAAATGAAGAGCATGCATTATCCCTGATGTATGTAAGCCTTCAGTTTTTCCAATGAGTTCAAGGTGAAACAAAGACATCCATTATGACCACTATTACTCCATATTGTAACTATAATAGTTATGAATGCTAACTATAATAGTTAGATGAGAAAAAAAGAAATAATAAAGATAAGGAATGAGAAAAAATGTCACTTTTTGGAGAGGATATGATGGTTTATTTAAAGGATCAAGTGAAAAAAGAAGCAACTACTCAAAACAATTAACAGCTTCTACAAAGTTGAACGAAATAAAATAAGCCTACATAAATCATCAACATTTCTATAAACTACCAAGAAAACCCAGGTGCAAGATATAGAGAAATTCATTTAACCTAACAGCAGACAATATAAAATACTTGGAAGTCTATCTGCTAAACCTGACAATTAAATGAACACATTTGCATACCACTTTTCACACAAGTAAAGACAGATACAAACAACTGGAAAACTATTAATTGCTCATTTGTTGGCCAAGTCAACATAATAAAAATTATAATTCTACCTATGTAACTTTTTCATTTTCATATCAATCAAACTAGCAGTGAAATATTTTATAGAATTAGAAGGAATCATATTAAAATTCATCTGTAAGAACTGAATATCAAGGACATCAAGAAAGTTGATGGGGGAAAAAATGAAGGTAAGCAGCTTAGTAGTACTAAATTTGAAACTATATTACAAAGGAGTAATCATCAAAATAATCTGGTAAAGCCTAAGAAATAGAGTGCTGCATCAATGTGATAGACTAGGTTCACAATACACAGTAGTTGATGACCATATTAATGTAGAGTTTGAGAAATCCAAAAATCCAAACTTTAAAGGTAAGAACTAACCATCTGACAAAAAATAAATCTGGGTAAACTATAAGGGAGTTTGGAAGAAACTATGCATAGACCAATATCAGCACTAAATACCAAAATAGGAACAAAGTAGGTGCATGACCCCATAAGCATTAATATAATAAAGAAGTTAGAGGAACATGAGAAAATGTACCCATCAAACCTATGGAAATGGGAATAATTTGTGACCAAAGAAGAGATATAATGAATCATAGAAAATAAAATGGGTAATTTTGATTATATGAAACTTAATAGCTTTTGAACAAACAAAATTTATGTGGCTAAATATGAAGGAAAACAGGAAACTGGGGAGAAAAATCATCTCTGATAAAGGGCTCATAGCTCAAATATACAAGGAATTCAACCAAATCCATAAAAAATATAAGCCATCCCCTAACTGATAAATGATCAAAGTATATGACCAAGCAATTTTTGAAAGAATAAATCAAAGCTATCAATATTCATATAAAAAGTTCTCTAAATCACTATTAATTAGACAAATGCAAACTGAATTACGAGGTACTACCTCACAACTATCAGACTGACTAACATGACAGAAAAGAAAAAAAAATGACAAATGATGAGGACATATGAAAAAAAAAAACACTCTGTTGATGGAGTTGTGAAATAGTCCAGTCATTCTGGAGAACAATTTAAAACTACCCCCCAAAGGCTATAAAACCCTGCATAGCTTTTGATTCAGTAAATATACAAATAGGTCTGTATCTCAAGGAGAGCAAAGAAAAAGAACACAAGCACACACAGATATATAGATATAGATATGTATATATCTCTATCTCTATCTACGTATCTCTCTATCTCTCTATATAGATATAGACAAATACATATGCATACATATAGAAGTTTTTTGTGGTGGCAAAAAAAATAAATCGAGGCAATTCCCTTTAATTTGGTAATGGCTAAACAGGTTGTGGTGCAAGATTTATGAAATACTATTGTCCTTCAGAAATGCGGAGCAGTATGGTTTCAGGGGAAAAAAAACAGGGAAGACTTGTATAAAGAAGTAAGACTCAGAAGAACATGGCACACATTAACAGCAATTAGCTACTATGATCAAGACAATCATCCAAGATAATTTCTAAGGATGCATGATGTAAAATTGTACACACTTTTTGAGAGAGAACTGATAAACTGAAAACAGGTTGAAAATACATTTTTAACCTTTTTACTTTTTGTTCTTTTATCTGTGTAATATTTTGAAATATTGTTAATATGGAAATACATTTTGCCTGACTTCACATGCAAAATCAATATTAAATGTCTTGCTTTCTCAGGGATATGAAAAGTACAGAAGGGAGAGAGACAAGGTGGAATTGAATTTTTTTAAATGAATGTTTAATATTTAATTTAAAATATATATTTAAAGAAATAAAATACATTTTTAAAAATTCCCTGGCCAATTTTCTACTCTAAGTACCTCAATACACTGAAAGTGCTATCTAACTTTTATTCTTGTTTATGCACATTTATTAGCCATATTCACTGACCTGATCTTGCTTGCCATTCAATCTTGTAGGAAAGTTTCTAGAATATCTCCAAATCAATGTTATTTAATCCTTGTCAGTCAAGTCTAGTCTATAGGTCTTTAATTCAGACTGTAGTGTGATTCCCAAATAAACCATGCTACCTCTGTGACTATCAAGTTAAACACGCAAGAATAACACATGATTTCAATTTCAACAATAGTATGTTCAAGGACTTCAGAGGTCTTACTTTTTGGTATCACGGAAGGCAAAAGGACATTTCAGACTGTCAGGATACATATATTCCTTCTGGGAAATAATACAAGGAAATTTTCGAAAATCATTGAAGGCAATTAATAACAAGGAATTATCTACCTAGCTACTTCTTCAGCTAGGGATAAAATCTTCTTTATTAAATGGAAAAAACAAGTAATGCAGACAAGAGAAAGTGACCCTTCCACATATTCTAGATTTGCTATTTCTACTATAGGCAGCCATGGTTGATGACAAACTGAATCACGGGGGGAAGTAAGTCTTATATCAACAACAACAAAAATAACAATAACAACAAGAACAAAACATTAACATTACACTATAAAAAACTGAAAATGTCTTTCTTCCCATTATATAATTTGGACTTCACAAAAATTTTCTGATATGGGTGCCATCAAACATATTGCCACGGAAAAGGCTCAGAATTGTTATTTATCTATGTCAAGATCATATAACTAGTAAGCATCTAAAGCCAGATGTGAATCCAGGTTCTTCTGAGACTGAAACTAAAGCTTCAGTTATACCTCAGTTTCCTGATTTGCAAAAGTGGGGTTGTTGTGATGATCAAAAATGGTAATGTGCATAAAATGCTTTGTGAACCTAAAAGTGACACAAATTTAGACCATTTTAATATTAAAGCATAATTCATTAATTTTCTTCAAATATACCTCCAACACCAAATAACAAGCAATTTATTCACTTCATCTTTTCACAAGTCCAGAACAAAGAGAAACTGAGTGACTAAAAAACAAATTTTTTCACTTCTAAACAGGAGAATATGAAAAGGGAGCTTTGAAGCACAAACAAAAAATAAAGTTTTAAATTAAGTTATGGCCAGGATTTCTGAGTTCCTGAATCCAAGAATTGTGACCAATGAATGCTGGTCATGTCAAAGTTAGCTGGCTAATGTAATTTTGATTATAAAAGATTCATGAAAAAATGTTTATCAAGTTACTTTTATATCCACTTTGTATCTGCAATGTAGATATAAGAAGTGGTCCTATCATTACTGTCATGGTTATGATAATATTAAAATTAATAATATCTATTTTAAGTGGGCAAATGATGCATTTCTTAGTTTGATTATTTATCCTCTCGTTTCTCCTCTCATTTCTCCTCTCATTGGTACCCACCTGGTCCTGCAATCCTTCTTGTAATGTTTATTAAATAACATCACCCTTAGCAGAGTGATTTATCTTGATTATTCCATCATTCTGTGAAAATGATACTCTAAAATCTGAATCTCAATAAGATTCTATATGCCCATTCAAAATACTCTTTGGTGATAACAAGGAAATAGTTGTATTACTAAAACAGTATTTTTTTTTTCAGGGAAACATTGTGCTTTGATTTTTTCACTATTCAAATCCACATTCAAGTACATAGCATTATGGATCTGTAGTGTTATTACTTATTGATTCCTTTCTAAGAATGAACTTAAAATAAAAATCCATAACTATCCACTGATATTACATATTTTAGACTTGGAAGGCATAAAATCATTTTTATATAGAGTACTTTCAATTTATATAGCACACACAATATTTTTTGGAACATTAGCAAGAGATTCTCCTTTGTTTTAATTTGATTTAGAGGCAAATATTTCATTCTATAATCACTAAATCATCCTGTGGATTGTAGTGCTACTAAGGCTTGAAGGGCTATATAACTAGCAGACCAATTTTAACTTTAACCAAAGCAAGGCATGAAACAAAAATGCAAATGCCAGATGGGAGCCCGATAATTTGCATAGGAAGTTGGAGTTAAGAAAACAAGAGTATAACACAGTTTGTGCTCTTCCAACATAGAATATACAATTTGCATCCTGGGGTAAAGACAAGTCAGTCATTTAATGCTGTATCAACACATGTGTCTTGTCTTTCATTACTAAACTCTCCTGCTGATTTTCACACCATCAGAAGTAGACCACCTAGTGAAACTCATAGAGGTGTGGAAACTAAGATGATTTCATAATTCTATTTTGCTTAACACTCTTCCTTAGCCTATGTGAAGCTAGTTTTCCTCCTTTCTTATTGCAAATACACATTACCTTCACTTAAATGTTCATCAACAATAACACAATTTCATGATCCACATGAACCAGTTTTCAATTCTTTACATCACTCCGAACCTCCTAGTCAATTGAGGTTATGTTTGCTTAGAGATTATTCATGTGCTATCAGAACACAGAGTCTTCCTGCCTCTTCTGTGAATAAAATGCAATAAAAAATAAATGAAGAAAAAGGAAAGAGTATTCTTATTCCTGTCTTTGTGGAAAACCTCTCCCTGAGATCTTGGTAACTGATCCAAGCATTGTTATTGATCCAGTGTATCCCATCTCCCCAACCCCCACCTTACTCTTTTTAATCACCACTACTTCCATAAAATTGATAATGATACGTAAATACCTTTAAAAAGCTACAAAAAGTAGCCACTTTTCAAAATGAAATAATTGACATTCACTAATTTATATGAGATATCATCCTTTGAGAAGCAATTCAGAGTGCTATTTTTGTTTTTGCTTTTGTTTGTTCTTTCCTGTTTTTTATTGTAGTAAACGAAAGCTAGACTTAAGAGGTATTTCCCCCAAATTATGTGAACTACTAAAACATCTTCAAACATCTGAAGGCCAACACCTATTTTGCCAGATGAATTCTGCTTAAAAAAAATGTCATTACATTATACTGCATTGGAGACTTCTATATTCCAGAGGCAGAACTAGAACAGAGCTTGAAAAGTCATGGTGGTTTTAGACAAGAATCTTATTCATTTTCTTTTAACAATAAAATATGTAAAGACAGAATAGATAGTGCCTGTGTAATATCAAACATAAAATGGTGAGTTACACTGAAGACAATCTCTCAGACATAAAGTAAAAGGCAAATGTTTCACTGAAATTTCCATAATTTTAATATTACAGAGTAATAACCCCATTTATTTTCTATACTCGTAGAAGCAACACTGAATTAGCACCAGAATGCCACATCACAACGAGGATAACTGTACAGAAAAGTATATAGTTTGAGAGCTTTGAGAAAGATAGAATGAGCTACCTGGTAATGCAATAACAATAAATTATTATTATTGCTCATCCATGTTATCTATATTATTGCTTAAAACTAGCACTTATATAATGTTTTATGTGTAATATTAAATTTTTAAAAATAACCAGAGATTGAATGTAAGGCTATTTTATGGCCAAGATTTACAACATCTTTTTCTGCTTATTTAATTTTTTAGTTAAGCAAGGCTTGCAAGACAAGCCTATGATTAAAGATAAATTTACTTTGAAACCTCCACATAGATAGTACTGTAGGATTACAGTTGAGGAGAGATGCTATGACAGAAAATATAGAACTGTTAGTTATAGGTGTAGATTTGATAAATCAAAATGATATTAAATATTGGTTTTTTGTTTTGTTTTTTCCCTAGTCATCAATCCCATTCTTTTAAAGACCTTATGTTTAAGCCAATCCCATCCAAATCTGCTTCTGTTATCTTTCCTATAGTTATTTGCTTCCTTTCTAAGCTACCACTGATGTAACGCTTTAGAAGCTAAATTCACTATATATATATATATATATATATATATATATATGTGTGTATATATATATGTATATATATGTATATATACACACACACACACATTTTATTTAAAGTTCTGAGCTCCAAATTTGATCCCTTCTTCCTCCTCTACTCCCTCCATGAGATGGTAAGCAATCAGATATAGGATATACATTTGCAATTATATAAAATATTTCCATACTACTCACTTTGTACAAGAAGAGCTTAATAAAAGAAATATAAAAGAAATAATTGGAAAACATATATTGCAGTCTGTATTCGATCATATCTATTCTTTCTCAGGAGGTAGGTAGTACGTTTCATCATTAGTCCTTTGAGATTGTCTTGGATCGTTGAATTGCTGAGAATAACTAAGTCATACACAGTTTTCAGTGAAAAATATTGCTCTCACTTTGTACAACATTCTCCAGGTTCTGTTAACTTCACTATACATAAATTCATTTAGATATTTCTAGGTTTTTCTGAAATCATCTGCTTGTCATTTCTTACAGCACAATAACATTTAATTACAATCATACCACAGCTTGTTTAGCCATTCCCCAATTGATGGGCATTCCTTTGATTTCCAGTTTTTGGCCACCACAAAAAGAATTGCTATAAATATTTTTTACAAATAGATCCCTATCCATTTTTTGGATATCTTTGGGATATCACTGTAGAAATGATATTGCTGGATCAAATGGTATGCACAGTGCTCCAGCCCTTTGACAGAACCTACATTCAACAAAAAATTTTCTTCACGTCCAAGCACTGTGCTAAGGATATGAAAGTCCAAATGAAAAATTCAAAGATGTTCTATTCCATCACAGTGAAATCAAATTAATAAAATATTTGCGGAATGATAAAAGATAATTAAGAGGTGAGGCACTATCAACAAAGGGTAATGGGAAAGTCATCATTTAGGATGTTCCCTTGAGCTGAAGCATGAAGGAAGCTAGCAATTCTAAGAGATAAAGGGAGTCTATCATCTGCAGCAGTCTTTGTAAAGGCACAAACAGGGAAGACAGAATGCTCTGTGTGAGGCAGCAAGAAAACTACTCAACTGACATTTATTAAACACCTACTATGTGAAGTACTCTTCTAAGTGCTGAGGATTCAAAGAAAAGCAAAAAAAAAAAAAAAAACCAAAGCAACAACCACAGTAAAAGCAGTCCTTGCATTCAAGTAGCTATTGTCAAGACACAACATGCAAGCAACTAAGCACAAACAAAACGTATTGGTCATAATCTTCAAGAGAAGTTGCTAAGAGTAAGGAGTGGGAAAGACTTCTTGTAGAAGCTGGGAGTTCAGGAAGAAAATCAGAGGAGCTAGGAGGAAAAGAAAAGGAAGGAAAGTGCTCCAGGACTGAGAGCCATTCTGGGAAATTACTTTTAGAAGCTGTAGTGTCTTGTGTGAGGAACAGGGACAAGACCAGTGTAAATGGATCATAGTACATCAAGGGAAAGAAGTTATAAAAAGATGGGAAAGATAAGAAGGATACAGGTAATGAAGCACTTAAAATTATTTTGTATGTTATTCTGGAATAATAGGGAGCAACTGGAATTTATTGAAAGGGGGTGACATGGTCAAACCTATACTTTAGGCAGATCAATTTGACAGCTGAGATGAGGATGAGTTAAAGCTGGAAGAGATTTGAGAACAATCAATTTATTATTGGAATAGTCTGGAAGAAGCATGAAGTGAAGGGTCCTTCACCAAAGTGATTGCAGTGTCACAGTAGAGAAGTGGGTTAATATAAGAGATTTTATAAATGTAGAAATGACAAGACTTGACAAATGATCTGGATATAAGGGTGAGGGTGAGGATTTCAGTTTTGCTGAACTAATGAGCTTATGAAGAAAAAACATATATGCTAGGTTGGAAAGTCAATTTGCACCCAAGATATTAGTGTGTTTTATAAGTCAATTGAAATAGCATATTTTTGATGCTAGAGGTTATACAACCACTTGAGTTTATTAACATGGCCATACCTGAGCTTTAGGTATATGACTTTGGCAGGTGTCTGGAGAATGGACTGCAGCGTAGAGACACTAAAGGCAAAGGAGATCTATTAGGAGGCTCTTATAACCATTCACAGAATGGGATATGCAATGTTAAAACTAAAATGATGGTGAATTGAGAGAAGGTGGAAAAAATGTGAAAGAATTTTATAGATGGAATACCCAGAAGCAGATAGAATTTTTATCTAAAATGACCAATCTGACCTACCTTATATTACATTATATTAACCTTAAACTCCTTTCCAGCTCCATATTTATGGCAAGATTTATTAACAGATTTGGTATATAGGCTAATACTATGAACTTAGGAGGCTAGAAGAACCTTCAAGAAACCTGTGATTTTGTTAGCATAGGGGTATAAACAAAGGAGCTTAGGGACAGAGAAGTAATGCAATCTGACCAAGGTTATAGGGAAGAGTCAAGATGTAAAATCAGACCTTCTCTGATTCTAGCTCTAGTACTTCATTTCTACAACAAAGCAGTCATTTATCTGAAGCAAAAGTTTTATTCCTTATCTCTTATTGCAATCTAATAATCATGTACTAATCATAGACCCTAGAATACTAGAATATGAGTTAAATAATTCATTGAGCCAAAAAATTCCAAGATTTAGATTCATTAAACTAAAAGAAGCCACATGATCAATTAACACCTTACAGTATAATTAAAAATTGATAGAATTAGAAATTGATCTTTTGAACTCATCTAATTCAAAATTCCCACTTACTAATATGAACTAAAAGTGAGTGTTTATTTTTTAAGAGGTTCATAGAAAAATTTAAGAAATGCTTGGGACCAGTTTATCAGGAATTTTCAATTAGAGAAATCCAAATTCACAAGATTTTCTACATTGGATTAATAGCCATGTGCATACCTATTGATAGGCATATACATATACATGCACCCACCTAACTAAATTTTGTTGAGATTATGGCAAGTCTAAGCTGTTCCAGGTTCCTATGTTACAGTGGCCATAGATGCCTTTGTGTTGCATGGATTTGAAAGAAAGAAAATTGATTTTTTTGATAATCTTTGAAGAAACAATATCCATTCACTTATTGTAATATTCAGTTTAGAATGTACAGCCTCTGTATTACTTTCAGTACGTTTCTTGTTCAAATACATTGACTAAAGGAATAATGCATCAGCTATTTCCTATTCATCAGCGCCCTTTCCCCAAGTTATTAAAAACTTGATGTCCATTAATCCAGAGAGATGTTTCTAAAGTGACAGACTTTTTGAAGAACTTCTTACATATATGAAAATATTTCCACTTACAAAATTTATGAATGACCCATTGCTTTAAAGGCCAAAATCTTTTTAAAAAGATATTAAATAAATTCTACTTGAGATATTTCACAGGATATCTGTCCACAAGTGGACCACTATCATTAAACATTTAGTGAGAAGATTCATTTTTTTTTAATAACATTAGATGGTCACCACTACATTTAATTACCATTGATTCTGAGAATATGATATAAATTTAAGTGCTTTTTTAAATCATACTTTCTCTTCATACTGCAGGCATATTGAATCCAAAGGTTAAATAATTAGAATCAAAATGTTCCAAACAAAGCTTCCCCTTCTCAACTACTGTCTTTTCTATGTGTCTTAAGTCTTTAAACTGTTTTTAGATTTCCCTGGAGAAAGAAACTGCAGAAGAAGATGATGATAAAGTTTTTAAGGTAATTACGTATCTTTAGCTGGAAAGCAAAATTAATGTTTTTGAAGATTACACCCACATTAGAGATTTAAAAAGAGAAGATGGACCTCTAGTTCCTTCTTTTCCATGTGATAAGAATATTTTTTTTTCCAGAGAAAGCCAAGAGACTAGTGTTTCTCTTAGAGAACCACAGCTCAATTTTTTCATTTAATATATCTGTCTTGGATTGACTAGAAGATGTCTGTTACATGGCATTAACAAACACTGTAATTTGCAGGGGTCAGCCAGGTCAGTTGCTTTTTGACTACTGGAGCCCTCTCAAATGATGCGATCAGCTTTCAAAACCTTATTAGACTTAACCTATTTTGGCGCCACTGGTTTCTCAGAATCACCGATAGAACTCTAATCAGAAAGCCACAGAGCAGCCAATCTGCTGCTATCAGAAACCTCAGGACAATTTTGTGTATTAATATTTTAGAAAGCATGTAAGAACACAAACTCCCTGCTGAGCATTACAACAAGTCAAGATGCAGGAACAGGAGAGCTGGCTCGACAGTAAGCCTGGTTTTAGTGGCTGACAGCTGTCTCTTGTCTGGTTCTGGACTTGGCAACTAAGGAGGGGAAAATGAAATTAATGGTTGCATTGGATTGATGATTAATAAATTCCCATTATTGGAAAGTTGGGTGACGACTAAGAAGGTGAATTTAAGGTACCAGGAAAGAAAGAAGTGCAATCTGTAAATCGAGTCAAAGGTCTGCCTTCTCTGACCTGATTGGTTTGGTATTCTTTCATTAGAAGAGAGGCTTTGTAAATGCTTTCCCCTCTCTCTCTACCAGCCTTCTTCCACTTTCAGAATGTTGCAGCTACTGTTCACAACATGTCTCAAGAAAATATAACCTAGGAAATAACCTACAATGAGATGTACCTCACAAGGGTATTTTATAGCTCATGGCACAGTAGGATATTAATAAGGACAAGGTATTGCTGAGAAAGGATTGTAACATGAGCCTGTTTCTATGTGGGTTATTTAATACCTTTCAGAAATAGGTTTACAACAGATAGAAATGTAATTGCTTTGGTGAGACAGACAGAAAAGAGTGAACGTAAGAAAGATAAAATGGAAATCAAAAGACAAATGCAATGTTATGATTAATATGAACATGCATAAGATTTTTTAAGGAGTTGCTAAACATCACTTTCACAGCACTATATGTACAACGTAACTGATCTCTTTACAAAGGAGACTTAAAATGTACCATAAATGAAAATTGTAGATACCTCATTTACTGAGAAATTTATGTACTTCATCTAAAGTATGTACTTAAATCAATAAATAATTATCAAGCATCAGGATAATATGCCTTTAAGTACTGGGATTACAATAAATCAAAATAGTGCTTCCTTTAGAGGAGATTATATTCTCCTGGACTTTTATGATACAAAACATATAATAGTAAGTATGATGGACATAAGCTATATTGCTGGTGAAGATTTGTGAATGGAATATTTTTTTAGATTTTAGACTGTTCATTTTTCTTAGAATTTCACCTTGTAACATGCTATTTACTTTGAGTGATTTAAATATTAAACTTGCAGTTAGATGTATTCTATTTTTTATCATTGAGTATTTTAGTGGGAATAAAACATTCACATTTCATTTTATTTTATTAATGACTGAATGTGCCCACGTTACTTGACTAGATGTGCAATGGGTACTCATAGTCAGATCTCACTACATATTTAAGGGCAACTTCATGAGTTCCCCAAGGCTGAAAGGGAAGATTTTTATAATACCATAGTGAAATTTAGTTCAATCTGTGTTACTCTACTACATTTCAGCATATTTGAGTTTAAGAGATTGGCCAGGTTCAGTTTCCCTGGTAACTGGTGCTAAAGTCATTCAACACTCTACTAGGAAGAATCAATGAACTCAACATGCTGGCTCTAAAAAAAATATTTTTCCATTTCATTTCAAGAAATATTAATTTAACATTTACTGTGTACAAAGCAAAGTGTTGGGTTCTGACGATTAAAAAAAAGTCAAAATGGAATTGTTCTGCCCTCAAAAAGTTTACAGTACAGGTGGAGCCAAGATGGCGGAGTAGAAAGACCCACATACACATAGCTCTAAACCCACAACCCATAGAATATCTATAAAAAAGAACCCCTGGCAAATTCTGGAGCAGCAGAAGCCACAGAAAGGTGGAGTGGAGGAGATTTCTGTTCCAGAGAGCCCTGCAAACCTCTCACAAAAGGTCTGTTGTGCTGCAGACACAGAGTCGAGCCCAGGCCTGCCGTAGCCACACAGCGCCGAGAGGAGCAGATCTGAGCGGGCTTCAGGGCCGGAATCTCCAGTGGCTGAACGGGTCCCTTCACCCACAGGTGACGGGGGTCAGTGAGAGGGTCTATTTGGCAAGTCGAGAGGGGAGTGGGGTGCCCCTATAACTCAGTCCCCCTCGGGAGGCAGTGGCAAAGGCGGGAGCAGACCCCAGTTCCTCAAGCAGGCAGAAGCCCAGATCCATTGTTGAAGGTCTCTGCATAAACCCCCTGAGGGAACTGAGCCTGAGAGGCGGCCCAGCCCCAACCTGACCACCTGAACTTGATCTCACACTGACTAGCAGCCCTGCCCCCGCCCAAAGCCCTGAGTCTGGGAAGCAGCATTTGAATCTCAGACCCCAAGCACTGGCTGGGAGGATCTGGAGGCAAAGTGGGTGTGAAGAGAATACTCAGAAGTCAAGTCATTGGCTGGGAAAATGCTCAGAAAAGGGACAAGAAATAAGACTATAGAAGGTTACTTTCTTGGTGAATAGGCATTTCCTCCCTTCCTTTCTGATGAGGAAGAACAATGTTAATCATCAGGGAAAGACAGAGAAGTCAAGCCTTCTGTATCCTAGTCCACTCAATGGGCTCAGACCATGGAAGAGCTCCAAACAGATTTTGAAAATCAAGTTAGAGAAGTGGAGGAAAAGGTAGGAGGAGCAATGAGAGACATGCAAGCGAAGCATGAACAGCAGGTCAGCACCCTGCTAAAGGAGACCCAAAAAATTGCTTAAGAAAATAACACCTTGAAAAATAGGATAACTCAACTGGCAAAAGAGGTTCAAAAAGCCAATGAGGAGAAGAATGCTTTCAAAAGCAGAATTAGCCAAATGGAAAAGGAGGTTCAAAAGCTCACTGAAGAAAATAGTTCTTTCAGAATTAGAATGGAACAGATGGAGGCTAATGACTTTATGAGAAACCAACAAATGACAAAACAAAACCAAAAGAATGAAAAAATGGAAGATAATGTGAAATATCTCATTGGAAAAAACAACTGACCTGGAGAATAGATCCAGGAGAGATAATTTAAAAATTATGGGCCTACCTGAAAGCCATGATCAAAAAAAGAGCCTAGACATCATATTTCATGAAATTTTCAAGGAAAACTGCCCTGAGATTCTAGAACCAGAGGGCAAAATAAATATTCAAGGAATCCAGAGAACACCACCTGAAAGAGATACAAAAAGAGAAATTGCTAGCAGTATTATCTCCAAATTCCAGAGTTCCCAGGTCAAGGAGAAAATATTGCAAGCAGCTAGAAAGAAACAATTCAAGTATTGTGGAAATAAAATCAGGATAACACAAGATCTAGCAGCTTCTACATTAAGGGACTGAAGGGTGTGGAATAGGACATTCCAGAAGTCAAAGGAACTAGGACTAAAACCAAGAATCACCTACCCAGCAAAACTGAGTATAATACTTCAGGGGAAAAATTGGTCTTTCAATAAAATAGAGGACTTTCAAGCATTCTTGATGAAAAGACCAGAGCTGAAAAGAAAATTTGACTTTCAAACACAAGAATGAAGAGAAGCATGTAAAGGTGAACAGCAAAGAGAAGTCCTAAGGGACTTACTAAAGTTGAACTGTTTACATTCCTACATGGAAAGACAATATTTGTAACTCTTGAAACTTTTCAGTATCTGGGTACTGGGTGGGATTACACACACACACATGCACATGCACACACACATAGAGACAGAGTGCACAGAGTGAATTGAAGAAGATGGGATCATATCTTAAAAAAATGAAATCAAGCAGTGAGAGAGAAATATATTGGGAGGAGAAAGGGAGAAATGGAATGGGGCAAATTATCTCTCATAAAAGAGGAAAACAAAAGACTTATTAGTGGAGGGATAAAGAGGGGAGGTGAGAGAAAAACAGGAAAACATGATGATTACTCTCATCACATTCCACTAAAGGAAGGAATAAAATGCACACTCATTTTGGTATGAAAACCTATCTTACAATACAGGAAAGTGGGGGATAAGGGGATAAGCAGGGTGGGGGGCATGATGGAAGGGAGGGCATTGGGAGGATGGAGCAATTTGAGGTCGACACTCATGGGGAGGGACAGGATCAAAGAGAGAATAGAAGTAATTGGGGAGAGGATAGGATGGAGGGAAATATAGTTAGTCTTATACAACACGACTATTATGGAAGTCATTTGCAAATCTACACAGATTTGGCCTATATTGAATTGGCTTGCCTTCCAAAGGGAAGGGGAGAGGGGAGGGAGGGAGGTAAAGAAGTTGGAACTCAAAGTTTTAGGAACAACTGTCGAGTACTGTTTTTGCCACTAGGAAATAAGAAATATAGGTAAAGGGGTACAGAAAGTTATCTGGGCCTACAGGACAAAAGAGAAGATGGAGACAAGGGCAAAGAGGGATGATAGAAAAGAGAGCAGATTGGTGATAGGGGCAATTAGAATGCTAGGTGTTTTTGGGTAGGGGAGGGGACAAAAGGGGAGAAAATTTGGAATGCAAAATTTTGTTAAAATGAATGTCGAAAGTTAAATAAATAAATTAATTAATTAATTAAAAAAAGTTTACAGTACATTCTTGGGGGAAGGATATAATTTGCATACAAATAAATATAACAAAAGCTAAGTTATGGTGAGAGAGAGAGTTGTAAAAAGTGGATTGAAAGGAAAAAAATTGAGGAGGAGGAACTTGAGCTTAGTTTTTAATGATGACAAAGATGACAAAAATCCAGGATGACAACAGATTATATGAGATGGAATGCTGAGTTTGTGACAATGATTATCCTAAAAATAGTATTTCTCCTAAATTTTAGAACAATTATCATACTACAAATCAAACAAATTAGTGTCAAAACATTGTAAAATAAATGTCTCCATAAGATTCCTTTTGCTAGACAAATATAAACCCAATACCTAAAACAGGTAAGGATAAAACATAGAATTATATATTAATATCATTAATGAATATTGCCAATACAAAAACTAAATAAATTCCAACCAAACAGAACACATGACATTTAAGTAGTTATGGAAAGAGCTTTTGATAAAGTAGAAAGCTGATTTATGTCAAAATCTTCACAGAATATAGTCATAGAAAGTCTCTTTAAAAGTAATATTAAAAGTTTCTATCTACATCCAAAATATGCATCATATACAGTAGAAATACACTAGAACTTTTCCCAGTAAATACAAGATGCCCATTCCTCTCACTATTAATTGATATAATACTAGAAATGATAGTGATAGCAGCAAGGACAAAGGAAGAAAAAATGTTTATTTAGGGATAGGTCAAGAGGAGATAAAACTATTCCTATTTCTTAGTGACATAATAGTATACTTGGAAAATCATAGAGAATCATCAAAAAAGATGATGGCTACTCAAAGCCAGATCACACTACTTATTAAAGGGCAGCTTCATGAGTTCCCTAATCCTGAAGGGGAACTTGTTTAAAACACCAATGTGAAATGTAATTCAGGTACCCAATCTGTATTAATCCCAAGCATTGCACCGTGCTTGAATTTAAGAGACTGGCCAGGCTCACCCACAAATAGCTTTTATTGAGATTATAAATAGCATCGGCAATTCCGAATGCTAAAAACAGTAAAACAAAATAAAACAATCCAAAATCAATAACATTTTTATGTAATAATAATGCAAAATTTGAGAAACAGTAATAGAAAGGCAAATCATTTCCCTAGTAATTGCAAAGTGTATGAAATACTTTTGGATCAATCTACCAAATCATGCAAAATATTCACACAATTTAGTTGAAAGAATATTCAGTGTTTGTAGCTCAGCTATGTTGAAATAATAAAAATGGAAATGTTGCTAAATTAATTGAGAATTTTGTGATCTTCCAACAAAAATTTTAAAGTGATGCCTTATGGGACAACACTGCCTTAAAATATATTGTAGTATATATTGTAACAGAACACCTGATCTGAACATTAAGATCTTTTTCAAAAAAGGAGAAGCAGATCATACATATCTATATCTATATCTATATATAGATAGATAGATAAAGATATATAGATATATATGTATATGTATATACACATATATATGAGCAAAAGATGTATTTTCAATCAAAATATAGAATCAAATAGAGAAGATAAAATAGATAATTCTGACTACATAATATTGAAAAATTTCTGCAGAAACAAAATTAATGCACTGAGGACACAAAAGGAATAAATTGAATGGGAAAAGGTTTTGCATAAATTTTTCTCCGGTAAAAGTTTGGCATCTGAGATGCATAAACAATAACACACAATACATAAATGAACAATTCAGGCTCATACATTCATGTATACATAAGCATGCATATATTATATGTAGGCATATAGGCAGATGATAGCTCTACATAGATATTTAGAAATCAAGATATAGATATACATATGTGTATATATATGTATGTGTGTGTGTGTCTATAGCCATTATCCATAGATTAATGGCCCCCAAAACAAAAGATATAAACAAATAATTCTCAAAATAAAAAATTATAAACTATTAATAAACATATGAAAGAATGTTCCAGATAAAAAATAAAAGAAATGTCAAAAAAATCAAAATAAAAACCAAGAGTAACCCTGAGTTTTCACATGACAATCTGCTAATTGGCAGAGATGACAAAGTATGTCACTAGCCAATGCTAGTGGAATTATGGTAAAATAGATATTTATGCAATGTTGATGTAGTTGTCAATTATTACAAACATCTTGGAATGCAATTTTGAAGTATGCAAATAAAAAGACTCCAAAGTCTATGTTTTTTAAATCAATCAATTCATTACTAGGTTTAGTTACCAAAGAAGCCATTGATAAGACAAAAATTCTTATACATGGCAAAATATTTATAATACATATTTTGTGATAGCAAAAAATATGTAAACAATGCAGATGCCTATTTTGTGGGGATAGTCTAAACAAATTTTGAGATATTAATCTAATGTAATATGATTGTACTGTAAGAAATGATTAATGGATGAATACTGAGAAGTACAGAAATATCTACATAAATTGTTGCAGAATGAATAACCAAAACTAAGAAAACAGCAATCAAAATGACTGCAACAATGTAAATAGAGGCACAATAAAATAAGTTGGATGTTGAAAAATTACGAAGAATAAGAATGGAGAAATGTGAGAAGAGAGTCCCACTCCCCTCTACTCCACATTTTGTGGAGTGGAAGGTTTATAAATGTTTTGCACTGAGCATATGTTTAGACTTCTTCGATACTTTGACCAATGGTGCTAATATGGCTTTGTATGTGCTTCATATTAATTTTATTTACTTATTCCATATAAATGTTTTCATCCAGGGAATATTAGTTCTGGGAAGGAAAGGATTGTTTTCTGTTTATCTTTCTATAATCACCACCAAGTATTGATATGAAATAGTTATTTGATTCTTTTAGAATTAGTGAGAAATAATTATCTTACATATATACATATACTTCTTTCTTTGTATATATTCACATAAGTGTATACATACATAAGCATTTTCAAGGTAAGGATGTTTATATGTTTAGTCACATGATTACCTAATCTATAGCTATTCAATGATTTAAAGTTTTGAAAAAATTAAAAATGAACATCTTAATATAGACAAAGGGACAATGCTAGCTTTAAAGGAAGGTTCTAACAAAAGCATATACTCTAACTTATACATAAATGCTTAGTTAAAATTCCAGTTCAGAACTGAGCCTGAATCTCTCAGTTATGAGAATTATCAAATTAAAGTCACTATGCCTACAATTTAAGAATGATATACCTGAAATAAGAACAGAGACTAGTAATTTCATGTTAACATAGCAGTATTTGTAAAAGGTCCATTTCATAATGACTAACTATACCTTATGTCAGTTCTACTTAGAACATGGTAGAAACTGTCTCCTACCCAGCATGCTATGGGCTCCAACTCATCTTTGGTCTACATGTCAGTCATATTGTAAAGGAACAGTGGGAATGAAAACTCCACTACACATGACAATGGATGTCATTAAATTATAACTGTATCATCTTAATTTACCTGTTTTCCTCTGTGGGATATATTGTATGCATACCTAGCAATCATTCATTGGATTTTAAGTTACTTTTCTTAGATAATATTGTGAAGGGAGTAGGACATGATTAAAACAATAGACATTGTGCTATTTCTTGGCCAAACCAATTTTCATTATCTTCCCTGAGAAAATAGATTCTTAGTATCTGGAACATGTAGATTTATAAAGGTGTTTTAGCAAAAAAACAAAAAAGAGACAAAAAAGAACCCAGAAAGACAGAAAGAAATGAAGCAAGAAAGAAAGAAAGAAGGAAGGTAGAAAAAAGAAACAAAGAAACAAAGAAAGAAGGAAAGAAAGAAGGAAAGGAAGGAAGAAGGAAATCAGGAAAGGAAGAAAGAAAGAAAGAGAGGGAGAGAGAGAAAGAAAGAAAGAAAGAAAGAAAGAAAGAAAGAAAGAAAGAAAGAAAGAAAGGAAGGAAGGAAGAAAGAAAGAAAGAAAGAAAGAAAAAAGAAAGAAAGAAGGAGAAAGAGGAAAAGAAAGAAAGAAAGAAGAAAAGAAAGAAAGAAGAAGAAAGAAGAAAAGAAAGAAAGAGAGAGAGAAAAGGAGAGAGAGAGAAAGAAAGAAAGGAAGAAAAAGAAAAAATCTACATTCATAGGAAGTTGATTATAATGGTGAAGGAGCCTGGAAACGATGAATGATGATGATCACTAGTAAAAGGAAAAATATTTTGCTCAAGGAAAATAAATAGGGAGAATATGATCATTTTGTTTATTAATATAACAACAAAAATAAAAAATAGACATTTTAAATGTAAGTTCTTCACATATTTTATCTCATTTGATGTTCACAACAACCCAGTTATTTTGATTCTAATTTTATGTATTTTGATCATAATTTTATGCTGAGAAATATGAGACAAAAGAAGTTAAATAGATTATCCAGGGATACACACTTGGGAAGAGTATGGGGTGGATTTTAATTTTCTTTCTTTGATTTTCTTTATTCCAAGTTCAACATTCTATAAAATTCGACGTTTCTCTTTTTTATGAAACAATTAAATCTCTTCTGTTTAGGAAGAGATACAAAAGGCTGTTTGGGATAAAAACTGACAGTGGAGTTTAAGGAGATCTAGATTCTAGTACTGAAGCTAAAACTTACAAATGTTATAATTGTAGAGAAATCATTTGAATATTTTGAGTTCATTTTCTTCTCCATAAAATGTGAATATAGGTACCTTTTGTACCTACAAAGTTGTTGTTGTTGCTGTTGTTTCTTAATTAATCCCAGCTGGCAAAACTAGAAATGCTGAATGAAAATTTTAAAGAGGTATATTTAGGTTAGGAATAAGGAAAAAGAGAGATTCTTAAAAATCATATCTAAAATTGCTTCTTTGGGAAATATTTTAATTTCCCCTTTAGGATATCTTCAACTGAAGGCTCCACCATTATTTACTTATTAGAAGTATTTTCTAACAGTACTGCCAAACTCAAAGAGAAACAGGGGCCACAAATTCATTCATAAAGATCCCCATAGGCTTCATGTTGAATTGATTTTAAAATAAAACATTATCCTTGTCTTATTTTATTTTTTTAGGACGTTTGCTGTTGTCAATTATTTCCCCACTGGTTTAGGATTGACAAATCAGTGCTTTGGGCTACATGTAGCCGATAGGTAATGTACTTGTCATCTTTGTTGTGGAGGTTCCTTTTGTCAGATATAAATTTGAAAAGCTAGTCTAAGATCCTCTCTACCTCTGAGATCCTGTGATTTCTGTGATATGTGGCCAAATATACGATTCTTCTTATAAAATTGTAGACTTTATACTTTCAAGTGTCTACCTTACATAAAATATAGGTCATTCTCATTTTCTCAGATGGACCAGTGACCTCATCAGTTTTGGACTTCTAAATGTCCATCTTAGTTACACTATTTTATTGTTCTCAAAAGGTCATAGCATAGACAAGGGCTACTAATGTAACACAATGGAAGTTTGCCTGTTAGTGTGCTTTCTTGATGCATAGTCAGCCTTTTCTTCTTTTTCCCAACTTTCTATCATGCCATGCTTTGATCAAAATGTTTACTCCTATTCTTCCTCAGAATTCCTCATGTCTTATAGGCTGCAACCTGCTTACACCTAGTATGTGTCTTTTTTTGTCTTCTTTGTGATACCCGGCTTTAGTTCTCTGAAAGTAGTGGTGTTCCAGGTCTCAGTGCCTTATTTACAAAACATTATTTTGAAAAGATACCTTTTGCTGTCATGAGAGATTTGGATAAAGAAAAATGCTTTACGGATTCCCCCAAATCACTCTAACTTGCTCTCCTTTTCCATCATAGTTATATCCTCATTCATTTATATATTCACAAAATATTGTCACAGACATACCACTGGACACAATCTATAGGGTATTCACTCACATAAATGTTAAAATCTAGAACACACAGAAACATCTTTAAAAAATTTGGTCTTTCCTGTGTGGATGCATAGGTTAAATGGTTCATTATATCTTTCAGTAAACTAAGCAAGACCCTGAGTTTTGATATGATCATCACCATTGTATTTTTAAACTGGTGCATCTCTTATACTATGCCATCCACAAGACATCCCTCTTTAACCTTGATTCATTTATCATAGTTGCAAATGTTCTTTGTGAGAATACTTCTCCCTGTTCTATGCCGCAACCAGTATTTATTATTAAGAATGTTAAATAGTATTTTTTATTTGTGAAATCTCAAGTAGATCTTGAATGATCTCTATATACAGAGGGGGAAACACCCTGGTATGAAAGAGTTTATCATATTTTTGTAATTATTACACATGATCATTACGATAGTCTCCTCTGTTCTCCATATCTTTCAGTAAATTTTAAGATGTTAAAAATGTAGTCAATTACCCAATATCTTTTGAGAAATCTTAATATTTCCTTTTTAATCCCTTCACCAAATTATTCTTCATTTCATGTATAGATGAGCCTCATAGAGATTCAGCACAGCTGTGAAAGTAGAAATGATAGATTGCTAGTTTTTGATGTTATTCGAAACAAATATGGTCCATGGTGATTTTCATGCCTTTGTTACCATCTTTTCCTTTAGAGACATTCTAACTCATTTTCTCAATGCCCTCTTAAATACAGTGCCTACAGAATCAAATTATTTACTCTATATTTGATCCTATCTGGGCGCTTTTACTTTCTTTGTTCTCTTCTTTGCTCTTTTTAGCTCCCTATAAGCATCTTAAAGACTGACATTAGGACCCAAGTGGGATAATTCCACTGTCCTTTACAGAGAAAAAAAAATTCTTAAAATAATTTTTTGGTAAACGTTTCCATGTTTATTTCTTGTAATCTTCTTTCATCTTTCATCCTTGTATACTCCTAAGGATGACTTTGCTAAATTGGTTATCTTATCAAGCTTCCTTTGGAGTATTTTTATTCTGAAATTTTCATTGTTCTGTGGAATGATACTGCTCATCATCATTAATATTCCTCCTTCTGAAGACTTTACAGTAGTTTTCATCTCATAATATAAAATGAATATCAAACGGTACTGTTAAATATTTTTTGATATACCCATATTTATATGTCAAAATGGTTCTCTTTTTTCCCTTAAAGAGCTATGTAAGAAATATTCTTAACTATATTCATATGTGAAAATTCAAAACTGAGGGAAGTAACCATATGACTTATTTTTACTCATTAATAGTTTCCCTGGCACCTATAATTCTATTCATGGTGCTGACCTATTATAGCTAATCCATTTTACTGATTGTGTCTTGACCTTTCTTCTGAAATGGAACTATAATGCATTACTTTTGGATACTTTCCTTGAAACTTCACTTCACTATATTATCTCATTTTCTATTTTCCTCATTTCCACAAAATCTACTTGCATAAAATGGAAAAGAAAGAACAATTTAAATTTCAACAAATTTCTGCAAAAAATAAATGCTTACTGTGTGCAAGGAATTGTTCTAAACACTGAAGATACAAAGCAAACAAAAATAAACATGACATGCCTCCAAATGTAGGTAAAAGGATGAGAGAATAAGCATTTATTTAGTACTTAGTATATGTCAGGCACTGTGCTTAGGTTGGAGAATACAAATAAAAGCTAAAGAAACCAAGTAGAGGAACTCAAGGAGCTTTCATTTCAGCAGGGAAAGATAACAACAACAACAAAAAAAAAAACATGGCTGAAAGACAGAGAAGTTAGGAAATTCATAAGATGAAGAAGTTGTCTGGGATATCAAAAATAGTCATAATTTGTAAATGACATCTTGGCTTGCATGGATGCTTCCTCAAATGAAATTATATCCCCTGGGAAGCACATTTTCCATCTTCTAAATCCATTTTATTAGTGGGGTGATTCAGGGCATAGAGCACTGAGCTTGGAATCAGGAATACCCACACTTCATGAGTTCAAATCTGACTTCAGACACTACTAGTAGTGTGACCCTGGGCAAGTCACTTAAACTATTTGCCTCAGTTCCTCAAGCACTAAGCTGGAGAAGTAAATGGCAAACAATTCAGTATCTTTGCAAAAAAAAACAAAACAAAACCCTAAATGGAGTCACAAAATGATAGATAGGACTGAAATGAATAGACAACAACAAAAATCTATGTTCTGTCCATGTGTGTATGTGGGTGCTAGAGAGTATTGGGGAAGAAACACACGCAAAAACAGGCAATCATATACTGAACCAGGGGAAGGAAATAGTGTCACCCTCTTCACAAAACATCATCTTTGTTTTTACTAATGCAATAAGACAGTATGGGGACATAATCCTTTGATTCTTAGGAAATTGAACAGGAACATTTGGACAATACCTGCAGTAGCCTTGAGAAACTACACCTCCTTCATCAACCAAATTTAATCAAATTGGAAACAAAACCTTACAATTCAATTAGAATGTATGTGGATAAAATTTTATCTGCAATGACAGTATGAAAGGCAATGCAGTGTCATGGGAAGAGCCCTGGAGCTGGAGTCAAGACAAACCCACTTTTGAAACCAGCTTTTAACAATTTACTAAGTATGTGTGACCAAGAGCATCTCAATGTATAATTCCTACCCATATATATCCATATATCTATATTATTATTAACTATACATTAATATGGGACTTCATCAAAGGTGGCAATTTTTTTCCAAACATGAGGTAGATATGATATTTACCCACAACTGAATGATGAAGAAGCTTAGATTTGGAGAGTAAAAATTCCCTATCCACAATGGGGAAATATTAAGTTCAATATTTAACTGTATATATTGACAAATCCAGCACTGTCCTCACTAGGCCACTTGATTTTCAAATATACACAATACCCAGCAAGTCTTTCTCTGGATTTCCTTGAACAGTTTGTGGATATCAGCAGGTTTGAAGTTGTTTTTTAAATACAGTATAGGTTTTAAATTTGATAGTCAACACACAGGAATTATACCTTATGTATGGATTAGTTCTTAATACATGATTAGATGTATGTAATAGCTTGGTTTTATGTGATAACTAATTTTAACTGATTTGTGTGGCTAGCCAATTGTCATATTCAAAGTGCATATTTCTAAAACAATTACTTAGTAAAAGTTTAAAATAACTTTACACTTATGATTGCACTTATCATGCGCTCAGTTATAAGTACAAACACAGAAAATACTAAATGCCCTTCAGTTCTCTTCCCTGATAAATATCTTATATAGTCATTTTTCCTCAAAATTAACTCTTTTTCTCATGCATTGACATAACTCAGATAACCTCTTAATTCTTATACAGAAATAATTCTCTTGTTTTTCTACACAGTTCTCTCTCTCTCTCTCTCTCTCTCTCTCTCTCTCTCTCTCTCTCTCTCTCTCTCTCTCTCTCTCTCTCTCTCTCTCCTCCTCCTCCTCCTCCTATTACTACTACTACTACTACTACTACTACTACTACTACTACTACTACTATTACTACTACTATTCTCAGTACTTATCTTTTTACATTCACTGATGATGATCTGATGATAAAATTACCAAAGATTCTATTTTGTTCGTATATATCTGAAATGGTCAGGTGCATTTTTTATTTAATTAATTTATCTGTTTTCAGTTTTGAACAATCACTTCCATAAGTCTTCGATTTTCTTCCTCTCCCTCTCTTTTTCCTCCCTGAGATGACTTGCAATCATATATGGGTTTTACACATACATTCTTATCAAAAACATTTTCACATTAGTCAAGTTGCATAGAAGAATTAAAATAAATAAGAGAAACCAAAAGAAAACAAAACACAAGAGAAAATAGTCTGTTTCATTCTGCATTCCCATTCCATATTTCTTTCACTGGATATGGATGATATTTTGCCTCTAGAGTCCTTTGGGAATGTTTTATTCCTTGCATTGCTGTGAAGGGCTTATTCTATCAAAAACAGTCCTTGTGTACTGTGGCTGTTACTGTGTATAATGTTCTCCTGGTTCTGCTCATTTCACTCAGCATCAATTTATATAAGTCTTTCCAGGATTTTCTGAAGTACAGCCGTTCCTCATTTATTATAGCACAGCAGTATTCTATTACATTCGTATAACATCAGCTTTTAAGTCATTCCCCAATTGATGGACATTCTCTCAATTTCCAGTTCTTAGTCACTATAAAAAGAGTTGCTATAAAGACTTTTGGACATGTGGGACCTTTTCCCCTTTTTATCATCTCCTTGGGATACAGGCCAAGAAGTGATATTGCTGGGTCAAAGGTTATGCATATTTTTATAGCCCTTTGGGCATAGTTCCAAATTGCTGTCCAGAATGGTTGGATCAGCTCATAGATCCACCAACAATGTATTAGTGTTCTAACTCTCCCACATCTTCTCCAAGATTTATCATCTTCCCATTTTGTCATGTTAGCCAATCTGATAGGTGTGATATGGTACCTGAGAGTTGTTTTGATTTTCATCTCTCTAATAAATGGTGATTTAGACCATTTTTCACATAACTATAGATAGCTTTGGTTTCTTCCCCTAAAAACTGCCTGTTCATATCCTTTGACCATTTAGCATTTGGGGAATGACTTGCATTCTGGCAAATTTGACTCAGTTCCCTATGTATTTTAGAAATGGGGCCTTCAATCACAGACACTACCTGTAAAAATTCTTCCCCAGTTTTCAGCTTCCCTACTAATCTTGGTTGCATTGAGTTTGTTTTTGCAAAAACTTTTCAATTAAATGTAATCAAAATTATCCATTTTGCACTTCATAATGTCCTCTATCTCTTGTTTGGTCATAAATTTCTCCATTCTCTATAAATCTGACAAATACACTACTCCTTGATCACATAATTTGTTTATATTATAAACCTTTATACCTGGATCATGTACCCATTTGGATGTTATTCTTGTGTAATGTGTCAGGCATTGGTCTATGCCCCGTTTCTCCCACACTACTCTCCAATTTTCCCATCAGTTTTTGTCAAACAGTGTGCTTTTTTTCCAGAAGCTGAGATCCTTGAGTTCATCAAACAGTAGACTACTATATTCATTGACTACTTTGTCTTGAGTACCTAATCTGTTTCACTAATCTACCCCACAATTTCTTATCTGGTACCAAGTGTTTTTGATGATTACTGCTTTATAATACAATTTGAGATCTGCTATGGGTAGGCCCCCTTCCCTAGAGTTTCATTTCATTAGTTCCCTTGGTATTCTGTTTTTTCTAGCCCTAGAAAATAATTTCTGGCAGTTTGATTGATATGACACTGAATAATTAAATTAAAGTAAAATTGTCATTTTTATTATATTAGCTCAGCCTACCCATGAGCAACTGATGTTTTGCCAATTACTTAGATGTGGCTTTATTTGTGCAAAAAAAAATGTTTTGTAATTATCTTCAAATAACCCCTGGGTTTGTTTTGGCAAGTAGACTCCCAAATGTTTTATAGTGTCTACTCTAACTTTAAATGAGATTTGTCTCTGGTAGACTTAGATTTTTGTAATAACACAAGAACTTCTGAAAAAAAAAAAAATCCCAATGGTGGACCTCAAGGCAAAATGCCTTCCACACTCAGAGAGAGAAATATGGAAGTCACTCACATAATGTAGCAGATCATGTTTGTGTATGTGTATCTGTTTGTGTATCATGTTCTGATTTGTTATACGGATTCTTTCATTTATCTTAGTCTGACTACATAGCATGACTATAGTGAAAATATACTCAATAGGAAAGTATATGTAGAATCTATACAGAATTGTATGCAGTCGTGGGGAGGGAGGGAGGTAGTGGGGGGTGGGTGGGGAGGGATAAAATCGCAATTGTATGGCAGTGATTGTTAAACATTAAAAAAATAAAAAAATTAAAAAAAAAATAAAATAAAAATAAAAATAAATGAGATTTGTCTTTCTATCTTTTGCTGTTGGGCTTTGCTAGTAACATACAGAAATGCAGATATTTTTGTGGGTTTATTTTGCAACCTGCAACTTTGCCAAAGTTGTCTACTATTTCATGTAATTCTATTTTTTTACATTTTTATTTTATTTTTTACTCTAGGATTCTCTAAGTATATTATCATATCATGTGTAAAGAGTTATAACTTAAATTCTTCTTTGCCTATTCTAATTCCTTCAATTGCTTTTTCTTTTCTTATTGCTGAAGTTAGCATTTCTAGTACGATATTGAATAACAATGGTGATAATGGACATCTTTCTTTCACCTCTAACTTTATTAGAAGTGCATCTAACTTGTCCCTATTACATATGATGCTTGCTAATACTTTTAGGAGGATGCTACTTATTATTTTAAAGAATGATCTATTAATTTCCATGCTCTCCAGTGTTTTTAGTAGTGATTGGAGTTGTATTTTGTCAAAAGCTTTTACTGCAACTCTTCAGATTATCATATGTGTTTTGTTAGTTTGGTTGTTGATATGATCAGTAATGATGATGGTTTTCCTAATATTGAACTAGTCCTGCATTTCTTATATAAATCCTACCTGATCATAATGTCTTATCATGATGATGAGTTGGTGTAATCTCTGCTAGTATCTTGTTGAAAATTTTTACATCTATGTTCATTAGGGAAATTGGTCTATACTTTTCTTTCTCTGTTTTGGCTATTCCTGGTTTAGTTATCAGAACCATATTTGTATCATAAAAAAAAATTATTTCCCCAAATATTCTATATAGTATTGAAATTAACTGTTCTTTAAATGTTTGATAGAATTCACTTGTAAATCCTCCTGGCCCTGGAGATATTTTCCTAGGGAGGTCATTGATGGCTGGTTCAATTTCTTTTTCTGATATAGGGTTATTTAATATTTAACTTACGCTTCTCAGGTGCATTTTTTTTTTTTACCACAAGTTGCCTTTCAAACTTTCTGCTCTTCCCATGCCATCATATTTCCTCTGCCCTCTTTTTGAAAATTCACATTCCCTAGAATTTCAAAGACTGTCCCAGAAATGATTAAAATATACATACTATACAATAAATGCCCCCAAATGGTTGCCATAAATTTAGAATACTCTCCCACTCCACTTAGGTTTGTGATTTTCTCTCATCAGACTTCCTTTGGTAGCAAGTAGTCTCAGATATATGAATACAGTGATCAGGTGAGCAATCTAACTTAAAGGTTCATTTTTTTCCTCCTGTTTAAATGACTTCAAGCTAGATGACTTGCTTTTCCAGAACCTGAATGGCTCCTGATTAGAAAAGTTACATACATTTTCCCACATCAATTTGATATGTGAATTTTTAGAGTGGTTAGAAAAAACTGCTAAAAAAGAAGCACTGTTCACTTATGATTAGAAAGTTCATTTAGACGTGGAAAGAAAATTATCTCTGGTAACAATTTAACCTATACACTACTCTCTATGTATTTAAATAATAATTATTCAGTTGATCAAAGTAACCCTGAAGTAGTCATTTGAATCTAAAGAAGAAAAATGTCATTATTTTTTTGAACTAAATAACTTTCATATTTACCTAAAGACATAACAAACGTGAGTCTTTAGGAGTAATTTCCTTCTCCTTAAATTTATATCACATAGAGCTTGGCAATGTCTTACTTTTAGCCAAGGCACTGAAAATTACATTTGGAGATAAAGTGCATTTCTCACCTCAGTTTTGTGTTTGGAGAAAATTATTATAGCACTGATCTAATTTCAAATCCAAGGAAAGCTCCATTATTGGATCAAACCTAATAAATTGTGAATCACAGAACACTAGGGCTAAAAAACACCTTGGGGATAATTCACCTAACTCTTACTTTATAGATGATGAAATTGAAGATCATTGATTTGAAGAACTGCAAGAAATGTTTTCTAAGGACAAAAAGTAGAAACCAGGAATTACAAGGGAGAGGGATTTGAATGAAATCCCGTATCTTAGAATCTAGCAACAGTTACATAGTAAAGTAGACAGAATACTGTACTTGACATTAGGATGAAGACTTTGAATCATGTCATTGAATAAGTTTTAGTCAATTGGCCTCTCAGTCTCATTTTCTTCATCTGTAGAAAGAAAAAAGTCTAAATCATTGTGTTATTTTGACAATAAAGTGAAATATTATTACATTTATATAGTACCTTAAATACTATTCCAATGGTACCTCATTATTATTAGATGCCTGACTTCTGGCTAGAGAAAATTTCAAGAATGAAAATAGGTATTTCAACCTTCAATTAATGGTGTGCTGTTAACTAATTAATAATTGTCTCTCAGGAGAAAAACATGTATGACATATATTTTTAATTTTAATCCTTTAACATTTTCTCTAACAGTTTCTTAAGACTAGATAATCAACAAAGCAATAAATCAAGTCATGCTTTCATGCATTTGGTTACACTGAAAATGAAACAGTACATTCAACTTTGTTCAGCAGGTTCAAGCTGGTTCCAGCACACCACTGGAGTTAACCTACAAGAATTCTCTAATTTCTTGTACTATAAAAGGTGCCACACATTAAATTTTGGAAATATATACTTTGTACATCTTTGTGAGTTAATGCAGAGAGATATTCATACCTTTTCCCCTTCAAACAAGACAACATGATTTTCAAATTATTCAAAACACGTTTTTTCTTTTAATAAGGTACTATGTCCATAATAAAATAATCCAACTGACTCAATATTAGTGAAATATGTACTTTTCATTATTTTTTCATCAGAAATTGATAATGGAGTTGTAAAATAATCATTGACCTTGTTCTCAGAAGGTCTACAGTTCAAAATCTGACTATTCCATTTAGTACTGGAAGGACTTATGAGAAGTTATGATCAACATTGTAATAAGGGTAGTCAGAATTAATGCAGCCCTTTGGTATGAGTTGAAGAGAAATAATGTCACACCTATGATATTAAACTCATTAAGTGTCTTCTCTTAAAAAAAATTCTCATGTTGCTTTCTATTTCAAACTAAAGAATAAGGAAATTAATATTACTAAGTATAATTATTTTAAAAACAGTAGCACAAATATCTATAGTTCAAGAGTAAAATTAACAGGGATTTCAAATTCCATCTTTTCCAGCCCATGCCTTTATAGGAATCCTTTTTTTACAAAATTCATAAAAGAGTAATCACTTTAACTTTGTCCAAAAACTACTAGTGATAGAGATTGTCCAGCACTCAAAATAGTCTATTACTTTTAAATAGTTGTAAATGTTATGAACTTTTTCTTAGTATTGAGTAAACCTTTTTCTGTGTATTTTGCAACTATTGCTCTTATTTTGTTTTCTAGAGATAAGCAAAACAGATCTGACCCCTCTCTTGCTAGACAATCCTTCCATAATCCATGATTTTTGCCATTGTGGTCACTACTTCCATCAGCAAAGATTATAAAAATCTTCTGCTTTAGGAGCTTTGAATTATTGCTTGAACAAAAATATCCTACAAAAATAAAAACAAAACAAGTTGCCAAACTTGTCACAACTGATTTTTAGATAACAGAGGCTCCATCTATTAACAAATTCATAATCTAAACCTTTGCAGCTGGGTAAAATGTGTCATTATGTTCCCCGCATTGCTATACTTTTTTTTGAGAATCCAATGTCACCATGAGATCACATGCATTTATCAAATATATGTTACAATAGCAGTTTGATTGAAAATATTAATAAAATAAAAGCTTCTGTCAATTAAGCTTACATTAGTCTCTTACATTTCCACTTGCTTAAAAACAGCAACTTTCTTTTCTAATATTCAAATGTAAGAAAACTTGGACGTATGATACGTTTAGTAAAATGTGAGATCATTTGGAAAATGATTCCCAAGAACCTTAAGTACACATGTTAAGAGAAATATTTTCATTAGCTATTGACTAACAAATAATCTGAATGTTTTTTTCAATTATATATGTGGTGATGATTAAATTTATTTTTTATCTTTCATTGGTGAAATCCATACCTCTAAAGTTCTAGAGCAAAGATATTTTGGGGTAAGTTTTATGATTCTCACCAAATCTACCACTGACCTCCACTCAAGCAACCCATGACATTTGCTGTATAAGGTACACAAGGTTAGAAGAACAACATCACCTTGATATAATCTCAAATTCTAGAGCAGATACTTTCAACAAAAATTACATGCAAATTTGAATCTATTTTTTATCTGATCTATATGATACAATCAAAGAAATCCATGACAAGAGGAAAAAAGATAGTCTGGACATAATGAGATTGAAGTTAACTGATGGACAGCTCACCTCTCTCCAGTGGTATTTGTTTAATGTTGAGAGAATGCAAGAAACCTCCATTCCCACTTCTCCAGCATGCTGTGTGGAACCTCTGCTTTAAAGTTTGTAAAGCACATCATGAGTATTTTCTCATTTCATCCTCACAATGACTCTGGGAGACTATTATTATTCCCACCTTACAGATAATCAAACTAAGGCAGATAGAAGTTAAATGACTTCACTTATTTTACATAGTCAATAAGTGTATAAGCCAGAATTTAAACTTGTCTTCTTGACTTCAGGGCTCATTCATTGTGGTACCCGGATGGCAGTTGACTCCTAACATTGTATTCTCCTATCCTCTCTGTATCAGCTTCTTCAAGAAGTAGCTACAGGTGTATATATTTGCCACAGGTGGTGGGGAAGGCAACTACTGAAGCATTCATGCTATTCTGTTTCAGTAAATCAATATTCAATGCAATTTCAATTCAACAAGATTTTACTAAAAATTTGTAATGTGCCAGGCACTGTACTAGACTAGAAGTACAAGGACAAGAATGAAAGTTTATTATTCCATGAAATATGACAACATTTAAATTCTATTATGTAAGATTAGATTTCTGAATATTCCCTAAAAATATTTTATCTTCATTTAATTCGTTTAAAATGTGGGTTGAGCTAAAATACCAGTAAAGTATAAAGATTTAAATATCTTTGTATAATAGTTCTGCCCATTTAATTATGCTAATTAAAAAAATCATTACAAGAATCAAAACCATCTGTTAAATTTTCCATTTGAGCCCTAGCATTTCCTTAAGAACCTTTTAAAAAGGAAAAACACAACCCACATAGAAAAGGTTCCTTTTAATATCATTAATCCATTGTGTTTAGAACTTTGCAATTTTTATAACCACTTGATGCTTGCTGAAATGAATATAATTCAGTAAATGTCCTCATTATCCTAATATCATTTACTGATCATTCTAGATTGTAACTCCCATATAAACATACAGATCTTTATAATGAACAACGTATTAATATAAAAGTGTACTTATGCCTCTGAATTTCAAAATACAAAGGATATTTTCCCCATATTATCACCTATACTCAGATGATTTTCTTCCTGATATGTCTGAAAACATATCAGTTTTACTAAATTTTCTAGATAAGGATAGTTGATCCTATTAAATATTAGCTACATATTTAACAAAATTGTGTTAGTAACCTAAATTTGATTCCATTTAGTTGTATTACTTCAAGGCTGAAATTATTAGAAAATGTATTAAGCTCATAGTCACATAATTGAAAAGTTTGAAGAAGTCTCAGTGGCTATCTATTCTAACTCATACCTAGAAAAGATTTTCTACAACCTACCTTACAAATGATCACTTAAGTTTTGCTTAAGGTAATATTTTCACTTTTGGGTACTCTTAATTTTTAAAGTGTTTATACCTAACATTAAGACAAATTGACTCTTTGCAACTAAATTTCTTTTATAAAAAAAGTTTTTTTTTCTTTTTTAACTAAAAGTATATTTATAGAGTTTAATAGGTTCACAACCTAATGGAAGACACCTGTTGTTCACGCCTGTCCCTTCCATACCACATGAACACCATGACTGAGAAAAATTATGAGGGATATGCTATGAAAGAAGATAGTGTTGTAGTTTGTTCTTCATTCTTGAAAAGGACCATGAGTTCAGAAAGCCATTATTATCTGTTTGAGTATGGATCATGCTCTTCCTGGATTTCAGCTGCTTTTTTTAGATGAAAGATTGTTTTAGATAATTACTGAGGTCCTTTCTACTTCTAAATATATACTTCTAAAACTACTCATAATCGTAATATGTCAGAGTTATTTTTAAAAAGAAACATAAATTTTAATTCTTTAGAATATTATGATTTCCTCACACAATATAATAAAACTGGTCAATTCAAATTTTACTCTAAATATATGTTTGACTTCCAATAGGTAGTTTTATCTTTTGAACTTTATTAGTGTTCTTTATGATGGGAAATATAAAGGTATGAAAGGACAAATAATGTAGTTTTCCCTAGCTGTTTTCAAGTATTTCAGTTATGAACTATATATACCAAACATGCTATTGTAATATAATCACACTAACAAATTACAGACATGAAGCATTCATATGCTTTTATCATTTACTCTCTACACATAACTAGTTGAATTATATCACTATTTTCAGGCACTGATGTTAATAATAACTTGAAGCAATAAAAACACTGAAAAAATTGATGAACTTTATCAGGTTCATTGGGGTTAGCTATCATCTCTATGCAAATAACTCGCAGATAGATCTATATATTCAGCTATAAAATCTCTGCTGAGTTTTAGTTCTGGGTCAACAATATCCTGTTGAACATTTCAATCTGGATGTTCTAGAGATATCATAAACTCAACATACCTAGTACCAAAATTATTCTTTTCCCAACAATGTTTCACTCTTCCAAATATCACTACTGTTTTATACCAAAAAAGGGTCACCATGCTTCCAATGTCTCAGGCTAAAAATCTTGGAATCATTTTCAGTTCCTCACTCTCCTACACCTGAATGTCCAATCAGTTGCTAAATGTTGTAATTTATAATTTCACAAACAGTTTTGCATCAGTTCCCTTTTTTCCAATCACACAGTGACTACTTTAATTCAGGTTCTTATCAATTATTTTCTAGATTTGTGTAACAGTCTCTTAATTCATCTCCATTTTTCACCTTTGTTAACAAGGTGATTTTCTTTAATCACTGACCTAAATATGTGACTCCCCTACTTCACCAACTCTAGTTATTTCAGTAACTATTAAAAACTGTTGATGCAATCATGACATCCACAAAGTTTAGGACACACTTATGTACTGGCATGTTCAGAGTCCAGGGAAAAATGTCTCAAACAAGAAGAGTACTTGTAGAAAAAAGCATCATACTTCCTAGTTTATGTACTTGAACAAATGTGTGCATGTGTGTGTGCATGTGTGTGTGTGTGTATGAGTGTAATGATATTCTCTCTACTAATGTCAATCTCAGTCTCTTTTAAAAATTAGTAAATGTTCGTGGTAAATTTCTTTTTTAAACTTTTTTAAAAAAATTAATTCATTTCTTTTTAGTTTTCAACATTCACTTCAACATGATTTTGAGTTCCAAATTTTCTCCCCATCCCTGTTTTCCACCCACGCCAAAACAGTGTGCATTCTGATTACCCTTTCCTCCAATATGCCCTCCCTTCTATGACACCCTTTTCTTCTCTTAACCCCTTTCCTTCAATTTTCCTGTAGGGCAAGATTGTTATCCACACTGCATTGCCTGTATGTCTTATTTCCCTGTTGCAGGTAAAAACAATTTTTAACATTCATTTTTAAAACTAGGAGTTTCAATTTCTCTCCTTTCTTCCCTCCCTATCCACCCCCTAAGACAAACAATTCAATATTTGTTACACATGTGTAGTGATGCAAAACACTTCCACAACAATCATGTTGTGAAAGACTCTCTTTCCCTCCATCCTATTCTGCCCCATTTATTGTATTCTGTCTTTTTACCCTGTCCTTCATCAAAAGTATGTATTTCCATTTACCCCCTTCACCCATTTGCCCTCCCTTCTATCATCCCCCAACCCCTGCTTAATCCCTTTCCCTCACTTTCCTATAATATAAGAGAGATTTTCATACCAAATTGAATGTGTGTGTTGTTCCCTCCTCATGGCAAATCTGGTGAGAATAAGCTTCACTCTTTCTTTCTGACTTCCCCCTTCTTCCTCTCCACTGGAAAAAGTTTTCCTTGCCTTTTTAATGTGAGAGATAATTTACCCAATTCCTCCCCTTTCTCCTTCTCCCAATATATTTTACTCTCACTTCTTAAGTTTTTTTTTTTTTAGAAATCATCCCTTCATATTCAACTCATCCTCTGCCCACTGACTACCCTAATACTGATAAAAGCCTCAAGAGTTACAAGTACTATCTTTTCATGTAGGAATGTAAACAGTTCAACTTTAGTAAGTGCCATATAATTTCTCTTTCCTGTTTACCTTTTTATTCTTCTCTTCATTCTTGTGTTTGAAAGTCAAATTTTCTTTTCAGTTCTGGTCTTTTCATCAAGAATGCTTGATAGTTCTTTATTTAATTGAATGATCAATTTTTCCATGAAATATTATATTTGGTTTTGTTGAGTAGGTGATTATTAGCTCTTTTGACTTCTGTAATATCACAGTTTAAGAACTCTGATCCCTTAACATAGAAGTTGTTAGATCTTGTGCTATCCTGATTGTGTTTCCACAATATTTGAATTATTTCTGGTCTTTTCTGCAATATTTTCTCCTGGATCTGGAAGTTATGGAATCTGACTACAATATTACTAAGAGTTTTCCTTTTGGGATCTCTTTCAGAAGGGGAATGGTAGATTATTTCAATATCAATTTTACACTCTGGTTCTAGAATATCAGGGCAGTTTTCCTTGATAATGTCTTGAAAGATGATGTCTAGGCTCTTTTTTTTGATAATGGCTTTCACGCAGTCCAAAAATTTTAAAATTGTCTCTCCTGGATCTATTTTCCAGGTCAGTTGCTTTTACAATGAGATCTTTCACATTGCCTGGATTTTTTTCATTCCATTCATTCCTTTCATTACTTTTCATTCATTTCATTCCTTTATAATTTTTTTATAAAGTCATTAGCTTCTGTCTGCTTCATTCTAATCTTTAAGGAATTATATTCTTCAGTGAGCATTTGGACCTCCTTTTCCATCTGGCCATTATGCTTTTTAAGGCATTCTTCCTGTCATTGGGTTTTTTTATTTCTTTTCCCATTTGTGTTAGTCTGTTTTTAGAGGTGTTATTTTCTTTAGCATTTTTTGTGGTCCCCTTTAGCAAATAGTTGTCTCAGTTTTCATGATTTTCTTACATCACTTTCATTTCTCTTCCAATTTTTCCTCTTCTTCTCTTTTTTGGTTTTCAAAATCTTTTTTGAGCTTTTCCATGTTCTGAGACCAATTCATAATTTTCTTGGAGGCTTCAGATGTAGGAGCTGTGACTTTGTTGTCTTCTTCTGTTTCTATATTATTGTCTTCCTTATCACCAATTAAGATTTTACAGTCTGATTCCTTTGCTGATTTTTACCCATTTTGTCAGCTCTTTACTTGACTTTTGAGCTGTTCATCAATGTAGGTATCTGTTTCCAGTGGGAATGGGGGAGTGTACTCTCATCCACTCAATAGCCCCACAATCTGTGGACCTAGAACCCAGAAACAGCAGTTGCCATTGTCACTTTCCCTGCAACTGAGATTTCCTCAAACTCCTCTGCTCACTTCACTGCCCTGGAGCTGAAGCAGGAAAAAAAGATATATCAGGTTTTTTTCCACTGCCCTTCCAATTTGTCCTCTGGTTTCTGTGGTTTAGAAGTCTGAAAAGTGTCACCAGTGCCAGAGATTCACTCCTCCAGAGGCCAACTTAGGTCCCATCTGTGCCAGTTCAGCCCACACGGGACAGTGCTCTGCTTCCTGTGTGCCTTGATGGGTGTTTCCAGTAGACCTTTGGGCTGTCTTGGAATGGGGACTTGCTTCACTCCATCATTCTATGGCTTCTGCAGCTCCACCATTTGTCCAGAGTCATTTATAACAAGTATTTGACTGGGTTTGGAGGGAGAGCTCCAGTAAGCCCGTATTTTTACTCCATAATCTTAACCAATCTTTCCAAGTGTCTGTAACCAAAAAATTCCTCCTTTATGTCCAATTGTCTATGAGTGAGATTCTTGTATTTAGCTCAGCTGGTTGATGAATGACAAGCATTCCAGTCAGTCACTGGCCCCCACTTAACCATTGCAGTTCAGCAGGAACTGCCAAAGCTTGTAGTCTACTGGCATAGTCATGGAGAATATAGGATTATCCTTATAGCACTACACAGCATGAGATACAGGCATCAACAGGAATAAACTATGTGTTTACATTATTGTTTTCATACATTTAAACTTCAGCTCCCACTAAGGTTCAAAGTATTAGTTGAGTTTTTGGTCTTTGTCTGTTTTATCAAAAATAATAGCATGTAGAATTAGGAGCCTTGAGCTGAAGTTCCATAACTGACGCTTTCCTGTTTCGTTAATAAGGACAAGTTCCCTTGATTTATTCTTCTACCTATATTATCTTCCATCAGAATACATGCACAATTTATTTCAAGTTTACAGTAAGAACAATAATTTTGTGTAAACCTTACAGTGAAATCAAAGCATCAGTTAGAATTATGAGACTTTTTTGCCTTTAAGCTTCTCGGAAACTTGTAAAATTGGAAAATGATTTAAAAAACTTCCTCAGCCACCCCTCCACTAACTTCATGACAGAAAGATGAGAGAGAGAGAGAGAGAGAGAGAGAGAGAGAGAGAGAGAGAGAGAGAGAGAGAGAGAGAGAGACAGAGACAGAGACAGAGACAGAGACAGAGACAGAGACAGAGAGGGGAGAGAGAGACAGAGAGAGAGAAAGATAGAAAGAGACAGAGAGCAACACAGAGAGAGAGACAGAGAAAGAGAGAGACTGAGAGAGAGAGACTGAGAGAGACAGAGAGAGAGAAAGAGAGAGACTGAGAGAGAGACAGATAGAGAGAGAGAGAAAATGAGAGAGAGACAGAGAGACAGAGAGAGAGAGAGAGAGAGAGAGAGAGAGAGAGAGAGAGAGAGAGAGAGAGATGATATTGCTAAGGTACTAAATAACATCCCAAGAAAATATCTAACAGAAGAAAAAAACTATAGGTTCATTAGAAGAGTATGAAAGTTTGTAACTGGTAACATCAAAAATTGTGAATGAGAGAGTGTGTGTGCCTGTATATGTGTACTTTAACTCTTCTGCACACAGAGTTTGCTAACCAGATAATCCTCTGAGAAAAGAAATTTCTTCTTCATCTGCAGAGACTGTCTGTTTTCATTTTAACAAATTTAATTAGTGGTTTATCTCTGAATGGGGCTGGAGAAACCTTTTTTTCTGAGACTGTTTAAAATATTTATGAGCACTGTGGAACACTCTGTACAAAGATGCTCTGCTGTGTGTGTAGGCCCTGCTGCACTAAAGGTAATCACACTTGCTTCCTCTAAAAGACACATCTGCTTTTGTAGGTCCCACTCCATCAGGTGCAGAAACTAAATCTGTCTAATTAGGAAAGCCCAGAACACAATTTAAGGAACAATAACTGGATCTGTGTACATGTTTCATTTGAAAAGAAAAATGAAATGAAAAAAGAGAAAAACTTGGTCTTAAGCAGAGGAGCTAATCATATTTCATTTAGAAATATCACCTTTCGAGGTGATGATGTCTCTTAGAGGATGTGGAGACAAAATGGAATGATATCTGAAATGGCTTAAAAGTCTGAGGTAGAGAACATGAAATATTTAGAAGAAACATTTCTGAATACAACTTTGTGACTCCATGGAGAATCTGGATTTAGTCTTAGTTTTAGTTGTAAATTCCAGATAAACTAAACGTTGTGTTAATTACGTATTAAAATTTGCTCTAGATGGTTGCTTTCCAAGAAGTTATCCCAGATGTTAAAAGAAAGTCTGATAGGGAACAAGACTTCAATATCAAAAATACTCCTTTAAAGGTTCTTGGCTCTTTGGGGCACATTCAGCCCCATTTTTTTTAGTTCTTACAGATCAGTAACTATGGTCCTTACTTTACTTGGAAATTCTTAAAATGTTAAAAGATTTTCTCTGAATATCTTCAATGACCAGACTTAACTATAGTTACCCAGAATAGGAATGAGGAGAATTATTCTCTGGGCTTGGGGATACAGAATTCTCTATATCTGGAAATTTATCAATATACTCACACACAGAAACACACATAAATACACACACATGATATCAGTCCTTTAGATATAAGTATAGTATCACATAGCTTTTCATTACTTGAAACATTAGCATTAAAAACAGAGGAAAGCAAAACAAAACCAAGAAGAAGAAATAAATAAAAGTTATATTTTATTTTAAGGAAATCGCAAAACACCATATTCTAAAATGTCATAAACATTTTCAAGAGATCCATATAAACTCATTCTAGAAGAATCATAAAACCTCTAGTTTGTCTACAATACTGTAAACACAGTATTACAAGAATTCACGTCCTGTTAAACAGGCTTTCACTACTAAATCTTGAAGTAAAATATGCTTTGATTCTTTTTTTGTGTGTTAATAAGAGGCATTTAATCAGCATTACCTCCAAACTAAACTTTGACTTGTGACATACACAGGAATCAAAAAGTTGTTCTATCATGTTTGGTATTTCTTGATCATTTTGTATCTGTGTGTGAGTATGTGTGTGTTTGTGTGTATACATGTGTGCTTATGTACATTTTGCATACATAAAGAGAAATCATCTGTTTATTAAAATTTCACTTAGCTACCCTTCCCCATTGTTATATGCCTCAACAGAGGTGAAACAATGTCTCATTTTCTATAACCTTCACTCATGTCATAGACAAGTGCCCAAAGATACACTTAATGCAGGCCTGTGTCAAAAATATACCCTTGTTTAAAGGAAAGCTACAATGTTCAAGCATCACTCTAACCCTTCTGGATCATTTATCTTCTTTCCACAGTGACAATATAACTATGAGCTGTAAGTCAGTCTTCCCTTCAGTTTTCCAACAAGTAACTTCTTGCTAAGTCCACTTTCATGTCTGTTTGGAGTTCTCTGTGAATATTGTTAATAACTTGCATGTATATAATGTTTCAAGGTTCAAAAATATTTTCTTTATAATAACTCTGTGGGATAAGTAATAAAATTATTGTTATTTAGATTTTACACATAAACAAATAATGAGCTTTATGAGAGGTGAAGGCCTATACCATGCCACAAACCATATTAGTCAAACAATCAAAAAGTATCTGAGCAAGAATTCAAAGCACATTCTTCTGATTCTATTTTGCATCCTCTTTTCAGAACATAATACTGCCTCTTTATCAGAGGTATACACAAAAGGTAGCAGAAATGCTGGACGGAAGAGAGGATTGGGTATGGTACTCACTAGGAGACATGGTGTCAAATTTTAGAAAGTCATAAATAGGTTCCGGGAGAGAAGGAAGTTTGACTGGCCTGGACCTCTCCCCAATACATAGGCCAGGAGTAACATACTGACAGAACGTCACTGGGATCATAGTGATGTTGCAGGTTGAATAGATTTCTTGATTCGAAAACCCGTTCTCTGCCTGCATTATACTCCCTGGATTTGTGCACACATATATTTCAACTCTTTTATACATTCCAAACATTTCTATTTTATATTCATGTTGGTTAATTAGAAATTAAATTAATATTTTCCTCTCTATATTTTTGCTGTTTTCCTCCATCCAGTAAAATCTCACCTCCTTGAGGGCCGTTTTTATTCCAGGTTTGGTATTATCTTCATATCCCCAGTGTCTAACAATGTATCTGTCTCATGGTAGATATTTAACAAATGCTGTCTGATCTGGGCTGATTTAATTGAGTAACTAGCTAGGTGAAGAGGTGATAGGTTATGGGCTTTGCAGTCTAAAATACGTGAATTCAATTCCTGCTACAGACACTTATGATTTATGTGTGTGACCCTGTAGAGGTCATTTAACCTATGTCATGTTTTTCTTATTGATGAAATGAGAGCTTTGTATTTGAGCATACCCAAGTTTTCCTCTAGTTCTAAAATGTGACACTATCATCTTCCATTTTGAATGCAAACTCTCACACTGTGTTTTATCACCTAACCAAATCTATGAGTTTTCTGTTCATTAAAATTGTCTGTTTACCAAAGTTCCTTTAGACAATACTTAATTGGCTCGTAATTGTTGCATTTCACATATTTTGTGATGGCATAGATAAGTTGATGTCTGCACTGTTATAAAAGACTAAATGAACCTGCAAGATCATGTGTCAATGGACTTAGTGAAATCCTATTGTCTATACTTTTGAAAACATAATCCTTTTTTTTTTCCTTTTGTGAAGCGCAGATTTTAAGAGTGAATTGCTCTCAATTGAATGGCCAAATATTCTGCCAAGCAATCTGATGAAACGAATACCAACTATCTTCCATTTGGGGTCTTTCTTTCCTTTTTTAAACATGTAATCATGTGATCTTCTCAATATGTTGAGCTACACAAATTCCAAGGAAGTCTAGCAGACAAGCCTACAAAATGGGGGAAAAATGAACAAATATTCACTCTGAGACAGGAAAATCAAAACGCCACCACCTTAAGGAAGCTGTCTACATAAGGATAAAATGACAAAACATATCTCTCCCATGTCCTTTTTCCAGTGGCCATCTCCTTCTTAAAGGACACTTAATTTTTCTTCCTGCCCATCATGGGGCTTAAAGGGTCTTTAATTTGAATGCTTAATGCAGAAACCAAGGGAGAAGTAGTTGAGATGAAACATGGAAAGGATCAAATGAGAATCATGGTCACAGGTCTGTCTGTGGGACAGCCTAATTGCCTCAGTTCCTCCAAGAGATATTAAACCATAGATGGAATAGTAAATAATTTTTGACTTCCTAAACTTGAATAGAATGATATTAAGAAGTGAGCAAAACATTTTTTAATTCATTTTTTATTTTTAAAATTAAATTATTTTATTTGTCTTCAGTATTCTATAATCACTTCTATATATCTTAGATTTTTCCCCTCCCTCCCCTCCTTTCTCACTCCCTCCCTGAGACAGCATACAATTTTATATAGGTTCTACACATACATTCCTATTAAATGCATTTTCACCTTAGTCATTTTGCATAGAAGAATTAAAAGGAATGGAAGAAATCATAAAACAAAGCAAAATATAATACAAAGAAAATGGTCTGCTTAATTCTGCGATCAAATTCCATAGTTCTTTCTCAGAATGTGGAAGGCATTTTGCCTAGAGTCCATTGGGAATTTTTTAAGTCCTTGCGTTGCAATAAAATACTAAGTCTACCAGAAAATTTTCTCTCATACAATGATTGTTGGTGTGTACAAAATTCTTCCGGTTCTGCTCCTTTCACTCAACATCAGATAACATAAGTCTTTCCAGATCTCTCTGAAGTCTTCCTGTTTATGATTTCTTATAGAACAACAGTAATCCATTATATTCATATACTACAATTTATTCAGCCATTGCCCAATTGATGGGCATCCTCTTGATTTCCAGTTTTTGCCCACCACAAACAGAGTTACTATAAATATTTTTGTACATATGGACCCCTTTCCCATTTTTATGATCTCTTGGACATATAGTCCTAGAAGCAGTATTGCTGGGTCAAAAGGTATGCAAATATTTGTAGCCCTTTGGGCATAGTTCCATATTGCTTTACAGAATTGTTGGATCAGTGCACAGTTCCACCAACAATGAATTAGTGCCAACTCTTCACATCTTCGCCAACATTTATGGTCTTGCTTTTTGTCATGTTAGCCAGTCTGATAAGTGTGATGTGGTATCTCAGAGTTGTTTTGATTTGCATCTCCTCAATCAATAGTGATTTAGAGAATTTTTTCATATGACTATAGATAGCTTTATTTCTTGCTTTGACTTTTGACCATTTATCAATTGGCGAATGACTTGTATTCCTGTGTACTTGATTCTGTTCCCTATGTATTTTAAAAGTGAAGTCTTTATCACAGACACTAGTTGCAAAACTTCTTTCTCAGTTTTCTGCTTCTTTCTTAATCTTGGTTGTATTGGGTTTGTTTGTGGAAAAACTTTTCAGTTTAATGTAATAAAAATCCACCATTTTGCACTTCATAATGTTTCCTATCTTTATCATGTGGTTTCTGTTAGTTTTGTCTTTGATGTGATCAATAACGGTAGTAGTTTTCCTGATATTGAACCAACCCTGCATTCCTAGTATAAAGTCTACCTTATCATAATGTATTATTCTCCTGATAAGTTGCTATATTCTTTTTGCCAACATTTTATTTAAAATTTTTGCATCTACATTCGTTAGAGAAATTACTCTAGAATTTTTTTTCTCTATTTTAGCTCTTCCTGTTTTAGGTATCAGGACCATATTTGCATCATAATTAGAATTTGGGAGGACTCCCTCTTCCCCAATTTTCCCAAATACTTTATATAGTATTGGAATTAACTCTTCTTTAAATGTTTGATAGAATTCAATTGTAAATCCATCTGGCCCTGGAAATTTTTTCCTAGGGAGCTCATTGACGGCTTTTTCAAAATCTTTTTCTGAGATGGGTTTATTTAAGTACACAACTTCCTTTTTAGTTAATCTGGACAATTTATATATATATATATATATATATATACACATATATATACATATATACATATATATACATATATACATATATATATATTTTAAATAATCATCCATTTCATTTAGATTGTTTAATTTATGGGCATACAGTTGGACCAAGTAATTTCTAATTATTGTTTTAATTTCCTCCTCATTGGAGGTAAGTTCACCCTTTTCATTTATGATATTGGCAATTTGGTTTTCTTTATTTTTTTAAATCAAATTCACCAAAGGCTTATCATTTTCTTTTTGGTTTTCTCATGAAAGTAACATTTAGTTTTATTTATTAATTCGATATCTTTCTTAATTTTAATTTTATTAGACTCTCCTTTGGTTTACAGTATTACTAATTTGGTATTTATTTCAGCATTTTCAATTTGTTCTTTTTCTAGCTTTTTCAGCTGCATGCCCAATTCATTGATCACCTCTTTCTGTATTTTATTCAGATAGACATTCAAAGATATAAAACTTCCCCTAAGAACTGCTTTTGCAGTATCCCATAAGATTTGGTAGATTGTCTCATTATTGTCATTCTCTTGAAGTTTTTGATTGTTTCTATGATTTGTTGTTTAACCCACTCATTCTTTAGGAGTAGGTTATTTAATTTCCAATTAATTTTTGGTGTGTGTTTTCATGGTCTTTAATTACACATAATTTTTATTGCGTTATTATCTGAGAAGGATGCATTCTCTTTCTCTGCCTTTCTACATTGAATTGTGAGGTTTTATGCCTAGTATATGGTCAACTTTTGTATGTATACTGTATGACTCAGAAAAAAAATGTATATTTCTTTCTATCCCCTTTCAATTTTCTCCATAGATCTACCATATCCACCTTATCTAGTGTTTTATTCACTTGCTTAACCTCTTCCTTGTTTATTTTGAGGTTAGATTTATCAAGTTCAGAGAAGGGGAGGCTGAAGTCCCCCACTCCTATAGTTTTACTGTTTCTTCCTGTAACTCCATTAACTTGTTATTAAAGAATTTGGATGCTATACCACTTACAGAATGTATGTTTAGTAATGATATTGTTTTGTTGTCTACGGTGCCTTTTAGCAGGATATAGTTTCCTTCCTTATCTCTTTTGATTAGATCTATTTCTATTTTTGCTTTATCTGATCTTAGGATCACTAGCCCTGCTTGTTTTACATCAGATGAAGCACAATATATTCTGCTCCAACCTCTACCTTTACCCTGTGTGTATCCCTATGTTTCAAATATGTTTCTTCAAAGCAACATATTGTTGGATTATGGTTTTTCGTCCATTCTGCTATCCATCTCTGTTTTGTGAGAAACTTCATTCAATTCACATTTACAGTTAGGATTACTATCTGTTTCTTTCCCTCCATCCTCTTTCCCTGTATTTGTACTTTTAGTTCTCCTTTCCCTTTCACAATACAGTTTTAATTTTTGATGACCTCCTCCTTCAGTCTTCTCTTCCCTCTGTCAGCCCCCCTCCCTTTTGTTTCCCTTTACGTTTACTACTTCGTGCCTCCCTTTTAACCTCCCCTCCCTTATCTTTCCTTCTTCCCCTCCTAGTGAATATAGAGCTACTTAGATTTCTATTCTTAACTGAGTTTGTTGTTCCCTACTTGAACCAAATCCGATGAGAATAAATATCACACAATGCTCAACTCCTTCCTTTTCCTCACACATGAATTCTATTTTGTGCCTTTTCCTGTGATATAATTTTTCATTTTCTGCCTCCTCCTTTCACATCTCCTGTTACAATCCTTTTGCACCCTTAAAACACATTTTTATCATCACATCATTTACTTTACACATGCTTCCTCTATCTGTGTATATCCCTTTTATGTATCATGATAAATATACAGTTCTCAAGATTTACAAGTACCTTCTTCCCCTATGAGGATGCAAACAGTATGCCCATGTTGAATAAAAAATTTTTTCCCCTGTTTACCGTTTTATGCCTCTCTTGAGACTTGTGTTTGAAGACTTAATTGTCTGTTGAGCTCTGGCCTTTGCATCAGGAAGGTCTGAAAATCCCTTATTTCACTGAATGTCCACCTCTTTGCTTGAAGTATTATACTGAACTTTGCGGGATAATTGAGCCTTGGTTGTAGTCCTAGTTCTTTTGCCTTATAGAATATCAGATTCCAATTCCTTTGATCTTTTAATATTGAAGCTGCAAGGTCCTGTGTGAGTCTGACTGTAGCTTCTCAAAATTTGAATGGTTTCTTTCTGTCTGCCTGTAGTATTTTCTCCTTCACTTGATAGTTCTGCAATTTGCTAACAAATTTTCCTTGTTTTTTTTTTTTTTTTAGTTTGGGATTTCTTTCAGGAGGTGAATGGTGGATTCTTTTGATGACTATTTTGCCCTCTGGATCTAGGAGTTCTGGGTAGTTTTGCTTGATGATTTCTTGGAAGATATTGTACAGACTCTTTTTATCATCCTGGCTTTCTGGTAGACCAATAATTCTTAGATTTTTCTCTCCTGGATCTATTTTCCATTTCAGTTTTTTATTCAATTCTATATTTTCCATTTTGTTCTATTTTTTCATTCTTTAGATTTTGTTTGACTGATTCTGGGTGTTTCCTAGAGTCATTAGCTTCTACTTGCCAAATTTCAAATATTATCAAATTGTTTTCTTCAGTTAACTTTTGCATCTCCTTTTCCATTTCTCCAATTGTTCCTTTTAAGGAGCTATTTTCTCCAGTTAGTTTTTGTACTTTGTTTTCCATTTGTCTAATTTTACCAATTAGTTTTATACTTCGTTTTCCATTTGTCCCAGTTAGGTTTTGTGTTTCCTTTTCCATTTGTCCAATTTTCCCAGTTAGGTATTTGTGCTTCCTCTTCTATTTGCCCAATTTTCTTTTTAAATTCTTCTGTAATTTATTTCTTTTACATTTTTAAACTCATTGGCCAATTTTTCTTCTATTTCACTAATTTAGTTTGAAAACTCCTTCTTGACCTCTTCCAAGAATGTTCTTTGTGTTTCAGAGCAGTATATATTCCCTTCTAAAATTTCAGATGATAGTGTAGTCTCAATGCTAACCTTTTTGGTATTTTTGTTTTGGTTCTTGTCCCCATAGAAAGATTCTATAGTGTTTTCTTTTTTGCTTTGTTTCTTTCTCATGATGGCGATGATCACCTTTTTCCTGGCTTTTAAAGTAGATCTTTGTGTCTGGAGCACAAGAGGCTCTGTCCCACAGTTCTTGTCCTTTGAACTTGAGACTTTGTTTCTTGTGGTCTCTAGTTCTTTCAAATAGAAGTTAAAATGCTGTAGCTTACCTGGTGCTGAGCTGGCTAGTGTTGGAAAGCAGAGGCCAGGTGAAAACTTTCTGGGTTTCCCTGAAGTTACCTTGGAGCTAACTGCATTAAGTATGGGGGAGAGGTTATCTGACCACAGGAGGTCTTCTCTGCTGAGTTAAAGCATAGGCAAGCTCAGCAATTGGTGATCCTGTCTGTGCTAGTATCTTTAAAACTCCCCTGGGGTTCTGAGGCACTCCTGGGGTCTTGGTATTGGTGGTTGCATCCTCCACCTCCCTGGGACTCTGGATCTCCTGGTTTGCTTAGGTGGGACTCTCTGAGACAGCTCTAGTCCTGCACTGGTCCCCTTCAGCCACAGCAAGAGGGACCCTGTTTAGTGATTTTCCTAGCCTCATGGGTTAAGAGGCTGTTTGCTCTTTCAGAATGATCCCACTGTTCCAAGATTTTTCTGGGGAAATATTTTATCGGTCTTTCAAGTTCAACAAGGGGAAGAGGAGCATCTACTGATCACTCCACCATCTTGGCCTCCAGAAGTTCAAGCAGGTGACTTACAGACATTCAGTCTGAGAGGTGATTTTTTGCGGAGCAGCCACTGCAGATACCCGGGACTCTGCTGCTCTCACTCGGTTCTGCTCAGGCTGATATGCTAGAGATTCCACAGTGTAGCCACTGCCTCAGAGCTCCTGGGGTTTCCTCTTCAGCCCTGCTGTGGTGGGATGTCTTGGTAGAGCCTATGCACTGTGCACTCCTCCAACCTCATGCAACAGATCTTTCCCATCGACCTTTTAGTGTATCCTGGTCTGTAAATCTGTCATAATCTGTCTCCTATTGGATTCTGCCCTTCCAAAATCTGGTCAGATTCTCTTTTCAGAGGTATCTGAAGGAGTGTGTTTAAGAGCTAAAGGTAAGTAGTTGCTCTAACTCTGTCAAGTTGACACTATCTCCCTGAGCAAAACTTGCTAGGCAAGTTTTCATCTGAGAATCAAAAATGAATCTCTTTTACTCTTACACATTCCAGAGAAGACAGTAATATCCCAAGACCAACAATATAATGTGGCAGCCTAGTGCTGTAAATAAAAAAACCAATTAAATAGAGGCTTCAAATAAATTTTGTCCTCATCAATTGGCACACATTTTTTTTTTTAGTTTCAACTCTACCTATCCAAGTACTTTGCTTAACTCTTCTCTCTTTTCTATCCTTTCCAGCATAGTGGGAGGAGAAGGGAGAGAAAGGTGCCATATGTATAGGCACCATCAGCTTGCTCAATTGCTGCATCTCTTTCACAGTTGAGGAATTTACAGAGATTGTTTCTGGGAGGTTCATGTTGATATGTAAAAGATGTGCCTTAGAGAAACAGTAGTGCATTCATAGATATCACATAATAGTTCTTAGGCAACTAATGGCACAGTTTGAGACATTTAGAGTTGCCTCAAAAGGTTGTTAGTATCAACCACCTCTTTTATCTCAAATATTCTTAGGGAATATCAATGACTCTTTCATCACAAGGTAGAACAAGAACCCAGCCTATAAAGAAGAGGCCTTATTCTTTATTACTTCCTGAAATTGCATGACCTCATGTGAAACAGGTCTTAAACTTTCCTTTGTTTCTTTTACTTTATGTGTAGCAAGAGAACAACAGATCTTATGAGTTTGAGATATCCAGAGGTTACTTTAATGGCTTAACATTCCAGGCTAAGTTTTGTAAGCAGTTCAGCATTAACTTATGCATGTGAACTTGGTGGAACAAATGGTATGTAGCAGGTGAGCTAAGTTTTTATCTATTTCTCCTAGAAAACCGAGTATTGACAGAAAAGATCAATATGGATGTATTGAAGGATTACAATACCATCCCTTTCTCCTCTTCACCTTCAATTAAAGTCAGCCTTTATTAAGCAATTATTTTGGTGCAGCTGCTATGCTAGTTGCAGAGATCTTCTCTATGTACTTGTCAATAAGTGAGATGATTTGTGCGTATGAAAGTAACCGAAAAATATTTTTCTACTTCTGTATTAATGATAACAACAGAATAACATGTTGAAATATCAGATCTGAAATTCCAAAAGGGCAATTATAATATCTTATTCACTTTTAAATTCCTCACTGAGCCTTGCACATATTAATTAGCCAGTCAATCCACTTTTATTGAGCATATATTTTGTGACAGGCACTGGGGATACAAAGAAAGGAAAGAGGCAGTTGCTGCCCCAAAATAATGCATAACCTAAAAGGGAAGATAATATGTTAACTAATATGTACAACCAAATACATCTACAGAGCAAATTGAAAATAATCAGCAAAAGGAGACACTAGACTTAAGTGGTATTGAGAAAAATTTCCTGTAGATAATAAGACATAATGAGGAAAATGAAGGAAACCAGGAGGCAGATATGAAGACAAAGGGAATTCTGAGCATGGGGCAAAGCCACTTAAAATGCCAGAAGTTGGGAGGTGAACTGTCTTGTTTGAAGAAAAACAAGGAGTCTAATCTTATTAGATCAGAGTACATGAGCTGAGGGTAAAATGTAAGAATGTAAATGCCAGGGAGAGTGCTAGTTTATGTAAGGTTTTAAATGATAGAAGATTTTATATTTGAACCATGAGGTAATAGGGAACTGCTGGAGATTATTGAGTAAAGGAATGATGATATGTTCTGTACTTTCAGATCTATGCTTTTGTGAGATAATCATGGTAGATGATCTACTAGTAGGCTATTGAAATCATCTAGGTGTGAGATGAGGGCTTGTACCAGAGTGTCACCAGTATCAGAGCACGGTGGTCATATTTCACAGACTTTGCTAAGGTGAATTTGACAGGCTTTGGCAATATATGGATATGGATATGGAGAGTGAGAAAAAGTAAGGAGCTGAGGGTGGCAACTAGATTGTAAACCCCCTTGGGGGGTGAGGATGATGGTATTTTCAGCATTAATAGGGAACTTTGGAGGTAGGAAGAAGGTGGTGGGTGAAAAGATAATGAGTTCAATTTTTACAGGATGAGTTTAAGATGTCTATGGGACATCCAGTTTGAGATGACTAACAGATGATTAGAGATACCAAGTTATTGTTTAGTATAAAGATTAAGACTGAATAAAATGATTTGAGAATCATCAGCATAGAGATTATACTTGGATCATTGGAAGATGGACGAGATCACCAATTGAATTGGAAATCGAAAGAAAATGGAAAAAATGGAAAGAAATGAAAATAAGAGGGACCAGAATAGAGCCTCATATGACATGAACTGTTAGGGGATGTGGTCTGTGTGAAGACCCAGCAAAATAAACTCAGATGGAGCAGTGACATAAGTTGGAGAATGAGGAGAGAATAGTGTCATGGAAATATAGAGAGAATCCAGTAACAAGCTTTTGAAAGAGATCAACAGCGTCAAAAGATGTAGTAAGGTCCAAAAGGATAATGACTGAGAAAAGGTTATTTGAAAATTAAGAGATAATTATTAACTTTGGGAGAAAACAGCTTTTGTTCAATGAGCTTAGAAAGCAAATTATAGAACATTAAGAAAGTAAAAAGAAAGGAAGTGCCCCTACTCACTTATTTTAGATGTCTTCTTTAAGACTTTTAGCTGTAGAGAGTAGAAGAGATAACTAGACTCTCAAAAAGATTTTTTCACTGGGGGCAGAGTCAAGATATGAGACAACAGGAAATAGTCAAACTCTCCCACAACATTCCTTTCCAAACAACGTTAAAGATAATGCCTCAAATAAAATTCTAGAGTAGAGTCAACAACAGGTCAACGTGAGACTTTTTTCAGCCCATGACAATTTAGGATGTTGTAAGGAAAGGTCTTTAATATCGTAGAAGGGACTGGTCCAGTGTCCACGTGATGATAATATCTGTCCTGGGAGTTTGAGGGGCAAGAAGATATTTAGCAGTTTCAGGAGCTCACACACCAGAGGTAGTAAGAGGGTCAGAAACTGCTCAAAGAAGGAACTGTGCTAGCACAAGGTAGAAGATAGAGTCTTGTTTGACAACTCACTGCCTGTGCAAACTTTCTAGCCAAAGTTGCAGAACTGAATTTTTACTTCAACACAAGAGTAAGGGACCTGTGGTATAATATAACTTTGAGTCAGAAGGAAAAAGGGGCTGTGAGGAGCAATGTTGATTTAAGTCACAAGGGGGCAGTGATTACACCTCTCCCAGGATCTGTTCAACTTGGAAGCACAGAAAATTCCAAACCCCTTGAATACATTCTGAAAGTAGCAGTGAGAAAGAGTATGAAGCATGGGAAAGTCCATTTCCAAATTTAACAAATTTCAAGGTCAAGTAATATGATAGAAAAATGAAGAAATAACAGAAAAAGGACCTGACCATAATAATCTGCTATAGTGACAGGGTCATAAATTCAGAAGAAAACTATGTCCAAATAATTAAAAGCACTATCTTAAAGAAAAAATTTGAATTTGATACAAGCTCAACAAGGAAACTTGGAAAAGCTAAAATAAATAAATAAAATAAAGATGACAGAAGAAAAATTAAAATGATGCAGAAAATAATAAATACAAACTATTGACATGTTTGTAAAGGAGGTACAAAATACTAACTAAATAAAATAGCATAAAAACAGAATTGGTCAAAAAAAAAGTTCACTGAAGAAAATAACACTTTAGAAAGAAGAATTGGTCTAAAGGATAAAGAGGTAGAAAATATTTTTTTTAACTTTATTTATTTTCAGTTCTCTACAGTCACAACCATAGAATTTAGATTATATTCCACTCCCTTCCCCCTATCTTCCTCTTCCCTTCTCGAGACAGCATACAATTTTATATGGGTTCTACATATAAATTCCTATTAAATACATTTTCACTATAGTCATATAGTGTACAAGAATTAAAATGAATAGGAGAAACCATATACATATAACAGACCAAAACTTAATACAAAAGAAAATGATCTATTACATTCTGGAATTTATTTCCACAGATCTTTCTCTGGATGTGGAAGGCATTTTGCCTTAAAAGATCATTGGGAATGTTTTTAAGTCCTTGCGTTGCATTGAAGTTTCAAGTCTAACAGAAAAAGCTCTTGCACACTGTGGTCATTGCTGTACACAGTGTTCTCCTTGTTCTACTCCTTTTGCTCAGCATCAAATCATATAAGTCTTGCCAGGCCTCCCTGAAGTCTTCCTGCTCATCATTTCTTATAGTGCAATAATATTCCATTACATTCATATACCATAATTTATTCAACCATTCCCCAATTGATGGGCATTCCCTTGATTTCCAGTTTCTGGCCACCATAAAGAGTGATGCTATAAATATTTTTGTACATGTGGGACCCTCTCCCATTTTTATGATCTCTTGGGGATACAGTCCTAGAAGTGATATTGCTGGATCAAAACTTATACATAATTTTATAGCTCTTTGAGCACTGTTCAAAATTGCTATCCAGAATAACTGGATCAGCTCAGAGCTCCACCAACAATGAATTGGTGTTTCAACTCTCCTACATCCTCTCCAACATTTATCATCTTCCTGTTTTGTAATGTTTGCCAATATGATAGGTGTGATGTGGTACCTCAGAGTTGTTTTGATTTGCATCTTTCTAATCAATAGTGATTTAGAGAATTTTTCATATGACTATAGATATCTTTAATCTCTTCTGTTGAAAACTGCCTGTTCATATCTTTGACCATTTACCAATTGGGGAATGACTTGTATTTTTGTATATTTGACTCAGTTCTCTATATATTTTGAAAATGAGGGCTTTATCACAGACATTAACTGTAAAAATTCTTTCCCAGTTTTCTGTATCCTTCCAAATCCTGGTTACAATGGGCTTGGTTGTGCAAAAGCTTTTCAGTTTAATGTATTCAGTATTATCCATGTTGCACTTCACAATGCTTTCTATCTCTTCTTTAGTCAAAAATTTTTGCCTTCTCCATAAATCTGATAAATACACCACTTCATGTTTCACCAATTTGTCCATAGTATCAATCTTTATACCTAGATTGTGTACCCATTTGGGTGTTATTCTTTTGTACAGTGTCAGGGATTGGTCTATGCCTACTTTATGCCACATTGTTATACAGTTTTCTCACTAATTTTTCTTGGACAGTGAGTTCGTATCCCCAAAGCTGGGGTCCTTGGGTTTACCAAACATTAGATTGCTATATTCATTGCCAACTGTCTTGAGTACCTAAACTATTCTGCTAGTCTACCCTTCTGTTTCTTACTCAGTGCCAAGTGGTTTTGATAATTGCTGCTTTGTAATACAACTTGAGATATGGCAGTGCTAGGTCACCTTCCCTGGCATTTCTTTTCATTACTTCCTTTGATATTCTTGGCCTTTCGATCTTCCAGATGAATTTTGATATTACTTTTTCCAGATCTAGAAAATGATTATCTGATAGTTTGAGTGATATGGCACTAAATAAGTAAATTAATTTAGGTAGAATTGTCACTTTTACGATATTGACTACATTTTACTATATTGACTGTATTACCAACAAGCAACTGATGTTTTTCGACTTATTTAGCTCTGCCTTTACTTATGTGAAAAGTGTCTTGTAATTGTGTTCATCTAGTGCCTTGGTTTGTTTTGGCAGGTAAACTCCCAAATATTTTATAGTGTCTACCCTATCTTTAAATGGGATTTTTCTTTCTGTCTCTTGCTGTTGGGCTTTGTTACTAATATTTAGAAATGCAGAAGATTTGTGTGGATTTCTTTTGCAACCTGCAACTTTGCCAAAGTTATTTATTATTTCAGGTAGATTTTTTGCTTGAATCTCTGAAATTCTCTAAGTATATCATCATATCATCTGCAAAGAGTGATAACTTAGTTTCTTCTTTGTCTATTCTATTTCCTTCAATTTCTGTACTTTTTCTAATTGCTCCAGCTAATATTTCTAGCACCATATTGAATAATGGTGGTGATAACGGACATCCTTGTTTTACCTCTTATCTTATTGGAAATATATCTAGCTTATCTCCATTGCATATAATGCTTGCTGAAGGTTTTAGGTAGAAACTACTTAGTATTTTATGGAAAGTTGCCTTTATTCCTATGCTTTTTGGTGTTTTTTTTTCTTCTTGTGTACAGTGTCAGGTATTGGTCTATGCCTAGTTTTTGCCACACTGTTATCCAGTTTTCTCAGCAATTTTTGTCGAACAGTGAGTTCTTATCCCAGAAGCTGGTGTCCTTGGGTTTATCAAAAAGTAGATTGCTATATTCATTACCTACTGTGTCTTGAGTACCTAGTCTGTTCCACTTGCCTACCCTTCTGTTTCTTAGCCATTCTTAGGAATGAGTGTTGTATTTTGTCAAAAGATTTTCTGCATCTATTGAGATAACCACTTGGTTTCTGTAAGTTTTGTTGCTGATACGATCTAAAAATGCAAACAGTTTTCCTAATATTGAACCAGCTCTGCATTCCTGGTATGAATTCTACCTGTTGATAATGTATCATTCTCATCATAAGTTGCTGTATTCTTTTTGCTAAAATCTCATTAAAAATTTTTGCATCTGTATTCATTAGAGAAATTCATCTAAAATTTTCTTTCTCTCTTTTGACTCTTTCCGGTTTAGGTGTCAGAACCATATTTGTATCATAATTAGAATTTGGAACGATTTTTCTTCCCCAATTTTCCCAAATAGTTTGCATAGTATTGGGATTTTCTATTGAGTTATGGCCTTTGTGTCAGCAAGGTCTGGAAATCTCTTTCTTGCTGAATGTCCATCTCCTTGCCTGAAATGTTATGCTGAACTTTACTGGGTAATTGATCCTTGGTTGTAGTTCCAGCTCTTTTGCCTTACAGGATATCAGATTCCAATTCCTTTGATCTTTTAATGTTGAAGCTGCAAGGTCCTGTTTGATCCTGACTGTAGCTCCTCAATATATGAATGGCTTCTTTCTGGCTGTCTATAGTATTTTCTCCTTCACTTGATAATTCTGGAATTTGACAGAAATATTTCTTGGTGTTTTTAGTTTGGGATCCCTTTTTGGAAGTGAATAGTGAATTCTTTTTGTGACTATTTTGCCCTCTTAATCTAGGAGTTCTGGGTAGTTTTTTTTTTTTTTTTTTTTGATGATTTCTTGGAAGATATTGTCCAGACTCTTTTTATCATCATGGCTTTCTAGTAGGCCAAAAATTCTTAGAATTTTCTCTCCTGGATCTATTTTCCACGTCAGTTGTTTTTCCAATTCAATATTTTCCATTTTGTTCTATCTTTTCATTTTTCAGTTTTGTTTGACTGATTCTGGATATCTCACAGAGTCATTTGCTTCTACTTGCCAAATTCCAAATTTTATCAAATTATTTTCTTCAATTAATTTTTGCATTTCCAAATCATTTTCTCCAGTTAGATTTTGTACTTCTTTTTCCATTTGTCCAGTTTTCCCAGTTAGGTTTTTTGCTTCCTTTTCCATTTGTTCAATTTTCCTTTTTAAAGATCTGTTCTCTTTATAGAATTCTTTTTTCATACTTGTAAAATTATTGGCCACTTTTTCTTCTATTTCCTTCTTCAGCTGTTCCAGGAGAGCTCTTTGTGCATGCAAGCAGTTCATTGTCCCTTCTGTAGTTTCGTATGGGAGAACAGTCTCAATATTAACCTCTTGGTATTCGTATTTTGGTCCTTTTCCCCAAAGAAAGATTCTATAGTCTTTTCCTTCATGCTTTGCTTCTTCTTACTCATGATGATGACTTTGTCTGTTGTGGCCTCTTTTTCTTTCAGCTAGAAGCCGAAGAGCCTCATGTTGAGCTGGCTGGTATGAGAAAGCAAAGGACAGGTACCTTTTATTCTTTTTGTTTTGTATTTCCCTGGATTAGCCATGAAGCTAGTTTGTTGTGTGTGTGTGTGTGGGGGGGTGCATTGTTCGGTCAATGGAGTTCTTCTCAGTTGAGCTAGAGCAAAGGCAAGCTCAGTCTTGATGATCCTGGCTGCTCTGTTGTCTTCACATTTCCACTAGAGCTCTGAGATATGCCTGTGTTCTAGTGTGACACTGTGCCCCCATGGAGCTCTGGCTCTCTGGGACAGCTGTGTTCCTCTACCACACTAAGAGGAATACTCTTTGGTGATTTTGCTAGCTTTAGATGCTATGAGCCTGTTTGCCCCTTCTGTTGGTCCCACTGATCTAGGACTTTTCTGGGGAAATATTTTATAGTTCTTTTGAGGTCAACAAGGGGAGGGGTAGAGAGCATTTAACGATTATTCTGCCATTTTGACTTCTGGAATTTGAAGTAGATGACTTACAGATGTTTAATCTATGGGCTGATATTCTCAGGAGAAGCTGTGGCAGATACCTGAGGTTCGGTGTCTGTCACTCACTCTGCTCAGCTGGTCTCCTGCCCTGGGCTGCCACTCTGGTGTTTTGCCATGCTGCTGCTTCCTTATGTTGCCCTGGGGCTTTCCTGCTCAGCCGTGCCATGGCAGGATGCATTGTGCTATATGTTGTGAGCTCTTCTACCCCCATGGAACAGATCCTTCCCATCGACCTTCTAGTATGTCCTAGTCTTTGAATCTGCCACAGTCTGTCTCATATTAGAATCTATGCCTCCAAAATTTGGTGAGATTCTCTTTTTAGAAGTATCTGAAGGAGTTTGTCTAAGAGCTTAGGTGAATAGTTGCTCTGACTCTGTCATCTTGGCTCTCCCCCCCCCCCAGAAAATATTAAATATATATATGTGCACACACACACACACACGCACACACACACACTTGGGCAAATGGAAGGTAATGACTTCTCTAAACATCAAGACAAGTAAACAAAAAAACTTTAAAAAATGAACAACCCATCAATGGACTTATTTAAAATTACTTTAGACTCTATAAAATATTTAGGATCTTACCTGCCAAAACAAACCCAGGGACTATATAAGCACAATTGAAAAGCAGTTTTGCACAAATAAAGTCCGATCTAAGTGGAAAAATATCAGTTGCTTGTAGGTAGGTGGAGATGATATAATAAAAATGACAATTCTATCTAAATTAATTTACCTATTTAGGAAAAAAATCTCCAGGGCCAGAGGGATTTACAAGTGAATTCTATCAAACATTTCAAGAACAGTACATTACTGTTGGCAAAATTGTCAAAAAAGTCCTACCAAATTCTTCTTATGATGCAAATATAGTGCTGGTACCTAAACCAGGAACAACCAAAATAGAGAAAAAAAATTGTACACCAATTTCCCTAATGAATACAGATGGAAAAATTTTGAATAAGATAATGGCAAAAAGATTGTAGCATCTTATCACATTAATAATATAGTCATCATGTAAGATTTATGCCAGGAATCCAAGAATAGTTCAATATTAGGAAAACTAACAACATAATTGATTATATCAACAACAAACTGACATAAACCATACAATTGTCTCAATAGATCCAGTAAAAGCATTTGACAAAATCCAATACCCATTCCTCTAGAAAACACTGAAGAGCATTGGAATAAACTTAGCCTTCCTTAAAATAATAAGTGGTATCTACCTATTAGAAAACATCATACGTAATGGGGATGAGCTAGATGTCTTTCCAATAAGAACAAGGGTGAAATAAGGAGGTCCATTATCACCACTGTTATTCAACATGATACTAGAAGGAAAAGAAGTACAAGGAATTACAATAGGCAAAGAAGAAACTACATCATCACTCTTTGCAGGCAAAATAAAAAAAAAAACTACTTGAAATAATAAACAATGTTAGCAAAGTTGCAGGATACAAAATAAATCATGCGCATTTCTACATATTGCTAACAAAGCCCAACAGCAAAATATAGAAAGAGAAATCTCTTTTAAAGTTATTGTAGACTCTATAAAATATTTGGGAGCTTACCCACCAAAACAAATGCAGGGACTATACAAACACAATTGCAAAACACTTTTTGCACCAATAAAGTCAGATTTAAATAAGTGAAAAAGCATCAGTTGCTTCTGGGCAGGCAGAGCCATTATAATAAAATAACACTTCCACCTAAAATACCTATTTAGTGTCATATCAATCCACCTACAAAAGTTATTTTATGGAGCTAGAAAAAAATAATATCAAAATTAATCTGGAAGGATAAATGTTTCAGAATCTCAACGTAATTAATGAAAAGAAATGCTAAGGAAGGTGACCTAGCCATACCGGATCTTAAATTGTATTATAAAGCTGAAATCATCAAAACCACTTGGTACTAGGTAAGAAATAGAGGTGTAGATCAGTGGAATAGGTTAAGTACACAAGGCACAGTATTCAATGACTAAAGCAGTCTACTATTTGACAAACCCAAGTACTTCAGCTTGTGGGATAAGAACTAAACTCCTGGGAAAACTGAAAAATACTGTGGCAGAAACTACGCATAAACCAATGCCTGACACCATATACCAGAATAAAGTTCAAATGGATACATGGTTTGAATATGAAGATTGATGATATAAACAAAGTGGATCAAGGAATAATTTATTTTTCAGATTTATGCAGAACGGAAGAAGCTATGACCAAAAAAATAGTTAGCGATCATTATGAAATGAAAATCAATAACTTTTAATGCATAAAATTGAAACATTTTTCACAAACAAAGACAATGTAAACAAGATTAGTAGGGAAGCAGAAAACTGGGAAACAGTTTTACAGCTAGTATCTATTATAATGACATAATTTCTAAAATATATAGGAAATTGTCAAATTTACAAGAATGCAAGTCATTCCCAATTGATAAATGATCAAAAGATATTAACAGACAGCTTTCAGAGGAAGAAAATACAGCTATCTATAGTCATATGAAAAAATGCTCTAATTCACTGTTGAACAGAGAGACACAAATCAAAATCACTCTGATGTACAAGATTACATGTATCAGATTGCTTAACATGAAAAAATGACAAAAATAATATATGTTGAAAAAGAATGTAAGATTTAGAACATTAATTCGTTGTTGGTGGAACTGTCAGTTGATCCAACCATTCTGGAGAGCAATTTGAAGCTCTGCCCAATGAATTACAAAAATGTGCTTACCCCTTTCATCCAGCAAGACTGCTTCTAGCGCTGTGTCTCAAAGAGGTCATAAAAATGGCTAAAGGATACACATGTACAAAAAATATTTATAGCAGCTCTTTTTGAGATAACCAAGAACTGGAATTTGAGGGTATGACCATCAACTGAGGAATGGCTAAACAAGGCATAGTATATGAATGTAATGGAACACTATTATGCTAAAAGCAACAGTGAACATATAGATTTCAGAAAAAAACAAAAACAAAAACAAAAACAAAAACAAAAACCTGAAAGTCTTACATGAATGATACTGATGAAGACAGTAGAACCTCGTGTAGTGCTAATGTGATATTCACAACACCTAGAGGCAGCATGAATATCTCGGCAAAATTCTGAATCATGAAATTCAACACTGTCCACATGGAAGAACAAAAATTTATTCAGACACCAGAAAGCCAATTCCATCATGGTAACTAAGACATGGTAACACCTATACACAATAACAATGCAGAGGACAATCCCATCCCCAAGCCTTTACCTTGCTGGGTCTCCCACAAACCAATTCCATTAAACAAGTCATAAGCAAGCTCCTTTGAACAAAATCACAAACAAACTGTTTCACTCATGCTAGTCAGCTGTCTGCTGGCCTGCATCCTTCCAAGCTCTGAATACACTGATCAATTTTGTTTCAGCACTGCTCCAGCTCTGACTCTTCCTGTTCCACCATTTCTGTTCTACCCATTCATCAAGCTTGTCCTACCTCAGACTCCATGTTACTCAGACTTCAATGTGATCCAGGCATGTCACATGGGTCTGTTAATGAATGGGAAAGATTTTCCCATTAAGAAGTCAAATTGCATTAACAACACATAAAAATAAACTATCAGTACAGGAGAATATGATACACAGTAACAGCTACAGTGTGTGAGGAGAGTTGATAGACTTAGCCCTTCACAGAAATGCAAAGAACTAAAACATCTCCAAAGAATTCATGATGCAAAATGCTATCCACATTCAGAGAAAGAGCTATGGAGTTGGAACACAAAATGAAGCAGCCTATTTTGATTTTTCTTATGCTTTGTTTTGTTTGTTTGTTTGTTTGTTTTTCTCATGGTTTCTCCCATTCATTTTAATTCTTCTATCCAACATGACTAATGTGAAAAAATATTTAGTATGAATGTATATGTAGAGGACATATAAGATTGCATACTATCTTGGGAAGGGAGGATAATGAGAAGGGGAGAAAATTTGGAACCTATGGAAGTGATTGTTGAAAACTGAAAACAAATAAATGAATAAATTTGGAGAAAAAAAGAAAGTTGGTGCAGTGGCTAAAGCAGCAAAGCAGTTACATGTGGGTGACTACTGACAGCTGTTTCATGAACTGAATGAAACACAGCATGCAGAGAAAAGACTAATGGTCATGGAGATCCAAAATACTTATGCTGCACTATATGATATCATCTTAAAGAGCTGTGAGAAGATCAAAAAGCTCCGGGAAGACACAAAAAGAAATGAACTACTGAAAAATGGAGTCTGCCTCACTTCTCCATCAACCCTTAACTAGGATTATCTATCTTGCCACAGATCAATTGCCATTTAGAACTTCCCATTTTATTCATACCTTCCCTTCTAGGCACCAATAAAATTTGTCACATCAAAAATTTTAGCATTTTACTGTATTTTGTTTTTTTTTTAAATTAATTTATTTAAGTTTTCAACATTCACATCCACAAAATTTTGGGTTCCAAATTTTCTCCCCATTTCTCCTTCCCCTCCACTCCAAAACACCAAGCATTCTAATTACCCCTATTACCAATCTGTCCTCCCTTCTGACATCCCTCCTTTCCTTTATCCCCATCTTCTCTTTTGTCCTGAAGGGCAAGATAAATTTCTATTCCCATTTCCTGTATTTCTTATTTCCTAGTTGCAAAAACAATATTCAACAGTTGTTCCTAAAATTTTGTGTTCCAGCTCCTCTTCATCCCTCCCTCCCCACCCATTCCCTTTGGGAAGGCAAGCAATTCAATATAGGCCATATCTGTGTAGTTTTTTGCAAATGACTTCCATTATAGTCATATTATGTAAGACTAACTATATTTCCCTCTATACTATCCTGCCCCTATTGCTTCTATTCTCTTTTGATGCTGTCCCTCGCCAAAAATGTCTACTTCAAATTGCTCTCTCCTCCCACTACCCTCCTTTCCATCATCCCCCTCACCCTGCTTATCCCCTTCTCCCCCACTTTCCTGCATTATAAGATAGGTTTTCATATGGAAATGAGTGTGAATTTATTTCTTCCTTTAGTCGAATGTGATGAGAGTAAACTTCATGTTTTTCTCTCACCTCCCCTCTTTTTCCCACCACTAAAAAGTCTTTTGCCTGCCTCTTTTATGAGAGATAATTTGCCCCATTCCATTTCTCCCCTTCTCCTCCCAATATATTTACCTCTCACTGCTTAATTTCATTTTTTTAAGATATGATCCCATCCTTTTGAATTCACTCTGTGCTCTCTGTCTGTGTGTGTGTTTATGTCTGTAATCCCACCAACTACACAGATACAGAGAAGTTTCAAGAGTTACATATGTATTGTCTTTCCACGTAGAAATGTAAACAGTTGAACTTTAGTAAGTCCCTTATGACTTCTCTTTGTTGTTTACCTTTTCATGCTTCTCTTCATTCTTGTGTTTGAAAGTCAAATTTTCTTTTCAGCTCTGGTCTTTTCATCAAGAATGCTTGAAAGTCCTTGATTTCATTGAAAGACTATTTTTCCCCTGAAGTATTACACTCAGTTTTGCTGGGTAAGTGATTCTTGGTCTTAGTCCTAGTTCCTTTGACTTCTGGAATATCATATTCCACACCCTTTGATCCCTTAATGTAGAAGCTGCTAGATCTTGTGTTATGCTGATTGTATTTCCGCAATACTTGAATTGTTTCTTTCTAGCTGCTTGCAATATTTTCTCCTTGACCTGGGAACTCTGGAATTTGGCCACCATGTTCCTAGGAGTTTCTCTTTTCGGATCTCTTTCAGGCAGTGATCAATGGATTCTTTGAATACTTATTTTGCCCTCTGGTTCTAGAATCTCAGGGCAGTTTTCCTTGATAATTTCATGAAAGATGATGTCTCGGCTCTTTTTTGATCACGGCTTTCAGGTAGTCTCATAATTTTTAAGTTATCTCTCCTGGATCTATTTTCCAGGTCAGTTGTTTTTCCAATGAGATATTTCACATGATCTTCAATTTTTTCATTCTTTTGATTTTATTTTGTGATTTATTGCTTTCTCATAAAGTCATTAGCCTCCATCTGTTCCATTCTAATTTTGAAAGAACTATTTCTTCAGTGAGCTTTTGAACCTCCTTTTCCATTTGGCTAATTCTGCTTTTTAAAGCATTCTTCTCCTCATTTGGCTGTTTGAACCTCTTTTGTCAATTGAGTTAGCCTATTTTTCAAGGTGTTATTTTCTTCAGCATTTTTTGTGTCTCCTTTAGCAAGATGTTGACCTGCTTTTCATGCTTTTCTTGCATCTCTCTCATTTATTTTCCCAGTTTTTCCTCCAGCTCTCTAACTTGATTTTCAAAATCCTTTTTGAACTCTTCTATGGCCTGTGACTATTGAATATTTATTTTGAATGTTTGGGATATAGAAGCCTTGACTTCTATGTCTTTCCCAGATGGTAAGCATTGTTCTTCCTCATCTGAAAGGATGGGAGGAGATATCTGTTCACCAAGAAAGTAACCTTCTATGGTCTTATTTTTTTCCCTTTTTGGGGCATTTTCCCTATCACTTACTTGACTTTTGGGTCCTTTGTCAAGAATAGGGTATACTCTGGGAATCTGTAAGATCTTGGCTCCTCCAAGGTGGCACAATCAAACGTGTACACTGGTCTGGGAACAGGGAGGGATATTTGTGCCCAAAATCTTAGCAGAGTTTCCTCTCCACAGCCACCTGGCCTCCAGTTCCACCAAGCCAGCACTGGGGGGCTGGGCTTCAGTCAAGCTCTGGGGGCAGAGGCACCATTCAGCATGAGACAAAGACTAGTTCCCTCAGGGCCTCTACACAGGGACAAGATAATAAATACCTCCTCAGTGTCCCTAGGGGTTTTAGGATCCAACAGTGGATGCAGGGCTGCTGTAGGGGCTGATGTGGGCCTCTGCAGCCACTGCCTGAGGCCAGAGCTGTGGGAAGTCCCTTCTCCCTTTCCAGTCAGCTGAAAAAACCCTGTCACTGACCTTTGGCTCCTGTGGGTGAGGGATTTGTGAGCCCACTTCTTGTGGGACTGGGGATTCCACGACTGGAGATTCCACCCCTGAGGGCTGTTAGGGAGTCATGCACCTCATGGCCAAGGCTGGGCTGGGCTCTGCTCTGAGTCTGGTACAACATATATTTCCCGTGGGCCTTTCTGGTCACCCTGGGCTGGAAATCTCCTCCACTCTGTTGTTCTCCACTTTTGCTGCTCCAAAATTGGTTGAGAGTCCCTCTCTATAGGTATTTCATGGGCTGTGTGGGGAGAGCCTGCATTTTTGTGTCTTTCTACTCCGCCATCTTGGCTCCACCCCATGAGTAATATTTTCAACAGAAAAAAGTTTTACAAATCAATTGAAGACAATTCTGGACCTGGTCATCACAGCCAGAAATAATAAAATTGTGATCTTTAAGAATTCCAAACTTAATGATCAATGTAGATTATTGAAGGTGATTGCAGAACTTTTCATAAATCATGTTTGCTGCAAAATTTTACCATTCCCCACAGACCTTACACAGTACTGCTGGGAGTTTGAATGACCCATGAAAAGTGCCCTGTCTTTCATGGACTAATGAGGATAAATTTCTTTACCATTACTATTAAACTGGAGAACTATGGTACTAAACTGTAGTAGGAGATTAGTGTTAGAGCAAATCGCTGCCATCAGTCACTTAGACGTAAAATTTATGTGTACACACTACAGAATTATGTTTTCACAAGATACTGCCAAACTAAATCTCATAGCCTGCAAGCCTCATGGAACAAAAAGTCATAAAAATATAGTAACATACAAGAGGAGATCAATGTCATGCGAGGATAGGATCAGATAAGGTAGACATCATCACTATTGCTTGTCTGCTACTAGAAAATGCTTTCAATAAGTGCACAGAGTGCATTTAGATCCTAGAACTTTTATGCAACTACAAAATATAGTCATCTCTAGAATATTCCAATGTCTCATTGAATAATAAATTTAAAAAATGCAATGCATCAGGCTAGTGATTTGTACTAAGATTATTTCTAACCAAAACATGTAGAAAAAGATGAGAAGGACATGCTTTAATAATAATATTTATTATAACTTAGAGTTACATACCATTTTAAATTTTACAGAATATTCTATATAAATTAATTCACATAATCCAAAAAAATCATGTGAGTTATTAAATTTTATTATCCCCATCTACAATTGATGAAACTGAAGCTCAGAGATTAAGTAAGTGGCATCCCTATTGTCAAATTTCAACTAAGTTTTATAGGTTAGATTCAAAACCAGGGCTTGTCTAGCTCCAAATCTAGCCCCCTTTCTACAATGCTAGCAAAAAAGGCAACATCACTTCCCTTTGATATTGATGGACTATATTGAATTCTTTATCCAGAATCGAATTTTATTATTGTCACTTCCTTCTAAATTTAGAACTTATTTTTCTCTATGAATTCGTGTGCATGCATTTCATTTTTCTTATTCTTTATTTTTCATTGCTGTCAAAGAGGTTATAAAGAGATATATAGTCTATATATCTTCCAGACTAGATGTCATATCAGGACACTTATTTACAACTACATAGGTTTGACCTCCATTTAAACTGAATTTAAAAATTTTGAGAAATAGTAAATTAATAGTTTGGTAAGAAGAGTCCATAAGCCATCTTCAGTGAAATTGGAAAAGCATTATTTTAAGAAGTGGCTATCACAATCTATCCATATGTCTAAGTCATATCCTTTCTTTTTACTTCCTTTATTGCTTCTCTACAATCAGAATTTGGACAACTGACTTAGCCATTTCACCACCTAAATAGCATTCCACTACAGAAAAAGAAACAGTCAGTAGGGTGTTTATTATTATATTTCTTCTAATATTTTATCAGAGTCTATATTCTTCTATTATTTAGTTTTCTGAAAGTCAATATCTATATCAATAAAAAGCATGAGCTGATGATTCTTTCTCATACATTCTTGTTCTCAGCCCTGCTGGTTTGTTAGCAACATATTGTGCTTAAAGGAAATATAGAACTGCAGATTTTCTTTCTTTCTTTCCTTCTTTGTTCTATCTGTTGAAAATAGAAGTAATCATTTGGGAATTTCTACTTTATATCTGCTCAAAAGATATCCAGCTAAGGAGAAAGCTTTGCAGGATCATACAATACAGTAAATGTCAGAAAAGGTATGCCATTCTTGCTTATACTTGTGAAGTCCCATCATGTGGCCTGAAGTTCATTGTTATCTTTAGGGCACCATAACCTCATGTCAAGAATCTCTCTGTGATGTGGGACTCTACAAGGAACCTGAAGTAACAAATACCAGTCCACTATTTGTAACCTGAATTAATGACCTTCACACTAGGAGCTTACAAAATACCATTTTGAGAGTATTGCACATGGGAAAAAAATGTAAGAATGTTGTGGAGACTTCACTAAGACTTAAAACGAATTCTCTTGAAAAATTAAAAAGCACAATGCTTTCAATGCATACATTCCTTTGATTTTATTTTCAAATATTTTCTGTATTTCTGAATTGTAAGAATGAAAACATCTTTCATGAAATTTCCATTACAGTTTTAGAAACTCAAGAGATGTAGATGGTTATCTCATGTTTTGATAAGCAAGGAAACCTTAGTGCTATCTGAAATAGATTGTTTTAGTTTTATTCATTAATAGTGATTATTTATCCATCACAGTAAAAAAAGGAAAAGAAATAAAAGAACTGACAGAAAGACAAAAGCAGAATATGAAAATATATCCCTTTTGCTTTAACATATAGTCTTTCTTTAATATTTATCATTTTCCATATAGAAATAAATACCCACCAGAGTGCAAAATACTTTCCAGTCTAAATAATAGAAACAAAGATATAAAGGTCAAGTGTATAAGAATTTTGTCTTTCATTTTGCCAACTCTCCAATCATAGGCCAAATCACATTTGGCATCAACCAAAACTGAAGGAATACTCAAAAGATCAACTCAGTAGGATTCTCATAAATGTGGAAAAAAAGCAGTTAGATATGGTTTAGGGCATTCTGTGGTCCATTATGCCAAACAATTGGATTGTTCATATGCATTCTTTTAAGTCAACAGCTGTCTAAACCAGTTAAATGTTTAATTCATTTCTATGTGTGAAATTGATTCCCAACATCTGAAAGAAAAGCTATGTATTGATGCATTGGTAAACTTTTCAGAAAAATAACACACACTATATTATGTTTTAAAATGGTAAATATATTTTTTCTTTTCCAAAGGAACAGAGAAAAACCTAACCATACAGAATTCTGTAGAACAAATACTATTGGTTAAAAGTTCTATTTAGTTTGCCTGCAAATCTTACCATTATTCAGGAAACAGAAACAAGTGTTTGTTATATTGGTACTTGTGCATTGAAGTCTATTTAATTCTGTGCTTAGTTCATGCCATGTGCACTGGTGGGGGTTCAGTGAATTGTGAAGAATGGGAAAGAAGGGGAAGATATATATAAAAAAAAACTATTGGAGGAAAATAAAATAAAATCAATAGTACTCAGTGACTGGTTATGGTGAGGAAGGCAGAGGTAGCCTGAGTAACAAAGAAAATTAAAGTACCACTGATGCAACAAAAGGAATTATGAAAAGAAATCAGGTTTCTTTTCTGATTTTTGTGTTGTTTTTCTTTTGAAGTTGGAAAAGAGATAATGGGTTAAAATTTTGGACACTCTGAGTTTGCTATTCCTATCTATTCTAAATACCTACTATTTCAATATGGGGTGGAGGTATTCTTGGATTCTCAAATATAATGCAAAAAGTGTAAATACCATTAGGATCTAAGAGGTTAGAAATGGTTTGAGCATTTGGCTCATGATAAAGTGCATTTATGTCTATTTTTGTCTGAGAACAAGCCTAGCAAAGTTCCTCAAGACACTTCACCAAGTTGTTCATATGTTGAATTCCTTTTGACAGCATGCACCTTAATTATGAAGGACTCATATGCAGATGTCATCACTTAATATGTGAGAAGCCTATACTGATATAATTGAGGTTTCTGGAATTGTTTAAAGCAAATATTTGATCTTGATGAAATAGTTGAAGCATCAGAGTAGAAACATACAGCAGGGGATTAGAGAATTGTGACTAGAGCTTGTGAGAAAAAGTGAGACTGGAGTTACAGATATATCTACATATCTATATATCCATATCTATATCTATCTATTGTCAGGAAATTAGTTAAATCTATTGGACTGGAGAATTAGGAAATATTTTGAGGGAATAATATAATATTATAGTAAACTATAATATTTTGAGGGAAATATTTTGAGGTAGTAATGGAAAAAAGCAGCAGAAAAGAAAAGTTTTCAGAGACAGAAGAAACATTCAAGAGGAAGATTGTCAACAATGTCACAAGCAACAGAAAATAAAAGGAGAACAAGAGCAGAAATGATATTATAACCATTTATTTGAGGTTGGGAGGAAATTTTACACTGAAATTTTATTTCAAAATTCAGAACTCAAGCATATTTTTCCTAATAGTTTCAACCACATAAAGACAGAAATAAGAGAAACAATTAACCATGAAAAAAAAAGAAAATAGCTAAGAGATGGCTGATATACTTTGCAAAGTTAGGGTAAATTGTTATTGGTTGGTGTGCATGTGCATGCATGTGTGTGTGTTTCTGTGTGTGTATGTGTTTATATCATATCTATTTCTTCCTTCTAGGATGTTTCAGTTAGTCCATATCAGTTGAGATTCTCAGTATTATCTCCAGTGATAGCTAAAGACATAAAGTGGATTCAACAATCAAGGAGCATTTATCAAGCACCTACTATGTGGCAGATATTGTGGTAAGTACAGTAAGTGAATATAAATACAGGCAAAAAGAAAGATAGTAACTGGCTTACCAGTGCTTACATTCTAAAAGAAAGAGATAACACATAAAAGAGAGCTGAAAAGCAAGGTAGGAGAAGATACCTACCCATGAGGCACAGAGAAAACATCTGGAGAATAAGAAATAGAGGTAGGAAAAATTAAAAGAATGAACAAGCCTGACTGTGCAATGCTTCAGAATGGTAGTTACAAAACATAAATTACCAATAAAATAAAGGGTCATGGGGATAGAGATAATTTGGTGGAAAGAATTGTAATAATGGAATGTAATTGTAATTGTAATAATGGAATATGCATTGAGTAGCAGACATTGGAAAGGAGTTAAGGGGTCCATCAAAAGACTGATACTAAAGTTGGAATTCTGAACAGATGATTGGTGAATTCTTAATTTGGGGGCAAAGTTGTTAGAAGTGATAGGGAAAGGACCTGAATTGTGTTGGTAGGAGATTCAAAACCCCCAAATTCATTAAAGTTCATCACCAGTGAAAGTATTTGTAAGAGATTCTCATGATATTATTTCCTGGTGATGCCAAAAGAATATGAAGACATTTGAGCTACTTAGCTTTCTCATTAATGCCCTTCAACATATATTACATTCAGTTTCCAGTAATTATATCATACTCAGCATCTATGAATGCATTAAGAACCTATATGAAAGCACGAGACATAGCAGAGTTAGGTTTGATATTTGCTTTAAACTTGACAATTCCCAATGAAATAAAACTCCATGAGAATTGGGACGCTATTTTTTTGTGTTTTGTTCCTTTTTTATCATGTGCAATCATCTTTTTAAAAAATTCTACTCTTATGGAAATGATTGTATTTCATACATTAAAATTAAAAACAATGGCCTAGTGGGCACTAAATAAGCCATTGGTGAATAGAATTGGGATGGATTCAGATGAGTTCGATTTTGCACAATTTGTAGAACAGCATTTAAATTCAAAATTAGTTTGAAAAATGAGTAACAAAAAATAATCAGATTAATCATCCAACAAGACATGGTACATTTTACCCCAAATAGTTCACTCTTTACCCTGACACTGTTTCCTTTTTGTGGTATGCATACAGAGAAAGAAAAGATCTAGAAGCTATGTTATTTTCAATATAAATAGGGTGATATAGAAGATTATCACTAGTCTTCTACCTTGAAATTTTTTTTAATTTAACAAAATCTTGGAAGACAAAATCCGAGAAAATGTATAAATTGTCCTTTGTGCGACTTAGAATAAATCCAAATAAGCTTCTAAACAATGAAAATTAAATATAATCAGTCCTATGTTTTTCCATGACAAGTTGTCAATTACAAAAATAAGTGAAGTCATTCATCAATAATATAGAAAATGGTATATTTAGGCATGAAATAAGTCATTGTTTTTATACTTCAGGGATATATGATTTTATTGTTGTTTATGCCTCCTCAGCAGGTGGTTTTATTCCCTTTAAGCCTTAGTAGGTTGTCTTTATGACCTGTTGTAGTCAAACTTATAGGTACAGTGTAGCTATAAGACCTCTGAACCAAAAATTTAAAGGACTCTCAGTCTAACAGCATAGAAATAATAGAACTTAACACTTACAGCAGTTAGCAATAATAGTTCTATTAGGAAGTTAACAGATGTTATTTCCTTACGTTTCCTTACGTAGGCAGTTGCAGTTAAAAGCTCCTCCCTAGCCTCACCTTGTCCTGTTACTCTCATCTGAGAGTCAATCTCATATTGTCCCAGGGTTACCATTATGAAATCCTCCTCTGTAACTGAATTTAGGGTTTTACAGCATGGTATGTGCCACTTGCCCAGAGTACAAAACTCCAGCTTCTCTCTCTCTCTCTCTCTCTCTCTCTCTCTCTCTCTCTCTCTCTCTCTCTCTCTCTTTCTCTCTCTCTCCTTCCCTCCCTTCCTACCTCCCCCATAGAAGCCAAATGAGTTAAGAATGAAAAAAATACAAGTTACTACTAACCTTTGAGAGTCCAATTTCATAGTAACTGGAGGTAAGGAGGAAGAGCAGAAAAAAAAATGACATGGATAATGCATAAATATCAACCTGTGGAAACTGAAGCATTTACTGAGGACTTTTACAATTTTAAAGTATAGATAAAGAATCATGTAAATGGGTTATTGAGCTGAAGAGGCAGTATCCTAAGCAAAATTGGAGTTCAATCTATGACTAGGTTTCAGTCTGTACCAGGAAGGTAATAAGACTTTGATGATTAGATTTTGCTTCAATTTTAGCTATTTGCTTCGTTTGTGAGGTTGTAACTTTTTATACCTTTTGTTTTTATTCTGTTGTTGGCAGGTTATACCCTCTGGTTTCTCAAAAAGCTCCTTCAGCTGACAAGCATTAACAACCAGTATTGTGACCTCCATGACAACGCCAAATAGCTTATGTCATGTTGTATGAGGTGTTTATTTAAGAAGTTTCATTCACAAACTTTTATCTTTATAGAAAAACAAATAAGTATACTCTACCTAAGTACTAATGATTTTTAAAATATGAATATTTAATTCTCTTCTCCAAAGAGCTTTAGAAATATAATACAATTGCTCTCCCCTTTCTTTTTCCAGTCTGCGGTTGCATCCATGAGTATGCTCAGGCTTCAGAAGAGGGGTTTTCCTCTAGCATCCTTTGATATGGAAAGAAGGTATGGCTTGACCCCAACAAGACCAATGAAATTGCCAGTGCCAGTTCCCATCAACAGACCCAGAAGATGATTCAAGATGGGTTTATCATCCAGAAGCCATTACTGTACACTCATACCAGATGCCAGAAAAATGCTCTGATTCTATGGAAGGGCAAGCACATGGGTACTGATAAAGAAAGGATACTGCCAATGCTCATAAGCCTGAGAAGATGACCTGGATGAGGCAAATGAAGATTCAGAGACATCTGCTCCAAAGATATCATGAAGCCATGATGCCACATGCACCACAGCCTGTACTTGAAGGTGAAGGGAAATGTGTTCAAGAATAAGCTCCTTATGGAGCACACTCATAAACTGAAGGCAGACAAGTCCCAGAAGGAGCTCTTGACTGACCACGCTGAAGCTTGCCCTTCCAAGACTAAGGAACAATTCTAACATTCATTCCTAAAACTTTAAATTACAACTTCTCTCCCTTCCTCCCTCCCCACGCATCCCCATTGAGAAAGCATGTAATTCAATATAGGCTATATATGTGTAGTTTTTAAAAAGGCTTCCATAATAGATATGTTGTGTAAGACTAACTATGTTTGCCTTCATCCTAACCTGGTCCCCTTTATTCTATTCACTCTATTGACCTTGTCCCTCTCCATGAGTGTTTACTTCTAATTACTCCTTTCTCCCACTTGCCCTTTCTTCTATCATCCCCCTCACCTTACTTGTCCCCTTCTCTCCTACTTTCCTCTAGTGTAATACAGATTTTAATACCAAATTGAGAGAGTGCGTTATTCTATTCTTTAGCCAAATGAGAGGAGATTAAGCTTTACTCTTTCCCTCTCTTCTCCTCCCTTTTGTCCTCCATTGAATAAGATTATTCTTACCTCTATTTTGAGTGATAATTTGTCCCATTCCATTTTTCCCTTTCTCCTCCCAACATATTCCTCTCTCACCCCTCAATTTTATTTTTAGAAATCCCTTCTTATTGAACTCACCCTGTGCATGCTCTCTCTCTCTCTCTCTCTCTCTCTCTCTCTCTCTCTCTCTCTCTCTCTCTCTCTCTATATATATATATATATATATATATATATATATATATATATATATATATATATATATAGACACACACACACACACACACACACACACACACATATATATATACATATATATGTATATACATTTAAGACTCTTGTGTTTGAAGGTAAAATATTATTTTCAGATCCTATCTTTTCATCAAGAATGCTTAAAATTCCTCTTCATCAATGAATGACTATTTTTTTCCCCTGAAATATTATACTCAGTTTTTCTGGGTAGGTGATTCTTAGTTTTAATCCTAATTCCTTTGGCTTCTGAAATATCATATCCCAAGCCTTTTGATCCCTTAATATAAAAGCTGCCAGATCTTGTGCTATTATGATTGTATTTCCACAGTACTCGAATTGTTTCTTCCTAGATGTTTTTAATATTTTCTCCTTGACCTGAGAACTGTGGAATTTGGCTACAATATTCCAAGGAGGTTCTCTTTGGATCTCTTTCAGGAGGAGATCGGAGGATTCTTTCAATATTTATTTTACCTTCTGGTTCTACAATATAAGGGAAGATTTCCTTGAAAATTTCATGAAAGATGATGTCTAAGTTCTTTTTTTGATCATGGCTTTCAGGTATTCCCATAATTTTTAAATTGTCTATCCTGGATCTATTTTCCAAGCCTGTTGTTTTTTTCCAATGAGTTATGTTCCTCAACTTCCCTTTCATTTGACTAATTCTTCTCTTTAAAGCATTCTTCTCCTCATTGACTTTTTGGGCCTCTTTTGCCATTTGAGTTAATCTATTTTTTAAGGTGTTAATTTCTTCAGCATTTGGGGGGGGGGGGTCTCTTTTTGCAAGCTGTTGACTTGCTTTTCATGGTTTTCTTGTATCATGTTCATTTCTCTTCCCAGTTTTTCCTCCACTTCTCTTACTTGACTTTCAAAATTGTTTTTGAACTTTTCCATGGCCTGAGACCTTTGCATATTCAAAAGGATGATTGATCACCAAGAATGTAACATTCTATTTTCTTACTCTCATTTTTCCCTTTTTGGGGCATTTTCCCAGTCAGTTCCTTGAATTTGGAGTTCTTTGTCAACAGCAGGGTATTCTCTGGGGACTTGTAAGTTCTCATTTCCTCCAAGGTGGCACAATAATGGGAGAGTTTATTCTTCTCCTGATCTACACTCTAGTCTGGGAGAAACTACAAGCACTCTTTTCTGCAAGTAGAAATCCCTCTCCAAAGCCTCGACCAACACCACCAGCCAGCACCCCTCCTCACCCCAGGGTCATCACTCAAGGCTGAGATCCAAATCAGCTGCTCAATTCCCTTAGGATCTTTAGGCCTGCATTCCAACAGTGGAAGCTTCTGGTGCCTGGACCTGGGGCTGGACCCCTGGCCCAAATGAAAGACCTTTCTCAGCAACCTTTAAAGGTCTCTTTGGTGTATGTCAGTTGAGGAATCTGGAACCCACAGCTGTTGCCTGTGACACCCTGAAGTCTGCTCAAGTCCTGTCTTTGCTGAAGCATAGCCAAGGTTGGGCTGCACTCCCCTTCCTTCCTGGAGTGACAGACCACTCCAATCAGCCTTCCTGGCTGCCTTGGCCCGGAAATCTCTTTCACTCTGTCGTTTTGTGACTTCTGCTGCTTCTAGAATTTGTTTAGAGTCATTTTTAAGTATTTTATGGGCTGTGGGGGGAGAGTTTATAGAGGTTCATCCTTCTACTCAGTCATCTTAGCTCTGCTCCCTTTTAAACTGTGTCTTAAAGGAAGCCAGAGAAGTTAAGAAGAAGAAGTAAAGAGGAAAAGTATTCTGTCCATAGGGAAAATTAGTGAAAACACATGAATCTGGTATCTGGGAAGTTTGTTGTTCATGTTTGCCAAGCCTAGAGGCCTGTATTGGGCTACCCGAGTCTTTCCTACCTGTCCCAGGTCTTCGGCTGGCCACGCCAGATGCACATATGAGAGAAAGGACGTTCCAGAGTCGAACAGGGGTTGAGCTTTATTCCAGGGAATCGGTTACAAGTGCATGGGGGAGGTCTTCCTTAGGAGGAAGAGGGGGAGATTTCCTAAGGAGGCTAAGCTTAAGGGATTGGAAGTAGAAGTACAAGCGGGGAGAGAGGGGGAGGGGAGAGAGGAAAGAAAAGAAGCGGAGCCCTACTTTTCTCTTTGGCTCCACACGTGCTAAGAGAGAGCTTTCTGGCTTCCTTAATCCTACTTAATCTTCAGCCACACAGTTTGCATCTCAATACCATGCTGTTAGGTAACTAGGTGTGCTCCAATCCGGGACGACCTCGAGGGCAGGGAGACTCCACCCATCAGGTATCTCCGGGGGAGAGGCGGAAATACCCAAGCTAGCCGAGCTAGCTCAGTCTGACCTTCTCGAACCCCCGCTGTTCATGGAGGGCCTCGTAAGACTCTAAGATTTAGAAGTCCCACTTTTACCCGCCCAAGACTGTCCACACGGAATTGAGCTTCCAGTCCCAACACATGTTCACAGTTAAAATAATTTGGCTATCACTTATGATAATTGTAAGTTTACTGCATATAGTTTTAAAGCTAAAATCTAAAGCTGGTGCATTGTGTATGTATCTGTGGAAAGGAACAGTCCTCAGGCTGGTCAAAAAGTACAAGTAGCCCCAGGAGATCTAAGGAGATTGTATAAAGAACTTGCTTTGGTGAGAATTTGAAAATGTGTAGAAATGATCTCCAGTAATTGGTTTTTAGGATAAAATCAGTATCTAAGATGTAAGTTCTGGTAATATTCTTCGTTAGTGAAACCTGCTGTCAAGAGCAAAGCTTCTGGGACCATAATAAATTTTGTTCTGTTACGCAGAGAGGAATGTAATTGTTACAGGCAGAAGTTTTCCTCAGGGGACAAATGTGTCCTCAGTCTGGGATGAGAACCTTCTGGCTCAGTTTCACCATTGTGTTCCTCTGAAAAGAAATGTTTTCCTCTTTGGATATTTCTGAGTCTGGTTGTAAGGTGGAGTTGATATCTAATTACGTCCTTGTTTTTATAATCAAAACATAATTTTAAATGTAAGTACAATGCAAGCAATGGAATCTTGCTATTTTCAATTATTTGGGTAAATGGGTACTCTGGTGTGAAAGATAAAATCCCTGAGAACAATCTTTTTGAATGTAATGGGAAATATTATATAAAGAAATGGAAACCAAAGTATAAATATGATGCTGTATCATTGTTCCATAGAAGAAGGTTGGGCTTTAAAGTTAACTGTAATAGTATGGAATTGTTGAGGTTTGGGGTGCTTGGGACCCAAAGACAAAGACAAACTGGGTTTTGCTCAAATGAATTCAACCCAAGCCTTTTAACAATCAAAGAAGGTCAAATTTTGTTGATATTCCTCAATATTGAGTAGGCTTTTAGGGACGTTGAGCATTTGTAATGGTAAACAAGATGTAGCTTACCTACAGAGGGACTCTGGGGAAGACATCTAGGATGGCCCTAGGCAATCTAGGGATTCCAGGGATGATCTTGATGGGAGTGGCCAGTAGCCTAGAGAATTGGATTGATAGAGCATAATGATAGGGAAAAGTTTTTGGGTCTCTAGAGAGTCATTTCACATGGGTAAATCAAAGGAAGTTCCAAGGTGAGGTTTCCCAGGGCCCTTTTAGACAAATGAGATTAAAACTCTTGGGGTGATGGATAAAGGTTTCCACTTGGAATAAGGTCTGTCTTTACATGTCACAAAATGATGTAAAAAACAATTAGCATTAAAACAATTGACTGAATTAATTACTGAGACAAAATCAGAGACATCTTCAGTTTGGGGAAAAGAAATACAGTCTAAGTTTCTTAGAGGCAGATAACCTCTGATAATATTTTTCATTGATGGAAAAGTTAAACGTTTCTGTTTTGATTTGAATTCAATTCAAGAATCTAAATTGAAGTTAGTGTTCGAATGCATGTGCAACTCATTCTTTTAGACTAAGCATAGTTAGCAAGGTATAGGGAAGCTTGGGAAACAGATGTAAAAGTAGTAGAGCAAAAATTTATGGCTTTAGTGCTAAATTTGATTTTATGATTGCTATTTAATCAGGAACTAGAACAACTATAGGAAAACATGTAAGCTACTTGAGATTTGCTTGAAAGGATGATCATTAGCCAATGTGAAATTATAGTCCTATCTGAAATTTATTGGAGCCTGCAATTTTAAGATTTTATGAGACTATTAACTGATTGTTTTTCTCAGTCTAACTCCAGGTGTGGATAGTAAGAAAGGTGGTCTGAGTCACTGATATGTGATGCCAGTGAGCCCGTGACATTCTGGTTTGAACTGCAAACGGGGGATCTCATGGGAAGTTTGAGAGAATGACTGTTCAATCTAGACTGAGGTAAGATTCTCCTGACTCAATTTCCCCACTGATGCCTGACGGACTTTAAGTCTGACTGGATGTCAGTTGACAATCTATTCCTGCCTGGAATTGACATGAAGTTAGTGAGATGATGTTCACCTGAAATGTCCCTACTCTTAAAGGCAATTTCCTATAATCAAAAGTTTTGTAAGCATAATACCAGATCTACTAAATAATAGATTGTTTGTAGGGGAACATCTGAGGTTAAGTCTAAAATTAAGGTATTAGTCTGAGGATTTTGGACCAACAGCAATAAGTTAGGGTCCTTTAACTCTTAGTAATATCATGAAAACAGTTAGCTTGAAGACCTTGGAGGTTAACATACATAGTCATTTTTATTTTTATCTTAGTAGGTAAAGTTAAAAAAAAAAATGGCTTGTGGAATATACTGTAAATGCTTTAAAAGAATCATCACTTGACCAGAAGTTGGAATTCTTTTATAGTGTGATATTTACTATGTTAAAAACAATTATTTATTGTATTTACGTAAGTAATGGAGCCTGTTATTGACTCTTTAGTGAAAACTCATCCTCCTGACAGGAGAAATGAACAGTGAATTAATGTAAAATATAAAAGCTGGGTTCTAGTGTGAATTTTTAAACATGCCAAGTGCCTAAATTTCCAGTTTTGATTTTGTAAGAGTGATAAGAGTATAAGGCTTTTGAATGGCAATCTAAAATTGGATTAAGGTCAGTTTTGTAGGAGAGTGGACTTCTGAATTTCTAAAAGAAGATAAAAGGAGAAAGATGCTGAGATGCTGTGTTGAAGATGGCTTGAAAAAGTATCAAGACCAGAAAACTGACTCAGATGATGATCCTCAACAGACTGCTGTATGAGCTGGAACTTTTAAATGAACAATTCATTAATTTGTGGTTTCCTTTTGAATCTCTGAATCTGTATGTACAACAAGGGGACTGCACCTTTGTAATTTGTCAGTATATCAGCCAACTTTGTTCCCTTCCCATATACATATTAAACATAGAGAGATGAAGGGAAGAATTAATAGGGGAAGGAAAATGAGGAGGTATTGATTGGATTTAAGTGTGAAACAAACACTTCAGTAAAGAGAAAAGGGGGGAATTTGTGGGAAGACAAGAAGTAAGTTTTATTTACACACTTCCAATTGATGGAGCAGTAACTTAGAAAGGTGAGGTGAACGTCAGAAAACTATTGTTCAAGTTCAATAAGTTCCTAGTTCAATAAGTTGTTTGAGGGAAAACTAATCAGAGGAGAACATGAAGTCACACGGCCAATGGATGGTGTCATGGGAGATCCACAGGTTGGAATTCTATAAGAGTCCTGCCTCATCCTGACCTGGACATATTCCTTTCAGGTGGCAATGCTGAAAGCTCTCTGTTCCTTCAGGGGAAGGAACATAAAAGGCATTCCCTCCTCTGAACTCCATTTTTAATAAAGTTTTCTTGATACCTTTTTTTTATGTGTGTCAAATTCATCTCTAACAAATTGACTTATGCATACAAATATACATATATGTTGTGTACTCCTTAACCTATTCATTAAAACAAAACCTCTTTGAGGTAAGGAACTTTTTAATTTTTTTTCTTTACAGCACCAGTACCTAGAATGGTGCTCTTCACATTGTAGCTCTTAAAAAAATATGTGCTGAGCTTAAATGAATTTTCCAGTTTCACATTGGTAGCACATGGCAGAGCTGAACCTTGTTGTCAGGTTGAGCATCCATAAACTCATCTCTTATTCTGATGAGCCCTAATAAGATTTCCATATTCTGCCCTTTCGAATATTAACGTGCTATCTATTGAATTAAAGGTTTATTTTTTTCTACAAACATAGTGACTTCCCATAAAGACCTCAAAATAATCAAATTCACATTACATCAATAATATTTGCTTACATTCATGTTATTACAATATTATTGGGAGTGCTACATGGAAAACTGCAGAGGAATCTAGATCTGGAGTCACAAAGGTATTTGAAATCCAATATTTTATATTTATTAGATCAGAGATGACAGAAATGGGATTTTTCATTTGGGGCTCAATGAGCTTGAAGTGCATTTGGAAAGTCCACTGGGTAAATACCAAGAAGAAGTTTATAAGGTAAGTATCATAATTTAGGAATAAGTTTCTCCCTATTCCTCATAGTCATTCATTTTGGTCATTATATTCTTCCTCACAATATATGTTTCTGGATTTTCTATTATTTTCCCCTAACTATGAATTTCTAGATATACCATACTGTTAGTGTTCATCCAATGTTGTAGTCACACTCTACATAATCTAATTTGTTAAATACTATGGAAAGGAGCTGTAACGATAGAGGAGGACTAGCCTTTCAGTTATTTGTAATTGGTATAGTGCTAAAATCTAAGCCAAAGATCATGGCAAGGAGGATTCTTGTGAGGATTGAATAACCTTTTTCTTTCCTCTTCCTTTCTAGTTTAGAATCTTGTATGCTAGTTTTACAATATTTCATGCAAATATTTTAACCAGCTCTTATTATATTCAAAGTATGAACCTATAGCAAAGTACCCCAAGGATTTCTGATTGGCTACAGAGTACTTAAAATATTTTCACTGAATTTTATACATATACATACATACATATATACACACAAACATATATATGTGTATACATGTGTGTGTATTTATATAATACATATATATGTGTGTATATATATGTGTGTGTGTGTGTGCATGTGTATATATATATATATATATATATATATATATATATATATATATATATATATATATATATATATATATATATATATATATATATTTCCTGTGTTCACCTCCACCATGAAACTAAGGGCATTCTAAATGAAAATTAGAAATTAAGGACATTCTAAATGAAAAAATAAATAAATAAAACCCAACTTAAAAATCAGATAGAATAAATGTTGGTATACTCATCAAATCTGAAGATAGCTCAAAACTAGCTAACAAAGTAGATGATAGATAGTATCAGGAACTGGTCGATTAAATAAGAGAAAATCCATTAAGGATAAATTCAAGTTATGAAGACAGGTAAAAAAAATCACCTTTACCACTGTAGTATTGGGGAGACATGAAGAGACAGAAAGTTTTCTTAAAAGCAATCTGGAAATGTTGAAGCAATATCAGTACTGTTCATATGTTTTGCAGATATGTTACCTTTTCTTACCTGGTAATTTTGTTTTTTGGTCTTACAAATGATATCCTACAAACCATTTGATTAAATATATCATAATTTGAAATCCTATAAACACGTGAATTATTATTATCATCAAATAATCCATTTTGTCCAAATTTTTAAATGTTATACACTATTTTGTATTTTCTTCATGCTAGTAAATCAAAATGCTTATTGAACTTGTGTGTGTGTGTGTGCGCTGAACTGACTTTCTGCAGTACTGGCTATTAAAGCATTTATTAGCATATCCATACATGGCTCAAAAATATTACTTCAACTAATCAGGAGTGCAGTAGAAGGCTTAGGGAATGAAGTCATAACCAGACTGGTGTCTGGAGGTCAACAATAATAATAACAACACCAATAAGTATTTTTAAAACACTTGAAGATTTGCAAAGTGCTTTACATCATTGTCTCATTTGAAATAATTGTGCTAAAACTTTAATTTTAGGCTGTGTAGGGAAATATTTGTTGCTATTACAAAAATACCCATCAATGTCCCAAGCTCAGATGGAAGTTAAGCATTTCTTTAATCGGGTGAAAATTAAAGTTCTCTCTGGAAGAAAGAAAGAAAAGGGATAATACAAAATCCCCCTCCAACAAAAAAAAAATAAAAATAAATCTCTGACATCTCCTTTTCATAAATCATCTGTAAAAGAGTCCTCTAAACTAGCTTCCTAATCTATGAGTCACTTAAGAATCAAACACATAATGATTCTGAAGAGTTTCTGGCTATCCTTGTCCATGTTGCATCTTGCAACTTTACTGCAGCTTTTTTTCTTAACATAAGACACACACACTCTGTTTTTCATTTTTTAATGTAAAATTTATTTATTTTTCAGTTTTCTACATTCACTTCCATAACAATTTGGATTCCAAATTGTCTCTCCATCTCTTGCTACCACCCACCCCAATACAGTGTGTTCCCCATCCATCTCTTTCCCCAGTCTCTCCTACCTTTTATCACCTCCCTTCTCATCCTCCCTTCCCCTCTATTTTAATACAGCATCAAATAGATTTCTATACACCATTGTCTGTACATCTTATTTCCCAGTTGCATGCAAAAAAATTAACATTCATTTTTAAAGCCTTGAGTTCCATATGCTCTCCCTTCCTCCCACCCCATCCACCATTAGTGACAAAGCAAACAGTTCAATTTAGGTCATATATATAGCCATGCAAAATATTTTCATAAAAGTCATGTTGCAAAAGACTAACCACATTTCCCTCTGTCCTGTCCTGCCTCCATTTATTCCATTCTGTCCTTTGACCTGTCACTTCACAGTAGTATTTGCCTCTGATTAGCTCTTACCCCAATTTGCCATCCCTGCTATTATCTTCCCTCTCCTATCTTTCTACCCACTGCCTTTCGGCAGGGTAAAAGAGATTTTCATACTCAATTGAGTGTAGGTTATTCTCTTCTTAAGCCAAATACCATGAGAGTAAGGCTCATTTAGTCCCTTTCATCTTCCTGCTCTGTCCCTCCATTGCAAAAGCTCTTTCTTGCCTCTTTTATGTGAGATGATTTGCTACATTCTATCTCTCCCTTTCTTGTTCTCCCAATACATTACTTTCAAAAGTAATTTTTTTAGGTATTCTTCCTTCACATTCAGCTCACCCTGTGTCCTCTGTGTACACACACACACACAAACACACACACATACACAGATATTCACAGACACATACATACACACATATATAATATACATATAAACCCTAAAGGTTTCTCTCAAGAACTTCAGATTTGACTGTGCAACATTGGAGACAGTAGTACAGGGACCCTCAACATGGCATGCCCACATGGAAAGGGTGTTGTGCTCTTTGAGCATGGCAGAATTGAGACAGCACAAAGTAAATGCAGGATGTGCAAATTTGAGATATCCATCCCAAATATTCACATGGACTATCTGTGCCCCACATGTGGTAGAGCATTCCATGCTTGTATTAGTCTGATCAGCCATAGTCAGTCACCCTGAAATTTCACCTGATCATTATGATATCATTTTGATCCTCTTTGAAGACAAAGGACAACAACAAACCAACCAATATACATATAAGTATGCACATACATATATATGTATAAATCTGCATACACACACACATATATATATATACATATATATATATACACACATATATAAACACACAGAAACAGACACACACACAGACACACACACACACACACACACACACACACACACACACACACACACACACATATATATATATTCCCTCTAACTACCCTAATACTGAGAAAGGTCTCATGAGTTACAAATATAATCTTTCCACTTAGGAGTGTAAACAGTTTAACTTTAATTAGTTCCTTATTGTTTCTCTTTCCTGTTTACCTTTTCATGTTTTTCTTTATTCTTATATTTGAAAATTTTCTATTCAGATCTGTTTTTTTCAATAAAAATACTTAGAAATCCTCTATTTCATTGAAATTCCATTTTCCTCCAAAAGTATATCCACTTTTGCTGGGTGGGTGATTCTTGGTTTTAATCCTTTCTCCTTTGACTTCTGGTACATCATATTCCAAGCTCCTGAATCCCTTAATATAGAAGCTGCTAAATTCTGTGTTATCTTGATTGTATTTCCACAACACTTGAATTATTTTTTTTTTCTGGCTGCTTGTAAAATTTTCTTCTTGACCTGGGAATTTGAATTTGGCCAGGAATTTTTCTTTTGGGGTCTCTTTCAGGTGGGAGTTGGTGAATACTTTCCATTTCTATTATCCTTCTGGTTATAGAATATCAGATCACTTTTCCTTGATAATTTCATAGAAGATGTTTATAGGCTCTTTTTATGATTCTGGTTTTCAGGTAGAAAAATAATTTTTAAATTGTCTCTCCTGGATCTATTTTCTAAGTCAGTGGTTTTTCTAAAGAGATATTTCACATTGTCTTCTATTTTTTTCATTCTCTTTGGTTTGTTTTATAATATCTTGATTTTTCATAAAGTTATTAGCCTCCATCTGCTCCATTCTAATATTTGAACAGCTATTTTCTTCAGTGAACTCTTGAACCTCCTTTTCCATTTCACCAGTTCTGTTTTTTAGGCACTTTTCTTCTTATTGTCTTTTTGAATCTCTTTTGCCCTTTTCTTCAGCATTTTTGGGGTCTCCTTTAGCAAGCTGTTGCCTCATTTTTCCTGATTTTCTTGGATAACTCTCATTTATCTTCTCAATTTTTCCTCTACTTTTCTTTCTGGATTTTCAGAACCCTTTTTGAGCTCTTCCATGGCCTGAGCCCATTTCATATGTTTCTTGGAGGTTTTGGATGAATGAGCTTTGACCTTGCTATCTTCCTCAGGTTGTATACTTTGTTCTTCTTTCAGTTCTATGCTTTGATCTTCCTCATTGGAACAAATGAAGAAAATACCTTTTCAACAAGAAAGTAGCCTTATTTAGTGTTATTCTTCCATTTTGGGAGTGTTTTCCCAGCCAATTACTTGACTTTTGAAGCCCTTGGATATTGGAGTTTATACTACCCCAGATTTCACAGGTTTTCTGAAGTTGTTTTCATAGATATCTCTAGAGATCTGTAAATTTCAGTTCCTCCAAAGTGGTATAATCAAGGACTAGGCCTGGGGCTGGGGCCAAAGCATTCTCCCTTCTATTCCAGGTAAGACAGCTTACTCACTGAGCTTTGAAGGTGTCTTTTTTATCTATATGTTGAGAAATCTGGAAATTTCAGCAGCTATCAAATTTCATCATGCTGAAATCTGCTCCATTTTGATCTATGCTGATGTGGCCCATGCTGGGCTGTCCTCTACTCTGAGCTTGGTGCAATAGACTCCTCCTGTTGGCCTTCCACTTTGTTTTTGACTGGAAATATGTTTCACTCTATCATTTTGTAGCTTCTGCTGCTCTAGAATATTTTATAGTCACTTTCATATGTATTTTAAGGGCTTTGTGGGAGAGCATTAGGAGGTCCTTGTTTTTGCTCCCTCATTTTGGCTTTTCCCTTTTTGGATTTACCATGAACACTTTGTGTCATGCATGACATCATATACACTCACAGCCAAAGAATACTGCCAAAATGGGAAAGGTTTAGGAAGTCCTGCCCTTAACAGTCCTCCACACAATAATAGGAGCCAGCAAATTTTTCTTGGAGTAGCCCTCCAAGGTGAAATCTGTCCTTCAGGAGAATTTATGTCCCATGGGACATGCCCATAACATCTAAAAGAAGACAAAATACAAGTCAAAATCACAAACATACCTCTCAGTAAACTCATTCAATTGACTTAGGGATTCCCTTCAACTCTCTGAATAATTAGTACCAGAGTCACTTAAATAGTTAATGTCAATGTGGCCTTCATTGAGTGAATTGCCTAGGAGGAGGAATGACAAAGATTTCTACTTTCATAGGTTATTTTCAATTTTAATCTACTTGAAAAGATAGCTATGTCAAGAAATATCTCTAAAAACTTTCCTGTTGTTTTCAATTAAGTTCCATTCAACCAACTTTTATTAAATATCTAATATGTGCAAGACACCAAATTGCATATTGGGGATAATTAGAAAACAATGAAATAGTCCCTTGGAGGAGTTTGTTTTAGGTGGGTTGCTAGAATATATGCATATAAATATAAACACATGTACAAATCAATGTGAAATATGTTGGAGGAAACTGGGAATTCTAGAGGGATATTTGAGAAGTGGGTGTTATCCCACACATAAGGAAACACTTTCTTCAAAGGCAAGAAAGTAAAGAGGATAATGTTTGATAGGAACAATAGCTAGCAGGGCAGTTTGACTGTAGCTCAGGGCTAGATGGGGGAGTAAAAGGAAAAACACTTGTGAGAACCAGAATACTAAAAACTTGAAATAGAGACTGGAAATTTTGTATTTTGCTCTAGATTCTATAGGTGAAACAATCATTACTACTGACTTGGGGAATAATAAGAATACTTCATTAACAATGGGAAGCGTAGATTTTTTATTTGCATATGTAATATATGTTATTTAATAGTATTTGTGAATGTCTGCAAAGGGTTGTTACAGCACCATGTTGTCTTCTTGTTCCTTATGAATTCTTGCATATGATAGGGCAGCTAAGTTGCACAGGAGATAGGATGCTTGACCTGGAGTCAAGAAGAATCATCTCCCTGAATTCACGTCTAGCCTCAGATACTTACTAGAACTCTGACCCTGGGCCTTCTCCTCTGTTTTTCTCAATTTTCTCATCCATAAAATGAACCGGAAAAGGAAATTGTAAGCCATTCTAGTTTCTTTACCAAGAAAAGTGGAACTGGCATGCAAGCTGAATTGGACACAACTAAAATGAATGCGCAACATCGTCAAAAGCGTTGTTAAACAAGAGTGGTGAGATTGTATTCCTTATGAATTCTGATTTGTGTGTTTTTATTTTTTCATTCCTATTATCTGGGATTTTGTTGCAATGTGATCAGAACTTAGAGTATCGAATATTAGTACTCATGTTAAAAACCTGTTTAATCCTTTCCTTATTTGAAGGTAATCAGGGTAAAGTGCTAACATGCTCAACCCTTTGTACTTAATACCATGCAAGATTCTTGTGGCCACTCAACAATAATGTATGAGAATTGAATGAGAATTGAATCTATCAACAGAGTTTTAAAGGCCCAATAAGCATATTTCTAACCCCATATTTGGTTTTTAGTATTTCAAGAGGCACAAATTCTTGCAACAGATTAAAATGTGTTGCAAATATAATTAAAAGAGACAGAAATAACAATAAATAAATGAATAAGATGAGAAGATAACTGAACACTTTCTTTTTTATCCCTGCTGCAAATTCAGTGTGAAAATACTCTTCTCTCACTACAAAGGGCATTAGAGAAGAAATCCATATATTTTCCTTTCCTACTGTTTACAAGAATTTCAAGACTTTCGTTTTTGTGCATGTGAATGTATTTACTTTGAAATTCTTATGAGGAAACTATTCTTATCAAGCATTGTGGATATTCATCTTGGGCAACTGAATTGGCAAAATATAATTATCTGGCAACTAGTTTTGCATGTGAACATGACAGCACCACTGTCTTTCCTTCAAGTTTATGCTTGCAAAGTCTATTCATTGGCACGTAAAACTCATTTTCACTTATTTATGAAAAAGCAATTCATTCTAGACTCATTTATAAGAGCTTTCATTTAAAAAATCAGTGAGCTTTTAAGAAATAGAATAGTGTCTATTCAGGTACAGGTGCTTAACAAATCACTGATCTTTAATTACAGGATAATTACTGTGTCCTCAACTACTTTATTCACGTTTGGTTTTCCTTTACTCCAGTACTGAGAAGAAATGGTGTCGATTTATTTTTCTCACATATGAAACACCCATAGAATGAGCTCTTCTAAATTGGGTAAGTGCAAACAATGAAATAGCTAAAATCTTAAACAGGCCTTCTGATTAGACCATTTATTTTCTCCTAGTACTTCCCTCCCTAAACCCCTTCCTGTGCAGTAGAGACATTCAAATATTCTTCAGGGACCCAGAATTCTGTCAGTCCTAGATTTCTGCACGTGTGCTCTATCAAAGGGGCTCCTGCAGTAATTCTGAGTGTTTGCAATTTTCAGCCCAGCTGGTAGTAGAGGGGCTGCAGTGAGAGAATGGAGGCCCTGCTTCCATTGACAATAAACACACTGAACTCCTTGAGGATTAAATGCAGCCTCCTTTACCCCAGTTTTATCCTGAAGAATGGTGTATTATTTTCATTATATTAGTCCACTGAAATATCATATTATTTTTAAAAGGAAGAAAAGAATGTGCTTTTCAAAGACATTCAAACTCCCTTTAGGTTTGTCAGTGTCCCGTAGAGCTAGTTTTCTTTGTTTGAAATCTTAAATTGCTCTCTACTAATGACTCTGGCTATTCTTGGATCAACTAGAAGAGGTACTGAATTGGTTATTCATATATGAGAAATAGGGTGGTGGCCTTCCACCTGAAAAATCAAAGTCAAAGTTAAGAATCCTTTTATATACTAAGATTTCTTGCCTCAAAAGAAATTATCTTCATTTTATTGGATAAGTATTTTATTCGGTGCTCACTATGTGGGGAGAGAGGCAGATGACATCTAATACTTCTATATCCTTTGATTTTTTACTTACCTCTCTGGTCTTCAGTTATCTCCTCTATAATGTGAAAAGATTACAATAGATGACCTTGGAGTCCCTTCCTTTTTTGTCTTTGATTCTACCTGTGATTCTATAAATCACTAAATTTCAAAATGCCTCAAGCAACAACCTAAGGCTATAAATTACTGAGCTAATCTACATTAGTGGAGGGAGTTTCTACATTAGAAGTTTTACCATTCTTATGAAATTCCAAATCTTTTCCGCAGAGGAAGAGGGTACAGGACAGTGTGGATAGGAAGACACCATCATTTTTCCTCTCTCCCCAAAAAATCCCTTTTTCTTAATCTGCTTTCATTATACTGGGTAGGAGTGGGAGAAGATGATATAACAAGATAATAAGAGTAAATGGTAACAATTGTGGAGATGCAGTAATTCCAATATCAAAGTTACATTCAGTGAACACAACGCTTGCTTGCACTAACTGTAACATTTTTTCCCTTTACACATAAAAAAACAATAAAATCACTAACTTCAAATTTATGTGTGTGTATTAATGGAAAGTGCAGATCTCACTTGAAAATTTTTTTAAAAAGAATGAAAATAAAACCAATTGTGATATATTCTATTCCAGAGGGGGAAGTGAAACTTGTTTAAATATAATTTATTTTCTTTAAATTGTTCCTCTAACAAGAGCTGACAGTCACAGGAAACCTAGTTTTCCTCTTTCTTGCCAAGATTATTGACAATGAGCTCTGGGAAAGGGCTAATCCTATCTCATCGACGTCCAATGCAAAATCAGACGACTATTTATTACTGAACTTGTACAAATGTAGGGCAAAGTGCACATCTGCTCAATTACCCATATTGTTCATTTTATAAATGGACTTTTTCTTTGGTTACCCATTTCTCTGAGAAATACATACCCATTTACAGATTCACAAACATACATTGTAGTAGCTTCATGATTGATGTCATTATTTTAATGAATTATAATCCAAAATACGCAATAGCAGAGATCATGCTGAATAAAGCTCTCTCCTTCCATTGTACCAGGAAAATTAGTTCCACCACAGGATTTATATGTAGTACTGAAAGGAGTTCCAGTAAAGCAATACAAATGAAATCCAAACTTTACATTATTAAACTTATTTGTTAAATAGTGCTCTTTATCTCAGACCAAATCTGATCCAAATATCTTTGCAGACAAAGAATATTATACAAATCAGAACTGCTACGGTGACTTATTAGCCAAAGAAGGCATTTTTACATTGGAACATGAATAATTCATGTGAAATCATGGAATATCACACCAGGAAACAGACTGTAGAATGAAGTCTCTATGTGGTAATGGCAGCATTGCCAATGAGTCCTGATGTGTGCATGAACAAATTGTCTATTTCCTCCTTATCTCTCTTATTTCTCTAAAATTAGCATACTACTGCTGAATCCAAAAGTTTGTGGATATGCTATAAAGAAGATGTTCTTTCTTCCCTCAAATTATGCTCCATTTAATTTTCTGTTTATATGGTGAATTTCCCAGCAAGTTCTAGGAGGTTGAGGTGGTTTGATTTTTTCCTTAGTGATATTAAAATTTAGGACAGTACAGTTAACATTTTTAGATGGATTTTAAATGTTTCATTTTTGTTGTTGCATAAAGCACTTGCATACAAAAATATTTTCTCTCTGCCCTATGATAAAATTGTTGATGTTTAATAATATTTTTGGGTTATAGATTGGCCTATTTGTTGTTTTTTTTTTTTTTAAAGAACTACTAATCTTATTTCACTTTAAATGTCATCTTCTAAAACTCTTGGCAAAGAAAGGGGGTAAAACTTAGTCAAATTCATCACAAGTATATCTAGGAAAGCCATAAATTTAGTCCAGAAAAGCAAAACTAGAAATAATTTGGTATTTCAGTTCTGAATACGCTGAGTTCAAATTTAGATCAATCAATGCTAATAAATAGTATTAGTCAACAAGGAAATTCAATTTAATTTAATACACAAGTATTAAGTGAGTACTTTGTGCCCAGGATTATGCTAAGCACTGGATATCCAAAAAAAAAAAAAAAAAGAAGCAACAGATAAGGAGCTTACAGTCCAATGGATAATGATATGAAAAGAAGCTTCAAGGAGGATTCTCCGAAAGTGGGAGAAGTACCAGGGTGTATCTTACTAAATGTAATTGAAACCAGGCAGAGCTGCACATGGAAAGTGAAGTGAGCTGAAAGTTAAAATAAAACATTGGAAGAAGTTTTGTACTCTACTCGCCAGTCTTTCAATCAGTGGGGAGAAGAGGCTAAGGGAGATCATATCCAAGACTTGAATTAGGAACACTGTCATCTAAAATAAAAGGTGTCTGTTTTCTAACATTAAAAAAAAATCCCACTGGTTATAAGTGACCAATAAGAATTAAATGAACATAAAAGAATTGTGTGTGTGTGTGAAGTATGTGAATTCTGCCTTTAATTAAAGAAAGGACTAGATCTAACAATTGCCTCATTTGACCACACATGACACAGAATCTCCATTGTATCAGAGTCTGCTAATTAATGACACCAAATAATTAAGAAAAATGTGAAATTATAGTAAATATGACCATTGGTTGGAAAATTACAGAAACTTATTAAGAATTTTTTTAAAATGGGTGAGAATCATAACTCCATTTTTGACATGGCATATTTAAAAGGGGAAGAATCAATTTGGGGATAGATTTGCTTATGTGGATATTACATTCCTTAATAATTCTAGCAAAATAAAATGCTACTGAAATATTTCAAATCTTTGCAAATTTGATTACGTTCTTTAAAAATCCCTTAGAAATAATGTAATTGTTGTTACTACTGTCTATCTTGTCACATCCTGTCTGATAGAGTTCAAATAGAAATAGTTTGTGAAAAGGTTTCTCCCTTTCTCTCTTTCTCTCTCTCTCTCTCTCTCTCTCTCTCTCTCTCTCTCTCTCTCTCTCTGTATATATATATATATATGTATATGTATATATATACACATATATGCATACATATCTATATCTATATATATCTTTCTATCATTTTCTCCACCTTTAACTATCCTATTTATTGATCTTAGCAATAGCCCACATAATGTTATAAATGCACATATGTGTATATGCTGATACATATCTATTTTTGTATCTATCTTCTTTTATTTCTAAATATCTTTATTGTCTGTAAATTATTGCAAAGTTAAAGATATCTCATTTTATGATTCATAAAACTGGGATTAAAATTCATCTTCCATAAGAGAAGTGACAAAACTTTTAGGACATCACCAGTAGCAAATCAGATAATACATGTTTCATCTAACTTCCACAACTTATTTTTTTTCTTCCAATAGGTTGTTGTATTTTGAAAAAAAAAATTATTTCATTCCTATTAAATATTTATCAACAATGTCAAGATGACAGTAGGTAACAATGTTGTTTATGATAATGTCCTAGTTCTAGTGCAGTTTATTCCTAAAATTTTCAAACACATTTTGAGATTGGTATTTCTAGTTTGAGGATTTAGCTTCTGTAAGTTTGTAAAAGATTGTGATTTTTTTAATTTCAGTTTCTTGCCATTAGGTTTTATTTTGCTAGGCATTTGGTAAATGAGAATATTCATAATCTATAATGATCTTTCTATCAAATTTATGCTATTTCTTCACATACTCTGCAGTGACCAATAAGCTGGCACTCATTAAATGTTACCCTTTACAGGGATTAACATCAATTTTTACTCTGAATTGTTGTCATAAACCTTTCACAACAAATATGTATGAGTCATCCATGAATTAAAATACTTTACTTACATTTTCAGTTAATTCACTTCATTTGGATTTCATCCTGAGACCTTTTGATTCTAATTTTGAATCTTAAGTATTCCATTGTTTGTATTAAGGATTAAGAAATTTTCAGTTACAAAAAAAAAAATCAGTTTCTGTGTATCTATTATAATTGCTTGCAATCAATCAAAATATTATCTGTTTAAAATATTTCCACAAGTTATTAAATTTCATAACGTATTCTAAGAACATCTATAATTTCCTATCTCTTTTTCAATGAATTAAGCATTTTATAGTTTCTGAGTTTTGCTAGTGCATTTTATTAATATACTTTTCAGATTTCTATTGATTTCATATATGGGAATTTTTACATTAAATTCTTTCCAAAATTATTATTACCTTTTTTTTTCCACTTTAAAAGTGTATGTGGAAGAGCAGAATCAAGATGGACTCTCCTCTAAACCCCTTCAAATATATTTACATAATGGCTTTAAGCAAATTCTTGAGTGACAGAACCCACAAAACAGACAGAATGAAAGAATTTTCCAACACAAGACAACTTAAAAGATCAGCAGGAAAGCTCTATGGAACCCAGGGTGAGAGAGGAGTGTAATCTAACACAGACTGTTCCAGGACAAATCTGTTTGCAGCAAACCAGGAACAGGTATCAGGGGGACTGAATCAGTGATAGCAGAGGAGGTTTCCAGATTTCTCAGTCCACAGGCTGTAACGGTATCAGACAGTGGGTCAAAAGATTTACAGGGGTCTCTTTGCTGGCGCAAGGGGCATGACTCTGTTGCATTGACCATATTTGGATTTGGGTCATAGTCACAGTACCAGGAGGAACACTAGCACAGTAAAGCTTGATGCCTCAGAGAAGCAAGGACCCTGGTCATAATTGAAAGTTACCATGGTAATATTCTCAGAAAAATGTGTAAAAACCTACATAGAGAGATACAAAGTGAAATATGCTGTGTATAAAGTAACAGCGATGCTGTAAGATGATCTGCTGTGAATGATTTAGCTTTTCTCACCTCTTCACAAAACAACTTTGTTTGGATTCAGTCAAAGGATCACACAAATTTGAGGACTTAGAGGGTCACATGTGGCCTTAAGGCCACAGGTTCCTCAACCATAATTACTGCTTTTAATTTTTACTAGCTGTGTAGTCATCAGTGAGTCACTAAATTTCTTTGAATCTCAGTTTCCTTATCTGTAAAATGGAATAATTACATCATAGGATTGTGAAGAAGATAATATAGGATACTATACCATTCAATGATCTACAAAAATTCTGAAGGACTTACAATAAAAATGCTATCCAACCCCAGAGAAAGAAATGATGGTGTCTGAATACAGATTGAAGCACACTTAATTTTTTTTTAAATTTTCTTTATTTTTCTTGAGTGATTTGTCTATATTTTCTTTCACAAGATGGCTATTAGGGATATGTTTTGCATGACCCCACTTTTACAATCTATGTTGAATTGCTTGCCTTTTCTGTGACAGGATATGGAAAGGAAGGAATGGAGAGAATTTGGAGATGAAATTTAAAAAAAAAAAACAGATGATAAAGATTGTTTTACAATTAATGGGGGAAAAATGTTAAACAAAAGTGAATTACAAAGTAAGTTCCCATGATGGCAAGAAAGAGCAAAACAGACAGAAGACAACAAAGTCAAAAAAATTTCTACCTCTAAAACTTGCAAGAAAAATATTAATTGTTCTTCATTCCTGAAATTGCTGATAGGATTTTATTTTTTTTATTTTATTTGTTTTCAGTGTTCTATAATCACTTCCATATAAGTTAAATATTTTCCCCTCCCTCCTTCACTTTTCCCCGTCCTTGCCCCCTCCCTCCCTGAGACAGCATACAATTTTATATGGGTTCTACCCATACATTCCTATTAAATACATTTTCCCCTTGCATATAAGAATTAAAATGAATGGGAGAAATCCTACAATAAACCAAAATGGAATACAAAGGAAAATGATTCTGTGATCGAACTCCATAGTTTTTTCTCTGAATGTGGAAGGCATTTTGTCTTAAGAGACCATTGGGAAATTTTTAAGTCCTTACAATGCAATGAAGTTCTAAGTCTACCAGAAAAAATCCTTGTACATTGCAGTTTTTTCTGGGTATAAAGTTCTCCTAGTTCTGGTCCTTTCATTCAGTATCAGTTAATATAAATTTTTGCAGGCCTCCCTGAAGTCTTCTTGTTCATCACTTCTTACAATACAATAGCATTCCATTACTTTCATACCCCACAATTTATTCAGCCATTCCCCAATTGATGGGCATCCCCTTGATTTCCAATATTTGCCCACCACAAAGAGTGCTGCAATAAATATTTTTGCACATGTGTGAACCTTTCCCATTTTTATGATCTCTTGGGGATACAGTCCTAGAAGAAGTATTACTGAGTCAAAGGGTATGCACATTTTTGTAGCCCATTGAGCATGGTTCCAAATTGCTCTCCAGAATGGCTGGCTCAGCTGACAGCTCCGCCAACAATGAATTAATGTTCAAACTCTCCCACATCTTCTCCAACATTTCTCATCTTTCTGTTTTGTCATGTTAGCCAAACTGATAGGTGCGATGTGGTACCTCAGAGTAGTTTTGATTTGCATCTCTCCAATCAATAGTGATTTAGAGCATTTTTTTCATAAGACTATAGATAGCTTTGATTTCTTCCTCTGAAAACTATTGTTGATGTCCTTTGACCATTTATCAATTGATGAGTTACTTGTATGCTTGTACATTTGACTCAGTTCTCTATATATTTTAGAGCAGAGGACTTTATCACAGAGATTAGTTGCAAAAATTCTATCCAGTTTTCTGATTCCCTCTTAATCTTGGTTGCATTGAGTTTGGTTGTGCAAAAACTTTTCAATTTAATGTAATCAAAATTATCTATTTTGCACTTCACAATGGTTTCTATCTCTTGTTTAGTCCAAAATTATACCCATCTCCATAAATCTGATAAATACACTATTCCTTTCTCCACTATTTTGTTTGTAGTATCAATCTTTGTACCTAAATTTTGTACCCAATTGAACTTTATTCTTCTGAAAGTGTCAGGTATTGCTCTATGCCTAGTTTCCACTACACTGTTATGCAGTTTTCTCAGCAACTTTTGTCAAACAATGAGTTCTCATACCATAAGCTGTGGTCCTTAGGTTTATCAAACAGTATATTGCTATATTCATTAACTACTGTGTCTCAGATACCTAATATATTCCACTGGTCTACCCTTCTGTTTCTTATCCAGTACCAAGTGGTTTTGATAATTTCTGCTTTACATTACACTTTGAGATCTGGTAGAGCTAGGCCACCTTCCCTAGCATTTCTTTTCATTAGTTCCCTGGATATTCTGGACCTTTTGTTCTTCCAAATGAATTTTGATATTACTTTTCTAGCTCTACAGAATAATTATCTTATAGTTTGATATGGTGCTGAATAATATATTAATTTAGGTTAAATGGTCATTTTTATTATATTGGCTCAGCCCATCCATGAAGAGCTGATGTTTTTCCACTTACTTACATCTGACTTTATTTGTGTGAAAAGTGTTTTGCAATTGTGTTCATATAGTACCTGGGTTTCTTTTGGCAGGTAAAGTCCCAAATATTTTATAGTGTGCATCAAAGTTTCAAATGGGGTTTCTCTTTCTATCTCTTGCTGTTGGGCTTTGTTAATAATGTATAGAGATACAGAAGATTTTTGTGGGTATATTTTATAACCTACAACGTTGCCAAAGTTGTTTATTATTTAAAATAGGTTTTTACATGATTCTCTGGGATTCTTTAAGTATATCATCATATCATCTGTAAAGAGTGATAACTTAGTTTCTTTTTCACCTATTCAAATTCAGTCAATTTTTTTCTTCTCTTATTGCTACAGTTAACATTTCTAGTACCATACTGAATAAGAGTAGTGATAATGGGCACCCTTGTTTCATCCCTCATCTTGTTGAAAACATATGTCGCTTATCGCCATTGCATATACTGCTTGCTGAAGGTTTTAGGTAGATACTGCTTATCATTTTATGGAAAGTTCCATTTATTCCTATGGTCACTAGTGTTTTCAATAGGAATGGGTATTATATTTTGTCAAAAGCTTTTTCTGCATCCATTGAGATAATCTTGTTTCTGTTAGTTTTGTTGTTGATATGAGCAATAATGTTAATAAACTTCCTACTGTTGAATCAACCCTGCATTCCTGGTACATATCCTATCTGTTAATAATGTATTCTTCTTGTGATAAGTTGCTATATTCTTTTTGCTAAAATCTTATTTAAAATTTTTGCATCCATATTCATTAGAGAAATTGGTCTATAATTTTCTTTGTCTATTTTGGCTCTTTCTGGTTTAGGTATCAAAAGTGCATTTATATCATAAAAAGAATTTGGGAGCACTCCTTCTTCCCCAATTTAACCACATAGTCTATATAGTATTGGAATTAAATGTTCCTTAAATGTTTGATAGAATTCACTTGTGAATCCCTCTGGCACTGGACGTTTTTTCCTAATGAGTTAATTGGTAGCTTGTTCAATTTCTTTTTATGAGATGGGGATATTTATGTATTCAGCTTCCTCTTCTGTTAGTCTGGACAATTAATATTTTTTTAAAATAATCATCCATCTCATTTAGATTGAAGAATTTATGGGCATACAGTTGGGCAAAATAATTTCTAATTATTGTTATAATTTCTGCCTCATTGGAGATGCATTCATCCTTTTAATTTTTGTTATTGGTAATTTAGTTTTCTTCTTTCTTTTTTTTTAATCAAATTGACCAAAATTTTATCAATTTTATTGTTTTTTTCATAAAACCAACTTCTTTGTTTTATTTATTCCTTCAATAATTTTCTTAATTTCAAATTTATTAATCTCTCCTTTGGTTTTCAGTATTTCTAATTTGATATTTACTGAGTGATTATCAGTTTTTTCTCTTTGAGCTTTTTCCACTGCATGCCCTATTCATTGATCTCTTTCTCTATTTTATTCATGTAGGCACTCAAAGATATAAAACTTCCCCTAAGTACTACTTTCACAGTATCCCATAAAATTTGGTAGGTTGTCTCATTATTGTCATTCTCTTGAATGAAGGTTTTGATTGTTTCTGTAATTTGTTGTTTAAGCCACTCATTCTTTAGGAGTACTTCGTTTAGTTTCTATTAGTTTTTGTTTTATTTTTCCATGGCCTTTGATTAGATATAAGTTTTATTTCCTTATGATCTTAGAAGCATTCATTGACCATCTCTACCTTTATGCCCTAGATGGTGAGGTTTTTATGCCCTTGAACATGGTCAATTTTTGTATATGTGCTATATGTTTCTGAGAAAAAGGTGTATTTCTATCCCCATTCAATTTTCTCCAGAGATCTATCATATCTACCTTATCCAGAGTTCTATTCACCTCCTTAACTTCTTTATTTGTTTTGAGATTAGATTTATCAAGTTCAGAGAGAAGAAGGCTGAGGTCCCCCATTAGTATAGTTTTGCTGTCTATTTTTTCCCGTAACTCCCTTAACTTCTCCTCTAAGGATCTAGATCCTATATCATTCTGGAACACATATGTTTACTAGTGAAATTACTTCATTAACTATGGTGCCTTTTAGCAGGATATAGTTTTCTCCCTTATGTCTTTTGATTGGATCTACTTCTGCTTTGTCTGAGAATACATTTGCTACCCCAGCTTTTTTACATCAGTTTAATCACAATATATTCTGCTCCAACCTTTTACCTCTTTTTATGCGCATCTCTCCACTTGAAGTGTGTTTATTATAAACAACATATTGTTGAATTATTGTTTTTAATCCATTTTACTATCCATCTCTGTTTTAAAAGAAAGGTCATCCCATTCACATTCACAGTTATTATTACTATCTGTGTCTTTCCCTCAATCCATTTTCCCCTTGTTTATGCTTCTAGTTCTCCCTTCTCTCTCCCCCTTTACAGTAGAGTTTTAATTTTTGACCACTGCTTCCATCAATCTTCCCTCCCTTCTTTCAGCCTCCCTCTCTTTTAATCCCCTTTTCCTTTACTAATTCTTCCCTCCCTTTTAGCCTCCCCTCCCTTTCATTTCCTCTTTGTCCTTCTACTGCCTGTAGAGCTAATTGTATTTCTATACTTAATGGAGTTTGTTGTAACCTCATTGAATTCAATCAGATGAGAGTACCTCTCAAACACTGCTCATCTCCCTCCCCTCTTTCCCTCTACTGTAGTTTATTTTTGTTCCTATTCCTACCATGAAATTTATTTTTTTCTGCCTCCTCCTTTTCACATCTCCCATTGCAATCTCTTTGCACCCTTAAATCACATTTGTTATCATCACATAATTTAATTTATACCCACTTCCTCTATTTATGTATATCCCTTTTATGTTTCATAATTTATATACAATTCTCAAGACTAACAATTATCCTCTTCTCTTATAGGAATGTAAACAGTTTGCCCATCTTGTATAAAAGTTTTTTCCCCCTGTTTACCCTTTTATGCCTCTCTTCATACCTGCATTTGAAGATCAAATTTTCTATTGAATTCTGGTCTTGTGTCAGGAAGGTCTGGAAATCCCTTATGTCATTGAATGTCCATCTCCTTTGTCTGAAATGTTATGCTAAACTTTGTTGGGTAATTAATCCTTTTTTCCTGGTCCTAATTTTTATCAAATTGTTTTCTTCAGTTAATTTTTTCATCTCCTTTTCCATCTCTCCAAATGTTCCATTTAAGCAATTATTTTCACCAGTTAGGTTTTGTACTTCCTTTCTATTTGTCCAATTTTCCTTTTTAAGAAGCTGTTCTCTTCAGTGAATTCTTTTTCCATATTTTTAAAATCATTGGCCAGTTTTTCTTCTATTTCTCTAATTTGGGTTGTAAAATTCTTCCAGAACTCTTCCAAGAAGGTATTTTGTGCTTCAGATCAGTTCATATTCCTTTCTGAAGTTTCAGATGGGAATGCAGTCTGAATGTTGACCTCTTTGTTATACGTGTTTTGGTCCTTGTCCCCATAAAAATGTTCTGTGGTCTTTTCTGTTTTGCTTGTTATACGTGATAATAATTCTTTTCCTTGCTTTTAAAGTAGATCTTTGCATCTGTGGCACAGGGAGCTCTATCTCACAGTTCTTGTGCCTAATACTTAACACGTTGTGTGTTGTGGCCTCTGGTTCTTTCAGCTAGAAACTAAAATGCTGCAGCATATTTGGTGCTGAGCTGGCTGGTGTTTGAAAGGAAAGATCAGTTGACGTCTTTTTGGGTTTTCTTTCAGTTACCTTGGAGCTAGCTCGTTAAGTGTGAGGAAGGGTTTGTGTAGATGCTGGAGGCTCTTCTGCTGAGCTAGATTATAGAATGCTCAGCTGTCTGCTCTAGTGTCTTCCCAATTTCACTGGGGGGTTGAGGTAGGCCTGGGGTTCTGGTCTTGGCAGTTAATGGCTTCAATCCCTGGGATTCAGGATTTTCTTTCAATTTTTTTGAGGTGGGACTGACTGAGACAGCTCTGATTCTGCTCTGGTCACCTTTGGCCACAGCAAGTGGAACCCTCCTTAGCTATCTTTCTAGCCTCCCACACTGAGAGGTAGTTTACCCCTTCTGCTGCCCCTACTATTCCAGTGTTTTTCCTGGGGAGATAATTCTCTGGACTTGTCAAGGTCAACAAGAGGAGGGAGATAGCAATTCCTGATCACTCAGCTATCTTGGCTCCCAAAACCCGAAATCAGTTCATGGGATTTTAAAAATCAAGTAAGAGAGGTAGAGGAAAAATTGGAAAGAACAATGAGAGTAATGTGAGAAAAATCATGAAAAAAAAATCAATAGCTTGGTAAAGGTGGCACAGAAAAAAAGTAGTGAGGAAAATAATATAAAAAACCAGAGTGTGCCAAACGAAAAAAGATGCAGAAAAATAATATGAAGAGTAAATACCTTAAAAAGCAGAATTGGTCAAATGGAAAAAGATATACAAACAAATCACTAAATGGAAGAACCCCTTAAAAAGTGGAATTGGCCATATGGAAAAGGTGGTACAAAACCTCAAAGATGAATATAATTCCTTCCAAGTTATTGTGGGTCAATTGGAAGCTAAAGACTTTGTGAGACAGCAAGAAACAAACAAAATCAAGAAAATAAAAAAAATATGATGGAAGAAAATATGAAATCTCACTGAAATATCTACCCACCTGGAAAACTGATTCAAGAGAGATAATTTAAGAATTATTAGACTACCTGAAAGTCATGATAAAAGAGGAGGAGTAGATATCATCATTCAAAAAATTGTCAAGGAAAACTGCCCTCATATTCTAGAACCCAATAGAAATTGAAAGAATCCACTGATCACCTGAAGAAAGACATCTCAAAATGTAAGCAATCAAGAATATTCTAGCCAAATTTCAGACCTTCCATATCAAGGAGAAAACACTGCAAGCAGCCAAAAAGAAACCATTCAAATATTGTGGAGCCATAGTCAGGATAATCCAAGATTTAGCAGCTTCTACATTAGAGAATTGGAGGGCTTATAAAATGGTATTCTAAAGGTTAAAAGAGCTAAGATTACAGTCAAGAATCATCTACCCATACAAACTGAGCATAATCCTTTAGGAGCAAAAATAAACATCCAATTGAAATAGAGGACTTTCAAGCTTGACTGATGAAAATAAGAAAGATGAATACAAAATTTGCTTTTCAAATATGAGATGCAAAAGAAGCATAACAATTAAACAAGAAAAAGAAAGCAAAAGAGGAAAATGATATTTATAACTCCTAAAATTTTCTCATTATTATGGCAATTAGAAGGAGTATATATAGACAAAAAGCAGAGTTGTGACTTGATTGTGATGTTATGATTATCTCAAATAATAAAATGAAGGGATTAGAAAGAAATACACTGGGAGAAAGGGAAAGGTAGAGATAGAATTGAATATATTATCTGATGTAAAAGAGACCTGAAAGATATTTTGCAATGGAGGGGAAAAAGAATGAAGCAGGGAGAGGAGGACATAAACTTTTCTTTCAATGGAATTGGCTTAAAATGGGAATAATAAACACACCTATTTGGGTATGGAAATCTCTTTATGTGTTCTGTTTATTTCTATATTCTAATCTCATTGGAATTGGCTTTAAGAGGAAATAATACACACACCCTGCTTGTAGTGGAAATCTATTTTATGATACAGAAAAATAGGAAAAGGGGAAATAAGACATGAATATGACAGAAGGGAGAAAAGTCCGGAGGAGGTAAAAGTCAGAAGCAAAACAATTTTACTTCTGAAATTAATTAATTAATTTATTTTGAATTTTTGATAATCACTTCCAAAAGTTCCAAATTTTCTTCCCTTCCTTCCAACCTCACTCTCCAAGGTGGCATGTAATTTTATATGGGCTCTGAAAATACACTTCTATTAAACAAATTTTCACAATAGTCATATTGCATAGAAGAACTAAAACGAATGGAAGAAAGCTAGAGAAAAACAAAACAAATCAAAATATAATGAAAGAGAAAGTAGTCTGCTTCATTCTGGGTTTTGACTCCATAGTTCTTTCTCTGAATGTGGATGGCATTTTGCCTCAAGGGTCCCTTGGAAAGATTTTAGGTTATTGCATTGCTGTGAAGGGCCAAATCTATAAAAAAGAGTCTTCACATACTGTGGCTCTCACTGTGTATCATTTTCTCCTGGTTCTGCTCACTTCACTAAGCATCAGTTCACATAAGTCTTCCCAGGTTTTTCTGAAGTTTGTCTTTTTTTTTTCTTTCTTACAGCACAATAGTATTCTATTATATTCAAAAATCATAACTTGTTTAGCAATGTCCCAATTTATGGGTATCCCCTTGATTTCCAGTTCTTGACCAACACAAAAAGAACCATTATAAATATTTTTGTAAATGTGGATTCTTTTCCCATTTTTATAATCTCTGGGATATAGCCCTAGAAGCAATACTGCAGGGTCAAAGGGTATACACATTTTTATAGCCCTTTGGGCATAGTTTCAAATTGCTTTCCAGAATGGTTTTATCACCTCACAGCTCCACCAAAAATAAACTAGTCTTCCAACTCTCTTGCATCTTCTCCAACATTTATTATTTTCCTGTTTTGTCATGTGAGCCAATCTGATATGTGTGATGTGTGGTACCTCAGAGTTATTTTGAGTTGCATATCTCTAATGAATAGTGATTTATAGCATTTTTCATATGACTGTAGATAGCTTTAATTTCTTCCTCAGAAAACTGCCTATTCTTATCATTTGACCATATAACAATTGGAGAATGACTTGTATTCTTTTAAATTTGACTCATTTCTCCCTATATTTTAAAAATGAGATCTTCATCATGGACACTAGTTGTAAAAATTCTTACCTGGTTTTCTGCTTCCCTCCTAATCTTGGTTGCAGTGGTTTAGTTTGTGCAAAAAAAGTTTTCAAATTAATGTAATCAGAGTAATCTATTTTGCATTTCATAGTGTTCTCTATATGCTCTTTGTCATAAATTCCCCCAATCTCCACAAATCTGACAAATAAACTATTCCTTGTCTGATGGAAAGGCAAGCAAAGTAGGATCTTTTGCCTTTTTTTTTTTAAACTTAAAGTGGCTCTGAATAATGTGATTAAGGAGGATCTTTCCCAACCATTATTGGGTCTGGAAAGATTTGTAGAAAGGTCCATGCCTTTTGTTAATGAGGCACTGGTTCTCAAGGGATGTGATGCCCTCTCGCTCTAAAAAGAGTATAAAGACTCTGAAGAGCAGTTTTATTTCGGAGTTTACTGACTGGAAGCATTTGTGTGACCAGAGGATGTATCTGGGAAGGCACTAAGGAGTCCCCTGGCTTTGAGAACCCAGATGAAAGTGCTTCCCTCTCTGGTAACTATGGTCACACAGTTGGACCTGTGTGTTGATGGTCACACAGAGAAAACCATGTGTCTTGACTTTTGATTTCTCTGTATTTTCTTTGAAATTCAGTGTGCTGACTCCCCTGAATTAGGTGAATGATATATGTGCTTGGTTAAAGGAATGATACATATGCTTGATTAAAATGATTATTAAGCCATCAAATGCTGCCTTTCCTTTTATGAATGCAGATCTAACAATATGTGATAACACACCTCCTGTGCATGTTGGGGTGCTTACAACTACACTCTGCTAATTTGTTTATACTATCAGCCTTTATTCCTAGATCAAGTACTCATTAGGACTTTGTTCTGGTATACGGTATTAGGGGCTGGTCTGTACCCAGTTTCTGCCACACTATTTTCCAGTTTCCCAGCAGTTTTTGTCAAAAAAGTGATTTCTTGTTCCAGAAGTTGAGATCTGTGAGCATATCAAACAGTACACTGCTGTAGTCATTGACTATTTTGTCTTGTGTACCAAACCTATTCCACTGATCTACTCCTCTTTCTTAGCCAGTACCAGCTGATCTTGATGATTGCTGAAGCAACACACTTTTGAGAATGGACAGGGTAAAAAGAGAAAGAGCAGGATAAATAGTGGGAAAATAGGATGGAGGAGAAAACATAACTGGTAATCATTATTGTGAAAAAAATTACAGTGAATTTCTCTAACAAAGACTTCATTTCTCAAACATTTAGAAAACCGAGTCCAATTAATAGAAACAAGAACCAATTGTCAATTGATAAATGGTCAAAAAATATGCATATGCAGTTCCAGATAAAGTAATCAAAGCTATCTATAGTCCTCTAACAATGTTACAAATCACTATTGATGAAATTACAATTAAAACAATTCTGAGCTACTACCTCACACCTGTCAAATTGGCTAATATGACAGAAAAGGAAAATGGCAGATTCTGAAGGGGATGTAGAGGAAATGAAAATACTTATGTACTATTGTCGAAGTTGTATACTGATTCAGCTTTTCTGGAGAACAACTTAGAACTATGCCCACAATGGTATAAAAACATGCATACCCTTTGACTGTGTAATATCTGTACTAGGCCTGTATCCTAAAGAGATAAAACCAAAAAGGAAAAGAAAGTATGTATACAAATAATATTTACAGTAGCTCTTTTAGTGTTGGCAAAGAAATGAAATTTGAGTGAATGCCCATCAATTACGTAATGACTGAATAAATTGTTGTATGTGATTACGATGGAATACTATTTTGTTTTTAGAAATGATAAACAGGATGTTCTCAGGGGAAAAAAAAAAACATAACACTTAAAGATTTACATGAACTGATGTAAAGTGAAATGAGCAGAACCAAAAGAACATTTTATGCAATAATAGTAATATTGATTTTGATCTATAATGAATAACTTAGTTAATTTCAGACAATTCTGTAGAATTTGTGATTAAAGGTACTGTATATGATGAGAGAAATAACTGGTAGATCCTGAATGCAGGTCAAACATACATTTTCTTTACTTCCTTTACTTGCATTTTTTACTGTGTTTTAAAGAATGACATTTCAAAATATGTTTTGCATGAATATATGTGTATAACATTTCAAATTGTTTGCCTTCTCAATGAGGGAGAGAGAATTTGAAGTCTGAAAAAAAAGAATTTTAAAATTGTTTTATATGTAGTTCAGAAAAATACAATATTTGAAACATTAAAAATTGTATGTGAAAAGGATTAATTTCTCAGCTCATTCTATAAAATGTAGTGCAAATATTAAGCTGTATTCTATTTTCAATGGTGTAATAAAACTCACTAAATCATTATACAGAGGAAAATGATAGAATCACAAATTCTCATATTTGGAAGGCAGCTAAAAGGACCCACAAAATTTACTTATGTATTCCCTGACTGGAATATGTTCAACTTCTCATTCAATATCTGATTAAAACCCATTGCCTACTCACATAGTACATACCACCTTTGAATAGCCCTAATGGAAGTAGTAGTTTTCACCTTACATGAAGTCTCAATCCAGTCTAAGCTTCAAACAAAAGATCATATCATGAACATAAGAAGGAAAGGAGATACCTTTCAAAATAAAGAATGATATTGATCAAATAAGTGATCATAAACTATAATTTGAATAGTTTTCATTGAATCAAATTGTAAACTTTTGCAGAAAAAAAAATCAGCACGTTTAGCATTAGACAGAACCAGTTAACTGGGAAAATATATTTAACTAATTCACAAAATAATGGTAATAGCCAAGATTTGGATGAATATATACAATTGTATAAGCACAGGTATTTTCCTATAGATAAATGGGAAAAACAATATGACCTAACACTTTTCACAAAAAAGAGTGGGAGGTGCAAGCTGTCAGGGTTTGGACTAAACTTTTTATTATACTAGCATAACAAAATTTCAAACTAATAAAATCTCTTGAGTACCAGTGAGGACCCTGTCATAACAAAAATGAGCAGGAAGCCTTGGGCAGTCTGAAGCTTGCAGCAGTGTGTACTCTCAAACATATCAGCTCAGGACAGGAGTCCAGTGAAAGTGAGAAAGAGAGAATCACAGAACATCAGGTAACTGCAGCAGCTGCTTCTGAAACTATCAGCATGCAGATGACACGTCTGTAAGACAATTACTTCAACTGTCTTTGTGGTGGCCAAAAAGTGGAAATGGAGGGTATGCCCATCAATTGGGCAATGGCTGAATATGTTGTGGTAAATGAATGTAATGGAATATTACTGTGCTATAAGAAATGATGCACAGAAAGACTTCAGAGATGCCTGGAAAGATTTTGTATGAACTGATGCTGAATGAAAGAAGCCCAACCAGGAGAACTTTGTACACAGCAACAACCACAGTGTGCGAGAAATTTTTTTTTTCTATATATTAATTTTATTTATTTTTAGTGTTCTACAATCACTACCATAAAACTTAGATTTTCCACCTTACTTGCCCCCTCCCTCCCCAAGACGGCATACAATTCTCTATAGGATCTACAGATACGTTCCTATTAAATACATTTTCACTACAGCCATACTGTATAGAAGAACTAGAATAAAAAGAAGTCATATAACAAAACAAAACATAATACACACACACACACACACACACACACAAAATGATCTCCTACATTCGGTGATTATATTCCATAGTTCTTTCTCTGGATGTGGAAGACATTTTTGCCTTAGAAGACCATTGGGAATTTTTTTTTATGTCCTTGCATTGCTGTGAAGTTCCAGGTCTACCAGAAAAAAACTCTCACGCATGTCTTTCCAGGCCTCTCTGAAGTCTTCTTGTTCATCATTTATTATAACACAATAGTATTCCATTATATTCATATACCATAACTTATTCAGCCATGCCCCAATTAATGGGCATCCCTTTTATTTCTAGTTTCTGAGGACTACAAAGAGTGCTGTTATAAATATTTTTGTACATGTGGGACCCTTTTCAATTTTTATGATCTCTTGGGGGTATAATCCTAGAAGCTATATTGCTGGGTCAAAGGGTATCGTGTGAGGAATTTTTCTGATTAGTCCTTCACAGTAGTGCAAGGACTTAAAAATTTCCTAATGGACTCAAGGCAAAATGCTTTCCACATCCAGAGAAAGAACTATGGAATTGGATAGCAGAATGAAGTAGATCATTTTCTCTTGTGTTATGTTTTCTTTGATTTTGTTTTGTTTTATAGTTTTCCCAATTCATTTTAATTCTTCTATGAAACAAGACTAAGCTGAAAATGTATTTAATAAGAATGAATTTGTACTGACTATATAAATTACACACTTTCTTAGGGAAAGAGGGAAGAGGGAAGGGGGAAGGAGGAAGAAAGAAGGGAAAAATCTAAGACATGGAAGTGATTGTCAAAAACTGAAAATAAATAAAATAATTTTAAAAAAGAAAATCTCTTTTTGAAGTCAATCAAAACACTATTTTGATAAGCATATTACCTACTCCACATAAAAACAAAAAAACAAAACGAGATACTATAATTCAATATGCACTTTAAGTCCATCAGTTCTGTATTAGAAAGACAATAGCAGTTTTTGGCACCAGTCTTACAGAACTGTGATAGATAATTATAAATCATTGTCACTGTCTTTCACAGTTGATTATATTAAAAATATTCTTGTTACTGTATAAATTTTCCCAGCTCAACTCACTTCTCTTTACTTTTGTTCACATAACACTTCCCAGGTTTTGATAAAAGCATCCTGCTCATTTTTTTTAAAGATAAGCCAAAATAATTTTTTTTTAATGTGGGCTTATTTATTTTTGGTTTTCAACATTCTTTTCCACAAAATTTTGAGATCCAAATTTTCTCTCCATCTCTCCCCTCTTCCCAAGCCAAAATACCATGAATTCAGATTACCCCTTCCCCTAATCTGCCCTTCCATCTATCACATCCCTCCCTGCCCTTATCCTCATCTTCTCTCTTTTCTTGTAGGGCAAGATAGATTTCTATACCCCTCTGCCTGTATTTCTTATTTCCCAGTTTCATGCAAGAACAAACCTCACCATTCACTCCCAAATCTTTGAGTTCCAATGCCTCTCCCTTCCTCCCACCCCACCCATCACCATTGAGAAGGCAAACAATTCAATATAGGTTATACATGTGTAGTTTTGCAAAGGACTTCCATAATATTTGCCTCCATCCTATCCTGCCCCCAATTTATTCTATTCTGTCTTTTGACCTTGTCTGTCCCCAAAAGTCTTTACTTCTAGTTATTCCATCATCACATTTGCCTTCCTTTCTATCATCACCCCACTCCATTTATCCCCTTCTCCTCTACTTTCCTGTAGTGTAAAATAAATATTTCACACCAAATTGAGTGTGCATGTTATTCCCTCCTTAAATCAAATGTGATAAGAGTAAGTTTCACTTATTCCCTCCACCTCCCCCCTTTTCCCCTCCATAGAAAAAGCTTTTTCTTGCCTCTTTTATGAAAAACAACTTGCCCCATTCCATTTCTCCCTTTCTCCTCCAAATACATTCCTCTCTCACTCCTTGATTTTATTTTTTTAGATATCATCCCTTCCTATTCAACTCACCTTGTGATCACTGTCTATTTATGCGTGTGTGATCCCTGCAACTCTCCAAATACTGAGGAAAGTTTGATGAGTTACAAATATGATCTTTTTATGTAGAAATGTAAACCGTTCAACTTTAGTAAGTCCCTTATGATTTCTCTTTCCTGTTTACCTTTCCATACTTCTCTTCATTATTGTGTTTGAAAGTCAAATTTTCTAGTCAGTTCTGGTCTTTCCATCAAGAATGCTTGAAAGTAGTCTATTTCATTGACTATTTCATTGAAATTTTCCCACTGAAATATTATACTCAGTTTTGCTGGGAAGGAGATTCTTGGTTTTAATCCTAGTTCCTTTGACCTTTGGATTATCATATTCCAATCCCTGTGATTCTATAATGTAGAAGCTGCCAAATCCTGTGTTATCCTGATTATATTTCCACAATACTCAAATTCTTTCTTTCTAGCTTCTTGTAATATTTTCTCCTTGACCTGGGAACTCTAGAATTTGGCTACAATATTCCTAGGAGTGTCTCTTTTTGCATTTCTTTCAGGAGGTGATGGATGGATTCTTTCAATATTTATTTTACCCTGTGGTTCTAGAATATCAGTGCAGTTTTCCTTGCTAATTTCATGAAAGGTGATGTGTAGGCTCTTTTATTTTTTATCATGACTTTCAGGTAGTCTTATAATTTTTGAATGGTCTCTCCCAGATCTATTATCTAGATCAGTTGTTCTTCCAATGAGATATTACACATTGTCTTCTATTTTTTGACTCTTTTGGTTTTATTTTGTAATTTCTTATAAAGTCTTTAGCTTCCATTTGCTCCATTCTAATTTTTAAAGAGCACTTTTCTTCCGTGAGCTTTTAAACCTCCTTTTCCATTGGGCTGATTCTGCTTTTTAAAGCATTCTTCTCCTCATTGACTTTTTGGATCTCTTTTGACAATTGAGTTAGCCTATTTTTAAAGATGTTATTTTCTTCAACACTTTTTGGATCTCCTTTAGCAAGCTGTTGACTCACTTTTGATGGTTTTCTTGCTTTGCTCTCATTTCTCTTCTCAATTTTTCCTCCACTTCTCTTATGCAATTTTCAAAATCTTTTTTGAGTTCTTCCATGATGTCAGGAAATATCATATTTATTTGGAGATTTTAGATGCAGAAGCCTTGACTTTTATGTCTTTCTCTGATGGTGTGCATTGTCCTTTCTCACTCGAAAGGATGGAAGAAAATGCCTGTTCACCAAGAAAGAAGCCTTCTATAGTCTTCCTTTTTTTTCCCTTTTTTGGATATTTTCCCAGACATTTACTTGACTTTTGAGTTGTTTGTTGAAAGGAGGGTTTACTCTGAGCATCTGCAAGTTATCAGTTCTTTTAAAGTGTCACAATCAAGGGAGAGGAGGTTATTCCTCTCCTAGACTGAGCTCTTGTGTTGAGCAACCACAAGCACTCTCTTCTGCATAGAATTTGTGAGTACAATTCCCTTTCCACAACTGCCTCCAGCTCCACAATGCCAGCATTCTTTCTTAACTCAGGAGAGCCACTCATGGCTGAGATTTAGATGAGCTGGTCAATTCTCCCATGGTCTTTAGGTTGAGGGTTCCAAAAATGGATGCTAAGACTGCAGTGACTGCTGCTGGTGGGGCCAGCCCCTGTTCCCTTCTTATGCAGGTGAAAGGGTTTTCTCACTGACCACTGAAGTTGTCTTTGACTTTTGTGGGTTGAGCAATCTAGGATCTGCAGCTGATGCTGGGTGTTCTGACCCCTGAAGCCTGTTCTGGTCCTGTCACTGCCATGCCACGACCAAAGCTGACTATCCTCTGTGCCTGGTGTGATAGACATTTTCTGTTGGCCTTCCAGGCTGTTTTGGGTGAAAAAATCTCTTTTACTCTGTCATTTTGTGGTTTCTCTTGCTCACAAATTTGTTCAGAATCATTTTAACAGGTACTTTATGAGCTATGGAGGGGAGCTTCTACAGGCACGTCCATCCACTCCATCATCTTCATAGCTTAATATTCATATAAGAGAGGCAGAAGAAAAATTAGGAAAAGAAATGAGAATGATGCAAGTGAATTATGAATAAAGCCAACACTTTGGAAAAAGACAACATTTGTTTGAAAAGTAGAATTAGCCAAATTAGAAAGGAGATATGAAAATCCACCAAAGTAAACAACTCCTTAACAAGTACAACTGGGAGGCAGAACTGGGATGGTGGAGTGAATGCAGAGACTCACATGAGTTCTTCCAAAAATTTCTCCAGATACATCTATAAAAGGGATTTGGAACAGATATTAAGAGTGGGAGAATCTACTAGGAGACAAAGTATCGCAGACGTCCAGCCCAGGATATCATAAAGGTCGATGGGAAGGATCTGTTAAATGAGGCTGGGGGGATGCAGAGCACTTGGGCTGCACCGGGACAGACTCTGTCACAGCAGTGGGAATTACGCTGGGCAATCTGAATCACCAGCTGACATTCTCAAACTTCTCAGCACAGGATGATAGTCAGGAAAAATTGAATGAGAGAAAATTGCAGGGCTGTATCAGTGACAGAGGATGTTCCTGGAGCTATCAGTGCACAGATGCAATGTTTGAAAGTCACCTACTTGAACTTCTGGGAGCCAAGATGGTAGAGCAACTGTTCTCACCTTCCCTTGTTGACCGTGAAATGCCCAGAGAATAGTGCCACAGGAAAAATCCATGAATTATACATCAGTCTTTAATCTTGAGAGACTAATTAATTCAAATGGAAGAGTCTCTCTTGCTGTGGATGAAGGGGAGCTGTGCAGACATAGAGACATCCCAGCAAGCCACAACTAAATGGACAAGCAGGAGATCCTGAGCCCCAGGGGAGTGGTGTTAGTAAACATCAAGACAAGGACTACAGGTGTATCTTAACACAGCCATGAGAATTGACAACCAACAGCGACAGCACAGAAAGCAGGTAATCAGGCCTCTAACTCTCAGTAAAAGAAAAGTGGGACAAAACCCCATGTGCCCCAGAATCAGAGATTCATCTTCCAAACCAGGAAAAATACAATCACCATGAGCAAGAAGCAGATTAAAAAAGTAAATACCACAGAATCTTATTATGGAGACAGGGATGATCAAAATATGAATTTAAATGATGACATGAGAGAAACTATAACCACATCTGAAACCTCAAAAAGGAATATTAAGTGGTCTCAACACCAAAGAACATTGTTGGTAGAGCCCAAGAAGGATTTTTAAAGCCAAATTAGAGAAGCAGAAGAAGAGGTAGAAGAAAAATGGACCAATGATTTTAAAAATATAATTGACAAAATGAAAAAAGAATTCACTGAACAGAAAAACTTTAAAAAGTAAAATTGGAGAAATGGTTAAGGAGGTACAAAACTTAATTGGAGAATATAACTGCTTAAAAAGAATACTTAGATAAATGGGAAAGAAGGTACAAAGGTAACTGAAGAAAACACTATGGTAAAAATTAGAATTTGGCAAATGGAAGCTAATGACTCTATGAGGCATCAAGAATCAGCCAAACAACATCTAACATAAACCTCAACAATTTGAAAAAAAAAAAATAAAGAAAACACAAAATATCTCACTGAAAAAAACATCTAACCTAGAAAATAGATCAAGAAGAGAATTGAAGAACTGTCGATCTTGTAGAAAGCAATGATGAAAACAAACCACACATTATCTTCCCAGAAATCAACAAGGAAAACTGCCTCAATGACCTAGATCCAGAGGGTAAAATAATCATCAAAAGAATCCACTGATCAGCTCCTGAAAGAGATCCCAAATTGGAAACACCAAGGAATATTATTACCAAATTCCAGAATTAGCAGGCCAAGGAGAAAACACTGCAAGCAGCTGAAAAGAAATTTCAAATATCAAGGAATTACAGTCAGAATAACTCAGGACCTTGCAACTTCAACATCGTAAGACTGGAGGGAATAGAATATAATTTTACTTAAGGCAAAAGAGCTTGGACTACAATCAAGGTTCAATTTCCCATCAAAATTAAGCATTATCTTTCAGGCAAGGATATGGATATTCAAGGAAATAAGGGATTTCCAAACCTTCCTGATGAAAAGACAAGATTTCAATAAAACATTTGATATTCAAGTTCAAGACTCAAGAGAAAATAACAGGAAATAAAGGAAAAAACTTGTTATTTAATGTGGGCAAACTGTTCATATCCCTACATGGGAGGATAATACTTGTCAATCTTCAAAACTGTGTATTTTTATGACATATAAAAGGGATATACAAAAATCGAGGGTATGGGTACAAATTAACTGATGTAATGATAACATAAAACCTAATTAATGAGTATGAAGTTAGAAAAGGAAAAGAAGAGACAGAAAAAGGTAAATTGCATCACATGAAGAGACACAAAAGCTTATCATAGCAGAGGGAAAGAAGGGAGAGAGTTGAACGTTGTTTTGGCTTTACTCTCATCAGATTTTGTAGAAAGAGGGAATAACATACTCAGTTAAGTATAGAAATCTGACTAGCTCTATAACCAGTAGGAGAGGAAACAGGAAAGACACTGGAGGGGATGTTTCAGAGGGAGGGTAGAAGTAGTAAGGGAAAAAGGAAAGCAAGAAAAGGGAGTTGATAGAAGGAATGAAAGACTGAGAGAAGTGGTAGTCAAAAGCAAAACTCTTTTTGAGGAGAGGAAAGGAAAAGAGAGAAATAAAAGCACAAATGTGGTGCGGGACAAATAGAATGGAAAAGATAATAATCACAGCTATGAATGTGAATGAGATAAACTCTCCCTTACAATGGAGGCAAATAGCAGAATGGATTAAAAACCACAATCCAACATTACATTGTTTCAAGAAACACATTTGAAACAGAGGGATAACACCAGGTAAAAGTAAAAGACTAGAGTAGAATATGTCATGCTTCAGCTGAAGTAAAAAATAAAATATCAGGGAGTAGAAATCTTAATCTTAGACAAAGCAAAAGTCAAAATAGATGTAATTACAAGAGATAAGGAAGGAATCTATATCCTGCTAGAAGGCACTATAGTCAGTCAAGCAATGTCATTACTAAACATATATGCACCAATTGGCATAGCACCCAAATACTTAGGGGAGTAGTTAAGGGAGTTGCAGGAAGAAATTGAAAGCAAAACTATACTAGTGGGGGACCTCAAACTCTCCCTCTCGGAACTTGCTAAATCTAACCTCAAAATAAATAAGAAAGAAGTTAAGGATGTGAATAGAATTCTGGAATAAGTAGATATGATAGACCTCTAGAGAAAACTGATTGGGGATAGAAAAGAATATACATTTTTTCAGTGGTACATGGAACATATGCAAAAATTGGCCATGTACTATGGCATAAAAACTTCACAGTCTAGTGCACAAAGGCAGAGATAGTCAAAGCATCCTTTTCAGATCATGATGTAATAAAAATTAAATGTAAAAATGGCAATGGAAAGATAGACCAAAAACTAATTAGTACCTAACAACAAATCATAGAAACAACCAATAACTTCAATTGATTGTCATTAATGAAAAAAACACCTACCAAAACTTCTGGGATGCAGCAAAAGCAACTCTTTTATATATCTGAAGGCTTACATGAATAAAAGAGAGAAACAAGAGATCAATGAATTGGACATGCAACTGAGAGAGCTAGAAAAAGAACAAATTGAAAATCCTCAATTAAATACCAAATCAAAAACATTGAAAATCAAAGGAAAGATTTAAAAATTGAGATTAAGAAAATTTTTGAATTAATTAATAAAACTGAGACATACTTGGGTGAAAAGAAAACACTAAAATTGATGAACTTTTGGTTAATTACATTAAAAAAAGAAAGAAAATAAAGAAAATTACCAACATCAAAAATGAAAAGGGTGAATTAACATCCAATGAAGAGGAAATTGAAACAATAATAACAAATTATTTTGCCTAACTCTATGTCCATAAATTTGACAATGTTAAAAAAATGGATGAATATTTGCAAAAATAAAAATTGCCCATACTAACAGAAGGGGAAGTAAAATACTTAACACCATCTCAGAAAACTAATAAAAAGAAAGAACTTAAACCACCCATCAATGAACTCCCTAGGAAAAATTTCCAGGACCAAATGGAATTACAAGTGAATTCTATCTCACAGAGAAGAGTTAATTCCAATACTGTATAGACTATTTGGAAAAACTGGTGTATAAGGAGTCCTACCAAATTCTTTTTATGATACAAATGTGGTGCTGATACCTAAACCAGGAAGAGTCAAAACAGAGAAAGAAAATATACCCCAATTTCCCCAATGAATACAGATACAAAAATTTTAACTAAGATATTAGAAAAAAAGATTGTAGCAATTTATCTACAGAATAATACATATTCAATAGGTAGAATTTATAGCAGGGTGGGTTCAATATTAGCAAAAAATATCAGCATAATTGATCATATCAACAACAAAACTGACAGAAACCAGATGATTACCTCAATAGATGCAGAAATTTTTTTTGACAAAATAAAAAAGTCATTCATCTTGAAAATATTAGAAAGAATGGGAATAAATGAAGCCATCCTTAAAATAATAAATAGCATCTCCCAAAAACAATTAGCAATGATTATATGTAATGGGAATTAGCTAGATACATTTCCAATAAGATTGGGAGTGAAACAAGGATGTGCATTATCACCATTGTTATTCAATATGGTACTAGAAATGTTGACTTTAGCAATGAGAAGAAAAAGAAATTGAAGAAATTAGAATAGGCAAAGAACACATTATGTTATCACTCTTTGCAGACAATATGATGATATACTTAGAGAATTCTAGAGAATCAAATAAAACGCTACTTGAAATAATAAACAACTTTTTCAAAGTTGCAGCCCATAAAATAAACCCACATAAACCATCTGCATTTCTACATATACGTAACAATGCACAACAGCAAAAGATAGAAAGAGAAATACCATTTAAAGTTACCGTAGACACTATGAAATATTTGGGAGTCAACATGTGAAAACAAACTCAGGAACTATATGAGCACAATGTCAAAACACTTTTGGCAAATAAAGTCAGATGTATATAATTGGAGAAACAAAACAAAACAAAACATCAGTTGCTCATGGGTGGGCCAAGCCAATGTAATAAAAATGACGATGCTTATTGAGTGTCACACTGATCAATGTTCCAAAAATACTTTATAGAGGTAGAAAAACAAAACAACAAAATTCATGTGTAAGAACAGAGAGTACAGAATATCAAGAGAATTAATGAAAAGAAATGTAGGAGTTCAGCTTCCCAAGCTCAGGCTACATTGTGAGCATCTGAAGGCTCAGTCTCCTTTGAATCTGGATAGTTTACAACTGTACTGAGTCATGTGGGTTTCATGCCTACTGACTGAGACAATCAGGAGCTAATTCTTTGTTATATATACTGGATGTTTGATATTTTACTTTATGGGTTCACTTATGAAAAGGATCTTGTGATTATCTAGTAGCGTTTGTGAGTGACCATATATTCAGACCCCCTGACTGCTCAGATATAAAGATTCTCTTGATCCAGACATGTATGCAAAGTGTATAGCAATATTGCTTTGATTTAAACAGTAGAGTCCTGTCAGTTGGTCTTTATTTTTCTCCTTGTATTTTTTCTGTTTGTTGAATGTAATTAAAAAAAAAAAAAAGATTGTGGACCCCTTAAATTGCTATCTTTCCTAGTAAAGCACATCTAAGAACCTGTGATAGCAGTCATCCTGGGTCTGCCAGTGTGGTTGCTATTGCAACAATATGACTGATGTGAAAATGTGTTTAATAGGAATGCATATGTAGAGTCCATATAAAACTGAATGCTGTCTTGGGGGAGGGAATGAAAAGGGAGATGGAGAAAATTTAAAAATTATGGAAGTGAAAGTTCAAAAATGAAAGCAAATAAATGCATTTGAAAAATATAGAGTTGGGAAGATGGCAGAATAAAAGCAGTGACTCACTTGAGCTCTTCCACAAATTCCTTCAGATACCTCTAGGAAGTGAATCTGAACAAAACTTAAGAGTTGTAAAATTCACTAGGAGAGAGAGTGCAGCAGATATCCAGTCTAAGACAGCATGGAAGTTTAAAGGGAAGAATCTGTTGCACCAGGCTCAGGAAGGACAGAGCATGGCGGGCTACATGAGAGCAGACTTTGCCATATCAGAGGGAGAGAGAGAGAGAGAGAGAGAGAGAGAGAGAGAGAGAGAGAGAGAGAGAGAGAGAGAGAGAGAGAGAGAGAGAGAGAGAGAGGGAGAGGGAGGGAGGGAGAGAGAGAGAGAGAGAGAGAGAGAGAGAGAGAGAGAGAGAGAGAGAGAGAGAGAGAGAGAGAGAGAGAGAGAGAGTGGTCCGGGGTGAACTGACTCAACAGGACCAAGCTGAATTCCAAACTTCTCAGCACAGGAGGGGAGTCTGGTGGAGCTGAGTCAGAGAGAGGTGCAGGGCCCACAGTAGCAGCAGCAGCTCCTCTGGGGTCATTCTGATTCTCATTTGTTCCCCCAAATTTTCTCTACTTCTACATTCTTCTTTTTTTAATTTTTTGATTTTTGAAAAATCTTTTTTCTTAAGTTCATCAAGCAATTTTCTTGGGCATATGTCTAATCTGCATTTTTTAGTTTTTCCTCATAAAACTTTTAAAATCATCTCCTTAATCTGTGTCTTGAGTTTCCCTTTCATCATAGTAGATTTTTATGGTCAGGTTCTTTTTTTTCAATTTTTATTTTTTGTTATTTGCTCATTTTTCTAGCCTACATCTTGACTTTGAAGGTTATGTGAGAGCTGGGCGCTGCACACCTCTGGCATATATTACTGGCCAGAATTTCTCTCTTTTATGCCCTTCTGCTGTTTTCACAGCTTTTAAGGTTTTTTGCAGTTTTTTAGTGCTGTGAGTTGCTGTGTGATCTCAGGAAATGTGTATTCACTGCCTGTCTTTGTGCTTTGCTTCTAATACGATGGAGGGAGTGTACTGCCTCATGATCATGGCTCCTACTCTCTTTCCCATAACTTTGACCTAGAGTGGGTTAATGGGTGAGAGAATTGTTACAAAGGACACCTAACTGCACCAGTGTATGTAGAGGGGCTTTGTGGGATTTCCATTCAGATATTTCAGAGCCCTTACTGTGCTCAGATGTGCTTACTGCCCCTCTATGTGCTTATTTGCTCCCTGCCATTATTGCCATCACCACAATCTGGTACCACTTCTCCACTCCACTTCTGGCCTGCAGACCTCTTTTTTTCTATTTTCCTAACTTGCCCTGACCTGGAAACAGAATTCACTGTGACATTTTGGGAATTTCTTGCTCAGAATTGGGTTTGCGATATTTTTACACTCTTTGTGGAAGAGTTAGGTGGAACTGAAGCAAAATGGCTAAACTTTCATTCCACCATCATGACAACAACTTCCCTCTAAGGACCTCCTTCTAACAAAGATGAAGATCATCTCAGCAATTTAGCATTGAGAGATTAAGTGACTTACAGAAGGTCACAAAGCCATTATGTTTTAGAGGTAGGACTTGAAATAATGTCTTCCTGCTTTCAGAGGTTATCTATTAATTCATGCTGCCTCCCATATCAACAGCTATATGGGAAAGGGATTCAAATCACTAAGATAATTGCAAATTAAAAAAAACCAACTCTTACTTTTCATTTTCCATACAGAATGTTGAAAATTGGAGCAAGAATGAAGTAAAGAAAGAAGAAAGTTGGGAAAGAAGGAATTCTGAAAGAGGATGCAGAAAGAAAATGACATTAAATGTTCGATTGATATTATTGTGAATTGATCCAACAATCTATGAAAGAAATTGCTAGATGTATCCAAATAGTCACTAAATTCTACAGATCCCAAGACAGCATAAATATCAATCTTCGCTATAGAGATCAAGTAATGATTAAAGGTTCCATATGTTAAAAATATATTTACAATAAATCTTTTTGTAGTCATAATGAACTGGGAGCTAAGATTGTCATCAATTTTGAATTGTCTAAGTGAATCATTTGATACAATTATAATGAAACACTATTTTGCCTTAACAAATAAGAAAATTGACCAAAATGGCAGAGCAAAAGCAGAGACTTGCTTGAGCTCTCCCCCAAATCTTTCCAAATACCTGTAAAAATGACTCTAAACAAATTCAAGAGCTGAAGAACCCACAAAATGACAGTGAAACAAGTCTGCAGCACAAGACATCCTGGAAAGCTGACCAGACGGATGGACAGGGCTGGAGCAGACCTCGAAGGACTGGGATCACTGGCAGCTGTGGTGGTTTTCAGACCTTTAGGGCCACAACTGCCAAAGATAGCACTGGTCAATGGAAAAACTCTGAGGGACCTGGATGAAAAAGGAGCTTGTTCCGTCCACAGCCCCAGGGTGATGGAGGTGGTGGCAGTGGCAGCAGTAGCAGCAATAACAGCAGCAGCAGTAGCTACTTCCTGAAGTCTCTGCCCACAGATGCTGTAAGGATTGAATGGCTGAACAGAGGGCAATTGCAGGAAATACTTAGCTGGCTTTAAGGCAGGATTCTCTTGTTTTCTCTGCTTGGATGTGGGTCACAGACCTAGGTGGCAGTCCTGGGGTGAGGAGGAGCACTGGTGTAGTGAAGCTTGTGGTGCAATAGAGAGGGAATCCTCTTCACAGATCCAAAGCAGAAAAGAGTGCTTATAGTCACCCATAGACCAAAGCACAGTCTAGGAAAGGAAAAACAACTCTCCTTTGATCATACTATCTTGAAAAAAACCCGAAAATTTACAGGACCCTAGAAGTATCTATGAAAACAGGGAAACAAAAGCCTTGAAGTTTGGGAGAGGACACCCTATACACAGGAACCAGATTCCTACCCTAGTAAAGAGTTAGAAAGTCAGATATTTGGCTGGGAAAATGAGCAAACAGTATAAAAAACATCACACCATATAATCTTACTTTAGTGACAAAGAAGACTGAAACATACAACCAAAGGAGACAGCAAAGTCAAAGCTCCTATTAAAAAAAAAAAAAAACTCCAAAAAATATGAATTTATCTTAGCCCATGGCAGAGCTCAAAAAGAATTTTGAACATCAAATAAGAGAAGTAGAGGAAAAACTGGGAAGAAAAATGAGAGTGATGCAAGAAAATAATGAAAAACAAGTGAACAGCTTGCTGAAGGAGACCCCACAAAATACTGAAGAAAATAATACCTTAAAAAGCAGACTAACCCAAATGGCAAAAGAGGTCCAAAAAGCCAGTGAGAAGAATGCCTTAATAGACACAATTAGCCAAATAGAAAAGGAGGTCCAAAAGTTCATTGAAAAAAAAAATTTCTTTAAAGTTAGAATGGAGTAAATAGAATCTAATGACGCTTTGAGAAATCAAGAAGCTATAAAACAGAACCAAATGTGAAATATCTCATTGATAAAAAACAACAACAACAACAACAACAACAACATTGGCTTGGAAAATAGATCCAGGAGAAATAATTTAAAAATTATTGGACTACCTGAAAGCCATTGTAAAAACAGAAAAGAGCCATCCACCTCTGTACAATGAAATCTGAATGCAGGTTGAATCATACTTGTTTACTTTATTTTTCTCGTTTGTTTCTGTTTTCTTTTGCAACGTTTAGTATGAAAATATGTTTTGCAAGACTTCATATACATAATCAGTATCAAATTATTTACCTTCTTAAGAGGATAGGAAGAGGCAAAAGGGAGGGAAAGAATTTGGAAATGAAAAATTTTAAAACTTAATGTTAAAAAATTTACGTGTGATTGGAAAGTATTTAACAAGGTAAATAAAATGCATTAAAATAAAAAAACAAATAAGGAATTTATTATAATTAGAAAAACATAGAAACAAATATGAATTGATTCATAGTTATATATACAGAATCAAGGAAATAATTTATTTTTAGTAGTATTTTCCACTATTGCATATCAATAAATGTTTTTAGTATTCATTTCTAATGAGATTTTGAATTCGAAAATGTTCCCCATCTCTTCCTCTTCTCCCCTTTCTTAAAATGGGTAGGGAATCTGATATAGGTTATACATGTGCTATCACATAAAACATATTTCCGTACTTATCACAGTTGTAGAAGACCAAACCTATCAAAAAATTAGAAATAATAAAGTAAAAAAAATATTTTTCATTCTGCCTTGAGTGCCCATCAGTTCTTTATCTGAATGTGAATATCATTTTCCTCTGTGAGTCTTTTGTATTCTTCTGGGATCATTGTGTTGCTTAGAAGAGCTGAGTCAGTTATGGCAGATCATCACACAAAGCTCCTAATTCTGTGTACAATGTTTTCCTGGTTCTGTTTATTTCACTTTGCATCACTTTGTGCAAGTATTTACAGGTTTTTCTGAAATCTGACTGTTCATCACTTCTTGTTGCACAATAGTGTAGCACAATCATATATCACAACTTGTTCATCCATTCACCAATTGATAGCCCTCCTCTCAGTTTCCAATATTTTGTCACTATGAAAATGGTGCCATAAAAGTTGCATATGTAGTTCCTCCCTCCCTCCCTTTTTTATTTATTTGGGATGCAGACCTAGAAAAGGAATGGATGGATAAAAATGCATGCAAAGTTTGGTTCCCCTTTGGGCATAGTTCCAAATTGCATTCCTTCAGTTAGAGAAGCTCACTACTCCACCAACAATTCATTAGTGTCCCAATTTTCCCACATCCTATCCTATATTTATCATTTTCTTTTTTTGTCTTGTTGGCCAATTTGACTGATATGAAGTCATATTTCAGAGTTATTTTATTTGCACTTTTCTAATTTATAGTGATTTAGAGTACTTTTTTTATATTTCTATAAATAGCTTTGATTTCTTTATCTGAAAACTATCTGTTTATTTCCTTTTTCCATTTGTCAATTGGGAACCAGTTTTTAATCAGTGCCCTATATATTTGTGAAATGAGGTCCTTATCTGAGATATTTGTTGCAAAAATTGTTTCCTAGCTTTCTGATTTCCTTCTAATCTTGGTTGCACTAGTTTTCTTTATACAAGAGCTTTTAACTTAATATGATCAAATTTTTCTCTTCTATATTTTATAATATTCTCTATTTCTTACGTGGTCATTGTCACACTCAGAACCCCCTCTGTGGGGATATTCATGGTATCCCCAAACAGAGGACCAATTAGGTACTAAAGAAAGAGACTGGAAGACCCAGGTTAATTAAGACAGTAGTTTAATCAATTGTATTACTTACATTAGGGCCTAATCTTTTTTCTGCCTGCCAGAAAAAAGTCTCAATAATGTACTGATCCCCACTCCCAAACCCCAGGAAAGCCCAGTGGTAATTTTAGGAAATAAACAAAGGAAAGAGTAACTACAGACTAGCATGCTACTACTGATTGGTGGATATTTTGGGGTTTCTGCCTAGTAATGAGCTCATTTCCTAGCATGGGCTTTAAGACAGTGCTTATGCCAGGGTTGGGTTCTGATCATGTACTGGTCATGTCTGTGTTATGGTTTTTGCCAGTCAGGGTATTTAAGTTATGACTTCTACTGGTCACAGTGTCTAGGTTATGGCTTTCACTTACCCTGTGTTGTATGGCTTTACTCTAATAGAGACCTCACAATCCGCCCCTGAAAGCCTTTCATACATTCTTTCCAAATATCTTCGGAAGAAGATCCTTGGGGTAGTTCTATATTGAGGTTGTTAGGGCCTTTTTGGATATAGTCAGAGGATGGCCCCATTCACAAGCATAAACCACACAAACAATATATGCATAGGTAGGAAAACAACATGACTGATAAGAAAATTACCATAATTGTTACAAATTGTGTGTGGTAAAGGAAAAATCAATGGTATTTGGGGAACTCAGTTTCTGAACTTATTAGAGGCCAGCTGGGTTTCTAAACTAGGTTCAGAGACAAATAAACATAACCTGGAGTATTTTACAACATGTTGCATTTAATAGAAAATAGAATCAATTATAAAATGAGATTGGAATAATTTAATTTTCTCAGTTTCCCATCTCAGGGGAATCATAATTTTTCCTGATAAACATTTTGCTTATACATGCAATTGTATGTTTTGTATTTTATAAAGTTATGTATTATTTAGTAATAATTAAAAAGAAAAACTACCTACATCCTTTTTTTTCTCCAGTAAGGAAGTTTGGGTTTTTGTATTTGAGTTGAATATCTCTTGATTACTTATTGTTGTTTGTGATATAAGATTATGATTTAAACATTTCAAACCAAATTAATTTTCAATTTTCTAAACAAGGTATGCTTTACCATTAAAGTCTTGTACTTATAGAACTAGGTTATGGCCACCATAGTAAAATAGCCTTGTTTGGTTTAATTCTTCCTCTTATCATCTTTTTCTCTAATCATTTTTTTTAAACCAGTACCAATAATTTTGAAGATTGGTACTTTACAGCATAATTTGAGGTTTAGAAGTGCTTATTTTTATTACATTCCTATTCTGTCCCTTGTTATGCTAGACAAAGGTAACCTGTATGTATGTATGTGTGCTTTTGTGTGTGAAAGAGAGAGATAAACAGAGAGAGAGACAGAGAGAGAGAGGGAGGGAGGGAGGGAGGGAGGGAATATCATTTTAATGTGTTTATTTTCTTTTGTAATCCTAAGTATTTATTTTATTCATTATAAGTCATTACACTCACACATAGAGACACACACACAGAAAGGGAGAGAGAGAGAGAGAGAGAGAGAGAGAGAGAGAGAGAGAGAGAGAGAGAGAGAGAGAGAGAGAGAGAGAGAATTCGTCTATGAATTCTAGCAGGTCAAAGTAAAAATGCACAGCACTGCAGGCACATCAGAAAGCCTATGTGAAGAACCTCAAGACAAAACAGAAAAGAAGTATAGAATCTGCTATGGACCTGGAAAATATTGAGTTCACATAGATGTACATGGCATTCCAAAATTTTTAATGCAGTTTAAACTTTCAAAAAAATAGATGAAAACTATACTTATAACAGTATATTTATTCAAATAGGGAGTGGTAGCTAGTAATGACTTTACTTCTGTTAAGCCTATAATCTAATTCAACCAATAAAGGGAAATATGATGTCCATAACATACACAGCTAACCTCGGACAATACAGGAGTATAAGGCATGATGATGTACATGATTTTTTTTCTAATAGAAAAAATGAAAGCTCTGATAACTGGCCTGAGCTAACTAAGTTCAAAAAAGTCCCAATCATGGTATTTCTAGGGCTAGAAATATGCAAATTAATAAGAAAACTAAAAAAAAAAGGTAGGGACAAGACTTACCCACTGGTATTTTCCATTGAAACTTGAAGACACATTATTATTTGACTGCTAACTTGCCCTTTTAATCTATGAACTTCAGATGATTTCCAATGTTATTACAAACGCAACTAACTAGTAACCCTAAATGTATAGTATTCCAAATACAGGAGTATAGGAGAAAAAAATAGAAACTGCATCTCCTAAAAAAGAATTATCTGTGGGTTCCTCTTACTCTGAATCTAGGTGGAGCAGTAATTAGCATTGCACCTGGATTCAAGAAAACCTAAGTTCAGTTAGGGTTCAGGCACATGACCATTGTGTGTCTGGTTAAATTACTTAATCTTTATATGCTTCAGTTTGCTTAGCTCTAAAGTGAAGATAATAATAGTGCCATTTTCCTAAGGTCCTTGTGAGAAAAAATGGAATAGGTAAAACAATTTAAAAACATTAAAGCACTCTATAAATGCTACCTATTAATAAAAATATGTGAAGATAATAGTATAGAACCCAGAAAGAAAATAAAGATACAAATAATCATCCTGGGATTGAGAAGACTCTACTTCAAGAATGTTAATATTATCATCAGTTTACCTCTCCCCACCCTCGACTTCCTGGCATTGTTGGACTTTGATATACATATATAAAGAGTGCCTGAGCTTCTCACTGCAGAGGCTTCTAATACGCAATATTTTATGTAGTCATATTTCCAAGTTCATGACTAAGTAATTGCATATTCTGACTGTCTGAGTAAAGTGAATTAAAATATTTAAGCTAGTTTGAATCTCTATCTCATCTCACAGGTGTTAAGGCATTCTGAAGTAGTTTGAGGACTGTATTTGTATATATTCTATAGCTTTAAGTATTGTACAGCTGTGAATATCCTTGTTTTCTCCTTCAACGTTCAACAAGGTTTTTAGCTTATTCTCAAATACTATAATTATATCAGGCATAAAAGATATAAAGAATAGGATTTTGAATGAAGTAGTGCTCTGTGGATTTGTAAATCTAACACAGATGTGCAGTAAATATTGTTAGCGTTGATTCCAAAGGACACCATATAAATACAACAAGAGTTAAGAAGAGGTATAATTTGTCAGTGATTTCTGCTAAATATCTAATCAGTAATGGAGAAGCAAGATCTCTACATGAAGAGATGAATAGCTTTTCTTAGGGGATTTTTCTCTATTACTTTTACTCAAAGGCAGCTCTGTTCATTCTTTAAGTATATGCAAACTTTCAAAGAATAGATGCTGTAGGTTCAGAGAAGATGAATTTTTAAAAAAACTTTTTAAAATAATTACAGCAAATTGAAGCATATTTAAAACAAGATGTTTGTAAATGATTGAAAGAAGTTTTCAAAATGTGATAGTATTTGTACCCCTATTTGAACAGCATATTTTAAATTTCTTAGTTAAGAATTAAATTTTAGAATAACTTCAGCATTTGAAATGAATTGGGATAAGAAATTGAATCTGTACAACATTTCATTTTAGGGCAAAATTAAATATGACAAAGATTGGCAGGGAAATTTCACCAACTGTAATTTCTTTAGAGATTTGATTAAATTTGAGGAAATTCATATTCTGGAAAATAATGTAATAGATAGAAAAAACAATTTAAGTATTTCACTCTCCTGATAGGTCATTTTGAGGGTTGAAACAAACTCTTCTCTCTCTATAAATCTTGCATGAGGAAAAAAGTCTATCTTCATGGCTATTTGTTCATCCAATATAAATTTTATGAGCTGTGACAAGTTAGCAGAAGAAGGACATCTGATCAGGCCTATGAGGGAGAGAAGGAAGTATGTGGGTCTTGGTGGGGTCGATTGTGGGATTTATATGAAGTATGGGATTTGTGATTCATCTGATAGGGGAAATTTCACTTTGTTTTTATTTGTCCTCCAAGGAATACATCAGAATGGCTCATTTCACTACTAAAAATAACAAAACCTCTTTGACTTCATATTTTGTATGATTCTTCTTCATGTGAATTCTGTGTTAAAAATATAAATAAATTAAGCAGCAGACTCTTTGTAGTCTTCTATATTTTTAACTTTTTTTTCTCCTATGTGGTAATATGCCATTCTTCTAATCCATCTATTATCCTTCCTTCTGTTACTCACCCTTCTAACTGATCTTTAGGGCTTTAACCCTTGCTTAAAATGTATTGATCTCACTCTTATCTAACTATGAAAAGTTGCACACATTAAATCACCTTCTGTATTTGTTACATGTAATAAATTCCCGTAATTCCTCCTTTCTCCCCCCTCTTCTTCCCCCTCCACTTTTTCTCCTTCCCATTTCCTTCCTGCTGTTTCCTCTCTCTCTCTCTCTCTCTCTCTCTCTCTCTCTCTCTCTCTCTCTCTCTCTCTCTCTCTCTCTCTCTCTCTCTCTCTTCTCTCTCTCTCTCTTCCCTCTCTCATATGCAAAAAAGTCTGTTCATATTGACTCCTAGAATTATCTCTGTGAATATTGTATATGCAATTATATTGGGATATAGTTACTTTTTTATGTTGCTTTAGCTTTTAGGAGTCTCTTTCATCACAAGTTGTCTTGTAATTGCTCATCTGATTGCAAGCTACATTACTCTTTCCCCATTTTCTATTTGAATCCTGAATGCCTATTACAGTACCTTGTATTTAGTGGGTATTGATCCTATAAAAATATGAGCTTTCTCTATAAACAATATCCATTTGAGTTTTTTTTTTTTCATTTTTTGCTGCTAAATATTTTTCCAGTCTAGTGTCAGCTCTCCTCTCCTAGGCATACATTCATACCAAAGTAATTAGGCATCAATATATGTCAATTTAATTTGAAGGATCTTATTGTATTCACTATATAATTCACATATGTTTGTGGTAGCTGGTTAATATGAATCATTCACAATTATTTCAGATTTTTTCATACACTTGAGACATGATATTGTTTGGATGTGTGTACAAGAAAAACAAATGTCAACGGTATCAGACCTGTTTGTGTTTGTCCTTTAACACTAAGACTAAGACATGGTTCATGTTGGGGTAACTAGGTTGCATAATGGTTAGAACTCTTAACTTGGAGTAAGGAAGGCTTGATTTCACTTGGAAGCTCAGATACTAGTTATGTGACTATGGACAAATAATTTAACTTTGTCCCAGTTTCTTCTTCAATAAAATGAGTTGGAAAAGAAAATGGAAAACTACTCCAATATCTTTCCCAATAAAACCCCAAATGTGGTCATAAGGAGCCTGACTTGACTGAAAACTACTGAACAGCTAACTTCTAAAGGAAACAGGGAATCTTCAGAAAAGTATGGAGGAGATAATAATCTTTGAAACCAAGAGAGGCACAGCTTTCAAAATAGATGATAAAGTTTATCGAAATTTGAGAAACCAAGAAATATAATACAGTAAAGGAATTGCATCCCACGATTAAACTTGGGAAATGACTATAGAAGAAATATATTCTCATAATTCCCATAAACCATAGTAATGGATGCAAGAAGCATAGTCTGAATCTAAGAGTGTCAGCCTTTCCCAGATGAACCCATGTCAAAAAAACAGAACTGAATGAAAATCAAGACCCCATAAGGATAGAAGTTAGTTAGAGAGGAGAACTAAGATTAATAGGATGATAATAACATAGTGAACAAAGATTAACTGTATGTTTCTTTGTATTATGAAACCAATAAGCTTTTCTTATTTCAGTGGCACTTTTTTGTCCTGGAGTGTTTCAAAGTAAGTTATCTTTAAACTACCAAATGTGCAGTGCATTGTTAATGAGGGATATTTAATGGGTGAATAAAAAAACAAAATCTTACAATTTTCCATGAGAAGTGCCTTAAAATATAGGGAATCCCTGGAAAGTTAAAACATGGTGACATATCATGAAAAGGGTGGCAATGAGGCCATAAGTATTGGTCAGTGCCAAAAAGATTGGAAATATGTAATGCATATGGGGTGAATTACTGGTGAAACAAGAGAAAAACAACCCAGGTGTCCATTGTTTTCCCTTTGAAAGAAATCAGATTTAGTCATGAGATATAGAAGATTGGTATATTTCCTTCAGACTTAAGTTACTATATATATATATATGTATATATGCATATAAACATATATATACATTATATACATGTATATTTTATATATACAAAATCTATATATGTATATATACATATATACAAAATATATATACATGTATACAATGCATATAAATACATATATGCATACATATATATATATACATATACACAAAATAATAATGAATACATTACAGACCAGCGTGAGCATGTTCACACACATACAGAACTTGAAATTTGAAACATGCACCTCTACCCAGGGAGTCAATTTAAAGTTAGCAGCAAATAACATATTTGGCTAATTAGCTACAGTTTTATGCACACAATGAAATATCAAACAGCCTAGAACATTTCAGTGTTAAGCAAAACATTAACAAATGTTTCATATGCTTGCCAAAATCTATAGTCAGTATTTCCTGTTGCAGTTTTCACAAAATGTATATGATTATCTTTTGACATCATTTCCTAAATTAAAAAAAAAGATTCTCTATTGAAGGATTTTCCAGGGTATGTCTTTCCTCACTTATCAATCAATCATCTTTCTAATCTTTTTTTTTCTTTGATAGAATGTAATTACTCATTTTGCTAGCAATTTTCTCTTTCCATATACAAGGTCCATCTGATTTAAACAAAAATGAAAACAGTGTTTGCTGAAGTTAGAATTAATGTTGATTATTTATCTTCTTTTTTTTCTTTTGGTTTGATTTTAAATTTCAATTTCTGATGAAATTTGAAAAGCATTGATATTATATGTGTTCTTATAAATTGAAAGCATAAACATATCAAAAATACTTTATTAGATATCATTGAAAGAACTTTACATTCGAAATGAATAATAATACAGGAGAAGTTTAATTACAGGATCAAAAGTAAATAAAATAGGGTAATGGGTTGGTAAGTTATGAAGAATGAATGATAAGTTACGGTTACTTTATGTTCTGTCTGAATAGATCAACAGCTCTAGAATAAGGCCCCTGCCCATATATTGAGTGGACTTCCTATGGATGATATACATGAAGAAAAGGAAAAGGTTTTCAGACGTTTTGTGGGAATGGGTAATTTGTTATCTGCATGATTGGAGAACATGTTCCATGCATAAGATTGTAGATAACTTCAAGATAAAGGTATGACAATAAAAGTGAAAGTAAGAGCTCATCTGATGGGCTAGATGTATGTTTAGATTTGAAGTACTTTGAAGAAAGAGATTGTATCTTGTTTATATCCTCTAAATATTCTAGTGGAGGGCCTCATATACAAGCTTTTCTTTCTGTTTTTTTTAATTTATTTTTGTTTCTCTTTCTACCTATGTCTTTCTCTCACCTTTTCTTTTACTTGTTCTTTAGTGTTTTGCTTCCATAGCCCTTGAATATCTGAATATAAACAAGGCTCCATATATATATATAAGAATATATGAGTGAAATTATTATAATTTTGTCATTGGGTCAGGTCGGTAATGCAGTAGTCAGAATCCTGGTTGTAGAGTCCAAAAGTGTGTTCTTCATGAACTCAAATGTGGCCTTAGACAATTAACTACCTATGTGGCCCTGGACAAGTCACATAACAATTTGCCTCAGTTTCTAATTTATGAAATGAACTGGAGAAGAGGAAAAAAAAATTTTATATCTTTGCAAGAAAATTCCAAACGAGGTTGCAAAGAGTTCAACGTGACTTAAAGAACTCAACAACAATGGTTACCATTACTGGAACATCCAGAATCAGAAGTATGGGATGTGGCACTCAGAAGAGAGGTAAAGTTATGAAAAGGATTCATAAATATAGATAAAAATCACTGACATAGTAGTGAATTGCTTGCCAAGGTTGTAAACATACTGAAGTATGCTTCTCTCTTTTAATTATCATGATATTATGATAAAAATTATGTCATCCTCAGTATAGGTTTATTTAATGTATATTTGGAGTAGTCCAATTACTCATCCTATCATTAAAATTTTAGTGGCGATGTCATTTCTACATAAAATAGATCAGAAATTGAGAAATTAAATTCCTCTAACATCAATGATGAAGATAGATTATTAATAAAATACTAACAGATTTTCCTTGCTTTCTATCTTCTTGGAGGATGAGGCCTTAAATAAAGATCATTCAGATTTAGTCATTAGGAAATTCCTGTTAACTGTAGGATAGTCCACTTTCAGTGGTGTTGTGGATTGAAGATATATTACAAAATTGGTTTGAGTGTGAGATGAATTAATTGAATAATCAGATGAAAAATAATTTTTCAAGATAATGAGTTAATAAAGAGTATAAAAGTAAAATAATTAAATGTAGTAAACTGTTTTTAGAAATAACTTTTAAAATTATGAAGATGAGCACATTTGAAAAATCCTTTAGAGGGCTTGTGACCCTTGAGGATATAGGCTAATAGAATGAAACCAGTGAGGAGGAAGAGATTAAAGATTGATCAAAGAGAAGAGATAAAAAGTGTACTATTTTGGGGTTTAGTTTTAACAAGGAATAAAGATGCTTCTTCTTGTGAAAGATGAGAGAATATTTCCCTTTATTTTTTGTGTTTCTTTTTCATATTTTGGTCTGTATTTTCCATCACAGCATAACTAATGTGGAAATGTTTTGCATGGTTGCACATGTATAATCTATATCAAATTGCTTACTGTCTAAAGTGTATGGAAGAAGTCAGGAGAGGAGTAAGAAAATTTGGAACTTAACTTTTTTTTTAAAAATGAAGGTGAAAATTCTCTTTAGGTATGATTGGGGGAAATAAACTACTATTGAAAATGAAGATGGAAACTCAAAAAAAAAAATAAAGAACTGACAGGAAAGAGTAGCTAATGCTATTGAGAAGTTTTGAAGAAGGGAAGAGAGTTAAGAGAGCTTGTGACAGCTCTCACTTAAGTCCTCATTCTTTTTGGAAAACAGAAATCATCTCCAAAATTTGTTGGGGATTAAGGAATCAGCTGTACTCTTGAGGAAAGATTAAAAAGTGTGAACAGTTATTTTGTGGAATAATATAAAGAGTTAAAATGAGTCAAGGAGAATTTCCCAGGTGACATGAAATATTTATTCACTTAGGGTGCTGGCCAGGTGTATTTACAAGCAAATTCTATCACACATTTGAAGAACAGTTCCTTCTAATGCTCTATAAACTATGTGAGAAAACTGATGAAAAGGAGGTCTTACCAAATTCTTTTTATGATGCAAATATGGTGCTGATACCTAAGCCAGGAAGAGCTAAAATGGAGAAAGAAAATTATAGACCAGTTTCGCTAATGAATATCAATGCAAAAATTTTAAGTAAGATATTAGCAAAAAGATTACAGCAACTTAAAACAAGAATAATAAATGTGATCAAGTAGGATTTATACTAGGAATGCAGGGCTGGTTAAATATAAGGAAAACTGCCAGCATTATTGATCATATTGCAACAAAACTAACAGAAAGCATATGATTATCTAAATAGATGCAGAAAAAGCTTTTGACAAAATACAACACTCATTCCTACTGAAAACAATGGAGAGCATAGGAGTAAGTGGAGCCTTCCTCAAAATAATAATATCTACCTAAAACCATCAGCAAGAATTTTATGTAATGGGAACAAGCTATATGAATTTTCAATAAGATCAAGGGTTAATGTTAGCTTTACCAATAAGAGACAAAAAATAAATCGAAGGAATTAGAATAGGCAAAGGAGAAACTAAGGTATCACTTTGCAGAAAATATAATGATACAGTGAGAGAATCCTAGAGAATCAAACAAAAAATCAAACTTCTTGAAATAATAAACAACTTTGACAAAGTTGCAGGACACTTAATAAGCCCACATAAATCATCTAGATTTCCACATATTACTGACAAAATCCAACAGCAAGAGATAGAAGGAGAAATTTCATTTAAAATTATGGTAGACAATATAAAATATTTGGGAGTCTTCTTGCCAAAAAAGCCAGGAACTAAACAATTACTAGTCACTTTTCACACAAATAAAGTCAGATCTAAATAATTGGAAAAAAGATAACAGTTACTCATGGGCACCCAGAGATAATATAATAAAATGGCAATTCTACCTAAATTAATTTATTTATTGAGTGCCATACCAATCAACCTATCAAAAATTATTTCCTATACTAGAAAAAAATAATATCAAAATTTATCTGGAGGAAGAAAAGGTCCAGAATATCAAGTGAATTAATGAAATGAAATGCTAGGGAAGATGGCCTACCAGATCTCAAATTGTATCATAAAGCAGCAATCATCAAAGCCACTTGGTACTGGCTAAGAAATAGATGGGTAGATCAGAGGAATAGGTTAGGTTCACAAGACATAGTAGTCAATGAATATAGTAGCCTACTGTTTGATAAACCCAAGGAATCCAGCTTCTGGGACAGCAACTCACTGTTTGACAAAATTTTCTGGAAAAACTGGAAAATAGTATGGCTGAAACTGTGCATAAACCAATGCATGACACTATGTAATCACAACAAAGTCCAAAGGGGTACACAATCTAGCTATCAAGCCTGATACTATAAACAAATTAGGGGAAGAAGGAATAGTTTATTTAGCAGATTTATGGAGAGTGGAGAAATTTATGACCAAACAAGATATGGAGAGTATTATGAAATGCAAAATAGATCATTTTAATTATATTAAATTGAAAAGTTTTGCACAAATAAAGCCAATGCAACCAAGATTAGGAGGGAAAAAGAAAACTGAGAAAGAGCTTTTTGCAATTAGTGTCTGTCATAAAGGCCTCAATCCTAAAATATATACAGAACTGTGTCATACTTGCAAGAATAAAAGTCATTCCCCAATTGATAGTCTATGAAGAGGCAGTTTTCAGAGGAAGGAATTAAAGCTATCTATAGTCGTATGAAAATAATGTTCTAAATCTCTTTTGATTAGAGAGATGCAAATCAAAATATCTATGAGGTAACACATCATATCTATCACATTGGCTAACATGACAAAACAGGATGATGACAAATGTTGAAGATGTGAGAGAGGTGAAAAATTAATTTATTTCTTGTGCAACTGTAAGCTGATCCAACCATTCTGGAGAGCAATTTGAAACTAGGCCCAAAGGTACACAAAAATGTGCATACCTTTTGACCAAGCAATATCTTTTCTTGGACTGTTTCCCAAACAGATCATAAAAATGGGAAAAGGACCTATATGTACCAAAAATCCATTTATAGCAGATCTTTTTGTGGTGTCCAAGAACTGGAAATTGAGGGGGTGCCCACCCATTGGATAATGGCTAAACAATTTGTGATGTGTGAATGCAATGGAATACTATTTTGCTATAAGAAATGATGAACAGGCAGACTGCAGAGAAAACTGAAGAGATTTATATGAATTGATTCAGAATGAAATGAACAGAACCAGGAGAATATTACAACACTGTAACAACCACAGTGTGGGAGGGCTGTTTTTGATAGACTTAGCCCTTCAAAGCAATGCAGGAACCTAAAACATTTTCAAAGGACTCGACGCAAAATGCCATCCACATCTAGACAAAGAACTGGAGTTAGAACTCATAATGAAGTAGTCTATTTTTCTACTTTGTTATGTTTTGTTTTGACTTGTTTTTTCTCATGGTTTTCCCCATTCATTTTACTTCTTCTTTGCAACATGACTAATGTGAAAATATGTTTAATAAGAATGTATGTGGATCAAAAAAAGAGCCTAGACATCATCTTTCATGAAATTATCAAGGAAAACTGCCCTGAGATTCTAGAACCAGAGGTCAAAATAAATATTGAAAGAATCCACTAATCACCTCCTGAAAGAGATCCAAAAAGAGAAACTCCAAGGAACATTGTGGCCAAGTTTCAGAGTTCCCTGGTCAAGGAGAAAATATTGCAAGCAGCTAAAAAGAAACAATTCAAGTATTGTGGAAATACAATCAAGATAACACAAGATCTAGCAGCTTCTACATTAAGGGAGTGAAGGGCATAGAATATGATATTCCAGAAGTCAAAGGAACTAGGACTAAAATCAAGAATCACCTACACAGAAAAATTGAGTATAATGCTTCAGGGTAAAAAATGGTCTTTCAATGAAATAGAGGACTTTCAAGCATTCTTGATGAAAAGACCAGAGGTGAAAAGAAAATTTGACCTCCAAACACAAGAATGAAGAGAAGCGTGAAAAGACACCAACTGTCATGATCCTGGGGACTAACAGAGGCTGCTGAGTACATCTACCAACACCTGTCTGAAGCTGTTCACTAAGATCTGTGGAAAATGAGGGAACCCATAACATGACAGAGGAAGTAGAGACTGGAATAATCTCACAGCGGGGTGCTCAGGTGCTGTGCTTCAGAGGAAGTGGGGATTCTGTGAAACAGGCAGCGCGAAGTAGAAATATTTGAATGAGGCTCCCGTAGGAAAATAGAAAGGCCTGGGAAGGGGAGGTGCAGTGGAAACGGGTATGATTGCCAAGGCAGAGAAACTTGCAGATCTGCACAGAAGCACGTCCCTGGACCCCTTGTGGCCAGGGCAGTTGGCAGTAAGAGCAGGAGTCAAGATGGAGATCCACAGACTCACTGAAGCAACTCCATCCTTGGGGAAGGTAGGGGGCTACTTGGGATGTCTTTGAACTAACAAGCTTAGATCCCTAATTTCAATTGTTTCTGCTCAGCTGGAGTGGAAATATTCTCAGAGGGGAACAAAAGGGTCTCCCCAAGACCATGTTCTCCTGGTCTCCTTATACCTCTGTCCATTCTGTCCCAACCTTCTGACTGGCTTTTTAACAGATACCAGAGAAGAGGATGACTTTCACGGCCTGGACACCAGGCCTCTCTGATGGGCACCTGTACAAGATTTTTGGCAAAGTCTCAGGACTTTATAACTTGATGTCAAGCAAGAATGTTATTAATACATCTTCATACACTTAGGCTTCTATACCCCCACCCCTGCATGCCACTTCCTTTTCCAATCAATGGCAGTCTGGCCCCTCAGACTTCACAAATCACTTTGCCATCACTAGCACAACACAACTTTCTGAGAGTTCTCTGTAGGGATATCTTATCACTCTCTTGCCCTGAGGGCTATGTTTCATCCAAGTTTTACCTCCTCTTTCTCAACATGAATTACAATATTCGGTATCCAGAAGGTACTTAATGTTTGTTGAATGAATTTGTATCAATGTTTGTGAATTTGTAATGTGTTTTTAATGGTGTGTTTAATTTTATAAAGCCTTTTTGCATCTATAACTTCTCTAATAAATTCTTCTGTCTAAAGGAAACAAAAAAAAAACAAAAACAAATGTATGTGAAGAACCTATATAAGATTGCATGTCATTGTGGGAAGGGGGCTTAGGAGGGGAAGAAAAATGTTAAACTTAAGGAAGTGATTGTTGAAAACTGAAAACAAATAAATTAATTATTATTCAAAAAGAAAAAAAAATATTTATCATGGACATTTTAAGCAAAAATAGTTTAAATTAGATGAGCCTGAATCATATAATCACAATATCATAAAATAAAAGTAATAAGAGGCCATTAAGTTCAATTAGTCCAACTTCTGAATTTTAGAAAGAAAGAAAATAATTTCAGTGGTAAGTGATTTGCCCATAGTCTCATGGGAGGTAAGAGTCACAAACTGGATTTGAACTCAAGTCCTCAGAGTCCAAAGCTCTCCCATCTTATCTATGCTATATAAGGTGACCCAGAAGAGCCAACATTGCTCAATCCTATGCTCAACTAATAAATGAAAGTTCATATATAGAAAACAACAAATTTGGTAATCCATATTAACACCAACAAAGAAGAGGGTGGTAGGGAACTTAGGAAATATTTTCAAAAAGTTGAAAATAAGGGTGGGATTTCTCACAGGTGGGAGAACATATGTTGGATATTTAAGTAAATTTACTAAAACAAATTGACTATGAGATATCTTCCTGAATTCCATTTTACAATTAAGTAATAGGTAATTAAAGTTCTTGATTTCCATCTGTACTTTTTAAAAGTGTAGATATTTGTACCCTTTACTCTTACAATTTTTTTCTAAAATTGTCTTAGCACCCACTTAATGTTTTTCCTTTGCCAGTTTTTTTTTCCTCCTTTGGAACATAAACACAAAAAATAAGATGCAAACTGAAATGGCATACTTAATTAAGACACCCATTGGCCTTTGTGTAGTTCCTATTTTCATGAGATGAAAGTGCTAAGTGGAAAGTTGCTAAGAGGAAAAAACAACTAACAGCAAAATTTGTGAAATGACACTAAATAAAAAGTGAAATATTTCAGCCTTCTGTGATACTTGATGAGAAAATTTACCAGTTTAACCTCATATGTTAATTCCTTAACAAGGGCATTCACACATTGTGAAATTAATGGTGTGTTAATTCCCTGCATTCTTTCCAAAGTAAAGGAGAAAGTGTGTCTTAAAACGATTTCAATTGTTTCTGTATCTCTGATATATTGAATTATAGGGTGGACAACTGCCTGGGTAAGTCAGGAGAACACAAATTTGGACATGTCCAACATCAAACTGAGGAAATTTTTGAGTTTGAGGACTCTGGTAATGGGTTTTGCCTCATTCTTCCACAGCCTAGCTTTTCACCACAAAGCTGGTTACACAAAGATGACTTTACATTAAAAAAAAGAAGAAAGGAATGAAAAAAAGAAAATATATTTGTTTAGTTCTTCTTTGCAAAGCAATGTTCTACATGTTGGTATAGGAATACAAATAAAAACCCATGATTTCAAGCAGGACCTTTTTTAATAGGAGGAGCTAGCAGATAAAGAAGTTTAAAGTTGCAAGGCAGATGAAACAAGCCTCATGGTTCTTAGAATACAACGAGAAAGCATTTCATGCATCTTCTTTATTGTAATTGCCACTGAAAAACCTATATCAGCTTCTGTCATTGAACAGCTGATAGCGTCAGGGACTTTTGTGGCTAGTACTTTGGTTTTGGAGTATTGAATAGCTGTTAAGGAAGGAAGAGCTGTAGAACATGCAGAGGAAGCTACCAGGTGTTATCTGCATAATGGTTTATTTTGGAAATAATGTTTATAGGAGAACAGGCAAGTGGAAAAGGGGTTATTGGGAGATTTTATTCTTAAATCTCTCAGGAATACGGTCCTGAGTTGTCTCTATATAGGACACAGGGAAAGATTGTGGTGGTTGCATGACCTGATTAGCATTACCTCTATACCAAAGAGAAATTATATGTGAATTTTAAGTTCTCATAATGAATTCATACTAACAATAGTCCTTTCATATCTTTTTTGGTTGATTATCATTTGTTCCTCTTCCTTTTCCATTTTTCCTTGATCACCATTATTTTTAAAAATTTCTTTTTTTGTTTGTTCTTTATCTCTTGTTTAAATACTTCCAGAAATTCTTGTGGGACTTTTGTCAAACCTGCTTTTTTTTCTGAGACTTTGCTTGTAGATGTTTTGAAGTTATTCTTTATGTTAGTGTTAGGCTCTGCTCCTTCCTGGGAGAGATGTCAGATCTAAACTTCTGTACCTTTTAAATCTCAGGCTGGGGTCCTGCAAGTTTTCAGTACTTACAAAGTGATGTGATCAGGGGGAGAGATCTGTTTACATCCTCCTTCATCTGACCTCTGCAAGTTCCTGACCCAGGTTTAGGGTCAGGTTGACATGTATGTGGTAGACTGTTGCTATGTTCAGTCTCTGTTATCCCACAGGTTCTTTTGGCTTCTCTTTTGACAAATAAGGTCCCCTGATCTTATCATTACATGCTTATGTGCTGGGCTTAAGATTAGAACTGTCTCATCACTCTGCACCTGTGTTCATAGGCTCAAAAGTAAGTTTCTGGAATTGGTTTTATAATGCATATTCAGATAGGGTTCCATTTTGTTGCTCTCCACACTGGATCTGCTACTCACTACTGAAAAAGAGGGACAAAACTGCTAGACAGCACCTGTTCCTACTCTCAACAATAGTGTAAGCATTCTCAGGTAAATTGCTTTTGTCTCAATGTTTTGCTTCCCTTTGCATCCTTGGATGTTGGAATATTTCTTTTCCTATACCTCCATACCTGTCTGTATTCCTAAGCTGCTCCAGACTCAAACAAACAAACAAAATCAGTGTTTTTTTCCTTGGATTTCCTGATCAGAATTCAGTTCAACATATTTTCTGGATTGTTGTGGATGAAGTATGTTGAGAAAACTCTTTTGCTTTGCCATCTTGACTCCAACTTTCTGTTACCATGCTAAAAATGCAATGGATAGTTTGTTCTCTGAATTCAAGTCTTCCTATATACTAAGCAGTTCCAAGATTGTCTGAGCCATAGAGTTATCAGATTCTAAGAAGCAGAAAGGATGTCAATATTGATCATATGGTTAGTCACTATATCACTTGTTAATAGCAATACTTAATAATAAACATGTATTAAGTTCCTATTATGTGCCAGGCATTATAATGAGCTTCGCAAGCACAAAAAGAATCAAAAGAAAGTCTCTGCTCTCAAGAAGCTTACATATTCTAATGAGAGAGACAATAGGCAAAGAGATATGTACAAAGGAGATATATATTGGATATATAAGAAATAATTAACAGAATGGCAATTCTCAAATTAAGAGGAGATACAAAATGCTTCATGTCTAGGTGAAATTTTAGTTTGAGACTTGAAAGAAGCAAGGAATTATGTTCAAGTCCTTATGTCCTAGCCTCTTTCTATATCATGCACAAACATGTATAGGAGTTATCATGTCATGAGTGTGGGGGAAACTCCTAGTGTGAGAATTCTTCTACAAAAGTAGAGAAAAACTTACGGCTCAACTTTCAACTAGTTGATGCATTGTACATTGTTGGGATTGGAAGTTCAAATCCGTGTGGACGGTCTCGGGCGGGTAAAAGTGGGACTTCTAAATCTTAGAGTCTTACGAGGCCCTCCATGAACAGCGGGGATTCGAGAAGGTCAGACTGAGCTAGCTCGGCTAGCTCGGGTATTTCCGCCTCTCCCCGGGAGATACGTGATGGGTGGAGTCTCCCTGCCCTCGAGGTCGTCCCGGATCTGGGCACACTATTGTTATCTAACAGCACGGTATTCAGATGCAAACTGTGTGGCTGAAGGTTAAGTAGGATTGAGGAAGCCTGAAAGCTCTCTTAGCAAGTGAGGAGCCAAGAAGACAGTAGGCTCCGCTTCTCTTCTTTCCTCTCTCCCCTCCCCCTCTCTCCCCACTTGTACTTCTACTTCCAATCCCTTAAGATCCTAGCCTCCTTAGGAAATCTCCCCCTCTTCCTCCTAAGGAAGACCCCCCTGCACTTGTAACCGAGACCCTGAAATAAAGCTCAACCCTTGTTCGACTCTGGAACGTCCTTTCTCTCATATGAGCATCCGGTTTTGGCCAACCGAAGACCTCAGAGGTGAGGTAAGAAGACTCAGGTAGCCCACACAGGCCTCTAGGCCTGGCAGTGCATATGTGCCTAAGACATAGAGAAGTGATTTATCTGGGGTAATGCAGTTAGTAAAAGGGAAAGAAAGAAATGGTTTAGGAGTTAGGACTAATTGGGTTCAATCTCTGCCTCTGACATGGGTTAATTGTATGACCAAGGGCAATTACTAAAACTCTCAGTGCCCAGGGTACTCTCTAAAGTTAAAGGTAATTTTGTAATCTAAAAACAAGTTATGAAACTTCATCAATGAAAAGAATGACCACACCTGGAATATTGGAATATCTCATGCTGTTGAAATCACAGGTTTAAACTCCAAGGCTTTCCGAAATTCTGTGTGTGCATGTGTGTGTGTGTGTGTGTGTGTGTATACACATATATACATATACAATAAATTGTGGGTGGGAACATAGACATAAGTACACACACACACACACACACATATGTGTGTGTGTATGTGTTTTCATGTATGTGTTTGTACCACCTTTTTGCCTTTTTATTTTCCTACTTCAAGTCTATTATTCAAATAGACTGCACCTTGGGGACCATGGGGATCATTTGTTTTGTTTGCGTGTAGGTTTGCATTCTGCGGAGTAAGGAAGACCAACAACTAGATTCCCTTATTGTCCATTCCCCAGAGCACAACATTACAGAAATGGAGTTACAAATAAGTGGCTCTTGTCAAGGCAGGTTTCTAACATATTTGTGTTATATCTATCATGATGAGTAACTACAACTCAGAGCTCTTTCACACATTCAAAGTTAATATAACTTGGGGTGAAAATGCAAATATGTTTTAGTAAGTAGACATTTTCAATTAACAGCTTGAAAATGAATGATGCTAAAACGACAACATTTTTTTTTTATTTCTCTGAATGGTTCCATGGCACCCGATATTTCAAATCTGCAGAAGCAGTCTTTTGTTAATGTAATGTGCCACATTATGAAAAACATCCACAATAATGCTAACAGTTTCACTGTTTCTCAATTATATATTTATCTTCTTTCCAAATAAAAAAAGACATGGAGTATATTTGTTGATATGCTCCCAAAAACAGTTAAAAACAACTTGTCTAAGTCTTGTTTCGCTTACATTTTGAATAAGAACTGTCACGTAAAACTATGTTATTGAGCCTTGGAGTTTAAACTTTTCATTTCAATAGCATTTATGGAGCTTCTGTGTTCAGATATTAATGGAAGAATTTCAAACATAATACATTCTCTTAAATCTAGACAAAGCAGCTTTATCTTAAAACGGATTATAGAAAGACTTTTATTTCAGCTTTGAAACATGTGATAATCATGGTAAAAATGCATTAAAGAGTATTCCTAAAACACCTCTACAGGCACCACACTACAAACGTCCATTTGTAAAATAAAGCACCTCCATGAGAAGACATTCCTCCCATAAACTTAAAGTGAAGTTATTTGTAAAAAGAAGTAGCACAAAATATTTTTGTTCAAAATATCATACTTTAAGAGAGATATTTCAATTTTCTCTGAGAGAAAAAGATTGCACAGTTAATTATTAAGACCCACTGCTAAAGGATTACCATTACTAATATAAAAAAAAAAATCACTTCTTATAAGTAAAATAAAAATCAGATCTTATTCTAATATCATCCTGGCATGTGATATACTGAATTTTTGTTCATTAATTTTACTTTGAACATGTGACATGATGCATTCAAGAGGGAAGAAAAGTCACGATTAAATGTACCTGAATCGGACAAAATCTCTGAAAGGTTCACATGTGACAATAGCCCAAGGGCTTGTCTAAAGTTCAGTTTGAGTACTTAGTAGCACAGAAATTTTTGATTTTATTAATGTATCTTTCTTCATTGACCTGTTAAATTAAACAAGTTACAATTTAAACTGAAATTAAGGAAATCCCTAAAATATTCTATTATACAAAGTTCCCTTCTAAACCAGGATAGTATCTCCTCCATGAATCTTTTTCTATTCCCCTAGATACTTCTGTTCTCTGTCTACTCTAATTGCTTTATCTTGGCTTAGTTTGTTTTGTATTGTGCTTGTACTTTCAACTGTGTAGAGACTTTCTGGTAAAATTGAAAAACATTTTATTATATTCCCCTCCACTAACTTGTAGCCTGTCAGAGTTGCTTTGGTCGTTGAGAGATTACATGATTGGCTCAGAGTCACACAGCAGAGATAGGTTTTGAATGGAGTTCTTCATGACTCCTATGATAGCTCTCATTCACTATATTCCTCTTTTCTATGTTATGTAAACAGCTTCATATGTTATTTAGAATGCAAGTTTCTTGAGGGTATAGGTTTTGTTTTTAATTGTTTATAGAAAATTTAGAAAATCCTTTATTAATAGTAGGCACTAGATATTCAGTAAAGAAAGAAATGAAGAAAAAGGGATGCAGAATTTTTTTGACTTTGTTATGCATAGAATATTAAATAAAATTTAATAATTATATTACATATATGCTTGCTAAACATTTAACATATTTACATAATTTTAATATCAGACTTAAATTTGTACTTTTGTGTAATACATGCACATCTACATGCACATGCATCTATTAAATATATTTAGAAATATATATCCACATTATATTATATATTACATTTTACGTATTATATAACTCCTACGTATATTTATATGTATTTGTGTGTTTATATGTGTGTGTGTGCAATTTTCTAGGGTTCAATATATTCAACACAATGTCTTCTCCAAATAAAAATATCTAGACAACTTCACTACCTGTAAATAACATATGATTTATAGTATTCTTGTTTTATTTTATAGTAAATATACTTACCCTGGAATTTGGCTTAATTTAATGGCATCTTCGTATCTATACTCATGTCTGACGTAAGTAGAGAGTGTGAAGTAATCGTCCATTACATCCTTTCTTTAAAACAAAATAAACTGCTGTGCATTTTTCATACTTTAATGAATCTGTAATGTCATCAATATGTGCACTGCCTCCACTTAAAAATGTTACACCCCGTCCATGCCTTCTCATTCTTTGGGACTAATCTTCATGCTTCCTCCAAAATCATCCTTATGTTATCTCTCAAACATATTTCAGACCTGTCTCATGCTATCTGAGTGCCAGTACAGTCCTTGGATTTTCCTTTTTTTCTTCTTACTCTTACCCTATGCTTAGCCCACCTCATTTCCAGGCCTTATCTGTCTGATCTTTTGTACTACTTCTTACATTTAAATCACTATTAGCACTATGCTATAGACAACTGGCATCCAGCATAATTAGTTTGATTGCTCCTTGGGTGACCTTAAATTTTGATTATGGGAGATGATGACATAGTCACATTACTTAACCAAAATAATATATATATAACAGCAAAACTGGATTTTATGTTAAGGGAAAACTGAAGATCTTTTGGTTGTTTTCCTCCACTGTCTCTCTCTTTATTTACAATAGGTATTGGTTTATTATCTATCATTAGTTTGGAGACACTTGGTTTGTATGCTTATTGGGAACATTTCAATATAAGCACCAATTATACATTCAGTACAAATACATTAAAATCCTTGCTGTTCATGAAGCGCATTTCTGGTTGCCTTGTAATGCATGATAAAACAATTCTTATTTTTGTCTTGTCAAGACAAACTTTGATCCACCCAATCCAATACACATTAAGTGCTCACAACATGCTAAACTCTACACTAAATGCTGAGGATAAAATTAATGCCAAGAAGGATAGCACCTGCCCTCAATGGGCTTAAAACTTAAAGGGTGGGCAACACACAAAAGAAGGCAGGAAAGGAGACTGGAGGGATGAAAGACCAGGTGTCCAGCACATGAGTTCTGTGTTCCCTGGTGTTGAAACCAAGCAAAGCAGCAGATACCAGTTAGAATGAAATCCTTTCACTTACACAGAAATGAATACATAAATGTCCTCTGGTTTCACTTGTAGTGTCTACATCTTATTCATATGGCTTGTTTTCTCTAATAGTATGTCAATCCACTTTCTATTAGATAATGATTCTTTCATTTATCCTACCAAAATTGAAAATTAAAATATGTAGAAAGAGGCAAACTTGGTAAATATAGATAAAAGTATACAATTACATGTAAAAAAGAGAAAATGAATTATCAGAGATATTGATGAGATTGTGTGCTAGTAATATAGCAGAAGTGAGGTTTACAGAGAGATATCCCAAATATTTTACTGACGTCCACTGACTGTCAAGAGACCTAGAAGATAATATCCAATATATCAGACAGATCATTTGTAGAGGATTTACGGGAGGGCATTTATGAAGGTGCTAAATGCAAAAAGGTGTGGGTAAGTGTTTATATTAATAGATTGTAGATTACTTAAAGTATAAATGGTAGAGATTTTTATACAAATTGTAGTCTTACATTTGCATTCTAGAAATTACCACTTCGAAACTAATTCTAATTACACTTAACTTTTCTTTATTGCTTTGTATCAAAGACCAAATTTCTTTTTTTAAAATTTTTTTTAATTTTTTTCTTTCATTGGAGGTCTTCATCTTTTTTTAATTAATTTATTTATCTTTTAACATTCATTTTCACAAAATTTTGGGTTCCAACTTTTCTCCCCATTTATCTCTTCCCCCCACCCCAAAACACCCAGCATTCTAATTGCCCCTATCACCAATCTGCCCTCTCTTCCATCATCCCTCCTTTCCCTTGTCCCTATCTTCTCTTTTGTCCTGTAGGACCAGATAACTTTCTATACCCCAATACCTGTATTTCTTATTTCCCAGTAGCAAGAACAGTATTCGACTGTTGTTCCTAAAACTTTGAGTTCCAACTTCTCTTCATCTGTCCCTCCCCAGCCATTCCCTTTGTGAAGGCATGCAATTCAATATAGGCCATATCTGTGTACTTTTGCAAATGACTTCCATAATAGTCGTGTTGTGTAAGACTAACTACATTTCCCTCCATACTATCCTGCCCCTCATTGCTTCTATTCTCTCTTTTGATGCTGTCCCTCCCCAAGAGTGTTGACTTCAAATTGCTCCCTCCTCCCATTGCCCTCCCTTCCATCATACCCTGCACCCTGCTTATCCTCTTCACCCCCACTTTCCTGTACTGTAAGATAGGTTTTCATACCAAAATGAGTGTGCATTTTATTCCTTCCTTTAGTGGAATGTGATGAGAGTAAACTTCATGTTTTTCTCTCACCTCCTCTCTTTTTCTCTCGACTAAAATGTATTTTGCTTGCCTCTTTTATGAGAGATAATTTGCCCCATTCCATTTCTCCCTTTCTCCTCCCAATATATTTCTCTTTCACTCCTTAATTTCATTTTTTTAAGATATAATCCCATCCTATTCAATTCACTTTGTGCTCTTTGTCTCTGTGAGTGCGTGTGTATGTGTGTGTGTGTGTGTGTGTGTGTGTGTGTGTGTGTGTGTAATCCCACCAAATACCCAGATACTGAAAAGTTTCAAGAGTTACAAATATTTTCTTTCCATGTAGGAATGTAAACAGTTCAACTTTAGTAAGTCCCTTATGACTTCTCTTTGCTGTTTACCTTTTCATGCTTCTCTTCATTCTTGTGTTTGAAAGTCAAATTTTCTTTTCAGTTCTGGTCTTTTCATCAAGAATGCTTGAAAGTCCTCTATTTCCTTGAAAGACCATTTTTTTCCCTGAAGTATTATACTCAGTTTTGCTGGGTAGCTGATTCCTGGTTTTAGTCCTAGTTCCTTTGACTTCTGGAATATCATATTCTAGGCCCTTCGATTCCTTAATGTAGAATATTTTGTTATCCTGATTGTATTTCCACAACACTTGAACTGTTTCTTTCTAGCTGCTTGCAATATTTTCTCCTTGACCAGGGAACTCTGGAATTTGGCCACAATGTTCGTAGGAGTTTCTCTTTTTGGATCTCTTTCATGCGGTGATCTGTGGATTCCTTGAATACTTATTTTGCCCTCTGTTTCTAGAATCTCAGGGCAGTTTTCCTTGATAATTTCATGAAAGATGATGTCTAGGCTCTTTTTTTGTTCATGGCTTTCAGGTAGTCCCATAATTTTTAAATTGTGTCTCCTGGATATATTTTCCAGGTCAGTTGTTTTTCCAATGAGATATTTCACATTATCTTCCATTTTTTCATTCTTTTGGGTTTTTTTTTGTGATTTCTTGGTTTTTCAAGAAGTCATTAGCCTCCATCTGTTACATTCTAATTTTGAAAGAACTGTTTTCTTCAGTGAACTTTTGAACCTCCTTTTCCATTTGGCTAATTCTGCTTTTTAAAGCATTCTTCTCCTCATTGGCTTTTTGAACCTCTTTTGCCAATTGAGTTAGCCTATTTTTCAAGGTGTTATTTTCTTCAGCAGGTTTTGGGTCTCCTTTAGCAAGGTGTTGACCTGCTTTTCATGCTTTTCTTGCATCTCTCTCATTTTTCTTCCCAGTTTTTCCTTCACCTTTCTAACTTGATTTTCAAAATCCTTTTGAAGCTCTTCCATGGCCTGAGCCCATTGAATATTTATTCTGGATGTTTGGGATATAGAAGCTTTGACTTTTGTGTCTTTCCCTGATGGTAAGCCTTGTTCTTCCTGATCAGAAAGGATGGGAGGAGATATCTGTTCACCAAAAATGTAAACTTCTATGGTCTTATTTTTCTTCCTTTTTCTGGGCATTTTCCCAGCCAGTGCCTTGATTTCTGAGTGTCCTCTCCACCCCCACCTCGCCTCCAGATCCACCCAGCCAGTGCTTGGGGTCTGAGATTCAAATGCTGCTTCCCAGCCTCAGGGCTTTTGGTGGGGGCGGGGCTGCTATTCAGTGTGGAATTAAGTTCAGGTGCTCAGGTGGGGGCAGGGCAGCCACATGACACTCAGTTCCCTCAGCGGGTTTATGCAGAGACGTTCAACAATGGATCTGAGCTCTTGCCTGCTTTGGGAGCCCTTGTCTGGTGCTGCCTCCCCTGCTGCCTCCCAAGAGGGCCTGAGTTATGGAGACATCCCACTCCCCTCTTGGTGAGCCAAAAAGACACTCTCAGTGACCTTTAGCACCCTTGGGTGGAGGGACTTGCTCGGCTGCTGGAGATTCCGTCCCCGAAGCCTGCTCGGATATGCTCCTCTCAGTGCCTGGCAGCCAAGGCAGGGCTGGGCTCTGCTCCGGGTCCAGGTGCACAACAGACCTTTGGAGTCAGTTTTTTAGGTCCCTCTGGAACAGAAATCTCCTCCACTCGTTGTTCTGTGTCTTCTGCTTCTCCAGAATTTGTTGGGAGGTCTTCTTTACAGGTATTTTATGGGTTGTGGGTTTGGAGCTAGCATATGTGTCTTTCTACTCAGCCATCTTGGCTCCACCACCCCCCCTCCACCAATGACCAAATTTTTAAAAGAAGGCAGAGTGTAAACCAAAGGTGTGTTACCTCTTGGGAGCCGTCTTTACCTTGACAACTTTTTCTGTTTTGTTTTTTTTTTCCCCCCACATCTATGACATACAATTTCCTTCTTCTCTGTAAGAATTCTTCTAGGCTTTCACTTGATTTTCCATACTGTTTTTAGGTACTTATTTTAGAGAAGTGGATTTGAAAATCAAATTTCTTGGAAAAAAAGTATAGCTTCAGAAATCTGGCATGTAATTGCAAACAGACAGGAAAGACAATGAAAAATTAAAACTCTTCAAACTGAAGAGAGTCAAATGAAAATGTGTATAATTTGAGTGGGAAGGGAGCAAAAGAAAACAGTAAACATCAGTTAAGCCAGAAACAATAAAATAAAAGCCACAAAACAGAAAATTATGTGTAAGAAATGAGGGGTTACTTTCCCTTCTGTCAGAGAGCTTACCATACAATCAGGTGCATTTTGCTTTGAGTATGTTTTAAGAAATATAGTTATCATATTTACTTAAGAGACCAGATACATGTACAACTTCCTAGACAGGCTTTTCCTGGTTTATATCTCCTCTGCCATCCGCACTCCCATAGTTAATACCCCTTTTCTCTTGAAATTATTTTGTAACTATTTATCTAGGTGAGTGTTGTGTCCCACGTGTAGAATGCAAGTCTCTTAAGGGCAGAGAATAACTTTCACTTTCTTCTTTGTTTGCCTAACGCTTAATTCAATTACATGCACATATTAGGCAATTAACCTATTTATATTAGAAGGGATTATTAGTTGGATGTAGTATTGTATTTTTTTTTCTTTTTGTAATGTGAGCAGGACATTTTAATTGATACCAGGACAGGGCTGGAACCTGCTTCAACTTGCTGCAAAATTTAAATGTTACATTTTCAGTGTGAACACTTTTAACTCAGAAATTCCCAAGAATTATGAATCAGGGCTTTATTTAATATTTTGTTGATCATCTAGACTTAAGAAAGTTACAGAAAATGTTAACAATGCAGATTAAACTTTAAAAAATCTTCTTGGGACTTCAGATAATGAACTGGTTCTTCAATATTTACCCAGAATAAACCTACTGACACCAAGTTCTGTTATAGGCATGGTAGCAGAAAATCAAAACAAAAACATGCTCTGATTTCTTAAAATAAAAAAAAAAAGCAGTTCATTAAATGTGAACAGCATGAAAGTGAATGTATGAATAATGTAAAATATTCATAAAACTGAATCATTTATGTGATTGAAACAGTGTTATGGAAATGCCTTCTGAGAGTCTTGTCTTCTTGGACAAAGGAAATTTCAATAAATCTGAGCTAATAATGCTTAATAAAGTGTATCAGAAAAGCCTGGTATTATATGAACAAAAACTAGCAGAGTAATATTGTATGATTAGCCAGAAAGTATAGAAGAGAGGGGGGCAATCTCTTAGTGAATACCACAGAGTCAGAAAAGGACCTCAGAAATTATGTAGACCTACTCATACCAGAATAGGAATTTGCTTACAATGTCCCTTCCATGTCCCTTCCATCTAGCCTTTGCTGGGAGATGTCCAATGAAAAAAATTCAATATTTCCGTAATGCCCTTCCATATTTATATCATTCCTAATGGTTAGGAATAATTTTATTTGTTTTGTTTTGTTTCTGTCTTGACTTTTAAACATTTTTATTCATTTTATTTTTTCTTACGTAAAAAAAAAAAAAACAACTTTAAGTTTGGTTTTCTGAGGCAAGCAAAATATTTTTAGAATTTTTTTGGTCTGAGGTCAAACAGAACTGCCCCTTCTCCCAAGTAAGAATGTCAAATACTAATTGATGCCTATCATGGAGAACACACATAAACAAATCTACGTTGAAAGAAAACATAAATATACTTGGGTTAGTGTCCCCTCTATTCTTTGATTTTTTAAAAACTTTTTTCTGACATTTTTTTCCTAAAAGACAGTAAGACCTGACCATAGGCAAAGTAATATGGCTCATTTTTTAGTGTGGTAAAAGTCATTGTGATTCAACACCTGACAAACCTGTGATTTCATATGAAATTGAGTCTTGTCTTTTAATAGATTGTCCTTGCTTGCCAATCCAACGTGGGAAAAAATTAGAGTTACGCAGTAATACTTTTTAAACTATTCTTTTCAATCCCAAAGGGAAAAAAAAACTACATGGTCCAAGCAGTTCTTACTGGTTTCTTTCCTAATGTCTTTAATGACTTCACCAACTCTTAAACTGAAAGTGAAGGAATAGAAAGGAAAAAGTAGCAAAAGTCACAAGTTGGTATCTATATGGAACAGAAATTTGGGAAAAACCAATGATGGTAGCAATGAATTAATGTATTTAAAAAGCCAGTTATCCTGGATTAAATCTCTAATTCCTGACTTCCTAGAAATTCATGAAAAATAAATTGTTACACAAGCTACATGCATACGTATTTATACACACATACACATATATAATTTCTCAAAAATTTACCCCATTAATAATTAGGCTTTTTTCAGAGGGCTAAGAAGGAAAATAAGACTTTTTTGGGAGTTGTGAGAATGAAGAAAAAAGAATGACAAGTCTTTAGGCCCAGTGAAGGGTATTTTCAGGGATCTATCTGGTTAATTATTACAAGTAGAAACTGGTAGGTCAAAAGTAATCAAGAAAGAGTTGGAGAAGAATAAATGATAAATGTGGAAGACAAGGGTGAGTATTGAAAAATCTGGATTCAAGACGCAATAAAAGTGTGCCAATACTGGGAAATTAAGTAACCACAAATAGAGCACAGAAATAATTTAAAAGCAATGAGTTAAATTAGTTTTTTATCTCTATATCAGTCTTCCAAAGCTTCGACTGACATACAAAGCTAGAAAACATTCAAAGTTTGAATAGAATTTAAACACACCTGCACACCTGTATGTTTGTATGTATGCCTGCATGTATATGTATCGATGTGGTACATGGGGTACCCCAAAATGTCTTAATGTCTTATTAAAACTTTAAAATGCACTAAGCATTTTGAGACATTCTATGTTTATGTATGTTTGTGTTTCTTTCTGTCTTGTGTGTATGATTCTCTTTCTAGATATGAGTGTGTAAGTGTGTGTGTGTGTGTGTGTGTGTGTGTGTGTGTGTGTGATAACAATTAGACTTTGCTTTTAATGGTATGGAGAACTCCTGAGTAAAGAAATTCCCAGTGCAGGGCATCACCTTATCTTCATCTTTTTAAAAAGTTACCTGAAGCACTAAAAGAGTGTTCTTGAGTAGAGTGACTTGAGTAGAGTCATGCAGGCAGTATATGTTAAAGGTTGGGCTTAAACTCAGGTTTTCCTGGATCCCAGATCAGCCTTCTCTATACTCCATTTTGTTTCCTCTATTCAAGAGAGAATCCTTTACATTTTACCCAGAGATTACAAAGCTAGACATATTCCTCAAGGGTAGAAATGATACGAAGAAAATTATTATATACACAGCAAAATACTTATGCCAACATTTTGTGGCAACAAAGACATAAAAAAAGTAAATGTCAATCATGTATTGAATGCATAAACAAACAGTGTTGTAGAAATGCAATAGTATTGCCAGAGTGGGGACCCTGTGGGCTTGAGGCCGCATATGGCCCTCTAGGTGTTCAAGTGCGGCTCTTTGACAGAATCCAAACTTCATAGAACAAATCCCCTTATTAAATGGGTTTGTTCTGTAAAACATGAACTCAGTCAAAGGCAGCACCCAAGGATGTAGGAAGCCATATGTGGTCTCAAGGCTACAGGTTCTCCACCTCTGGTACAGTATTACTATGCTATAAGAAACAGTTACGGTGATGAATACAGCAAATCTCATATGAACTTATCGAAAAGGGCCTAACTCAAAACAAGAAGACAATGAACACAATACTAACAAAATAAATACATAACCAAAAAAAAAATCAAAAGTGAATCTGTATAGCTATATTGATTAAATTTGACCCCAACGACAAGATACTAGAAAGTACCACCTTTCAATTCTTTGCAGAGGTTGGGGAAGATGGGTATGGAACATGAATATTACTCATCGGATTTTTTTTTTTTCTGTGTTTGTTGATTAGTTTCTCTAAATTTTTTCTATTTTTTTTTTATTATTTGAAAGATATTTATCTTTCAGAGGGGCTGGGGTAGGATTTGGTGAGGAATATGTGCAATGTTCTCAGGGGCAGTTAGACGGCACAATGGCCTGGCACCGAGGTAAGAAAACTCATCTTTGTGAGTTCAGATCTGGTCTCCAATATTTATTAGTTTTGTGAACCTGGGCTAGTCACTTAAACTCATTTGCTTCAGCTCCACATATGTAAAAAGAGCTGAGGAAGGTAAATAGCAAACCTTTTTCAGTAACTTTGTAAAGAAAATCCCAAATGGGATCATGAAGAGTCAACTACAACTGAACAACATCATGTGCTATGTAAAAACATATTACTAATTAAAAAGAAAAACAAAACATTGAGGCAACAAGATAAATGCAATGTCATTCTGTTGTCCTACTTCTTAGTATAAATGATCTTTCAGCCATTCTACAGAAGAATAGCTTATACTCCGTATTTTTTCTTATTCAGTTAGAATAAAGGAAAAATGAAGAAGGAAGAAAGGAAGGACAGAAGGTAATAAGTATTTATCAAGAATATACTATTTGTTATGTTCTCTCCTAAATACTTTATAAATATGATCTGATCTGGTCATTACAACAACCCTGGGAAGAAGGTGTTATTATTATCAACATTTTACAGTTGAGGAAACTGAGGCAAACAGATGTTAAATGACTTGTCTAAATGATATAACTTCTAAATATCTGAGCCTAGACTTGAATTCCTGACTTTAGACATGTTACTGTAACCACTTTGCAACATAGCTACTTTTATTTTATTATAAAAAAAACAATTTATCTCAGAAGCTATCCCCATGTATTCCACAGAGGAGATACTTAAAAGTTTATTGAGAAAATATTGTTCCAACTCCCAATACTTTGGAACATACAGAAACAAATATTTTCCTGATTTTTTTATATTTTCACATATTCTTAAAAGTTTAATAAATTTCCAGAGCACATTCTACATTTCGGTAAAGTGAGCAATGATGCATAGTAATAAGATGATCTGTAATTAAAATCAAATAATGAATATAGAAACCTTGTGATTACTAGATGAAATAGGTAATAAGACACATTGTTTTAAGATTACAGAAATTTTGCTTTCAGAAAGAAGAATTTCATCCCTGGCAAACACTCATTTTAACATTAAAGATATGCCGACTATATGACTATGTGGCTATCACTTAAGACAGAGTGATGCCTACCCACAGACACATTCCAATCTAGAAGATAAGCTTCTATGATCAGTAAATTATGAATGAGTAATAAAAATAATTTTTTTTTTTTTATGAATGCAGTAAGCTGTCAGCTAGTACTGCTCCTCTGAAAGTTTTATCAAGACAATTTTGTCTACCAGCTAGTGGGCTACAATTGAATTAGATCATGCTTAATAGCTTCTAGAAAACTGATCAACCTAGTATGTGACAACATATTCCAAGCTTTACTTTCAGTCTTAATTAGAGTTGTTAATATTTAATTGCCAGCTTTAAACAGGAATGAGTACATAGTAACAACCATCAGTCCAATGAAGACTCTATAAATCTTTAGACTTTCAATATGCCTACTTACGAACTTGGTTCACAAAGGAGGAAAGTGTGCTTTTATCCAGGGAATACAACATGGAGCAAAAAGGTCATCTTCAATTTTTGATAGGAAGAAAGTAAAAAAAGAAAAAAGAAAAAAAAATCTGCATGTTTCTATGGAGTAGATGTTAAAGAAAACCTGAGAAGAAAATGGATCATTGTCAAAAACCTTATCACAAAACTTTCATTTATACTCACTTATTGAAGTTAACCCAGAGATGAGTACATTACTCAGATTAAAAAAAAAATTCCCCCAGATGTGAATTTATAATCTAAATTAATTAGCTGATATTTTAATTTTTAAAAGGGATAATTTTTGAAATATAATTGAGAAATATTCAATGAAATCAATAAAATATATACTTATAAAACAAAAACCATAAAAGAAAGGGGATTTCTCTGTTTCCCACAAGTATTGTATTTTATTATCTTTAAGTGTCCTTTCTTATTCTGGATGTAATGGTGGTATTGTTCATATGTGAAGGAAATATTCAATACAGGGATAAGAATATTTTCAGATGAAACAAAAATAGTTGTCAGGTAAGGGGAGGGCTATATAGGGAACAAGTCTGTCAGTGGGAAGATTCACAATCAGAACAGAAACAGTTTGACTCCCTTTTCCATTGGGGTTGTGGATCAAGACAGGAACCCTTAATAGGTGCACAACATGACTTGGACATTATTTCTTGAAGGCAGTTTTATCAAAAGATAAGAGAGATTCATGGAAGATTACAAAATAACACAAAAGGAGGAAAGAAGGGGGGGAAGAAGGGAGTGTGTCCGGTCACATGTTGTCACCCTGGGACAAATTCAAAACCATTCTTTGTTTGCCATTGATCTATTAATATTATTCAGAAGCATCATTTCTGAAAATAATTTGGGAATCACCCTGTAGTAAAATACCTTGATCAGACAACAATCTGAGAGTCAGATTTTAAGTAGAACTTTGTCAATTTAAATTGTATCCCAGACTAGAATTCAAAGGTAGCAACTAGTAGAATAAAGGGATTTTATTTCATTTTAGATGAAAGATTTTGAAAATCAAGTAAGTGAGGTAGAGGGAAAATTAGGAATAGAAATGAGAGCAATGAAGAAAACTATGAAAAGTGAGGCAATGACTTGCTGAAGGACACATAAAAAATGCTGAAGAAAATAGCACCTTCAAAAACAGACTAACCCAAAGGGCAAAAGAGATCCAAAAAGCCAAAGAGGAAAATAATGTTTTGAAAAGCAGAATTAGTCAAATGGAAAAGGAGGTTTAAAACCTAACTGAAGATAACAGCTCTTTAAAAATTAGAATGGTGCATATGGAAGATAATGACTTTATGAAAAATGATGAAATTTTAAAAGAAAACCAAAAGAATGAGAAAAAAAACAGAAGATAATGTGAAATATCTCATTGGAAAATCAACTGTCCTGGAAAGTAGATCAAGAACAGATAATTTAAAAATTATTGGTCTACCTGAAAACCACAATCAAAAAAGAGCCTAGATCTCATCTTCCAAGTAATTGTGAAGGTAAAATTGCCCTGATGTTCTAGAACCAGAGAGTAAAATAGAAATGAAAAGAATTCATCAATCACCTCCTGAAAGACAGCCCAAAAGGGAAACTCCTAGGAATATTGTAGCGAAATTCCAGAGTTCTCAGGTCAAGGAGAAAATATTGCAAGAAGTCATAAAAAATGAATTCAAGTATTATGGAAATACAATCAGAATAACACGGGATTTAGCAGCTTCAACACTAAGGGATTGAAGGGTTTGGAATATGATATTCCAGAGGTCAAAGGAGATAGGATTAAAACCAAGAATCATTTAACTAGCAAAACTGTGTATAACACTTCAGGGGGAAAAGTGAAATTTCAGTGAAATAGAGGACTTCCAAGCATTCTTGTTGAAAAGAAAAGAGTTTAATAGAAAAGTTGACTTTCAAATACGGGAATCAAGAGAAACATGAAATGGTAAACAGGAAAGAGAAGCATTAAGGAACTCATTAAAGTTAAAGAGTTTACATTCCTACATGGAAAGATGTTATTGTAACTCATGAGACCTTTTGCAATATTAGGGTAGTTACAAAGAATATAAATATGTAGGTGTCTATGTGGATGTATGTATGTGTATATTAAATATGGGTAGGTATGTAAATGAACATGTGTGTATGTGTGTACATATACATATATGTGTATCTACACACATACCTGTGTGTATATATATATATAAGTATATATATATATATATATATATATATATATATATATATATATATATATGGAGAGAGAGAGAGAGAGAGAGAGAGAGAGAGAGAGAGAGAGGGCACAGGGTGAGCTGAATATGAAGGGAGAGTACCTAAAAAAATAAAATTTACTATTGAATGGGAGAGGGAGAATGTACCAAATCATCTCTTATACAACAGGGAAGAAAGAACTTCTGCAATGGAGGTTAAGAGGGGAAAGATGAATGGAAAGAAGTGCACCTGGGATTTGGCTTAAGGAAGCAATAACACACACTCCATTGGATATGGAAATCTATTTTACCCTGCAGGAAGGCAAGGGACAAGGAGATGGGAGAGGGAAGATAATAGAAAGGATAGCAAATTGGGGAAAGGGATCATCAGAAACAAATACTATTGTGAGAAGAAAGGTCAAGGGAGAGAATGGAATAAACAAATGGCAGGATAGGACAGAAATTATTATTTTACAACATAACTATTATGGAAGTGCTTTGCATTGTTACACATGTAAGACCTATGTTGAATTGCTTCTTTTCTCAACAAGGGTGTGTGGGGAGGGAGGGAGAGAGTATGCAACTCAGAGTTCTAAGACTGAATATTAAAAATCGTTTTAGCATGCAACTGGAAATAAAACTATACAGGCAAAGGAGTATCGAAATGTATTTTGCCCTACAGGAAAATAGAGGGGAAGAGGGATGGAAGTGTGGATAATAGAAGGGAGGACAGACTGGAGGAAGGAGTGGATGGAGAACATGCTGAACTGGGACGGGGATTGGGGAGAGATGAGAAGAAAATTTTGAATTCAAATTCTTGTGGAAGTGATTGTTAGGAACTGAAAAATAAATAAATTATCTATTTTTAAAAAAGAAAAAAAAAATACTCATATTCCTATTCCCGGGAAGTGAACTATTGGATAGTAGTGATTAGGTAAATAATCAAGAAAACTTTCAAAATATGTGTTACATAGATGAAAGAGATTAATCTTCCTCCAAATTCTGTTACCACCTATGAACTCTAGCATGGACACACACATTGGTAACTAAATCATTTCAACAAACATTTGTTGAGTATGTAATGGGTAAAATAATCATTGGATTTGAATTCAGTCCTGAGCTTCAGTTCCATTTTTGCCACTTATTGTGCCATATTAAAGAGATCCCAACCTTCTGAAAGCTTTGTGTCTTTCTTCCAGAGGAGGCAGTTGGTAATCAGTAGATTGTGTACTCTTCTCTGAAATTCTCTCCCTCTACAATTCTACATCTTAGAATCCTGAGCTCCCTTTAAATCTCAGATCAAATGTCACGTCTTTCATTAAGATTTTCTTGTCTGAATTCTTCAGGCTATTGTCCCATGCCTTACCTTCTCCTCCCCTCCCCTCTCCAGGGACTTTCTTCAAACATAGTCTCTTATTAACAACAATAACGATGATGAAACTAACATTTATTTAGCATTCACATTGTTCTAGGCACTGTGCTAAATGTTTAAAATTATTATTTCTTTAAACATGCTATATTCACCAACAGAAAGCAAACTCATCAAGGCAGGTACTGTTTTCTACTTTGTTTGTATTTCTTCAGCTCCTAACACCTGGTACATAATATGTAGTTGTTGAATGTTTTTTTTTATAATTAATTTTTCTTTTATGGAATAAAACAAGCATATCTGTAACACAGTATGATAAAATAGATGATTGCTCATGAAACTACCAATCTATTTTGTAAAATTTGCTATTTTTAAAAAATATACTATAAAGTTATCCCATAAATTTTTTTTCCTTTTTTTCCTCTTCCTTCACCTCCCTTCTTTGAGATGACTACCATTAAAACATACATGTATATATGTGTAAAATAATTCTATGCATTCTTCTACTTATCGGTTCTTTTTCTGGATGCATATAACATTTTCCTTCATATGTCTTTTATAGTTCATTTGGGTATTTATAATAGTTGAAATGACTTGTTCCTCAAAGCTGTTCTTTAAAAAACAAATGCTCTCTTGGTTCTGCTCATTTTGTTCTTCATTATTTTATGCAATTCTATTCACATTTTTCTAAGATCATCAAGCTTATCATTTCTTATAGTACAGTAATATTCCATTGCAATCATATACCACAAACTGTTTAACAACTCAGCATAGTTCCAGATTGCTCTCCAGAATGACTGAACCAGTTCACAACTTCACCAACAATAAATTAGTATCCTAATTTTTTCACATTTCCTCCAACATTTGTCACTTTCCTCTTCATTTCTTTTAGTCAATCTCATTGGTGTCAAATGAAACCTTAAGGTTGTTTTAATTTGCATTTCTCAAGTCAATAATGATCTGTCATGTGGCTTTAAAACTACCTGTTCATACCTTATGACGATTTATCAATTAGGGAATGACATGTATTGTTACAGATTTCACAAATTTATATATATATATATATGTATATATATATATATATATATATGATATTAGACATTTATCTGAGAAACTCTTAATTTCCCTCCAATAGTTCTGCTTTCCTACTGTTCTTGGTTACATATGATTTATTCATACAAAAGCTTTTCTCTTTAACTAAATGTAATTGAAATTATCCACTTTATACTTCACTCTGCTTTCTCTCTCTTATTTGTTCACAAATATTTTGCCTGTTCATAAGTCTGATAATCAGTATGTTCCATGTTCTTCAAATTTTCTTTTAATATTGTTCATTATATCTAGGTCATATAAATTTTGACCCTGTCTTGGTAAATGGTATAAGATATCGATCTATGCTCAATTTCTGACATATTGTTTTCAGTTTTCCCAACGTTTTTTGTTTGTTTGTTCGTTTTTGTTTTTGTTTTTTTACTAAATAATAAATTCTTATCCCAAAATCTTAAGTCTTCACACTCACCAAATGTGAGGTTACTATGTACTTGCTGCTATACATTGTATGCCTACTCTATTCCATTGATTTATCATTCAATTTTTTAGCCATTACCAGATGGTTTTGGTAATTATTTCTTTATAATATATTTTAAGATATGACACTATGAAACCTTCCTTTACATTTTGCAATAGCTCTTTTGATATTATTGACATTTTGTTCTTATAAATGAATTTTTCATGAATGTTTCTTGAATTGAATTGAGTTGAATTCCACGTCTATATAAAGCACTAAGATACTAAGAGATACACATTCAAACAAGTGATTTCATCTGATCAGGGTCTCAGTGGGTAACAGATTAATATATTAGTGATTTTGCAAATTAAAAAAATAATTAATGTCTGCTCAGCATTTCCAGGTATAATTTACACATTGCAAAATGTTTTATATACATCCTCCCATTTCATTCTCACAGCAACTTGGGCAAGTCGGCCCTATTATTATCTTCTTTTTACATGTGAGGAAAGGAGGAAAGTTAGGTATGTAGAGATTAATTACACAGAGCATACTTCTGTAATGAGGCTGCTTCTTTGAACCAAACTGAATGATTCCCACTTTTTAAGTTTTAGGTACACACACACACACACGTGTGTGTGTATGTACATCTATATATGTGTATATCTATCTATGTCTAACTACCTTTATATCTCTATATCTATAAAACATATCACTTGAGACAGTTACTAGATAAGACTCCTGTTAGTCACCCTGTTAGCTCATCATCTTGAATTTCTTATGTTATCTTTATGAGCTCAAATGTTCTCATTCATATATAACTTTTCTCTTAAGGCAAAAACTTTAAGTTTGGACTTCATCACCCATATTGCTCCCAAAAGCAAAGTCTGTTGATTTTTTCCCCCTTGGTTCATTGAATCACGCACAAGTTCTATTCTGCATTTGCAGTGTTACTTTGTTTTGTATCGCTTTGTCTCCCTTTTAGCAATTACTTTATCTCTGCATTCTCCTATTCTACTTCTGACACTGTGCCTGAAATGATTTTCCTCATACTTAAGTCTGATCATGTCCATAACAGCTGAAGAAAGTTCAATGACTCCCTATTAATCCTTAGATAAACTACTAACTCCTCAGCTTGACATTTAAAGTCCTTTACAACCTCAGTTCAGCTTACCTTTCCAGACTAATTCTACATTGTTCCAGACAATAACAGGTCTGCTTCCTATTCTCCAAACTTGACATTTCATCTCCTGTCTCTATACCTTTGTACAAGCTCTGTTCCAAGTCATGAATGGAATCCTTCATCTTGCTCACTTAAAATGTATAATTTCTTTTAAAGTTGAATTCAGGTGTAACCTACAAGAGGCCTTTCCTGATCTCACTACTTGTTAAACAATCAAATTTGTCTATAACTTCCTATCAGCTACGGGATTTATCCTCCTTACAAAAAGTAAGTTACTCAAAGCCAATAAATCATCTGTCTTTCCTCTCTCCTCCCTCTTCCCTCCTCCCTCCTCCCATGCAGGCTCAGTTTCTATCATAAAGTAGATGTGTAATAAAGACTTGTTGAGATCAATTAAATGAATGATCTGTGGTTTGGACTTTTTCGCTGAATTTTAAAGTAAAGGTTTTGACAACAAGGAGAATTAAGGGCAATCCCTGCTGTTGTATGGAAATGTGACCTGGCCTTCAGGTAGACAGAACACCATTCTTCACAGAGTCATTTTGGAGTGATAATACAGAATCCACCCCATCTATTTCTTAGCTGTAAACTCTGACTGAAACTCTTCATGCCAGTGATCTAACTCAAGGGCAGAGCTTCATTGGGTACTGTCCACAACATGGGGTCCATCATTACTGTGATATACCACAAGTAGAGAGCTCTAATGTAGGATCTGCCTGCCCTGAAGGCAATTGGCATAACAGTTTTATTTTACCCCTCACCTCCAGAGCCAGCTCTCATTCAGTCCTCTAGTACAGCTTTACAGTCACAGACATGGTAAAGGTTGACGAAGTAGCAGAGAAAATAGCTCAGTTCAGAGCTCCTATGAAATGATGTGAGCCTTGCCCGGAGGGACCTGCTTGCCTTCAAGGCAGAACATCAGAGGGTAGATAAGCATTCTGGCTTTGCTGTAATGAGCTGAGTCACAAAGGCTGATTGACATCAGCATACTACCGGAGATTTTCCACTCTGGGCATCTTTCTCTACATCCTCGTGGGAGGGCTAATGAAAACCACTGCTCTGAGTGAAGTCGTTTTTGGAGGTGGATTATGTGTCTGGACACAGTGGACCAGTAAGAAGGACTTCATTATGGCACTGGGTGTCTGCCTCCTAGAAGTCTGTTTTTGCGGTGTAAACTGTTATGTTAGGAAAGGAGCCAGCAAAGTTGCAATCTGGCCCAGAGACAGAATTGTCTAGTGGAGGTGATGAAAGTGCTTGTCAGTTTCTGTGTGTCTGAATGCAATTGTTTTCAGACATCTTGCCTTCCCATAGCCCCCAGAGCAACTACTCAAAACTGACTGACAGTTTGTAAGGGACTGGGGGAAGGGGAAAGTTGATCAAGGGAGAGTTTTTCAGCCACCATACTGAGTCACATAACTTTGTATAGGCAAAGAGAAATAAATAGAAGTTGTTTTATTCCAGGAAACCTAGCAAAGGATCAGTATCAGACTGTTTAACTGATCACATGCCATGTAGCATTTAAAGATGACCAACAGCCTAGAATTGAGAAGGTCCTGAACAATGCAAAATGTCATTTAGGGGAAAATATATCCATATCCTTTTCTATTGTTTATATGAAATATACATACAAACTTGTCACTGATACTTTGTATCTCCCTTCGTTTGAAGTTTGCCAAATTAAGAGACAAACCAAATGATCAACAACTTAAGATTCTTTTATTTTTAAATGAAAGTAAAATAGTTTCTGAAGTAACATTTTCTAGGGATAGCCTCATCCCCCAATTAAGGACATACACAAAACAAAATGAACTGGAAAGTGACATTAATACAATGCTTTGCATACATGGTCTTTTTTAAGCCCCACAAACATTCTGTGAGGTAAGAACTATAATTGGTATTATTGAAATTTTACAAATGGTAAATCGAGGTTCATAAAACCAAAATGTGGTTTTGGATAGGGCATTGTATGGGAGGTCATCAAATGTGGGTTGGAATGTCATCTCTGCCACAGATCACTGAAGTGCCATGGGACACTCATTCTTTTATGTAAAATGAGGGGGTCAGATTAAAAGTTACTTGTCTCCAAAGATTTTTTCATGTAGCTCAATCAGATATATTTAAGAGCATTTATCCTAAATATGTATACATTTACTCATTTGTTAATTGGATACATATGCCAAGAGCTATTTCAATTTATACAAAAAATAATTTATACAACTATTACAATTTAGACTAAAAAGACTTTTTTAGAAGGAGATAAAGAAAAAAATAATATTTGCCCCTAGAGTCAATAGGAAGCCAATAGAGTTTATTGAATAGTGACATGGTTAGTTCTATGCTTGAAAATCACTTAACAGGTTCAAGGAGAATGAATTGGAGAATGCAGAAACTCAAGAAAGTGTGGCCAAATAGGAGGTCATTTCAATAGTGCCAGTGAGAGATGAAGTGGGCTTGAACTTAGGTGTTGATTGTGTGAGTGAAAAGAAGTGACAAAAGGTAATACATGAAGGCAGAACTGACAAGGTTTGGTAACTTACTAAATATGCAGTGTGGGGGAAAATGAGAAGTTAAAGGTGAACCTGCGAGTGGTGGGACCCAGGGTGAGTGCCTGGAAGGATAATGGTACCCTTGAACACCTAAATTCATGCCCTGGGCTAATGTCAGCCATTTGGTCCTCCTTATTGCCCCATTGCACCCAGTCAAGACATGTAGACCAGGTACACTTAGAAAAAGTGTTGATTAGGCTGATTCAGCAGTCATATTCAACATTTTTACTCCCCCTTCAGTAAAGGACATCACCATTTGCTTTAAACATACACATATAATTAATTCACATAAACGAGCTTTATCACAAATGTAGAAATAGGGCATCCACAATCACAGGAATACATTAGATATTGAGATGTTTAAATAATCTTTGTCTTGCTTACATATAAATTTAAATATTTTTCAATGTATGGTAATAGACACTCTGCACAACCTGTTTGCCAACAGGAATTCACTTTCTTTGACACTTATTTCTTTCTACTTTTGCTCCATACCTCATTTCTCCCTTTCCATTTTATTATCTGCCAGTTACTGCCTGGGACTGCCACCTTACACCACCCTGCTCCTGCTACTTATCTCACCCCAGGATTTAGTCAGGATAGTAACTATGGCAATATGAAGAGAAGAAAAAACACTCCCCCCCAACATTGCTATTAGCCATTCTTTCTAATGCATTTGACTTAACAGCTATGACCCATAAGACCTTGTTCTGTCACAACCACCAACACACTTATCAACATTTTGTTCTTACCTTTATCCTAGAGCACTTGCCCTATTGTGCAGGTCTTGTGTTGAAATAAAGACCCAATAGCCTGGAAGTATTTTCAAGATTACACTTTTTTTTTTTTTTTGTGGAGATCTACCATGGAATATCTCATAGTAGGTCTTTCTTTAATCAAAAAGGCCTAGGGTTAAATTCTTCCTATGCTTATGAGACCCTGGACACATCGTTTAGATGTTAGTGTCCCAAGCTACTTTCTAAGATTATATCTCACAAATAATCAATAATATCATCAGTGCAAATCAATAACAGCCTACCAATTTGGGGGTCTAACTATTATGTGGATCCAACCACATTTCAGCCACAGGAAAATGCATTTTGTGACAGGATAATTATTTTTGTGGATCACTGCCCCCACACACATGACCACCACATATATCCACGAGTTAGGGAAAGAAAAACAACAAAGCCAGGTCTTGATTGGCACGGGGATGGGCCAAGGCTCAAGCTGTGAGTCCAGTGTTACAGCTTCCTAGTTGCCTGTGGCTGAGTTGACATGATTTTCTAATCATGTGAGGTTCTAGAAAGGTCTCACATTGGTTTGGGCACTTCTCGTTTGCCTGATATCTGAAGACAAAAAAGGAACCATTTTCTGCACTGATCCCCATATATGTTTTCATAAGAAGATGAGGGTAGCCATGTCTATAAAATCTCATTTTTGCTGTATTCTTGTTGCATATCTTTTCTACATTAGGGTTAAGTAAACCTACTTTTATTAGCTGTTCAATGATCTCTCAGTTCCTCATTTTATCCTAACATCAATCTTCAACTAACAGACTTCTGGAATCAGACTCACCCTAAACATATTTCAAATCTAAACAACAGACTTTCAAGGGAACTTCTGGATACCAGCTGATGTTCACTGTACAAGTTGGGAGGTGCCCATTAATCTTATTTCCTATCTCTACTGAGACTATCTGGTAGTTTTACTTACAACAAACTTATAAAGGCAGTCTTCTTGAGTAAACGGTAGTGTTTCTGCTTTTCCTGGATATCCTTGTTTCTCTTTCTACCTCTCTTGGCCACATTTCCACTCTAAATATGCCCCAACAATAACACACACACACACACACACACACACACACACATACACACACACATACACTTCTATTTACATCTCTATTTTTCTTGTGAAGCATCTTCTTAATTTTCAGCCCTCTGTTTAAATTTCTCTAAAAATATGAAATTTTTTCGGACTTCTATATGGACAAGGAGTTCAATCCGGAATGGAGAACCAAATGTCCCACCTTAGTGAGCAGAGGAGTAGGCCCTAAGTGGAAGTATGAAAATTGATCATAATAGTAAAGTACCCTACTCTACCCACCCCCATACATGCACACTTAAAAAAGAATACTAAACCCTTTCTATAGTTAATGTGGGGGAAATAAAAGAGCATAAGGGTCTTAAGAACCTTCTCAGGCCACTGAAAAACAACATGGTATATCGCAAGCTCATCCTAAATCTGAATCTTAATTCTTATCTTGCCTGCAGGCTGATACCAAATAGGCCCGAAGGTATATCCATTTTGCCTTGGGCCTCTCAGAAGAGTGTTAGACTACATGAACTCAATAGACAATTTTAGAAAATTAGTTTAACAGAGAACAGTATATGAGTGTATCAGTTCTATATCTCAATTTTGGGAACTTGATTTTGCAATATAAAGGAACAACCTGTACTCAGTTTAGTTATTGTTAGTATAGCATCTGCTTCCTCCCCTTCCCATTCTACCTCAGTTTTGAATTATGTTGTAAATGTGAGTATACATATATATATATGTGTGTGTGTGTGTATGTATTTACACACACATATATAGCATGTGTATCTATGTATATATCTATGTATATTATATATAATGTATGTGTCTATATCTATATCTCTATATATCAGAAGTCCCCATCAATATGTTTCAGCATTAATGAGAGGATATTGGTCCAATGAAAATGCATTTAATTAAATATCAATGCAATATGCATGACAAGAAAGAATTCTCACACAAGCTCATGGGATATATTGTCTCAGAGGTTGCCTTGTGACTAGTAAAGATGGAAACATATTAATAAGGAGTGATCACGTGATCAGTGAAAAGGAAGAGTGGAACATATATGGATTGAACATATATGACCCTAGAACCAGAGCACACATACGTACTTTTGCAATAGTAACTAACTTCAACACTGTGACAATGTCCTCTGGTAAAATGGTGACGTTATTGTATGAGCAAATCTTTCTTCACTGCGAAGAGGTCTATGGTACTCTGGTAATGTCAATATGTGTAGTGCTTTCTTCATTTCTCTATTGTTTTCACTGTCACAGTACTGAAAAATTTTTCTGTTGAGTTTTTCTCCACTGCTCTATCTTTTTCTCATAGCTTGAATGCCACAAGTCCATCTATCTGCTCCAGTTGCTCTCTGCTACCATCTGCTGGTCCTTGTTGTAATGTCTTTCCTTTGAGAAGCTGTCTCTGGAGGTTTTTTTTTTTTTTTTTAAATTTTATAACCCCAGCACTATCATTAGCTCTTTTGTAGTATAAATTTCATCCAATTTCACCTCACCAGCTACCTCAAAGAGATTTCAGAGATTTCTTATTCTTTCTCTGAATTACTCCTTTTCAGATCGTTTCTTTGACTATATTGTATTCTTATGTGAGTTATGATCAGAAAATTGTTTTTAATTAGTACCGTATTCCCAGTCATTTGTACATTTGAATTTATCCCTCAAATTTCATTTAACAAAACTTCAAAGATGCTGGCTGTTTTGGTGATGAAGTGATTATTTTTTTTTCAATTTCATCCATGCCCGTAGTTACCATGCAAACCCACTGTGAAGAAACATTATGAAGAAATACCTGGTGGATCTAATGAGAATATAAAGAGGGGAAAAGGAGGAAATCAATATCTATTGTGTGCCTAATATATACTGGTCCCTGTGCTAAGCATTTTGCAACTTTTTGTCTCATTTGATCCTCCCAACTCTGAGAAGCAGATGTTACTGTGACTCTGATTTTACAGTTGAGGACAATGAAACAGACAGAGGTTAAGAGATTTGCTCAGGGTCACACAGGCTGGATTTAAATTCAGATCTTTCTGACTCCACGGTCATCACTCTATGCACTTGGTCACCTAGTTGCCTTATATGGTGGAGGTGATTTGCCATCCCTAACTTTTTTTTTTTTTTTTTTGCATTTCTATCAGCAAACAGTTATTCTTCCTATATAAGGATAACATAGGACAATACACCTCAGTATATTTTTTGATAAATTATATGAAAATAGAAATTGTTGTTTTTAGACTTCATTCTCTTAGATTTCTCTAAATTTTGACTTTCCTTCTTGGAACTCTGGGTATGATTTTTAGGCTGTATCTGTTTTTGGTTTTTTTTTTTTTATTTGTTGGTTTGTTTTGTTTTGTTTACCTCAAGCTGATTTTTCTTCTTCTGTTCCTTACATGTGGACATCTATTCTCTCTCCCTTAGACAGTTCATCTGTCCTTACACCCCCAAAGAATAAAAGGCTAGATTTGGAGTCAGATGACTTGTATTTGAATTCTGATTTTCCTACTGACTGGGTATGTGACAAGTCATATAATCTTTCCAAGACATTTTTTAATCTATTAACTGAAGATGATAGTACTCACACTAATTGCAACATAGGATTGAATTCCATTGCTTCTTAGGTCCTTCCCAGTTCTAACATCATTTGATTCATGATAGGGAAGTACTTTATATGCGACATATTACTTTGTATTACATTTATAGGATAATGAACTTAAACTTGGAAAGAATTTTATTATTCCAACCCCTAATTTTATGGATGAGAAACTGAAGTCCCATGGGTAGGAAGTAATTCATACAGTATTACATAGGTAGTATGTAGCAGATCTCCTAAGTATCGGAGTCACAAATTGAACCTGAGTATGGTAATTCTAAATTCAGTTTCTCTATAGTTAGACCCACTGAATTTCACCCTGTGAAATTAATCCCACTATATTTGATTTTATGTTAACTTTCTTGTGAATAAAACATGGAATTTCTTTATACCAGGCTTCTAAATAGTCAATATTAGGAATAAATTAACTTGCACAGGTAAAAAGAAAAACTCAAATTAAATAAATTATTAAAGGTAGTAAAAAGAAAATTTTTACCAAGACCTACACTTAAGTAACTATTGTAGTAAAGAATTTTGGTAAGTCAACTATAATATTAGAAGCAACGATAACATTTGCTTTAGTTAAAAATAATATCAAAAGTGAACATAAGCTTTCTTCTGGATAAAGCTTCAATGGGCAATTCATTTTAGATATTATTATTGACAATATTTGCCTTAAGACGGATATCCCATTCTTGAAATCCTATATAAGTAACAGAATTCTCTATACCTAGTTACTATTATCAAGTGAAAATATTCCACTTCGATTGAATCACATGGTTAATTAAATATCCAAAACAAGAATAAACAAATCTTAGGCACTTTTATTGAATCATCTAATCAATACAAAGCAGAAACTAAGTAAAAACAATCTAATGAGTTTGGAAGTTGAGAATGGGTTTATTAAATTAGATCGGATGGCATAGGCAGTTGCACTGATGACATAATAGAAACAGAGTGGAACTGGATTCAGGAAGACCTGAGTTCAAACCTAGCCCAACACGTTTACTAGTTGTAGAACCTTGAGCAACTCACTTAATCTCTGATTTAGTTTCCTTAACTGTAATATAGGGATGATAATAATACTTGCCTCCCAGCATTATTGTGAAGATCAAGTGAAAGAAAATTTGTAAAATGCTTGCCACAATGAGAAGTACAGCAAGTATTTAATAAATGTTGAGTTCTTTCTTTTTTAAAAATATTAAACACATAACTGGGCCAATGAATATCAGAAACAACGATTCTAGCAACTGTTTCAAGAATTATGCTTTTGGGGTGTTGTACCTCGCAATCTTTTTGCTCTTCAAAGATATTGTGTATATCTTTTACTTCAGAAAACCTCTTTCTAGTATTATGCCAAAAGGACAAGAATATTTTTTGACATAGAAAAACAAACCTGGAAACAAAACAGTTTCCAACTCTTTGTGAAATTAATTTTCTTGCATTTTAAATTTTCTTGATTTGTTTTTAGTTTTCAAAATTTGCTTCTATAAGATTTTGTGATCTAAATTTTCCCTATGTCTCCTTTCCCCTTTCCCCCCAGGATGACATATAATCTGCTATATGCTACACATGTGCAACTATATTAAATATATTTCCAAATTAGTAATGTTGTAAAGAAGAATTAGAACCAAAAGGAAAAACCATGCAACAGGAAATAAAAGAAAGGAAAGAGAAAATAATATGCTTCAATCTGTATTCAGACTCCATAGTTCTTTCTCTGGATGTGGATAGCACTTTACATCATGAGTCTTTTAGAATTGCCTTAGATCCTTGTATTCCTGAGAAAAATCTGTCAGAGCTGGTTATTGTACAATATTGCTTTAATTGTGTTAAATGTACTATCGGTTCTCCTCACCTCACGCAGCATTAGTTCATATAAATCTTTCCAGGTTCTTCCAAAGTCCACGAGCCCAACACTTCTTGTGAAACAATAATATTTCATTGGAATCATATACCAAAACTTCTTCAGGCATTCCCCAATTAACGGGAATCCACTCAATTTCTAATGCTTGGCTACCACAAAAAGAACTATTAGAAATATTTTTATTCACGTGAGTCTTTTTTGTTTGTTTATTTTTATAATATCTTTGGAATACAGACATAGAAGTGGTATTGCTCCATCAAACAGTATGCACAGTTTTAAAGTCCTTTTGGCACAGTTCTAATTTTTTTTTCTCCAGAAAGTTTGAATTGATTCTATTTGAATACATTCTTGAAGAACTTTGCAGCACACAAAAGCAATGGAGTATTTATAGTCTTTATCAACAAAAAGTAAGATTTTTATTTAAAAAAGACCCTAAGAAACCTCATTTCTTTTTTTTAACTCATTCAGAGTGAAAAAAGCAGAAGTCAGAGAACTAAATATACAACCACTATGATTTTGTAAATGAAAGTGACTGTGAAAGGCAGGTTGACAGATGAAGTATGTACACAGACAACAGTTGAAGAAGGGTATTATTTTTCTCTTGGTCACACAGCTCTTAAAGAACTGAGACAGGTTTGAACTCATGTCTTTCTATGGGGTTTTCTTAGCAAAGAAACTAGAGGATTTCATGAGTCTAAAATGGTGCTAATAATACTTGGACAATTTATCTTATAGGACTATTGTTCACAAAGTAAAGAAGAAAGTATGAACCTTATGGTTATTGTCTGCATCTAAATACAGACACTCCACTATCTTACCTACCTGCACCAATTACGCTTCTGAAAGATACTAAGAAAGTCATGGCATCATAGATCTTAGATCCTGAAAGTCAACAGACCTCCCTATCTAGCTATGAACCCTCATGTAGATGAAGTATTACAGTTAAATGTGTTGTTAAATTATTTTGGTTTACCTGGGGACTTTCTTTTATCGTAATTCTTTGTACTCTAATAGACCCTGTGAAGTGCTTAGAGATTGGTCTGAGACCATGAAGACACCAAGGTCATCCATTGCATTCTTGGCCTTTGCCAGTTGTCCTAAATGTTGTTTTGCTACTGGACTTCAATGACTCTGGAAGAGAGCATGAGCCTGATGACTTTGTGTAACTCTGCCTCACTTAATTCTAATTCACTTACAATTCAAGACATTACATTGTGATGTCGTTGGTTGCCTTTGAACAAGGAGGAAGAGCAGTATGACTGTGGCCCACTATATACACTATCAGGCATGGTTTCTGGATCAGTCAATTTTGTGGAAATAATTTTTTTTCTAAGTTAAAAGGGAGTGTTCTATGAAGGCAGCGTGAGAAGGCACTGTGGTGTAAAAAATGAAATTCACCAATACAACCTAGAAGTGGATCTAAAAAGGAAGAAAAAAATTAGAAACAAATATCAGGAAATGATTTTTTTATGTATATCAAAGTTATTTGTTTCATGAAAAAGACACTTATTTGCATTTAAAACAATGCTATGGTCAAGGCTGGAAATGCAAGATGACGTTATGTTTCATTTTTTAACTGCAAATTATCTTCAGAGAAAATCCTCTGGAGTTGGGATTTTTTGTACCTAAATATGTCTCCAAATGATTCAAAGACATTAGTGTAAAATACTGCCACCTAGTAGTTTAAAGATGAATTAGCTTATGATCTAATTAGACTATACATTTTTAAAGAAATTTAAAAAAAAATGACAGTCTAGGAGAAGAAAGAAAAAAATTGCAGCTATTTAAGCAATCTATCCTCAGCAAAATCAGAGTCTGAAAAAAGAGGGGACATTGAACTTTTTTTTAACCATTCAATCATTCCTGGGCTGGCTTTATTTCTAATAAAGTCAGTTTGTCTTGTACTTTATTTTGTGTCACTGGTTTAGAACTGAAAGAAAATATAGAGATCTTCTAGTCCAACTCCATTTTATATATTAGAAAACTGAGACCTATCTCTCTTAGAAATATAGAGCCTAAGTTAAAGTTATTATTTTTTAACCTAATACTATTTCAGATTTCTATCCCAAACACATTCTACTTAGCTAAGAACTACTAAAAAAATTCTGTTCACCCAGCAATACCACTTCAAGGCCTATATCCCAAAGACATCACAAAAACAGGAAAAGGACCCATATGCCCAAAAAGTACTTATCTACGAAATCATAATCAGGGTTTCCAAGTCTGAAAAAAAAATAAAGATAGTAAAATCTAGATGCACTTGTCATTTTCACTTCAATTGACTGCTGGTTTTTGCCATCAGTGGTATTTATGTCATCTTGACTCCTTTTTACACATCCTTGATAGGGAAGGCAAATGATAATTCTTAATAAAAACTTTATATTCAATTCATACCAGTTAATTTAAGCAATTCAAACAGTTTATAATTTGAACTACAGTGTAGTAACATTCTTTTGAAATGTTTCCCTCAAGTGTAGAAGGACTGAATTCCACATTCATCACCAAAGTACCAATTTGGCTTAGCCCTGAAAAATGTCAGGTATTGTTTTGAATCAAGGAGAATTATTCAATGCATTCTAGAAGGGATTCAACAAACTGAATTGAAGAACTTAAAAGAGGCCATTATGACACGCATAAATATTTATCTGACACTCTCTTTTTCTGGTTGTTTTCATAGGATGGGTTCTGTTGCTCAGAGGGACATCAGTATTCAAGTTATAAAGTACCTGTTTTTTGTGCCAACTGAAATCTAATGAAGGACATGAAGCAGAAATATTTGTTATCCTACATCTTGTACTGAGAATACACAGAACTACAAAAGTAAATTTTCTTTTGCTGATTTTATGCCTTGGCTCTTTTCTTAGTCTCACAAGAAAGAAAGGAAGGAAGGAAGAAAAGAAGGAAGGAAGGGAGAAAGGGAGGGAGGGAGGTAGGCAGGCAGGAAGGAAAGAAGGAAGACAAAGAAAGAAAAAGAAAAAGAGAAGGGAGAAAAGAAGGAAGGGAAAAGGAGGGAATAGAAGGAAGAAGAAAAGAGAAGAAAAGAAAGTAAATAAGAGAAGGAAAAGAAAATAATCTACCATCATTCAACTCAATTCAATTCAACAATATTCATTATATACACATTTTGTACTAAGTCCTTTTTGGGTGATAGGAAAAAAAGACAACTTGAAAAATTTTACCTTCCTCGAGGTCATTAGAGGCTATTTAAGAGATTCATCATGTACACAAATAATTAATTATAAGTTAATTTGAGAGGGGAGACAGAGCACTAACAACTTAGAGTATCATTAAAGACTTCATATAAGAAAAGGCATCGAAGTTTATCTTTCAAGAAATTTATGAATTATAAAAGGTGAAGGAAGGAGAAAAGGGAGCATATTCTAAAAATTCGGGAGTTATGTTTGAGAATTCTGTGGAAATGCACTGAGATCAGAGATGAAATGTCAAGATGAAAGAACAAGTACATAAGCACATCTTTGTAAGCCATTTATACATTTTGTTCTCTTTACAACTTATAATAGCAAAAATATAATGATTCTCAAACTATTTCACAGCAATTGACCTCATTGGCAGCAAAATTTAATAATACTAATTATTATTTCTATAGCACCTACAATATACCAGTCACTCTAAAAATACTTTGAAAATCCTATATTATTTGATCTTCATAATAACTTTTTAGGTATTATTATTTTTTTCCCATTTTATGGTTGAGGAAATCGAGGACAGCAGCTAAGTGATTTTTCCAAGGTCATACAGATAGCTAGTGTCTCAGAGCAGGTTTGAATTCTGTCTATCCCTACTCCTGTCTCAACATTCTAAACACTGTACAGCCTTAGTGCTTCTTGTGTTTTAACCCTAAAACATGTGCACAGTGAAATATTTTCAATAATTATGTGTATTAATATGTTAAGTTTTAAATTATTCATGTTAACATTATGGAGAAATTTAGGGAGAGTGAAGGCTGAGATTGTCTGCCAAATCTTACCACCCATTTTTTTTCCACCATAAAACCTTTGTCTGTAGTTGCTCATAAGCAATAAAAATTCGTTTCACCTTCAGGAACTGACTGAGTTTGAAATACTACATTTTCATGATAAATTATGAAATGTTCTGCTTTATTTTTTTTTTAATTTAAATCACTTGGCACTTAATTCTTTAAATAACTTGTGAGTCAAGGCACAAGTACGTTGATATCTACAATTTTGGACTCACAGACAAACTTGATTCTCAATCCTGCCTCACAGAGTTACAAGGTATATAGCACTGGCTAAGTTGCCTTACTTCTTTCTACCTCAGCTTATCCTTATTTATAAAGTAGTGATAATAACCACATAGCTTACTTCCCAAGGTTATTATGAAAAATCAAATATGTCTGTGGTTTTAATAACTTTAAAGAACATATGAATGTCAATAACTATGATTTGTGATTTGGGGTAATTTTAGTTTTGCAGCAATATGATGACGAGTGATTGGTTATAATGGATGACAAGTGTCTTCTGAATTTATTTTCTTTCCATTGTAGACATTTGAAAGGAATAAAAAAAAATAAGAACTGTTGCAAACTCTGGCTAACTTCAAGATATACTATTTTCCTATTTTATATCAAAGAATGTAAACCATAATTGTGAGTAGTCATGGTTTGATAGTGACTTGAAAATTAGTATTAGAGACATAATTTAAAAATGGTATCCTTCCCATTTTCTACTAAAATGGTCCCCATCACATATGGATTATAGATACAGCATATTCTTAATTTTTCTCCTATGAGTCAAGTCAGCATTACTGCTGGCAATTAGTAGATGCTTAATAAATGTTTGTTGACTTAACTTGCTATGAGTGTCTTTGATTTTATTTGTCCTTGAACAGTTAGTGCCTATCACAGTACCTTGTCCATAGTAGGCCCTTGAGAAATGCTTGCTGAATTCAACAGATATGGATCACAATGCAGTATTATGTAGTGTAGAGAGAGCTGACCTCACAGCCAAGAGGTCCTGGGCTTAAGTCCCTCATTTAATATACATTCTGTATGCGACCCTGTTCAAGTTTCTTAATCACTGAATGCAGTATAAAATTATAAATTTCAGAGAAAGTACCAGCCTGCATTAATAGAATGAATTTATTCATCCAGGATTTCTTTATACTAATGAAATCACATGTCCCTCCCTATCCTTATAACAAATGAAAAAGAGAGTTAGATTAAAGAAAATCCCACAGTAAATCAGTACTGTCTCTCAAATATATGAGTTGCTTTATGGTCAGAAAGATAAAGGAGTAGGTATCTCCTACAGGCTCCAAGGCTAGAGCTTGATAATAATAACTGGCATTTATGTAGTTCTTTGCATTTTCTAAGGCCATTTACATAATCTCTCTTGACCTTCACAATAAACCAGGAGGTACATACTGCAGAGAGTATTATTAGCATTTTTCACTTGAGAAAACTGCAGCTTAGAGAGGTGGAAAGGCTTATCCATGGCCACATACTTAGGAGGAGTCAAAGGAGAGACTTGAAACAGAGATTTCATAGCTCCAAATATATCCATACGCAATACAACACTGAAAATTATGCACGAAGAGTGAATACAAGGGTTCATTAAAGTCTGAATTACTTTCGAATTTTTTGCAGATTAGAAATCAGCCATTAATTGGGTTTTATAACGGAATTAGCTTTAACCAATATTAACAATACTGCCCACTGAAGGAGATACTGTACATCAAAGGAGAAGTTGTACACCAGTGTTTTGAGGCTTCTGAGAAGCAAACATACCCTGTAGCTATAATGAGAGTTACAGTTTTTGTAATCTGATAGTGGAGCAGATCCAATGCTGGATTGAGAATTAGTAAATAAAAAAAATGAAACAAACAAAAAAACTTAGTTTGAATCCTATGAATCTCTTAATCACTCTGGACCTCAGTTACCTTATTTATACCTAAAAAAGTAGTTGGTGGTGGGGAGGGGGAAGGACTTGATGATGTATCAGGTTCCCTCCAGTTCTATCTCTGCAATCTTAGGAAATCTTGGCTCTCAAAGGAGGTTAGTGGTAGCTCCTCCCAGAATCATGGTGCAGTAGTGAATCATTGTTGGGACAGCTTCTAATTGTAAACCCAAGTGCTGTTTCATGAATTTACATGCTTCTGAACAAAAGTCTGTGGTTGTTCAGGAATCTTCCACAGGATGGCCAGAATAGAACTGAGAAGAAGAAAATATTTCAGCATAATGAGGAAGATTGGAAAAATCCAGGAAATGACAGGGGAAAAAAAGTTTAGAAAGCTAACTATGGAACCCTGGAGGAAAAAAAAAATATCCACAGGAATCAATCTCACCCTGTGGCCTTGTCTGTACCAATGATTAGGTACTGGAGTTGTTTACCTGGGGAGCCTGCTGAATCTTCATTCCCTAGAGATGTTTAAGAGTAGGATAGCATACCATTTATCTTGAATGGATTAGGTACTCCTTAACCTAGAGGAAAGGAACTGTAACAAATCCCTTCAAATTCAGTGATTATTGTCTGTAATGTCTGTAAGTGATTAAAGGAGAAACTACAGAGCAACAAAATAAAGCTGAGGTCAGAAATCACTGTGGAGTCAGTCAGCAAGTATTCCTTAATGAGGTGAGAATTTAAATCAGTACAACTGAGTTTATGATATGTGTACTAAAGAATCACAGATAAGTTTTTGGTCATAATAATAATAGCAAATGGTTAATTTAGCAATTAAAGTTTATAAAGTCCTTGAAATATTATCTCATTTCATCTGAAGCCAAATCCATGGGAGAAACCATGAGAATAAAGAAACACAGAGACAGAGAGACAGACAGAGAGAGACAGAAAGAGAGAGAGAGAGAGAGAGAGAGAGAGAGAGAGAGAGAGCACAAATAATATTGTTTTATCTATATTCAGACTCCGTAGTTCTTTTTTCTGCATGTGGACAGCATTTTCCATCATGAGTCTTTTGGAGTTGCCTTAGATCCTTGCATTGCTAAGAAGAGATAAGGCTATCACAATTCATCATGTAATAATGTGTCTGTTACCATGTACAATGTTCTCCTTGTTCTGGTTGCTTCAGACATCAGTTCCTATAAATTTTTCCAGGTTTTTCTGAAATCTGACTCTTCATCATTTCTTATAGCACAATAGTATTCCATTGCACTCATATAACACAACTTGTTCAACCCTTCTCCAACTGATGAGTATTCCCTCTGTTTCCAATTCTTTGCCACCACAAAAAGGACTGATATAAATTTTTTTTTACTTGTGGGTCCTTTTCCCATTTATATGATCTCTTTGGGATACAGACCTAAAAGTGATATTTCTGGGTCAAAGGGTATGCATATTTTTATAGCCCAGGTCTTTCTCATTTCCAGCCCAGTTTTTTTTCCAGTAAATCATATAATCTAAGCCCTTATTTTATAAATGACAAAGGACCCATCCTACACTGAGGACATTTTACAAATAGCAAAGAACTCATTCTACATCTAAGCCAACTCTCAGAGCAGATGCATTTCTTCAATAGAATTAGAGAATGCTAATTCTGGAAAGGGAAGCTAGGTGGCCCAGTGGATAGAATGCTGGTTCTGGAGTTAAGAAGACCATTTTCTTAGTTCAAATGTGGCTTCAGACATTTACTAGATGTATGATCCTGGACAAGTCACTTGACCCTTCTCACCTTAGTTCCTCATCTGTAAAATGAGATGGAGAAGGAAATGACAAACCAATGGAGGGCCTTGTCTGAGGAAACCCCAAATGGGGCCAAAAAGAGTCAGATAACATTGAAAAATACCTAAACAACAGAAGTAGTAGAGGGAGGCAGAGTCAAAAAGGCAAAAAAGGCAGGGACCTACCTGAGCTCTCCCACAAACCTTCCCAAATACTTTCAAAAATGGCTCTAAACAAATACTAGAACAACAGAATCCACAAAAAGATGGAATGAAACAAATTTCCATCCCAAGACAACTTGAAAAGTCAACAGGGAAGGTCTGTTGCACTACAGTGAGGTGGTGCACAGGCTGCACCAGCACAGCCTGCACCAGCACAGCCCTGGGCATAATAAACCAGGAGCAGGCTTTGAAAGCCATTGAATCAGAAGTTGCAGTGGCAGTAGCTGCTTCTAGAACTCTCAGTTCACAGGCAGTAAGGGGTCAAATAAGTGGTCAGAATGGTCTCTGCTAGCACTGAGGTAGGGCTCTGTTCTCTTGCTTTGCCCATTCTTAGATCTGGGTCACCATTCTGAGTGGCAGTCCCAGGGTGGGGAGGACCTCTGGCATAGCAGTTTGTGACCACAGTGGAAGAGGGACCCTCCTCACAGTGCAAGGGAGAAAAGAGTGCTTGTGGTTACTCATAGACTGCTGGAATAATAAGTACCTCTCCTAAGATCATAACACTTTGGAAGAATTGAAAACTTACAGGTCTCTAGAAGTATCTCTGAAAACAATTTCACAAAGCCCCATAAATTTGGGAAAGTGTACACTCCACCATGGAAGAAGAACCCTACTTTAACAAAGCATTAAAATCAGTTTATAGTCTTTGAAAGTAAAGAAAGAGCAGAAATCTTAAAATATGTAAAATGATTTTCAGAACCTTATTATATAACAGAAATGGAAACTTAGATTTATTGTTGTTATTGGTGGTGATGGTGGTGGTGGTGGTGTAGTCATTATTGCTGTTATTAATTCTGAATTTGATTTCACTTGTATAGTGATTTCCTTGTGAGGAAACTCCCTTCACTTAAAGATCAGTACCTGCTTAGCTATTTAAGTCTTAAAGAGTTGCCTGGGGCACTTTGATGTTGACTGTACTAGGGTCACAGCCTGCATCAGATTTAGGACTTGTAAACTGGTCATCCTGATTTTGAAGCTCTGTCTCTCTGTCTATTATGGTACCATACTTCCTGTCTTCTCAATAATAATTAGTGATTATTTTCATTGAAGAGACAGTATCCCATAGTGCATAAAGAGTTGATCCCAAAGCCAAAATTACTTGGGTTCAATTTCTACCTCTGTCACATACCTACTATGTGATCCTGGGCAAGTCACTTAACTTTTCACTTCTCTGACCAAATTAATAATGTAACTTACATCAAAGATCCCAGCCTTCATTACGAAGGATTTACTGTACCAGTTATATTACAGGTACAGTTGAGATGTTATTATTTTTGTGACAATTTTCTCCTGTTCTGACCCAGTATTTTCCCTGAAAACATCTGAATTTAGCTTGGTTTTTATTCTCCTCTACAGGAAAACTAATTTTTTTTCTGCCTGCCACTGAAAGTAAAAAGATTTTAAATTGAAAATATATTTACTACAAGGTATTAAGGAATATATGTATATGCATTAAGAATTCTACATACACATATGTGTATATATATTGATGTATACCTATACACATATACACATACATATACATACATACATACATACATACATACATACATACATACGTATTAGGTGAAAAGATATGCATGGTTTTACAGCCCCTTGGGCAGAGTTCCAAAACATTCTACAAATGGATGAATCAGATCATGACGCTACCAGCGGAGCTTTAATGTATCATTTCTAATACATGCCTTCCACCATTTTCCTTTCCTATTCTATTAGTCAATTAATAGGTATGGGGGTGGACCTCATAATTGTTTTAATTTGCATTTCTCTATGAACAGTGAGTCAAAACATTTTTTTCCCATATGGGTATAAATAGCTTTAATTACTTAATCTGAAAACTGTTCATACCTTTTGATCATTAATCAACTAGAGGATGGTTTTGATTTATATAAATTTAACTCAGTTGCCTACATATTTCAGAAATAAGGACTTTATCAGAGAAAGCTGCTTCACTTTTTTATGCAGTGACCATTGCTAACTAATTTTCACTCCATCCTATCCTCTCCTCAGTTTATTCTATTCTGTCTCTCCTTTCACCTTGTCCCTTCTCAAAAGTGTTTGGCTTCTAACTCCTCTTATCTCTCCTCCTTTCTATCACCTCCCCACCCCCATTCTCTTATCCCATTCCACTCCTACTTTCCTATGGGGTAAAACAGTTTTCTTTACACAACTGAATATGCGTTATACCCACTTTGAGCCAATTCTGACAAGAGCAAGGTTCACTCACTCATCCTCACATCATCTCCCTTCCCCTCCTCTATAAAAGCTTTATCTTTCCTCTTTTATAATAGAAAATTTACCCTATTCTGTACCTTTCTCTTTCCTCCAGTACATTCCTCTCTCACATCTTAATTTTACATTTTTAGCTATGATCCCTTCATATTCAATTCACACCTTCACACTGTGTCTATATATACTCATTCCATGTGCCTTAATATTGGTTGGCTATTTTCTTTCATTCTTTAAGAGGACCAAAATTACATCACTATGATAGAGTCAAGTTTCACAGTGTCTGACTATGCTGAGCAGGGCAATATGAGCTCTGAATGCTCTAACGCAGATTGGACACAGATAGTCTGTGTGAACTTTTGGGATGGAATCTCCAAATTTCTACATCCTGCATTTCCTTTGTGCTGTCTCAATTGTGCTTTGCTCAAAGAGCTCAGCACCCTTTCTGATATGTGCACCCCATGCTGAGCCATCCCATGAAAGCGTCTCCTATTATTGACAAAGATCTTGAATTACAAGTATCAAGAATGCAAATAATTTGACCATATTAAGCACCTTATGATTGTCACTTCCTGTTTATCTGTTTATGGTTCTCTTGAGTTTTATATTTGAAAATTCAATTTTCTATTCAGCTCTGATCTTTTCATGAAGAATGCTTGAAAGTTCTCTACCTCGTTGAATACTTTTTTTTTCTGCTGAAGGATTACACTCAGTTTTTCTGGGTAGGTGATTCTTGGTTGTAACCCAATCTCTTTTTCCTCTGGAAGATCATATCCCTAAAGCTCAAATATTTTAATACAGACACTGCTAAATCTTATGTTATCCTGACAGGGGTTCCACCATACTTGAATTGTTTCTTTTTGGATTTTTGCAAAATTTTCTCCTTAATCTGACAGCTCTGGAGTTTGACTATAATATTCCTGTGAGTTTTCAGCTGAGAAGTCTCTCAGGAAGTGATTGGTAGATTTTTTTTTTCAATTTCTATATTACATTCTGGTTCTAGAGTGTCAGGACAGATTTGCTTGATAACTTCTTGAAAGATGATATCTAGGTTCTTTTTTTCATCATGAATTTCATGTAGTCAAATATAGTTTAATTTGCCTCTCCTGCATCTATTTCAGAGGTCAGTTGTTTTTCCAGTGAGATATTTCACCCTGTCTTCTATTTTTTTCTCATTCTTTTAGATTTGTTTTATTTTTTCTTCGTTGTCAAGTCATTGGCTTCCATTTGATTCACTCTACTTTTTAAGGAATTATTTTCCTTAGTGAGTTTTTTTAATTCCTTTTCCATTTGACCAAATCTATTTTAAATTTTTTTTCCCTCACCAAAGATTTGTGCCTCTTTTTCCATTTAGCCAATCCTGATTTCTTTTTTTTAATGCTGCCCAGCTTTTTAAAAATTTATTTATTTTCAATTTTCTGCAATCACATCCATAAAGCTTACATTTCCCCCATTTCCCCATTTCCACTCTTTGCTCCCATCTCCCCAAGATGGCTTTCAATCTTATATGGTGTCTGCACATAGATTCTTATTAACTACATTTTCACCTCAGTCACGTTGCATAGAATAATTAAAATGGAGAGAAATCATGAAAAAAAACACAAAACAAAACATAACACAAGATAAATAGTCTACTTCATTCTACAATCCAATTCCATATTTCTTTCTCTGGATGTGGAAGGTATTTTGTCTCAAGAGTCTACTGAGAATTTTTTAGGTCCTTCCATTGCTTTGAAGGGCTAAGTCTACGAGAAAAATTCCTCTCACACTGTGGTTGTTACTGTGTACAAACTTCTCCTGGTTCTACTAATTTCACTCAGCATCAGATCATATAAGTTCTTCCAGTCCTCTCTGAAGTCTTCCTGTTCATCATTTTTTATAGCACAGTAGTATTCCATTACATTTATATACTATAACTTCTTTAGCCATTCTCCAATTGATGGGCATCCTCTCAATTTCCAGTTCTTGATCACCACAAAGAAAGTTGCTATAAACATTTTTATATATGTGGGACCCTTTCTCATTTTTATGATCTCTGTGGGATACAGTCCTAGAAGCAATATTGTGGGGTCAAAGGGTATGTGCATTTTTGTAGCCCTTTGGGCATAGTTCCAAACTGCTCTCCAGAAAGGTTGGATCAACTCACTATTTCACCAACAATGAATTAATGTTCCAACTCCCTCACATCTTCTCCAACATTTATCATTTTCCTGTTTTGTCATGTTAGCCAATCTGAGAGTTGTGATGAAGAAGCTCAGAGTTTTTTAATTTTCATTTCTCAATCAATAGAGATTAGAGCACTTTTTTTCAAAGGGCTATAGATAGCTTTAACTTGTTCCTCTGAAAATTGACTGTTTATATCCTTTGACCATTTATCAGCTGGAGAATGACTTGTCCTCTTGTACATTTGACTCAGTTCTACATATATTTAAAAATGAAATCTATATCACAGACACTAGTTGCAAAAATTCTTTACATCAGCTGAAGAATAATATATTCTGTTCCAACCTTTTACCTTTACTCTGTGGATCCCTCTGTTTCCAATGTTTTTCTTGTACACAATATATTGTTGCATAATGGTTTTTTAATCCATTCTTCTATCTGCCTCTGTTATATTTGGAGAGTTCATCCCATTCACATTCACAGTTAAGATTACTCTCTGTGTCTTTCTCTTCTTCCTGTTTTTCCTCATTCATGCTTTTAGTTCTCCCTTCCCCACCACAATAGTGTTAATTTTTGACCACTGCCTCCTTCAGTCTTCCCTCTCTTCTTTCAGCCCCCTTCCCTTTTACTCTCCTTTTCCCCTTCTACTTCTACTTTTTCCCTCCCTTTTAGTCTCCCCTCCCTTTACTTTCCCCTTTTCCACCCTCCAACCTGTAGAGCTAATTATATTACTTTACTAAACTGAGTTTGTTATTCCCTCCTTAAATCAAATCAGTTGAGAGTATCTCTCAAACCATGTTCATCTCCCTCACCTCTTTCCCTCTACTGTAATGTGTTTTTGTGCCTCTTCCTATGGTATAACTTACCTTTTTCTGTCTCCTTTTCACCTCTCCCATTACAATCCCTTCACATCTTTAAATAACATTTTTTGTCAACAAATCATTTAATTTATTCCCACTCCCTCTATCTATGTATATCCCTTTAAAATATCATAATAAATATACAATTCTCAAAATTAACAAGTATTATCTTCCCTTATAGGGATATAAACAGTTTGCTCCTATTGAATATCAAATTTTCTTCCCCTTGTTTATCTTTTTAAACTTCTAAATGCTAAATGCTAAAGTTTAGCTATGCTTCTCAAGTGGAGGGTACATTGTTCCAACCTTCAGGACTATTTGTAGCTGTTTTCAGAGATAATTCTAGGGACTTATAAATTTTCATTTTTTTTAATGTTTCATCATCTAAGGAGAGTTGTGACTACTACCCTCCTGAACTCTGTTCTGGTCTATGTGATGAAAAGCATTTTTTTTGTTTCTGCCCTGAAACTGTGAGAAAGTTTGCCAGTCCTCTGTGGCCTGAAGCTCTGGTATACTTGTACTTCTCCTTGCTCTGGAATCATCACCCAGAACTGTGACCTCAACCTGACCATGGCAAAGCAACAGAAGCCTGACTCAATATTAGCAAAGAGACCTCTGTATTATTATTCTTGGTTGTTGTTTGACCCACTTACCATCTGTGGGCTGAGAACTCTGGAAGTAACCACTGTAGATGACAATTCAGTGACTCCTAAGACCTGGTCCTGCTTCCCTGGGGCCAGATTTATGCTGGGGTGGCCTGCACTCAAATGTGTTCCACTCTCATCCTAGGGCAATAGACATTTCCTGCCAACTTTCCAAATTATCTTAGATTAAAAATTGTTGCACTCTTTCTTTTAGTTGTTAGTTTGTTCAGAGTCATTATTTAAAGGTATTTGTACAGATTTGGGAAAGAATTCAGGCTAGTCCCTGCCTTTACTCTACCATCTTGGCTCCACATCCTGAAACACATTTTTAAGAGCACATTTCAAACACAGTTTATCTGTAAGTGACAGAGAAACACCAATAGGGAATAGATCTATTACCCAAATAAAAGAAAAAAATAACTACTTTCATGAGCAAAGTCTTAGAACCTACTAAAGAGTCTCAGAAGCAAAACTGAAAATAATCACATCAGCACAATTTGCAACTATTACTATTAATCAAAGGGAAAATTACTTACACACTGAAAGTAGAACTGTCTCTTTTTTCACGTTAGTCTTTTAAGGTAGTATCTCTATTGCTAACCCCTACTTATATCCTATAAATATCAACATTTGACAAGCATCCATTAAATTCATACTGTGTGTCATGTATAGTTCTAGCAACTTGAAATTTAGAGACACAAACAAATTAGTCCCTTACCTGCAGATAACTTACATTCCATAACCACATACAGTAAAGTCATCTATAATCAGAAAGAATACACTATGTATACACATAAATTTTATGGACTTCTCCTCAAAAAAAATCATAAAATTTTATGTCATTTCAGCCCTGGTTGAGCAAAAAAACAAAAACAAAAACAAAAACAAAAAAAATGTTTTTTTTATTTAGCAGTCCTGCAATAAGATTTTGAGCAATATAAAACAAACAAATAATATCCCATTCCCTACCCCATGAATCAAGAAGCTTTACAACTGGGAGAACGAGCAACTGGCAAAAGAATGATTTCAAATTGAAGAAGGAAGAAAGATGAACTCTTGAAACAAAATATCAGTGAATCTAAAATATATAAAATGTTCAAAAGCAAACCACAGAGTCTACCACAGTGGAATTTTGTTTGTCTTCTTAGGAAGCTCTGAGTCAGTGTTGCCAGGTTTTCAATTTTTAATGGTGCCAGGATGTCTGTGAATCTGATGGCTAATCCAGGAAGCCATCCCTTTTGGCTGAAGCTAAAGCATTTCCTGAATATCCCAGAAGGCAACAGCAATACAAAATTATTTTATTTCATCATGAGAGTTTGGTAAAAAGAGGGTTAAGGCCCACAACCGTTTTGGTGAATGTATTAATTTTTGAAATAGGATGATGTATAGAAACCCAGCTTTCAAATCAGGTATACCTGGTTCAAGCTCTACCTTTGATACCAGTCGTATGATTATGGCCAAGTCTGCTAACTTCTTGGTGACCCAGACAACTCTTTAGATACTCTTTAGATGCCCACACCCTGGGAATCTACATTATTAGAGCACATTCCAAACTAAGATTTCCCAAAATTGATGAAATTACTAGTATTGACTGTCTGGAAAGATACAGAGATATAATTATCCTAGTTAAAATTTATGTAATAGTCATTATGTGCCAAGTACTATGCTAAGCACTTTACAACTATTATCTCATTTGCTCATCACAATGACTCTACGAGGTATATGATGTCATCCCCATTTTACAGATGAGGAAACTTGAGTAAACTGAGCAATTAAATGATTTTTCCAGAGTCACACAGCTAGTAAACAGTTGAAGCTGTTTTTAAACTAGGATCTTCTTGATTCCAGCCCTAGGCTTGTTTCAAGGCACCACCTACCATTTGTATAACATGCTATTTCTGTTTCTTTTATAAAGTATTTAATGGGATTGGAATGATTTAACAATTATTATTGACTTATTTAGGGGTATATCTATGTATACATGAAGACACAAACACACTAGTATTAACTAAACAAATATTGTGTAAAGGCACTTTGGCCACTTGGGTGGTGATATAAAATACAAAATAAGCATTTTGTGCTTACCACAGGCATTCCTTTCCTTTTGGGGGAGGGAAGGTATAACTTGTGCATATATAAGTATAAACAAACACATAGAAAATCAGTATTAACTATTTGGGGTTAGGAGGAGGCACTAGCAGCTAGAACGTTAAGAAAGTCCTCACGTGGATTTGGGAAACAGTCTGCACAGCAGATTGGTGAGGTGGGGATAGTAAGTCATGTATTAGAAATATAAAGAAGGGCAGATTAATTAAAAAGGGAATGGAGGGGAGTAATTAATATGGTTAGAAAGGTAGGTGAGGACCAAGATGTGAGGGGTTTAAATGACAAAGAATGCATATCATAGTCAAGTGACAATAGGGAACCACTGGGGTTTATGAGAATGTGTGTGTGTGTGTGTGTGTGTGTGTGTGTGTGTGTGTGCATCTTCCTACATCAAGACAGAGGCAATCACATTATACTGGTGGTTCCTAGACAAATAATACAGACAGGGTACACATACACTGTCCATTACAAAATAAAAAGTGACATCACTCTCTTCAAAGAAGAAAAAATTTGAACTATTTATATAATACTAAATTGGAACAAAAAGTTGTTGGAATCTTTGAGTATTTTATGCGGTCTTTTATGACCACCAAATACCTTCCCACATGTTATTGCTTACTCATTTTTCATTTAGACTAAGGACATCAAATTAAAAAGAAATATTATTTCTAGAAGGTCTATGGTATTTAAGTGTGATTAAATTATTCATAGTAATGGGCTGCATTCCAAAGAAAATCTGGAAGCAACATTTTAATCTCATAAATTTTTCCCCAAATCTTTATTGCTATCTGCTAATTTTGAAGGCTATCTCCAGTTTAAGACACTTGAAAATTTTATTCTTAAGAATTTACAACATAATTGTAACTACTTAAAATTCGTTTAATTGCCCTGTCAATCAAGACAACAAAGAGTCACTTCAAAAAATCTCAATAGGGATATAACTTGAGCAGTGATCAACTGAATTTTGTTATTTGAGAGACAAAAGTTGTAGAGAGACTTAAAATACTGAATTTCTTATGAGAATACCTAGCTTCACATTGTGATTTTGTTACTTACCTGTGCCTCCCTGGACAAGTCACTTTGTCCGTAATTTTCTCCATTCTAAAATGAGAAACTTAAACTAGATTTCCCAGCCCACTTCCAGCTCCAACTCTAGATCTTATAAACCTCAAATAGGAATAAGACATAGAGATTATTTACCAGTTCACTACTCGGTACTTCTTTAGCGTAATTCAGAAAAATCACCTTGTTTTTGGCAACCTATCTAGACATCAGCAAGCTTATGTTCTTGGAAAAGAAATATTTTATACACAGAGTTACAAAAGTAAAGAAAAACTTAAATGCCTTCACTAATCATGTCAGCAATATGAAATTCGCTTCAATTTACCAACCTTTATTGAGTGATTTTATTTGAAGTCAGAAAGATCTGGGTCTGTCAAGGCTCTGATCCAGGCTAGTTGTGGGATGTCCCAATCTTCTCATAATTTCCAGCTCTACATTGGTAGGGGATTTTTCCACAATGATGATTTCCAATCCTGATGAAATTAGGTTCCCCACCATCACTACCCAAAAAAGAAGGAAAGAAAGGAAAAGGAAAAAAATATGCATCAAAATAAGTTAGGTTCTGAGGAAAAAAAAAGAAAAGATGAGTGTCCTAAAGGGTTTAAGATTCTTCTGAGGGAAAATAATATCTATCTATCTATCTATCTATCTATCTATTTATCTATCTATCTATCTTGATACACACATATACATATATGTACACATATGCATCCATATATACACACACATGCATATATGTATATATGCACATATGCATATATGTGTGTGCGTGTGTATATATATATATATATATATATATATATATATATATATATATATATATATATATATATATATATATACAGACATACACACACAGAGGCAAATACAAAGGTAAGTACAGAGAGAGGAAGAACTAACTATGTGTTTGAAGTCTTCCCAAAAGATGTAACAATTGAGTGAAGCCTTAAACAAAAGCGAGGTTTCTGAAAAGCAGGGATGAGGAAAGAGTGCATCCAGGAGACCAAAAACATGTGGTCATGGCCCACATTTCTCATGACACCTGTCACTGTTTTGGTTGTTCAAGCACAGTGTTCATAAAGAGTGAAAGAGAGTATTGTGTTAAAGACAATTCCACAAGAAAAAAAAATAAGTTGTGTATTTGTATACTTGTATAACTTAGTGTTTAAGCCTAGTGTGTTTGCAAAAGACTTCTCATATTGAAGGCAAGAATAATTATTCAAATATGTGTACCTACTGAGGGACGGAAGAATCATCAAAGCTTATGAGAAGAGATGTCTTCCTGTTTCTATTTCAAAAGAGGACATTTTGTGGATAAGTAGTGGGTTAGAGAGAGACAGTCACACATAGAGACAGAGACACACATAGACAGAGAGAGAATCATCTATTTATCTATCTATGCACACATACATACACACATATGTATATATTATAGATATGAGAAAAAGAGACAGACAGAGAGAGAGAGAGGGAGAGAGAGAGAGAGAGAGAGAGAGAGAGAGAGAGAGAGAGAGAGAGAGAGAGAGAGAGTCGGTACTTTAGGGAATTTTGCTTAGGTGACATGGTGATTATTTCTCAGTTGAGCTGAAATGACTTGTTCCCAGTGGGAAAGCTCATTCACTCTATATATTGTCGGTCATATTTTAATCTTCATGACTTCACTGAAATATGTTCGCCATCTGCTTGGAAAAATAGACTTATTTACTAGTTGTAGTCTTTTGTATAAGTAGCATTAAGTGGGAAGTGAGTCAAGTCTTTGGATATAAGCTGTACACTTCTTTGAGAGACAGAATCCAGAGAAACAGTTTGAACATAAATATAATTTCCTGTAGACTAACAACACAGGGATAGGGGGCACTAGATACGATTTCAGTCTGGTATGATCTTTCTGACGAAGACAGAGTCAACCTAGTTATTCCAATCACTGCTCCCTGCCAGGTAGGAATCAAAACCTTCCTTGGAGAGAAGTGGGAGAAAATATCCTCTGTGCCTCCTTTTGAGCAAATTTTAGATGAAATCATTTAGGCATATATGCAACCTACCAGGAAAATATGAACTTTGCTCTTGTAACTGTATGTAATGAGGGGAGAAAAGTGAAAGGGACTGCACATGAAAGAGAAAGAAATAAAATAGCTGAATAACCAGCTAGACTGATTACACAGATCTCTGAATGAATCACAATGGCTACTCATTGAGGAGACAAAACCCTAGCATGATAAAATCATAGGAATATAGCTGCAAGAGTTCTTATCTTGTCTAGTCCACCTTGTCTATCATCATAGAATACTATTCCTATTGCCTATGTGACCTATATGCCAAGCAACTATCACTTCAATTTCTTCATTCAAAAAAATAGGAGGTTAAACTGGATGACCCATAATGTCTCTTCTGGCTCCAGATTTATGAAAATGCATGCTTAAATATGGAAAACTATGCAAATATATGATGTAGCAAGAATAGTATGAGGTTCTTTTCCTACCTTGTTAAATATCTATTTTTTTAAATACAGTAAGTAAATTGTCTCCACAGTCTAAGATGGATAGCCTTCTACTCTATTCTCATATCTAATAGGAAGTCTTTGCATCTATCGCCAAATTAGTGACCTCTGGACATGCGATAAAGAATGAAGTTCTGGACATAAGTACACCCACTGCAGCATGTTTGGCTCCCTGTTTACTTCATAAATTGCTACTCATATCTCACTCAATGAATCATACTCCCTGACACGTTGACTCTCCTTAGATCAGTCATCTTATTATTGCTGTTGTTAATATTATTATTATTATTATTATTTACCAATGAGCAATCAATATAGCAAGCACTTATTAAGTATACAATTGGTAAGAAGTACATACTGGGCACTGGGAATGAAACGAAAAAAATAAATTCTCCCTGCCCTCAAGAAGCTTACCTTCTATTGGGGTAAAAATAAAATGCAAAAAAAATAAATACAAAATACTTATAAAATAATTCCATTAAAGTGCTACACTAACAAATTAAGGGGAAAGAAACTACAAAAACTCTTACACTCTTACAGGAAGACCATGCAGCATGTTTTATCTCAGACACAACCTATGGTATCAAACTTTTAACTTGGGTTGCCTAAGAGAATAAAGATATTCATGACATTAAAATATATTAGACTGCGTGTATAGGAATTAACTGTTGCTTGAACCACAAAGCAAGTAAAAGTGACTGAGTATTGGGAAATAAGGTGAGAGTTAGGTAGGAATAGACTGAAAAGATAAGAATGTTAAGTATGAAGAATAACAGGATAAAAAAATGATAAAGAATTGTTTAAGTTCACTATTACAGCAGTATTCAGTTCTATTATCATTGTAAATTGAATAGGCAGAAATTCTCTATGCAACACTTTACCTGAATCCTCAGACTATACATAGGCAAATTGTTATAACAGTAGGGCTTCTCTTTGTTTCTCTCTCTCTCTCTCTTTCTCTCTTTCTCTCTCTCTGTATGTATGTATATATGTATATATAGATATATATGTGTCTGTGTGTGTACATATATATACATACACATATACATCCCTATATGTATGTATAAGTATATGCAAGCATATATGTGTGTATAAATGTATGTATGTACTACCATACCTATTACCATGTATTATTAATGTAATACAATGTATTGTATATGTCATATTTCTCATGTCATTACCACACATATGTACATGTATTCATATATATTTATTACTAATTATCTTATCAGTTTTACATTTGTGTTGAGATAATCATATTCGGCGCTTACAGTATCAAGCATGATGCATAGGAAAGAATGTTAGCTTAGGAATGAGAGCACTTAGGTTGAAATCTTACCTTTGTAAATTTGCTATGTGACTATAGATAAATCACTCCTCTTGTCTGTGATTCAGTTATCTAAATTATGAAATGTGGAGTTTTGGCTAGAAGAAATTTAATAATACTGAATAATTTATGGAAGAGCAGAACCATTGTTTTGCTTCAATTAGGACAATGTGCAGATTAGTTAAAATAAAGCTGTGGTGGATGCAGTCAGTACAGTTTTATACATTCCTCCTCCTATGGTCAGCAGCATATTACCAGGGGTGATGGAAGTAGATTATGGGAGTCATCCAGGGTCAAGATTTGGTGAAGTGTGATAACTGATACAACAGAGGAATGATTAATTTGGTGGTAAATGACAATCAAGTTGTTTCAACAAAGGACTGAAATAGGGAATAGAAGAAAGTACCACGTTCAATGATCTAGAAAAGAAATTACAGGAAGAGGGAATGGAAGTCAAGGGGAGGGTTAACAATAGTGTTAAGATTTGAAAGAGAAAGGTAAATATGGAACTTTGAAAAATTATGATCATATTATATTTCAAAATTCAAGAGCTTAGAAGGAAACTCTTGTGGGTAATGGCAATGTCAACAAAACAAAAATGCTCTCTATATGGAGATGAGGTGGAGTGCCAGAGCAGGCAAAAGAAAATTAAAATGAGGAGCTAGGATTTAGTGTATCTTAGGAAACATCAATATCAATAATCTATCTATCTGTCTTTCTGTCTGTCTCTCTATTTATTTTGAATCCCTCTTGTTTCAGTTTAAGTGTTAGGAGAGAAATATTTTGATCCAGGCCTTGACCTCATTGAAGAAAGGGTAAAGTCCTTGAGGTTAGTGGATAATAGCCTACAGGATCTGGATTTTGGTAGATTTGGTCAGCATTCAAAGCACTTATTTGGCTAGGAAACTGAACTAAATAAATTAAGGAGAATGGATGCATTTATGTATGAATGAATGAACAATCATTTATTAAGTGCTTGCTATGTACCAGGCATTGTGCTAAGCACTGGGGAGACAACTAGCAAAACAAAACAATCCCTGCTCTCCTGGACCTAACATTCTTTAAGGGGGAGAAAACTACATAAAAATGTTCAGCTGCAAATTGAACAGAGAAGTTTGGTAATCCTTAGGATGCAGTGGGAAAACAGATTATACTACATCTTCTTTCATTTTCTCTCCATTAAAAACTATATTGATGTGAAAATGTGAATTTTATTTTTTGAGTTTAGTCTAGCTGTGGTTGTTGAGGATACCCACAGAGGCAATTGTCAGGTATGATCTCCGTAAGCACTGCTTCTCTGGTTTGAAGAAGGATTGATGGTCAGAGTGTATGTGGAGAAAGAGAAGAAAGGAGAAGGTAGGTACCAAGCAAAGTCAGATTGACTCCACTAGGATCTGAGGAAATTTAGGGCTAACAGCCATTGTTTGTACCCGTTAGGAAATGCAAACTCTTGTCTCTTCATTCGGGGGGTATTTCTCCTTCAGCCATGCTGCCTTACTTGTCCCAAGTGACTGTTGTTTGTCAACTAGTATTCCTTAGTGGCAATGTTGTTGGGTTGTGGCTTCTCCACAGGGGTGACTCTTCTGGATGTTTCCTAGAAGCAAGGCCAATGATTATAGGGAGAAGAATTCCTTACCTTCTATACCCTTTCCCTTAACTTTATTTGGCTGTTTTTTATATATTATTTCTCAAACAGTCTCAGGGATCAAATGGGAAAAATAATTTGATAATTAGATGGATTTATAAATGTATCTGTGTGAATTCCCCTTTCAATAATGCAAAGCATCACCCATTTTTACCTCTCATCAAATGTGACTCTTGAACATATCCTACCATCAGTCCTCCACAGGGTTTTCAATGTTGAGTATCTTCTTTTATGTCTTTTGATATTTTATGGACACCAGTGAAACAGTTTGCAATCTATACATTAACAACTTCACTACCTTTAACAGTCACACATGTACCTGAGATATCAGGAACACACCTTCAATCAAAAGCGTTGGTTAAGTCTACATGGGTAAATTAAAGTGGAGGTGAGACAATAATACAGATTGGCTGCTTACTTTGACTACTTTCACACAGTAAGTCTCCACTCTCTCGTTTTATGTACTGCCACTAGAAGAGACTGTCAAAAAAATGAAATACCTTTTTTTCATGCTTGATAGAGATTGCTATTTTTTTTGTTTCAGTAAGATACATTCCAAATGCAAATTTTTTAGCATCATTTTAATCTAAGTTCAAAGAGCAAATTTGGAATTAAAAGAGCAATTCTGTATATGATCAAAATGGTAGCCATTATTATCTTTATGATATTTAGCTAATGGACTCCAGTTTTCATGATTACACAATGATGATTTTAGAGGCTTGGGTAGGATGGACACTAAACAATATTCTTACTTTCAGCCACTTTTAAAAATTAGAATTATGGCCACTCAATTACAAAGTAGGGAAAAATGATTTAATAGTGTTTCTGGAAATAAACACTTTTAGCAATTCAACTGCAAAGCCACCTTCTGATCTTCAAAATAATAAAAAAAAAATGAAATGTTCTGCAATTAATGAGAAAAATTGAATTCAGGACATACTAACCTTTCAGAATCAATGGTGGTCTAGAAAGGTTAGCTGTATTTCTTAATGGGGAATAAGTATAATATGCCAATACTGCCTTCAGGTTCTTAGGATATGTTCAGGTTTACCATCTATTCATCCACTGAAATTCCCCTACTCTTTCCTCCACTTTGAATTCTAGTCCTCCAATTAGACCAGGATTCATTCCATGACATAATAGTGATTCATAAAAATATTTACAGAAAATAGCTTGTCCTTACTTTCCTAGCTTGTCCTTACTTTTTATCTTCATTAATCCAAGGCTTTTCACTATATTTCACTTCTTTTACTTTTAATCTTTTTTTTGTATAAATTCCGAAACTATTGGTGCTAAATTGTGTTTTTAGGATGCTTTTCTTTCTTGTCCAATCATTCCCTTCCAAATGATACTACTATTAATTTGTTCTTGTTCTCTAGATTTATCAAGTGCTCTTACGTATGTAATATGCCAACAAAAGTTGAATTTGCATTTTTCTTTTAAATATTGATTACATAGTCCTCAAACTGATATTTTTCTAGCAGCATTAGCATGTGTTTTAGACTTACATTAAACAGCGATTGTCAGCCTTCTCTCCATGTTTGAAAAAGTACTTCTTGTCAATATAGACTAACCTTTCAAAATTCTATGATCATAGAAAGAAATCAATTATCCCTGAGTGTTCCTTTGTTAATCGACAGTTTTGTTTAAATCATTTCCCACAAATCGTAAGTAATTATTTAGGTCATTGAACTACAGTTGCTGACATTGTCTACCTTTTTTGTGAAAATATTTTGAACATGAATGAACTTTTGCTCTTGTCTGGTCCACTGTTCACCTACAGTATCACTTGATGGGAAGAGGAATTCAGCTTGTCACGTCAGGGTAAGTTGCAAGATGAATAAGGAAAAGGGCAAGATATTTTCAGGGCTCAAGCCATGGAAGAGCTCAAAAAGGATTGGAAAATCAAGTTAGAGAGATGGAGGAAAAACTGGGAAGAGAAATGAGAGAGATGCAAGAAAAGCATAAAAAGCAGGTCAACACCTTGCTAAAGGAGACCCCAAAAAATGCTAAAGAAAATAACACCTTGAAAAATAGGCTAACTCAATTGGCAAAAGAGGTTCAAGGAGCCAATGAGGAGAAGAATGCTTTAGAAAGCAGAATTAGCCAAATGGAAAAGGAGATTCAAAAGCCCACTGAAGAAAATAGTTCTTTCAAAATTAGAATGGAATAGATGGAAGCTAATGACTCCATGAGAAACCAAGAAATCACAAAACAAAACCAAAAGAATGAAAAAATGGAAGATAATGTGAAATATCTCATTGGAAAAACAACTGACCTGGAAAATAGATCCAGGAGAGACAATTTAAAAATTATAGGACTGCCTGAAAGCCATGATCAAAAAAATAGCCTAGACATCATCTTTCATGAAATTATCAAGGAAAAATGCCCTGAGATTCTAGAACCAGAGGGCAAAATAAGTATTCAGGGAATCCACAGATCACTGCCTGAAAGAGATCCAAAAAGAGAAATTCTTAGGAACATTGTGGCCAAATTCCAGAGTTCCCTGGTCAAGGAGAAAATATTGCAAGCCACTAGAAAGAAACAATTCAAGTATTGTGGAAATACAATCAGGATAACACAAGATCTAGAAGCTTCTATATTAAGGGATCAAAGGGTGTGGAATATCATATTCCAGAAGTCAAAGGAACTAGGACTAAAACCAAGAATCACCTACCCAGCAAAACTGAATATAATACTTCAGGGGATAAAATGGTCTTTCAATGAAATCGAGGACTTTCAAGCATTCTTGTTGAAAAGACCAGAGCTGAAAAGAAAATTTAACTTTCAAACACAAGAATGAAGAGAATCATGAAAAGGTAAACAGCAAAGAGAAGTGATAAGAGACTTTACTAAAGTTCAACTGTTTACATTCCTACATGGAAAGACGACACTTGTAACTCTTGAAGTTTTTCAGTATCTGGGTAGTTAGTGGAATTAAAGACACACAAACATACACACACATACACACAGAGCATAGAGTGAATTAATTGAATAGGATGGGATCATATCTTTAAAAAAATGAAATTAAGCAGTGAGAGAGAAATATACTGGGAAGAGAAAGGGAGAAATGGAATGAGGCAAATTATCTCTTATAAAAGTCAGGCAAAAGACTTTTTAGTGGAGGAAAAAAGAGGGGAGGTGAGAGAAAAACATGAAGTTTACTCTCATCACACTTGACTCAAGGAAGGAACAAAATACACACTCATTTTGGTATGAAAACCTATCTTACAATACAGGAAAGTGGGGGAGAAGGGGATAAGCAAGGTGTGGGGGATGATGGAAGGGAGGGCAAAGGGAGGAGGGAGCAATCTGAAGTCAATACTCTTGGGGAGGGACAGGATTAAAAGTGAGAATAGAAGCAATGGGGGGAAGGCTAGGATGGAGGGAAATATAGTTAGTCTTTCATAACATGACTGTTATGGAAGTCATTTGCAAAACTACACAGATATGGCCTATATTGAATTGCTTGCCTTCCCAAAGACAATGGGTGGGGAGGGACGTATGAAGAGAAGTTGAAACTCATTGTTATAGGAACAACTGTCGAGTACTATTCTTGCTACTAGGAAATAAGAAATACAGGTAAAGCGGTATAGAAAGCTATCTGGCCCTACAGGACAAAAGAGAAGATGGGGACAAGGGAAGGGAGGGATGATAGAAGAGAGGGCAGATTGGTGATAGGGGCAATCAGAATGCTCAGTGTTTTGGGGTAGGGGTAGGGGACAAATGGGAAGAAAATTTGGAACCCAAAATTTTGTGAAAATGAATGTTAAAAGTTAAATAAATAAATTTAAAAAATTAAATTAAGTACTTTTATAACAATAATAAATAAGTATTAAATTTTTAAATAGAACCGAATATGAATTCAATTGCAACAATTATTTTACTAATCCTCAGGTTCTTCTTGTTCCTTTTCATGTTTTTTCATAGTTTCATATTTCATATTTCCAATCATGAGAATATCATATAATAGAAGAGACCATTGACAGTACAACCAAATAGAGTCCTAATAGGACAGTGAGGTATAATAAATAGACAGCTGGTTTCAAAATTAGGAATGCCTGGATCCAATCTGGCCTCTGACATAGAGTGTATGTTTAACTCTAGATAAATGGCAAGTTCTCAGTATTCTAGACAACCATAAATTGCAGAGTGAAGGAGTTCCCTATGACAGGGAAATCACAGGATAATAACCTATCCCTTTTCTTAAAAGGTTCTGTGAAGTCATCCATGTAGTTATTATGTACCACAAAGTCTACCCATGCTTCCTCATCTTGTGAAACTCTTCTGTAATATATCACAACAGTACTATCATGTCTACAACCCTAGTAGTTGATTAAAGCAGCCCAAGTTTATAGAGACTCTGCCAAGAACATCTAATCCATCATCTTCCTATGGTCAACACACAAAAAATAAAGATCTGATTCAGCCCAGTCAGAGAAGGAAAGAAAAAGAATCAAGGAAGAAATTGAGAGAGAGAGAGAGTCATTCTGAGTGACTTCACTGGGTCTGAAAGAACAAGATACTGAAAACATGTTTACCCTGTCCCCAGCTTCCATAGCTTTTTGGACCAAAGCCTGAAGCAGCTGAAAAGTAAATCCCCAAATTAAGAAGGAGGGTGAGGTAGCTTTGCAGATTACCATCAAAGAGGGAAGAGTCAGAAAATGAGTGACAAGAGAATATAAGGGGGGAAGCCTAAAACTACTATGTCAAAAGAGAAAAAAAAAATACAATTCAACACCTACATCACAAGTGTATTAAATCAAGAGAGATGAAAACAATAATGAATTTGAAGAATAGATTGAAATTTAGTTCCCTAAACAAATATTAAAAGATGAATAAAACTGAACCAACAACTGATGAAACACAGAATCCTATGGAATCCTGAGAGAATATAAGAACATGATATTACAGAATTATTCAAAAGAAAAAGGAAAAAAACGTAACCGAAGAAGTTAAAAGAAATGTCAAAACATGTAGCCTGCAATGCAGAAATAATTTACAGAGAAGAAAAACATGAATCTACTCCAAAGATATTCCAAAGAAGGAAAAGAGAACAATGGACCTAGAATATTGACATGAAAGACAATCTGAAAAAACAGAAGTAAAAGACAATAACAACAACAACAACAAAAGCAAAACAGATAAAAGCTATTGACCTTGAAGACAGAATGAGGAGGCATAACTTAAAGAACATTGGTCTATGAGAAGACGATGACAGATTTAAAAACCCGAACGCCATATTATAGGAAATAATAAAGAAAACTGTCCTGAACTTCAAAATATTGAAAACAAAGCACCAGATGGAAAGTATCCACAGACTGAAACTAGAAAAAAACACCCTGAAAAAACAAAACTCATCTTTTCAAACTTCAATTCACATTATGGTTGAATTGAACAATTCTAATGAATAAATAAACAAACAAATTTTCCAAGCTGCCAGGAGACAGACTTTCAGATATACAGGAAAAGACATTTCAATGTCAAACAAGTATTTTGGATCAACTATAAACTGAAAAAGAAATAGAATAAAACAATATATTTTAAGTAGTTCAAATTGCAACCTCAAATCACATATCATATAAACCTGAGTCTAATTATCAATCAAGTTAACATGGGTTTTCATACCACATCTGATCTTAGAAATCTTTAGAAATTCTCAGAAATTAACCCATCCTTATCCTGAGATTTTCAGATTCGTATTGATGATCTTAATTTTTCTCTCATAGGTATCCAGAAACCATCACCCTAGAATTTAAAGAATGAATTTAAAGAATTTAACAGAGGAGGAATTATAATATATCACAAACTGTATGGAAGAAGAGAAAAGTGAAGGTGTAATGATAATAATTAGTTTAGACAAGGGATTGGTAGATTGGTGCTTCCTATTTTTTGTGAAGTGAATGAGCTAAGAATTTTTTTTAAGTTATTTGTTTAAAACAAATTTAAAACTTTATTTAAAAAAGGTTTTATAAAAGGGAGCCAGGAGTTGCTATTGCATATTTAGCTAAAGGGAAGTCAAAGAGAAAGAATGTCAGTATTGGACTTCTGGGAGTAAGGATAGTGGAATAAATTGTTCTCACTCTCCTTTACTGACCTTGAAAAATCCAGAAAATACTACCCAAGGAAAAGTAGTGGAGCCAGCAGAAAAAACAGAAAAATTACTTCTTTTAGTTCAAGAGGCTAGAGGGATTAAAAGGAAAGATCTCATTTGCTGCTACTGAAGGGAACAAGTATAGCACAGAAGGCATCCAGGCAAGCCAGCAGCAAGCCCCACCTCAACAAAACAGGAAGAGATTCTGAGATCCAGGGTGGTGGAGCTTGGAAACACCAATAACAGGACTCCTGAGTACATTCACACAGCCAGGGGAATTGGCATAGAACCACCATTTACACCATGGACAGGCATCCACTAGCAGCTGAGCCTACTCATACTCTAGTGCAGGCCTCAAGGAGGAAGAGACTTCCAGCTGTTAGACCACCTACCCCTAACTCATACCGCAAGCTTCTTTGTCATACCAGGAACCTAGAGAAAGACCTCACCTGGCCTGGGCAGACACCAGCCAGATGTGACTAAGCACCATGTCCACTACAGCATCCTGGGACTCAGCACACAAATCTGGGAATGAGGCCTGTAGCCCTAACACAAAAAGCATGGGACAGAGCCCTTTCTCACTCACCCACATTCCTATGCCCCAGAAGCAGAGGTCCATTTTAAAAGACAGGAAAAAGTGAGCAAAACACGATGAGGAAAGAGCAACTTGCAAAGCAAAGCCCAGAAATTCTTACTATGGGGACAGGGAAGAAAAAATATGAATTCAGAAGAGGACAGTGTATCACCAAGTCAATACTCACAGCACTGAGGACAGCCATGAATACACTGGTGTAATTCTGAATCATAAAATATAAAAGATTCTCCATATAGAAAGCCAAAGAAAAACATTTATTCAGACACCAGAAGTCAAGTCCCAATACCAGAAAACCAAATCTGTCAGAGCAGGCAAAAAGTCAATATATATTAGCACTGCTGGGGACAAAGGCTTTCCCAATCCTCCCCCAACTCCTCCAGCCATGTCCTTCCCACAAGCAAACACTCATGAGCCTACCTGTACCTGCCAGCCTGGGCCCTCTCTCTTCCATCCCAATCAGTCTCACTAATTTCTTCCTGTTTCTGTTCCACCCTTCCTGTTCCACCTGTTCAGCAAGCTCCTCCTACCACATGTAACTTGGGCTTCCAGGTGATTTAAGCAGGTCACATGGAGCTATTAATGAATGGGAAAGAGTTCATCTAATTTGCCATTACAAACTGGACTATCACTATGCTCACATCTGAAACCTCAAAGGGGAGTATGAAGCTGTCTTAAGATCAAAAAGTCTTTAAAAAATGTTTTTAAAGACAAATTAGAGAGGAAGAAGAAAAATGTAATAATTCCTTTAAAAATACAATTCACAAAATGGAAAAATAATCACTGATAAAAACAACTTAAAAAGTAAAACGGGCCAAATGGAAAAGGAGGCACAAAAGCTAATGGAAGAAAATAATTTATTAAAAATTAGAATTGGGCAAGTAGAAGCTAATGAACGTATAAGACATAATGAATCAGCCAAACAAAATCAAAAGAATGAAAAAGATAGAAGAAAATGTAAAATAGCTCATTGGAAAAACTACTGCCCAGTAAAATAGATGCAGGAGAGAGAATTTAAGAATTATTTGTCTACCAGAAAGCCATGATTAAAAATAAAAAAAGAGCCTGGGCTATATCTTCCAAGAAATCATAAAGGAAAACTGCCCCAAGATCCTAGAATCAGAGGATAAAAATAGTCATCTATAGAATCCACCAATCAACTTCTGGATGAGATACTGAATTGAAAATGCCAAGGAATATTGTAGTCAAATTCCAGAATTATCAGATAAAGGAAAAAATATGACAAACACCAAGGAAGAAACAAGGCAAGTTGCAGGATGTAAAATATGCCCACATAAATCATTGGCATTTCTATATGTTACCAACATAGTCCAACAGCAAGAGATAGGAAGAGAAATTCCTTTTGATGTTACAGAAGACATTAAAAAATATTTGGGAGTCCACCTGCCAAAACAAACCCAGGAATTATATGAACAGAATTACAAAGCACTTCTCATACAAATAAAGTCAGATCTATATAATTTGAAAAGTGTCAGTTGCTCTTGGGTATGCAGATCTAATATAATAAAAATCACAATTCTACCTAAATTAATTTACTTCTTCAGTGTTGCTCATCAATCTAACAAAAAAATGTTTTATAAAGCTTAAAAAATAAATAACAAAATTCACCTGGAAGAATAGAAGGTCCAGAATATCAAGGGAAATGATGAAAAGGAATGCTAGGGAAGGTGGTCTCATCATACTAGATTTTAAATTGTTGTATTAAGCATCAATCATCAAAATTACTTTGTAGTGTCTAAGAAATAGAGGGAAAGATCAGTGGAATAGGTTAGTATATTTGTTGTAAATGTATTTTTAATGGAATTAATGTGTTTTTAATGGAATACAAAGATCTTTCCCATCCTTTAATAGGCCTACATGACCTGCTAAAGTCACTTTGAAGTCTAAGTCACATGAGTTTGATTCACATGAAGACTGTGGAAGGAGAAGCTTGATGAACAGGTGGAACAGGAAAGGGTGGAGTAGGAAGGTTGGAACAGGAAGAGGCAGAGCAGGAACATATTTGAGAGGAAGTTAGTTAGACTAGTCAGAGCTGGGAAGGACAGAGGAGTAGGCAGCTGATTGTGAGTTAAAGAAGGGCATTTTGCTTAGGGGAGCCTGTTTGTGGGAAGGCCTGATAATGGATAAAGAACTCCTGGTAAAGATGATGGATTTCTTTGTTGCTGTGATGAACTTGGTTTTCTGGTGTTAGAATTTGGCTTTGTGGTGTTTGAATAAATGTTCTGAGTCTGCTCTATTTTAGAATCCAGAACTATGCTGGCTTATTCATGGCCACCATAGGCATTGCAAATATTGCATTGATGCTACAGTTAGGTACACAAGACATAGTAATCAATGATTATAGCAATCTACTGTTTGATTAAAATCAGACTCCAGTTTCTGAAATAAGAAATCACTATTTGACAAAAACTGCTTAGCAAAATGAAAATTAGTATGGCAGCAACTGGGCATGGACCAATATCTGACATACATTTGTCTATTTCCAAGAGCTCACATTGAAAATTTAACAATCTGCTCTCCCAGGGTGATATGAACTTATTTCTATCATACCCTTGAATGTAGAGTTTGTCAGCAAAAGTCATCAACTGAGTTGTAAATGCTAGGTGAGACTAAAGTATCCTGGATGAATGAGACTGGATAAAATTAAATTAAATGTTTATTTTTCTTTCTCTCATAGTGGTATTTGTATAAAATACAGCAATGGTTTTCATCCAATTCCGGCTGCATGTGATGTAAAAGGAAAAATTAAAAATCAAGTTAAAATTATTTCTCACTTAACCACCCACCTCCCTTTTTGAACACCTCTCTCTACTTCCTTCCTGCATTCCTCTTAAAACCTAAATAGCCAGTGCCCTCATGTTGCACTACACTTTTCCAGAATCTCCTACGTATTCTGACATGACCTAATGCTCCAAAGTTACCACTACCTAACCCACGAAAAATGTCCATGCTATGGAGGCATGCTGCTTTCAGCTGCTCTGATTAACATAATTCACAGGAAGGGTTGTGTGAGGTTTAAACTCCCTGAGGGTATATTTGCATTTTAAAAGAGGAGTTTGTTAACCCAAATCAATTTCTAATTGACGCTATGGGGTGTGGGAGATTTTTTTTTTTTAAGCAGGGGCACCTGCTATCTCTTCTTCTGCTCTATATCTAGCCTTCTATCCATCTGCCAAAATCTACAAGGGAATAAAGTAACGGAATTAGCATCATAGTCATAAGTCATTCAGTCCTCAATGGAGCTCAGAAGAACAAATATTCACTTCTTAGCAAGAGACGATTCATTGTTATATAGAAACAGGAATATTAAAAAAAATATTAACAAGAAATACTGAAATGCGAAGATGTCTCATCACATTGTAGTGAACCTGGGACACTTAATAATTTTTAAGTGTAACTTAGATGAAACATTCACCAACCCTTTGATGTTCTACTAAGAAAACTTAGTATTAACTATTTGATTCAACTACATGCCTCAGTACTGGGAAAGAGAAAGCCTGAATAGCAGATTGTGAAAATAGGAGGAATATACCATTTCAAATTGTTAAAAGGATAAGGTTATTTGATTTGGGATTTAGTCCATCATCTCTGATTTTCTCATTCCGGTTGGACAATCCTTTTGCAATGATTTGTGGAATGTCTAATCATCTAAAGAGTTGTAGTGGAGAATAATGTCCAAAAAATATTAGGGCTAATGCTTGTAGATGTATTCTTTCTAAATCATTGAAGTAAATATTGTTTGTAGATGCTAATCTGATATTAAGTGGTTAAATGGAAGTAAGGTGCTAATTATTCAGCCTCTAAAATTGAGAGAACCACAGAGAAGTGGTGTAGTCATGTTAATGGCAGAGAAAAGAGATTCCCCTAAACTCTCAAGGTTCTGGAGAATGTTAGGGAAAAGGGAATAAAATATCACAGACTTGCCCCTCAAAGACTGTCCAAGAGAAAACTCATGTTGAAAGCAGGGCTCCATGTGGGATAAAATTGTATCATTTGAATTTGCAAGGACATATAGAAAATTTTGATGTGCCCTGTGCTAAAAGGAAAACTTAACAAATTTTTCTGGACCCCACTTGGTTGGCCTTTTGCACTGAGGGAATCTTGGAAGTTTTCGCCCAATATTGTTTTTCTTATTTGAGAGAGGAAACAATGCCTAGTGAATACTGGCTGAAAATCCTTGTTAAGAGAGCTCAATGTCCTATGGAAGATTCATCAGGACAAGTTTTCCTTTGAAGATGGGAAATCATTCTTCCTTGTTATGGTGGTGGTTTTCCCTTTTATTTTATTTTTCCTTATGAGTTGAAGGACATTCTTATATCAAATGAGAATTTTTTAAATATTAGGCACAGTAGCCTTTGATTAACTTTTCAAAATATGTCTTGTTTGTAGAATCTGCAAAATTTTGTATATGTATATATGTATGTATATATGTATATATAATGTACATATGTATGTGTATATATGTGTGTGTGCATATACACATACACACACATGATATCATTTCACCAGTGCTTTGAATTCTGCCTGGAACATTAGACGCTCTATAATAAATAAACACTTAGTAAATAAATGCACACTTAACAGTGTTTATCTATTGAATGGCACATACACACATATGTATATATGCTATTTTTTGATGATGAAAATGAAGTGTTTTCGTAGATTCAATAAGTATAAAAATTTAAAACTATATTAAATATGATGTTTAATATTTAATGAGAATAGCATAGAAATATTTTAGCAGTATAATATTTTCCATAAGTTGTCTGATTGATTTCAACAGCATGAACCTGAAAACTTGTCTGGGGAGGTAAGTTTATGAGGAAAGGAAAATATAATTTTTTCCCAAAAAAGCTGTTAGAGTCTTGACTTTTCCTATCATAAAGCCATTATTGAATGGTACCTGATATTCAGGATTATTTTCCAAAATGCTTGTTTTCAGATTTCAATGTGCAACATTTATGCTGTTCTCAATTTCATGAAAAGTTCAATGGTACCAAAAGGTAAAAGAATGCCTTATTTTCGGTGGTAAAATTTCATAGGCCAAAATGCATCCACTGATAACAAAAACTATTTTTCAGAAATGATGCATTTTTATTTTGGGAAAAATGTCAATCTTCAAAGCATCAAAATTCAAACTCTACCCAGGAGTCTATTCAGTTGTGTATTAAAATGTTCATTTGTTAGAAACTTAAATTGACTAATTAGATTTGAAACCTAATTTCTGAATAATTGAAATTAGTCAGGCAGGTAGACTGCTTGAGAATTTTCGAGGTTTTCCCCATAGACCTGTCAAAACCTTGTATAAGACGCTCTCCAATTATTCCTTCTTTATTCTTTCCTGTGTTCTGTCCTTCAACATACCTCAATTTGAAGTTTATTCCTCCATAAGTTAAAATATATCTGTACCTGTCAATTCATTTCCCCTGCATCTGACTTAGCAATTATCTCATTTTTTGTTTGTTTATTTGCTTGTTTGGATTTTTTGGGTTTTTTTTCATCATCAGCAGTCAGACTGATATATGCTAGTCAACTACCATTTAATAAGCATTTATTATGTGCCAGGGACTGTGCTATATTCCTGAAATGAAAATAGAGGCAAAAAATGTCCCTGCATCCAAGGAGCTCATCTTTTAATGGTGGAAACAAGCAAATAATTATGTAAAAATAAAATTAGTGTTGAATAAGCTGTGAGCAGTGTCAGAGGAAAGGCATCAACCATAAAGAGTAATGGGAAAATATTCTTGCAGAAGGTGAGGCTTTAGCAGATACTTGAAGGAAGTTGACACCTAAGTCACCTGAAAAATAGTGAGGGAAGTTAATATAAGAGCTTCCTGATGTTCTTTTGGGGATAGCTAGTTGACACAGTGGATAGAACACTGGGTTTGGAATGATGAAGATCTAAGTTCAAATCCAGCCTCAGAAATTGTCTAAATATGTATGTAACTTTGGGCAAGTCACTTAAACCCTGTTTGCCAAGGGAGAAGAAAATGGGAAACCACTCCAGTATATTTACCAAGAAAACCCGATGAACCACATGGTCACAAAGAGTAAGACATGACTGAACAACAAAAAATGTTCTTTTCAGCTCCAATATTTTCCTTTTCTATTATTCTCTGATCTGATTTATTAATCTTCATGACTTTCCATATTTCAAAACCACCATGTATGAAAAATTAATATTTCCAGGGGAAAAATGATGTAACACCAATGCAATATCCCCAGCACCTATGGCATCTCTGAATATGCAGGTGAAATTCTGAATCATAAAATACTGTAGACTCTCCACATGGAATACAAAACCAAAACATTTATTCAGACACCAGAAAATTATATTCATCATAATATATACACAATAACAATATAGAGGGTATCATGAACCTGAAACCTTCACCTGGCTAGGCTTCCCACAAACCAATTCTATTAAACAAATCACAAGCAGACTCCCTTAAACAAAATCACAAACAAGCTCTTTCACTCACTCTAACCAGCTACTTGCTTTCCTGTACCCTTCAGTTCTTACTGCTCTCTGGCCAAATTTTCTCTCAGCAAACAAATTCTTTTCTTGATCTATTCTGACTTTGAATCTACTGGTTATTTACTCTTCTCTCTCAAGGAAATTTGTCTTTTTCACTGACTCTCACCATCCAAGATACCAAGAATTTTCCCATCCTTTGGGTAAACCAACTCAAAATATCTGCGACCACCTGCTGAGTAAAATCCTCAATTACCTCCCCAAACACTACATCTCTCTCCCCTGATTCTAATAGGTGTTTATTGCCCAGTCAAGCCCAGCCTGTGCAAGGGCTACATTCAACTTCCTCTTCTCACTTTTCTACTTCTTTTTGTGACTAAGAACAGATTTTTCTTCTACCACCTGAAACTTTCTAGCTTACTCTTCTGAAGGAGAGTTTGAATGGTGCAGGATAAAAAGCTTCTTATGCAAATCATCTAACTCCCTTTTCATTTGAGCTTTCTCTTTCAACAACTTCTCTCTGCTTTTATATATAATTTGATAGCTTGTCAACGAGGCCCAAACTCTCCTACATACTCTTTTCATGTTTCTCCTTGGTTCTCTTGGTATTATTTTCAAACATCTTTCCAGATCTGTAGGTTCTCCCTTCTGTAGCTTTGGTTCCCAGTTTTCACAGAGTCCTGTGTCTTTATTCATTCTCCTGTTATGGAGAAATGAGGCAAATCCTTCCACCCTGGGGCATTCATTTCTTCCACTAAAGCCTTTTTGCCTCCAAATAGAGGTCTGATATTTCCCAATTCTATCCTTATTGCATTTTACAGCACCAATGCAATATTCTCAGCACCTAATGCAACCATGAATATGCAGGTACAGTTCTGAATTGTGGATACAATAGACTCTCCACATGGAAGACAAAACCAAAACATTTATTCAGATGCCAGAAAGCCAAATACATCATAATCTATACACAATAATGATACAGAGGGCAACACTAGTCCAAACCTTCTGCCAGCTGGGCTTCCTAAAAATCAGCTCCTTTAAACAAATAATAAGCAGGCTCCCTTAAAAAAATTACAAACAGACTCTTTCACTGACACTAGATAGCTGCCTTCTTGCCTGTATCCTTCAGTTCTGACTACTCTCTGACCAAATTTTCTCTCAGGTCTGCTGTAGTTCAGTCTCTTCCTGTTCTACTCTTCCTGATCCACCTATTCAGCAAACTTTTCCCACCACAGGCTCCATGTGACTCAAACTTTTATGTGACCCAGGCAGGACATATGGGCTTATTAGTGGATAGGAAAGGTCTTCCCTTTTAAATTACCATTACCAATGGTTATGGAGATATACATTTACATAGGTGATAGAAGAAAAACCTTCAGAAATACGTGGTTCTTCTACTTCTGATTTATATACTTGTTTGACAATAGATAAATAATTTATCCTACCAGTAGTATAGGTGCCTCTCTAAAACTATAACTACAACATAATTACTATTCTGAATTCATGGAAGAAGCTATTACACTTAAGATTCCACTTGTAAATGAAGTTTCTCAACAATTACAGAAGGGCAGAGTCAAGATGGCGGAGTGAAAGCAACGACTCACCTAAGCTCCTGGAAAAACTCCTCTGGATATCTCTGGGGGGAGAGTCTGACCAGACTTTGGAGGTGTAGAATCCAGTGGGTGACGGACTTTGACGGATTCGGAGCCCAGGCTCAACCAGAGGGTCCACGGGAGGGATCTGTTCCACGGGGGTAAGACCCCGGCGCACAGCGCAGCGCGGTCAGTGCATCAAGGCGGAGGGGACCAGAGGAGCCCAAGAGTGGCGGGCGAGACCAGCGGAGCAGGAGATAAGCCAGGCCGAGCCGGTGAGAGCCGCTGAGTGCCAGACATCAGCGCAGCAGCCCTTGAAATCTTCAGCCTGAAGACTGACTTCGGTGGGTCACTACTTGAACTTCCAGGAACTGGGATGGCAGAATGATCAGTAAGTGCTCTCTCCTCCCCCCTGATGACCGTGAGGGAACCATAAAATTCTTCCCCAGATTAATCCTGGATCAGCGGGAACAGCAGAAGGGGGCTGGTGGTCTCATAACACCAGAGGCTGGAAAAGAAGTAAGGGGGGATTCTTCCTACTATGGCGGAGGTGATCTGGAGGGACAGACGACCCAGGGCAGAGAAAATTCGCACTGAGACCCAGGCAAGCCTCAGAGCCGGGAGACGAGCCCCAGGAGGGGCGGGAACACGCGTTAGCTTCTAGGCGTGCCCCAGCCCTCCAGGGGAAAAGGGAAGACAATAGGGAAGCTGGGATCACCATCCCCTGACCTTGCCTTTGCCTCAAGTCAGCTGAGGAGATATCCTGAGACCAGACCACCCCTCCCACACACCTAACAAGCTAACCCCAGGGTTGATCAGGGAAACAAAAAACAAAAGCCTGCTTTTAGCCTAGACACACATCAGCTCAACTTAAAGATCTGTAACTTCTGACTGAAAGAACCAAAAGCTACAACACTCAGCCAACATCATGAATCGGAAAAAGCAGACGAAAAGTGAAAAAACCATAGAATCTTTCTATGGGGATAAGGACCATAACACAAACACCAAAGAGGTTAGAGCTGAGACTGTACTTCCATCTGAAACCTCAGATGGGACTATGAATTTCTCGCAAGCACAACTAGATTACCTGGAACGTCTGAAGAAGGATATAAAAGAAAAACTGGCCAATGATTTTAAAACTATAAAAAAAGAATTCACTGATGAGAACATCACCCTGAAAAAGAAAATTGAAGAAATGGAAAAGGAAGTTCAAAAATTAACTGGAGAGAATAATTCCCTAAAAGGAAGAGCTAATCAAATGGAAAAGGAAACCCAAAACCTAATTGGGAAAATTGATCAGATGGAAAAGGAAACCCAAAACCTAATTGGGAAAATTGGTCGAATGGAAAAAGAAGTACAAAAATTAAATGGAGAAAATAGCTCCTTAAAGGGAAAAATTGGTCAGATGGAAAAGGAGATGGAAAAGCTAACTGAAGAAAACACTACGATGAAGATTAGAATTGGGCAAGTAGAAACTAATGACTCAATGAGGCAACAAGAATCAGTCAAACAAAATCTAAAGAATGAAAAGACAGAAGAAAATGTAAAATATTTAATTGGAAAAACAACTGACCTGGAAAATAGATCCAGGAGAGAAAATCTAAGAATTATTGGCCTGCCAGAAACCCATGATGAAGAAAAGAGTCTGGACAATATCTTCCAGGAAATCATCAAGGAAAACTGTCCAGAAGTACTAGACTCAGAGGGCAAAATAGTCATCGAAAGAATCCACCATTCCCCTCCCAAAAGGGATCCCAAACTCAAAACCCCAAGAAATATAGTTGCCAAATTCCAGAGCTATCAAGAGAAGGAGAAAATACTACAAGCAGCCAGAAAGAAACAATTCAAATATCAAGGACACACAGTCAGGATCACACAGGACTTTGCAGCTTCTACATTAAAAGATCGAAAAAATTGGAACCCAATATTCCATAAGGCAAAGGAGTTGGGACTTCAACCAAGGATCAACTACCCAGCAAAGTTCAGCATAACATTTCAGGCAAGGAGAAAGTCATTCAACGAAATAAGGGATTTCCAGAGCTTCTTGACCAAAACACCAGAACTCAATAGCCAATTTGATCTTCAAATGCAGGTCTCAAGAGAATCATAAAAAGGTAAACAGAGGGGAAAAAACAAAAAACAAAAACTTGCTACCCAAATAGGGCAAACTGTTTACCTCCCTATAAGGGAAGATGATACCTGTTAATCTTGAGAACTGTGCAGCTATTATGGTAAAAGGGATATATGTAGAGGGAACGGGCATAAAGTAAATAATGTCATGTCAAAAATATGATTTAAGTATGAGAAGGGAATGTAATAGGAGGTGTGGAAAGGGGGAAGCAGAAAATGGCAAATTATATCACAGGAAGAAGTACAAAACTATAGTAGAGGGAAGGAGGGGAGGGAGATGAGCATTGTTTGAGAGGTACTCTCATCTGATTTGTTCAAAGGAGGGGACAATAATCTTAAGTAGATAAGCCTAACTAGCTCTATAGGTAGTAGGAGGGGAAGGGGGAAGAAAGGGGAGGGTGGCTAAAAGGGAGGAAAGAAGCAATAAGAGTAAAGGGGACTAAAAGGGAGGGGGGCTAAAAGAAGGAGGGGAAGGCTGCAGGAGGAGGGGGAGAAAAGTGAATACTATTGAGGAGGGAAAGGGAGACGGGAGAGTTAAAAGCACAAATGGTGGGAAACAGGGTAGAGGGAAATACACAGACTGTAATCATAACTGTGAATGTGAATGGGATGAACTCTCCCATAAAACGGAGACGGATAGCAGAATGGATTAAAAGCCATAATCCAACAATATGCTGCTTACAAGAAACACATTTGAAACGGGGGGATACACATAGGATAAAGGTCAAAGGATGGAGCAGAATATATTGTGCTTCAGCTCATGTAAGAAAGGCAGGAGTAGCAATCCTAATCTCAGACAAAGCAAAAGCAGAAATAGATCTAATCAAAAGGGATAAGGATGGAAACTATATCCTGCTAAAAGGCACCATAGACAATGAAGCAATATCATTACTAAACATGTATGCTCCAAGTGGTATAGCATCCAGATTCTTAGAGGAGAGGTTGGGGGAGTTGAAGGAAGAAATTGATAGCAAAACTATACTAGTGGGGGACCTCAACCTCCCCCTCTCTGAACTTGATAAATCCAACCTCAAAATAAACAAGAAAGAGGTTAAGGAGGTAAATAAAACTCTGGATAAGGTAGATATGATAGATCTTTGGAGAAAATGGGAATAGAAAGGAATATACTTTTTTCTCAGCGGTACATGGAAGATTTACAAAAATTGACCGTGTACTAGGACATAAAAATCTCACAATCCAGTGCAGAAAGGTAGAGATAATCAATGCATCCTTTTCAGATCATAATGCATTAAAAATTACATGTAATAAAAGGCCATGGAAAGAGAAACCAAAAATCAATTGGAAACTAAATAATCTAATTCTAAAGAAGGGTTGGGTTAAAGAAGAAATCATAGAAACAATCAACAATTTCATTCGAGAGAATGACAATAGTGAGACAACATACCAAAACTTATGGGATACTGCAAAAGCAGTTATTAGGGGAAGTTTTATATCTCTGAATGCTTACATAAATAAAATAGAGAAAGAGGAGATCAATGACTTAGGCTTTCAGTTGAAAAAGCTAGAAAAAGAACAAATTGAAAATCCCCAAGTAAATACCAAATTAGAAATACTGAAAACCAAAGGAGAGATTAATAAAATTGAAATTAAGAAAACTATTGAATTAATAAATAAAACCAATAGTTGGTTTCATGAAAAAACTAATAAAATTGATAAACCTTTGGTCAATCTGATTAAAAAAAAGAAAGAAGAAAACCACATTACTAATATTAAAAATGAAAGGGGTGAACTCACCTCCAATGAGGAGGAAATTAAAACAATAATTAGAAACTACTTTGCCCAACTTTATGCCCACAAATTCTATAATCTAAACGAGATGGATGAATATTTTAAAAAATACAAATTGCCCAGATTAACAGAAGAGGAAGTTGAATACTTAAACAACCCCATCTCAGAAAAAGAAATTGAACAAGCCATCAATGAACTCCCTAGGAAAAAATCTCCAGGGCCAGATGGATTCACAAGTGAATTCTATCAAACATTTAAAGAACAGTTAATTCCAATACTACATACACTATTCTTGAAAACTGGGGAAGAAGGAGTCCTCCCAAATTCTTTCTATGATACAAATATGGTTTTGATACCCAAACCAGGAAGAGACAAAACAGAGAAAGAAAACTATAGACCAATTTCCCTAATGAATATAGATGCAAAAATTTTAAATAAGATTTTAGCAAAACGAATACAGCATCTTATCACGAGATTAATACATTATGATCAGGTAGGATTCATACCAGGACTACAGGGCTGGTTCAATATTAGGAAAACTATTAGCATTATCGATCACATCAACAACAAAGCTAACAAAAACCACATGATTATCTCAATAGATGCAGAAAAAGCTTTTGACAAAATACAACATCCATTCCTACTAAAAACATTGGAGAATGTAGGAATAAAGGGAACTTTCCATAAAATAATAAGCAGTATCTATCTAAAACCTTCAGCAAGCATTATATGCAATGGGGATAAGCTAGATGCATTCCCAATAAGATCAGGGGTGAAACAAGGTTTTCCATTATCACCACTATTATTTAATATGGTACTAGAAATGTTAGCTGTAGCAATTAGACAAGATAAAGATATCCAAGGAATTAAAATAGCCAAAGAAGAAACTAAGTTATCACTCTTTGCAGATGATATGATGATTTACCTAGAGAATCCCAGAGATTCAAGTAAAAAATTACTAGAATTAATAAACAACTTTGGAAAAGTTGCAGGGTACAAAATAAACCCACACAAATCTTCTGCATTCCTATATATTAGCAACAAAGTCCAACAGCAAGAGATAGAAAGAGGAATCCCATTTAAAGTTAGGGTAGACAGTATAAAATACTTAGGAGTCTACCTGCCAAAACAAACCCAGGGATTATATGAACACAATTACAAGACACTTTTTGCACAAATAAAGTCAGATTTAAGTAAGTGGAAAAACATTAGTTGCTCATGGGTAGGCCGTGCTAATATAATAAAAATGACAATTCTACCCAAATTAATATACTTATTTAGTGCCATACCAATTAAACTATCAGACAATTACTTTCTAAGAGCTGGACAAAATAATATCAAAATTCATTTGGAAAAACAAAAGGTCCAGAATATCAAAGGGACTAATGAAAAGAAATGCTTGGGAAGGTGGCCTAGCACTACCAGACCTCAAACTGTACTATAAAGCAGCAATTATCAAAACCACTTGGTATTGGCTAAGAAACAGAGAGGTAGACAAGTGGAATATACTTGGCACTCAAGATGCAGTAGGCAAGGAATATAGCAACCTTCCGTTTGATAAACCCAAGGACCCCAGCTTCTGGGATAAGAACTCACTGTTTGATAAAAATTGCTGGGAAAACTGGATAACAGTGTGGCGGAAATTAGGCATAGACCCATACCTGACACCGTACACAAGAATAAAGTCCAAATGGGTACATGATTTAGGTATAAAGATTGATACCATGAATAAACTGGAGAAGCAAGGAATAGTGTATTTATCAGATCTATGGAGAAGGGAAGAATTCTTTACTAAAGGAGAGATAGAATGCATTATGAAATGCAAAATGGATAACTTTGATTACATTAAACTGAGAAGTTTTTGCACAACCAAACCCAATGCAACCAAAATCCGGAGGGATGTAGTAAATTGGGAAAGAATTTTTACAGCTAAGCTCGGGGATAAAGGCCTCATTTCTAGAATATATAGAGAACTGATCCAAATGTATAATCATACAAGTCATTCCCCAATTGATAAATGGTCAAAGGATATGAACAGGCAATTTTCAGAGGAAGAAATTAAAGCTATCTATAATCATATGAAAAAATGCTCTAAATCACTATTGGTTAGAGAGATGCAAATCAAAATAACTCTGAGGTACCACATCACACCTATAAGATTGGCAAACATGACAGAACAAGAAAATGATAAATGCTGGAGAGGATGTGGGAAAGTTGGAACACTAATTCATTGTTGGTGGAGCTGCGAGCGCATCCAACCATTCTGGAGAGCAATTTGGAACTATGCCCAAAGGGCTACAAAAATGTGCATACCCTTTGACCCAGCAATATCGCTACTAGGACTATATCCCCAAGAGATCATAAAAATGGGAAAGGGTCCCACATGTACAAAAATATTTATAGCAGCACTCTATGTAGTTGCCAAAAACTGGAAGTCAAGGGGATGTCCATCAATTGGGGAATGGCTGAATAAATTATGGTATATGAATGTAATGGAGTACTATTGTGCCATAAGAATTGATGAACAAGAAGACTTCAGAGAGGCCTGGAAGGACTTATATGACCTGATGCTGAGTGAAAGGAGCAGAACCAGGAGAACTTTATGCACAGCAACAACCACAGTGTGTGAGAGTTTTTTCTGATAGACTTAGATTTTTGTAATAACACAAGAACTTCTTACCAAAAAAAAAAAAAAAAAAAAATCCCAATAGAGGATCTCAAGGCAAAATGCCTGCCACACTCAGAGAGAGAAATATGGAAGTCACTCACATATTGTAGCAGATCATGTTTGTGTATGTGTATGTGTTTGTGTATCATGTTCTGATTTGTTATACAATTTCTTTCATTTATCTTAGTCTGACTACATAGCATGACTATAGTGAAAATATACTCAATAGGAAAGTATATGTAGAATCTATACAGAATTGTATGCAGTCGTGGGGAGGGAGGGGGGTAGTGGGGAGTAGGCGGGGAGGGATAAAATCGCAATTGTATGGCAGTGATTGTTAAACATTACAAAATTAAAAAAAAAAAAGTAAAAATGAAACTAAAAAAAAAAAAACAATTACAGCATAATTCTCAACAACAACAAACATAATATCTATTTCTTTTGACAGCTTTCCCCCCCTCTTGCTTTTTATCATTTTTCAAGACATGTGGCATTCTTTATATAATATGTCCTCATACTGATGAAAGGGAGAATAATGGACCTGGGGAAAAGGATTATTTTTTGTTTGTGGGTTAAAGCTATGGCATAGTTATGGATTTTTTCATTATTTTGTTATTCCATAATTTCTTTATTTATTTAACCCCCTATACTTTTCTTATTGCATTATGGAAGGAAACGGGATGCTTCCAGAGGGCAATGTTGTTTGCTTACTCTTAACATTTTTAACAATACTTTGTTTTTGGTATATTGTTTGCAAATAAACTTGCAAATGGCTTAAAATTTCTCATGTAAGTTAAAATCTGCCCTCTCATCTATTCTGTTCCCCCCCCACACATTTTAAATATAACTAAAATAAAAATGCGTGATTATTTTCAGATTTTTTTTCCTCCTCTTGAATTCCCATTTTTTGCAATTAGGAGACCTGTTGCTTTGTCATTTGCTAATTTCATAGCACTCTAAACATTGTTAAGTGTCGCAATAGCTTCCTCTAATATTGACTACCCTCTTACCTCGCAGGGAAATGTTTTCCCACAAGGTGAATGTTTCCTAATGGAAGCCCTTCTCAATGATGAACCTCCCTCAGGCCCCTTTAGACTTCTAAGTTTTAAAATATAGCATCACTCAGTCTGAGTACACAATTCTCTCACATCTGGTTACATATGGACTTCAAACTGATTGGTTGGTTGTTGTCCTTCATCTTTGAAGAGGACCAAAATGACATCACCATGATAAAGTGAAATTTCAGTGTGTCTGACTGTGACTGACCAGAACAATATGAGCTTGGAATGCTCTACCACAGGTTGGGCACAGATAGTCTATGTGAATATTTGGTGTGGATATTCCAAATTTGTGCATCCTGCATTTACTTTGTGCTGTCTCAATTCTGCTTTGCTCAAAGAGCACATCACCCCTCCTGATGTGGGCACATCTTGTTGACCAGTCCTGTGCCAGTGTCTCCCATGTTGCACAGTCAAATCCAAAGTTCTGGAGAAAGACCTTGAGAGTGTTCTTCTATTGTTACTTCTGGCCACCATGTGATTACCTGCCCCATGCGAGTTCTCCATAAAATAGTCTTTTTGGCAAGCATAAAGAGAAGAATGAAGAAATTAAAGGGAAGTAGAAATTGGTATACTCACTTCGAAAATGCTTAAATAGAAGTCTCTTGGCCTCATTTTTACATTATGAACCTATAATGAGTGTAGTCTTCTTGTTACATACAATAAACATATTTCATTCTTTGGTACCAAGTCTGCCTTTTAATATATAAATCATTTCTCAGTTTCCAACATTCACTTCCACGATAATTTGAATTCTAAATTTTCTACCCATCCTTCTCCACTTTGCAGTCCAGGACAGTGTGCACCCCCACCCATCCCTTTCCCCAGTTTGTCTTCCCTTTCATCACCCCCTTTTCTTTTATCCCTCTCCCCTCTATTTTCCTGTAGGGCAAAATAGATTTTTGTAACCCATTGCCTATGCATCTTATTTCCTGGTTACATGAAAAAACAATTTGTAACATGCATTTTTAAAACTTTGAGTTCCATATTTTTTCTCTTCCCTCCCACACACTCTCATTGAGAAAGGAAGCAATTCAATATAGGTTGTACATATATAACCATGAAAAACACTTCCATAATAGTTATGCTGTGAAAGAATAACCGCATCTCTCTCTGTCCTGCCCTGCTTTCCATTTATTCTGTTCTCTCCCTTGACTTTTCCCCCTACAATAGTGTTTGCTTCTGATTATCCCTTTCCCCAATTTACTGTCTCTTCTATTATCTTCCCTTTCTTTTCCCCTTCCCCCCAGCCTTCCTGCAGGTTAAAATAATTTCCATACCCAATTGAACATGTCTTATTCCCTCCTTAAGGCAAATCTAGTGAGATTAATTCTCATTTATTCCCTCTCATCTCTTCCCCTCAATTGTGAAAGCTTGTTCTTGGCTCTTTTATATGAGATGATTTAGAGCACTCTACCTCTACCTTTCTCTTTCTCCTACAACATTCCACTCAACAGTAAATTTTATTTTTTAGGTGTTCTCCCTTATTCAACTCACCCTCTACCCTCTGTCCATCTATATATTAAGTTTTTCAGTCACTTCTGGGCATCACTGTGATTACATTAAAACTCTATTGTTCAAACAGCTGATTGGAAGAAAAATGAATTCTACACTGTTGTAGAATCAGCTTTGAGAAACAGTTAGCTAGACCGCCTTGTCCTCTATTGCCACTTGCAGTTTGAAAGGTCAAAACCCCTCAAGTTTTTCTGCCTTGCTGTTTCCTGCCACCTGCAACTCAAGAGGGGCAAACCTCTCAGAATACCTGAATAACTCCATATTTTCACAGTGCCATAAGACCCAGACAAAAGAGCATCCCTAAAAGTTCTACAGACGCTAGGATTAGGATCTCAGATTTCACGAAGAAAATAAAGGTGGACAGTTTTGCCATAAATATCCTTGTTTTTAGTTTATTGCTTAGTAAATTATTAGTGACTGAGTCTTAATAGTGTCATTTTGACTGATTGTATTAAAATGGGAAGCACACTGGTAGTTGTTACCCAGGACCTAATGTTCTGTGTATTAGACATATAGCTTGCTATGCTAGGACCTTGAACATGGCTGAATCAGAGGCAGCAACAGCTTCAAGAACTCCCAGCCTAGAGATGATAAGGAGATCAGACAAATGATAAGAAAGGACTTATGGGTATATCTTTTCTAGTACTGGGTTCAGGGGCTATACCCACACACAATTTGGGGCAGCAGTTCTAGAGCCAAAAGGAGAAATAGGACTTAGGACTTTGAGAAGGAGGGGCTCCGGTCATAGTGCCAAGGCAAGAAGAAGCACTAGCCCTTCAGGACACAGGAAAGCAGGATACCTAGTCGCAGTCCCAGGGCCAAGAACAGTGCTAGCACTTAAGAGTTCCAAAGGAACAAGGACATTTACTGAGTAAAGAACAGAGAACCGAGCAGGAGAACAGGGACTACATGTCACCTTATATCACATCCCTGAGAAACACCAAAAACTTGTAAACTCCCAGAATTAGCTCTGAAAATAATAGCATGTAAAAGAAATGAAACTTGGGACGATAATCCTTCTACCCCATAAGCAGAGTCAAATTTTAACATAAAGGTAAAAGTAAAGAAATAGGCTTAAAAATGAGAAAATAACAGCAAAAGAAACTGACATAAAAGTTATAAGCAAATAAATTGTTTTCCTAATATTGAATCACCTTTGTATCCCAGGTATAAATTCCACTTCTCTAAAGTAAGTCTTTGAGGATTAAATTTCTCAGGTCCTTTCACCAGTACTTGATTTAAAATATACAGACTGATGATATTCATCAAAAAACATATGACTTTCTTACTTTGTATTATCTTTCCCTGGTTTAGGCATTAGGGCTATATTGATCTCTCAAAAAAGAGACTAGTAGATTGTTTTTCCCCTTTGATGAGAATAATTTATATACCAGTAATTGTATTTTAGAAGTCTGATATAACTATCTTATAAATCCATCTAAATATATATTCCTTTATTTTTCCTCCCAGCCATCACTAAGCCTGTTTTGGTAATTGCTTTATAGCTAATTTATTTCCCAAAACTGAATGAAAAAGATCAACATTGAACATATTATTATCTTGTATTTCATATTTCTTTTAAATGAAGTTCTCTCCTCTTCCTCTCTATCCCTCTCTCATTCTTCTTCCTTACCTTCTACCTTTGTTTTGCTGTCACATAACTATGTAGCTGACTTGCCAAGGGTCCCACAGCTAATAATACAGGAGGTTGAAATTATTCTTTTCACTCTTCTCTGCTTGTTGGTTTTAATTTTCTTCAAAAATTCATGTTATATCTATTTAATTTCCATTATTTTTCATTAGGTTGGTTTAAGGTTTATCATTATCCTTTGAAAGTACTAGCTTGATTTATCAGTTCTATTGTTTTGTTTTCCAATTGATCTATCTTCAAAAATTTTCATGTTTTCCTTTTTTCTAGTAACACACTTGCTCATTAGTTGATTTTCAAATTCTTTAAAGTTGAATACATTTATTAATTATTTCTATTTTGTTAGTGTATATGCTAAAGTTTAGTATGTCTTCATCTGAAGACTCTTTTAGTCATACATCAGAAAGTTTGCTAGTTTGTCTAATTATTATTGTTGTCTTTTAAAAATTATTAATTATTTTTGTGACTTGCTTAACCACTCATTACTTTGAGTGTTATTATTATGATTGTTATTTTTTTCCTTTTTTGCCTGTTTATCTTTGTTTTCCTCCTGCACCAATTATTATGTTTAACTCATTGAATACAAAGGTTTCTTTTTTTTCTCTCTGCTTTCTCCCTTCCTTTTTTTTCTTTCTATCCTATGGTTCAATTAACTTTTCCTTTATGTAGCTATATGATATTTAATAAATAAACCATTAATATTTTCATTAGTTCATTAGATATAGTTCCTTTGAGTAAAAAATAATTTAATATATATTGGTATCAATTTATTAAATTTTATTTTTGCTTTTTATGATCACATGATTAAAACTTGCTTTTAGGGATTCACTTGACATATAGTAATTTTTTTCATCTTTCATTTTGTAAGGTTTTTTCTTTTTAAATGTTCTTACAAACAGTAGATAGCAGGGGTTTTTTTCCTTAGATATTATGGATTTTTCCCTCTTATTGGATATTTGAAGTTAATCAATATTTCAAATTATGGATAATAAGCTTGTATGTTGTCCATTTTTCTTTAATATTCATTTTTAAAGTTCATTTTTATCCCTCCCTTTTAAGTCAGCATTTTTCCTCTTGATTAGTTTTTACTTAAACTGCTTTTAACTCTACTCTTTTGCCTCAATTATTCTTTTCCTCCCCTACCCCTTTTTGTTTACCTTTTCCTTAGATTTAGAGTTAGCTTTATATTATTTTTGTTTTTTTTTCCTTTTTTGATTATTTATTTCTTCCCCTCTTTTGTCTTTTCTGTTTCTCCTCTATGTTAAATGATTAGTTCAAAAGTCTCAGTTTTCTGCTTCATTCTAATTTCTAATTTATTTTGCTTCATCTAATTTCTTATATCAGTCATCAGTACTTTTCCTAAGAAGAATTTTACTGTGGTAGTTGTTGTGGTGGTGGTAAATATTTGGGGGGGGAGGTTACTTTTTGTCTTCTCATTGAATCTCTACCCTTCCATTCTGGTCCAAAATTTTAAATTTTATTTTGTGAATTCACTTTTTGAAACCATATCTGTATTCACAGATTGATTCCCAAGAGCTTGGTTAGCTTAGAGTTCTATGAGTAATCCTGAAAGTTTACAGTTTCCTAATATTATTGCCAATGAGGCCCCAAGAAGTATTTTCCCAATGTAAATACTGAGTAAACATCTCCCCAATTGACCAGTTGATTTATTTTTAAGGTTATTAACAAATTCGCATGAATTAGTTTCCACAAAACTAATTTATTTTTGCTGAAAAAAAATTTTTCCAAAGACTGACATTCCTCCAAACTAGGGCACATTATCTCCCCTCTACATCCAGTGGGTTCCTGAGGAGATTGGATTCTAAAGTGAATTGTATTCTTCACACAAATTTCACTTCAAGGTAATGAGTGATTACTTTTTAAGTCACTTGCTTCCTTTCACTACACTTTGTTTTGGCTGCAGAGTTGATTCATTGTTGGATTGGTTCAGGTCAGTCATTTCTTGGGGTTTGATCCTAATGGGTCTTGTCTTCTGTAGCCATAAAAATCCTGAGCGATGTACTTCAATTACCAGACCTGTGGTATTTGTTCTGACCTTTCAAAGTTCACAAGATCATAGATGTTCTGTTCTATCTTTGATATCTATTCATCAAATATCAGGGAAATATACAAGAAAAAAAAGACAGAAATTGAGATGGCACCAAGTATTTGCACCTACATGGCAACCTGGGTGGGGAAATGAGGTAACTTTGATAAGATTGTCCATTTCTATTGTCAACATCTCTTTCCCTACCTGGAGTTCCAATGAATTTCCTGTTCTTCATCACTAGAAAGCCACCACTGAAACAAACAAGTTTTCATCTTTTTATTTTTTTATATGCTTTTCCACTCATAGCTCAATGGCTATTAATTACCTCTCAGTTGTCTGAAATAAAACAATGATTACTTGTACAAACTTTGGGGTAGGTAAGGAAAAATTCCTTCAGTCACACATTTCTATATGCAGCTCACCAAGCCTTGTGAAGATTGGTACCAAGCAAAGCATATTGCACATTCTCTAGAAAGTGAACTTTCAATCACTCATTCCCTGTTCATATAACTATAATCTGACAATTAGGTGTCACAGTAGAAAGAGTGTTGGATCTGGAGTCAGGAAGACTTAGAACTAATTTTGCTTTGAAACTTAGTGAGCTGTGTCATCCTGGACAAATCACTTAAACTCAGTCTCCTCATAATTAAAATGGGGCAAGTTTCAGTTTATTCAAATGTAAAATGGGTACAGGTCAAATTAGATACTATTTTTGAGAGAGAGAAACAGAGAGATAGAGAGAGAGGGACAGAGAGAGAGAGAGAGAGAGAGAGAGAGAGAGAGAGAGAGAGAGAGCTGATAACAGCTGAAAATGAAGATTAGAAGAGGGGATCATCAATTGAGGGGAGTCATTCTGGTAGGAGAGATAGTATCTTATTGAAGAATACTCTCATGATGGAGTACCTAGCAGATGGTAGGCTCCATATAAATGCTTACCCCCTCTCATCAATGACTTCCATCACAATCATATACTTGTTTCATCAGGATTCACGCAGACTGAAATATGACTATAAATTAAACTTCTAAATTATTTAAAAATGTTCTGTTAATGCATATTGTGATCTTGATGGCTGAGTAGTATAGAGAATAGACTAGGATTTGGAATCAGGAAGAGATGAGTTTCAATCTAGGCTCAAAACCTTGATATCCATGTAAATCTGGGCAAGTTACTTAACCTATAGTTGCCTCTATTTGCTCATTTATAAAATGGGAATAAAAATATCAATTACCTTATGAGTTTGTTGCAGGGATAGAAAGGGATAACAGGCCTCGTAACTTCAGTGCTATCTTTAACTATTCTTCCTCTATCTCCCCATATCCAGTCTGTTGTTAAGGCCTATCACTTTTCCCTTTGTAACATTTCTTACATATGCCTCTTCTCTTTTCTGATACTGCCAACCAGGATGCAGGATTTCACTACTTTATACATAGATTATTGCAATTACCCAATGGTTGGCTTCCTTGGGACTAGTCTCTCCTCATTCAAATCTACCTTCCTCTCATCTATAAAAATTATCTCCTTAAAGTGGCAACGTTATGATATCAAAACTTTCTCCCAATTCAATAAACTTCAGTGACTCCTTTTCACCTTTAGGTTCAAACACAACATATTCTTCTTGGATTTCAAAACCCTCCATAACCAATCCTTTCACCATATTTTTCTAATATTCTTACACCTTAACCAATCCCCACCCCCCAACCAAACTATCCTGTGATTCCAATTTCACTGAAGTCTTTGCTTTTCCTGGAACAAGATACTGCTTCTCATAATTCTGAGCATTTCTACTGGATAACACCCATACTTGGATTCTTCTTTCTCATGTCTTCCTCTTACATTATGTGGTTTCCTTCAAGTCCCAGATAAAATTTCACCATCTACAAGAAAGAATTCCTTTTTATTATTTTATTTTTAAATTTATCTATTTATTTTTAGTTTTCAACATTAATTTACACAAGATTTTGAGTTCCAAATTTTCTCCCCATCTCTCCCCTATCCTCACCCCAAGACACTGTACATTCTGATTACCCCTTCCTCTAATCTACCTTCTCTTCTCTCACATCCCTCCATTCCCTTATTTCCATCTTCTCTCTTTTCTTGTAAGATAAGGTAGATTTCTATGCACCGTTACCTATATTTCTTATTTCCCAGATGAATGCAAAACCAATTCTCAACATTTGTTCCTAAAATTTTGAGTTCCAACTTCTCTCCCTTCCTTCCTCCCCACCTATCCCCACTGAGAAGGCAGGCAATTCAACATAGGTTATACGTGTGTGGTTATGAAAAAGGCTTCCATGATGCTCATGTTGTTAAAGACTAACAATACTTACCTCCATCCTATCCTGTCCTTGATTTATTCTAATCTCTTTTGACCTTGTCCCTCCCCAAAATTACTCCCTTCTCACATTTACCCTCCCTTTTATCATCCCTCCATATCCCACTTCTCCCTTATCCCCTACTTTCAAGAAATGTTTCTTTCTCTCTTTAATGCTAATGTCTTCCCTCAACTGACGTTTTTCAACTTATCTGTTTGTCACTTATCTCTTTGCACATGTTTGCATATAATCTTACTCTTTAGTTTGAGGTCTCCTAGAGAACAGAGGTTATCTTTTTTCTCTGCTTATTTACACTATGTGCCTCATACATAGCTGGAAGCTAATAAATGTTGCCCAAAATAGAAATTTCCAGGGAAAAATTAGGATGGTAGAGATGGGTCAATGAATGTGAGAGTGGGAAACCTAATCTCCTGAGGAGAGTTCAGTCTCCCCTAGCAATAAATTCAGTATACAACTCTATGACTTGGTTACAGAAATTAGCAGAGAAGGTATCAGTTTCAGTAGCAGGTCCACCTAACTATAGTATTAGAACAAGATTGTAGGTTTAGAATTGGTATTGACAACTGCATTTGTATAGAAAGACAGATGGATAAGAAAGAGAGAGGGAGAGAGAGAGAGAGAGAGAGAGAGAGAGAGAGAGAGAGAGAGAGAGAGAGAGAGAGAATTTGTAACATGCTTTTTCTGTTCCAGGCACCATACTAACTAAAGAGATTAAAAATATAAGCAAGTAAGAGAGTTCTAGCCCTCCATGAATTTAAATTACATAAAGATTAGAATGCCAAGTATCTTAAAAGTCAGATCTTGGAGGACCTTATATGTGTAATTTCCCCTACAACATTGTTAATTCTTTAAGAGTAAGAACCATGTAATCAATATATCTCTCAAGGCACCTATCACAACACCTTTCACACAGCATATGCTCAATAAATACATGGTGCATGGATGAAAAGATAAATATTTCTTTGTATTCCTCCTCTTCAAGTGGTTCACCAAAGTAATTGCTTAACCTTGCCTGTCTGCAGAGCTTTAATTAATGAATAAACCTTGACATGGAAATGACATATAATAAAGTATTTTGTGTCTCTGGTGTCTAGTAATAAAGTTTCCATAAGCATATGCTTATGGAAGGGGAACATATGAGGGAAATTTTTCTTGTGTAGAATTTTTATCAGTTGGCAAAGGAGGCTTAGCATTTCTTAGAGCCAAGGTTTGAAATGGTCAGACTAGTTGCAAGCCAGAAATATGTAGCATATCCAAAGCCACAATATAGAGGTTACATTCCTTTTGGGCTACTTTGTGTCAGGTATATTTTGGGAAATGTCAAATAGAAATTATGTAAGAAAATGATGAGGCTAATGAATCATGGCAGTAGGTATGGGTGTTGAATTGGTTTATCTCTTCCTTCAAGTAAAAGAGATTGGGATTGCACTATACAAAGGGGAAAAGCTTCACAATATGATTCATTACTGACTTCAAGCTAGTTGACTGATTCATTTGGATTTCCATGTACATGATACACAACATCTCACTTCCATACTTTTCTACAGCTTGTTTCCCATGCGTGGAATGTTCACCTTCTTCATGTCTTCTTCCTGGTATCACTGGATTCCTTCCAAAGTTAGCTCAAATCCCCTATCTTTAGGAGAATTTTGTATAGGAGGTCCTGCTTAGCTGCATTCTTTGCTCTTTCCCTGCCTTCCCCACCTTGTGCCTTCTCTCTGAGATAACCTCAAATCTATATTGTGTATAGCTTTTATTATATAGTTGTTTGAATGTTTTCTCTATGTTTTCATTTTTAGCTTGAACTTCTTAACTTCACCTCACGGAAACTTACATATGCACTGATTGAATCAATATTTATGGGCTAAGGAGCCATTACTAATCTCAACAATTGTGTCTAAGGGTGGAGCCAAGATGAAGAAATGAAAGCAACTACTCACCTAAACTCTAAGACAAACTCCCTCTGAAACCTCTAAAAAGAGAATTTAAATGGATTTTTGAAATGGCAGAATCCAATAGGAGACAGACTGTGGCAGATTCACAGCCTAGGACAAACTGGAAGGTTGACAGGAAGGATCTGTTCCAAGGGGCTGGAGGCACACAGAGTGCACAGTGTGTACCAGCATATTCCCACCACTGCAGTGACAAGCATGAAGCTCCACGCAGTCTGAGGCAGTGACCACACTGCAGAATATTGGACATATCAGCTCAGGACAGGAGTCCAGTGGAACTGAGCAAGTAAGAGGCTGGAGCCCCAGATGTCTGCAGCAGGTGCTTCTGAGAATATAAGCCCACAGATCAAAAGTCTGTAAGTCACATAGTTGAACTTCCAGGAGCAAAGATGACTGAGTGATCAGGAAATGGTCTACCCTTCCACATGTTGAGTTTGAAAGATCCATAAAATATTTCCCCAGGATAAATTCTGGAATAGTGGATTTAGAAGAAGGGGCAAACCGTCTTGTAGCCCATGAGGCTAGGAAAATCTCAAAGGGGTGTCTCACTTGCTGTAGCTGAAGGAGATAAGTGCAGGATCAGAGCTGATCCAAATAGCCCCACCTCACCAAACCAGGAGGATATCCTGAGCTCCAAGGGGGTGGTGCTCATAATCATCAACACCAGGACCCTAGGCATGCCTCAGCACCCCAGGGTAATCAGGAAGTTTCCAACCACTGAACTTGTCTGTGGTCTAGTTCAGCAGAGGAGACCTCCTGTGACTAGACCACCCATCTCCCATGTTTAAAGCAGCTACCTCCTGGATAACTCCGGGGAAACCCAAAAAGACTTCAACTGACTTCTGCTTTCTCACACTATCCACCTCAGCACCAGGTAAGCTGCAGCATTTTACCTTGTAGCTGAAAGAACCAGAGGTCACAACACACACAGCCTCAAGTTCAAGACACAAGAACAGTGGGACAGAGCCCCTTGTGCCCCAGAAAGTGTGGTCTACTTTTAAAGTCATGAAAAGGGTGATCATCATGGGTAAGAAGCAAAGAAGAAAAGAAAAAGAGGATAGAATCTTTCTATGGAGACAAGGATCAAAGCATAATACCAAAGAGGTCAGTATTGAGACTGTACTCCCTTCTGAAACTTCAGAAGGGAATATGAATTGGTCTCAAGCCCAATAAGCATTCTTGAAAGAGCTGAAGAAGGATTTTAAAAAAGTCAAATTAGACGAACAGAAGAAAAACTGGCCAATGATTTTGATGATATGAAAAAAGAAATCACAGAAAAATTAAAAAGGAAAATTGGATAAAGGGAAAAGGAAGTACAAATCCTAACTGGAGAAAATAATTAGGAATGGTTGGACAGATGGAAAACAAGATTCAAAAACTAACTGAAGCAAACACTTTAGAAAAATTAGAATTGGGCAAGTAGAAGCTAATGACTGTATGATGCATCAAGAATCAGTCTAACAGAATCCAAAGAATGAAAAAAACAGAAGAAAATATAAAATATCAAATTGGAAAAGCAACTTGCCAGAAAAAATACATCCATGAGAGAAAAATCTAAGGATGATTAGTCTACCAGAAGGTCATGATGAAAAAAAAAAAAAGAGTCTGGACACAATCTTCCAAAAAATCACCAAGGAAAATTATCCATAAGTCCTAGATCCAGAAGGCAAAATAAATATCGAAAGAATCCATTGTTCACCTCCTGAAAGGAATTCTAAACTAAAAATACCAAAGAATATCCTTCCCAAATTCCAGAACTATCTAGTGAAGGAGAAAATACTGCAAGCAACCTGAAATAAACAATTCAAATATAAAGAAGATACAGTCAGAATCACACAGGACCTTGGAGTTTCTGCATTAAAAGACTGCAGGAATTGGAATATCATATTCGGCAAGGCAAAGGAGCTGGGACAACAACCAATGATCTCAAGGAACTCAATAAACTAGACCACAATATTTCAGGCAAAGATACCGATATTCAATGAAATAAGGGATTTCCAGACCTTTCTGATGGAAAGGACAGAACTCAATATAAAATTCGATCTTCAAACACAAGTCTCAAGAGAGGCACAAAAAGGTAAATAAGGGAAAAAAAATTCATTCAATATGGGCAAACTGTTTACATCCCTATAAAGAAGATGCTACTTGTTAATCTTGAGAATTGTATATTTATCTTGCTATATAAAAGAAATACACATAGAGAGAGGGAGCAGGTATAAAGTAAATGCTATGATGATAAAATTTGATTTAAGGGTGCAAAGGGATTGCAACAGGAGATGTGAAAAGAAGGAGGCAAGAAATGGTAAATTCCATCAGAGGAAGAGGTACAAAAATATATTACAGTAGAAGGAAGGAGGGGAGGGAGATGAGCACTATTTGAGATTTAATCTCACCTAATTTGGTTCAAGGAGGGAACAACAAATTCAAATAAGTAGAGAAATCTAAATCCCTCCATAGGCAATAATAAGGTAAAGGGGAAATAAAAAGGAGGGGAGACTAACAAGGTGGGAAGAAGTAGTAAGGGAAAAGGGGAGGAAAAGAGACGGGAGCTGAAAGGAGAAGGGGAAGACTGAGGGAGTTGGTGGTCAAAAATTAAAACTCAATTGTTGTGTTAAAGGGAGAAGGGGGAACTAAAATACAAATGGGGGAAAAGAGAATGGAAGGAAAGACAAAGATAGCCATCATAACTGTGTATGTGAATGGGATTAACTATCCATAAAATTAAGGCAGACAGCAGAATGGGTTAAAAACCATAATCCCACAAGAAAAACATTGGAAATAGGACAATACACACAGGGTAAAGGTAAAAGGTTAGAGCAGAATATATTGTGCTTCAGATGATGTAAAATAACAGGGATAGTAATCCTAATCTCAGACAAAGCAAAAGCAGAATTAGATCTAATTAAAGGATATGAGGAAGGAAAATATATCTTGCTAAAAGGCACTATAGGCAATGAAGAAATACTATTATTAAACATATATGCTCCAAGGAGTATATCCATATTCTTAGAGGAGAAGTTAATGGAGTTACAGAAAGAAATAGACAGTAAAACTATACTAGTAGAGAACCTCAACCTTCCTCTCTCTGAACTTGATCAATCAAACCTCAAAATAAACAAAAAAGAATTAAAGGAGGTGAATAAAATGCTGGATAAGTTTGATATGATAAATCTCTGGAGAAAATTGAATGGGGATAGAAAGGAATATACCCTTTTCTCAGTGGAAGATGGCACATATAAAAATAATGGCCATGTCCTATGGCATAAAAACCTCACAATCCAGGGCAAAAAGGCAGAGATACTCAATGCATCCTTCTTATATCATAATGCAATAAAAATAATATGCAATAAAAGGCCATGGAAAGATAGACCAAAAATTAATTGGAAACCAAATAGTCTAATCCTTAAGAATGAGTGTGCTAAAAAACAAATCATAGAAACAATCAAAACTTCATTCAAGAGAATGACAATAATGAGTCAACCTACCAAATCTTATGGGATACTGCAAAAGCAGTTCTTAAGGGAAGTTTTATGTCTTTGAATGCCTACATGAATAAAATAGAGAGAGAGGAGATAAATGAATTGGACATGCAGCTGAAAAAACACAAATCGAAAATCCTCAAGTAAATACCAAAATAGAAATACTAAAATCCATAAGAGAGATTAATAAAATTGAAATTAAGAAAATTATTGAACTAATAAGCAAAAATAAGAGCTGATTTTATGAAAAATAACAATAAAATCCATAATCCTTTGGTCAATTTGATTAAAAACAGAAGAAAACCAAATTACCAGTATCAAAATAAAAATGGTGAGCTAACCTTCAATGAGAAAGAAATTAAAACAATAATTAGAAATTACTTTGCCCAATCTATGCCCATAAATTCAACAATCTAAATGAGATGGATAACTATTTTTAAAAAAATGTACATTGCCCAGATTAACCAAAGAAGAAGATGCGCAGTTAAAGAACCCCATCTCAGAAAAAAATAAATTGAACAAGTCATCAATGAACTCCCTAGGAAAAAAAAAAATCTTCAGGACCGGGTGAATTTACAAGCGAATTCTATCAAACATTTAAAGGACAATTATTTGCAGTACTATATAGACTAACTGGGAAAATTAGGGAAGAAGGAGTCCTATCAAATTATTTTTATGATAAAATATAGTTCTGAAACATAAACTAGGAAAAGCCCAAATAGAGAAAGAGAATTATAGATGCATTTCTCTAATGAATATAGATGCAGAAACTCAAATAAGACATTAGCAAAAAGAATACAGCCACTTTTCACAAGAACAATACATTATCATTATGTACATTTTATACCAGGAATAGAGGGCTGGTTCAGTATTAGGAAAACTATTAGGATTACTGATCATATCAAGAACAAAACTAACTGTAACCAACTGATTATCTCAATAGATACAGAAAAAAACTTTTGACAAAACAAAACACCCATTTCTATTGAATAAATGGAACTTTCCACATAATAATAATCAGTATCTAGCTAAAATGATCAGCAAGGTGGCAGAGCCAAGACAACAGAGTAGAAGGAGGATGTCTAGCAGCTCTCCCACCACAGCCTATAAGACACCTGAAAGAAATAACTCTAAACAAATTCTAGAGCAGCAAGTGCCAGAACACAACAGAGTGAAAGAGATTTCCAGCCCAAGGCAGCTGGAAGGCCTATAAGAAAGGTCTATCAAAGGGTCTCAGAACAGAGCATGGCCTAGCATCAGCAGCACCATGGCAGGGACAACACTGAAGAAGGCTGAATCATGGGTAGTAGCTGTGGTTCCCAGTAACCACAACCCACAAACACCAAAGAAAACTTTAAAGGTCAGTGAGAAAGCTATTTCACCTGAGGTACAAGGGAGCAGAGTCCTCCCCTAGCTCTGGTGCCAGGCAGTGGCAACAGCAGCATCTCATTTTGGAGCCCTCAGCCTAAAGAACCAGGGGGATTTGAGCTGATGATCTGGATCTCAGTCCTCAGTGGTTGCCCTGATGTGCAGAGAAGCACTGGCATGGTGGACCTGGTTGAGGCTTTGGAGAGCATACTGAGCAGAAAAACTTGAGGTAACTCTCAAAGGAGAGCACAGGTCTGGAGAGAAGCAAACTGCTCTGTCTTGATTGTGCCACCTGGTAGGAACTGAGAATTTACATGTCACCAGATTTTATCCTGCTCTTCACAAAGGATTCAAAAGTTTAGGTTTGGCAAAATGCCCCAAAAAGAGGAAAAAGTAAGACTATTGAAGGTTACTCTCTTGGTGAACAGGAACTGTTCTCCATCATTTCAGATGAGAAAGAACAATGCATACCATGAGAGGGACATAAAACTCAAGGCTTCTGCATCCAAAACCTCCAAAATAAATATGCAGTTGTTTGAGGCAATGGAAGAGCTTGCAAAGAATTTTGAAAATCAAGTAAGAGAGGTGAAAGAAAAATTGGTAAGAGAAGTGAGAGCAATGGAAGAAAATCATGAAAAGTGAGTCAACAGCTTACTAAAGGAGACCCAAACAAATGTTGAAGAAAATAACACCTTTAAAAACAGACTACCTGGAATAACAAAAGAGGTCCAAAATGCCAATGAGGAGAAAAATGCTTTAAAAAGCAGAATTAGCCAAATGGAAAAGCAGTTTCAATAGTTCACTGAAGAAAACAGAACCAAACCAGTGAAAAAAATAGAGGACAATGCAAAATATCTCACTGGAAAAGTAATTGACCTGGAAAATAGATTTAGGGGAGACAATTTCAAAATTATGGCACTACTTGAAAGCTATGATCAAAAAAGAGCCTAGACATCACCTTTCAAGAAATGAACATGGAAAACAGCCCTGATGTTCAAGAAACAGAGGTTACCTTAAATACTGAAAGAATCCACCCATCACCTCCTCAAAGAGATCCAAAAAGAGAAACTCCTAGGAATATTGTAGCCAAATTCCAGAGTTCCCAGGTCAAGGAGAAAATATTGCAAGCACCTAGAAAGAAACAATTAGAGTATTATGTAAATACAAACAGGACAAGACAAGATCTAGCAGCTTCTACGTTAAGGGATTAAAAGCCTTGGGACATGATATTCCAAAAGTCAAAGGAACTAGCAAAGTTTTTGAAACGATTGTTGAGAAATCTTATTGCATGCAACTTGGAAATAAGAAATACAGGTAATGGGTTATAGAAAACTATCTTGCCCTACAAGAACAGACAGAAGATGGGGATAATGAAGGGCGGGGTGTGATTGAAAAGAGGGTAGATTGGGGAAAGGGGCAATCAGAGTGCACAGTGTCTTTTGGTGGGGGGAGGAAAGAGATGGGGAGAAAATTTTGAACTCAAAATCTTGAAGAAATGAATGTTAAAAATTTAAAATGAATAAATATATGAAAAGGCAAATGCTTATTGACTTGAAGTGAAAAAAAGCATCACCAGGCATTATATGCAATGGGGATAAGCTAAATGTATTTCTAATAAAATCAGGGGTGAAACAACTATATCCATTATCAGCATTGTTATTCAATATGGTACTAGAAATGTTTACTTTTGCAATAACAGATGAAAAAGAAATTTAAGGAATTAGAATAGACAAAGCAGAAACTAAGTTATCACTCTTTGCAGAGGATAAGATGACATACTTAGAAAATCCCAGAGAATCAAGTAAAAAACTACTTGAAATAATAATAATAAACAACTTTGGCAAAGTTGCAGGTTTTCTATATATTACCAACAAATTCCAACAGCAAGAGATAAAAAAAGAAATCCCATTTAAAGTTATGGTAGACTATAACATATCTGGGAGTCTACCTGCCAAAGCAAATCCAGGGACTATATGAACATAATTACAAAACACTTTTTGCACAAATAAAGTCAGATCTAAGTAAGTGCAAAAACATCAGTTGCTCTTGGGTAGGCAGAATCAATATAATAAAAATGACAATTCTGCCCAAATTAATTTACTTATTCAGTGACATTCCAATCAAACTACCAGATAATTATTTTCCAGAGCTAGAAAAAAATGATAGCAAAATTTGGAAGAGCAAAAGGTCCAGAATATCAAGGAAACTAATGAAAAGAAATGCTAGGTATGGTAGTCTAGCCTTACCATACCTCAAATTGTATTATAAAGCAGCAATCATCAAAACCACTTGGTACTGGCTGAGAAACAAAGGGGTATACCAGTGGAATATGTCAGGTACTCAATACGTAGTTGTCAATGAATATTGCAATCTTCTGTTTGACAAACCCAAGGCCTCCAGCTTCTTGGATAAGAAGTTACTGTTTGTCAAAAATTGTAGGAAAAACTGGATAACAGTGTGGCAGAAAATGGGCATAGATCAGTGCCTGACACTGTACACAAGAATAAAGCCCAAAGAGGTATATGATCTATGTATAAAGATTGATACTATAAGCAAAATAGTGTATTTGTCAGATTGATGGAGAATGGAGAAATTTTTGACTAAATAAGAGATAGAAAACACTTTAAAGTGCAAAATGGATAACTTTGATTACATTAAATTGAAAAGTTTTTGCACAAACGAACTGAATGCAACTAAGATTTGGAGGGAAACAGAAAAATGGGAAAGAATTTTTACAACTAGTGTCTGAGATAAAGTCCTCCTTTCTAAAACATATACATAACTGAGGCAAATGTACAAGAATATGTCATTACCCAATTAATAAATGGTCAAAGAATATGAACAGTCAGTTTTCAAAGGAAACATGAAAAAATTCTCTAAATCATTATTAATTTGAGATATGTAAATCAAAACAACTCTGAGTTACCTCATCACACCTATCAGATTGGCTAACATGACAAAACAGGAAAATGATATATGTTGGAGAAGATATGGGAGAGTTGGAACACTAATTCATTGCTGTTGGAACTGTGAGCTGATCCAAACATTTTGGAGAGCAATTTGAAACTATGTCCACAGAACTACAAAAATGTACATACCCTTTGACCCAACAATATCACTTCTGGGACTGTATCGCAAAGAGGTCATAAAAATGGGAAAGGGTCCTTCATGTATAAAAATGTTTATGGAAGCTTTCTTTGTGGTGGCCAAAAACTGGAAATCAAGGGGATGCCCTTTATTTGGGGAATGACTGAACGTGTTGTGATATATGAATGTAATGGAATACTATCATGCTGTCAGAAATGATGAACAAGAAGACTTCAGGGAAGCTTAGAAGGATTTGTACGAACTCATGCTGAGTGAAAGGAGTGGAACGAGGAGAATTTTGTATACAGCAACAACCACAGTGTGTGAGGAATTTTTCTGGTAGACTTAATCCTTCAGAGCAATGCCATGACCTAAAAAATTCCCAGTGGATTTTTGAGGCAAATCACTTTCCACATCCAAAGAAAGATCTATGCAATTGGATCACGTAGTGAAACAAAGCATTTTGTTTTGTAGTATACTTTGTTTTGTTTGTTTCATGGTTGTTCCAATTCATTTTAATTCTTTTATTCAACATGACTATGGTGAAATTAAATTTAATAGGAATATATGTATAGAACCTTTATAAGATTGCAAGCTGTGTCACTATGTTGGGGGAGGGAGCATAGAAGGAGAGGGAGGGAGGAAAAAAACAACTAAGGTATATGGAAGTGATTAGAGAACACTGAAAAGAAATGAAATAATTTGGAACAAAACAGTTGTGTTTGTCCCTCGTTTCTGAAGAACACCATGCCATCAAAGAAATGATGACATGAGTTGCACTTGACTTTGTTTTGAGTGAGGGAGGGCTGTTCAGGGTCACTAGTCTCAATTCTCCTCCAGAGCCATATGAATACCGTGACCAGATATTCTTCACGATGACTGGAGATTGCTCAGGATGCAATGCAATAGCTTGGCCCCGTAAGGCCAATGTTTATTCCATATTGGCTTAGTGTGAGGCAATGCCCATTTGGTAAATAGACCTTTTTAAAAAGTAATCAGTGCATGACTCTTTTAATGAGGCTAAGAAAAATAACTACATCAGCTTTGGAGGGAAGCAGTAAGAGTTACAGTGGATAATCACTCTTAAGCAAGGAAGTTCAGAAAACAGCCCTTAGGCAGATGTGTAGTGTTGTCCAGTCTATGAGAAATTCATGTATTGTGGAAACACAATCAGGATAACAGCAGCTTCTAAATTAAGAGAACAGAGGCCTTGGAATATGATATTCCAGAGGTCAAAAAAGCTACGATTAAAAACAAGAATCATCTACGCATTAAAACTGAAAATAATACTTCAGGGAAAAACATGCACATTTAATTAAATAGAGCCCTTTCAAGCATTTTTGCTCAAAAGAGCAGAGCTGAAGAGAAAATTTGGCTTTCAAATACAAGAATAGTGAGATCATACTCTTAGGTACAAGAAATCTAATAATAGCAAATAAATGTTTCATATGTTCTAAAATATGTAGAGTAACACTTTTTGTAACATCAGAGGTGTAGTGTGGTAGAAGTGAAATAGGGGATATAATACTTCTCAGTACTATAATACTTCTTAAGTAATGGTGGCCTTTGAAATCAAAAAGCAATAACAATATTTGATTGTTGTTCCCTGAATAATGTTGCGTAGTATATCCATGTGTGTTTGTGGTATGAAATTAGAAGGAAGATCATATACTTAGTAACTTCAGAGAAGATGACACTTTCTGTCCTGGTGGAGATGGAATATGATCTGTGTGTTGGATGCCCACTTGACTAAGATTTATGGGATCAAGTACAGCATAATGTTGCTTAGCATGAAAGACAGAAACTGTCAGCGGACGTCAAGGGTATGCAGTAAGGGCTATAACACTGCAGATTTTCTGGGGAAGGAAAAAGTTGAGGGATGAGGAAGAAGAACAGCGGGAGAAACAGGAATGGGGAGGAGTTTCAAAAACTTTTTAAACTCTACATTTATGTTTGGGAACATATGGTTAAATATGAAAATAAAGAGAAAAATGATGAAAGATATTTTAATGTTGCTGGAAATTAAATATAATTTTAAAATTAATAAAGTGCTTCACAAATATACTATTGTCATTTTTAAATTTGTTTTCATAATAACCCTCTTGGATGGGTATTATTCTCATTTTTCGGTTGAAGAAATTGAGGTTCAGAGAAGTTGTTATTTTCCCAAGGTCATATACCTAATGCATTTCTGCCATTGATTATTTAATATTTTTATTATGAATAAAGTTGTTCCATTTAATATTTACAATAGCTTGGTAATTGTGAGAGAATTACTAAAGTTGGAGATACTATCTGCTAGTTCTCACACTTACATAGTGGGTAAGACAGTAATGTCTTTTAGACATTTCTAATTATCTTGATGGTGATACCCTGTGCCTGTTTCCAAACAGAATACTAACTTTGACTTTGCTTTCTAAGTCTTAGTTGATCAACTGATTAGTGGAGAGTTTATTGAGAATTTGGAGAATTCAGTAATGGTTTTCATATGTGTCACATGTAAATATCTTAGTTTTATGCAGTTTGTCTGCAGATTTAATATCAGTCCATATAACACAGTATTCATTTTGGCTAATTGTTAATTTTATCTGCTTTTTCCTAAGAAATTCAAGACCAATTCTTTCTCTCTTATCTATCTATCTATCTATCTATCTATCTATCTATCTATCTATCTATCTCTATCTGTATGTATGTATATGTATGTGTGTGCATATATATCATAGAAACATATATTTGTGTCTACACCCCCTCACACACATACTCACATACATGTGTATTCACATTTAAATGAGTTACATGTAAATTGCTCTGTAAACTAGATGTACCTGTCAGATACTTTTTCTCAGCTCCAGAGATTTGAAACGATGGTCATTTCCTCCCTTGGTTCAAATCATAATTTTATTTAAAAAGGAATAGTCAAAAGTGAACTATAATGCACACAATTACAGAATGGCTTCTGCAAATTTCATCACTGCCTTGCAGAAGTTTACCAATCTGTGTCATTGACATGTCTGGAAAATCACTGGATTCATTTTATTTTCCCCATATACATACGCAGCAATGAATTTACTCTTTTTAGGCACACAAACACATATGTATATGTATAGGAATAGATATAGGTACAGGGAAAGGAATAACATGAAGTCCAACCAAATAAAATGTCAGAAAAGTATGTCTGTGGGTATTTCTTGAATTTGTAGCTCTAAGAATCACTCAATTTTTCTGATACAGAGAACACGTGCATATGAATGCCATGGAAGGAGCCAAAAGGATCAAACTGATCAACATTTAGTGAGCTAAGTATCTAGAATGCAGTTGACGCTCAGTAATACTCACTGGTCAGGACATTAAGCAAGGTCTACAAAGAACAATCAACATATCAGGAAGAATAACCTGAGAAGTGGTATGAGTATTGGTGGGCAGAAATCCAAGTGGGCTCATAGAAGTCTTCAATATAATGTACTGATTACATTGGTGATCAGGTTCTCTTGGTTTGTTAGTGGTCAACAGCAAAGAAAGATTTTTAGAAATCAAGAAACCATCTCTTAGTGATTAGGAGTCTGGTGAGAATGTATAAAGATTGCACTACAAATCAATCTAGAAATATTTATTAACATTTACTATATATTAGTCACTGTTCAGAGTTAGGTATACAAACAGAATTTTCATTTGAAAGCGTACATACTGAGTCAGGAAGTATAACGAACCAAAATGAATCAAGTTCACGTAAGGTAGTAAATAAAAGAATTGAAATCTCAACCTAGGTCCTCTAACTCTAAATCCAAAGCCTTTTATACCAGATGGAATAACTGTTTAACAACCCTACCAGCATTATTTAAATGTTTCCTGGATTAAAATAATGTAACAATCTATATATAAAAATATGATGCAATATATTCATATTTTCAATTCATTTTCTATCCAGAAATTCCCTCAAAACTGCATGTTTCCCAACGTAGAAGCAGACACAGAAGCATATTTTACATCTTAAAAAGTAGAGAGCTATTTTGAAGTATTCAATTACATGCTGACAATTGACTTGAATTTAGGGCAAGATTGTGACTGAAATTATTAGCACACAAAGTTGATTGGTTGTTGTCTTTCATTCTTGAAGAGAACGAAAATAACATCACGATGCTAGAGTCAAGTTACAGTGTCTCTGACTAGGTCATCAGATGAATACAAGCTCAGAATGTTCTACCATGTGAACATTTGGGATGGATTCTCTAAATTTCTTTTGAGCTACTTTAATTATGCTTTGTTCATAGAGCAGAACACCTTCTCTGAAAAGGGCAGGCCAGGTTGGACTAAATGGTGCCAGTGTCTCTCATGTCACACAAACAATTTCAAGGTTTGTTTTTGCTTTTGTATTTTGGATTTAAATAGTATTTTATTTTTCCCCATAATTACTTATCAAGAAAAAATTTAGTACTCATTTTTACAAGATGTGGACTTTCAATATTTTTCTTCCTTCCTCCTTTCTTCCCCTGCCCTCTTCTGAAAAGGACAGGCAGTTTGATAAAGCTTACACATATTCTATCATACAAAACGTATTTACATATTCTTCCCATTTATGGGAGAAGAAACAAGACCAAAAAGAAAAAAAAAAAACAAGAAAAAATAAAGTAAGTGACAAAGCATATGCTTTACTCTGCATTCAGAGCCCATGGGTTCTTTATCTGAATATGGATAGCATTCTCCTTCATCAGTCCATTGTATTTGTCTTTGATCATTGCATTGTTGAGAAAAGCTGATTTATTCATAGTTGATCATCACACAAGGTTGTTGATACTGTGTGCAGGGTTTTCTTTGTTCTGCTCATTGCACTTTGTACTAATTTGTAAAAATCTTTGCAGGTTTCATCAGGTGTCTGTTTATCACTTTCTGTTGCAAAATAGTACTCCATTACATTCATGTGTCACAGCTTGTTTGGTCATTCCACAATCGATGGGCATCACTCCATTTCCAGTATTTTGCCACCATGAATAGGGATATTATAAATATTTTTGTGCATGAAGGTCCTATTACTTTTTGCATGATCTTTTTGGCATACAGACTTAATAGTGGTATTGTTGAAACAAAAGTGTACACACAGTTTGGTTGCCCTTTAGGCATAGTTCCAAATTGTTCTCTAGAATAGTTACATTAGTTCACAACTCTACCAAAAATGCATTAGTGTCCCAATTTTCCCACATCCTTTCCCATGCTTATCAATTTCCTTTTTTTGTCATATTAGCCAATCTGATTGATGTGAAGTTGAAGAGACCCTCTCAGAGTTCTTTTAATTTGTATTTCTCTATCAAAATTGATTTAGAGCTCTTCCTCATATGCCTATAGATACCTTTGATTTCTTCATCTGAAACATGGCTGTTCACATCCTTTGACCGTTTAACACTTGAGGAGTGACTTGCATGATCATACATTTGACTCAGTTCTCTTTGTATTCAAGAAATGATGTCTTTATTATACACACTTTCTGTTAAAATTGTTTCTCAGCTTTCTGCTTTCCTTCTAATTGTGATTGCATTGGTTTTGTTCTCACAAAAGTTTTTTTTTTTAATTTAACATGATAAAAATTATTTATTCCACATTTTGTAATCTTTTCTATCTCTTATTTGGTCATGTGTTCTTCCCTTTCCCATAGATCTGACAGGTAGACTATTCCTTGCTCTTTTAATTTCATTGCTTCTTTGACAATGATACCATTTAACAAGATATACTTTCCTTCTTTATCTCTTTTGATTAGGTTTATATTTGTTTTATGTTATCTAAGATCAGAATTCCTACTTTTTTTTCATATCAGATGAAGCATAATAGTTCCACTCTAGTCCTTTACTTTTATTCTTTGTATCTCTCTGCTTCAAGTGTGTTTCTTCTAAGAAACATATTGTAGGATTCCGATTTTTGATCCACCATACTATCTATTTCTGTTTTATGAGAGAGTTAATCCCATTCACAATTATGATTATTACCTGTGTATTTCCATCCATTCTACACTTCTTCCAGTTTGTCCTCTCTCTCTTTCTACTCTTTCCCTCCTCAGCAGTGTTTTGCTTCTGCATACCACCTCCCCTGATCTGCCCTCCGTCAGTCCCCACCCACCTTTCTTTACTTCATGCCTTACCCTCTTTCTTCCCTATTGGACAAGATTGATTTCTATGTTTAACTGATTTTGTATATTATTCCTTCTCTGAGTCAATAACAATGAGAGTAAAGTTCAAGCAATGTCCACCACCCACCCTTTCATCTTCCCCTCCATTGTAATGTGTCTTTCTCATGTGTTCATGTGAGACAATTTGCCCCATTCTACCTCTCCCTTCCTTCTTCAACCTTCGTACTCCTCTTTCTCATCCCTTAATTTTTTATGCCATTTCCTCAACTTCACCTTATATCTGTGCACTCTCTGTATATTCCTTCTATCTATACTGTCAGTAATACATTTTTTAAAGAATTACAAGTATCATTTTCCTATGCAACTATGTAAACAGTTTACCTCTATTAAATCTTTTATTTTTTTTCCCTTTTCCCCCTGCTTATAGATCTCTTGGGTCTTGATATTGGAGCCTGTACCAGTCCAGTCCAGGCCATGTGGCCAACACTGGACTGTGCTTTGGTCTGAACATGGTGCAACAGACCTTTCCTTGTCAGTCTTCCCGGCTGTCTTGGGCTGGAATCTGTTTCAATCTGCCATTTTGTGGGTTCTGCTGCTCTAGAGTCCATTTAGAGTCATTTTTACAGATATTTTATGTGCTATGGGAGAGAGTACAGTCCAGTGTTGGCCACATGGCCTGAACTGGACTGGAGCAGGCTTCTGGACAAGGAAACATGGGCAGCTACGGGTCCCAGATTTCTCAATGCACAAATGACAAAGGCAGTTGCAAAAGTCAGTAAGAAAACTCTTTCACCTGAGTGAGAGGAGAGTGAGGTCCAGCCCTAGCCCCAGTGGTTGCCATTGTGGCAGCAGTCATTGCAGCAACAGGGTCCACTTTTGGAGCCCTTGGCCTACAGACCCTGGGGGAATGCAGCAGCTGACCTGGGTCTCAGTCCTAGGAGGCATTCCTGGAATGAGGAGGAAGATTGCTGAGGGGAAGCTGGTGGGAGCTGTGCAGAAGGAGTCCTACTCACAGTTTCAGGGCAGAATAGTGTGCTTTTGGTTGTTTACAGACCAGAGAACAGAGGAGAGGAGTAAACTCTTCTCTCTTGACTGTGCCACCTTGGAGGAAACTTACAGGTCCCTAGAGATATCTCAGAGAAAAGTTGCACAAAATCTATGAAGCTTAGGGTAGTATATCTTCCACTTGACAAAGGACTCAAAAGTCAAGTAACTGGATGGGAAAATGCCTCGAGAAAGGGAAAATAAGAACATATAAGGCTACATTCTTTGTGAAAAGGTATTTTCTTCAATCCTTTCAGATGACCAAGAATAAAGCATATCATTGCAGGAAGACATTAAAGTCAAGGTTTCTACATCCAAAACCACCAAAAAAATATGTGAAAGTTGCAAGCCGTGGAAGAACTCAAAAAGGGTTTTGAAAATCAAGTAAGAGAGGTGGAAGAAAAACTTGGAAGAGAAATGAGGGTGATGCAAAAAAATCATAAATAGTGAATCTTCATCTCGCTAAAGAAGACTCAAAGAAATGCTGAAGAAAATAACATCTTTAAGAATGGACAAACCCACATGGCAAAAGAGATCCAAAAAAACCAATGTGTAGAAGAATGCTTTAAAAGGCAATATTGGCCAAAAGAAAAGGAGGTTCAAAAGCCCACTGAAGAAAATAGTTCTTTAAAAATTAAAATAGAGCAGATGGAAGATAATGACATTATGAGAATCTAGGAAATTTTAAAACAAAACCAAAATAAAGAAACAATACAAGACAAAGTAAAATATCTCATTCGAAAAAAAAAAAACTGACCTAGTAAATAGATCTAGGACAGATAATTTAAAAATCATTGGTGTACCTTTAAACCATGATCCAAAAAATAAATTATCAAAGAAAACTGCTGTGGTATTCTAGAACCAGAGGGTAAAATAGAAATGGAAAATAAATCACCTATCACTTCCTGAAATAGATCGCAAAAGGAAAAGTTTTAGTAATATTGTAGCCAAATTCCAGAGTTCACAGGTCAAGGAGAAAATATCACAAGCAGCCAGAAAGAAACAATTCAAGTATTGTGCAAACACAATCAGGATAACACAGGATTTGGCAGCTTCTACACTATGGAATTAAAGGACTTGTAATATGATATTCCAGAGATCAAAGGAGATAGGATTAAAGCCAAAAATCACCTAACCCACAAAACTGAGTATAATACTTCAGGGGAAAAAATGGAATTTCAATTAAAAGAGGACTTGCAAGAATTCTTGTTGAAGAAACCAGAGCTGAATAGAAAATTTGGTTTTCAAATATGAGTCAAGAGAAGCATGAAAAGGTAAACTTGAAAGAGAAGCCTCAAGAAACTCATTAAAGTTGAACTGTTTGCATTCCTACATGGAAAGATGTTATTTATAACTCATGAGACCTTTTTCAGTATTAGAGCAGTTAAAGGGAATATATATGTTTATACATACAAATACATACATATATACATATATATAGGTGTGTATGTATACTCCTGTGTATTTTATGTTTAGGTATGTATATGCACATGGGTGTATGTATATGTAGGTATATATGTATACATATGTACATGACTGTGCGTACATATGTGTATACATATACACATACATATATACAAATATACTTACATGTATATGTGTGTATGTATGTATGGAGAGAAACAGAGGGCACAGGGTGAGCTGAATAAGAAGGGAAATACTTAAAAATAAAATTTACTGTTGAATGAAATGTAGTAGGAGTAAGAGAAAGGGAGAGGTAGAATGTAGCAAATCATCTCACATAAAAGAGGGAAGAAAGTGCTTTTACAATGGAAGCGAAGAGGCGGGGAGATGAAAGGAAATAAGTGAGCCTTATTCTCATGGGAGCTGGCTTAAGGAGGAATAACACACACTCAAATGGATATGGAAATCTATTTTACCCTGCAGAATGGCAAGGGGGAAATGTATAGGAGAGGGAAGATAATAGAAGGGACAGCAAATTGGGGAGAGGGATAATCAGAAGCAAAAACTATTGTGGGAGGACAGGTCAAGGGACAAAATGGAATAAATGAAGGTCAGGATAGGATAGAGTGAAATGTGTATAGTCTTTTACAGCTTAGCTCTTATGGAAGTGCTTTGCATTGTTATACATGTATGAACTATATTAAAATGTTGGCATTCTCAATGAGGGTGGGCAAGGAAGGAGGGAGAGAATATGAAACTCAAAGCTTTAATAATGAATGTTAAAAATCGTTTTAGCATGCAATTGGAAATTTAATTATACAGGCAATGGAACATAGAAATATATTTTGCTTTACAGGAAAATAGAGGGAAAAGGCGATGAAAGAAGTGTGGATAATACAAGTGAAGATAGAATGAAGGAAGGGGTGGATTGGGTGCATACTGTCTGGGGTAGGAGGCGGGGAGAGATGGGGAGAAATTTTTGAATTCAAATTCTTGTGGAATTGAATGTATAAACTGACAAATAAATCAATTTTGCATATAACTATCTATATATGTCTATATCTATATCTATCTATCTATCTATCTATCTATCTATCTATCTATCTATCTATCTATCTATCTATCTATCTACCTATCTAAAACTACGTTCAGGCAGTTGAAGTCCAATCGTTTGTTGCAAGAACATTTTCTTACCAGAGTAGACATTTCTGACAACATTCAGGGTTTACTTATAGTTAATGCATTTAAATAAAAGAACAATATAGACCTTCAAAACCATGTAACTGGCCACAATCTCATGTGCTATTATTGATGAGTTCAGACTGGGAACCTCCTTGAACTCCCATTGAATGTTCCCACTTAATCTGTTCTTTCATACTCAGATGTGTTACCCTTAACCTAGCCTGGCCCTCTATTACTTTGGGAACTCCCCTTGATCTTCTCAATTATTCCGACCTTTCATACTCAAATCTGTTGTCCTTGGCCTAGCCTGGCATTCCATTATCTGTTACATATTGATTGCCCACCTGCTTCCCACCCAAGCCCTGCACAGTCTGATATCTCTCAATTGCCTCCAGTTGTTTCCCACCCTTGATTACAACACTAGTTACCCCACTCTCATCAAGATCTTCCTTAGACCTTCCTCCCAGACTGCTACACCACCTCTAGATCTTTCCCATCAACTTTCTGTATTTAAATTCCATCTCATCTTCATGAAGGAACTCAGATTCAATCCAGCTCAGACTCTGTCTAGCAGAGATTCTATCTGGCCTATATACCTATATACCTATATACATACATACATACATACATACATACATACATACATACATACATATATATATATGTGTGTGTGTGTGTGTGTATGTGTCTGTGAGTGTATGTGTGTGTATAATCCCTCCAACTACCCAAATACTGAGAAAAGTTTCAAGAGCTACAAATATTATCTTTCCATGTAGAAATGTAAATAATTCAACTTTAGTATATCCCTTATGAGTTCTCTTTCCTGTTTATCTTTGCATGCTTCTCTTCATTCTTGAGTTTGAAAGTCAAATTTTCTATTCAGTTCTGGTCTTTTCATCAGGAATGCTTGAAAGTCCTCTATTTCATTGAATAACCATTTTTTCGCCTTAAGTATTATACTCAATTTTGCTAGGTAAGTGATTCTTGCTTTTAATCCTAGTTTCTTTGACTTCTGGAATATCCTATTCCAAGTCTTTTGATCCATTAATGTAGAAGGTGCTACATCTTGTGTTATCCTGATTGTATTTCCATAATAATTGAATTGTTTCTTTTTAGATGCTTGCAGGATTTTCTCCTTGAATTAGGAACTCTGGAATTTGGCTATTCCTAGGAGTTTCTCTTTTATGATCTCTTTGAGGTGGTGTTTGGTGGATTCTTTCAATATTTATTTTACCCTCTGGTTCTAGAATATCAGAGCAGTTTTCCTTGATAATTTCTTGAAAGGTGATGTCTAGGATCCTTTCCTGCTCATCACTTCCTGGTAGTCCCATAATTTTGAAATTGTTTCTCCTGAATCTATTTTCCAGGTCAGTTGTTTTTCCCAGTTGTTATCTCCAATGAGATATTTCACATTATCTTCTACTTTTTATTCTTTTGGTTTTGTTTTCTTAATTTCCTGGCTTCTCATAAAGTCATTAGCTTTCATCTGCTCTATTCTAATTTTTAAATAACTGTTTTCTTCAGTGAGCTATTGAAACTCCTTTTCAATTTAGCTAATCCTCCTTTTTAAAGAACTTTTCTCCTCCTTGGCTTTTTGGACCTCTTTTGCCAATTGAGTTTGCCTACTTTTAAAGGAGTTGTTTTATTAGCATTTTTTGGGTCTCCTTCAGCAAGCTATTGACTTGCTTTTCATAATTTTCTTGCATTGCTCTCATTTCTCTTCCCAATTTTTCCTCCACCTGCTTACTTGAATTTCAAAATACTTCTTCAGTTCTTCCATGTCCTGAGACCTTTGGATATTTATTTTAGAAGTTTTGGATGCAGATATCTTGGCTTCTAGGTCTTCCTCTGATGGTGCGCATTGTTCTTCCACATCTGAAGGGATGGAAGAAAATGCCTGTTAACCAAGAAATTAAACTTCTGTAATCTAATTTTTCCCCTTTTTGGGCATTTTCCCTGTCTGTTCCTTGATCTTTGAGCCCTTTGTCAAGAGAAGGGTATACTCTGACCTATAATTTCTCAGTTTCTCCAAGGTGGTATATTCAAGGGAGAGGAGTTTACTCCTATCCTGGCTTGCACTCTGGTATGCCAGTTACCTCATATATTTCTGCCCAGAATCTGTGAGGATAATTCCCTTTTCAGAGCCAGCACTCCTCAGCTTAGGCCCACCACTCAGGGCTGAGATACAGATTAGTGGCTCAATTCCCCCGGGGTGCAAAAACGGATGCTACCATTGCAGTGGCTGTTGCTGGGGATATTCCCTTCTCCCCCAGGTGAAAGAGCTTTCTCACTGACATTTAAAGCTGTCTTTGGCATTTTGGGGTTGACCAATCTTGGAACTACCTGGTATTCTTCGCCCAAGTCTGCTCTGGTATTGTTTGTGCTGCATGGCCAAGACCTGCTGTGCTCTGCTCCATGCCTGGTGTGATAGACCTTTTGCATCACCCTTCCAGGCTGTGTTGGGCTGGAAATCTCATTCACTGTGTCGTTTTGTGACTTCTACTGCTCTATAATTTGTTTAGAGTCATTTTTACAGGTATTTTATGGGCTACTGGGGGGAACTTCTGCAGTACCATCCTTTTCTCTGCCATCTTTGCTCTGCTTCTCTCTAAGGGATTCTTAAAAACAACAGTATGGCATTCCATGGTATACATAATTTTGGCTGAATCTTCTAGCACCCTGAGTCAGAAGACATGTGTATTGAAATATATACATATATACATATACATGCATATATATGTATACATATCTGTATGTATGTATATATATATATGTATGTATTAAAATGATATATGCATCTGCAATCCTTTGTCATATCAGTAAACTCTGAAAGGAAGGATCTAATTAACAACTGCTTCATAGGCACAAATTTTCAACATTAATTGAGACATGAAAAAGAGAAATGTTTACCAAAACTGATTAGGAGTTTGTTGGAAGTTATTCCTCACAAATTCAAAATAGAAGAGGGAATTTTCCATATATGATATCCTGTAATATAAAACAAGTCTTCATGTTACATATTGAGGAATCATTATTCAATAACTAATAAGATAGAGGGAAGAGAAACAATAAAGAATAGATCTCTATTTTTATGTAAACCATGGGTGGGACACCTGTTGCTTTGAAGCTACATGTGACCCTCTAGGTCTTCAATGATGGCCCTTTAACTGAATGCAGACTTCATAGAACAAATCCCAAACAGGTGGCAAAGTAAGCAGTGAGTTTACTCTCCATAATTGACCTTGAAAAACCTAGAAAATATTGTCTAAAAAATATCCTAGAAAAGTGGAACTGGCAGAAAGATAGGGTGCAACAGCGTTTTAATTGTGAGGCTTGGGGGATTAGGAGGAAAGTTCCCTCTCACCATAGTGGATGAGGAGTAATACAGAATGGGACATTTCCCAGCAAGCCAGCAGCAAGCCCCATGTCAGCAAACCAGTAGGAGACCCTGAGCCCCAAGTGGTGGAGAAGATAAGCTACAACAACAGGATTCCTCACATGTTTTGGCACAGCCAGGGGAACAATTGGATGCCAGTTCAGGTAACCACCCTGAGGTGTACACCAACAGCTGAACCTATATGTGCTCTAATGCAGCCCTGATAATGAGGCATCCTCCAGAGGCCAGACTACCCTCTCCCCCCAGCAAGCTTTCAGTGTACCCTGGGACAATGCATAGAAAGTCCACCTGGCCTTGGCACATACCAATCACCATTAGGAGCACCAGGAAAGATATGAGAGCCCTAAACCATCCAGCTGCCACCACCAGAAGCCCCAGTACACAATGACAGTGACCAAGTACTGTTCAGCAGCACAAGAGACTTGAGTCAATACTCTTTGTGCTCCATTAGGAATGGTAAACTCCAAAAGCCAGAAAATTGGCAAACATTCTGAGCAGAAAACAACAAAACAAAACATAAAATAAAATAAAAAATTGGAAACTGTTATGGCTACAGTGAAGATCAAAACAAAAATTCAGAAAAGGACAACATTGTCAATACTCAAGGACCAAAAGCTTGCTTGGAAGAGCTCACAAAAGACTATGAAAGGTAAATAAGAGAGGTAGAAGAAAAATTGAGAAAAGAAATGAGAGGTGTGTAAGAGAGTGTCAATAGTTGGGAAAAGGAAGTACAAAAATAGACTATAAAAATATTCCTATAAAAATAAAATTGGCAAAATGTAAAATGAGGTACAAAAGCTAACTGAAGAAAACAAATTATTAAAAATTAGACTTAAGCAAATGTAAGTTAATGATTTTATGAGACATCAAGATTCAGCAAAGCAGAATGAAAAAAATAGAAGGAAACAAAATATCTCATTGGAAAAATAGTGATCTGGAAAATAGATACAAGAGAGATATTTTTAAAATATATTGGTCTAACTGAAATCTATGATGAAGAAAAGAGCCTGTACAGTATCTTTCAAGAAGTCATTAAGGAAAACTGCACTAAGATCCTAGAACCATTGGGTAAATTAGTCCTCCAAAGAATCCAACAATCACTTCTGAAAGAGATAGCAAATTGAAAATGCCAAGGAATATGGCAGCCAAATTCCAGAATTATTAGATAAAGGAGAAAATACTTCAAGCAGTCAGAAAGAAATGATTTAAATATCATGAGCCACAGTCAGGATTACATAGGACTTTGCAGCTTCCACATTAAAAGATCAAAGGACTTGGAAGATGATATTCCATAGAGCAAAGGAGCTTGGAATACAACCAAAGATCAACTACCCACCAAATGTGATGATAATATTTCAGGGGAGGAGATGGACATTCAATGAAACAAGGGACTTTCAGACTTTACTGATGGAAAAATAATATATGTCTGAATGGAAAATTTGTTCTTTAAATACAGGACACAAGAGAAAAATGAAAGAGTAAGCAGGAAAGAAAAAAAAATCTTACCTAACAAGGGCAAACTGTTTGTATCCCTTCATGGGAAGAGAATACTTGTAACCCTTGCAAACTGTACCTTTATTAGGACATTTTAAAGGGGATATATATAGACAGAGAGTATGGGCCTAAGTTCACTTCATTTGATGAGAAAATCTAATTAAGTGGTGAATAGGGATTGTAATGAGAGAAGAGGAAATGAGAAAGAATAAAGGGATAAATTACATAACATGAAGAGGCACAGAGACCTAATGCAGTTCAACATAAGAAGGGAGGGAGATGAGCATTGTTTGATCCTTACTCTCATTGGATTTGGCTAAAAGAGGGAATAACATACATAGGTACAGAAATCTAACTCACCTTATAGAACGTGGGAGGGGAAATGGGAGGGAGGAGAGAGGGACAAATAGAATTGAGGGAAGTAGTAGTAGCAGAAAAGGGAAAGAAAAGGGAGGGGGTTGATATAATAGAGGGCAGATTGAGGGAGGTGGCATAAAAAGCAAACCTCTAGTGAGAAGAGAAGGAGAGAAAGCAGAGGGAAAAGCATAATGTGGAAGGGAAATGGATAGAGAGATAGATAAAGATAGTAGTGGGTGCCAGAATAGATGAAAAACTATAATCCTCCAATCTGCTGTTTACCAAAAAAACACATTTGAGACAGAGGGAAACAAACAGAGTAAAGGTAAAGGGTTGGAATAGAATATGTTATACTTCAGTTGAAGTAAAAAGAAAAAAAAGTAAGGTTAGCAATCCTGATCAAAGGAAGACATAAATAGATCTAATTAAATGAAATAAGGAAGAAAACTACTTCCTGCTAAAAGATCCTATAGACAGTGAAGTAATATTATTACTAAACACAGGTGCTCCAAGTGGTGTAGCATCCAGATTCTTAGAGGAGAAGTTAAAGAAGTTACAGAAAGGAATAGAAAGAAAAATGAACTAGTAGGGGACATCAATTGCTAACAAGAGTTAGGTCATTCACAGCAGAGTATCTTACAGTGTTGCTGTTACTTTTTACCCACTTGATTTCACTTTGCATCCCCTCATATTAGTTTTTTTCTGAGTTTTTTTCTGAAAGCATCTTGCTCATCATTTCTTATAGCACAATAGTACTCTATCCCAATCACACAGCACTCTTTGTTCAGCCATTCCCCAAATGATGGGAATCCTCTCATTTTCCAATTCTTTGCCACCAGAAAATGCTGTATATGGTGCTACAAATATTTTTGCACATACAGGTCCTTTCCTTTTTTTTTAAACTTCTTTTGGAATACAGAACCAGCAGTTGTATATCTAAGTCACAGGGAATTTATGTTTTTATGGCCTTTAGAGCACAGTTCCAAATTGCTCTACAGACAATTGAATCACATCACAACTCCCCCAACAGTGCATTAATGTCTCATTTTTCCCACATCCCTTGCATAATCCATCATTTTCCTTTTCTGTCCTATTAGCCAATCTAAGAGGCATGAGATAGTACATCAGAATTGTTTCAATTTGCATTTCTCCAATAAATAATAAGTAAGAGAATTTTTTTTCATATGGATATAGACAGGTTTGTTTGCTTCATCAGGAAAATTGTTAAGATCTTATGATCATTTATCAATTGCACGATCAATTTTTCAATCTTAGTTTTAAAAATGTAAATCAGTTCTCTATATGCTCAAGGAATGAGCCCATTACCAGAGAAACTTCTTTCAATTCTTTTCCGGATTAATATTGCTAACAGTATTTCCCTGAAACCTATTCCCCCCTTCCTCATTCTTTTTATTCTCTCTCCTTTCACCTTGTCCGCCCTCAAAAATGTTTGGCTTCTGATTGTTTCCTCAAACACAATATGCTCTCCCTTCCATTAACCCCTTGCCTTTGCTTATCCTCTTCCCCTCCCACTTTCCTCTAGGGTAAGATATATTTCTATATTCAATTGAGTGTGTATTTTATTTTCTCTTTGAGGCAATTTTGATGTTAGGTTCACTTATTCTCTTTTACTTCCCACTTCTTCCCCTACATTGTATCAGCTATCACTTATTTCTTTTATGTGACATAGATTACCCTAACTGATCGCTCCATTTCCCTTTCTGCCACAAATTCCTCTCGTAGTCCTTAATTTTATTTCTTTTTTTATATTAATTTTATTTATTTTTAATGTTCTACAATCACTACCATATAACTTAGATGTTTTTCCCCTCCATTCCCCCTCCCTCGCCAAGACAGCATGCAGTTGTATATAGGATCTATACATACATTCTTATTGAATACATTTTCACTATAGTCATGCTGTGTGGAAGAATTAAAATGAGTGGGAGAAATCATATAACAAACCAAACCATAATACACACACACACACACACACACACACACACACACATACACACACACATACGCAAAATGATCTGCTACACTCTGCGATTGAATTCTATAGTTCCTTCTCTGCATGTGCAAGGCATTTTGCCTTAGAAGACCATTGGGAATTTTTTTTTAAGTCCTTTCATTGCTATGAAGTTCCAAGTCTACCACAAAAAACTCTCTCATATTATGGTCTTCGCCATGCACAAAATTCTCTTGGTTCTGCTCCTTTTGCTCATCATCAGATCATATAAGTCTTTCCAGGCCTCTCTGAAGTCTTCCTGTTCATCATTTTTTATAGTGTAACAGTATTCCATTTCATTCATATACCATAATTTATTCAGCCATTCCCTAATTGAAGGGCATCCCTTTGATTTTCAGTTTTTGGCCACCACAAAGGGTGCTGCTATAAATATTTTTGTTCATGTGGAACCCTTTCTCATTTTTATTATCTCTTGGGGATACAGTCCTAAAAGCAATAATTCTGGGTCAAAGGTATGCACATTTTTGTAGCCCTTTTGGCATAGTTACAAATTGCTCTCCAGAATGGTTAGATCAGCTCACAGCTCCACCAACAATATGTTAGAGTTCCAACTCTCTCGCATCCTCTCCAACATTTATTATCCTCCTATTCTGTTACGTTAGCCAATCTGACAGGTGATGTGGTACCTCAGTTTTGTTTTGATTTGCCTCTGTCTAATCAATAATGATGTAGATCATTTTTTTCAGATGATTATAAATATCTTTAATTTCTTCCTTTGAAAATTGCCTGTTCATATCCTTTGCCCATTTATCAATTGGGAAATGACTTGTATTTTTGTACAATTGACTCAGTTCTGTATATATTCTAGAAATGAGGACTTTATCCCCGATATTAGCTGTATAAATTCTTTCCCAATTTTGTACATCCCTCTGAATTCTGTTTGCATTGGATTTATTTGTGCAAAAGCTTTTCATTTTGATGTAATCAAAATTATCCATCTTGAACTTCTTAATGCTTTCTATCTCTTCTTTAGTCAAAAATTCTTCCCTCCTCCATAAATCTGATAAATGCACTATTCCTTACTCCATCAACTTCTCCACAGTATCAATCTTCGTACCTAATCTGTGTACCCACTTGGATTTTATTCTTGTGTATGGTGTCAGGTATGGGTCAATACCTAGCTTCTGCCACACTGTTATCCAAATTTCCCAGCAATTTCTGCTGAACAGTGAGTTCTTATCTCAGAAACTGGGGTCCTTGGGTTTATCAAACAGTAGATTGCTGTATTCTTTGTCTACTGTGTCTTGAGTACCGCACATATTCCACTTGTCTACCTTTCTGTTTCTTAGCCAGTACCAAGTGGTTTTGATAATTGCTGCTTTATAATGCAATGTGAAATCTGGTAGTGATAGGCCACCTTCCCTAGGATTTCTTTTCCTTGATATTCTGGACCTTTTGTTCCACCACATGAATTTTGATACTATTATTTCCAGCTTTCGAAAATAATTATCTGGTAGTTTAATTGGTATGACACTAAATAAGTAAAATAATTTAAGTAAAATTTTCCTTTATATTATATTGGCTTGGCCCACCCACAAGCAACTGATGTTTTTCTGCTTACTTAGATCTGACTTTATTCATGTGAAAAGTGTCTTGTAGTTATGTTCATATACTTCCTGAGTTTGTTTTGGCAGGCAAACTCCCAGATATTTTATGGTGTCTACCCTACCTTTAAATGGGATTTATTTTTCTATCTCTGGCTGTTGAGTTTGTTACTACTATATAGAAATGCAGAACATTTTTGTGGGTTTGTTTTTTTAACCTGCCATCTTGCCAAAGTTGTTTATTATTGCAAGTAGTTTTTTTACTTGAATCTCTGGGATTTTCTAAGTATATCATCAAATCATCTGAAAAGAGTGATAACTTAGTTTCTTCTTTGCTTATTCTAATTCCTTCATTTTCTTTATCTTGTCTAATTGCTATAGCTAAGATTTCTAGTACCATATTAAATAATAGTGGTGATAATGGACATTCTTGCTTCACCCCTGATCTTACTGAAAATGCATCTAGCTTATCTCTATTGTAAATAATGCTTGCTGAAGGTTTTAGGTAGATACGGCTTATTATTTTGTGGGAAGTTCCCTTTATTCCTATACTCTTCAATGGTTTCAATAAGAATGGATGTTCCATTTTGTCAAAAGCTTTTCTGCATCTATTGAGATAATCAAATGGTTTCTGTTAGTTTTCTTATTGATATGATCAATAATGCTAATAGTTTACCTAATATGGAACCAGCCCTGTATTCCTGGTATGAATCCTACCTTATGATAACGTATTATTCTTCTGAGAAGTTGCTGTATTCTTTTTGCTAAAATCTAATTTGAAATCTTTGCATCTATATTTTTTAGAGAAATTGATCTATAATTGTCTTTCTCTTCTTTGTCTCTTCCTCATTTAGGTATCAAAACCATATCTATATCATAGAAAGAATTTGGAAGTACTCCTTCTTCCCCAGTTTTCCCAAATAGTGTATATGATATTGGAATCAACTGTTCTTTAAATGTTTGGTAGAACTCACTTGTAAATCCATCTGGTCCTGGAGATTTTTTTCCTAGGGAGCTCATTGATGATTTGCTCAAATTAGTTTTCTGAGATGGGGTTGTTTAGCTATTCAACTTCCTTTTCTGTTAATCTGGGCAATTTATATTTTTTTAAAATACTCATTCATCTCGTGAAGGTCCTCAAATTTATGAGTATAAAGTTGCACAAAGTAATTTCTCATTATTGTTTTAATTTCTTCCTCATTGCAGGAATTTTTTATATACTGATAACTTGTTATTTTTTTAAAATCAAATTTTCCAAAGGTCTATCAATTTTATTAGTTTTTTCATAAAACCAGCTACTGGTTTTATTTATTATTCATTAGTTTTCTTAATTTCAGTTTTATTGATCTCTCCTTTGTTTTTTAGTCTTTCCAATTTGGTATTTACTTGGGTATTTTCAATTTGATTTTTTCTAACTTTTTCAGCTGCATGCCCACGCCATTGATCTCCTCTTTCTCTGTTTTGTTCTTGTAGGCATTCAAAGATATAAAACTTCCCCTAAGAACTGCTTTTGCAGTATCACATAAGATTTGGTATGTTATCTCATTATTGTCATTTTCTGTAATGAAGTTGGTTATTGTTTCCATGATTTATTGTTTTACCCACTCCAATTGTAGGAGTAGACTATTTAGTTTCCAATTAATTTTTGGTTTATCTTTCCATGGCCTTTTATTACACATAATTTGCATTGCATTATGATCTGAAAAGAATGCATTGACTATCTCTGCCTTTCTTCACTGGATTTTGAGGTTTTTATGCCCTGGAACATGGTCAGTTTTTGTATATGTGCCATGTACTGCTGAGAAAAAGCTATATTCCTTTCTATCTCCATTCAATTTTCTCCAGATATCTATCATACCTATCTTATCCATAGTTTTATTCACCTCCTTAACTTCTTTCTTGTTTATTTTAAGGCTAGATCTATAAAGTTCAGAGAGAGGAAGGTTGGGGCCCCCACCAGTTTTGCTGTCTATTTCTTCCTGCAACTCCCTCAACCTCTCCTCTAAGAATTTGGATGCTATACCACTTGAAGTATACATGTTAAGTAATGATATTTCTTCACTGTCTATGGTGCGTTTTAGCAGGATATATTTTCCTTCTTGTCTCTTTTGATTAGATCTATTTCTGCTTTTGCTTTGTCTGAGATTAGGATTGTTACCCCAACTTTTCTTACGTCAGCTGAAGCACAATATATTCTGCTCCAACCTCTTATCTTTACCCTCTGTGTAGCCCCCTGTTTCAAATATGTTTCTTGTAAACAACAAATTGTTGGATTATGGCTTTTTAACCATTCTGCTATCCATCTCAGTTTTATGAAAGAGTTCATTCCATTCCCATTCACAGTTGGGATTACAGTCTGTGCTTTTCCCTTCATTTTCTTTCCCACCATTTGTGCTTTTTGTTCTCTTGTCTCCCTTCACCTCCTCAGTAGAGTTATCACTTTTGACCACCACTTCCTGCAGTCTTCCCTTCCTTCTTTCAACCACTCTCCCTTTTACTCTCCTTTACCTTTACTACTTCTTCCCCTCTTTTAGCTTCCCCTCTCCTCTCTTCCCTTTTTCCTTCCTACTTGCTGTAGAGCTAGTTATATTCATATACTTAAATTTATTGTTTCCCCCTTGAATCAAATCAGATGAGAGTATCTCTCAAACAATGCTCCTTTCTCTCATCTCTTTCCCTCTACTATGGTATAATTTTGTATATCTTTGTGTGTTGTAATTCATCATTTTCTGCTTCCTCCTTTTTACATCTCCTGTTACAATCCCTTCACCTGCTTGAATCACATTTTTATCATCATATCATTTACTTTATACTCTTTCCCTCTATCTATTTATGTCCCTTTTATGATTCATAATAGATGTTCAATTCTCAAGATTAATGCATATCACCTTCCCTTACAGGGATATAAACAGTTTGTTCAAATTGAATAACACGTTTTTCTTTTCCCTTGTTTACCTTTTTATTCCTATATTGAGATCTGTGTTTGAAGATCGAATTTTCTATTGAGTTCTGGTCTTTTTATCAGGAAGGTCTAGAAATCCATTATTTGGTTGAATATCCATCTGGTGCCTGAAAAGTTATGTTGAACTTTGCTAGGTAATTGATCCTTGGTTGTAGTCCCAGTTCCTTTGTCTTACGGAATATTAGACTACAATTCCTTCCATCTTTTAATGTAGAAGCTACTAGGTCCTGTGTGATCCTGACTGTAGCTCATTGATATTTGATAATTTCTGGTTCCCTGTAGTATTTTCTCCTTCTCTTGATAGTTCTTGAATTTGACAACAGTACTTCTTGGTGTTTTTAGTTTGGGATCCCTTTTGGGAGGTGAATGGTGGATTCCTTTGATGACTATTTTGTCCTCTGTATCTAGCACTTCTGGGTAGTTTTCCTTGATGATTTTTAGGAAGATATTTTCCAGACTTTTTTTTTCATCATGGCTTTCTGGTAGGCCAAAAATTCTTACATTTTCTCTCCTGGATCTATTTTCAAAGTCAGTAGTTCTTCCAATTAGTTATTTTACATTCTCTTCCATCTTTTCATTCTTCAGATTTTGTTCGACTGACTCCTGATGTCTCATAGAGTTATTTGCTCCAACTTGTCCAATTCTAATTTTCATCAAATTGTTTTCTTCAGTTAACTTTTGCATCTCCTTTTCCATCTGTCCAATTATTCCTGTTAAGGAATTATTTTCTCCAGTAAGTTTTTGTACTTCCTTTTCCATTTGTCCAATTTTCCCAGTTAGGTTTCTGCTTCCTTTTCCATTTGGTCAATTTTCCTTTTTAAAGATCTGTTCTCTTCAGTGAATTCTTTTTTTCATGTTTCTAAAATCATTAGCCAGTTTTGTTTTTTTTTTTTTCTATTTCCCTCTTCAGCTTTTCCAGGAGAGCTATTTGTGCATGAGAGCTGTTCACAGTCCCTTCTGAAGTTTCAGATGGGAATACAGTCTCACTATTGACCTCTTTGGTGTTCATGTTTTGGTCCTTGTCCTCATAGAAAGATTTGATAGTCTTTTCCTTCTGGCTCTACTTCTTGCTCATGATGGTGAGGCTTTGTGTATTGTAGCCTCTGGGTCTTTCAATTACAAACTGGAGAATCTGTTGTTGAACTGTTGTAGTGGGAAAGCTCAGTGCATGTGCTTTTGTTTTCCCTTTTGTTTTGTGTTTCCAGGATTAGCCCTGGGGCTAGCTTTTTAAGTGTGGAAGAGAAGTGGCCTGGTCTCCTCAGCTGAGTTAGAGCAAAAGCAAGCACAGCTCATGCCTGGGTCCTAGTGCCAGTTTCCACCCCCACCACCCTCCCCCCGAACTCCTCTTCTAGGTCTGAGACATGCTTGGGTCCTAATGTGAGTTTTTTATCTCCCCTGGGGCTCCTCTACGTCTGGCTAGCCCCTGGCACAGTAAGAAGATTTCTCCTTAGCCCTTTTCCTAGCCTCAGGTGCTGCGAGACTGTTTGCCCCTTCACCTGTTCCCATTGATCCAGGATTTTTAAAGGTAAATATTTTATGGTTTTTTTGAGGCCAACGAGGGGAGAGGGAGAGAGCATTTACCTATCATTCTAACATTTTGGCTCCAGGAAGATCAAGTAGGTAGCTTACAGATATTTAATCTGTGGACTAAAAATCTCAGAAGGAGCTGCAGCTGATACCTGGGAATAGATGGCTGTCACTTATTTAGCTCTCCTGGTCTCCTGCTGTGGGCTGCTACTCCACCTTTATGCCATGTTGCTGCTGCCTGAGCCTGCCTTTGGGGTCTCCTGCCTGGTCACACCACTGTGGAACACTCTGCGCTGTGTGCTGTGGGCTCACTCCCTTGGAACAGATCCTTCTTGTTGATCTTTTGGTCTGTCCTGGTCTGTGAATCTGCTACAATTTGTCTCAAATTGGATTTTGCACCTCCAAAACATGGCCAGATTCTCTTTTTAGGGGTATCTGAAGGAGTTTGTCTAAAAGTTTAGATGAGTGGAAGCTCTCACTTTGCCATTTTGTCTCTGCACCCAATTCTATTTCTTGAAGATATTACCCCTTCATATTCAACTCTCACCTGTGCCCTCCATCTATATATACTCATTCTATCCACCCTAACAATGGGAAAATTCCTATGAGTGCATTTAGGAATCAAATAACTTAAACTTACTAAGTCTTTTATGATTTCCCTATCTTGTTTACCTTTTAATGCTCCTATTCAGTCTGGTATTTGTGAGTCAAATTTTCTATCAACTCTGGTCTTTTCATCAGGAATGCTTAAAAGTTCTCTATTTCACTGAATACATACTTTTCCTCCACAATGAACATGCTCAGTTTTGTGGGTATGTGATTGTTTTGCTGTAATCCTTGTTCCTTTACCCTCTGAAATATCATATCCCAAGCCCTCTGATACTCTAATGCAGAAGCTACTAAATCTTGTGTTATCCTTATGGTGGCTCCACCATATTAAATTTTTTTCTTTCTGGATGCTTGCAGTATTTTCAGCTTAACTTGGGAGTTCTGTAATTTGGCTATAATACTCCTGGGAGGCTTCATTTTGGGATCTCTTTCAGGGGTTGATTAGTGAATTATTTCAATTCTTTCTGGCTCTGGAATATCAGGCAAGTTTTCCTTGATAATTTCTTGAAAGATGATTTTTAGGCTCCTTTTCATCATGGATTTCAATTAATTCACTAATTCTTACACGATATATTCTGGATTCATTTTCAGTTCAGTTGTTTTTCCAATGAGATATTTCACATGGTCTTCTATTTTTTGCTTTGTTCTGTTTCATTATTCTTGGTTTCTCATGAAGTCTTTGGCTTCCATTTGTCCCATTGTATTTTTTTTTAGAAATTATTTACTTCACTAAGCTTTTGTACCTCCTTTTTCATTTGGTCAATTCTGCTTTTTAAAACATTTTTTTGCTCATTGAATTTTTGGAACTCTTTTACCATTTGAACTAGTCTGTTTTTAAAGTGATATTTTCTTCAGCATTTTTTTAGTCTCCTTTACCAAGCTGTTGACTAATATTTAATAATTTTCTTGTATCACTTTCATTTCTCTTCCAAGTTTTTCCTCTATTTCTCTTTTATGACTTTCAAAATTCTTTTTCAGCTTTTCTAAGGCCTGAGACCAATTCATATTTTTCTTGGATGCTTTGGATATAGTAACTTTGAATTTGTTGTCTTCTTCTGATTGTGTGTTTTAAACTGCCATATCTCTATCATAACTTGTTAGAGTCAGATTTTTTTCTTTTGTTTTCTCATTTTCCCAACATATCATTTAACTTTTAAGTCCTTGTTAATGTAGGATTTTCCTTCCAGTATGGAAGGTGCACTGTCTCAACATTCAGGTGCTTTGTGCAGAGATCCTTCTGAGATCTGTAAGTTTTCAGTTCTTTCAAGGTGGTATGATCTAAGCAAGGTATATCTACTCATCTCCTGGCTTGTGCTCTGGTCTGTGAGTAACCACAAACATTGTTCTCTGCCCTAGATCAGTGAGAATTATCCATGATCCAATGTAGACACAAGTTCTGGTATGCTAGTGATCTTCCTGGCCCTGTGACTGCCACCCAGGACTTCATCTAGGATATGAGTATAGATAGAGAAACAAAGTTCTTCCTTAATCCTAGCAAAGAGACCTCTACTATATCTTTCTTACCAGTTAAATGACCTCTTTATAGATTGTGGCCTGACAGTCCTGGAAGCAGCCCCAGATGATGATTCTGCGGTTCCCAGCAGGAGCTGAAGGGCTGAGCTTTTGTTGCTCATGCTACACTGTGCTCCACTCTCACTCAGATGAGACAAAACTTTCCTGCTGACCTTCTAAGTTATGTTTGGTTTCCATGGGCTGATACATTTGGAAAGCACAACTTCTGCTACTAATTCAGTGGCCTGAGACCTGTTACTGGTTTGCTAGGACCTTCCCTATGCTGACATGGCTGACTGAGCTCCTCTCTCACCTTGATACAATATACCTTTCCTGACAGCATCCGCAGTTGTCTTGGGCTAAGAAATTGTTTCACTCCATCTTTCTCTTGGTTATGCTTTTCTAAAGTCTGTTTAGAATCTTTATTTTAAAGTTTTTAAGGTCTTGAGGGAGAGCCCAGTTGTGTCCCTTCCTTTACTATGCCATCTTGAATTCACCTCCATGATATCTATTCTTTTGAATTTGACAGGCAAAATACCCTTGAGATAAAAACTCCCTTAGATAAAACAAAAGGATAAATCTTGTGGAAAGTTGAAAGATTTGATGGCAAATAGAAATAATTATATCAAAACAAAGTTCTTCATCATGACACTGCATCACTTAAGATAAGTTATATGAGAAAAGAAGAGAGGTATCTCCAGTTAGGAAAGGAAAAACCTAGAGGGAACACTGTCTAGAATAATTCAGTACCTAATGAGAGAGGAATACCTTCATCAGCAGATACTCTAGGCTTTCCTAAGATCAAATATGGCTGCCAATAAAAGTCAAGAACAAAACAGGGACCTCCCATATACTGCTATAATCCTGATGCCCAGTACTGGCATAACTGTGGAATCATAGAAAAAAAGCACATCTGCTACAGCATCATGGAAAACTACAGGGTTGGCAGACAAAAAAAGAAAATAAAGTTCATAATTACTGAGGACACATTTTTAGAAAAACACAGAAGAAGAAGAAAAGTCAAACCTGTTGATATATTTTGGAAACAATAGAAAAATAAGTCTACTCTTGAGTACAGTATACCAATAATTCTTATAGGACAGTGCATCACTGCAGTATATATGAATATGTATATACAAATTTGTGTGGTATATACTATGTATATGCCACTACATATATATATATATATATATATATATATATATATATATATATATGTATGTATGTATGTATGCGTGTGTGTGTGTGTGTATGTGTATGGATTTGTTTTCTAAGTATGTGTATGTATTTGTTTTCTAAGGATGACTTTCAGGCTTCTGTTCAGTGTTTGGTTTTTTTTTTCTTAACTCCTCTGACAGGATGGTTAGAAAGAGATGTATTACTGATGGCATACTTGAATTTAAAAACATCTTTTGAAACTGAAAATGATTATTTAAAACAAAAATAAGATGATTTTTCCAATAAATTCATGTGAGTATCTTTATTCATATAGATTATTTTAAGGAGAAATAAAATCATTATTATTCTATACTACAAATTTTTCAGTTACATTATAGGCCATTGAAAACTATTTAATTGTATGTTGCCTTCTTCCTTTTCTTTCTTTAGTTTTTATATTGGTCATTCCCTAAGTGTTATATGTTGATATGGCTTTGGACATAAACAAATCATTAAGCTTATCTATGATACTACTATAATGATACTATTTACCATAACGACTAGTTAAATTAGATGAATTTCACTTAGAATGGAAATATAATTTATATTTAAGTTATCCCACTTGGGCTTTGTAAATTCTATTTCAAAAATAACAAGACTATGTTTATATGCTTGAGCAAGGATAGATGGCAGTAGAAAAAGCAATCTTAGACTTTGTGATTTTGTTGTCAGATATTTGCATTATTTAATTTTACCTAATACAGATTTTCCAACCATATCAAAGTGATAATGTTGATGTCAAAAGGAAACAATAAATAAATTTACTTATAAGATATTCCCTTAGGTTTGCGTTATAGAAATCATACCAAAATTTATTAATATTTTATATTGATTCACAGAGCAAAACTTTACAAAAATATTCTTAGAGGTGAGAATATGACATAGGATGGTAAGATCATAGATTTAGAGAAATATGAGAACTTTGAAGTCATCCAGAATGATGTTCATATTTGCCAGAGAAAGAAACTGAATCCCAGAGAGGTTGAAACTTGCCTAAAGTCAAATAGTTATTGAGTAGCAAAACAGGGATGTGATTAATTTCTGGTTCCAAATCCAATACTCTTTTCAATGCACCACAAAATTTAAAACAGCCATTAATAATACATAGAAATGTCAATAGAGAGTCATATTTGTTAACATTCTGGTTTGAAAAAATATGGGCAAATAAGTTTCTAAGGTATAACCTTTTTTTCTTTTTTCTGGTGCTGCTTAAATGGTTTTTGAATTGAGTGATTTGGGAAAACGGACCCTTTTTTACCTTGAAAATTTGAAGTGATGGGCATACTGTTCTCAGAATTAGAAACATCAAAAAAGGAACGAATTTGATAAAACTGAAGTAATATTTGACAAACTAAATAAAGGGCATTTTCCTGTTATTGATGAAGATATACTTGAATAGGAAATATAATTAAATGAGATTTTATAGTGGCCCTTTTTTTTTTCCTTCTAAGACATTCTGGCTAAGCAACTCAGTACCACTTACAGATAACATTTAAATGACTACAAGAGATAGTATTCCTTAAAAAATTTAGCAGTAGATCATCTTCCACATAATATTTGTGATAGAATTAAAATATGACCAGATATTTCTGATAGTTTTCCATCAGTCAAGTTCACATATACTTTATGAGAAAGGAGTAACAACAACAAAAATAATATTAATATTGATCAATCAAAGGAATAGGTGATCAATTGTTTTCCATTGAATGGAAAAACAAATAGGCTTCTTACACTGACAGAGATAGTAAATGAAAAACCGCTGTGCTTAGTAAGTAATCATACAATGCTGAGAGAACATGAAATAAGCTCGTATATGTTGAGACCAACTATGGCAAGTTTAAGGACAGAATAGGTGGAAATTATCAAGATTGAGAAAGCATGAATTTGTTATGATCTTTATCAGTGGATATCTTTGTCATTGGATATCCCACATCAATAAAGGTATTGAGCCTCTGTAGAATTGGAGTATATATTGATAAATGATATATGCTTAAGTCTCACATTAACAACATAACTTTGATGATTTTGGATCTATAACAATCCCTTTAAAAATTACACAAAATATCCAAGTAAAATTATACATCCTATTTTATTAATAAGACATTGTTCTTTTCTGATATGTCATGTGACTTCCAGTGACCATAATTGAGAAACAGTATAAATGACATGCAATATGCAAATGAACTCAAATAAACTGTCCTTTCAATTATATATCCATAGCTCCCAAATGCATATATTAAGATTCTATGATTGTAAAAATGGATTATTTCATATCTTTCAAGCATAAATGGAGACCATTAAATACTCTATTCAATAATTCATGCTCTTATTTTTCAATGACAAATCACTGAGCTTTTATAATTAGTAAAAAGACTGAAATAATGGAATTTCTATCTCTCTACACTGATAAATTTTTGAATGTGACTCTTAACCAAATCTTCATGAAATGAAAAATGATTTGAAAAAAAATGGAAGTGATTTGCAGAAACCTAATTCAAAGGACTCATTTCTAACTCCTAGCATGTGAGAAAATGCAATTTAGTTCAAGTTAAAATAGACTATTGCATTTGAATCACTGACATTGTTCCTGCAAACAGAATATAGAATGCAGATTGCTATGGGAATGGACAACATTATTAGGTGCCTTAAATAACACAAAATATTATTTCAATTTCAATGGTACAGTAGGAAAAAAAGGTAAAAACAGTCATTTAGATTTTTTAAAGTTTTATTTCCAAAATATTCTGCCATTGTGGCAATAAAGATGGCAAATAAAATGGCAAGAGAGAGAGGGAATTTTTTTTTTCTTTTTTGGACTTGGAGTCAGAGAACATCAGTTTGATTCCTGGCTCTGTAAGTTATGAACTGTGTGATCTTGGTCAAGATATTGAACCTCTGCAGTCCTTTGTTTTTCATGTGTAAAATAACAGACTTGAACTAAAGAGTCTCAAACAGGCCTGCACATCCTGTGGCCCCTCATAGAATTTGCTCTACATATAAAGGATGTTTTTCTCTACAATTTTGGAGGGGTACCCTAATTCCTTTGGTGGGCCACAGGTTTTACAGGCATGGTCTCAAAGGATCTGTTCAGCTTTAATCTATGGTTCTGTGGTTGCTAGAAAACAATGTGAAACCAGTTTTTCTTTCTGCAGCTCTTTCACTTAAACGGCTTTAAGAAGTCTACACACATGATTGAATTGGCCAGAAGTTTAATTTTCCTCCATATTATGTGGTAAGTCACAAAGGTGGGAAAGGAAGGGGAGATTAGAAATTTCAGTTCTTAAAGGATTACAAATCAGCATGTGAATTCACCTTCTGACACATTCTTTTTTTTTTTTTTTTTTTGTTAATGAAACAATGCCTTAACTTCTCTAAGCTTTAGTATCCCTGCATGTAAAATAGCCCTTAAGACTGTGTCTGGCATATGGTGGACACTTAAAACAATGTTAATTGATTGATTAAAAATTTGCTGAATTATAATTGTTAGAGGCTTAGAGAGAATCATTTCCTGAATAGCCTTGGCCAAGAAGAACATATCACTTTTAAGCTTTAATCTTGTGGGGTTATTCACATAAAAAGGCACTGAAAACCATGATGTGGAAAAAGTTGGCACAAGCTATAGAGCAAATTTTTTTAGATCAAGTTTGATAAACTAGTTTTATGTGCTATTTGGAGAATGAATAGAGAAACATAATCTTCATTGGATACCAAGGATTTGAGATTTAGCAGAGCAGGAATGCAGGGAAAGGAGGGGACACTACAGAATAATATTATCTACCTAACACTTTTTTAGGGTTATTTAATTTGCAATATTTTTAAGTATTATTTTTATTTATTTATTTTTAGTTCTCAACATTCATTTCCACAAAACTTTGAGTTTCAAATTTTCTCCCCATATCTCCCCTTCCCCCACCCTAAAATGTCATACATTCTGATTGCCAGTTCCCCCAATCTGCTCTCCTACTATCACACCCCTTCCTTCCCTTAACTCCATGTTCTCTTTTTTCTTGTACGGCAAGATAGATTTCTATACCATTTTACCTCAATTTCTTATTTCCCAGCATGTAAGATCAACTCTCAACATTTGTTCCTAAAACTTTGATTTACAACTTTTAATCCTTCCTCCTTCCCCAGCCATCCTCACTGAGAAAGCAAGCAGTTCAAAATAGGCTGTATATGTGTAGTTTTGCAAAAGGATTCCATAACAGTCATGTTGTGTAAGATTAAGTATATTTCCCTATATCCTATTCTATCCCTTATTTATTTAATTCTCCCTTTTGACCTTGTCCCTCCCCAAAAATGATCACTTCTAATTACTCCCTTGTCCCATTTACCCTACCTTCTATAATTGCCCCACCTCACTTATCCCCTTCTCCCCTACTTTCCTGTAGTGTAAGATAGATTTTCATTCCAAATTGAGTGTGCATGTTATTCTCTCATGAAACCAAATGTGATGAGAGTAAGCCTCACTTTTTCCCTCTAACCTCCCCCCTTTCCCCCATCATTGAAAAGCTTTTTCTTGCTTCTTTCATGAGAGATAACCTGCCCCATTCCATTTTTCCCTTTCTCTTCCCAATATATTATTCTCTCACCCCTTAATTTCATGTTTTTAGATATTATCCCCTCTATTCAACTCTCCCTGTGCTCTTGGTATATATATATGTATATATATGTATATATATACACACATATATATATACATATATATGTATATATACATATGTATATATGTATGTATATATATGTATGTGTATATATATACACATATGTACATATATATGTATGTATGTATATATATATATGTGTGTATAATACGTGTGTGTGTGTGTGTGTGTGTGTGTGTGTGTGTGTAATCCCTCCAAGTACTCAAATACTGATAAAACTTTCAAGAGTTACAAATATTATTTTTCCCTGTTGGAATGTAAACAATTCAACTTATGATTTCTCTTTCCTGTTTACCTTTTCAAGCTTCTCTTGATTCTTGGATTTGAAACTCAGATTTTCTATTCAGCTCTGGCCTTTTCATCAAGAATGCTTGAAATTTCTCTATTTTATTGAATGACCATTCCCCGCTCCCCCCGAAGTATTATACTCATTTTTGCTGGGTAGGTGATTCTGGGTTTTAATCCCAGTTCATTTGACTTCTGGAAGATCATATTCCAAACCCTTGATACCTTAATGTAGATTTTGCTAGATCTTGTGGAATCCTGATTGTATTTCCACAGTACTGAAATTGTTACTTTCTAGATTCTTGCATTATTTTCTCCTTAACCTTGCAACCCTAGAATTTGGCTACAATATTCCTAAGAGTTTTTCTTTTTATATTACTTTCAGGAGATGATCAGTGAATTCTTTCAATATTTATTTTACCCTCTGATTCTAGAATATCAGGGCAGTTTTCTTTGATAATTTCATGAAAGATGATGTCTAGGCTCATTTTTTGATCATGGCTTTCAGGTAAAAAATGTATCTCTTGGATATATTTTTCAGGTCAGTTGTTTTTCCAATAAGTTATTTCACATTATCTTCTCTTTTTTCTTTTTTTTTTTAAATTTCTTCATTTCTCATAAAGTCATTAAACTTCATCTTCTCCATTCTAATTTTTGAAGAGCTATTTTCTTCAGTGATCTTTTGAGCTTTTTTTTATCCATTTAACCAATTCTGGTTTGTAAAACATTCTTCTCATTATTGGATTTTTGGACCACTTTTACCAACTGAGTTAACCTATTTTTAAAAATGTTATTTTCTACAGCATTTTTTTTGTGTTTCCTTTAGCAAGCTGTTAACTTCCTTTTCATGATTTTCTTAAATTGCTCTTGTTTCTCTTCCCAGTTTTTCCTCCACCTCTCTTACTTGATTTTCAAAATCGTTTTTGAGCTCTTCTACGGTATGAGACCATTGTATATTTATTTAGGAGGTGTTCGATGAAGAAGTTTTGACTTTTACATCTTCCTCTGATGGTAGGCATTGTTATTCCTCATCCAAATAGATGGAAGAAAATACCTGTTCACCACAAAAGTAGTCTCCTATAGTGTTATATATTTTTCTCTTTTTTGGGCATTTTTCCCAGCCTGTTACTTGATTTTTGAGTCCATTGCCAAGATGATGGTATACTCTGGAGGCCTTTAAGTTCTCAGTTCCTCCAAGAGGGCACAATAAACTCCTCTCCTAGACTTTGATCTCTTCTGAGAGCAACCACAAGCACTCTGTTCTTCCCAGGATCTTCCAGTAGGATTCCCTCTCCAGAGCCACTCCCAGCTCCACTGCCAGCACTCTTCCTCAATTCAGGAGAGCCACTTATGACTGAGATCCCAATCAAAAGCTCAATTGCCCTAGTGTCTTTAAGTTGAAGGCTCCAAAAATGGATGCTGAGGCTGCAGTGGCTGCTGATAGCAGGTCCAGTTTGTGTTCCCTTCTCATCCAGGTGAAAGAGCATTTTCACTGACCTTTGAAGGTGGCAATTATCTTTGTGGCTTGAGCAATGTGGAAACTGCAGCTGCTACTGAATATTCTGCTCCCTCAGACCTACTCTGATACTGTCCATTCCAAGGTCCATGGCCAAGGCTGGGCTGTGCTCTGCTCCATGCCTGGTCTGATAGACCTTTCCTGTCAGCCTTCCAGGCTGTCTTGGGTTGGAAATATCTTTCTCTCTGTTGTTTTGTGGCTTCTGTAGCTCTAGAATTAGTTTACAATCATTTTTACAGGTATTTAATGAGGTATGATGGAAAGCTTCTACAGGTGCATCCTTCTTCTCCACTATTTTGACTCCACTCCCCTTGAGTTGCAATCAAGAAATATTTTTCCACATTTTACAGATAAGCAAAGTGATATTCAGATAATTCAAGTTGTGTGTTGAGCTGTGCAGGGTGGTTAGAAACAATCTCTTTCCCATAGAGTGGAAAAGGGTACAGAGAAATAGCTGGAATGTTTCAAATCCATTCAGTGAAGATATTCAAACCAAAGAACATCTACCAACACAGTTCACTGGTATATTCAAATAAAATATGTCACAATTTTCTGAAGCCAAATTAATTCTATAGTGTCCTAAACAGAGTATATGTTTGATGTGTGTGTATGCATCTTTTGCTACATCTCCATTGTGCAATATGTTGCAGTGTTTGACATATATTATTAGGCAGCAAGTTGAGGCTACAAGATTAATGTGTTAGGTAGACAGAATAGATAACCCTCAGAGAAGTAATTACTTTCACAGAATGTTAGTGTAGGAAAGGACAGTAGAGTTCTGCCAACCACCTTATTTTATAGAACTGCATAAATGCTGTGATTTAGGCAGCATCATCAAGACCCACACTTACAAAACAACTCCACTATGTGATTGCAATGCCTGGGATTCCACTAAAGCAAGCTTCATTCCATTAACTTTAGTTTCTTAATTAAAAATGCAAAGCCTTCTGGAAGAGATAATACTTTAGCATGTGGTAGGTTGTTTATGCTTTAATGTGAATGAGTTCTGAAATCTTCCATTACAACACATTTTTAAAGGCATATTGTAAGGAAACTACATATCTGTAAGGTAATAGAGAGGATGGGACATAAAGATGAGAGTTAAAGGAGTTCCTTAGTACTAAATTTAAGCTTTCTCTATTCCTGATGAATATTCCATGATTTTGTTGCCATCATTTTTCAGAGCAGAAAGAAGAAGAACTTTTGAGATATTTGAGACAAAACTCCTTAAGTAGCAAGCAAGGGAAAATGAGCCCATCAATCAGAATTTAATCCAAGTTTTATGCTATTAACACTTTAACAGTGATTCAGAGAGGCAATTAGTAATAAGGAGTAGATTGAATGGGAGTCGAGATTTGGGCATAGCTTTTTTTTTTATTTTGTTTATTTATTTACCATAATAACACATTTATAGCTATACAATCAAATTATGCCATAGTTCTGAATACCCTTCATTTTATAAAAATTCACCCATTTTCAATTTATTGTCCTCTAATCTGAACATTACTCACACTGGACTTTTATGAATTATTCAAAGGTGCTTTTGATACCTATTTAAAGTTCATTAGTCTTTGTGGAAGAAAAATTCGAGAATAGAGATAAAGTAGGGAGAAGGAAGAAATTCTTGATGTTACCTTTCTCAGGTCTTAAACCTCTAGGGATAGCCCTCACTAGTATAATTCCAAATCCTTCCTCAAAAATAGAAACTGTTCTAGATTAAAAGATTCTCTCTCAACACCAATATCCTCTCCTGTTATCTTTAAATGATAGATAGATACAAGATAAATTGACAATGCTGGATAGTTTAATGCAAGGATTATTTCTTTCCTACTGAGTCTTATTCTAGATGCAATAGTATGGCCATTTTTTGCAACAACAACAACAAAAAAAATCTAAGACCTGAGAAGCAGGCCCAAGATGGCAGACAATAGGCAGGGACTTGAATGACCTCTCCATCTAAGGCTTCCAAATACCCTTAAATAATGACTCTAAAGAAATTCTATAGTGACAGTACCCACAAAAAGTGAGAGTAAAATAATTTTTCCACCCAAGACAAATTAAGTCAACAGGAAGAGGGCTGTGGCACCAATGTGAGACAGTAGTGTATGCTGCACTAGGACAGACTAGGCCACAACAAAATAGAAGCAGACGTTGAGGTGACAGAATCAGTGGCAACAGTGGAGGTTTTGAGATCTCTCATCTCACAGACAGTGAGGAAATTTGGGGAAGCAGGGAGGGAAGCACATGAACTTTATTCTCATCAGTATTTCCTTGAGAAGGGAATAATGTCCATACTCAATTCAGGGTGGAAATCTATATTATTATGAAGGAATGTAGGAAAGGAAGGAATAAGGAAATGGGGTGGAGCTGATAGAAGGGAGAGCAGGTTAGGGGAGATAAAAATAAGAAGCAAATCATTTTTGACAATAAGCAGGTTAAAAGGAGAGTGTAGGTTAAGAAGGGGGGAAATCAAGTAACTGGCTGGAAAAATGCCCAGAAAAGGGGAAAAAATAAGACCATAGAAGGTTACCTTCTAGAGGAACAGGTGTCTCCCCACATTCCTTCAGATGAGGAAGAACAAGGCATTCTGTCACAGGAAGTCAAGGCCCCTACCTCCAAAGGGGACTTAAACTTAGCTCAGGCAATAGAAGACCTTAAAAAATAAGTTAGCAGCTTACTAAAGGAAAACCAAAAAAAAAAAAAAAAAAAAAGCTGAGGAAAATAACAGCTTTAAAAAGAGGCTAACTCAATTGGGAAAAAAAGGTCCAAAAAGCCAACTAAGAAAAGGAAGTTTTAAAAAGCAGAATTAGCCAAATGGAGGAGAAGATTCAAAAGCTCACTGAACAAAATAATTTGTTGAAAGAGAGAATTGAGTCCAGGAAAACAAATGACTATGAGTTAAACCAAGAAGTTAGTAAATAAAACCAAAAATTTGAAAAAATAGAAGATGAGTTGAAAGAACTCATTGGAAAAACAACTGACCTGGAAAATAGATCCAGGAGAAATAATTTAAAAATTATTGGACTACCTGAAAGCCATGATCAAAAAAAGAGCCTGCAAATTATCTTCCACGAAATTATCAAGGAAAACTGCCCTGATGTTATAGAATCACAGGGCAAAATAGATATTGAAAGAATTCATTGTCCACCTCCTGAAAGAAACCCAGACAGAGAAACTCCTAGGAATATTGTGCCAAATTTCAGAGTTCCTAGATCAAGGAGATAATACTGAAAGCAGCTAGAAAGAAACAATTTGAGTACTGTGGAAATACAATCAGGATAACACAGGATCTGGCAGCTTCAACATTAAGAGATCAAAGGGCTTGGAGTGGAATATTTCAGAAGTCAAACTGGGATTGAAGCCAAGAATCACCTACCCAGCAAATCTGAATATAATGCTTCAAGGGAAAAAGCTGTCATTCAGTGATATAGTCGAATTTGAAGATTTCATGTTGAGGAAAAAAACAGATCTGGGTTTAAAAATTTAACTTCCCAAGACAAGAATCAAGAGAAGCATGAAAAGGTAAACAGAAAAGAAAAATCGTAAAAGGATCTCTAAAGCTGAACTGTTTACATTATTAGATGGAAAGAAAATATTTTAAACTCTTGAATCTTTTCTCAGTATACGGGTAGTTGGAGAGATTGTACACACATACACACACATACACATAGATAGATAGAGAGTACAAGGTGTATTATATCAGAAGAGATGATATCCACATACACACAAAGAAATAAAATAAAATACAATAAAAATTAAGGGGTGAAGGAGGAAAATTCCGGGAAGAGAAAGCAAGTAATGAAATGGGGCAGGCTATAACTCATAAAAGAGATAAGAAAAATCTTATTCAATGGAAGAGGTAAGGGAGAAAGGGGGGGGAAATAAAGCTACTCTCCCCACAGGTGGCTGAAGGAGGGAATAACATGCTCACTAAATTTGATATGAAAATTTATATACACCACAAGAAAGTAGCAGAGGAGGTGACAAGTGGAGCAAGGGGAATGTTAGAAGGGAGGGCAAATGGGAGAATAAACACTTTCAAGAAGGGACAAGGTCATTTGTAAGGGGGAAAATAAAGGGGAATAGGGTGGGTCAGAGGACAATATAGTTAGTATTACACAACATGATTACTGCGGAAGTCTTTTTGCAAAACAACACATATTTAGTCTGTATTGAATTGCTTCCCTTCTCAGTGGGGCTGGGGAAGGAGGAGGGGGGAGGGAGAAGTTGAAATTCAAAATATTGGAAACAAATGTTCAGAATTTTTATTGCATATAATGGGGAAATAAGAACTACAGCGATAGGGATATGGAAATTAATCTTGCCCTGCAAGAAAAGAGATAAGATGGAGATAGGAGAGGAGTGGAATGTGATGAAGGAGAGAGTACATTGAGGGAAGGAGTAATCAGAATACAAGGTATTAGGAAGCGGGGAGAGAGGAGTGATGGGAAGGAAAATTGGACGTGTTACAAAGTGAGGTAAAAGCAATTAGTATTAAAACAATATACTGAATTAATGGCTGAGAATAAATCAATGACATCTTTAGTTTGGAGAAAGGACTTTCAGTCTAAATTTCCAAGAGAAAGGTAACCTCTGGTAAAATTTGGCATTGATGGAAAAGTCAAGGTTTTAATGGTAAATTAGATTGTATGATTGCTATTTAATCAGAAACTAGAATATGTATAGAAAGACATGTAAGCCACTTAAGACTTGCTTCAAAAGATGTTGCTTAGCCAAAGTGAAACTCTAATCGTATTTGAAACCTGGTTATTGGAACTTGCCATTTTTAGATGCTATGGGACTATTAAGTGAATGTTCTTCTGAGTCTAATTCCAGGTATGGGTAGCAAGAAAGGCAATCTGAGCCTCAATACATGACGTCAGTGAGCTAATGAGATGCTGGTATGAACTGCATAGGTGATCTCAAGGGAAGGGTGGGAGAGCGGCTGTTCAATATGGGCTGAGGTGGGATTCTCCTGACTCAGTTTTCCCACTGACACCTGACAGACTTTAAGCCTGACTGAATGCAGGTGGATAATCTAATCCTGCCTGGAACTGACATGAAGTTGAGAAGATATTGTATCCCTGCAATGTCCTTACTATTGGTGGCAATTTCCTATAGTCAAAAGGTTTGTAAGCTTATTACCAGATCTATTCAGTTATAGATTATGGGTAGAGGAACATCCAAGACTGTCTAAAATTAAGCTATTAGTCATAGAACTGTAGACCAACAACATTAAGTTAGGGTCCTTTAATTCTTAGTAATACTGTGGAGACAAATAGATCAAGACCTTGTGAAGTTAGCAACATAAACATTACCTGTGTCTCAGGTGGTTAATGTTTTAAAAAAATTCGCTTGTGGTCCATATTGTAAATGCTTTAAAAAGATGTATCACCTGACCAAAAGTTTGAATGGCTTTATCTGTTATAAACTGTGTTAAAAATAAATTTAAAAAAAGAAACTAGTAAAGAAAACTGCCCAGATATTCTAGAGCAAGAGGGTAAAATAGAAATGCAAAAATCCTGAAAGAGATCTCAAAAATAAAGCTAGAAATATTGTAATCAAATGTCATACTTCCCAGGTCACAGAGAAAATATTACAAGCAGCCAGAAGGAAACAATTCAAGTATTATGGAAACACAATCAGGGCAACACAAGATTTAGCAGCTTATGCACTAAGAGATCAGAGGTCTTGAAATGTATTCCAGAGGTCAAAGGAGAGAGAATTAAAATTAAGAATCACCTACCCAGTAAAACTGAGTATCATATTTCAGGGGAAAAATGGAACTTCAATGAAATAGAGGATTTCTAAGCGTTGTTGCTGAAAAGACCAGAGCTGGGGATCTGGTGCTGCTCCTGGCAGTGGCCTGTCCAGCTGCTGATGCCACCCTCAATGTGCTGGAACTCATGCATGACAACTTCGAGTGGTGTGTGGCCTATATGTGCAGTGCCAGCCTCATGCTGGTGTGGACATTTTAAGAGGCTTGCCCCAGAATATGAAGCTGCAGCACCCAGGCTTAAAGGAAAAGTTCCTTTGGCAAAGTTTGACTGTACTGCCAACTCAATTACTTGTAATAAATATGGAGTCAGTGACTATCCCACTCTGAAAGCATTTAGAAATTGTGAAGAATCAGGTGCCTATGATGTTCCTTGGACAGCTGATGGAATTATGGGTCATCTGAAGAAGTAGGCACAACTTGCCTCAGTTCGTCTCATGAGTGCAGAAGATTTTGAGAAGTTCATTAATGACCAAGATGCTTCTGTAGTGGGTTTCTTCAGAGACTTATTCAGTGAATCTCACTTGGAATTCTTAAAAGCAGCTACAAACTTGAGAGAAAACTACTTTGCACACACCAATGTTGATACTCTGGTGAGGTAGCATAATGCTGATGGAGAGGGTATTACTTTGTTATGGCCTCCACATCTGGCTAACACATTTGAGGAAGGCAGTATACAGTATACAGATATTAAGACAACCAGTAACAAAAGAAAAAAATGCATACTGGAGAATGTTTTTGGTATTTGCCCTCACAAGACAGAAGACAACAAAGACTTATTCCAGGACAGGGACTGACTTGTGGCTTACTGTGATGTAGACTATGAGATGAATGATAAAGGATGCAACTACTGGAGAAGCAGTAATGATGGTGGCACAGAAATTCCTGGAAACTGAAAAGAAGCTCAACTTTGCTGTTGCTAGTCAAAAAACTTTTAGCCATGAACTTTCTGACTTTGGCTTGGAAAAATTCTTTGGAGGAGTGCCTGTTCTTGCTATTAAAACTGCAAAAGGAGAGAAATATGTTATGGAAGAGGAGATCTACTGTGATAGGAAGACCTTTGACAGTTCTTCAGAATTACTTTCATGGCAACCTGAGGAGATATTTAAAGTCTGAACCTATGCTAGAGAGTTATGATGGACCTGTGAAGGTAATGGTAGCTGAGAACCTTGATGAAACTGTGAATACTGATACAGATGTTCTGATAGAATTCTATGCTGCTTGGTGTGATCACTATAAAAACCTGGAGCCCAAGTACATGGAGTTGGGAGAAAAGCTCAGCAAAGATCCCAATATTGTCATAGCAAAGATGGATGATATAGTCAATGATGTGCCTTCTCCATATGAAGTTAGAGGCTTCCCTGCCCTCTATTTCTCTCCAGCCAATAATAAGCAGAAAGCACAGAAATATGAAGGTGGCTGTGAAGTTAGTGACCTTACTAACTACCTGCAAAGTGAAGCTACAAATCCTCCTGTGATCCAAGAGGAAAAATCCAAAAAGAAGAAGGCAGAGGAAGATCTCTAAAGCAGCAGCCAGAAACAGACCACTTTGTATAAGGACTCTTTCACCAGTGATGGGGTAGTCAGTGTCTTGAAGATGAGTGGACAACGTGGATGCCATTTGAATTCTGTTTAATTTTTGCTAAGCTGTTTCTTTAGGTGCACTATTAATGGAAACACAAGGACCAGTAGATATTTTGGGGGGAGAGGAAGATGGGGGAGGATTATTTATGTTGGGGAAATATTGAAGGGAGAGGGCAGTTGCACTGGGGATTATTTTCTAATTCTTTTTGTACATTTGGAACAGTGATAAAAAATGAAATCCCTTAAAAACAGAAGATCAGAGCTGAATATGAAATTCAGCTTTCAGATATGAGTCCAGTGAAGCACTAAAAGGTAAACAGGAAAGAGAAATAGTGAGGGATTAATTAAAACTGAATTGTTTACATTCCAACATGAAAAGATGATATTTATAACTCATGAGACCTTTCTTATTATTAGGATAGTTGAAGGGAATATATGTGTGTATACATATATGTATACATGTATATGTGTGTACATGCATACATATATCCATGTGTGTATATATGTATGAGCATGTGTATATATGGAGAGAGACAGAGACAGAAGGCACAGGGTGACTTGACTATGAAGGGATGATATCTAACAAAGAAATTAAGTGCTGAGAGAAATGTACTAAGAGAAAGAGAGAGGGAGAGGTAGAATGTAGTAAATCACCTTACATAAAAGAGACAAGAAAGAGCTTTTACAATGGAGCAGAAATAGGAGAAGATGAGAGGGAATAAATGAGACTTCCTTTCTTTGGATTTGGCTTCAGGAGGGAATAGCATACAAAATTAATTGGGTAAGGAAGTTTATTTCACCCTTCAGGAAAGCAGGTGGTAAGCAGATAAGAGAGGGGGGATGATAGAAGGGATGGCAGATTGGGGGAAGGGGTAATCAGAAGCAAACACTTTGGTAGAGGGATAGGTCAAAGAAGAGAATAGAATAAATGGAAGGTGGGACAGGAGAGAGGGAAATATAATTCGCTTTTCACAACATGACTGTTATGGAAGTGTTTTTCATGATGACACACCAATAACCTCTATTGAACTGTGTGCCTTTTCCATGAAGGTGGATGGGGAGGGGAGAAGGGACAGAATGTGTAACTCAAACCTTTAAAACTGAATGTTAAAATTGTTTTTACATGCAACTAAGAAATAAGATATATAGGCAATGGGGTTTAGAAATCTATCTTGCCCTACAGGAAAATAGAAGGGAAGAGGATGGGGCAGAGTAGGGGAGTGATAGATGGGAGAGCAGATTGGAAGAAAAGATAATCCAAATATACACTGCTCTGGAGAGGGGGAAGATGGGGAAAAGTTTGAAATTCAAAATTTTGTGAAAGTGAATGTTGAAAACTGAAAATAAACAAATTTATATAAAATAAGAAATGCAAATTAAAACAACTCTGAGCTACTACCTCATATTGCTCAGACAAATGTTGGAGAGGAAGCAGGAAAAATTAAAACATTAATGTACTGGTGATGAAGTTGTATGTTGATTCAACCACTCTGGAGAACAATTTGGAACTATACCCAAAGGGCTATAAAACCATGTATACCTTTTGGCCAAGCAATACTACTACTTGATTTTCATCCCAAGGAATTAGGGGGAAAAAAAAGAAACAGAAGGATCTATGTATCCAAAAATATTTATAGCAGCTCTTAACAGTGGCAAAAATTTGGAAATTGAAAGGATATCCTTCACCTGGGGAATGGTTGAACCAATAGTTGTATATGTTTTTTTATGGAATACTCTTGATCTTTAAAAAATGTTGAGCAGTATCCTTTAAAAAAACAAACAAACCTGGGAAGACTTACATTCAGCAAAGTGAAATTAGAAGGAAGAACCAAGAGAACATTGTACACGGCAACATCAATATTTTATGATGGTGATCTATTATAAATTACTAAACTATTCATAGCAATCAAATGATTAAATACAATTCTGTGGGACTAGATTAAATGTGTTGTCCATCTCCAGAGAAAGAACTGGTATAGCCCAAATACGGATCAGAAATCCTTTTTTTTTCCTTCTCTTTGTATAAGTTTTTCTTATTTTCTTTCTGTTTTCTTTAACCAAATCAGTTACATAGAAATATTTTTATGACTACATATGTGTAACATGTCAAACTGCTTGTCTTCTACATGGGGGAGGGCCATGGAGGGAGAAAATTTTGAACTCAAAATTTTTGGGGGGGCGAAGAATATTACCATTGTCTTTATATGTAATTTAAAGAAATAAATCATTAAATAAATTTAGAGAATTCTAAGGTCTGCAATTTTAAATAGGAAACTAAAATTAAAGAGAAACAAAACTTTAAAGAAGTGCTGCAATGATTGAGACTGTTTATCTTAGTGAATAAAAGAAAGCTGCAGGTTTTGCTGTAGGATAAAGTCAATAAAGGATAAGTAATTAGAAAAGAATGACATGATGTCTCTAGAAGCCTAGTTCAAAGACCAATAGCTTTCATTTTCAGCTTAGAAAAATGAATCAGAATAATATGTCAGAGAGAGAATTGGGCTAGAAAGCAGAAGACTTGGATTTGTAATCTCTATTTGATTCCATTTCCTCACCTGTAAAATGCCGCAGTTTAAATAGGTAAAGTCTAAGATCTTTTCAAGGTCTTAAGTTCTATATTGTGATTTAGACAAATATTTGGAAGAGCTTCCAAAAAGAGCAATAAACACTTAATATGTTACCAACCTCCTAATATGGGAGAATATTTTGATCTCCACAGGCAGCTAGGTGATACACTGGATAGAGTAGCAGACCTATAGTCAGGAATATGAATCTTCCTGAGTTAAAATCTGGTTTCAGATATGGTAGCTGTGTGACCCAAAGCAAGTCACTTAATTCTATTTGCCTAGGTTTTCTCAAATATCAAATGACCTGGAGAAGGAAATGATAAAGAAATTCAAAATCTTTACAAAAAATAATCCTGGAGGTCACAAAGAATCTGACGTGACTGAAACAACCAAACCACCACCAGAACAAAAACCCTCATCTAGGTATGTGCAACAATAGAACCGAAATAGCTCTTGAACTGAACACACACAAAGATAGTATTTTTTATTTCCAAATTAGACACTCAATTTCAAATAATTCAACATAACTTCCTAAGTTACAGCGTGATAGAATAGAAAGAGTTTTAGAAGTACAATGAGGAACATGGTTTTAAATACTGACTCTTACAAGCAATTCCTCTGTGACCTTGGACAAGTGACTTAGCCTCTTTGGTCTTCAGTTTCCTCATGTGTAAAATTGGGGATTAATAGAGAAGACAATTTCTAAAGAGCTTTTCTGATCTGTGAGTATATAATTCTACTATGTTTAATTCCACATCTTTGGAATGATATTAGTAATAGTAGAATCAATTCTTTAAAGAGCTTAAATTATTGTTGGGAAATTACATATGGATAAAAACAATCATAATGTAATAGAAATTGTAATAAATGAAATGACAAAAGCCCCAGAAATGTATGTATTCATAAAAGAGGAGGGAATGATTCTTTAAAGCCTTCAATTTGATATTGATCTATGACCAGATTCTGCCATACTACTTTCCAGTTTTTCCAACAACTTTTGTCAAATAATGAATTATGATGTCAAAATCTTGTCTTTACATCTGTCAAATACAAGTTAATCCTATTCCCATTCAAAGTTATGATTACTATTTGTGAATTTTCCTCCATCTTATTTTTCTCACTATTTTCCTCACCAGGCTCTTTTATCCTATCCAGGTGAGCTTATCTTCTCCCTTTACCATTCTACTCCTTATTATACCCACTTCTCTAAGAATCCCTTCCTTGTCTTCTCCCCACAGCCTCCTAAAGTTTAATTGACACACCCTTCCAAAAGTTCCTCCTCTACCTAGTCCCACAGTTTTTTTCATCTTTCTGTAAGTTCAGAAGATTTCTATCTTCCAGATGTATAGATTGTTTCCTCTTTAGCACAGGTGAGAGTAAGGTTCAAACATTACCAGCTAGCCCTCCACCTCCACCTACTTTCTCTGTATCAATTCTTCCTTTCATACCCCATTTTTAAGAGATAATTACTCCTTTTTACCATTCATGCATAATTTTGTTTTTTAGAATTACTCCATCATATGCAATTCAGTCCTAATCTTTCTTTTTTAAACTTTTTAAAAAATATTAGACTTGAAAACTAAAACTTAAATATATAAGAAAAGTAATAAGAAACATATTATAAACTCAAATATTAAAAACATATGTAGGTATATAATATATCTATATATAATTAAAGAAAAAATGTCATGTGCAAGGAAGAGTATAAGAGAAAATTCAAAATATATAACAATACGTTTCCATTTCAAGAAAGCCTACATATTAAATGTTACACGTTGTGTTAAAAGCTACCCACCTTTTCTTTGTTTCCTTGTAGGTTTTCTTTTATTCTCTGCTTTACGCTTTTTACTTTGTTTTTTTTTTTCCCTTCTACTCCCCCCTTCCTCCAGGCTACAATTTATCATGAATATGGTTAGATATAAACATTGATACATAAGTATACATATATACACATAGATACATACATATATATAGGTGTACACTTTTCCTAAGAGATTCTACTTCTAATCTTCATTTATTTTATGTTTGTGTCCTTTATTTTTATCCTGACTCTTATACTTTGCTTTTACTCTGCTCTCCTATTATTTAATCTACTACTTTCCCTGCCATGTTTCCTCCCTTTTCCTCCTTTTCCCATAAGTCTAAATACTTTTACACACTCTTTTTACCTATTCCCTCTCCCTCACCTCTAAAGATTCCTTTTTTATCTTCTCAATGGAGATATTACACTTTTTATTTTATTACTCATTTTAGCTGTTCTTGAGCAGTTGTACTTTTTGAAGTGCTCCAGTCTACTCCAGTATTTCTTATGAACTAACCAATTACTAATGACTATCTTAGACATACATTTTACATAAATAAAAATGTAAGCAGTCTGTTCTTACTTAGTCCCTTGTAATTAGTCTTTGGTATGTACCTTATGTTTCTCTTGGCTCTTGTATGTCAAATTTTCTATTAAGTTCAGGATTTTTGTTTGTTTTATAACAGAGTACTGAAAGTCTAACAATTTATTAAATATTCATTTGATTTTTCATTCAAGATTACACTTAGCTTTGCTGGGTATGAGATTTTTGGGCCAGCAACCTATTTCTCTTGCTTTTTAACATACAGTGTTCCAAAACCCACAGTCTTTTATTTTTGCCACTGCCAGGTCTTCTGTGAATCTAATTGTGGCACTACTGCATGTATTATTTTCTTGTGATTTGTAATATTTTTTTCCTTGAGCTGGGAGTTTTCCTCATATGATCTCTTCCAGGTGGCAATGGCTTGAATTTTTTTCTATTTTCTGCTCTTGTTATAATGCTTCAGGACAATTTTCTTTAATTATTTATTGCATTATTATACTTTATATCCTGTATTATAGTATAGTAATTCAATTAGTCTTATGTTTTGTCTTCTTGATCTGTTCTCTGAATCTGTCACTTTTCTTATGAGTTTCTATTATTTTCATTCTTTATGTTTTGTTTTATTGTTTCTTTTGTCTCTTATGACTTCACTGGCTTCCACTAGTCCAATTCTGATTTTTCCAGAAGTCATTTTTTTCCTTAAGATTTTAGATCTCCTTTTCTAAATGGTTGACATACTTTTCATAATCTTATTGTTTTCCTAGGAGTTTTCTTCTTTAAAGTTTTTCCTCAGTGTCTCCTATTTGATTTTAAAAGTATTTTTAAAGTTCTATGAATTTTTGGGAGGGTGAACATTTAGGGTAGAAAAGTACTTCTTTGCTTCACTATCCTATGAAGAAGAACCCCAGGATTTTCTATTCCTATAGAAATTCTCTATGGTTTGATTCTTCCTCCTTTGCCTTTGCATTATTCCTTTGTGATAGCTGTATATAATCATCTCTACTCTATCATTTAGGTTTACGTTTAACTTTGCTGGGTAAATTATTCTTTGATCCCCCCCTACACACCTCCAGCTTTTTTGCTGTTCAAAATATAACGTTCCAAGACCTATGGTATTTTAATATAGAAGCTTCTAGGTCTCAAGGAATTCTGGCTGTACTTCCAAAGTATTTAAATTATTTTTGTCTTGTTTCTTACACTCTTTACTCCTTGACCTGGAGGTTTCATAATTTAGCTATGATATTCCTGCAAGTTTTGCTCCTGTGTTGTCTTTCGGGTGGTGAATGGTAGCTTTTTTCCCCCTATTTCTATTTTACCCTCTTGTTCTAGAATGTCAAGGCAATTTTGCTTAAAAATTTCTTATAAAAGTATATCCAGATTCTCTTTTTAATCACAATTTTCTGGTATTCTGATAATTCTTATACTATCTCTTCTTGGTTTGCTCTCCAAATCAGTTGATTTTCTAATAAGATGTTTGAAATTCTCATCTACTTTTTTTAAGTTTTATTATTTTTTGATATCTTTTACAGTCACTCATTTCCTCTTGTTCAATTCCAGTTTTCATGAAGTTATTTTTCATCCTTAAGATTCTGTACCTTTTTTTCCCAATTGGAAAACTTTCCTTTCATGCTTTGCTTGCTTTGATTTTTTTTGCTAATGTTTTCCTCAATCTTTTGTATTTGATTTTCTGTTCCTCTTTAAGTTCATCCAACATCTCTCTGTGGGCTTGTGACCATTTGACATTACTCTTTGAGGTAGAAGTGTTTATTTTTGTTGTTGTTTTTTTTTTAATTTCACTATCTTCCTCTGAATATGTATCCAGATCTTCTTTTAAACCAAAGTACCTATGTATGATTGAATTGTATTTCCTTGTTTAGTTATTCTTATTTTATTTTATTTATAGTAGCATTTTGTTAAAATCACATTTTAATTCTGAGTTATTTGTAATGTAGTGCTAGGCTTCAAGTCCTTCTTACTGTTATTTTCTGAATTCTATCCAGGTCTTGAACTTCTCTTCTCCTTTAAGCTACAGTTAGGACCTCCAGCCATTCTCTCCCAAAAATCTTCTTGCTCTCTGTGGTATGTCATTCACCAGGGCATATGTTCCCTCCTCCTCACACAGTGCAACATCCTAGGATCACTTCTGGTCAGTACTGCTAGACCTGATGTCTGGAAACAGCAGGATCTTTTAATCTTCTCCCACTCAGGCATCTGCTGTTCCTTAGGTGAAAGTTTATGAGATAAAAGTTCATTAGGTTGTGAGATGAAAGTTGCTGAGGTGAAATTTCTTGAGGTCTAAGTCTGTTTCCTGACAACTGCTGTAGGGCCTGCTGTTTGTCAATTCAGTGGAATTGACTGGAGTTATCTACGCTTGACTCAGTCCATACCTCAGTCTTTAGAGGTCCTGTCTTTTCTGATATCCTCTCAAGTTTTCTAGTTGTCTTAGGACAACTGCTTTGCCCCTTTTACTTTTGCTGCTCTACATTCATTTTGTGAAGAATTGCTATGTGTTTATAGAGAAAATCTGAATAGCCTGGAGTTTTCTGACCTACTCCACCATTTTCCCAGATTTTTCCCTTACAACATTTGCCAAGATAAGGTCAAAATGAATACATGATCTGGATATCAAGAGAGATATTACAAAAAAGAATGAAGAACATGGAACATAATTACTTATCAGACTTACAGGTGGTAATCAATTTAGAAATAAACAAGAGACAGAGAAAAATGTTAGATATAAATGGAAAATCTTGAGTGCACTAAATTTGAAAAACAGATTTTTATACAAATAAAACAATCCAAATTAGAAGAAAGCAGAAAATTGGGGATGGGGGTGTTTATAGATGTTTTTTCAGATGTCTCATATCTTAAATACAGAAAGAACTGTAAAACCTATAAGTCATTCCCCAGTTGTGTCACCCTTGTACTTGGGGTCAATGAAGCTCCAGATGCCAACTGAGGAACTGATCCATTGAATGGGACCTCTTGGAGTAAGAAAAGCTGTACATCCAATTTCAGGAGAAAGTAGTTATAGAAGAAGAGACCTTTGCATCTTAGCCCAAGGGATTTGGGGCCCCATTCATTCAAGAGAGAAGTAATGGGACATTTGTGCTCAAGCCTCACCCTGAGATATTGCTTTATATGCTTATTTTCTGCTATTCCCTGTTAAAGTTCTGTTGATACCAGTTGCCCCATCAACCTTTGTAATGAATATGAAAGATCTTGGAGCTGAATGTAATGGGAATTATAATGAGAAGATCTTTCCCATTCATTAATGGTCCCATGTGACCTTCCTGGGTCACATGCAAGTCTGAGTCAAATGGAGCCCATGGTGGTAGGTGTTTATTGAACAGGTGGAGCAGGAAGGTGTGGAGCAAAAAGTGAGTCAGAGCAGTCAGAGATGGTAAGGAGACAGCAGGCAACAACTAGTGTGAACTGGAGAACTTGTTTGTGATTTTGATTAAGGAAGACTATTTATGATTTGTTTAAGAGAGCCAGCTTCTGGCAAAACTAACAGAAGGAAGGTTTGGTTATGGTAATGCCTACCACATAGCTATTGTACATAGATTTCTTTGTGTCTGTGACAGATTTGGTTTTCTGCTGTTGGGATTCAGCTTTTTGGTGTTTGAATAAATGTTTTGTTTCTGTCTTCCATGTGCAAAGTCCATTACATGTTGTAATTCAGAATTATGCTGGCATGTCCATAGTTTCTGTAGATTCTGTGAATATCACATTGGCACTACAATCATTCTATTATAAGTATCCGAATTAATTATTGAAAGACATATAAAGAAAGATGCTATCTACATCCAGACAATGAACCAATAAATAGAAGTATGTATTGTATCATTTTGCAAAGAAATACATATACATGTACATTGTAGGGGAAAGAAAAGTGAAAAAAAGAAAGGGAAGAAATGATAACTTTATTGCATATTTAAAAGGAATATCAAGTACTAAATTTGTAGTTTCACGGGCAATCATCTTTTTTATGGTACTATGTTATGCATATGTTTGTTTTATTCCATAAATTGAAAATAAATAAAATTTTGGAAATAAAGATGAAGGCTTTCATTTTGAAGATAGAAGATGTGAATTTATATCTCCCATCTAATTACTACTTATTTTGTCTTGAGAAATTCAGTTTATTGTATGAGATATAGATTTCCCCTTTATAAAATCTGGCAGTTGAACAGGAGGATTTGTAAGGTATATCCAGTATCTCAACCATACAGTTTCTGAGTAAGTGTCATTTATGTAGTGTTTCTGAAAAAAGTGACAATTTAGTCCATGAAACCAAAAGCAGACTTCAATTTAAATATATTCTTAATTAGTCAGTGTAATACAGTAGAAAAAAGGCCTAGTGAAGTTGGAATCAGTAGATTTCAGATCAGATCATTTCATAGATACTACTTATATAAAACTTAGGTCAAGTCATTAAATCTCCTTAGGCCTCAGTTCTTTCATTTATAGGTATCCTCCACAAGGCTCCTTCATACTCAAAATTCTTTGAGCTTTTGAGCAGAAAGGATTATTTGACTAGGAAAGATGTGAACGTGACTATGAGCCTATGATATATAAATTGCTACATTGCTTAAGAAACTTTATGGTTTTATTTTTTTAAGAAATTTAAGATACTCATTTTTTTCTTTATTAATGTAACCAAATATTTGATATGTATTTTATTATATTTGTAAGACAGATCATAAGTAAATGGTTATACAATCAAATTACAGTGAGAGAGACAAAGAGAGAGAGAATAACAATAAAAATTGCTTTGGAGCCTAGCTATAGTCTTGAACACAGTGGTACTTGAGATGGCAAATGCTACTAAGATTGCATTTACCGTTTTGTTGCTGTAACCATTGAAAGTATTAAAGCAGAGCTTTGATGCTGACATAAAAAATGTTACAAAGAGATTCTTATGCTACAGGGCTATGACTTTAAAGTGCCTTGCAAATCTCAGACTCTACAGTACTATAATTCTAATACAAAGTAATCCAAAGAAATTTCTATTTCCTTCAGAAGTGTTCCAACATATCAGAATCCAGTACCTCTCCCTATAGTATTGAAGTAAATTGTGTTTCAAACCTCTCAGATATGGAGAAGAAAATACCTAATTGAAGTAGAGGAAATTATTATCATTATTGCCTTCATGATTTAGCTGTAGTTTTCTTTCATTCTTGTGTCCCTCTTTTACTATTGGTGAGTTCTTTCCAGAACCTCCATTTTTGAGGAGGATCCTAGACTAGCCATTTTTTATTTTCTGGATTTTTATACAACGATTCTGGTAAGTTAACTTCCTTTCCTCTCTTTACTTTTCAAAGGCCTTTAATGGGTTATATTCCTTCATTACAGGGAAAGTTACTTGAGGGTATAGAGTCAGAAGTCAATAGAGTTATATTCAAGAAGTATCAAATGACCTGAGAGAGAAAGACCTGACACAGAATAAGTAGATGGGGGAGGGGGACTGGTAGTTATGGAATCCTACTCTGATAGGGGATGTGTTAAAGAGGGAATAATACATACATACATACATACATAGATGCATACATACATGGATGCATGCATATACATCCAGATATGGGTTGGAGAAAGATATATGCCTTTAGAAGGGACTAAAATTCTTTTAAATTTAGAAAGAAATAATAAGATGAGGAAATAGAATAAGGGGGATATAGAAGGGTGACCAGATTAATGGAAATAGGGTATAGTGACAATAACATATACATATATATATATATATATACATTCTATATGCTATAGAAATCTTCTAAATTCAGGTAGAAACAAGAGAAAAAGGAGAAATGGTAAGGAGAGAGGATAAGGGGGAGGTAGGTGAAATAATAGAAATAATAGGAGGGCAAGGTAGCAGGTAGAAGTGAAGTAGAGAAGTCACAAAGGATGGGAAATGAGGGACGCCCCAAACATAAGATAAAGATCAGAAGTAGAATTTATAAGAAAAAAAACAACAGGAGTAGTGATCTCAAAGTTAAAGCTGAAATAGAGTTAATCAAAAGAGGAAAGTAGGGAAACCACTCTATATGTCAGCTATATTAATCAAAATCATTTTATACTATTCAAAACAAGTAGACAGTATAAGTTTGAAATATTGCTATTGTGTACAAAATGATGAATTGGTAGCCTGAGAAAAATATGGAAATACTTGGACTTATGTAGGAAAATGTTATCAACCCTCAGAGAAACAGAGGTCCAATGAGTATATTCTGGTCTTACATAGATGCATAGTATTGTATATGGCAATATACATACATTGTATATGAGCATGATTAGTGATATCTAAGTAGATGTATGTGTACATCAGTGTATGTATATGTATATATATTTTATATATATAATACATAAATGTAAGTGTGTGTATGTGCACATGTACATACACATACACAAAAATATGTGATGGGGAGAGGAAGAGAGGGGAAAGGACAAAGTAAAAAGTGCACAGCAGAGAAGAAAAGAAAATTCGAAAGGAAACAAAGAAATCATGAACAGTTTTGAATATAACATGTAGTATTTATTTTATAGGCTTTCTTGAAATGGAAATGTATTGCCAGATATTTTGAACCCTCTATTATGTCCTGCTGTGCATGTGGAGATGTTTTTCTTTTCTTATTATGCATTTAGGTTTTAGTATTTAAGTTTAAATAAATTAATAAAAAAGTAAAGAAACATCAAGAAGGTGAGTATAGCTGATTATGAGAGGGTCTGGAGGGGAATAAAAGTTTGTAAGCCTAGACATCTAGGAGGATGGTGAGGGGGAAGGATGCATTGGTGTAGTACCTATTCTTTGTCAGGTACTTTGGCAGTTGCTTTGACATATTACCTTATTTGCTCCTTAAATAATCACTTGTGTAGGTGGTGTGATTCTGACCAATTTACTGAGTCCAACACAAGTTTAGTTACTTCCCTGGAGTTGTAGAGCTATTAAATATTTGACTTGAGTCTCTGAGTCAAGGCTCAGTACTTTTTCCGCTGAGTCACCTAATTTCCTAAATGGGGAATATTTTTAATACTCATTGTGCTGGAAATAGTCATGAGTTTAAGGTCAAAAGACTGAGTTCAAATCCCAGTTATCCTCCTTATTATTGGTATGATTTGGAACAAATCATTTCATGCCTCTGGGCTTCAAGTATTTTGTGAATAAAAAGAAATATTGTGAATAAAAAAGAAATATATGAAAAGTTTGAGTATGACCTCTGTGGTTACTTTGAACTCTACATCTTTCATCATATAGCCACAAGGCCTCATACTACTCCTTTCCCATTTCATGGGCATATTAAAAAGCAAGGTCTAGTGATATATCAAGGGTATCCTTGATGAAAAGATAAAAAAGGAACTAATAGTCTGTAGCTCTAAGATCACATTGCATCACTTTTTTTGTTGATTTCTCTTAAAAATGAAGTGATTGAAGAAAATGGAGCCTCAGTATCTCTTCAAATGAAGTATCTCCTACATGTATGCTGAAATTATACAAGATTCTATGACATATGTCACTATAGAAATGAAGCTGTTCAAGCATCCAATGAGTATTGATTTCAAGTGGGGTATAAAAAGAGGGAGGCATATGCTCACCTAAGGCATCATCTGCCAGTGTCATGGAAAATGTCCAAACATAACCACACTTTATTCTGCAAATGTTTTCATTTGCAGATGAAAGTGTACTAATTGAATCAAGATCTGAAAGACAAAAATGCATCATGCCTAGTTTACTGCATTCATCTGGTTAAACAGTTCATCATATTAGTTAATACATGTATACAGACTTGAACAAGTGCTACAATTGACAGTGAGCTGCTTCCAGAATTGAGAAGGAAAGAGAAATTGGGATAGAACACATTTCAGAAATCCCAAGATACATTCAGTAACTTCACACTTGTTTATTTCTGTATAGCTTGTATTTACAATGTTACTCTTCTCTCAATAATCTGGCATGACTTTGACTCATGGAAGGCATGGAACACTATAATTTTTTAAGGTAAAAAAATATAAGTAATCCAAAAGAATAGCAAAAGATTTGTGGAAGACAATAATAGGTCACAGTGTATTTCATGACAAATTTCTCACATAATGTGATATAAAATAAATTATTGGGCACATGCTTTGGGCAAGAAATGTGGTGTCCTGGTCTGATAATAATAATGATGAATGATTAATGGACACTACTAAATGATCCATTGAAACCACTGAGATATAAAAAGAACAAGAGAAAAGTTTTTAATACTTTTATTTTCCTTTAGGAGTTATATGGAAAGACACTAGTAAGAATTGCAAAGACTCTTGACATAGTCTATCCCACATCTTGACAGCTCTAACAGTTAAACAAGCTGACATATCAAAGGCTAAATTTGTCTCTGAAATTCTCTATTTCTTCACTCTTAGTCTATCTTATAGGCTTCAAGAGGACAAAAGGAAACCTCTTTTTAAATGATGCATATACTTTTGCGTATATATGTGCATACACACAATATAGTCAATATTATGTGAAGGAAAAAGAAGATAGCCAACAAGCACAGACCATTAGGTTATAACTACTTTTAGTGAGCATGATATGAATAATGATAAAGGAAAGAAAGAAGACTGAGAAAAACTTAGACAGTAAGGGAAAGAACCAAGAGAGAGCAGTGGGAATCTTAGAGATGAGAGAGCATCCAGAAAGAGATATGACCACAGTTTCAAAGGCTAGATGTGGTCAAAAATTATTTTAACTGGGAGAAATCTGTTACATTTGGAAATTAAGAAATCATTGGCGATTTTGGAAACAGCAGTTTCAATTGAGTGGTGAAATCAAAAATCAGATTATTCAAGGTTTATAAGCAAGGGGGAGATATTTCTTACTAAGATGACAGAGTTAAGGAAAGACAGGCCACTAAAGATCCAAGCAATGACCAATCATGTGCCCAGAGAACATATGAGGAAGCATTGCCAATCTCTTGACAGAAATAAGTCACATAAGATACAGATACACAAGTATGAAGAAGAATTGTTGTGTGGATTGGTTTTCCTTGACTCTGATTATTTATTAAACAGTATTTTTCTACATTCTTTAGTTATTTTGTGGGGTGTTCCAGGGTTTGAGATGCGTTAGCAACAGTTATTCCTAAAAGCGAGGGACACTAAAACAGAAGTGTACAGAAGCATGTGTGGAAGAGAGCAGAGATAAAAGTATTTCAAAATTGATTTGACTATTTTCAATGATTGAAAAATCAATAATCAATTTTTCTCCCTCCCACCTCAAAAAGCAACAACAGCACATACAAGAAAAACACAGTCCTAATGACAAACATGCACAGTCAAGTAAAAATGAGTTTTGGTATTGGCAATGTCAAAAATCTCAACTCATTATACATCTACATTTTTTTCTCCATAAAAGAACAGATTTTAAGAATTAGAAGCAATATAGATAAACTAAAAAGTAAACAGACTATGGGAATGATAAAAACCAAAAAGACATCACTTGAAAGGACTAACAATATTGAAGCACTTTAAACAAAGTGATTAAAAAAGTAAGAGGGAAGAAAATAAAATTAACAGAATAGCTGAATAAAGTGAAGTCAACAAAATGAAATAAAATTATCAAGCCTATGTAGACACATGCTAATAAAAACAAGAATAGAAAATAGACTAAAACATTCAAAATAATAAGTTCACAAACTGACGGAAGACCAAACAAAGATCTTAAATAATCCAACCAAAGAGAATTAAAAACAAGTTATTGAAGAACTAAAGAAAGCTTTTCTTGTTGATGGTAAATTGTATTAAAATAAAAAAAAATGTTTCCGATAATATATAAAGTATGATCAAGAACTGAGACAGAAAATTCATGGCCAGATTCCTTTTATGATAAAAATACAAACTTAATTATATAAGAAAAGATAAAGAAAAGGAGAACTATTGGCAAATTTCATTAATAAGTATCCATTTTTAAATAAAAAAAATGTCAAACTGGATCAATTTATCAAAAAATATTTATTATTGCTAAGACTTTTGTTAGGGACTGGTGGATACTTTAATATTAGGAAAATAAGCAATATAATCCTATAAAAGAGGTCAAACCACATGAACTTAGTAAATGCAAACAAAAAAAATCTTTTAACAAAATATAGCACTTACACCATGAAAAACCCTCAAAAGCACCAAAGAGTTCAGAGGGCATGAGATCTTCTAAAAAAAAATGAGTCAATTAAAGATGCAAATCAATAAGTTCCAGGAATAGCAATAAAACAAGACAAAGAAATTAATTGTGCAGAATAGATAAAAGAGAGGTAAAACTATAAATTTGATGAGGACATTATGATTTACTTAGCTTCCTTCCTCTGTCAGATGTTATCAACAAACCTACAAAGCAGTAACATCTATCTATTTATCTGTCTGTCTATCTATCTATCTATCTATCTATCTATCTATCTATCTATCTATCTATCCATCTATCTATCTGTCTGTCTGTGTGTCTATTATAAGAACAGAGTTCAACAGATAACTATAAAAAAGAAAATCTCTTTAAATAAAACCTAACGTACTTGTTAATAAATCTGCCAAATCACATAAAATAATTAGATTGAATTGCAAAGGGTTCCTTAATGTAATTTAAAATTTTTAAAAATGGCCTAAATAGGTAGAAGAATATTTATTTTTTTCTGTGTGTGCCATGACAATATAATAAGAAAAAAGCAGTGGAAACAAAGTTAATGCAAAATTTTAGGATAATACCAACCCAACTAAGTAATATTTTATTAAGCATTATAATTTAATAAGAAAATTCATTTGGAGAATCAAAAGATATAGTACACCAAGGGAACTCATGATGGAAATGTGCAAAGTTAGGGGAAATAGGAACTTTCTAAACCTAAAAATTTTTTATAAAACAACATCCCTTGAAACCATTTGGTACTGGTTAAAATACAAAGATGTAGATAAATCAAATGTGTGGTGCAAGTTAAAGTCAGAAACAATGGAACACAACAGCACAGTGTTTGATGAACCTGACAGTTGAAATTTTGAGAGAAAGAAAAACAACTCCCCTTTACAATAACTACTGAGAAAACTGTAAATAATTCTAGTAGAAATAAGCATTAGACCTACATCTTGAACTATATTCTGTAATACATCCTAAATGGATGAATAAGCTTAATATAAAAGGTTACACCATTAAGAAATAGAAATGATGGGACAGAGCCAAAATGGTGGAGTACAAAGGCATAAACATGCAGGCTGTCCCCATACAGCCCATAAAATACCTGTAGAGAGGGATTCTCAACAAATTTTGGAGCAGTAGAAGTAGAGAAAAATAGAGTGGAGGAGATTTCCAGTCCAGGGTGACCTGAAAGGCCCATGGAAAAAGTCTGCTGCACCAGGAAGAGAGCTCAGAGCCCAGCTGAGCATTGGCCTCAAGGAGCATAGCTCGAGAACAGCCCTCTGGGGCAGAATCTAAAGTGTTGGCATCTCCAGTTGCAGCAGCAGCAGTTCACAGATCCCTCAACCCACAGGTGCCAAAGGTCAGTGACAGAGTTTTTTCAGCTGGCGAGGAAGGGAGAAGGGCTTTCCCATAGCTCCAGCCTCAGGCAGTGGCTGCAGAGGCCACATCAGGCTGGCAGCAGAGGTTCCCACCTCAGCCTCTACAGCAGCCCCCATCCATTGTTGGATCATAAAACCCCTGAGGCCCTGAGGAGCTACTTATTACCTTGACCCTGTGTAGAGGCCCTGAGGGAGCTGGTCTTTGTCTCGCACAGAATGGTGGCCCTGTTCCCACAGCTTGACTGAATCCCAGCCCCCCAGTGCTGGCTTGGGGAAATTGGAGGCCAGGTGGCTGTGGAGAGGAAACTCTGCTAAGATTCTGGGCACAAAAATCCCTCCCTTCTCCCAGACCAGTGTACATGCTTCATTGTGCCACCTTGTAGGAACTGAGATTTTACAGATTCCCAGAGTGTGCCCTACTCTTAACAAAGGACCCAAAAGTCAAGTAGCTGTTTGGGAAAATGCCCAAAAAAAGGAAAAAAATAAGACCATAGAAGGTTACTTTCTTGGTGAACAGATATCTCCTCCCATTCTTTCATATGAGGAAGAACAATGCTTACCATAAGGGAAAGACATAAAAGTCCAGGCTTCTGTATCCAAAACATCCAAAACAAATATTCAATGGTCTCAGCCCATGGAGGAGCTCAAAAAGGATTTTGAAAATCAAGTAAGAGAAGTGGAGGAAAAACTGGGAAGAGAAATGAGAGAGATGCAAGAAAAGCATGAAAAGTGTGTCCACACCTTGCTAAAGGAGACCGAAGAAAATACTGAAGAAAATAACTGCTTGAAAAATAGGCTAACTCAATTGGAAAAAAGAGGTTCAAAAAGTCAATGAGGAGAAGAATGCTTTCAAAAGCAGAATTAACCAAATAGAAAAGGAGGTTCACTGATGAAAATAGTTCTTTAAAAATTAGAATGCAACAGATGGAGGCTAACAACTTCATGAGAAGCCAAGAAATCATAAAACAAAACCAAAAGAATGAAAAAATGGAAGATAATGTGAAATATTTCATTGGAAAAACAACTGACCTGGAAAATAGATCCAGGAGAGACAGCTTAAAAATTATGGGACTACCTGAAAGCCATGATCAAAAAAAGAGCTTAGACGTCATCTTTCATGAAATTATCAAGCAAAACTGCCCTGAGATTCTAGAACCAGGAGGAAAAATAAATATTGTAAGAATCCACCAATCACCTCCTGAAAGAGATCCAAAAAGAGAAACTCCTAGGAACATTGTGACCAAATTCCAGAGTTCCCTGGTCAAGGAGAAAATATTGCAACCAGCTAGAAAGAAACAATTCAAGTGTTGTGGAAATACAATCAGGATAACGCAAGATCTAGAAGCTTCTACATTAAGGGATCAAAGGTGCATGGAATAGGGTATTCCAGAAGTCAAAGGAACTAGGACTAAAACCAAGAATCACCTACCCAGAAAAACTGAGTATAATACTTCAGGGGAAAAAATGGTCTTTCAATGAAATTGAGGACTTTCAAGCATTCTTGATGAAAAGACCAGAGCTGCAAAGAAAATTTGACCTTCAAATACAAGAATCAAGAGAACCATGAAAAGGTAAACAGCAAAGAAAAATCATAAGGAACTTACTAAAGTTGAACTGTTTACATTCCTACATGGAAAGACAATATTTGTAATTCTTGAAACTATTCAGTATCTGGGTACTGGGTGGGATTACACACACACACACACACACACAGACACACACACACAGAGCACAGGGTGAAATGAATGGGATGGGATCATATCTTAAAATAATGAAATTAAGTGATGAGAGAGAAATATATTGGGAGGAGGAAGAGAGAAATGGAATGGGGCACATTATCTCTCATAAAAGAGGCAAGTAAAAGACTTTTCAGTGGAGGGAAAAAGAGGGTAGGTGAGAGAAAAAAAAACAAAAACATGAAGCTGATTCTCATCACATTCACCTAAAGGTAAGAATAAAAAGCACACTCATTTTGGTATGAAAACCTAACTTACACTACAGGAAAGTGGGGGAGAAGGGAATAAGCAGTATGGGGGGAATGATGGAAGGGAGGGCAGTGGGAGGAGGGAACAATTTGAAGTCAACACTCTTTGAGAGGGAGACAATCAAAAGAGAGAATAGAAGCAATGGAGGGCAGGATAAGATGGAGGGAAATATAGTCATTTGCAAAACTACACAGATATGATCTATATTTAATTGCTTGCTTTCCCAAAGGGAATGGCTGGGGAGGGAGGGATGAAGAGAAGTTGGAACTCAAAGTTTTAGGAACAGCTACTGAGTATTTTTCTTGCAACTAGGAAACAAGAAATACAGGTAGTAAGGTATAGAAAGTTATCTTGCCCTACAGCACAAAAGAGAAGATGGGGATAAGGGAAGGGAGGGATGTTAAAAGAGAGGGCAGATTGGTGATAGGGACAATTAGAATGCTTGACGTTTTGAGGTGGGGGAAGGGGAGACATGGAGAGAAAATTTGAAACCCAAAATTTTGTGGAAATGAATGTTGAAAACTTAAATATATAAATTTTAAAAAAAGAAAAAAAATAGAAATGACAAGATAATATTCTTTTTCATGGCTAGGGAAATGAGATGCAAACTTAATGAACAAGTTGTAGAATTACAAAACAGATGATTTTGATTAAATGAAATTGAAAAGCCCCTACACAAAGCACACAAACACACACAGACAGACAGACACACACACACACACACATACAAATCATTTTCCAATAGGTCAATGCTTAAAATACACGAATGAACATTTCTCAAAAGAAGAATTGCACAGTACTAACAAGCATTTAAAAATAGTGAACATCACTAGCAATAAAAGACATACAAATCAAATCAACCTCAAACACAGAAAACTGGTAAGACAAAGATGGGAATGGTCAATGTTGGATCCATTATGGGAAGATAAAGACAGTAGTAAATTGTAAGTGGAATTGTGAATTAAATACAAGCATTTTTAGAAAATTATTTGAAATTTTATAAATGTATTGTCTAAAATACATGTCCTTTGATCCATAAATTTCACCATTATCCACATTCCTAATAAGGACATTGATAAGAAGAAAGCATGAAGTAATCATGCAGCAGCTGGTGGCACAGTGGGTAGTGCACTGGTCTTGGAATCATGAAGACCTGAGTTCAAACTGAATAACTATGTCACTCTGAAGAAGTCACTTAAACTGTGTTTTCCTCAGCATCTTCAAATGTAAAATGGGGCTGATAATAACTTTTATCTTGAAAGGTTTTTGTGAAGTTCAAGTGGTAAGATATAATTCACTTAGCATAGTGGCTGTCTTATTTCATCACTTCCTTCACAATCCTATTGAACTGGAAAGAAAGGGGATGCCAGTCTATAAGGGAGTGGATAAAAAAAAATTAATATGATACCTGAAAGTGATAGAATAGTACTCCATTTTCTTGCTCCATGCATTTTTACTACTTATTACTCTTGCCTTAAATTCTCTCACTTCTCAGATTTGCTTCCTGACTTTCCTCATTTCCTTTAATTCCATTATGAAATCCAAACTTTTTCTTATTATCGTATATCTAATTTATCTTGTGTATAGTTTCTTTGTACAAAACTCCTTTCATGTTGTCTCCTCCATTACTCTCTGAACTTTTTGTGATCAGGGACATAAATTTTTTGCCTTTACTTTATCACTTAGCACATAGTGAGCATTTGGTAAATGATTGTTGCACGACTACTATAAAAATGATGAATGGGATGAATGTAAAAAAGGATAGAAAACTTACATTATGTGATGCAGAGTCAAGTAATCCAAATGAAGAAAATACACACTGAAGACAAAATATAAATGAAAAAAGTAAAAAAAAAAAAATTAACCAAAATTGGATATTGCAATGTGATAATTATGTCCCCAAAGGAGAGATAATTGATGATGGCACCAATTAAGATGATGATCTTTATAAATAGTTGTTTGAATGTTTTCTCCCCCCACCCTTTTAGATTGCATTTTGGATTGTGAGCTCCTTAAGGACAGGGAATGCCTTTTGAGTTTCTTTATATCCTCTGTGCTTTACACCGTGTCTGTCAGAGTAGATGCTTACTAAATGCCTCTTGACTGACTGATTGATGATGATAGTTAGCATGGACTGAGTGCTTTAAGCTTTACAAAGTGCTTTATAATTATTTCATTTGATCCTTGCAATAACCCTGAACTGTTGATTCTATTATATTCATTTTGCGTATGAGTCATTCAGAGCACACAGAGGTTATGTAACTTGCCCAGTATAGCACAGGTATTAATTCTTTGAGGTAGGATTTGAATTCAAGTTTTCCTAAGTCCAGGTCCTTTACTTGATTTGCTGTACTACTTAGATGCATATGAGGAAACAGCTTTCTCTATTCCTTTGCAGAGTTTGAAGGTACATTTTTCTGGAGCACTGCATATATATTTTTTCATGGTATTGTAATAAATTAACAATTTTTAGAGATGTGTCTCTTTTTCTTCCTCCCTTTTCTTCCTTTAAAAAATGACTTGGCTCTCTAGAAAGGGTATGACATGAGCTCCTGAGAGTGACTAGGAATGTATAAAAACCAACATGCCAATAAAAACTATTTTTTGAAAAAGAAATTGTGGTGAGTAAATACATTTTAGACTATACCTGCTCCTCTGTCCCCAAATGATTATTCTTTCATGATAATTTCAGGTTAATACATAAAGAGATAATAGAAACAAGGGGGAAAGGAGGAGTTTCTAAATGGAATACTCAAACAGAACTTTAGGTCCCTTCCACCTCTCAATTTAGGATGCTATAAATTTTTTTTGTAATATTGAAATGCAGATAGCCTCTTTGTGACTACTGTCAGTTACCACAGCTGAACATAGCATTACTATTCATAATATAACTACCATATCATAGTTTGTGTGTGTATGTGTGGGTGCGTGCGTGCGTGTGTGTGTGTGTGTGTGTGTGTGTGTGTGTGTGTGTGTGTCTTCTGGGGGGCTTGTTATGAACTTTGAGACCTTGAAAACTAATCTGTTAGGAATACAAGTTGAAAAATGAGATGGTCAAACAGGCAATTAGTGAGCTGTTAAATGAAAAAGCCTTTTAGTTCCTTGAATTTTGAAACATAGGGGACATTGGTTAGGTAGAAATCTATCAGAGGAATGCATTTCAAATAAAATCATTTTATATTATGAACACTGTCATTTTCTATTTAATATTTTTTCTGAGTTTCCTCCAGATACTATGAAGTGCTTAGGCATAAATAAAATTTTATAAACCAAATAAAATGTGTTTTATAATTCAATTATTTTAAAAAATCTTTGGTTAAATAAATTAACATTTTCTTCATAAAATAAATGCAAATGTGAATGAACAGCTGGCTTGTTTTCTTTTTCTTTTTTTTTTTTTTTTATACTGGCAAAGTATAGCATATTATTGCCAAAACCTTTGGGAAATAGATGAGTCCAAAACAGACATGTTTCACTATTTACAAAGTTTGAATATATGGTCTAGTTGTCCCCTTCAGAAAGAGGTCTCAATGCTAATGTAGAATAGATATTCTCTAGAGCTTTGTAAGCAATATTCTAGTTTGACTTTATAGAAAATCCTTCATTGTTAAATGATGGTGTAAAACATAATTTTTAAACTGAAGTTTTGTATATTTTTGTTGCCATTACAATTAAACTATCTTAATTAGACATACCTGGATATGATTATTTTTTTTTCTCAGGGTCCCACTCATAAAATAATTAGTTATTTTCTCTTCTTCAACCTACCACTGGTACATTCATAGTCATTATTACGTAGTGTATCAAAGTAATATAGATAAGAAGTTGCCTTGGAAAATGATACATTTATCACTTATTATCTCATATGGCTTATTACCACAATGTAGAACAGTACAATACCTGGAGTAGGCTCTTAATTATTGAATGGATAAATGAATGCATAAAGGACTTCTGTCTAAGTTTAATTCATATAAGGTACCATATCACTTCAGAGAATCACATGAAAGATAGATTATATCTACAGACCATCTAATCCTCTGTAATGGTAATTTAAATGGAGAAAGGTTTCTCATTCATTAATAGACCCATGTGACCTGCCTGGGTCACATGAAAGCCTGAGTCACGTGAATCTGAGTCACATGGAACCTGTGGTAGGAGAAGTTTGCTGAATGGGTAGAATAAGAAGAGGCAGAGCTAGAGCAGAGCAGAGAGGAAGTGAGTCAGAGAACAGTCAGAACTGAAGGATGTAAGCAAGCCTGAAGCTGGCTATAAGTGTGAGAAGGCAATTTTGTCTAAAGGAAATCCATTTGTGATTTTTTTAAGAGAAGCCTAAGTCACATGGGGTGGTAGGAGCTTGCTGAACAGGTGGAACAGGAAGGTTGGAGTAGAGCTGGGAGGAAGTTGTTCAGGCTAGTCCAAGCTGGGAAGGACACAGGCAAGCAGATAGTTAGGCCCTTGAGTGTTTGTTTGTTGGGAAGAGGTGGGGGGCATTGAAAATGCTTTTGTCCCCTGCAGTGCCAAAGTGTATTGACTTCTTGGCTACTATGACTAATTTGACTTTCTGGTTTTGGGATTTGGTTTTCTGGTGTCTGAATAAATGTTTTTCTTCTGCTTTCTCTATGGAAAATCTGTTATACTTTGTGAATGACAACTATGCAGACATATCCATAGTCACCACCAGTGCTGTGAATATTGTCTTGGCAATACATCTTCTTAGATAAGATGAAATAAATACATTATATCTAATTTCCCAAGATCACATAATAAATGGTAGAACAGGATTTGAACACAGGTCTGATTGCTACCACAGAGCTTTGGCTAGCGAACTATACTATTTCCCAAAATATAACTGGACCTTAGATTGCATGGGTGTGGATGTATTTTTCATAGATGTAAATATTAATCCCTACCTTAATTCTCATCCCTTAAAACTTTTTTCTTCACAACATTTAATAAATTCTTCATAGGGGATAAACTCATGCAGTAGAGGAGATTATCTATATCTTTAAATAAATTTGTACCAGTGAGTCCTATTACTGTCCTGACATGTTCTCTCATGATCAACACATAGGACTATCTTATATGCCTTTTCCTCATCATTGTTTCCAGCCCTTCTGCCCTGGAATACTTTCTCAAACAACTTTTATTTTGTTTTTTCACTTTGTCCAATCTCAACTTGATTTCAAGTCTATACTGTCCTATGATCTCACATCCCTTTCTTCTGTTATCATTAATTTCTGAACATCAGCCCTGATGTTTGCTTTAATTATGCCTATCACCTAAGTCCTCTGCTTCTACTAGGAAGTCTCAGAAATTTCATAATTGTATTGAATGGATACATTATGAATTCTTGTTAATCAATCTAATCTGAGCCTGAAGTCACCAAGTCATTTTTTTCCCTAATTGATTTCCTACCTCATCTTAGACTCTATTCTAAGTTTTTCATTCCTTTTTGAATTTCCTACAATTCTCCTCCTTACTGCATTTCCTCAGTTGAGGATCTAGCCTCTAATCTCACAAATATTGAGGTCATTCCATATAATCTACTTCCTTTAATCTCAAAACCTCTTGTCTTAAATTCCTTTTCTATCCTCCTTTCCTCCAGCATCTGACTAAGACTTGACTTTTCTCCTTGCCAAGGTCAACCCTTTGATGTGTGCTCTTAATCTTATCCCTTACATCTTTTCCAACAGAGTATTCTGAGTTATGACCATCTCTCTTCCATATCTTGACTTTCTCTACTTATTCCTTCTATGCTGACTTCAAAAAATGTCAAATCTCTTGACCTTTAACTAAACTCTTTCATCTCCTCAAGTTATTATTATATATCTCTTCTCCCTTTATCAGCTAAAATCCTTGCAGTAGGGAGAGAGTTTTCTGTCTTCACTCTTCTACTTCCTCTCCTTATCACTCTCTTCTCAGTGCTTTGTAATCCAGCTTCTAACCATATCAGTCAATTGAATCTGATCTCCACAATTTTGCCAACCATCTAGTAATTGCCTAATGGAATGAAATTTTCTTAGCCATCATCCTTCTTAGACTATCTGATTCATTTAGCACTATTGAGCACTATTTCTTCTTGGATTCTTTCATCTCTGTGAATTGTCATGATATTTCTCTCTTTGGACTCTCCATTTTGACTAACTGTTGTTTCTCAATTTTCTTTGTTACCATGTATATAAAATGAAATTTGTTTCCATATGTATTATTACATATGTGTGTAGGTATTCATACATGTATATATTGATATAAAGAAAGCAGTATCAATTATTGACTAGTTTCTATAAAGTTGTGGCTAAGGAATATGGGAGTTGCATTTTGGGGGGATAAATTATTTTGATTAAATAAAATTTTAAAAATAAGCATTTATTAGAAGCTTTCTATATATCAGTCACTGTTTATACTAGGGTATAAATGAGAAAAGCAAAATATTCTTAAGGAGCTTATATTCTCCTTGAGGAAAGTGGCAAGTTTGGGCAATATGTACACAGATAAATAAATGAAAACTGTATTAAAATAATATGTGAGGATAAGCATGTACATATGTGTGTACGTATATACATTCATATAAAAATTAATAGCTTCAATAAGTAAAGAAAAATTTAGATCATAAAAAATATATGAAATTATTTCTTCAGGTATTTAAATCTTTGTATAGATTGTCTCCAACACTGCTCCTTGTTCTAACTATTGTGATTTTAACTATTAAAATTCTAACTATTTTCTTTATTCAGTCCAAAATACTTTATTAAAAATCTTTTCAGGTCATTTAGGTTTCTGCATATTTCTTAGGCATATTTGTCATTATATTTGGATTTATAACATTCCTGTAGTTGTAGTGGTTTCAAATTGCATTAATTATTTTGAATAAAGTCATTTTATACTCTGGACAATAGAGTGGCTTTTGCTATTCTCAATAATGCGATTGCTTTCAGTTTTCATTTTACATAAAAACTTTCCCTGGAATGAATTCAGCCTTCTTATTAAAAATGAATGATTAACCAAAAGGGCAAAAATATGGTGACAGCAAGAAAATTATATTCTTTGCAATTCCCACTAGCTGGCTAAATTTAAAGAAGAAAATACCAACATGTGCCAGAAGGCGTTTGTTCACTTAACACAAAATGCCAAGCTTTTCTCTGAATATATTTTATACAAAGAATATATAATCTCATCCATAATCTGAAAGTTTAGACATTTCTTTGTCAATTTTTTTCCCTTTAAAAATTGATGTATCTAGATGGTTCTACCTTTTCTTCAAAGATCATAATATCTCAACTTGAAAGAACTACAAGGGCCCTAGGTAACTTAACCACCTAACTTTACACATGAAGAAACTGAGGTTCAGAAAAAAATTGTTATGTGCCCACACTTACATAAACAGCAAACCACTGAGTTAGCATTCACTGCTGATGATCTTTCCATTCTGTCGCAGATAAATTCAGTTCATTCAAAATAATTAGGAATACTCTCTTCTTGGTGTAATGGAAAGACAGTGGATTTGAAGTTTGATCATCTCTTAGGTCTGAATGCCTTTTCTGATACAGGCACATAATTTAAGCTCTCTTGGCTTCAGAGGAATTTAGACATCTTTATAGGTACTTATAAGTTTAACACCAATTATCCAAAATGGAAACTAACTACGTTCATTTCAATTCAGCAAGCATTTGTTAAAGTGCCTAATATGGGCAAGATAGTTGTCAGGTGCTGGATGTACAAAGACAAAATGACAAACTCTCCCTACTTTCAATAAGTTTGAATGCTACCACTGTCCCCCAAATTGAACAGAATAAAAAAAGTGAGTATTTTAAAGAGATTGGATTTTTCTTAAGTTGCAGCTTATATGTCTTAGCAGCCTTGTCTAAATGGAAGTTCTTTAGCTGGAAATCTAAAGCGGTCCATGAATGTCAATGAACACAAAAAAGCATCTTTATTGTCATTAAATTTCAGTTTTTTTGCAATCCTACATATTTTATTTTCAAGTGTTTTTTTCTCTAATATGATTCTGAAAAAGTTTCCACAGGCAACATCAGAAAACCAAAGGGTTCTATAATTTAAAAAAATGTAAAATCCCTAGACTAGAGGAAAGATTACTAGATTGGACATCTGGAGATGTAGATTTGGAACTTGCACCAACCTCTTTTAACTGTGTGATTTTAGATATTAAATTTGGGCTCATTTTTGAAATTAGTTTTTACTAGATGATCCCTAGGCCTCTGCCAGTCCAAAACTTTTATTCTGCTATATGATTGACTGTCATTAGAACTGGAAAAAAGTTAATATGAATACAAGTGGGCTTAAATAGTAAATAATGTAAAATTGTTTTTAATGATACACTTGAGAGAGAGCCCTTGCTCTATACGAGTAAAAGTTCATTTAGGAGTTTGGTATATGTAAGAGAGAAAAAAGGTAAAGATCTGCAGAAGTTGAAAAAAGACAGAGAAATTGAAAGACAAAAGCTAAAGACTTCAATTTACAGAATACTTAATTCACACCCATACTATCTGTACAACCCTGGGCAAATCACTTAACACTGTTTATCTCAGTTTTCCTCATCTGTAAAATAACCTGGAGAAAGGAAATACAAACCATTCCAACACCTTTGCCAAGAAAAACTCAAATGGCATCACGTAAAGTTGGACATGACTGAAGATATGACTGATCTACAACAAAGGAAATGTGGGAGGCTGAATAGGGTAACTGCTTATAAAGAGGACAGCAGGACAGTCAAGAAAAAGAAGTGGCCTCCATAACATATACTACATTCAAACTTTAGTCCCAAATCTCTTTCTAGAACAAATTTTTAAAGGATGATGAGAAATGAAAAATCACTGACCTGAAATTTAACCATGCTGTGGAAATGCTGATTGACTTATGAAGGGAAAGGTATTTTGAGTCAGAAAGAGTTTGTCTTTAGAACAAAAACAATATCCTCCCATTGTCTTGGAGGTGATAAGTAATCTTAGATTTGAGACTCTGAGGGAAAAAAAAAATAAGTTTCTGCAATCCTTATGTCGAATTGTTGCCCTAGAGAACTTTGTAGCATTGTGGATGAAAAGTGCATGGTAACACTCTAGTTAATGAGAGCACAGGACCACCCATCCCAGCTAAAGGTAGGAAAAAAGACTACAGTAGCACATCAAAATCAAGGCCAGGAAATCAGAAGATTTAACAGTCCAGGACAGATACTACACAATAAGAAGATACCAATAGCTGAGCCCCCTATCTCACTTAGTCTCATAGCAGCTCCCCACTAGCAGAGTGGACTTCCCAGTATGAACATTTAGTTTCTATCCAGAAGTTTGTTAGACCAGTCCAGCAGCATTGCAGCATGGTGAGAAGCCAGCACAGCCAGTGAGTGGTCTGTTAATCTGATCTCAGCTTCACTTTGGTCCATCCAGCAAAGGTACTCCACCCTAGAATGAGAAAGCTAACCTGAGATACTGGTGTAGGGGAGAGAACTTTGTGTTCTACTTAAAGCCAATCTAGCTTAGCAGTGTAGAAAACATTGGGACAGTACTCTGGCGAGATTAAGGTCATTGATGCCTTGAAGTTCAGGAGCTTCAAGTTGCTTCACTACACGTGTTTTATGTGTATATATATATATATATCAATGTCACTATATTTATTGAAAGCCCAGTATGCCCCAGGTTGTGTGGCAAGTGCTTTACAAATTTTATCTCATTTCATTCTCACAAAAATACTGGGAGGAAAGTGCTATTCTTATCTGTATTTATAGTTGAACAACCAAAGTTAACAGAGGTGAAGTGACTAGCTCAATATAATGAACATATAAGGCACAATGAGGAGGGAGAGCTAAACTGTGACTTTCAATTTGCTGAGAATGGGTTCTTCCTTCACCCCACTGTAAGTGAGAGCGTGTTCGATCACACATGAACACACAGTGTATAAAGTACTAGAAAAACCAAAGGTTTAGTTAAATATTCCCTCAAAGTTATTTGTGTTTTGTGACCTTGAACAAATTACTTCAACATCTCTGAACCTGACAGAGTTGCAGATTATCAAATAAGAATATGTATTTGTCTGTCTATGTATGTCGTATATTGCTTTGTAAACTTTTAAACACTGCATAAATAGTAAATGACAGTGATGGCGATGATGGTGATGATGAAGAAGAAGAAAATGATCAAGGAATAAACTAGCTACTGAGGCATATTCTAAAAATGCATTTATCTAAGATAAAAAATTCCCCACCCCCTTATATTTATATAAATCAGAATTTGTGTGACAGAAAACAATAAACAGCCAGGTTAGTGCAACCTTCTTTTGGTTCCTGGAGATTAGCACTGGAGATTCATCTTTCCCTTTTGCAATTCTACTAACTTCTCCTCTCCAATCCCCCACCCCCAAATATAGAGTTGTAGGGAAATACCAGATCTGACCAAACTGCATTAATAATTTCGAAAGAAAAATGATTTCTATAGAAAATGATAGGAGTTACAGGAGAAATTCAACTTCAGTTGTTTAATATTGTCCCTGGTCATACTTTTATATTAGGTTATATCATAGTAGATTTAGAGCTAAAAGGAATCTTTCAGGTTATCTAATATGATAAGCTCATATTATAGATGAGGCATTTTTGTCCATTACCAGATAATTGACTTAATTCACCTCTTCACATGGGCTTTGGACATTTAACTATTCGATGCTATATCATGAGGCTGATGAGGGAGTTACAAATATGAATCCTACCTCTGATGTTCCTGAACTCTGAGTGTTTTTGATCATTATACTCAAATCACAATGCATCAGTCCTGTCATGTATCAAATGAGAATTCATTTGTGCTTGCTAACTTAGAGTGAAAAGTTTGAAAATTATCATTAAGTGAATTCAGAATATTTTGATCATCTTGCTATCATCCAGCATTTACAGGTACCTGCAGGATGCCTCCACCTGGATTTATCATGGGAAGCTAAATGTCCATACCTGAATATACATCAGTCATGTATTAAATTAGGGTAGAAGTTGACTCACTAACAAGCAAGTAGAAGAGATATAGTGGACAGACTGTGATAAGACTATTATTAATGCTAATGCATCTATTAATCATATGTATGTATATATGGTGTATCTATGCCAACACATATTTATATGTAGATCATGATATGTGTGCAGATGTATATTCCTCTATATCTATATCTATCTATGAAATTGTTATGCATTCATATATAAAATATGTGTGTGTATATAATTTACCATATATATGTGTATATATGTATATAATTTACCATATATACACACATACATACATTATATTTACACATTTATCAGGTAGATAACCATATTAAAGTGTATAAATCACTGTCTTGTCAAAGAGTCCTTGCCTGTTTGAACTATTTCTGCTCTAATTCTAGAAAATAAAATAAGGAACAATGGCTTAAATTCACAGAGAAATAAATTTCAAGTTTTCTAACGGATTGCCAACACAAGTAAGTTTCCAGTTGGGTTAGAGGAACACTTGCTAGCAACATATTCATTAGGTTCCTATCTGGGCTATGGATTAAAATTTGTGGTATCTGAGTATCTCTTTCTTTGCTAACCCGTCAGCAAAATGCATTTTATGTTTAACAATGTATGAACAGTGTTTGATAACAGTCTTAATAACTCTTTAGCATTACTCCATAATGATATCATACTGCATAGTTAAAAAAAACACTTGGTATCTACCATCTTATTTGATCTTAACACTAGCACTTAGTAATCCTTAAAGTACTACTTAAATGCTAACTACAGAGTAGGTAGTACAAGTATTGTTGACATTATCCCCATTTACATTATCCCCATTTACATGTGAGAAAATGGAGGTTATATAGGTTAAATGATTTATCCAAATTCAAATAGCTAGTAATGGCGGAGACAGAATTTTGACACACTTTTTAGTTTAAGTACATTCTACATTTAGATACTACAGAAAATTAAGCACCCTCCCTGGAATCAGGAAGACTGGAGTATAAATCCAGCCTCAAACACTTACTAGCTGTGGGACCCAACATCACACATTTAACCCTCTTTGCGTCAATTTTCTCAGGTATAAGATGAGCAGAAGGAAATGGCGAACTATCACTGCCAAGAAAATCCCAAATTAGATCATGAAGAGTTAGACACAACTGAAAGGACAGAACAGCAATCTAATTTCCCTTGGGGAGAGGAAGACTTCTGTAATGCAAAGAACACTTAAGTAGGATTGTATATATTCATCTCTTGCAAGGACAATGAAATGGTCGTATATAAAAAACAAAACAGAAACTGGAGTTCGTTACATGGACAATTCAAACCTGATTAAAAATGATACTTTTGATTTTGTTTTGTGGCATTTTTTTTTGTTTTAAATATATGAACAATTACCACAGTTTCCCCTTCACTTTCTTTTTTTTAAAATTACTTTTAATGTGCATACAGTGACAAATTCTAGCCTATCATGTAGAGCTTTCAAAGCTGATTTTCCTAGTCATAAAAATCCAAGATTATTGGAAAAAAGAAAAGTCACCAAGATAGTATCAAAAAAACTTCATATAGGTTTTCTTCAAGTGTTTATGAGTTTCCTTCAAGTGTATTCTCTAGTAAAGTCTCATAATTTGACTTCAGGAAAGAGACTCAGTATATTTCATTTTAAGTTTAAAGCTGGTGAATAAAGCACAAAAGTAAAGTTATTTAACTCGGCTTTGTGTTTGAAGTAAGGGAAAATCATCACATTGGTCCAATGAGTGCCTTGAAAAATGTCCTCTATTCTGGCCTGTTCAGGACTATATTTTGATAGTGACTATAAACTACAGTAAACCAAAGGATATAAGTTGTCTCAAAAGCAGCAATGAGAAGCTTCATGACATGGTTCTCGTTTATTTGGTTTTGATTGGATAAAGTAAGGAAACAGTTTTACTATTGAGTTTCAAGGCACCACATTAAGATCATAAAACAAGATTATACAGTTTTAATTCTTTTTTTCTTTAACCTTAAGAAAGCTGTATCAGTGGAAAACAAATAAGTCTTTGAATAATACTTCCCTTGAAATTAGTATCCTTATTTTTTAATCCCCTAAATTTTACTTCTTACCTTTTTTAAAAAAATGTATTCTACATCAAAGTGTAGGTTAGCAAATGCGGAGTATTCTAACTCAGCATTGTCTAGAGTGCTTTGGGAATGTGTTTGAAAGTAATTCTTAAGACTAGTGCTATGACACTGAATGTCTTGGGTTTTAGTGTGAGCAGATTATATCCAGTTCCAAGTGTTCTTTGAGGTCAGAGGAGTGAAGGAAGAGTAGGCATAGCTAGACTCCTTCTTTTACTTATTCACTCATGAAAATAAGAGAAGTTATTATTAAATAACCAGTTATTAATATTGGGGAGATCCAGAATTTTTTCACTTCCTGTTTCCTCATTTGGAGATTAGGTCAAAAATTAGTTTTCTGAAGGGCAGAACTGATGATGAGATGAAATTTTGGGCAAGACTTAGCCAACTGGGAAAACTTAGATTTGATCAAAAGGTAGAGATTCTAGTTTAGGTGAATTCTCATTTATTGTGTTCTAATCAGAGAGGTTTGAATGGAGCTGCACCACATTTGTCTAGAATTCAGCACTTCTTAAACTTTAAGAAGCATGAAGAAGGGACTCAGAGTGGAAAAAACAGCTTTTAGAAGTCCTGGTCTAAATTGCTCTAGGCAGGAGTGGTTTCACTAGAGATGTCTCTTTGTCTAAAACTTATTAATCGGTATTTCTCCCCTTTGCCCCTCATTAGAGTAAACTCACCTCTGATTGTAATATTCATTCTCATATTATTTGTTAAGCAATAAAATTTGATTGCCCCTGGTCATGATCACCCATCCCTCCAAGAATAATTTAAGTATCAAGAGCCTCCAGGAAGGGTGTTTGGTCTCAAGACAGCCAAATAGCCACCCTTTTATTAATTTTTCACTAGCTGTAATTAATAAAATTATTAATTACCTATAATTTATGTCTCTAATTACTTATGCATCATAGAAATAAATATTTTGGTTTCCTTTATTGACTTGGTTTGCTTTTATTTTATCTGTAGATTCTCCTTTGGTTACTCTCCATCTTATTGTTGCTGGACATGCTTTTTAGGCACAAGCTGATAACTCTGACAATCACCCTGGATGTTTATTACATTGGAAAGTCTTAGGGGTAAACAAAATAACTGTATAACAACAATGTCACTATGAAAGAAAGATGGGGACTGAAATACTTGAACTTTGAAATCAGAGATCATATTGAATTAATGGATGAAAGTGATACCTAAAAATGCATTGAGCTGCTCTACATGAAACATAAATATATTGAAAAGAAGGCTGTGGCTGAACATACTAAGTGACTTTCTACCAACCTACAAATCAAAGTTGAGTGGGAAGAACATATTCAATGCAACTAGCACCAACATAATGCCAGTATAGATATATTTTCAGAATTATAAAATGGAAAGTACCAGGATTGGAAAGCTTCCTTGCAAAAATCCCATATAATATTAAGAAGACATTGGGTTCCTCATCCTAAGAGAGGTAGATAAATACTAGCCTTTCTTCTTCATCATGGAAGAAAATTCAAATACCTTCTTGGAACAAACTATAGTTCAAAAGCTTATCACATTACTTTGAAACAAGCAGATATCTCTTTTTCTAGCAAAGACCGATAATTGTTATTCATCATTGAAATGATGGAATGTAACTGTAAGTGATTTACCTACAGATGGATTCTAAAAAATGACTAAGAAACAAGAAGAGAATTAAAAGCCCCAAGATGGACAGAATTAACATTAACTCTGTCAACAAAATTGGATCAAACAAATGGTTGAGTCATGAACATTTGTTTGTTGCAAATGGAAAGGTTTATAATGGCAGTTTGAGCCCAGACCATTGTCACTAAAATTCTAAGAAAGGTTATATGTTTAATGAGCCCAAATTTAGCGTTGTGTCCATTGTGTAAAGAAATGCATAACTATTCTAGGTAGTACTATAGTCTCTAAAACTTTATCATCTACCCAATAACTGGCAAGATATTATCTATTGGTTAGAATTTTAAGTCAAAAATTTGCTTTCATGAATTAACAGATAACAAATCCTATAACCACAAATAATGTTATTCAAATTTATTAAAATAGAAGATAAAAATCACATGGAAATAAAATTGGGAGTATAACATCGCCTTTCTACTGTCTACTATAAGTAGTGATCCTACAGTCTCTCTGAGTCTCCAGTCTGAACAGTAAAACTAATTGAGGAAAAAGTTCAGGTGCTCTGCTAGGTTATTATCCCTCCCATATATCAGCTCAAAAATGAGAAGAAGATATAGAGAAGCAAATTGGACTAAAAAAATGTAGTTGTGAATATACTTCTGAAAGCAGGCTGTCTAGTTGCTACAGACACTTTTATGACTTGAACCCTTACTCCCTGAGCTCCCTATTTAGGCCTATTGCCAATGGACTTAATATCCCAAGAGCTTATGTTTCAAGATCTGAATGTACACATAGTTTACACTTGTGCTTTGGATCCTTAATTCTATTTCCCTCGGGAAGTGTTTTCCTCAGAAGAGATTGCTTTAATCACTAACAATCTGTCTCTTTCTTTGTGTGATTGTGTGCGTGCACAGGATGGGTAGGGAGACATGTGGTTTCAATATCCAAGACATTATCATCTGATCTAAGGAATGAAGAAGTAACAGCAAAAGTATGGGGCACCCGCAGCCAGGAAGCTCTTTGGCCTGGGCTGGACCTGCTTGCAATTTAGGTTAGACACTGAAAGAAAATGAAACACTCACTGGTAATTCAACTGTTAAAAAAAAAAAAGATTGATTTAGGTATAACAGGAGAAAGAGATTAAATAAAGATAGGCATTGAAGACAGGTTAAATTACTATCACAGCCCTCAAGTCAAGCAACTAAGATTCCCTCTAGCTTCTCATGTCTGCTTTGTACTCAGGAGATGCAGAAGTAAAATCAAAAGCCTGAACCCTTTGTCCCCTGAGTCGACTGAAGATAAAAGAATATCTCAATAACTTTTAAGGAAAAAACAAACTAGACTAACTCAAGTGGGGGAGAGATATGATAATGCTTAAGTTGTCACAATCTTTAGAAGTTGGGAGACCTATCATTGCCCTGACACCTGCTATCATCATCTCTAGGATTTCATTTCTGACTTTACAGCTTTGGAATCTCTTTAGCTCCATTCAGCCCATATTGTATTCTAAAGAATGAGGAGGGGAGTATAAATACCACTTTGGAAATCAAGATGAGCCCAATTGTCTTCCTCTGTTTACTTGGTAGAGTGGAAGCTTCAAAGACCCTCTGAATTACAGCTGTCTGTGCAAAAAAAAAAAAAATGGTCATGTTATCAGAGCTTAAACAGATGTAACAAATTTGTTCTGATGGTCCCTTTTAATAATAATAATGGTAATTATTATTATTACAGTAGTAATAACACTAACATTTATAATTTATATAGCTTTTTCTATTTGCAGTCACTGTGCTACACAATTTCCAATTATACCTCATTTGATAAGCAACAAAAGGGGTGAGGTGACCTAGAGGATCATGGTCTTGCAATACATGTGAATGCATTCCTTTACAGCAATGATTTCTTAATGGCCCTGCCTCTTCTGTCCACTTCTGATTGCAACTTCTTTCTGTGAGCCTTAGTTCCTAGAATTATATAGTTACCTTTTCTTCATAAATCATAGGTTAAGAATGAGAGAGGGTCTTTGAGGTGATCTAATTCAACCCCCTCATTTTATAGATGAGATTAATACATAAGTGAAAACATGACTAAATTTAAAAGGTGGTGAATGCTAAAATAGGGATTTGAACCCAAGTTCTCTGAATTTAAACCCATCACTCTTTCTCCTGTACTACAGTGTCTATTTGCTTTATGTTGCTTCATTGTCAGTACTAGAAAACCTCTTCCCTTGAGGATACTGGTCAGTATGTACACAGTAGCTGGTGGCAGTTGATCTGTTCATTTCCTTCCCTATACTATATAGCTGGAAAGGCTTATTCATCTTAGAATTCCCTTTGTCCCTTCAAGAAAGTTAATACTTCCCACTCTGAAACCCTTTGAGATAAAGCATAATATGTGATAAAGTATTACCAAACCTTGTCAATATAATTAAGCTAACTAAATCCAAATTAGTGAATTTTTCTATAAAGATTGTTTAAGCAGTAAGTTTTATTTGAGTTCTAATCAACTAGGAAATGGCATTTTACAAAAGGGGAACATGGAAATTATTTGGAGAGAGTTTGCAAATCATACACTGTATTTATGCAGATTCAGAAGTAATATTACCTGCTTTGTAATCTAATAGCTTCATTTTATGAAACTCAAAACAGAAATTTAGTTCCTCTTATGTAGTCATATCTACACTGGTAAATGTAGCAGGTGAGGTTTTCTTTAAGACTAAAAATATAATGGGAATTATTCCATGGAACATTTCAGAGTCTCTGGCCTGTATTCTGGCCCTTCTAAGAAACCATATGTATTCTGGCCATTTGCTATACAAAATGTGTGATTTGTACTCCTGCTTGATCCCTTATTCCCCAAAAATGGGTAACTTTCAAAGAGGACTGACTCCTGAACCAGGAAGAACTGTCCACTCAATAGACTTTAAAGAAAAAGTCCTGATCTTTTCCTCTTCCTCTCCCTTTCATTTAAGCAGAGCACTAGAGACTCTCTTGGACTTCTAGATCCCCTCTCCTTCACATCAAGAGCTAAAAATGAGAAATTGTGCCTGCCTAAGTAAGCCTGATATGGGATCTCGATGACTGGGCTGCTTCTACTGCTTTCCTGATCAGGGAAAAATATCACTGAACATTAAACCTGAAAAATAAGCTTTTCTAGCCATGGGATGACCTTTTGAGTTTGAGAGTTGAAGAGTGCTTGAATTAGGTCCTGATTTTTCAGTGGGAGGTACTTCGTGCAATTGTATACTCTTCTCAGAAGAGGAAATGACCCCTGACAGACAAGAGACCTGTAGACTATTGTACAGCCAAATGATATATACCTTGAGTTATTGCTTACATAGAAAAGATGTGAAGTGAATGTGAAATGAATATCTGCTTGGTTGCCCAACAATTCTTCTGGGTTTTGTTTTTTTTTTGCCTCTCTATAAAGTATAATAGTCTTCATGGCTTAAAGTTTATGTTTTAAATATGTGTGTTTTATGAATTTGGTATGTTTTAGTGGTAGCAGTAATATTAATAATAATATAATGGCCAATATTTATATGGAACTTTAAGATTTGAAAAGTACTTCATTTTTATATATTTTTCCTCATTTGAATCTCACAACAACCACATATTAAAGTTGGTAATTTAATTATGCTCATTTTGTAAATAGGAAAAATAGAACTGAGGGTAAGAGATCTACCCAGAGTTACAAAGCTATTAAGCATCTGATTCTATTCAAATTTTATTCTTTGCTTTCAATTAAATTTTTTAGGTTGGGACAAATGGAATGCTTTTAGTACTTCTTCCAGATGACAGCTAAAATCCCTTTCCCCCCTCAAGTTGGAGACAGAAATATGGCTTTGAATTCCCACCCTATTGCCTTTTTAAGCCATGTGACTTCCAGTAAGACAGTTATTCCATTGACCAGTAAAAATTATTTATGTGTGTATGGAAAAATATGTTTTGTGTGCATGTACATACGTACATAAGAGAGAAGATGAAAGAAATCAGCCCTTTTTCATAGTACTAAAGGAGAAGACTCTAGGAAGACTTAAGAAAAATGGGCAGTCTCCATAATGTTCTAATTCCTGGCTTGCTGTTCTAGATACTTTGAGGAATTCCCTCTTAGATGAGATCCAGGAAACACTATCTTGGTTGAACGGAGTGACCTTGCTCCCAATGAGTGAGTTTTTCACTCTATATTGTCTGATATATATTCTCCTATGCATAAATACTCAGATTTCTATTTTGCTGTGATTTAGACCCTTTTTTTTTTTTCAATTTACTATGTGTGTTCATTACGGAACTGGTATTTGGTGGGAAAGTAGTCAAGCTTTAGCTATAGAGATTGTGGTCCCCCTTTTCTTCCTCCAACTTGACAAAGCAATCAAAAGTTAAACGGAACTTGAACATATCCCCTAGACTAAGGGTGGAGAACCTGTGGCCTCGAGGCTGCATGTGGTTTTCTAGGTCCTTGGGTGAGGCCTTTGAGCTGAGTCCAAGTTTTACGAAACAAATTCTTTCATTAAAGGCATTTATTCTGTGAAGTTTGGATTCATTCAAAGTGTCATGCTTGAGGACATAGAGAGCCACACGTTTCCCTGAGGATGCAGGTTCCCCACTCTTGCCTTCGACAAATAATATTTGAATGAGTAGATACATATACATCTAGACCATGACTCCCTTTCTGAAGAGAGTAGAATACCCCAGTCCCAACCACCTCCTTTTCTTCCTGTCAGGAATGAAAGTCTCCCTTAGAGAAAGGTGGGAGAAGAAGAGGCTAGAGATGCCTACTCTCCTCTCCGAGGCATACAAAGATAGGCCTTCATCATATATTGGCCCCTTTCTACAAAGATAGAAATCTGTATATATACGCATGCACATATATGCATACATATATAACACACACATATGCACATCTATATCTATGTATATATAATTTGACTACCTATAATCATAGGATAGTGACCTATACTAGTTTTGTTTTATTTATTTGTTTGGTTTTTTGTAAAGTGAAGGAGATAGAATAGAAAACTTCTAAATCCATGGTTCTGTGATCCATACAGAGTTTTGTAAGGCTAGTTCTGACCCACCCAACATTCTAGCCTAAGTAAGCAATTGTGAGTTATCTTTTTTGACTTTATAGCTTTGAAAAATTTGGTATACATGTCCATCTATCCTTTAACCATGCCGTTGATTAAAACGTTAAATAGCACAAGTCAAAACAAATTTCCTGGGCAACTTTTCTGTGGTTCTCCCTTTGAGTTGGGATCATCACTTTAATGACTAACTTTCAATATAACTCCATGTTTCAGAGAATAGCCAAGTGTAATGTTGTCCCAGCTATATGCTTCCATGTTAGCAACCATAATAGAATAGGAGACAATTTGAACTTTTTTAATGAAATTGATAATTTGTTTCTATAATGTTTATTTGATCTACCATTTTAGTGGCCCTTTATACAGCAGACAACAGATTTCCTGAAAAACTATTTCAAGCAATAGATTAAATAGATTTCAACCTATAGATTAAAGAGACTTTACTAAGAAAATATAAAAATTCAGAAAATGACCTAAGCAGTGAGAAATGATTTCCTTCTAATTTAGTTTATCGTGCTGTAGAATATCTTTCAGAAAAACATAAGAGTTGAGCTAAGTATTGGCAGATCTGGACATACTTATATCCAAAATATATGAATCAGCAAATTGAGCTTCTTCATGGCCAACTTGTCCCTCTAAAGGTTAGCACCATTAACATTCATATATCAACTGCACCACAATTTTAGAGGATCTTAAAGAGGAATTTGCGTGTGTGTGTGTGTGTGTGTGTGTGTGTGGCTAAAATACCATTCTTGAAAACCTAATTTGAATGCAATAGGTCTTTAGAGGGGGCAAGGAATGAATAAGCAATTTGCACAAATCATCAAGGTGTTAGAAAATACACTTATAATTTTATGAAGAGTTTGAGACTTAATACATCTTCCAATATATTAATTTAGCAACTATAGTTTTCTTCCTCTAACACTTGCCTTGACCACATTCACATGTGTGTTTAAGTCCTATTGTACTGTTTGTGCCAGTCTTGCCACACACACTATATGTATTAATGGGGGGGGGGGGTGCCATAGGTTTAAATAGTGAAAAGATTGTTGTATAGCTATGGTGCATGCTTTTCCATCTAAATGACTGCCTTCACTAAAACCCAATAAAATCTATGACCTGATTAGAAATAGTAAGCCCACTGGTGGGTGTTTTTAAGTATTAGTAATAGAAGTGACCCATATGTTCACTTAGGACCCATTGAAATAGGAACCAGATGATATTTGGAGAACTAAACTGGAAGGGAAATGATACAACAAACATTTATTAAGGAACTTAAGGCACTGTCCTAAATGCTTTACAAATATTGTTTTATTTAATCTTAACAATAGTCCTACAAAATAGTTGCTATTGTTATACCCATTTCTGTCCAGCATTATGGAGATAGTAATTTTCTGAGGCTGAATTTAAACTGAGTTATTTGTAACTCCAGGCCCAGCTCCTGGTCCACTGTGCCACCTGGCTGCTTCTAGAGGGGATGTTTAAATAAAGGGAATAAACCAGAGGGCTCGTAATGTTTATTTGCCAAGAAGCTGAAATTTCAAGTTTTCTTAACTTTTAATATGAACTCTGAAGCTGGCATGTTAGAAATAACAAGGACCCCAGTATTCCCCTCATTTGCATATTCTTAATTTTTCTAAGTAACTTTTTCTACATTCGTAAGATGAAAGCAATGGAACAATGTGATTTCTGAAGTTTTTTCAAACATTATGATTTTATTATATAAGTAAAAAGCATTTCTCTTGAATGGTATTATCTACTTGAACTTAAGACTTTAAAAATGTATATTAGTATATTTGTGCATATGCATATGACATTTAATTATATCTTTACACGTTATTTGAGAAGTTAAATATCTAAATACATTCCCCTTCAGGAGATGGCTCCCTATTGAGGACTGTGGTCATTTTACAGTTTTCATTTGTGCACATATCAGAAATCAGAAATCACAATCACAATACTTTTCCTAGGTTTTCTTTCCTTTCCTTTTCCCCATCGCTTCCTTTGAGTTTTAAGCCACAGTCGTATTTTCCTGATCCCATCATTAGAAAACACTGACCAATACAGCAGATGCATTTGACAATAGGTTCAACATTTCATGCTTTCAACATTTCATCCCCTCTTTCTATATTGAGATTTTTGTTTGATCATTTTGTGCTGTGTTCAACTCTTGGTGACTTCATTTGGGGTTATCTTGTCAAAAATACTAGAGTAGTTTGCCATTTCCTTGTCCAACTCATTTTATAGAACAGGAAATTGAATCAAGCAGGGTTATATTACTTGCCTAGAGTCACACATTGAGTAATTATCTGAGCCCAGACTTGAACTCAAGATAATGAGTCTTTCTGACTTTAGACCTGACACTCTATCCAGTGGACCACCAAGCTGTGCAGAATTGAAATTAGGGATCTGGTAGCTACCTGTTTTCTTGGTCTAAGATCAACTACTACAATCAATCAGAGTTGAACTAAGTGTTGTTTGTTTTTGCATCACTATGTATATTTGTTCTTTAGATTCTGCTTCCCTTACTCTCCATCAGTGCACAAGTCTTCCCATGTGTTTCTGAATTACTTACATTAATAATTTCACATGACACAGCAATGTATCACAACACTGAGCATACTACGTTTTTCTCTCCTTATCCAATGTGTAGGTACCCACTTTTTCCCATTTCTTGCTAATACTACAAATGTACTGTCATGAATCACACAGTGAAGTGGCACAGGGAATAGAGCTCCAGGCTTAGAGTCAGGAAGACCTGAGTTCAAATGAGATCTAAGATATTTACTAGCTATGTGACCTTGGATAATTCACTTACCCCTGTTTGCCTCAGTTTCCCATCTGTAAAATTAGCAGGACAAGGAAATGGTAAACCCCTCCAGTATCTTTACCAAGAAAACTTCAAGTACTGTCATGAAAAAAAGACATGACTGAAAACAGCTGTTATGAATATTTCAACACAAATAAGAGTTTCTGATTGTGATTGCAGTGGGGCATATATACTTGCTGATTTTTGTAAGAATATTCTTGGGTCATTTTTCAAATTTCATATTTATTAAAATTGATTTAAATTTAAATTGATTATAAATAAGACTAAATGCTACCAAACTACTTAGATGCTGCATGAATTTTCCAGGTTCCCAGATTTCTGTGCCAGAGAACTTGAAAAGTATGAAAAGAAACTCTACATAAGGTAATGTGTTTTTAAAAACACATTTTTATATTACTAGTCAAGTATCTGAATGTCTTCAAAAGTTTTTGAAATGTAAGGGTTGCTTTTTCTAACCAAATAACTGAGATTTACCTCACAACTCCTAGGCTATTTGAGAAATAAGAAGCACACAGAGGTGCGTGGGCACACACACACACACACACACACACACACACACACACACACACAATGTGGTGGTAATTGAGGATAAAATCAGTTTCTCCAGAAATTGCCAAAAAAGAAATAAACATTGATATAAAAATAATGGTCAAATGTGGAAGTTGAAGATGTTGACGGACTTTGAATAATAAAGCTTTCATTTGAAAAATAACTTTGAAAGATGAAAGTTCTGACCTTTACTGATATGTCAGCAGAAATAATGAAATGTCTTTAAAGTCTTTAGAAATGCAAAACTCAGTGCCATGATTTAGATTTATCAAATAGTATAATTCTAAGTACAACAAACTTCCTTAAAAATCACAAAAAATTAAAAAAGACTCATGATGGAAAATGCTCTCCCCATCCAGAGCAAGAATTATGAAGTCTGAATGCAGATCAAATACACTATTGTTTTTCTTTCGTTCTTTCTCTTGTTTTCTCTTTCCCTTCTGTTTTGATTCTTCTTTCACAACATGACTAATGTGGAAATATATTTAATATGATTGTACATGTATAGCCTATATCAGACTGAATACCATCTTGGGCAGGGGAAAACAGAATGAGAGGGGAAATTTACATCTCAAAATTTAATAAAAGTGAATGTTAAAAATTAAAAATTATGAAAGAAATTTAAAATAAAAAAAAGAATTATTTGGGTGACCACTAGTACCTTATCTAAAGTCAGGCAAATATATACTCAGTCACAGAACTTTTGCAAACTGAGCTAATAGGAATTGCTTCTTGATGAATTCCTCTTTGACACAACTCAATGAAACAAAGTTGCCTGTTGGCAATGAACATTATTTTTTGCAAAATAATTCAGAAAAAATTCACCGAATATTTTATATTTCTAGTGCCCTGTCTAGCAAAAGCCAACCTCCCTTGATTTCAAGAGACAATATTGCATAATAGATAGAAGTCCATTGGAAGTGAAGTCAATAACATAAAATCTATATTTAACTGCTAAATGCTACCATGTAGAATTACTAGTTATGTGGACTTGGGTAAGTCACTTCAGTTATCTGGGCATGTTTCCTCATTTGGAAAATGAAGAGGTCTGACTCAGTGGCCTCTAAAGTCCCTTCTAATTCTAAATTCATGACCCTCTTAACTAACTAAATAGGACTTTCAAAGGGCAAGAACATTTTGGTCTTCTTTTCCTTATCTTCATCTTTCACATCTAATCATTTTTAAATCCTAGTCTTCAATATAGATTTGAAATGAACAGCTAAAAGAAGCAGTGACTTCACATTCTTTTTTTGTTTGTTTGTTGTTTTTAATTTATTTATTTCACTTTTAACATTCATTTTCACAAAATTTTGGGTTCCAAATTCTCTCCCCATTTGTCCCTTCCCCCCACCCCAAAAAATCAACCATTCTAATTGCCCCAATCACCAATCAGGCCTCCCTTCTATCATCACTTCTATCCCTTGTCCCCATCTTCTCTTTTGTCCTGTAGGGCCAGATAACTTTCTATACCCCGTTACCTGTATTTCTTATTTCCTAGTAGCAAAAAGAGTACTCGACAGTTGTTACTAAGACTTTGAGTTCCAACTTCTCTTCATCCCTCCTTCCCCACCCATTCCCTTTGGGAAGGCAAGCAATTCGATATAGGCCATATCTGTATAGTTTTGCAAATCACTTCCATAATACTCGTGTTGTGTAAGACTAACTATATTTCCCTCCATCTTATCCTGCCCCCCATTGCTTCTATTCTCTCTTTTGATCCTGTCCCTCCCCAAGAGTGTTGACTTCAGATTGCTCCCTCCTCCCATTGCCCTCCCTTTCATCTTCCCCCCCACCCCGCTCATCCACTTCTCCCCCACTTTCTTGTATTGTAAGATAGGTTTTCATATCAAAATGAGTGTGCATTTTATTCCTTCCTTTAGTCAAATGTGTTGAGTAAATTTCGCATTTTTCTCACCTCCCCTATTTTTCCCTCCACTAAAAATTCTTTTGCTTGCCTCTTTTATGAGAGATAATTTGCCCCATTCTATTTCTCCCTTTCTCCTCCCACTATGTTTCTCTCTCACCCCTTAATTACATTTTTTAAAGATATGATCCCATCCTATTCAATTCACTCTGTGCTCTCTGTCTCAGTGTGTGTGTGTGTGTGTGTGTGTGTATGTGTGTATGTAATCCCACCAACTACCCAGATACTGAAAAGTTTCAATAGTTACAAATATTGTCTTTCCATGTAGGAATGTAAACAGTTCAACTTTAGTAAGTCCCTTATGACTTCTCTTTTCTGTTTACCTTTTCATGCTTCTCTTCATTCTTGTGTTTGAAAGTAAAATTTTCTTTTCAGCTCTGGTCTTTTCATCAAGAATGCTTGAAAGTCCTCGATTTCATTGAAAGACCATTTTTTCCCCTGAAGTAGTATACTCAGTTTTCCTGGGTAGGTGATTCTTGGTTTTAGTCCTAGTTCCTTTGACTTCTGGAATATCATATTCCATGGCATTCGATCCCTTAATGTAGGAGCTGCTAGAACTTGTGTTATCCTGATTGTATTTCCACAGTTCTTGAATTGTTTCTTTCTAGCTGCTTGCAATATCTTCTCCTTGACCAAGGGACTCTGTAATTTGGACACAATGTTCCTAGGAGTCTCTCTTTTTTGATCTCTTTCAGGTGCTGATTGGTGGATTCTTTCAATATTTATTTTGCCCTCTGGTTCTAGAATATCAGAGCAGTTTTCCTTGGTAATTTCATGAAAGATGATATCTAGGCTCTTTTTTTGATCATGGCTTTCAGGTAGTCCCATAATTTTTAAATTGTCTCTCCTGGATCTATTTTCCATGTCAGTTGTTTTTCCAGTGAGATATTTCACATTATCTTCCATTTTTTAATTCTTTTGGTTTTGTTTTATGATTTCTTGGTTTCTCATAAAGTCATTAGCCTCCACCTGTTCCATTCTAATTTTTAAAGAACTATTTTCTTCAGTCAGCTTTTGAACCTCCTTTTGCATTTGGCTAATTCTGCTTTTGAAAACATTCTTCTCCTCATCGGCTTTTTGAACTTCTTTTTCCAATTGAGTTAGCCTGTTTTTCAAGGTGTTATTTTCTTCAGCATTTTTTTTTGGGTCTCCTTTAGCAAGGTGTTGACCTGGTTTTCATGCTTTTGTTTCATCTCTCTCATTTCTCTTTCCAGTTTTTCCTCCACCTCTCTAACTTGATTTTCAAAATCTTTTTGAGCTCTTCCATGGCTTGAGCCCACTGAATATTTATTTTGGATGTTTGGGATACAGACTTTTTTGTGTTTTTGACTTTTATTTGTTTCCCTGATGGTAATCCTTGTTCTTCCTCATCTGAACGGATGGGAGGAGATATCTGTTCACCAAGAAAGTAACCTTCTATGGTCTTATTTTTTTCCCTTTTCTGGGCATTTTCCCAGCCAGTTTGAAATTTGGCATGGAAGAGTAAGTGAGATCCCTAGGGCAGGCCACAAAAGTATATTTATTCCAAAAAACACCTTTAAATTTGCATAACAATACTGGTAACATAAAACAAAACCACTACTTCAGATTCTAAAACTTAAGTTAGCTGAACATATATATGTTTATTTGTATTTATACAAACATATGCATGTATTTAAATAGATGATATTTTAAAATATTTTAAAAAGCATAATACTATATCATAGTTTTAAATATTGGGAACTTTTAAATGGTTACAAAGGTCAGGCTTTCTTAGACCTTACATGTTGAGTTTTACAAATACAGAAAATGCCAGTGCACTTTCTCTAGAGCTATATCTATAGGCGCTCCTTGTCTTAATAGATGAGTTTTCTTATATTGCTTATTATGGTCAAGACTATAATTTCTTCCTGTTTTTTCTAAGTATCAGAGTATAGTCTATTATAGAACCAGTAGGTAAAAATGTAAGACTTCAGTTATGAAGGTTAAATGAATTCTCAGGTAAATATTCACATAAATCTCCTGCTCATCTTTATCCTCCTCCTTTACCTCTTCTTCTTCCCCTTTCCCTGAGCTATGAGGTCTCCATAAAGATTTTTGAAATATTCAAGTTCCTGTTTCCATTCCTCATAGAAGCATTTTTCCTTTTAGTGGTTTGGTTTTATGTTACTAGTATTATTATGCAATTTTAAAGGTGTTTTTTGGGATAAATATACTTTTGTGGCCTTACCTAAGTATCTCACTTACTCTTCCATGCCAAACTTCAAGCCACCAGCTTGTGTATATACCTGTAGAATATTATCCACTCATCATTTAACCAGAGTCTAGAGTATTACAATGAGTGTGTATTCTTGCTCCCAATTAATAAAAGATTTGACTGCTTAACAAAAAAAAACAAAAAACAAAAAACATATTCTGTTTTCCATTCAAAATGTGAGCAGACATATACTCCTTTTTTACTGGCTGTCTGATCAGCTCAACCTTATTTAAGTTAGGTATGAAGTGAGAGTAAGAATATTTGGGACATGAAGATTGTGCTGATTCTTTTTCTTCTTTTTATGCCCCCCCCTCCACAATTTGCGTGGGAAATTCTTGATGAATAACTATATCAGGTTTTGACCCAAAAAGAATGTGAAAAATCATCTAATCCAACTGCTTCATTTTTTAGGTAAGGAAATTAAGGACCATTGAAGGTGAATTAACTTGTCCAAATTGAGGAGTTCTTTAACTCAGAATTGAGGCATTTTTATTCTGTATTACAACTCTAGAGTTATCTAATAATCTGTTTTGTACATCAAGGTCTGATGTCACATGTTCACATTTGTAGACACACTCTTGTATCGATACTTTGAAGAACATAAGGCAATTAGGTATCTCCTTCCCTAAGCAGATTTATTACATGGTATTTTTCACCTTGATCATATAACTTGGATCAAGTTATATGAAATGAAACCTCCAATCAAATCAATTTAAAGCAAGAAAAAGTTGTATTTCACTGGTCAGGGGCAGGAAGGTAGATGGAATGAAGTGGGCACTGGTAATTGACATTCATATCACTTTTTAATTTTTTTCTTTGTCTCCATATGCAAAATTAGGTACATTAAACTATCCCTGTCCTGGCTTGTTCATGAAGTTAACAATAGGGGATTTTTTCTGAAAAATCATTAAAATGTGCTTGCAAATGAACATATAAAGGACTACCATATGCCTTCTTGGATTCTTTTTCTTTGACTGCAATCTATGAAATACAACAACATTAATCAAAAATGAGACCTGTTCCTGCACGCGTGTTCATTTGTCACATGTTTATTTGTGTTTTTTGACCTTTATGTAAAAAAGCATGAAGCTTAATGCTGAAATATATCTATGGAATTTCATACTTTAAGTAGGTAGTCATCTAGTATTCCTGCAGTAATCAATAACACTGTGTGTGAAAGGAGAGACATTGATGTGAAACCCACCTCAAATACCTATGTAATCTCCTTCAGTGACTTGGAAATGCTGAATGAAATTCATCTGTCACATTCTCAGCAATGAACGATTATACCAAAGTACATGGAATGATTCTCACACATATTTTTGCATTACTCACAAGTCTATCTATAAATCTAGTAAGTATAACTCAAAACTTAAGGATTCATCTGAAATATATCAGAAATCTTGAGCCAACCTGTTTCACCCACCATCTTGATTCTAGTAATGATGCTGAATTTTCTTTTTGCATTTATGGAGAAACTATGCTCATCACACTAGAAAATGTGATCAACTAATTGGAATTTTGCCTAATTCAAATACCATCATGATGTAATAACCAGTTAGGTGGTACAATGCATAAAGCATTGGATGGTAAAGAAGATCTGAGTTCAAATTCAGCCTCAAACACTTACTAGCAGTGTAATTCCAGGCAATTAACTCAGGCTCTATCTTCCTCTGTTTTCTCATATGTAACATAGGGATAATAACAGAATCTACCTCCCAGAGCTGCTGTGAGGATAACATGACTTTTTTTAAAGTGATTTCAAACCTTAAAATACTATACAGATGCTAGTTATTATTATTGTTGACATTTTCATATAGCAGTTCCCAACAATAACAAAAAGCATCAAATTATAAAGAAACCATTAAGTTTGGAATGAAATTATCATTACTGGCATCTTATATTTATGTGCTAATGAATACTGGACTTAAAAAAAATATTAGACCAAGTCTCTGTTCATTTCAAATTAGACTACAGAAATAAGCTCCATGTGCAAATTGTGGTTAGGACTAGAAAATTTAATTGTTAATCTAGAGGAGAAAGAGAAACAGAAAAGGAAAGCAAAGTACAAAGCAAAATATTGTCTCAGGAAAGAAGTAGAAAAAGATGGAAAAAAAGTGGGAAAAGAAGGAAGGAAAGGAAGGAAGGAAAGAAATGTAGCTGTGGTAAATTCTAACTAATATTCTAGTTATTATTGTGGGTAAGTGACCTTAAAAATTCTCTACTCTAAGTATCCCACTTGAGAGATGAGCAAACAGGTCCAGTATTTTATGGCCTAGGAATTCCATAGTTAGCACTAACTCTTTTTACTGCTTATATGTGCTTCTCTTTAAGTGCCCCATGTTTCCTCAGAAAACTAAAAGAGTAAGAACATTCCATCTTAGATATGACCCTAACTAGGGCTTATGAGAGAAATCTCTGCCCACAATATGTTGAGACTTCTAGGTGGGAATGAGTATTGGGATCCGCAGACAAATAACCTTTGAGCATGTTCTTTAACCAGCTCTATAACCTATTCTCTCCTTTTTCGTAAGTCCCTCAGGAATTTACATGCAATGTGCATGATCTAAATTTGAGGAATCCATATCCCACAGCACTTCTCAAAACAAACAACAGAAATTTAATCTCTATTCATAAATTCTGAGTGACTCACTTACACCCAATGAAAAGAATTACTTCCACTAGGAAGTTCATTTAGTACAAGCAACACTTTCTGTTGACATGCCCTATGTATCCCTGCCAACACTAGTTGTCTTAACAACTTCTTCATTCAGGGTACCAGCTTACCAGTTGTCATGAAAGAAACCAAATATATTTTAGTTACCATATGTGATAGCTTATATTTACCATATTACATATTTTATTCAATAGTTTCATTCAGTGGAGTGTATGGAGTGTTTAGAGAGGACTAGTACATCTAGCGTCTAGCCTTTCCAGAGCTGCTTATCCACTATTGGTATCCAACTTTCACTATACTCATACCTGTGCCTCCAAGATGCTGTAGCATGGAGAGTGGTCACATACAAGTAAAATTGTCTTGGCAGACAGGCTAACTCAGGTTCAGGGTAAAGAAAAGACTTCAGATTCATGAATGAGTTGGAGAATGTCTACCCCAAGCATGTGAAAACTTCCCCTGGATGAATGGATTCATGATAACGATTTGTTCCAAAAGCCATGTAGACAGCAACTAGTTTTATAGGCCTTTAGGCTTAGTTCCAAATTGCTCTACATAATGGTTGAATCTCTTAATAGCTACCCCACCAGTAGTGCATTAGTGTTTTAATTTTCCCACATCCTCTCCCACATTTGTCATTTTCAATTCTATTAAATCTGATAAGTGTGGGGTGGTAGCTCAGAGTTGTTTTAATTCACGTTTATCCAGTTAGTAGTGATTTCATGCATTTTTTTCATAGGGCTATAAACAGTTTTCATTACTGCATCTAAAAACTGGCTTCATATTTTTTAATCATTTATTAGTTAGGGCATGGCTATTAGTTTCATAAATCTGACACTTTTTCTATATTTTTGAGAGATTGGACCTTTGTCGGAGAAAGTTGATTCAATTTTTTTCCTGCAATTATGACTGGTAATTGTATTTCCCTCCATCCTATTCTCCCTCCATGTTTCTTCCCATTTCCCTCTCCTGTCACCCTGTCCTTCCTCAAAGGTGTTTTGTTTCTGACTACCACCTCTTCAATCTACCCTTACTTCTATCTGTACATTCTCCTATTTTTCTTCAGAGTAAGATAAGTTTCTGTACCCAAATGAATGCATATGTTACTCCCTCTTTGAGCCAAATCCAATGAAAATAAGATGCAAGCATTCCCTGACATTTTCTTTATCTTCACCCCCACTATGAAAGCTCTTTCATGCCTCTTTTAACTTCACATAATTTACCACATTCTCTCTCCCTTTCCTTTTCTCCCAGTGCATTACTCTTTCTTATTCCTTCATTTTAGTTTCTTTAAGATATCATCCCATCATATAAAACTCATACCTGTACCTTCTATCTGTCTATCTATCTGTCTGTCTATCTATCTGTCTGTCTGTCTGTCTTTCTATCTCTATATATACATATATGTATACATATATGTGTATGTATGTATATATGTATATAAGTATACGTATATATGTAACATAATATACATTCCTTATAAACATCTGAATAATAAGGTATTTCAAATGAGTTACAAGTTATATATTCCCATGTAGGAATGGAAATAAGTCAAATTTATTAAATTCCTTATGATTATCCTTTCCTGTTTACCTTTTTATGCCACTCTTGAGTCCAGTATTTAAAAGGCATATTTTCTATCCAGGTCCAATCTTTACATTCAAAGTTGTCTATTTCATGGAAAATCCTTTTTCCGCTGAAGGATGGTTAGGTTATATAATTTTTGTTTTTTCATTCTTTCGGTTTTCTTTTATTATTTCTTGATGTCTCATAGAGTCATTACCTTTACATTGGTCAATTCCAATTTTCAAGGAATTTTTTTCTTTAGTGACCCTTTGTGCCTCCTTTTCTATTTGGTCAATTCTACTTTTCAAGGAACTTTTCCCTTTAGTGAATTTTTACATATTTCCTTCCATTTGACCAGTTCTTCCTTCCAAGACATTCTTCTCCTCATTAGATTATTGCATCTCTTTGGTTTTACTATTAATCGATGTGTTTTCAGTTTGTACAATCACTTAGATTTTCTTCCCCTCCCTCCTCCCTCATTCTCCTCTCCCTCCCTGAAAAGCTGTGCAATCTTATGTGAGTTCTACACATACATTCTTATTCAACACGTTTTCACATTAATCATGTTGCATAGAAGACTTAAAATGAATAAGAGAAACCATGAGAAAAACCATTACAAAACAAACACATAGCACAAGAGAAAATATTGTTTCATTCTGAGATACAATCCCATGGTTCTTTCTCTGTATGAGTCATCCCTTTTTGCCATTTGGCCTATTCTACTTTTAAGGTATTTTTTTTCTTCACTATTTATTATGCCTCCTTTATCAAGCTATTGACTCTTTTTCATGATTTTCTTGCATCACTTTCATTTTTCCCCAATTTTTCTTATCTCTCTTACTTGATTTTTAAAATCTTTTTTTAATTTTTCCATGGCCTCAGATCATTTCATAATTTTTTTCTTGGAAAGTTCAGATGTACGAGTTTTGACTTGCCTTTTTTGGATTGTGAGTTTTGATCTCCCTTGTCATCAGAATAAATTTCTATAGTTATATTTTTTCTGCTCTTTCTCTATGTTTCCAGCATATTTCTTGAGTTTTAACTTTATGCTAAAGTGAGGTTCTGCTTGTAGTGTGGAAGCTACACTGTCCCAAGCTTCAGGGATTTTGTGCAGTTGTTTTCAGAGATACTTCTAGAGACCTGTAAGTTTTCAATTTTTCTAAGGTGATATGATCTTAGGAGAGGTGTGTTTACTACTCATCTGCCTGCACTGTGAACTGTGAGCAACCACAAACACTCTCTTTTCAGCCCTGGAATTTTGAGAAGGGTCCCTACTTCACTGTTGCTGCAAACTCTTGTGTGCTAGAAATTCTCCTCACCATGGGACTACCTCCCAGGACTGTGAACTGGATTCAAGTATGAGCAACACAGTCTTGCCCCAGTGCCAGCAAAACTACCCATATAATCCCCTTCTGACCAGTTGTTTTGTTCCCTTACTCTCTGTGACTTGAGATCCCTGGAAAGCAGCCCAGGTTTCAGGTGATTCAGTCATTCACAATATTAGCTCCTGATTTGCTGGACCCCAGTCTTCATTTGGTCAACCTTCACTGGACTCTGCTTTACTTTCACTCTGGTTCAATGGACATTTACTTCTTACCTTGAAGTTATCTTGGACTAGAAATTTACTTAACCTTGTATCTTTGTGAGTTCTGCCACTCCAGAGTTTGTTTCAGGACATTATTTAAATATGTAAGGGTGGTTTTGGGGTAGGGTCAAGGAAGCCCCTGCCTTTTCTCTGTCATCTTGGCTCTACTCCCCAAAGTAACAATTCTAAAAGATAAAATTAAAGAGAGAGGGCATTCAATATGATCAATTAAATATAGACTAGAGTGTTCTATGAAAGAGAATGTCTAAAAATGCCTGAAATATAACTTGGTTCCATTTTTGCAGAGACTTAAATGCCATGAAAATGGCATTTGTATTTTAATCTAGAGGCAACAGAGAAACAATATGGTTTGTTGAGTAGGGGAATGACATAATTGGGCATGAACTTTAGAAAAGTGTTTTGGAAGCTGTGCAGAATCTATTGGAATGAGAGGAACCAAGACAGGAAAATCAATTAGAAGGCTACTTCAAGAATGCAATTGAGAAGGGATATTCTAAGGAAGAGTGGCATATTTGTGGGGTGTTAAGAGGAGGTATTGGGATAGATATGAGACATATTATAGAGGCTGATTGAGCAAGATTCGATGATTGTCTCAGTATATGTGGTAAGAATACAAGGGAAAGGGTAAGTCAATGAAGAGACACAGAAGATAATAGAAAGAATAATAAAAGATACTGGATTAGGTAAGAAAGGGTAAGATTTGAATACATAGGAAAGGAGAAGGAGCATTAAAGGATCATTGCAGAGACAGAGAGTAAAGAATAGAAAATATGTATCAATATAAGTGTGGAATTTTTAAGAGATTAACCTGAATTCATTAGAGATTTTGTGGGAAACTCGAATTTATTGTCACATTAAAGAATTTCAAATACAGTATACACTTTTTAACCAGGGGAATGGCTTACTGATGATGCTGTTGATAAAAATTGTAAAGATAGGAAGGGGAATAAGTTGAAAGAGAAAGGATTTGGAACTAAGTCCATGGAGTGCAGATTTAGTACTTTTATGGAGATAAGATATTATCTCTGAATATAATCTGACCCCAGACATTACTAATTGTGTGATCTCAGACAAGTCTCTTAACTCTGGTTGCTTCAATTTCCTCATCTGTAAAAAAAAAAAAAAAAGCTGGAGAAGGAATGGCAAACCACTCCAATATCCTTGCCAAGAAAATTCCAAGTGGAGTCATGAAGCATCTGACGCAATTGAAAAGACTAAGCAACAATGACAACCAAGAAGTAGAGAAGTTGAATACTGTAGATACTGAATTTCACAGTCATTAGATATGGCAATGATATCAGTCAATTTTGCTAAACTGTTTTTATTTGTCCTAAGGGATTACAATGGAATTGACAGCAAATGATGAAGTGACAGATATAACAAGTAAAAAGAAGAAAATGTGTATAGATTATTGGTATAACTGTGAATTGCTATGATCATTTATGGAAAGCAAATGAGAAAAAAAAAAACTAAAATGAGTATACAAAATGGACAAGTTCCCTTACAATTCTAAGTCATATGCTTTGATATGTCAGTTTTAAGGGGAAGGGGCAGATTTTGTGCTAGCACAAAGTTAGAGAACATCACCAAAGCCTTCTTGATGTGATATAATTTCATTGTTTATCTAGCTCAATGAAATTCCTGGGATCTGGCAAATGGTGGTACCATGAAAGATATGTGAAGGAAATATTTGTGATCAGACTGAATGTCTGATATCACTCCTCCACCCCAGGAGGAGGAACTACTTTGGAGTTATCACTAAGACAGGACAAGTTGCTTCTGTTCTTTATTTGCTGCTGCCTATAAAACAATGCTACCATATCTTGTCATTGACTAGGGAACAAAGCTGACAGGGTACTATGGAATTATTGGCATCATAGAAATTGCTGTAAAATACAATATAAAACACTTTCTTTGGATCCATTTATGACTCTGTTGCCCCTACTCCAAGTTGTCTATACTGGACACAAAACAGCTTAAATAACTTCTGTCTATATATTTCATTTTTTCTGATTGACTTTAAAAAATTTTTTTTTTCCATTTCTCTGATTGAAACAGGAAATGTTCTACTTAGGTTATTTGTCAGAGAACTACCTGAACCAATCCATGAAAATCTACAAGATTGTTAATCAAAGTTAATATTCGACCTCATTTCTGTGATATAATAAAATTATTTTTGGACCATCTTACAATAACAAATACACCCAAGTCACACTGTGGTCTTTATGCTACAGAGCTGAACTAGGACATGCACAATAGAAATGAATTGTTGTTTGCAAAAGAGTTTTCCTTCATACTTCTATATTTAAAATACTTTCTTTTAAAAATGAGTTTTGTAGATACATTTGTGTTCGATAGAAAGGAACCAATTTTATGTAAATGAACATTCTGTGTCCTGGAGATAAAAAATGTTAATTTTAACAATTTCAGACATCTGTGACAGAATTTCTAAACTACCAGACTGGATTAAACTCACAAATGTGTAAAAGTAATACATGGCAAGACACCTTTTAATCCTTATGTAGACTGCTACTTCAAAAGTCAGGGAGAATTTGGGAGTCCAAAAATTTTAAAAACACTTTTAATACATTTAAGCCAAATACATCATTTTGAAATTTAATATTTTTCCTTCTACTGTATTCCTATTTGTATTTTTTTGTTTTCCATTTTTATATTTATATTACATAGTGTCAGACACAGACCTCAATTATTACAATTTTGTCCAAGAGCTATGACAACTAGGAGAGCACATATCATTTATGCTTTTTTGAGCTACCACCCTAAGCCTCTTGCCAATGAGATAACCCTCTCTGAGATCTAGCTATCCTCCCAAATGCCCCACTCTTCCTTAGGCATGTGGACCAAATTCACTGGGTTTAGCTTGAACTTCTCCAAACAAAAAGTCCATGAATACCCTGTTCTCCATAATATTGCCTTCTTTCTCATTCCGCTAATACCTGCAAAGATCAAGTATGTCAGAAGTTTTCTGAACTGAAAAGCTACATAACCAAAGTTAAATAATCTTAAAAACAAAACAAAACAAAACACAACTTTTCTTTTTGCTTAACCTGCTTTCTGGGATCTAACATAAATGTTTTCTTTGCCAATGTGCAGTATGTATACAGAGAGGCTGACTTAGGTGCACAGTCACTTGTTAGTAACACCTGAGGAGGTGTTGCTCATGCTGTTTGAGCATCTGAAGGCTTCTAGGTACAATATAAACAGATGACTTAAAATTATGTGCAAGAGACAGCCCACAAACCTGTAAATAGCTTTTAAAAATTTCACATCCACAGCCTGTAATTATATTTATAATTTTGATGTGATGAAAAGAAAGCAACAGCCTTCAAATAACTTATTTTCAGCTACATGGGTTCAGTTTGTAATAAAAATAGCATATGGAGAAAAACTGAAGGGTATTAAGATGGAAAATTCTTCTGTATACTATAATTGTACTTAAAAAGTTAGCCTGGTATATAGATCAGATGACTATTTTTGGAAAGAAAGAGAATGGGCATATACTCTCCCCCTTAAACATGCCAAATGTTTGATTAGGAGGAAATCACTTATCTTTCAGTGTTTCAGAAAATGAAGTCTACAAATTGCAGATGAATTGTTAGAAGGAGTTTCCACACTGAAAATTATCCATTCCAGTGACTTAATAGGTCTAAATAAAGATAGTTAGAAAGACAGACCAACACAAAGACATGATAGGTAGATAGACAGGCAGTCACCTATATTATATTATTTATTTCAAATCCCTAATTTTGAGCTGACAATAGCTTCACAATACAATGAAAGAAACTAAATCAACTAAAGATATACATGACTACCTATGCTATTACCAATTATCATATATTGATTACAAAGTGCTGGTCAACTTAGAAAGCACATTTTTTTTTAGCATTCCATTATTTAGGGTTACAAACTTATGTGTAAACCCCTTGGAACAGGGGGGTTACATCTGACATAGTGACATATTCTTAACTCGTTAGAAGACTATGCATAGCATTAGTAAATGTATAAATGATTTTTTTTAATATGAGTTCAGTACACATGATCTGAGGACTATTACAGTTCCCTTTACTCTGATGACTTGTCATACATGACATTTTAAAGTTTTCAAGGCTATTCTAGAAGATTGAATATTGTAACAATTCTTACTATGCTGCAAGACCTCTAAGTATCCATCACATGAGAGAATAATTACTTCTTAGCAACATTTATCTGACATCTGAGAACATGCTACCTGAATTTAGACATAAATATTCTTGAAGACCAACTAACAAACTGAATCTGAATCAGAAGAGGGAGCCCATTCTACTGAACTCAAAGGTTTTTTAAGTACTTGGAGCATCTAACTTACACAATAATGCAATATTCTATATCACTTGATTTTAATGCATATGTATGTATGTGTATACACATATGTGTACATAATTATACCTATTCAGTACTCCTTTACTATTACAGCCTCCATTCTGGGATGACTTTCCATTTACAAAACATATACCTTGCATGTAATTAGCTATTTGCATGTTGTCTTTCCAATTAGAATGTTAACTCTTTGTGGTGAAAGGGCTATGTTTTTTGCCTTCTTCTTTTATCATCATTGCTTAGCACAGTGACCAGGAAGCTTTAGCATAGTAAGCAAAGATTAACAAATATCTGTTGGCTGAGCAATATTGAATAAAATTGCATGCTAATTCTGAATATTATAATTTTTAAAAGTAAACATTTTAATATTAGCTGTTTGTCCATGAGCAATCTACTTTACAACTCAGTGAATTCAGGCAACTAAAACTATAAGTTATAAATGAATAGCTAATCCAAATAGCTAATCCAAATGTGTTTCTGAACTCACAAAAGGTGGCAACAATAGAGGGCTAACAATTACGTTACCTTAGTGAAAGATCATTGGATCATAAATTTAGAGCTAGAAAGGACTTTTAACATCATTTGGTTTAATACCTAAATTTGTGAGGGTTTGTTTCTTACACTTAATAGCATTTTTTTCACATTACATGTAAAGATAGTTTTCAAAATTCACTTTTCTAAGATATTGATATACATGTTTTTTCCCTCTGTCCTCTGAACCCTCCCCAAAGTGGTGCACAATCTCATATAGACTGCACAAGCATAATACTGTCAGACTATTTCACATTAGTCATGTTGTGAAGGAAAGATCAGGAAAAAAAGGGAAACACCATGAGAACTGTATTTAATTCTATTCTATCCCTGCAATTAATTTTTATTCTCTCTCTACTTTCAACTTGTCCCTCTTCAAAAGTATTTTTCTTCTGACTACTCTTCCTCCAATATGCCCTCCCTTCTATCACCCTCCACCTTCTGCTATCCCCTTCCCCTCTTACTTTCCTGCAGGGGGAGATAGATTTCTACACCTAAATTCATATGTACATATGTCATTTCCTCTTTGAGTTAATTCTGATGAGGCTAAGATTCATTCACTCCCTCATATACCCTGCCTTTCCTCTCCAGTCTAAAATCTTTTTCTTGCTTCTTTTATGAGAGATAACTTACCCCATTCTACTTCTACTTTTCTCTTTTATCAGTACATTCCTCTCTCAAGCCTTAATTTTATTTTATTTTTTTAGATATCATCCTTTCATGTAGAACTCACACCTGTGCCCTCTGTCTGTACATACCCCTTCTGAATATCCTAAATACTATAGTCCTTTCATCAAGAATCCTTGAAAGTCCTCTATCTCACTGAACACCCATTTTTCCCCTGAAAGATTCTGCACACTTATGCTGGGTAAGTGATCTGTGATTGTAAACCTAACTTCTTTGCCCTCCAGAATATCATATTCCAAGTCCATTGATCCTTTAATGTTGGGGCAGCTAAATGTATTTTCTTGATTGTGGCTCCACTGTACTTGAATTGTTTCTTTCTGGATATTTGCAATATTTTGTCCTTGATAGAGAACTCTCGAATTTGGCTATAATATTGCTAGGGGATTTTATTTTGGGTTGTCTTTCCTGAGGTGATCAGTGGATTCTTTCAATTTATATTTTGCCCTTTTGTTCTAGGATATCAGGGCAGTTGTCCTTGATAATTTCTTGAAAGATGATGTCTAGTCTCTTTTTTTATAGATCATGACCTTCAGGTAATCTTATAACTGTTAAATTATCTCTTCTGGATGTGTTTTCAGGTCATTGCTTTTCCAAGTAGATATTTTACATTGTTTTCATTTTTTCATTCCTTTGGTTTTGTGCTATAGTTTCTTGGTTTCTCATGAAGTCATTAGCATCCAGTTGATCCATTAAGGTTTTAAAGATTTTTTTTTCTTCAGTGAGCTTTGGACCTCTTTCTATTTGATCAATTATGCTTTTTAAGGCATTATTTTCCTCATTCCTTTTCTGATGATTTTTACCATTAGGCTTAGTCTCTTTTTTTAAGGCGTTATTTTCTTCAGTATTTCATTGTGTCTTCTTTACCAAGTTGTTGACTCATATATCATGATTTCCTTCCCTCACTCATTTCTCTCCCCAAGTTTTTCTCTATTTGTCTTACTTGATTTTCAAAATCCTTTTTTAGGTCTTCCATAGCCTGTTACAATTCTTATTTTCCTTGGTCACTTTTGATGTAGGACATTTGACTTTGTTTTCTTCTGAGTATATGTTCCGATCTTCTTTGTCACAATGATAACTTTCTACAGTCAGAGTTTTTTGTTGATGTTGATGATGTTTTTTTTCAATTTTTTGCTCATTTCCCCAGCTTCTTAATTGACTTTAAACTCTATGTTAAAGTAGGGCTCTGCTTCCATGGTGGAGGATAAACTGTACCAAGCTTCAGAGTTTTTTTAGGCTGTTTTCAGAAATATTTCTAAGAACTTCTTTTCTTCCAATTGGTATCATCTAAGGGGAGGTGTTTACTATTCCTCTGACTTGTGCTTTGTTCTGTCAGTGACCATAATCACAAGCACTGTCTTCTGTCCTGAAAGTGTAAGAAGAGTCCTTCCTCCACTGTGGCCACAAGTTCTGCTATGCTAGTACTCCTCATTCTGGAACTCCCACACAGAACTGTGACCTGTATCCCAGTATGGGCAAAGCAATAGAGTCCTGATACAGTGCTAGAAAAAAAGGACCCTGTAATCTTCTTCTTACCATTTAACTCCCTTACCATCTGAGGGCTGAGAGATCTGGAAGCAGCCATTGCTGCTGTTGATTCAGCCACTGGTTTTACTGAGACTGAAGTTGTGTTGGCACAGCCTTCACTGGACTGTGCTCCAAGAGACATTATACCTTTCCTCCTGACTTTTTACGTTGCCTTTGGCATTTGTAGGCTGAGAGTTCTGGAACTCATCACTGCTATCTCTGGTTCAGTTACCCCGAAGCCTGCTCCATGTTTATTGGTGCCACATCTGCACTGGCACAGCCTGAGCAGGATTGTATTCCTCTCTCACCCTGGTGCAACAGACATTTCCTGTGGACCTCCCATATTGTCTTGGACTGGAAATGTGTTTCCCCCTGTCTTTTTGTGGGTTCTTCTGCTCTAGAATTTGCTTAGATACATTTTTCAAGGCTTTTGGGGGACATCTCAGGAGAGTCCCTGCCTTTAGTCAGTCATCTTGGCTCTGCCTACTTCTTAGGTTTATCCCACAACAATAACAAGGGTTTTTGTTAAGAGAGACTTGAAAAGGAATGCGTTTACAGTCGGAATAATTCAGAGAAATTCACTCAGATTCAGCAGATTTTCTCAATTCTTCTACCTTATTTATTACTCTCTGTCCTTATGATTAAGAGCTGTGCCATACAAACAGATGGACAAAAATTATAGGTTGCTTCCTGCATAAGTTTCTTTATCTTGGAACTATATTGACATAAGGAAAATTATGACATTCACATTTTCCAACCTAACTTCCCCCCCCAACCAATATTGTGATTGATATTTCATAAAACAGGTTCTCACTCTCTTTTTCTCCTATTGCATTCTTCAGCGTGATATACATTTGAAGAAAATATTTTTATATTTTTTGACAATAGAAAAATATATTTTACAGTAGAAATATATTGGTAAATCGATTTTCAAAAAAATTGTAAAAGTATCAAGTAGAAAAGTGTGATAAACACTGCCAAACGCTGTTGAGAAACCTATGAGGATAAGGATTGGAAAAAATATTCATTACATATATCAAATAAGAGATTATTGGCTACTTTAGTGAAAGCAGTTTCAGTTGAATGATATAGTCAGAAGCAAGACTGTAGAGTTAACAACACTGAGAGAATATACTGTAAAGTCACCTTCACTTCCTTTGTAGATAGTATTCTCAAGGAATGTAGCCGTGAAAGGGAGAAAAGAGATGAAACAATAGCTAGTGGGGATACATGGATCAATTGAGAGATTGTTTTAAGGATGTGGGGGAATGGATTTTTTAGGTAGTAAGAAAACAACTAGTAATTAAGTGAGTTTCAAGGTAAATGAGGAGGGATGATTCAGAGAACAATCTGTTAGATGAGAAATGATGGGAATGAATCAATTATGCATGTAGAGGGATTTTCTTTGGTAATGAAAGAGTAGGAGGAATGTCTGATGAAACAGGGAAGTAGAAGATAAAGGTAGGTTTGAGATGATGGGCTTAAGTCTGCATCAGCCTTGCTAAGGAAACAGGATACTTCTTTTGATTGAGAGAGGAGGTAAAGACAGGTAAATGGTATGACATATTTTAAATACTTTGGGAGAGAGAAAAAGTCACAATTTCAAGAACTAGAAGAGAATCTATTGAGAGAGGGGAAAGGAGTAGCAAAGGTATAAGGCATCAGGAGAAATTATAGTTCTTGTTCTATTTTGGTTTTGTATCCCATATGTCTAATATAACGTGTTGCAGCACTAGAAAATAATAGACACTTAATGGATAAGAAACTGTCAATCTTTGGGCAATAGATATTTTTTCAAGTAGGAAAATGTGCAAAAAGTAATTTCAGCATGCTCTGTGCTAACTAAAACTAATTTAAATAATAGCACATCCCTTTGGAAATCATTGGAACATTTATTGCTATGATGAACTTATATAAGAAAAATCCTCTAAACTTGGAAATTTATCTTTTAAAATTTTATGGTAAGGTTAATTGAAACTATATTTCTTTAATTGACATGAACAAATATGTGGTTTAGTAACGCCCACAAGACAAACACATACAAAAACTGTGGTTCTTTGCCTTTGCCAAATTGATTCCATTAACATTTTGATGGTTAATATCATCCAACACTAAATTCTAGAGAGAGCAATAAAAGCAATCATGTTATTTTAAATTTGGCTTATTATCATATGCTTTGAAACCTCTAATAAAGGTTTAAAAATTAAGCTGAGATGACTCTTATTGCTAGTTCTCTAAATCTGTCTTTATTTACACAATTATTTATTTACTATTATTTTTTGGATAATGAGATGACATCTGGCCTTTCCATAACTGGCACATAGATCTGTTGTTGCTCACCTGGCAGTCAAATGGCTGCCAGAAATTCAGTCCAATATTCTGGAAACACCAATCACAATTAAGTTCCCCATAGTGGTATCACAATAGTATAGTCTGAATGGGCCAAAAAGTCTTAATAGCAGCATAGTTGGCTGAAATAATGCATTCCTCTGCTGAAATTTGAAAAGGGAGATATCTATCCTACAGTGGTATGTATATTAATTGTTGGGGTAGGATGATAACAGCATACGTTAAATACGCTATTCCATTTGATTCTTTAAACAACTCTGAGATTAGTATCTAACCATAACAATATGCAACTCTGTATTCATCTGTATCCTGGGTTGAATATCACTCTTATCAGATAAAAATTATAATATCCTTGCCTTAAATCCCATGTCATCTTCAGCAGCTATCAATATTCATTTTCATTATTGTAGTAGACCAGACAAGAAGTATAAATTTCAAAAATAAATTAAATATTACTAAAACTTTCTTTTACTAATAGGGAAATAATCTTAGCATGCAAACCCTTGAAATCAGAGTTTCATAATTTAGTGAGTTATTAGGATAAAAATTCTCTTCCAAGGCACAGGGCCTCCTATGGGAGGCCATGTACAAGTCTCAGTAATACTTGAACCAAGGCTTGGTTGCAAAGATCCACTTTTACACGTTAATGTTTTCTCAGAATCTCTCTCTCTCTCTCTCTCTCTCTCTCTCTCTCTCTCTCTCTCTCTCTCTCTCTCTCTCTCTCTCTCTCTCTCTCTCTCTTTCTCTCCTGCCTCAATTCCAGTAAGAGGTCTTTTCTATCTCTTATTACTCTTGAATCCACTCATTGCTACCAATACTAACATCTTCCTAGATATCACCATGACAACCTCTTCTTCTCCAGAATTCCCTATTGTCCTCCTGATGATATCACCCTGAATGCCAGGTGCAAAGACTAATGGAAATTTCACTCTAAGAAACTTCCTTTAGATATATATTTGAGACCTAGAACTTCAAGAGAAACATAATTCTTTCCCTTCAGACAAATAAAGCTACTTATCAATGATAGCAAATCTAGTTTAAAAGAAAGTCAAAACCATACCTCTTACCAATAGTGTTTTTTCCATTATGCCACTATTCCTCTCTTTTCATTCTACTTCTGGTGACAAGATACCAAGATCCTGGAATGATTTTTTTTTTGCAGTTTGTGAACAGAATGCTTACTTTCCTGTTGTAAGAAATCCAAGAGTTTTTCAATGGGGATGAAAATTCCACCATTGAAGACCTCAAAACATAAATTCTTTCTCCTACTGTATGATTTATTTTTCATGTCTTCCCAAATATCCTGCATAGAGCATATACCTGAAATGTTGTAGGTCTTCCACTTGATATTTTGTTTAATGTGATATTTAGACTATCCATCTTTCATGAGAGGAAGAATAACAGTTAATAGTCCACTTATTTGTACCTCTTACTAAGTTGAGTGGGCAGTGGCAAGTCATTAAGCATTCAGTCTCTTTTTCTTCATATATTAAAAAATAATATTAGTATTTAACACAATTTTTGTAGAGAAAATAATTTTCAAAAGATAAATCATCATGTAAATATTAATTAGAAATATTTTCTTTGGTCCTACTACACGGTCAATAGAATTTCTTATTCTTTCTTATAAACCCTTGGTGATATCTTTGATTCAAGCTGCAAACAAGATTCCATTGTTAATGTTATAGACCATTCACTTCGTCTATATACCTTTCCATTGCCTTCAGTCAACCATGTAACTTTGACTCTTCAGAGATCATGGTGTTCCACAAATAAAACTTATCCATCACTGGAAAAATAATGGTATTAAAAAAAATGGGTTTTGGTGGAAGAGGAGTTGGGAATCATTGAAACTACAATACAATTCCCCATGTGTATTGAGCTGTAGGTTCCTCTTCCTAACTAATTGTTGACTAAACCCATTGTCCTTCTGCAGTACCTATCCAAGATTTATACACTGATGAAATGTTTATCAGAATGATACAATAACCTGAGTAATGTGAATGCTTCATTCAACTGTTGTTCCTTTTTCCCATCATGGACTAGTAAACTAATATTTTATGAGTGTCTCTAGCTGTCATGTAAAATGCCCTGTATTATTATAAGACTATCTGCAATCAGTAAAATGGCACCACCAAATATTAGTATCTGTAAAATGTTAATACAAGCACATTTACTTAGTGCATACATACTATGAATGTGGGTGCAGAAACTGTACATTTGCTAATTTTTTGAAGAAAATATATGTTAGTGACAAATATTTTCGGCAATAATGAGAATATTGTCAAATATCTTTATCTTTGTGTTTAAGTCTAACAAGCTGTTTTCATGATCTTAGAATATACATGAAAGAAAAAGCATCAGAGGCTTAAAAGTGATTTTTTTCTCTACCCATTCAAATGCTGTATCATAATCAATAATAGGAAGCAGGAAATAAGCTTTTATTAAGCACTTACTCTGTTCCAGTCACTGTATAGCTTTACATGTATCAAGTCATGTAATCCTTACACCAACCCTGAAAAGTAGGGGCTATTATAATCCTCATTTTTACAGCTGAGGAAACTAAGGGAAAGAGAGGTTAAGTGACTTGATCAGAGTAGGATAGATAGCAAATGTCTGAGATTGGATTTTAAGTCATATCTTCCTAACTGCAAAACTAACATTATCCACTGTACCATCTGACTGCCTCTATATTTGTAATGTGGTTTAAATGTTTACTGACTATGTGTAGGCTAGACTGATGAGTTACCCCATTCTTTTACTTGTGCTTGGTTCAATTTTCTTATTCTCATCTTGTGTTCTAAGAAGGGAAACAATCTGATATGTTCTAATAAATTAAAGAAAACACTGGAAGATTTCTCCTTTCATCACTTAATAAATTAGCTGCCATCCTCAAGCCAACTTATAATTAAGTAATTATAATACAAATCTAAAAATATACTGGAGAAACTTAAATTTTTATTCTCTTTTTCAGTATGTGTGTGTGTGTGTGTGTGTTTGTCCTTTGTTGCAGAAGAAGACCATGCCATCAGAGAAATAATGACATGACTTACACTTGACTTTGTTTTGAGTGAGGGAGAGCTGTGCATGTCACCAGCCTCACTTCTCCTCCAGAGTCATCTGAATCCAGTGACCAGATATTCATCAGGATGACTGGAGATGTCCCAGGATGAGGCAATTGGGGTTAAGTGATTTGCCCAAGGTCACACAGTTAGCAAGTGTCAAGTGTCTGAGGTGAGATTTGAACTCAGGTCCTCCTGACTCCTGCACTGGTGCTTTATCCACTGCACATCTTAGCTGTCCCAGTTTCAGTATACGTATCCCATTCCTAGCCCTCCTCCTTTAGCCTTAAATAAACATCAAGTTCCTTACCAAAACGTAGGGAGTGTTTTGTGAATCATTTTAAAGGTCACATGATAAAAGAGAAAATAAAGCTACAGAAGTACTTTTGAAAAAAAAAGTAGTTATTTTACCTATTAATATTAAATGATAGCTGGCACACATTATTGAATTCATTGAACACAAGCAGAAATGAGTCCTCCATGTGAAAGAGTTATTACCTAAGTGTGGAATCAAATGTCCCTACAGGGGAAACATCTTCAAGAAGTAAGTTAATCATTTGTTGACAAGAAAACATGAAATAAATGCCTGAGTCATGCACACATGTTTGTGAAAAAAAGGATTATGATGAAAATTTAACAGCAGGTCTTTGATAATATTCTACAAGAGTTGTGCTTAGGGAGTGCAGTCCATATAGATCACACAAGGAAATGGTAGAAACTGTTCACTATATCACTATGGTTATAACAAATTTAACACCTATCTGTAAATCTAACAAGGCATTAACTGAGGTTTAGAATCCTATATCAGAAGTTAGCTTTGGTCCAGGAATGAGTTCTTAAATCAACTGTTAGTGTCACAATAATGGAGTTCTAGTTTGAAGCTCTTGGTGCTGGATCTGGGACTGTTCTGTATGCCATAGTTCTTATGCCTGGTCTGATCACTAATGACAGATAAAATTGTGATCTTGATCTGAAAAGTTTACCTAGTGTAGTTTCTCTTTCAATTTCCCAGTCCATAATCAGTCAGGTGGAATGTCACCATTTCTGGAACTGTGATGGTAAGGTTGGCAGTGAGAGTGATGGAGATGAGCTGTACTGCTTCCTCCACCACCACCATTTTGACTCAGTCTCTACCGTACACTGTTTTCTTTGTCTACTACACTTTGTATTAGTTTCTGTAAGTACTTTCATGCTTTTCTATGTACGTCATGTTCATTGCTTCTTCCATTAGAGTAATATCCCATTTGATTCCACAAGCATGCCATTATTTCTTTAGCCACTGCCCAAACAATGGATATTTGTTTTGTTTACAATTCTTTGCTACCCCAGACAATTCTATTGAAAATATTTTTATGTAATATATCTTATGCATAAGGGGATTTTTTGTCCAATTTTGTTTATGAAAAATAATTTCAATTTCATTATATAATTAAAATGACCCATTTTTCTTTTATAATTGTCTGCATCTCTTAAGTGGTTGAGAATTCTCCTATCTATGCATAAAGGAGAAAGGAATATGACACTGTTCTATTTTTACATTACATCACCTTTAACATTCCAGCTTTGTACCTACTTTGAATTTATTGTTGAATGTGGTATGAGATGTTAGTTTAAGATGAATTACTATCAGACACTTTTCAGTATTCCCAGAAGTTCTTATTAAATAGGGATTTCTGACCTAGGTAATTTCTATTTTCAGTTATCATCAGACATTTGGTTCAATTGTTTCCTATTCTTCCTTTTCAAGTCTGTTCTATTTATAAAATTCTAACCAACACCACATCATTTTTGTTAATGCTTTAAAACAGAGTTTGAGGCAAAGAAGTACTACTTCCCTGCTTGTCCTTTCCTATTCCCAATTATTCACTTTGATAGGGTAGATCTTTTGTTCTGCTAAATGAATTTTAATATTATTTTGTTGAGCTCTATAAATGATCACTTTGGTAGTTGAATTGGTATGACACTAAATTTCCATTGGCAATATGATGATTTTTAATGTTGGCACGGCCCAGTCATAAACACTGACTATTTTCCTAGTGGGTTTTTTCTTTATTTCTTTAAAGAATTTTGGCCATTGTATCTACATAGATATCACATGTATTTTTGTTAATTGATTCTTAGATATTTTGTTCATTTTGTAATTGTTTGAATGATATTCCATTTTTATTATTGCCCTAAATTTTGTTATATTTTCACACAATGTGTTTTATATTAATTTATTTTATAGACTCTAGATTCATAGAAGATATTATTGGGCATATAGATGGTCCATTGGATAGAGCAATGGGCCAAGAGTAAGGAAGACTTGTCTTCAAATCTATCTTCAGATAGTTAAAAGATCTGGGTTTGTGGGTGAGTACCATAGATTTGAGAGGTAAACTATGCCTTGATCTCCTACTTTGTTTATACTATCATCCTGTATGTCTGAATCATGTACTCATTTTCACCTTATCTTTGTATGGGCTGTAAGATGTTGGTTAATATCTAGTTTCTGCCAGCTTCCCCAGTAGTTTTTGTCAAATATTGAGGCCCCAAAACTTGGATCTTTGGGTTTATCAAAAAACTGTTACCATTTGTAATATGTGTGGTGTGCCAATACCATTACACTGATCCTCCATTCTAATTTTTATCCAGTACCAAATTAATTTTGATGATTACTATTTTATAATTCAATGTGAGATTTAATATGGCTAGGTCATCTTCCTTCACTTTGTGTTTCTTCAAATACCTTTATTTCCTTTGTCTTTTTTTCTTCCAAATGAATTTTATTATGATTTTTATAGCTCCATAAAATAACAGTTTGGTAATTTGCTTGGCGTGACCTTGAATAAATAAATTAATTTAGGTATGTCATTTTCATTGTATTGTCTTGGCCTACCCTTGAGCAATTAATATTATTGAAATTGTTTAGATCTGACTTTATTCTGTTCCCAGGATTGTCTCGGTTGGTAGATTCCCAGGTATTTTGTGTTGTTTGTGATTATTTTAAGGGGAATTTCTCTTTCTATGTCTCGCTGTTTGACTTTGTGGTAATAAGTTAAAATGCTGATGATTCTTGTAGGTTTATTTTATGTTCTGCAACTTTGTTAAAGTTGCTAATCATTTAAAATAATTTTTAGCACATTCTCCAAATATACCATCATATCGTCTCCAAAGAGTGATAATTTTGTTTTCTCGTTGTCTATTCTAATTCCTTAAATTTATTTTATTTCTCTTATTGTAAGTAACATATATAGTGCAATATTGAGTAACAGAGATGATAACGTACATCCTTGCTTTTCCCCTGATCTTACTGAAAAGGCTTCTAGTTCATCCTCATGATAGACAGTATTTACTAATAGTGTTACACAGGTGATACTTAAGATTTTCAGGAAAGCTCCAGTTATTTCTATGATCTCTGGGTTTTTTATGAGGATTACGTATTCTATTTTTGAAACAAAATAAAAGCATTTTCTGTATCTTTTGATATAATCATATGATTTCTGTTGGTTTTGTTACTGATATGGCAAATGGTGCTAATGGCTTTCCTGATGTTGAACCAGCTTTGCATTTTGTTACAAATTGCTCACGGTCATAATACATGATCTTTAAGATATTTGCTGTAATCTTCTTATTAGTATTTTATTTAAAATTCTTGCATCAATATTGATTAAGAAAATTGGTCTATAGTTTTATTTCTCTCTTTTCACTCTTTCTGCATAAGGTATCATCACCACATTTGTATTGTAAAGTAAGCTAATGTAAGACTCCATCTATTTTTTTAAAATTGGTTGTGTAATATTCTAATTAGCTGCTTTTTAAATATTTAGTAGAAATCACTTGGCAATCCATCTCCATACTTCTGGAGATTTTTTTCCTAGGGGACTAACTCAATGATGGTTTTTTCAATTTATTTATATATTATATTACCATTTTTGTTAATTACCACTTTTTATTAATTTATATTTTTGTACATATTCACCAGTTTTGCTTAGATTGCCCGAATTTTTGGCATGGTTGAAAAAAATAGCTATTAATATTTGATTTAATCTTCTCTTCATTGGTGAATTCACCCTTTTTTATTTTAGATACTGGTAATTTGGTATTCTTTCTTTTTTGTAAATCAAATTAAAGAATATTTTACCTGTTTTAATTTTTTAAATAAAATCAACTATAGTTTTATTTGTTAGTCCAATGTTTTTCTTTCAGTTATATTAACCTGTCTCTGATTTTCAGGAATTTCATTTTATTGTTTAATGGGGTATTTTTAATTTGTTCTTTTTTCTAGTGGGTGTTGTTGATGCTGCTGTTTCATGCCAAATTCATTCATCTGCTCTTTCTCTGTTTTATTGATGTCACCATTTAGAGATATAAATTTTCACTTAAACACTGCTATCACTATATGCCATACATTTTAGCACTTGGTCTCATTGTTATCATTATCTGTAATTCGGTTATTGATTTTCTTTTCTGTGATTTGTTGTTTGATCCATTTATTTTTTATGAGTTATTTCATTTGCAATTAACTTTCAATCTATGTTTCCATAATTTTTTTTTGCATTTTAACTGCATTGTGATCTGAAAAAAATGTATTTAATATTTCTGCTCTTCTGTATTTGGTTGTGACGTTTCATGCCCTAATATATGGTTAATTGTTGTATAGGTGTCATGTACTACTAATAAAAAGATGTTTTTCTTTCTATTACCATTCGCTTTTCTCCAGATGTCTACCATATCTAAATTTTGTAAAATTCTATTCACTTCCTTTGCTTTTCCTTGTTTATTTTTTGTTAGATTTAGCAAGTTCTATGATGGGAAATTTGAGGTCCCCCAGTAATATAGCAAACAAAATATACATACATATGTATGTGTATATATATGTATGTATATATGTATATGTGTGTGCGTGTATACATATATGCATATATACGCATATGTATGTGGCCATATATACATATACATGCATATGTGTGTATATGTATATATGTAATTACTATGTATTTCCTCCTTTAGCTCACTGAAGCCTTACTGTACCAAGGTTGAAGTCAAATGGCTTCATTCCCAGTCTGGGCCAGGGAGCTCACCACTGGTTTCATGGATTTTTTCACCCTATACTTTTGTTGATTCTGACACTCCTAGATTCATTTTGAGTTGTAATTTTAGAGTTGTTTGGAGATGAATTTGGGAAAGTTCAGGTAAGTTGCTAACTTACTCTAACCATTTTGGCTCCACTCCCACCAATTATCTAAAAATAGTTGTTAAGAATTCTATTGATGTGTCTTCACAAAGGAAATATATATACACATACATATATACATATTTATGCATATATATATGCGTCAATATGTACATATGTGCAGATATAGATAGATAGATAGATAGATAGATAGATAGATAGATAGATAGATAGATAGATGATAGATAGATGCAAACTTTTATTTTTCCTCAGTTATAAAATTCTCAGTCTTTTCCCTCTGTGTTCTCACTTTTTCTCACAATACATCACAATTAACAGCCTCTCCAGAATAAGTTAAATTCTCCTTTCATTCTCTTTGAAGACTCATCAAAAGAATGACAGATTAACAGGATTCCATTTCCTTTTAACATATGTAATGTGAGGTTGCAATCTTTTTAAGACAGATTATTTAAACCAATGTTGTATGTCCTTAATATTTATTTTATATTTAATAAACATTTGGTGATCATGTGCAAAGCACCGTGTCACGTGTATGGAATATAAAGATACATGTGAATTTTGTTGCTCCTCTTCAGCCATTTCAGTCTTGTCTGATTCTTCTTGACCCTGATTTTGGGTTTTCTTGACAAAGACACTGAACTGGTTTGCCATTTCCTTCTCCAGATCATTTTATAGTTGAGAAACTCAACAGGGTCAAGTGACTTGTCTAGGTTCACACAGTTAGTAAAACTCTGAGGCAAGATTTGAAGTCAGGAGTATGAATTTTCCTTAGTCTAGCATCTTCTCCACTGTACCACCCTCTCCTCTCTATAATGCCTACATTCAAGAAATTTAAATTTTTATTATTATCTCCCATTAGATAGTGACGTTATAGTAAAGGTTTTTTCAACCTTTCTTTGTATTCATCACTTGTAGCACAGTGCCTGGCACATGGTAAGTACTGAATACATTGTAGCAGACCAAGTAATCAGTTGCCTGACTAGTTGAGGGAAATACAAATTGAAAACACAGAAATAACAAGGATCAGGGGTAATTACCACAAAAGAGAGAAATAATTAAGAGGATTTGCATAGAATACTTTAGCTACTTGAGGAATCACAACAGTTATATGGAAGAGGAGATAACTAAGTCAAAAAACCATCAATAAGATACACAAGAATGGAGTTCATTCCAGGAAGGGAACATATCCAGAGCAAATGACCAGAGATAGACAATGTCATGTACAAAGAAAAAATAGTTCATTTTATTTAGTTGACTATAGACCTAAAGGGGCCAAGGTCTCCCACTGCATTATGAGCCATCTCCAATCATCCTGATGAATATCTAGTCACTGGACTCTGATGGCTCCAGATGAGAAATGAGACTGGTGACCTCACACAGCCCTCCCTCACTCAAAACAAAATCAAGTGCAAGTCATGTCATCATTTTTCTGATTGCATGGTCCTTTTCAGCAATGAAGGATGAACACAAGAGTACATGCAGAGGACAAACATAAAAATAAAAATGGAAAAGTAGTGGAGAGTCTTTTATGGAAGGGCATAAATACCAGTTTAAACAATGTGCATTATTTTGTTTGTTTGTTTTGTATAGATAATGAGGAGTCAGTATTTGTTTTTGAGTAAATGAATGACATGCCAAATATGGGCACTGGAAAACTTATGTGGAGTTCTATATAAAAGATGCATTTCATAGCCAAAAGATCGTTGGGAAGGTGATACTTTAGAGGACATTAGGATAGAGAAGCATCATGACTAGAGTAAATGATAAACATAGAGATGAACCAACATATAAGATTTCAAGGAAGTATAACTTGAATGGATGTAGAAATTGATTTCAAAATGAAGAAAATAACTAAATTAAATAGGACTGCCAGTGCTGAGGTGGAGAGGAGGTTGTTAAGTATTTATCACCAATAGAAAACAAAATTGTGAGATTTCCTATTTGCTGTAGGAATTCTATTTTCTAGGACTGTGCTACTTATACAACTTTGAGCAAGTCACTTTAACTTTTAAGGTTTCGGGGTCTTCATTTGTAAAATGAGAACGTTAAACCAAGTGACTTCTTAGTTCCTTTCCAGTCCTAAATCTATGTTGTTAGTTCTTAATGTCTAATTACTTTAATTTTAGGTCTTTTCTTTAATTTCTCTTCCAGTTCTGTAGAATGTACTCATTATTATTAAATGTAATAAATTTTAGTTTACTTTCTCATCTTTAAATCTTGTGTTTTATTGCAAATAACAATGAAGAAAGTTACATAGAAATAAACCCCTTGAGCTTGAAATAATGTAATCATGGCAGAAAAGCAGACTCAAACAGACAATAACTGGATACAATGTGAAACTTTATTCTTCCTTGTTCTAAATAAAGTGAGTTTCTTTTCTCCTCTATGTGTATTTTCAGTCACACAATCTTCTAACCTGCTGAGGAGGAAAGATCATCTTTTCCCTCCCATTCTGACTTTGTCACTCTGTAATTGTAGACAAATATATTCGTGGATTCATAGATCTAATCTCTTTTCTGTGGACCACAAATAGAAAACCATCAAAAGAATGTATCATTTTTGTTTGTTTTGTTTACAAAAGGATTTTATAATTGTTGTTTTTCCTTTCATTTGAAATTACTATAACTTAATTTGAAAAAGAGAAAGATGACTACCTATTCACCGGGATATTTCTTTTTACTCATTCCTATTATCCTCTTAATTGAAAACAAAAAAAAATTTACAGTTTAGAAAAAGAGTACATGATATAAATATATCAGTACTAGCTATTAAAGCTGTGATGGAATTTGAAAGCAGCTTACTCAATCTAACTCAAGCATAGGGCTCCTAAAAGACATTTCTGTAAGAGAAAAACTAAGCTCTTTTTTTTTGTTTGTTTGTTTCAAAGTGTGCTGGATGAGTATGACTGTGGGTCTGACTTGAAAAAGAGTTGCAATAGCTCTTGTGCTATAGATTCTTTCACAAAAGAGCTGTAACTACTCAGGGGGAAGAGTGTGTGTAGGTCCTAACTCAGCAGAAGAATAACATGATGCTAATAGATAAGTGGAGAGGTAACAGATGGTAGTACAATAGAGGAAGCAAAGCAAGAAGTTATATTAACAACTCAAAATACAGCAAAGAAAGCAACTGAATAGGTAATGTCAACATTCTCATCAACAGAATCAGCAGCTCTCTGGGGAAGCCAGAAGTGGTAATTTCAGAAAGAGAACTAACTGGACCATAGTCTTAAAACCTGAGTTCTCCGAGTTATTCTTCAGTTGATCAATTAGCAAGCATTTAAAAAGTATTTACTAAGTTCCAGGCACATTGTAAGGGCTGGGAAGACACATACAAAAAGTCAGATGGTCTTTGCTGTTAAGGAGTTGACATTCCAAAAAGCACATAAAATTAACATGGAGTAGAAGTGTAGCAAGGGAAACATTCCGTCTAAAAACTCTCATGGTTTACAAATGGAAACATGTCAAGAGATTGCTACTCATTCATCTATGTGATTGGCATTGCACATACTCCTTGCATCATTAGCTAAAGACTATAGAGGAGTATGTTTCAGTGAGTATAATGTCTTAAATGATGAAGGGTTTTGTCCTAAATAGTTTTCACATGTCTTTTAATTCAATATATTTTCTATTAGTTGATGCAGTCTCTGAACTACTCAGGAAAGAAAAAAAAGTCCTGGAATGTATCTTGTGAGTTGTTTTCGCAAAATCAGGGATTTCAACTAGAAAGTATGTTAAAAACCACCTAGTCCAAAATCCTCATTCTACAAATGAACGAACTGAGGGTCATTTGAATAAGTGTTGAACTAAGTAAATATAGTCTTGAAACTCTGTCTATTTTTTTGGGAGGAGGGGCATATTGAAAGTCTTCAGACTATGAAGCTAGGTTCAGTATTTACTAGTGAAAAGTGATGTCTTGGTTTATTATATTATACATCTATCCTAGAAGAATTAAATAAGTTAAATGTTCCCTGAATATAACATCTCCCAGGTTCTGTTGTTGGATTCTCAGGGTTATATTCTTAATCTTCCTCTAAAACACAGTACCAAAACTGTATTTTCTTCATGTGGATCCCCTGGCTAAATTCTACAGATTTATCTTCTTTCTTGATCAGTTGACAATACCAAAAGAGTCTGATTAATGATTTCTTCCACACTAGACCCAAAGGCTTTTCCCTTTGTCAGTTCCAAAAAAGGGGAAGCAGGCAGCTAAGTCTCTGTGAGCTTCCTTTAGATTTTTCATCCTATAACACCATGAACACTTGTACAATCTCTTCATTCATCGCCTAGTTTGATTATAATTCCATTCAACTTAACAAAAACGTATTAAGAACCTACTGCATACAAAATGTTATGCTAAGGTCTGGGGGATGATTAAAGAAAAGTTTAGATAAAAATTATTTTTTTCTCAGGGTTTAATATCAACGAAAAGATGACCATATAGGTGTGTGGGGGGGTATGGTATATATATGGTATATATGTATACGGGTGTGCGTATATGTGTATGAGTATGTGTATGTATAGGTATGTATATATGTGTGTATGTATGTATATATATATGTGTGTGCATGTCTATATAGGCATATATATATGTGTATATGTGTGTATGTATGTATGTGTGTGAACACAAAGGAAACACTATAAAATTATTATATTACATCTAAAGTAATCCAGGTATGATTTGATAGGGTAATTTTATATAACCTTTGATTTTAGAGTTAAAAAAAGTAAGTTACTAGGAAATTAAATGACAGCTCCATGATAGATAACAAATGAATACATTTGCAATGTGAATGGGGTTACTAAAAACTCTGGTATGAGGTCTGGCCAAAACCTATTCAATGATGTTTATCTGCCTTTGGTATCTGCCTGGCATTTAACTTTCGCTAAACTTAGTTGAGGGTAACCAACAAACCTCAAATACATCCATGATTTAGGGGGAATGTATACTCTTAAGCTTGAATTCTAACTGGGAGAATTCATTTCGCCTGTTTGATGAGATATTTTTACCTAGGTGTAGCTGTTGTGCACACTAAAAATTCTTGAAGCAATAGATGAGAGTTGGATAGAAGGTGGACACTACAAGTGGATGAGTCTAAACAATAAGCTAAAGTAGGTTGAGGTTATTTCCTTGGCCTCAAAACTATCAGTGAATTAAGGGTATGTCTACCTGAATCATGAAAGACATCTTGTGGAGGAATAGGAGGAGAAGAAGAATTTGTTCCAATTGCGATGAAAGCAGCTGAAGTAAATATTGTGGAACACTTATGGTTTGGTCAGACATTAAAGACATCAAGGTCATCTGCTGTGTACCAGGTCATTGTCAGTGGTCCTGATTTTCATCTTTCTATTGAACTACAATGATTCTGGAAGAGAGAGTGAGTGATTTTGTGAAATTCTGCTTCACTTAAATCTAATTCATGTAGTAGTTAAGAAATCACCTCATGATGTGAGTCCTTTATGAAAATGAAGGACAAACCACAAAAACATTTACAATATTTAGAAGTATTTCATGACAGATTTGGGAGTAAAACCCAGGTGATCTGATTTCAAATCTGGAACTCTTTCTTTAAAAACCAACTATATCCTTCTGGCACCCTAGAAATCTTAGGGCATTCCTAATTTTCCAGGACTATGTATAATTCTTTTTTATCACATTTAATTTGTTTATTAATTAATTAATTTTTAGTTCTTAACATTCACTCCACAAAGTTTTGAGTTAATTTTTCTCACCATCTCTGTCCACCCCCTAGCCCAAGATGGCATGCATTCTGATTAGCCCTTCCTCAATCTACCCTCCCTTCTATCACCATTCCCTTCACCTTCTATTTTCCCATAGAACAAGAGAGATTTCTATACCCAACTGACAATATAACATTTCTAAACCATATGTAAAAATGATTTTTAACATTTGTTTTTAAAACTTTGAGTTCCAAATTGTCTCCCTTCCTCATTGAGAAGGCAATGACATACATTAAGAATTGGTCGTCATGCAAAACACTTCCATAATAGTCATTTTGTAAAAGACTAAACATAGTACCCTCTATTCTATCCCTTCCAAACCCCAATTTATTCTGTTGTCCTCTTTGACCTTATCCCTCCTCAAAAGTGTTTCCTTCTGATTACCCCTCCCCCAATTTGTTCTCTTTTCTATCATCCCCCTCTCTTATCCCCTTCCTTCAGACTTTCCTATAAGGTAAGATACATTTACATATGCAAACGGGTGTGCATATGTTTCTCTTCTTAAGAAATCTGGTAAGCGTAAGTTTCACTCATTCTTTCTCAATTCTCCCCTCTCCCTCCAATGTAAAATATTTTTCTGGCCTCTTTTATGTGAGAATATTTACTCCATTCTACCTCTCCCTTTCTCCTTTTCCCAGCACATTCCTCTCTCACCCCCTAATGTTATTTTTAGATATCAACTATTCATATTCAATTCAACATGTGCCCTCTGTCTATGTATGTGTGTATGTATGTATGCACATATGTATGCATATATATGTGTGTATGTATGTGTACATATGGATATTTGCATGTGTATACATATGTATATGCATATGCATGTAGAAATGTATCTGTATCTGTATATATATGTGTGTATGTGTGTGTATGTTTATATATGTTCACATATATAAAACCTCCAAGTACCCTAATACTGAGAAATCTCTGAGTCACAAATATCATCTTTCCATGTGGGAATGTAAACAGTTCAACTTTAATAAGTTCCTTATGATTTATCTTTTCTGTTTTCCTTTTCATGTTTCTTTTGAGTCTTTTATTTTCTATTCAGTTTTGGTCTTTCCATCAAAAATGCTTGAAAGTCCTCTATTTCATTGAATATCATTTTTATCCCCTGAAGGATTATACTGTTTTTGTGGGTCAGGGATTCTTGGTTGTAATCCCACCTCTTTTGAATTCTGGGAATATGATATTCTAAAAAACCCTTTGATAACTTAAAGTATAAGGTGTTAAACCTTGTATTATCCTGCCTGTGTTTCCACAATACTTGAATTATTTCTTTCTGGCTGCTTGCAATATTTTCTCCTTAACCTGGGAACTCTGGAATTTGGCTACAATAACCTTAGGAGTCTTCCTTTGGAATCTCTTTTAAGCTGTGATTGGTGGATTCTTTCAATTTCTATTTTACCCTATAGTTCTAGAATATCAGGGCAATTTTCCTTGAAAATTTCTGGGAAGATGATATCTAGACTCTTTTTGATCAGGTCTTTCGGGTAGTCTAAAAATTATTAAATTTTCTCTCCTGGATCTGTTTTCCAGATTAGTTGTTTATCCAAGGAAATATTTTAAATTATCATATAATTTCAAATATCAAATAATTATCAAATTGTCTCCTATATTTTTCATTCTTTTAATTTTGGTTTATCATTTCTTGAATTTTCAGAGTCATTAGCTTCCATTTGTTCCATTGTAATTTTTGACCAATTATTTTCTTCAGTGATCTTCTTTTGGATCTCCTTTTCCATTTGACCAGTTCTTCTTTGTTAAGGAATGCTTCACCTCATTGACTTTTTGAACTTCTTTTACCATTTGTATTCATATATTTTTAAGGTATTATCTTCTTCATTATTTGGTGCAGGGATTCTTTTAGTAAGCTGTTGACTAGTTTTTTTTTTTTCATGATTTTCTTTTTTCCCTTCAGTAATTGATTCATTAATTTTGAGTTTTCAACATTCACTTACTCAAGATTTTGAGTTCCAAAATGTCTCCCCATCTCTACCCTCCCCCAGTCACAAGACAGCATGCATTCTGATTACCCCTTCACCCGTTCTGCCCTCTCTTCTATCATCCTCCACCTTCTCTTATCCCCTTCCTCTCTATCTTTTTGTAGGACAAGAAAGATTTCTACATCCCGTTGGCTGGATATTGTATTTCCTAGATGCATGTAAAAACAATTTTTAACTATAGTTCTTAAAATGTTGAGCCCCAGGTTGTCTCCCTAATTCCCTCCACTCCCCACTCCCTGTGAGAAGCAAGCAATTCAATACAGGTTGCAAATGTGTAGTCATGCAAAATACTTCCACACCGAGTCATGTTGTGAAACACTAACTATTTCCTGCCTTACTACCCTGGCCTCTATTTATTCTATTCTCTTTTTTGACACTGTCACTCCTCAAAAGTGTTTACTTTTAATGACCCCCTCCTCCCATTTGTATTCCTTTTAATCACTCCTCCCTGATACTTATCCTGTTCCCCCCAACTTTCCTGTGGGATAACATAGATTTTCATTCCCAACTGAAAGTGCATATTGTTCTTTCCTTAAGCCAAATCTGATGACAGTAAGTCTTACTCTTTCTCTCTCATCTCCCCCTTCTTTTTCTCCATTGTATAAGCTTTTTTCTTGCCTCTTTTATGTAAGAGATAATTTAGCCCATTCTGTTCTCCCTTTCACCTTCTCCCAATATGTTGTTCTTACCCCTTATTTATTTTTTTTATATTTTCAGATGTCATCCTATCATGTTCAACTAACCCTGATCCTTCAGTCTATATCTATAATTGCTCCAATCACCCTAATACTGAGAAAACTCTCAAGGATTGCAAATATTGTCTTTCCATGTAAGAATTAAAGAAGTCCCATATGATTTCTCTTTCATGTTTGTCTTTTCATACTTCTCCTGAGTTTTACATTTGAAAGCATTCAGTTCTAATCTTTTCATCAAGAATGTTTGAAAATCCTCTCTTTTGCTGAACGACCAATTTTTCCCCTGAAGTATTATACCCAGTTTTGGTGGATATTTGATTCTTCATTATAATCTTAGCTCCTTTGACCTCTGGAATCTCATATTCCAAGCCCTTTAATTTTGTAATGTAGAAACTGCTAGATTTTGTGTTATCCTGATTGTATTTCCACAATACTTGAATTATTTTGTTCTGGCTGCTTGCAATGTTTTCTGCTTGACCTGGAAAATCTGGAATTTGGTTACAATATTCTTAGCACTTTTCCTTTTGGCATAGTTTTAAGGAGGTGATTGATAAAGTCTTCCAATAGCTATTTTACCCTCTGTTTCAGGAATTTCAGGACAGTTTTTCTTGATGATTTCTAGAAAGTTGATGTCTAGGCTTTTTTTTTTCATCATAACGTTCAGATAGTCCAATTAATTTTAAATTGTCTCTTCTGGACCTATTTTCCAGAACAATTGTTTTTATAGTGAGATATTTCACATTATGTTCTATTTTTTCATTATTTTAATTATCTTTTATAATTTCTGGATTTTTCATAAAATCATTATGTTCCATTTGCTCCATTTCAATTTTTAAGAAATTATTTTTTTCAGTGAATTGTGGACCTTCTTTTCCATCTGGCCAAATCTGCTTTTTAAGACATTCTTCTCTGCATTGGCTTATTTCTTCAGCATTTTTTGGTTCCCCTTTAGCAAACACTTGACTTGATTTTCATGATTTAAAAAAAAATATTTATTCTTAGTTTTCTACATTCATTTACATAAGATTTTGAGTTCCAAATTTTCTCCCTGTCTCTCTCCTACTCCTCCCCAAGACTCCATGCATTCTGATTACCTCTTCCCCCTATCTGCCTTGCTGTCTATCACTCCCCTACCTTTCCTTATTTCCACTTTCTTCTGGGGCAAGATAGATTTCTATGTCCCATTACCTGTATTTCTTATTTCCCAGTTGCATGTAATAACAATTTTTAACTTTCGTTTTAAAACTTTGATTTCCAACATCTCTCCCCTCCTCCCTCTCCACCCATCCTCACTGAGAAGGCAAGCAATTCAATACAGTTATGTGTACTTATGCAAAAGACTTCCATACATATCATGTTGTGAAAGACTAGTTATATTTCCCCACACCCTATCCTGCTCCCCATTTATTCTATTTTATGTTTTGACCTTGTCCTTCTCCAAAAGTGTTACTTTTAATTACCCCCTGCTTTCCTTTCCCTTCCCTTCCATCACCCCCACACCCCACTGATCACATTCTCCCCTAATTTAGAGTAGTGTAAGATAGTTTTTCATACCAAATTGAGTGTGCATGTTATTCCATCCTTAAGTTAAATGTGATGAGAGTAAGCTTCACTTTCCCCCCCTCACCTCCCCCCTTTTCTCCTCCATTGAAAAAGATTTCCTTCTCTCTTTAATGAGAAATTACCCCACTCTATTACTCCCTTTCTCCTCCCATTATATTCCTCTCTCAAACGTTGATTTTAATTTTTTAGATATCATCCCTTCATATTCAACTCTCCCTGTGCTCTCTGTTTATGTGTATACAATTATATTATATAATTATAATAAAATTATGTGTATATATATACAATGTATGTGTATATATTATATATAATTATATTATAATAATATAATATAATGTGTATATAATATAATTATGTGTATATAATTCCTCAAATACTGAGAAAATTCTCAAGAGTTACAAATATAATCATTCCATGCAGAAATGGAAATAGATCAACTTCAGTAAGTCCCTTACGATTTCTCTTTCTTATTTACCTTTTCATGCTTCTCTTGATTCTTGTGATTCAAAGTCAAATTTTCCATTCAGCTCTGGTCTCTTCATCGAGAATGCTTGAAAGTCTTCTGTTTCACTGAATGACAATTTTCCCCCTGAAGTATTATGCTCAGTTTTGCCTGGTAGGTGATTCGTGGTTTTAATCCTAGTTCTATTGCCTTCTGGAATATCAAACAAAATGCCTTTCAATTCCTTAATGTAGAAGTTGCTAAATCTTTTGTTATCCTGATTGTATTTCCACAATAGTCAAATTCTTTCTTTCAGACTGCATACACTATTTTCTTCTTGACCTGGGAACTTTGGAATTTGTTTACAACATTTCTTGCAGTTTTTCTTTTGGGATCCCTTTCAAGGAGTGTCCATGGATTCTTCCAATATTTATTTTGCCTCTGGTTCTAGAATATCAGGGCAGTTTTCCTTGATAATTTCATGAAAGATGATGCCTAGGCTCTTTTTTTTTTTTAACATGGCTTTCACATAGCCCCATAATTTTTAAATTGTCCCTTCCAGATCTATTTTTCAGTTCAGTTATTTTTCCAGTTAGATATTTCACATTGTCTGCTACGTTTTCATTCTTTTGATTTTGTTTTACAATTTCTTGATTTTTCATAGTCTTTACCTCCAGTCATCTCCCTTCTAATCTTAAAGGAATTATTTTCTTCAGTGAGTTTTGGATCTCCTTTTCCACCTGGCCAGTTCTGCTTTTTAGGGTAATTTTGTCCTCATTGGCTTTTTGGATCTCTTTTGCCATTTGGTTTAGTTTATTTTTTTTTTATAATGTTTTCTTCAGTATTTTTTGAGTCTCCTTTAGCATGCAGTTGACTCGTTTTTTCATGAATTTTTTGTATCACTCTTGGTTCTCTTCTCAATTTTTGCTCTGCTTCTCTTACATGATTTTCAAAATTCTTTTTGGCTTTTTCCATGACCTGAGACCAATTCATATTTTTCTAGGAGATTTTGGATATAAGAGCTTTGAGTTTGTTTTCTTCTGTTTGCATGTCTTGGTCTTCCTTCTCACTAAAGTACCATTCTATAGTCTGCTTCTTACTCTTGTTTTTGCTCATTTCTCCAGCCTTTACTTGACTTTTGAGCTCTCTGCTTCCAGTGAGGGTAGGAAATGTGCTATCAGTCCCTCAATCCCCTCACAATCTGTGAGTCTAGACCTCCATAGTCAGTCACTGCTGCTGCCCATGCTTGTGCTACTGTGAGTTCCTCCAACCCCTCCCCCATCTGCCACCCTGGGGCTGGGACCAGACTACTCTACTCTCCTCCACTGGTCCCACTGGATTTTCTCACTGTCCTTCCAATTTATCCTCAGTGTTTTAGGGTCAGGTGTAAGAGATTCAATCTCCCCAAGACCTGCTCAGGTCCCCTTTGTGCACCTGCAGCCTTGAGTGGACTTTGCTCTGCGACCAGCAAGTGATAGATACTTCCCAGCGACCTTCTATGCTGTCTTAGGCTGAAGATTTGCTTCATTTCATCATTCTGTGGGTTCTGCAGCTCCAGAATTTGTTTAGAGTCACTTTTATAAGTATTTATCTGTGCTTAGAGTCAGTGTTCTAGAAAGTTCATGCTGGTACCCAGCAATCTTGGCTCCTCCCCTTGTCTCAGATTTCTTTCATGATTTTCTTGCATCACTCTCATTTCTCTTCCCAATTTTTCCTTTACTACTCTTACTTGATTTTGAAATTCCTTTTTGAGTTCTTCCATGGCTTGAGATCAATTCATATTTTTTTCTTGGAGCGTTTGGATGTAGGACCTTTGACTTTGTTGTCCTTCTGCTTATATATTTTGACATCCATTCTTACCAAAGTAAGGTTCTATAGTCTGATTATTTTTTTTTCTGTTTTTGCTCATTTCCCTAACCAATTATTTGACTTTTGAGCTCTTTTTCAAGGTAGTTCTTTGCTTCCAGTGGGATTGTGGAATATACTATTCACTGCTTGTTTCCACTGTAATTTGATTCTAGAACTTTAGAAATAGCTGCTGTGGCTGCAATGCTGCTTTGGCTGACACAGGCTCCTCCAGCCCCTCTGCTTCCCTCAGGCTGGGGCCAGACCATGCTACCCTCTCACAAAGTTTTATTTTTTCCACTAACCTTCCAAGTTTTCCTTACTTTTGCAGCCAAAAAATCTGAAAACCTCCACATTTGCTAGTGATTCATTCTTCCCAAGGCATTCTCATCCCCTGTCTACACCAGTGTGGCCCATGCTAGAATGCACTCTGCTCCCAGCTCAGTATGTTAAATGATTCCTGTTGGCCTTCCAGGTAGTCTTGGGCTGGAGACTTGCTTCACACTGTCATTTTGTGCGTGTTGCAACTCCAGAATTTGTTTAGAGTCGTTTTTACAGATTTTTTTTGAGGGGGAGGGTTTGGGAGAAGAGTTCAAGCATGTCCCTGCTTCTACTTCACCATCTTGGCACCACCTCCTTTCATGATTTACTTGGAGCATGCCCTTTTCTCTTCTCAATTTTTCCTTTAGCTCTCTTACTTGACTTTTAAAATCATTTTTGAGTTTTTTCATGGCCAAAGACCATTTCATATTTTTCTTGTAGGATTTGGATGTAGGAGTTTTGACTTTGTGGTCTTCTTCTGGTTGTTTGTTTTTATCTTCTTTGTCAACAAAGTGAAATTCTATAGATAGAAGGGGGTTTTTTTGTTTGTTTGTTTGTTGTTTGTTGTTCTTCTTTTTGCTGTTTACTCATTTTCCTGGCCAATTACTTGATTTTTTTATGTCGCCAATTTTAAGTAGTTTTTATTCTACAGGACAAGAATTGCATTTCCACTTGTTTATAGTAATGATAAAGTGCAATGTTGTTCACTTCTCTCCCTCTGCACACATTCAAGTAATCAGAGTGCCGAGATTTATACAGTAGCTTAAATGTTACTTTTTAGCTGCTACTGCCTCGGCTTCAAATTTTGAACCCTTCAGTTATTGGAAAGTTGTGTGGAATGCTCTTTTTTGGGTTGTTCAGTTCACTCCTTCAATGGTGGGTCCAGAAGAAACACCTCCAGATGGGGATGCTCCACCACCCAAGAACCCACCAGGTATGCCTCCTGGCATGCCCCTTGAGCTCTGGCACAGCTTAGTAATGATGGGGTTGCAGAGCTTCTCCAATTCTGTCTGCTGATGGGCAAATTCTTCCTTCTCAGCAGTCTGATTCTTAACCAGCCAGTTGATTATTTCATTACATTTGTCAAGGAACTTCTGTTTGTCTTCATCACCAGTTTTGCCTTGCAATTTTTCTTCTTCCATGGTAGCCTTCATGTTGAAAGCTTAAGATTCAAGAGAATTCTGGGAAGACACCTTGTCTCTCTACTTCTCATCCTCAGCCTTGTATTTCTCAGCTTCCTGGACCATATGCTCAATGTCTTCCTTGCTCAGATGTCCTTTATTATTGGTGATGGTGGTCTTGTTTTCTTTACCTGTGCTCTTGTCCACACCATAAACACTGAGAATGTCATTTGCATCAATGTCAAATGTTACTTCAATCTGTGACACGTTTCTGGGTGCTGGGGGTATTCCTGTGAGCTCCACTGGCAGTTTCAATTCCAAGAGAAGGAGGAGTGTCATCCAACAGAAACAAGTCTTGCATATTCTCAGATTTATCTCCAGACAAAATGGCAGCCTGGTGCACCATAAGCAGCAGCCTCACCAGGACTGATACTCTTGTTGAGCCTCTTTTCATTGAACTTCTTACAGAAGCTTCTTCATTTTGGTGATTTGAGTGGAACCACCTACCAGGATGATGTCATGAATCTGTGATTTTTCTAGCTTGGCATCTCTTAAGGCCTTTCTACAGGGTCCAGTGTGCCACAGAAGAGATCAGCATTCAGTTCTTTGAAACAGGCTCAGGTGTTTCTTATAGACACACACACATGGATGCATTCATACATATATACATACGTACATACATACATACACACACACACACACACACACACACACACACACACATATATATATATATCTCAATACCTTCATAGAGGGATTCAATCTCAATACTGGCCTGGGTACTAGAAGAGAGGGTGTATTTTGCACATTCACAAGTGGGTGCAAAGATGGCGCATAGCCCTCTTGTTCTCACTGATGTCTTTCCAGTGCTTTGCTTGAACTTGGCAATGAGATGGTTGACCATTTGGTTGTCAAAGTCCTCCCCACCCAACTGGGTGTTCCCAGCCATGAACTTGATCTCAAAAAGACCATTTTCAATTGTAAGGATGGAGACATCAAAAGTACCACCTACAAGGTCAAAGATCAACACATTTCTCTTGACACCAACCTTTTTGTCCAAGCCACAAGCAGTTACGGGAGGAGCTCTGGCATTGAGGATCTTTTGGTGGTGGTGGAAAAGGAATCTTCCTCACAGTTTCAAGGCAGAAATGAATGCATGTGGCCATTCACAGACAAGACTACAGGCTAGGAAAGGGGTATACACATCTCCTTTGATCATGCTACCTTGGAAGAAGTGAAAATTTAGCAGCAGTTAGCTCACTGATGATTCAGAGCACACTGAGACCAGTGATGGCTCCAGCATCTTTGGAGACATGACACTGGGAGTCATTGAAATAGACTGGTGCTGTGACCATAGCATTTGTGACAGTCTTCCCAAAGTAAACTTCAGCAACTTCTTTCATCTTGGCCAAGACCATAGAGGATACTTCTTCTGGATGGAAACTTTTGGTTTCCCCTTTGTATTCCACTTGGACCTTAGATCTGCCTGAGTCATTTAACACAATAAAAGGCCAGTGCTTCATGTCTGACTGAACAACTGCATCATCAAAGATGCAACCAATCAGATGTTTGGCATCAAAAACTGTGTTGGTGGGATTTATTGCAACTTCATTCTTTTCAGCATCACTGATTAAATGTTCTGTATCAGTGAAGACACAGCTGGGGGTTGTCCTGCTTCCTTGGTCATTAGCAATGATCTCTGCTTTTCCATGTGAGAAGACTCCACACAAGAGTAAGTGGTGCCAAGATCACTGCCAACTGCGGGTCCCTTTGACATGGTTGCTGGGGAGTAGGGGGTCATAGCTAACCACTGTTTAGAAAGAAGGACTGCTGCTGCACTGAGTAGATCAAATTACTTGACTTTTTAACTCTTTCTTAAGGCAGGACTCTGCTTCCAGTGTGGAGGGTGTATTGTCCCAAGCTTCAGGGGTTTTGTAGAGCTTTTTCAGAGATACTTCTAATGACCTGTAAATTTTCACTTCTTCCAAGGTAGCATGATCAAAGGAGACATGTATACCCCTCTCCTAGCTTGTAGTCTTGTCTGTGAATGGCCACATGCATTCATTTCTGCCTTGAAACTGTGAGGAAGATTCCTTTTCAACCACCACCAAAAGATCCTCAATGCCAGGAATCCTCCTTACCCCAGCACCATCACCCAGGACTGCAACCCAGATCCAAGCACTGACAAAGCAAGAAAATAATACCTTAGTGCCAGCAAAGAAATCTCTGATTTCCTCCTCTGATCAGCCACTCAATCTTCCCTCCGCTATTTTGGCAGAAATCTCAGGAAACAGCCACTGACACTGCCCTAAACCTGGAGCCCGGTTGCAATCTTCTCTCACCCAGGTCTAACAGACCTTTCCTATGCCAAATTTGTCTTCATCATTTGGCATTCGTGGGTTGAGAAGTCTGGAAACTGCCACAGCTGCTAGTGATTCAATCCCCTGAGTCTGACTCTGGGTTTGCTGGGAAAGGGTCTGCTGATATGTGTTGTCTTGGACTGTGCTCTTCTCTCAGACTGGTGCAAGAGGAATTTTTTTGTTGACTATCAAGGTTATCTTTGGCTAGAAATTTGTTTCATTTTGATATTTTGTAGGTTCTGATGCTCTAGAATTTGTTAGAAATTTATTTATTTGTATTTGGAGCTAGTTGGTGAAGAGTTCAAACAAGTCCTTGCTTTTACTCCACTATCTTTGTTCCACCTCCATTATAAATAATTCTTTAATTAATTTTATCCAGGTATTAAATGAGCTAAGCTGGCTTTAATTTGAAGACCAAGAAAGAGTACATAGGCACAGCAACTTGAATTCCTTTTATTTCTTCCATTGGTGTTTATTAGCATTTATTAAAAATGCACACAAACCCAAAATCCACATACATGGATGGAATTAGACTACCCTGTTAAAAATGCCTTTAATTAGTAGGTTTCCTACCTGTTAGTTCATACAAAGAATTTTCCAGTTCCTAAACTTTCCCTAAGTGGGTTACAACCCTGTTGCGATCATTACATTTTCTGAAACTGAAGTGAACTGCTTATAAGGAATTTAATAATATATAATAGCCATGGAAAATTTTGAGTTTAACACTGGGTACCCCAGGGTACCAGCTAGGTGGTGCACTAGATAGAGTGCCAGGCCCGGATTCAGAAGACTCATTATCCTAAGTTCAAATCTGGCCTCAAATTCTTACTGGCTGTGAGAAGCTGTTCAAGTCATTTAATGCCTTCTGCTTCCATTGCCTCATCTGTAAAAAAGACCAGGAGAAAAAATGGCAAACCACTCCAGTACTTTTTCAAGAAAACCCCCAAAAATGTCATAAGAAGTCAAGCACAACTTGAAATCAATTGAGCAATGAATCCAGCATAAATTAAAGGAACTATTTAATTTTAAATTGTATACCTATTGTGAAAGTGTCAGTGAGATTATATGTTCTATTTACTTTTTAAGAGTAGCCCCATAAACCCTCCCTAGTAATAAAGAAAAGTAGTTTCTGAAGGGATATGAATCCTCCTATACACAGAACACTCTTTTTCTCCCATGAGTATAGGAGTTGTGTTTCTTAATCTGTCCTCTAAATTCAGTCTTGGTCATTATGTTTAATTTGGGTTAGACTTTTTTTTCAGCTACACTATTGTCATCTATTTACGTATTTTTCTATTGATTCTGCTCTCCTTACTCTTCATCTCATTGCTTCATCTATTCCATATTTCTTTGATTTATTCATTTATCTCTTCTTACTGCACATTCTATCACAGGCATATATACAGCATCCACCCCCAGCCCCTACTGGAGAAATTACTATGGGATTTGGATGAGGTTTCCCTGGTTCCCTATATTTCTGCTGAAAAGAGAAGTGGGAAACCAGCGTTTACTTAGCAATAGAAATTAAGGACTAGTCATGTTGAACTAAAACATTAGCCTATTTAAGAGTTTAGAAAGGCAAAGAGTGATTCAAATTGGATAGTGTATTGTGGCCAGTAAGACTACAGGAATCCAGAAGACCTCATCTATTTACATTGGCTTCCATAAAGAACTATTCTGAAGATGGAGGGAGAAACGAGTTTTTCTTTTTTGTTTCCAATTCGTCGTCCATTTTCTCCTCTGACCATTGAGAAGGAGGGTAGTGTGAGGGAAAAGGTCAACTTCCTGACTGTAAGGACAATGAACTGCCAGTGAATATATGTTCCTTTCACATGCTTATAGATGTTCTTTTGCTCTTTGAAATTGTTCTTATTGTATACAACTATTTACTGTGACCTGTGTCTAAGCCTACATGTATACAGTTTGGCAGTAAGAGAAGGAAGCATAATCAAAAGAGAAAAGAAGATTTTTCCACAGCTGAGGTAGAGGTAAGGGAAGAAGATATGATTAGATAGAAAATTCCTATCAAGCTAGTATTCATTGAGATATCCAGATTAGGTAGATTTCTTTAAATGTAGAAGAAAGTTAATAAGGAAATGAATTAGTATCAATGAGAACTGGAAGACTTGGGTATTTGTTCAGGGAGCTATCTTACATGAAACAACCAACTACTGCCCCTCCTTGCTATACACACACACACACACACACACACACACACACACACACACGCACACAAAAACACACCATACTTTATTTAGTCAATGATAGGCATCCATTTTTACACCAGATTTTTTATTTTTAATCACAAAATATTCACACCAATATTTTGGTATATAGAATCGTGTCTTTCTATTTTTGATCCCACTGGCATTTATGCTTAGGAACAGGATCTCTAGCTCAAAATATATTAACAGTTTAGGCACTTTTATGTAAAAATTCCAAATAGTTTTCTAAAAGATTTGAATCCATTTATAATTCAAGAAACAGTAAATTAGTATGATATTTCCTATATAATTCAACACCGCTTTACACAAAATACTTTTTTATTTGCTTCTCTTCATTTATGTGAAATTATTCAGGTATAATTAAAACAAAATATTATGCAGGCAATTTTATCAATTATTCTACATTAGAAGCATGTGGAAAAATTTTGTCTGCAATTAAAAAATGAAATTTTTGCTTGGAATTCAGTATGGAAGTTGCTACTGCATTGAGATTAGTCAATATTTTAGCAGAGCCTACCTTAATAAAGAAAACATTCTGATACTCTTGTTGTTTTTGTATTTCAAAGGGATGACAAAACTTGCTGTTGTGATTGCTTTCCATAACATCAGGATACACTGGTAATCTCAGCATATTTTTTAGCAAAACCTCAGGAAAGCATCTGGATTGCAGCAGTAAAACTCTGCTATGCTGTGCTTCTGAGAAATAACTAAAGATATTTGTTTCCCATTAGACTTCCAAAGAACACTACTCCAACCTACATGTTTCCTTCAGTGAATGGATCATCATTACAATGAATGGAGGAAACCAAAACTAGTTGATGGCATTTGTATTCAGGAGTTATGGCATTCTACTGGCATAAAATGACATAAAACGCTTTAAAGTGTAAAGTGGAGCCACACTAATTCTGTCTCCACAATAAAATGCAATGTTGTTCAATTGTTTTCTTTAATGGTTATGAATATCATTTTTATTTTACTAGCTTTTGTGTTAAAATGACATGAACTTGAAAAGTTGAAGCTATGTTTCCAAGGCTTGAGTTTTGTATCACCAAGGCAATATTCACAGCACTGGTGGTGACTATGAATATGCCAGTGTTGTTCTGAATTGCCAAGTATAAAACACTCTCCATATAGAAGGCAGAAGAGAAACATTTATTTAAACACCAGAAAACCAGATCCCAGAACCAGAAAGCAAAATCTGTCATGGTGACCAAGAATTTAATAAACATGATCACAACACGGGGCAAAGTCATTCTCAAACCTGCCCTCCTTTACCCAGGGCCTTCTCAGTATCAACTGTTACACTCTGTCAGTTGATCTGTGTCAGTTGTCCTGTGTTCTCTCACCTCTCACTTAACACCACTCACTTACTTTCTCCTACCCTTTCTGTTTCATCTTTTCAGCAAGGTCCTCCCACCACATGTGACCCAGGCTTCCAGGAGATTTAAGCAGGTCACATGGGCCTATTAATTAATGAGAAAGATTTTTCCATTTAAATTACTACGACAAGTTTTCGCATCATTTGCATTCGGAATTACAAGAATTTAGCCTATGATTGTCATGTAGTTGTTCAATCATTCATTTTTTTTTCCGATTCTTCATGAGCCTATGGGCCATACTATGGCAATGTTGTCCATGAGGTTTTCTTGGCAATGAAACTGGACTGATTTGCCATTTCCTTCCCAAGGAAATTAAGTCAAAAGGAGGTAAAATGACTTACCCAAGGTCACACAGTTAGTGAATGTCTGAGGCCATATTTGAAATCTAGTCTTCCTTACTCTGATGCATAGCACTAAATCCACTGATCCACTTAGATACTTATTTTTTTCTTTCATTATATCAAAATATATGTGTTTGAGTTCTTAAATGTAAGAAATATTATATAAAGTGATATTATATCTATGTTTTATCTGTGAGAAGAAAGTATTAAAGGAATGGAGTCAATGTATTTCTGGACAATGTTGCTTTCTCATTCTTTGCCTAATTTTGTTTAGTTCCAAGGTAACTGGATTTCTATTTGAAATTTAGATTTATGATATGGGAAGATAATTTCACACACTAATTCTTGTCAGAATTTATCATTCAATCTTACAAATGTCTAATGTGAGACCAACATATGTTTAAATATTGATTCAGCAATGAAAAGTAAAACTGAAGAGTTAAAGAGATATAATATTGGGAATAGTAATATCCATTTGAAACATTCTCCAGGGAATGCTAAAAGACTGTCTAATTGATGCCAAAGCATTCATATTTTTATCAGTTTAATCAATGATCCTAAGAATTTCTTCCTTCCTCTAGAATCCATCCCCTTTCCACCTCCCTTCTTCTTCTTCTTCTTCTTCTTCTTCTTCTTCTTCTTCTTCTTCTTTTTCTTCTTCTTCTTCTTCTTCTTCTTCTTCTTCTTCTTCTTCTTCTTCTTCTCTCTGTCTCTCTGTCTCTCTCTGTCTCTCTGTCTCTGTCTCCCTCTCTCCCTCCCTCCCTCCCTCTCTCTCTCTCTCTCTCTCTCTCTCTCTCTCTCTCTCTCTCTCTCTCTCTCTCTGTCTCTCTCTCTCTCTCCCCTCTAAAAGTATTAACGTAATTCCTGGAGGTTGTACAATTAGTTGTACTTGATTCAGAAACACAACCTCCTTCTCCAATAAAGGCAGTTTTTTAAAAAAGTGGACTTTCATACCAAGAAACACTTGTACATTCCTAACTTCTATTGCCATAACTTAGCTTTTGTGAGCTCAGAAAAGTGGTTAAAATGCAAAATCATCTTCACCTGTAATGTCATAAATGCAATAATGTGGCTAATTTCCCCCTTTCTCAATATTTAGGATACGAGATTTTAAACATTTTAAAATATATATTAGGCTCCAATTTCCATTAAAATATTTCTTCCCCAATTGATATGATTCCAAAGTAAGCTACACTTTGCTAGGAAATACACATGTTAATGAAAGGGAAAATTAAATTATTTAAAACCTAAACAAAATGCCTCCCCACCACCACAAAACGTTCCTAGACAAAATGTCTTTCTAGAGAAGTTTGACCTCCCAAATCATTTTGTAACCACTTAAAGTAGGGGATGAACCATTTCACTGAGACATTTGTATGAATGTCTATCTATCTAACTTCCTAAACCTGTAATCATATGTCTGCATTTTAAAATGAGAAAACTGTGCCCCCCAAAAATAAGTAATTTTCTCAAGGTTACCCAAAGAATAAGTGGAGAAGTCAGGGTGTAAACTCATATACTGTGATTCCAAATCCACTGTTCTTTTTCAATGTATCAGATCGTTCTCTGTTTACCATAAAATGAATACTTTGGACTAAATCAATAAAGTTCTCCTCGAGTTCCAAAACTGGATTGTATTTTTAAAAAATTTTTGAACAACAGATAATGTGTCCCCCAAATCTCAGTTTAATTTTAAATTATTAAAGAATAAAATTACACTAAGACTTTTGAAACACATTCTGTTTATGCATATTTATCCATGTATGTAAGTATGCATGTATATATGTGTACACATTTATCTAGAAATCTATTTATCAATCTTTTAATTTTTCTTCTGGACTGTTACAATAATCTCTCAATTCATCTTTGATTCTAATCTCTCCCTCTCTGCAATCCATATTCCTCCAAGTTGCCAAATTTGTATTTCTAAAGTACAGAAGTGTCCACAGTTCTGAACTCTGACCCTCATCATGCTCAGAGACACGTTTAAATCTATTTAAGTTTAATATGTTTAAGTCTTTAGGTTAAAATAAGAAATCCTCAGCCTAACATTTAAAGTTTGTCATAACTCTGCTCTACTCTAGAGTATATGTGTATATGTGTGTATGTATGTGTATGTACATATATGATATATATGTGTGTATATGTATATATGTATGTATGCATATATACACACAAGCATATATATATAGACATATTGATGATAAGAACACTATAAATACATATCTATGTGTGTGTATATGTATACGCATATGTGTGTATTTTCAATTTGGGAAGGGCTTTGCATATATTATCTCATTTGAGCCTCACATTGGCCCTGAAAAGCAGGAATGACAGGAATTTTTATTTCCATTTTACAGATGAGGGAGCTGAGACTTCATAATGAAGTGGTTTTCCCATGGTCACTCAACTACTAGATGTTGTTAGTGTCATTTGAACATGTCTAGCTGCTGACTTCAAATTCAATACTGTATAGGAAAGTCTGCACTCTGAATAACGGTCAAGCTCATTTCAGAAAAAGAAAAGGTCATTCATCCAAGGACTAACGAGAAGATTATGGGAGTAGGAATAATGCGACAATAAAATAGAATAAGGTTGCCATTCTTTAAATTTTATTATTTTCAGATTTCATTATCTAACTTTGTTAACTTTCAGGTAAAAACTTAAAAATGCTGTCCAAATGAAAGGTATTATATTGTTATTGTAGCCATTTAGAAATATAGAAATTTGGGCATTTTTAGTTATATTTTGGAGTGTGTGAATCCTTATATAGGAGACTGATATCAACAAAGTCAGGTGAAAATTATATTTCATATATAATGAAAAAGCAAGATAAACTATTGTTACTATAAGGTAAAACAGTCCCTTGATTTTTTTAACTAAATGAAAAACTTTTAGCCAAAATTTTTTTAGCATAAGTCTGTTAAGAGCAGAATTTACCTCATTGAAAGAAAATTTAAAAAATAAAAGACTTTCATCACAATTGGTCTGTGATTTTGTTTATTTCTAACACATTTGTATGATGTGTTTTATCAGTTACTGCTTTGTAGATACATTTTTTACAAGTTTTATTTCAAAAATATTCATTTTGCAAGGAGGCACTTTGTATGAGATATTTTTAAGAAACAATATGTGTGAGTAGAATTATTCATATACTATAAAATGAAGTAAGGTTGTATTATGGGAAGCATCATTTTGAAATTTAAGCCCAGAAACTTGTATTTGAATCTCTTCTCAGATGTTTTACTATTATGCCTCATACCCATGTCTTTGCTGACTTCAAGGCAAACACTCTCTCTCTTATACCAACTTTTCTGTTTACTCTAACTAGATGCCTATTTTTCTCCTATGTAAACATATTGTAGTTGGGAAACTACATAACCTATCATAATCTAGTCAGTAACTACAGTTACATACATACCTAAATATCCCCCAAAACCCTATTTTGTACCATTTTGCCCTAAATCAGGAAGATAAGAAATCTTATCTGTAACTTTTGATCTTTGTCATTACTTTCTCACAACACATTTCATATTTCTATATAGTGTTCGTAGAAGAAATGAATGTGTTATACAGGAAGAAAGAATGAGAGAGAGAGAGAGAGAGAGAGAGAGAGAGAGAGAGAGAGAAGGAGAGAGAGAGGGAGAGAAAGAGAGAGATGCACACACACACAGAGAAAGAAAGACATGCAGAGACAGAGGCGGAATATTTTTTATATTATGTACTAGAAACTGTAAAACAAGCAGGAAAAACAAATGGGAACAAACATGTATACCCCAAAGGTGGAGTCCCAGTTTCCTGGTGGGGTGGAAAAATTGAACAGTTAGGTATGATGGCTTTTAGTAGTAAAGACATTTTTTTCTAGTTGGTGGCTTGGTGGTCTAAATTAGGTCCCAGTCATATTTTACTTGAACTATTGCAATTTCTCAGTTCATCTCTGATTCCAATTTCTCCCTCTCTCCAATATATACTCCACACAGTTGCCAAATTTATATTTCTAAAGTGCAAAACTAGCCATAGACCTACACCCTGACCCTCACCACATGCAGAGGCACCTTTAAGGCTCTTTATTTTTAGAGTAAAATAGACAATCCTCATCTTAATGCTTAAAGCCTTATACATTGTGACTTTGCTCTATCTTTACATTCTTATTTCATGCACTGTTCTTCCAGCATATTTATTCAAGTTTGAATAAATTCTGCTTCTTCTTTACCTGTCATCACACTTCATCCCTCAGCTACATTATTTTACACAGGTATTTCCCTATGACTAAGTGTTGTTCCTTCATCACCTATGTCTCCGAAAAACCCTAGCTTCCTTCAAAGCATAGATCAAGTGCCACCTATGATAAAAAAACCTTTCCCGATCTTTATGGCACACTGTTAACCCCCTCTCTAGCTTCAGTGTACTTTGCATTAGTTTGTATGTATATTACATTTACTTATCAAAATATGGCTTATCTCCCATGTTCTAGAACGTAAGTTCCTGGAGAACAGGCATTATAAGTTTATTAGAGTTTTCAACAACTGAATTTATTTCAGCAAATATTCATTAAATGCTTACTCTATGTGGGAAGTGTGCTAAGGTCTAGGGAAATAAGATCAAACAAAATAATCCTTGCCTTTGAGGAGCTTGCATTCTACTGAAAGATTAATACTATTTACACAAATGATAAAATGCTCAAACAGGTCTGTGATGTCACTGAAATATGAACTCACACTGATGAAGATTACAGATTATTCATGTGTGACCACCTTGACAGACTCTTGTTATATCCTCCCATAAGCCCAACTCAGAGGGTTCATCACAAAGGCTAAAGATTTTCTGATTTCCCTTGACATGAGGAGGATATCAGTGGATCATAAAGGTTATTCCTCGCTCTTGTCACATATTGGTTATTCCTCACTCTTGTCACATCACTAACCCCTCTTCTATTTTGATATTGGGCTTTTTTTTCTTAGTGATAATAATACCCTGATTCGCTGTGTTTTGTAACCTCTTCAGTTACTTCAAATAAGCTTTCACACTGTCTTCTGCAGGGATACTGAACTTCCTCACTGGGGTCTAGATATGACATTGAATGAATTAAAGTTTGGTAGCAGACTGCAAATTCTAGTCTAGAATGTTCTAACATATTTAAGTTTTACATATGAAATATTACATTATGAAATAAAATGTTTTGCTTGAATAAGAAGCCCACTTCAATCAAGAAAAATATAAGTAATTTGCAGAAGAAGGTGATATGTAGTATGACCTTTAAAGGCTACCTAGGAATGCAACTGATGAAGAAAAGGGATAATGGAATTCCAGATACAGGAAAAAGAATGAGGAATGACAAGGAGTTGAGACAATATGATGTGTGTTCGAGGCAGAGAACCCTCCAAATCGACTAGTCCAATCTGTTAATAAATTTTATTAAAGGAAATATTTTCCTTTAATGGGCTTGATTAATTTTTTCATCATATCATACAAAGTTAAGTAATTTCAAAGGCATTTTTTCAGTTCTATTATACCTATGTGGTATTCGATTTCAGTTAGCATTACATTTGCTATATTAGAGATATTTTGTAGAAGACTGTCAGGATACTTTAGCTTCTTCTGCAAATTTACCTTCATCATTAATATTGCTAATAAGCCCACTCACAGGTTCAACTTCCTCAACCATTATAGCTATCTCCAACAGATTTAAAAACTAAAACGGGGGGAAAATCGCTCCCTTTATGAGCTCATTATATCTTCAGCTTGGATAAGACAGCTGTCACCCTTGCCAATTATGCCATCTTTTCTTTCTTCTTCTTTTGCTTCCCTTTGCTCGGCATTATGATCATAAGTAATAGAAAGGCTCTCTCAATTTACTTTATTTTCTAGTAGCTGTTCTGCCTTTTTCAAGTCATCCAATTTTGCGTTTCTCTCTAGTGCTCTTAGTTGTCAGGTAGTGTTCCTCTTCATTGTTACAATTTGCCTCTCTATCTTTCATAGATTAAAAGCTTTTTATGTGTCACAGTCTATGGCTAATGCATGCTTCACCTCTACTGTTCAGCATGCTGTTCTACCCTTTACATGTATAAACTCTTTTTCTATAGCGCAACCTTTTGCAGGCCTTTGAAGTCTTCTCATTTTGTGTCTCCCTTCCTCAGGTCATACTGATCTATTGAAAAAATGTTTTCTGGTAGCTGACTGGGCCTTTCTTTGAAGGTGTATTTCCTTTCAATTTTCTGGACAAGTTCTAATTGGAGATGGAGAGGATGTTCATGAAAAGTAGTCCAGGTATCTTTTGACCTGAGGATTTACTACTCCACTAGTCATATATTTGGTGTGTCTTAGGCCTTTTTATTGAGAATGCTTCGAAGAACAAAATGTTTAGGAAGTTTTACATTCATTAAGTATTAAAGGGAAATAAAAATTAAATTCAAAAAAGAAAAGCAGACATTTTAATAAACCACATATAAATAAAAACACACTCATTCCTTCTTGTTCTGAATACCAAGAAGTGCTTCAGCTAGGACATATGAAGTTAAAGAAATATGATCATCCAATTCCCCACCTACATTGTAATAACAAAGCAAGTAATTAATTCATTGTACAAATACTTGTTATTTACTAGGTGCCTCATACTCTGTTAGATACTTGGGTTACAGAAAAAAACAAAAAAAAAACATTTCTTATCCTACAGGACATTATATTTTAGGAAGATTAGGGATATGTGAACATAAATATATATGTGCAATATGTATGTACACGCATGTATACATACAAATATTTGATTTATATTTACATATACAAACACATACACACATATAAATGTAGGTATGTACAATTAATTTGGATATATATGTATATGTATACATATATAAATGTATATGTATGTACATATGTGCGTAATGTAACCCCTCATTTAACTTGTTTCAAGTGGAGCCCATCAAAAGATTGATTAGGGGAGGCTTGTTTTGCGGAAAGCCCACATCTTTTGTTAATTGCTAACGAGGCATTAGGTCATGAAGGTTGTAATGCCCCCTCCCTCTGAAAAGTGTGTATATACTCTGAGGTTTTGATTTGGGGGCTTACTCTTTGGAAGAAAGTTCATGTGATAGATGAGACTCTGGGTAACCTTTAAGAAAACCCTTGGCTATGAAAATCCAGATGTTGATATTTCTCTCTCTGCTATGTTTACATGTAATGATTAGACAGTTGGATCTATCTGTTGATCTGTGATATATGTATTGCTTATGGTCAGACACTTAGAAGTCTTGTCTGTTGGTCTGTATTTCTCTGTATTTTCTGTTGTATTTCACATATAGGATTAAAGAAAATTTTTGAATTTTTGACCCCTCACAAGTTGCTTTCCTTTTAGAAAAGCATATCTGCGAACCTGTACAGAAGACCCCCCTGGAGTGTTTGCTGCTAGAGTTTGTGGGTGTGGGTGTGTGTGTGTGTGTGTGTGTGTGTGTGTGTGTGAGAGACAGAGAGAGAGAGAGAGAGAGAGAGGCTGTTTCAATATGGCTCACTCAGTTTTCTTTGTACTCCAGCTCTCACAGCCATAAATTACTACTAGAAAAACATAGGATGGACTAGATGAAACTTTGAAAGAAAGATGGTTTCCTTTCTTTTTAATATGTTGTCCAAGTTTGCCACAGCTTTCTTTCCCAAGTAGCATAGAATTGATCCATACTTTGTTGAACCTCAGCTTCATAGGCTGAGTTGAACACAAACATCCACCAACATAAAATCATGCACCAATACTCCCTCCAGTTTAGTCTTGACTTGTAGCCTTTCCACGTTACTCCCTCCAGTTTAGTCTTGACTTGTAGCCTTCCCAAGGTGATGAATTTACCATCAGACCAGTAGCTGACCTTGATGTCTCCTTCATCCTCGTTGAAAACATTTGATGACATGGCTGAAAACATCATGCTAAAAAGCATGGGAACAAACACATAGCCTTGTTTCACTCGATTGGTGACTGGAAAGAAATGAGATCATTGTCCATGATGTAGAACCCGGGAGAGCATGCCGTCATAAAATTGATGTACAATGTTAATAAACTTCTCCAGGCAATAGAATTTTTATATAATTTTCCATAAGCCTTCACTACTAACAATATCAAAGGCCTTGGTCTGATCTACAAATGACTTACAAACTTCTATTCTGCTCCAGACATTTCTCCTGGAGTTGTCAGACAGCCAAGACCATATCAACTGTTCCTTATGAAGTCACACTGTCTCTCAGGTACATGACCATTTTCTAGGGGAAAAATCAACCTATTAAGGAGGATTCTGGCAAGAATTGTGCCAGCAGGGTGGCAGAACCAAGACAGTAGAGTAGAAAGACGGATCTATTCTAGCTCTCTCCACATATCCCATATGATAACTGTAAAAAATGATTCTAAACAAATTCTAGAGCAGCAGAAGCCACAAAATGAGAGAATGAGAGATTTCCAACACAAGACAGCCTGGAAGGTTGACAGTAAGGTCTATCACACCAGGCTGGGAGCAGAGTACAGACCAGCCTGGACTATGCATCAATGATAGGACTGGAGCAAGCTTCAGGGCATGGAATTACAGGTAGCAGCTGTCATTTCCAGACTTCTCAACCCAAAAAATTCAAAGACAACTTCACAGATCAGTGAGAAAGCTCTTTCACCTACGTAAAAGGAGTGTGTGGTCTTGTCCCAGCCACAGTTCCAATACAAGTATCCACTTTAGGAGCCCTCACACTAAAGATGCTAGGGGAATGGAATGGGTGATCTGCATGTCAGCCCTGAGTAGAGGTCTTGGGGTGAGGAGTAACAATAACACTGGCTTGGTGGAGCTAGTGGTGGCGGTGCAGAGGGAATGCTACTCACAATTCCTTGGCAGAAAAGAGTGTTTTTGGATGCTCCAAGACAAGAGCACAGGCCAGGACAGGAGGAAACTCCTGTCCCTTTATTGTGCCACTTTGGAGGAACTAAGAACTTACAGGTCTCAAGAGTATACCCTCCACTTGACAAAGAACTCAAAAGTCAAGTAACTGCCTGGGGAAATGCCCAAATAAGGAGAAAAAAGAATAGACTATAGAAGGTTATTTTCTTGGTGAAAAGGTATTTTCTTCCATCCTTTCAGATGAAGAACAAAGCATACCATCAGAGGAAGACATCAAAGTCAAGTCCTCTGCATCCAAAACCTCCAGAAAAATATGTAATGATTTCAGATCATGGAAGAGCTCAAAATATTTTGAAAATCAAGTAAGAGAAGCAAAATAAAAATGGGAAAGGGAAATGAGAGCGATGCAAGAAAATCATGAAATCTGAGTCAACTGCTTGCTAGAGGACACAAAAACATGTTGAAGAAAATCGCAGCTTTAATAATAAACTAACCCAAATTGCAAAAGAGATCCAATAACCCGACAAGGAGAAGAATGCTTTAAAAAGCAGAATTAGCAAATGGAAATGGTGTTTCAAAAGCTCACTGAGGAAAATAGTTCTTTAAAAATTAGAATTCCCCAATTGATAAATCGTCAAAGGATATGAACAGGCAGTTTTCAGAGGAAGAAATTAAAGATATCTATAGTCATATGAAAAAATGTTATAAATCATTATTGATTAGAGAGATACAAATCAAAACAACTCTGAGGTACCACATCACACCTGTCAGATTTTGTTTTCTTAATTAGACTAGCATTTTTTTTAATTTCAGTTTTATTAATCTCTTGTTTGATTTTCAGATTTTCTAATTTGGTCCTTAATTGGAGGTTTTTAATTTGTTTTTATTCTACCATTTTTAGTTGCATGGTCAATTCATTCATCTCTCCTTTCTCTATTTTATTCATGTAAACGTTTGGAGGCTTAAAATTTCCCCTAAGAATTCATTTCACTGCATCTCATAAATTTTGCTATTTGTCTCACTGTTGTTATTCATTTTGGTGAAATTATTTGTTGCTTCTATGGTTTGTTGTTTGACCCACTCATTCTTTTGGATTAGTTTCTTTAGTTTCCTATTTGTATTTAGCCTTTCTTTCCATGGCTGCTATCACATATAATTTCTTTGTTATATCATGACATAAAAATGATGAATTAAATATGTTTTCCTTTGTGCATTTAATTGTGAGGTTTCATGCTTAATATATGGTAATCTTTTGTATGTGCCATGTACCACTGAGTAAAAGAAAAGTTATATTCCTTTCTATCCCCATTCAATTTTCTCTAAATGTCTATCATATCTCACTTTTCTAAAATTCTATTCACCTCCTTAACTTTTTTGCTTACTTTGTCAATTGATTTATCCAATGTGAGATTGGGAGGTTGATGCCCTCCATTAGTATAGTTTGACTGTATATTTCTTGCCATAACTCACTTAACCCAATACTGTTAGAATATGAATGCTGTACTGGTTGGTTCATATATGTTTCTTATTGATATTACTTCATTGCCTATGGTACATTTTAGCAAGATGCAGTTTCCTTCCCCATCTCCTTTAATTAGATCTATTTTAGCTTTTTCTGAGATCAGGGTTGCTATCCTTCCTTTTTCTTTTACTTCAGCTAAAGAGAAATATATTCTTCTCCAGCCTTCAACAATTACTCTGCGTGTATTGCTCTGTTTCAGATGTGTTTCTTGTAAGCAGCATATTTTGGAATTATGATTTAATAAATTCTGCTGCTTCCATTTTTGGGGAGAGTTCATCCCCATTCATATTCACAGTTATGACTACTATGTATTTTCCTCCGTCCTATTTTCCCCCTGTTTATACTTTTCTTTTTCCTTTCACTCTTTCCCTCCTCACCAATGTTTTGCTTCTGACCACCTCCCACAATCTGCCCTCCCTTCTATTAGCATCCCCTCCCTTTTCTTTCCCCTTTCCCTTCCTATTTTTGCCCTTCCTTTTATCAACCCTTCCCCTTTCACTTTTATTATCCCTTTCCCCTTTTATTTTTTATAGAGTAAGATCAACTTCTATAACCAACTGAATGTATGTTTTTACCTCATTGAGCCAAATCTGATGACAGTAAGGTTCAAACAGTGCTGTATATAAACAATACTGCAATAAATCTTTTGTATCTCTTCATGTAATGTAATTTATTCTTCCATATCCTTTTTTGTTATCCCCAGTAAAACTCTTTTGGTTACCACTACTCCCTTTTCTATATTATCACATCAAAGTCAACTTATATCCATACCTTCTGTCTTGATATACTCCTTCTAATTGCCCTAATAGAGATACAGTTCTCAAGAGTTACAAGTATCATCTTCCAATGTAGGGATGTAAACAGTTTTTTTTTTTCATGTTGAAAAACATTTTTTTTCTTTCCTGTTTACCTTTTTATACTTTTCTTGAATATTGTATTTGAAGGTAGAATTTTCTGTTCATCTCTGGTCTTTTCATCAAGAATGATTGAAAGTCCCCTATTTCATGTAGTGTCCATCATTTCCCCTGAAAGGTTATGCTCAATTTTGTTGAGTAGTTGATTCTTGGTAGTAATCCAAACTCTTTTGTCTTCCAGTATATATTCAACGCCCTCTGACTCTTTAATATAGAATGAGCTAAATACTGTGTGTGGGCTCTTTGATATTTGAATTATTTCTGACTGCTTGCAATATTTTCTCCTTAAACTGAAAATTCTGTAATTTGTTACACTATTTGTTGGAGTTTTCATTTTAGGATCTCTTTCAAGAGGTGATTTATGGATTCTTTCAATAACTATTTCACCTTCTGTTTGATGTCAGTGCAGTTTTCCTTGATAATTTTTAAAATATTTTTTCCATGCTTTTTTCCTTTCTTTTCTTTTTTAACCGTGGCTTTCAAGCAGGCTAATAATCCTTAAATTGTGTCTTCTGAATCACCTCTCAAAGTCGGTGGTTTTTCCAGTGATGTATTTTACATTTTCTTCTAGGTGTTTTATTCTTTTGGTTTTGCTGGATTGATCCATGATATTTGGTAGAATCATTAATTTTCACTTTCTCAATTCTAATTTTTAAGGAATTATTTTCTTTAGTTGGTCTGTGTACCTCCCTTTCCATTTGGCAATTCTATTTGTAAAGGAACAGGTTTCTCTTGTGGATTTTTCCCACAATTTGATCAATTTTATTTTTTAAGGAGTTGCTTTATTGAGTTAATTGTACCTCCTTTTCCAAGCTGTCTTTTTTTTCATACTTCTGCATAACTCTTGTTTCTTTTCTCAATTTTTCTTCTCCCTCTTTTATTTGATTTTTAAAATGCAGTTCTCTTTGTACTTAAGACAAATCCATATTGCCTTTTGAGGCTTCACATGCAGATATCTTGACATCTTTGTTCTCTTCTAAGTCTGTCATTTGGTCTTCCCTATTGTCATAATAGCTTTCTGTAGTCAGGGTTCTTTTCTGTATCATATTAATTTTTCAGCCTATCCTGAGGCTTTTATATTTGAGCTTTGTTCCCGAGGCATAGGACACACTGTCCTAAGTTTTTTAAGAGTGCAAGGGGCCAGTCACTTGCTTTTGAAGGAAGGACCCCAGATGCTTGCAACTCGCTAACTGTACTGGAGTGACCTAGTCTACTTGCATCTGTTGCACTGGTTTTCTGGGTCTCACAATTTACCTTCTGTTGTGGATATGGAGGCCTCATAGCTGACCTGTTGAGTCAGGATGAAATTACCATATTAATCACAGCTGATCTGTGCTGTGGCTAAAAGCCTCTTGTGGACTTCCTCAGACACCATCTCTGGTGAACTGCTCTCCTCTTTTACCCAAGTGAGAGGGACCTTTCTTGAAGTCCTAAGTTTCTTGAAACTGGAAAATTGTTTCACTTGTGGTTTCTATTGCTCCACAATCTCTTTAGAGGCTTGATTCAACCTGGTTTCTGGGGGAACTTGGGAGAACTTAGGCAACTTCCTTACTTTTCTGCACCACCTTGACTCTACTCCCCTCTTTCATTTTCATCAAGAAATTTCTTAATTCCTCTTCAGTTTCTGACATCAGGGGTATATTATCTGCACAGCTGAGATTGTTCATATTTCTCCCAACAAGCTTAATTTCAGTTTTTCATTCATCCTGCCTGGCATTTTCTTTATCAGTTGCTCCATGTTTAGTTCAAACTGTTGCTTCTTAATACATATACAGGTTCCTCAGGAACAAAGTTAGATGAACTGGAATTTATATCTCTTTGAGAGTTTTGTTTGTTTGTTTGTTTTGTTTTGTGATTGACATAGTCAATGTTATTTATTTAACCCTGAACAGCATAGCTCAAAATGTCATTGAGCTTCATAAGACCCTCCTGCAAAATAAGACAGTAATTCAGTAGGAGTAGGGAAACTGTTATTAACCATTATAACTGCTTGGAGTTGATTTTGTGGAAGCATCAACAGGAGAAAGTATGAGAAGTGGAGTCAGGAGAGCTAGGTTCAATCTGAAGCTCTAATCCTTACCACCTTTGTGATTTTGGGCAAATCGATTCACTTTAATGAAATTTATTTTCCTCATCCGAAAAATGAAACACATAACATCTGTGCTATAGATTTCCTAAGGCTGTTGGTAAAAGATGACTTTCTAACATATAAACATAATAGAAATGATTTGCTATCATAATCATTAATAACTCAAGTGAGAAAGCATGGCTCATTTTGAATATACTTAGATCTCCTGTAAGAGCTAGGAGTCTGACATTTAATGTCAAGAAAATAAATTTATAATTAATTTATGAAATTATGATATGGGGACAGGCACACCCAGTTCTTTGGGTACTTATGGGGAAAGACCATCACTAGCAGAGGGATCACACTTTAATAAGGCAAAAAAGCAAGCAACAAAAAGTGGATTGAGATACAGAGGCAGAAGGCATGGGGGCAGGGTATATGATAGGAGGGACAGGGGAAGGAGGGCAGGCAGCATAAGGAAGAATATGAGGAGGGAGAGAGGCAGAGAATATAAATTATGAAATCATAGATTCGAATTGGAATCACTGTGCAGTATGGACCCAAAAGAGGTAGAAGAGGGGTCAGGGGGCAGGAGCTTGATATCTCTTTTATAAGGATTTTTCTTTTGATGGGGTGGGGGGGAGAAGACCAACTCCTATCTTGTGCCATTCTTTTCATTAATATATCCAAAATTATCTCAGAGTTATCAATAAAATTTCAAAGTTGTCTTCTCAAAGTTACCAGCAATTTTTTGAAGTTCTGTTGCTCTGAAGTTATGGACGTTTGGATTTTGTCCAGAATTAACATATCATAGGCCAGAAACTTGTCTGTTCCGAGTCAACATTAACCATGGTTAATGAGCTCATTGAATTGTACTGCCTATCCTCATCCCCCAAAAATTGAGATTGGTGGTTGATCTTGTGATAATGAGATTTTTCAATCTAGCTTAGGTTTTTATTTCTATAAAATGCATTTTCCTCGACCATCCCTATGTGGGAAATACTCTTCCTTTTTATCTCTTCCTGTTGACATCCTTATCTTTCTTGAAGATGCAACTCAAATTCAGCCTTATACAAGACGATCTTCTCATTTCTCTCCACAAATGCTAATTCATTTCTTCAAAGATATACTCTGTATATATTTTGCATGTACCTAGTTGCCTAAATATTTCTCCTCATTAGATTGTGAGTTTTACACTTTTGTCTTTCATTATCTCTAGTGCTTATCACAGTAACTGATAGATTTAATTTGTTGCCTGGTCTATACTCATTTCTTTTGTAGGTCTGTATAAGAGAGCTTGTGTTATAACAGTGTAACCTTTAACAGGTCATACTTACATATATAGCGTAATGATCTATCAACCAAGTGTTTCATTGAGAAATTTGAATTGAATTCCTAAAACTGTTTCTTGCTGTCATCATCAAAACATTAACATGCACTCTGCCTCCCGCTAAAGTTACCATACCATACCATACCACACACACTCACACACAATACCCACTTGCAAATAATTATCTTCCCTTCTGGGTTCTAGGATCAATGAGTTCCACAGAAGTGCTTTATATTCTGATGCAAGACAGAATCAAGCAATTTCACAGACAAAAATAAAAGACCTCAGATGATATCTAGTGTGCTTTTAGCCATACATGAATCTACAACAAATCATCACTTAGCCTTCCTAGAAAAAAACTCAAGTGAAGTCTTCCTACCTCAAAAACCAATTTATGTAATTTTGAAGGAGTTCTGATTGCTAGGAAATTTTTCTCCGCATAAAATTAAGCATTCATTAATATAATTTCTCTCCATTTTGCTAGTTCTGTCAAATTATGTAAGTTAAATTCCTGTTCTATGTGTCAATCCTTCAAATACTTGATGACAGCTATAATGTAGCTCCTAAAACTTCTCCAACCTAAAAATCTTTAATTCTTTCAATCATGTTTCATGTGGCATGATTTCCATATCTTACATGAGCCTAGTTATAAACTAAAATGTGATGCCCTGAACTGACATAACATTTCAGCTGTATGATCTCACTCTAGCACTGTATCAATGAAATATGATAACACTAGTTCTATTCTCTATGTATTTCCCAATCAAGGCAAAGACGTCATTGTACTTTCTAGATGTCGTAGGTCACGGCTGACACATATCAAGTTTGCAGTCTACTAAGACACCAATGCCTTATTTCAAATAAAATGTTCTGTGTCATGTTTTGAGAACTTCATATTTGTGAAATTGATTTTTAAAGAAAGTGTATAACTTTACATTTGTTTCTAACAGATTTATTATTATTAGATTAGGCTTAATATTCTAGATTGTTAAGAATTCTTTCGGATCTTCATTCTCTCAACGAATTTATTAACTATGACTTTCAACTTTGTGTCATTCGCAAAACTGATAAGCATGCCAAGGATTTCTTTATCCAACTTATTGGGAAAAAAGTTAACAGGCACAGTGCCTGGACTAAATATGGAATGCTTCGCTTCTTCCACATTGATCCTGTTTTTTTTTTTTTTTTTTTTCTATTTTGTAACCTTATTAAACTAGTTCTAATTCCTACTAGGTCCCATATCTTCTCTCTATCTTAAAAAATGTCTTTTTTCTTTACTTTCATTTAATATTTTCCCTTATTCACCCAAGACTCTCATTTTTGGAGTGTGTGTCTGTGTGTATGTGTTCAAATTGCAGGTTTAGCTACCTGCCCCTCCCCCCCCCCCGGCCCAGGCTTCTGAAGTTCCCACATATCTAAAATAAACATATAAATGAAGTAACATTCTACTTTTTGGTCACCTTATGAAGATGGCCAAATTAACAATTCTTGAGACTGAGAACAAAAGTGGCCATGGGAACAAAATTTGTTCACCCAATAAGCATGATGGCACATTGCCAAAACGTTAAGAGAATAGATGATTTCAGAAAATTTGTAAAGGTTATTAACAGCTTTGAGAATAAATATTTGTTTTGGTTCCTATATCTGTATAACTAGCTTACAGAAAACTTTATCATTAAACAAAACTAAGAATAGTGTAGACAGATCAGAACCTCCTCCCTCTGTCAAACACAGGATAGAACATTTTCCCATAAGGATAAAAAATGAACATTGCTTTACATTTAGCTGTATTTTCACTTGATGCTGACAGGTCAAGGACAGAGACCATCATATTTTTGGAATAAGCATAATTCACTGAGCCAAAAACTTATCATGTTTTATATCTAGAAGGGACATAAAAGATTAATTAATCTAATCACTCTATTTTATAGATGTGGAAATTGAGGCCTGGCATTCAAAAGTATTTCAAATATGAAGCTTAAAGATAATTTCTATGTACATTGCATTGATATGCCTTTCACAATCACCTTGCAAAAAGACAGGAGACATAGAAAATAAGAGATATGCATGAACATCAAAACAAAGATAAGGAATAGATTTTTTCAGGAAAAGTAGATCTATGCATGTATATACGTACATATGTATAATGTGCATGTGCATATGTATATGTATATATATATATATACATATACATATAAATATATCTTTTCTTAATTGTAGCCGTCTGAGGTAGAGGGAGAAAGGGAGGAAAAAGAGCGAAGTAAAAAGTACACAGCAGAGAACAAGACAACTTACAAGAAAGTGAAAAAAAAGATGGACAGCTCTTAACATAATGTATAGTGTTTATTATATAGACTTTTTTGAAATGGAAATTTATTACTATACAATTTGAATCCTCTCTTAGGTTCTGCTGTTCATAGGAAACTATTTTTTCTTATTTTATATTTATGTTTCTATATTTAAGTTAACAAGGTTTCTTTTTCTTTTATCTATCATGTATTTATGTTTTTGTATTTAAGCGTGAAGCTAAAAAAAGAATGAAAAAGATACATTTTTAGCTACATGTTTGTGGCATGGAAGCTGTTTTATGTAATATATAAATACTGATTGAGATTAGAGTCAGGGAAACCTGTATTCTCATCCAAACTCTGACATTTGCTAGATTTGAATAATAGGGCAAGTTATATAGCCCATATTTGATTAAAGCAGTATTTTAGGACATATGGAGTAAGTCTTATATATTTCAACAATTTAAATATATTATGTCTTAAATCAATTTTAACTTGTATTGATGCAGAGAGTTGCCAGTCCTGAGGTGATCATAGATGCTTTGAGTTTTAAAGAACTTAATTGTACATATGCTATATAATTCAGTATCTAATCAATGTTCTTAGTAAAAAATGAGTATATGTGCCTGGGAACAAATTAAACACATCTACTGATTAAGAAATTCATCCATTTGACTTTTCTGAGAATAATTTAAGGAGTCAGTATAGTTTACTGAAGTAGAAAGAAGATACCTTCTGAAGTATTAAGAAGTGGATTCAAATCCTAATATGATGTTTACTATTTGTGTGACTTTGTATAATTCACTTCCTTGGTATCAGTTTCCTTATTTGTTAAATGAGGAACTTGGACTATAAAATCTCTGAAGTCCTTTAGATCTAGAATCCTAAAATATACACAAGTTCTACTTTGAAATTTTATAACACTACAGTATGTATTAGAGCCATAGACGAAGGTCAACCTTTAAAATAGCATTAATTAAGCATGCATTTGATGCTGGGCACATAATATCTGGGGATACAAGTAAAGTCAAAACAAACAAAACTATTCCTGTTCTCAAGGGGATACAGCACGCAAATAATTATGTAAGCAAAATATATTAAGGATAAATTGGGTATAGTTACAGAGATACTACTAAATTTAAAGAGGACTAGAAAAGACTTCCTACAGAAGATGAAATTTTGGCTGAGTTTTGAATGAAATCAAGTAAGCATATATATATGTAGATAGATAGATGGTAGATAGATATAGATATAGATAGATATATCTATATATAGATATATACATATATGTGTGTGTATATATGTGTATGTGTTTGTGTATATGTTTGAACCTGTGATTTCATATATGTAAAGAACTCTCAGGGTGGCAACATTGTCCCCCTATGCAAACTGTTCTCTCTATGATATGTAGTCTTAAAGAGATACAGGTAGAATTTGAAAGCAAATTTTCATGACTACAACCAGTCCTTTAGCTAGTGCACAAAGGATTACATGTAGAAAGTATACATGTACAAAAAATATTTTCAGAGAAATTAAAAACAATAGAGAGAGGGTGGGGCAGCAAACAAGCAGCTCATTCTCTATTGGTATCCATATACTGTCAAGACAATTAGAAAAAATCAATCGTCATTCTGGTTGAATTGTGTTGTAGTAGTTTTAATGCAGAACAGTGAAGAGATTTATAAACGATGGGCAGTCACTGGTGAGTTCTTATTTGTATCATTAGAAGGAATGTACATATTTCTGAGATCATAGATTATTGGAGTAATGACATATTGGTGTATAATATTTGTTCATCAGGAAAGTTTACGTACACTCTCATAATATCTGTTGTCCAAAATTAATAAAGATGTCTAAATCCTGGGAGTGGGGGAGACCTGTCAGAATCGGAACTAAGCAACATGACTTATCAGTGACTCTAGAGATTAGCAATTTCAAATCTGGGGATATCACATTGTTGACTTGGATTACGCTTAGTTTTGTAGGATAATAGAAAAATATTGATAAAGTAGTTTTATTAATTTATTTGGCAGTCTGGAAAATGTCATTTTTTAAGGGTCAAACAGTCTGATACAATTATGACACTTATATGTCAAATAACTTTCAGATGATTTATCAACTAGTAAAATAGATTCTCCCCCATTAGGCAAATAACAAAATAAAGAGAGATGCCAAAACAAGAAAAAATATTAATATTTCCTCTTATAATTTTAGAGGTAGTCAACTGAGGTAAACTTAGAAATTATAGTCATTTCTCTACTATTTTTATAACTTTTGAAATGTGTTTTAAGAGTGAGCATTTTAGAAATCCAATACAAAAGATGATTTCAATGAAGCTGCTCACCAGGACGACTCGGCATTCCTGTACCTGCCCACTGTGAAATCTAAACTAATTGAGCCAGCTGGAAACTATCCAGTTCTCATTAGCAAAGTCAAGGACAATGATGGTATATCAGGACTCAATAAAATAAGATACCTTAATCTTGGGAATGAAAACTTAATTAAAATAAGGATACTGAATCTCTTAACCTGAATTTTGAGCAATTAATAGAGTGAAAGACAGATACGTGTTCACGTAGCACTTCTGTTTTTTAAGTAACACCATTCATATTTCAAAAACTGTTCTCAGTCTGGAAATATTTAATAATAGCAATCAGGTTTTATATATAGTATATATTATATAATATCTTATATTATTATATGTTATAACATATACATTTTATATTAATATCAATATATTAACACATTATATATCATAATACATTATATATCTATTATATATAATATATAATTATATGTAATAATATGTATTATATATACATGTGTTGTGTATATATATATATGTACACATACACATACATATATGTATATGTATGTATCTATATCTATATCTATATATAAACTTAGCAGAAGCAATGACTGGTACTTAAACAGTAGTGGTTTATACTATTTATCATCCTTGAACAAATAACATTCTTATGAGATAGATACACTTACCACTAGCATAATATAAATTTTACAGATAAAGAAACTGTGGTTCAAAAAGGTCAAGTAATTTCCCCAGGACTAAAGAAAATGCTAATGTAAGAGTTGACATTTAAATCCAGATATCATTTTTTTTCTTTTCTTCTTTTTTTTGTTACTAAGTATTTAATTTTTAGTTTTCAAAATTCACATCCACAAGATTTTGAGTTCCGAATTTTCTCTCCATCTGTCCTTCACCTCCACGACATTGTGCATTTAGATTACACCTCCCAAACTGCCCTGTCTTCTATCATCCACCCCCTTTCTCTTCTTCCCTTCCCTTCTAATTGCCTGTAGGGCAAGATAGATTTCTATACAGAATTGCCTTTATATCTTATTTCTCACTTGCACGGAAAAAAATTTTTAAAATTCATTTTTAAAACTTTGAGATTCACATTCTCTCCCTTCCTCACTCCCCACCCATCTTCATTAAGAAGGCAATGAATTCTATACAGATTATGCATGTGTAATCACATAAAATACTTCCTTAACAGTCATGTTGTGAGAGGCTAATTCTATTTCCCTCCAAAAGATCCCACCCTGTATTTACTTTATTCTCTGCTTTGACCTTGTCCTTCCTCAAAAGTGTTTGCTTCTGATAACCTCTAGCTCCCATTTGCCCTCACTTCTATCATCACCACCCCACCAAACTTATCCCCTTTCCACTAATGTCTTGTTGAGTAAGATAGATTTCCATACTCAACTGAATGTGTATGTTGTTCCCTCCTTAAGCCAAATAAAGTTCCCTCTCTTCCCCTTCTATGTAAAAGTATTTTTTTTCCTTTTTTTGGGAGACAATTTACCTCACTACATAAATCACCATATATGTATACACATATACACAAACACACCCACATATGTATAGATTTTATATGTTTCTATACATTTTACATATTTCTATGTATTATTTATTTCTATATCTATTTCTATATATCTGTATATGTACATATGTGTGTGAATGTGTGTATGCATATATAAGTTTGTATTTATGCATATATGCATACATATACATGCACATATACACACGTTTGCATAAACTCATGTACACGTATATCTACATATGTGTATGTGTGTATGTGTAAAAACATATGTATACTCACATAGACACAAACATGCGTGCATAAACAGACAAATACGCACATGTATCTACACACGAATGCCAAAGAGGTAAGCAATGAGACTGTATTCCCATCTGAAAGTTCAGAAAGGAATATAAACTGATCTCAAGCCCCAAAATCAAATGTACATGCATACATAATGTACACATACACACACACACACATGTATGTGTATGTTTATTTATGTACCCATATGCATAAATACACACTTGTGTCTGTGTCTGTGTGTGTTTTTGTACACATATATATTCCCTCCAACTACCCTAGTACTAAAAAAGACCTATGAGTTACAAATACCAACTTTCCATATGGGAATATAAACAGTTTAAATTTAATAAGTCACTTTTGATCTCTATTTCCAGTTAACCTCTTCATACTTCTTTTGATTCTTGTGTTTGAAAATCAAATTTCTATTCATCTCTGCTCTTTTCTTCAAGATTTCTTGAAACTCCTCTAGGTCCTAGCAGGCAGGCCCAGGTGATCTGAAGCAGCAGTTGCTCTGTGGATTCTGAAACATATCAGCACAGGATAGGAGTGTAGTGGAAATGGGTGAGAGAGAACAGTCAAACAGCAGGAAACTGCAGTGACTGCACCTGAGCCTAAAAATTAAATGTCTGTAAGTCACCAACTTAAATCTCCAGAAGCCAAGATGGTGGTGTGATCAGTTATTGCTATCTCCATCCCCTTGTTAACCTTGAAAACCCCAGATAATATTTCCCTAGGAGAAATCCTGGAAAAGTGGGATCAGTCGAAGGGGAAACAGTCTCTTACCCGGTGAGGCTAGGAAAATTGCAATGGGAGGATTTCTCTTATTTTGACTGAAGGGGACCAGTGCAGAACCAGAGCTGTCCCAGAGACCCCCACTTCAGCCAACCAGGAGGAGATCTTGAACTTCAGGGGTTTGGAGCCTGAATTTGTCAACACCAGGACCCAAGGCATGCCTCAGTACCTGAGGGAAATCAGAAAGACATCAGGGCAGACAAGTTCACCAAAGACTGAGGTTGCCTATGCTGTAGCACAACAGAGAAGACCTCTTGTGGCCAGACAAACCCTCCCCCAAGTAGCTCCAAGGTAACTCCAGGGAGATCCAGAAAGACTTCACCTGGCCTCTTCTTTCTCACACCAAACAGCTCAGCAACAGGTAAGCTGCAGCATTTTGGCTTTTAGCTGAAAGAACCAGAGGCCACAACAAACAAAGCCTCAAGTTTTAGGCCTAGTAACTGGAGGATAGAGACACTTGGGCCCCAGAAGCAGATATCTAATTAAAAAGCCAAGAAAAGGGTGATCATCATGAGCAAGAAGCAACAAAGAAAAGAAAAGACCATAGAGTCATTCTGTGGGGACAAGGACCAAAACAAGAATGCCAAAGAGGTAAGCATTGAGACTGTATTCCCATCTGAAAGTTATGAAAGGAATATAAACTGATCTCAAACCCAAAGAGCATTCCTGGAAGAGCTCAAGATGGATTTTAAAAGTCAAATTAGAGAAATAGAAGAAAAACTGGCCAATGATTTTAAAAACATGAAAAAAAAATAATTCACTGAAGAGAATAGCTCCTTAAATAGAAAACTGGTCAAATGAAAAAGGAAGTACAAAACCTAACTGGAGAAAACAACTTCTTAAAAGGAACAATTGATCAAATGGAAGAGGAGATGCAAAATTTAACTGAAGAGAGCAATTTTTAAAAATTAAAATTGGGCAAGTGGAAGCTAATGTCTATATGAGACATCAAGAATCAGTCAAACAAAATCTAAAGAATGAAAATACAGAAGAAAACGTAAAATATCTCATTGGAAAAACTGACCTGGAAAATAGATCAAAGTGAGAAAATCTCAGAATTATTAGTGGACAAGAAATCCATGATGAAAAAAAGAGCCTGGACGATATCTTCCAAGAAATTATCAAGGAAAACTTCCCAGAGGTCCTAGATCCAGAGGACAAAATAGTCATTGAAAGAATTCACTCTTCACCTCCTGAAAGGGATCCCAAACTGAAAGCACCAAGAAATATTGTTGTCAAACTTCACAACTTTCAAGTGAAGGAGAAAATACTGCAGGCGGCCAGAAAGAAACAATTCACATATTGAGGAGTTACAGTCAGGATCACACAGGGCCTTGCAGCTTCTACTTTAAAAGAATGAAGGAATTGGAATATCATATTGTGTAAGGCAAATGAGCTTGGACTATGACCAAGGATCAATTACCCAGCAAAACTGAGCATAATATTTCAGGCAAAGAGATGGACATTTGATGAAATAAGGGATTTCCAGATCTTCCTGACGAAAAGGCCAGACAGAGCTCAATAGATAATTCGATCTAGAAACACAATTCTCATGAGAGGCATAACAAGGTAAACAAAGAAAAAGAAAAAAAAAATAAAACTTCGTTTTCAGTATGGACAAACTGTTTACATTCCTATAAGGTAAGATGATACTTGTTAATCTGGAGAATTGTATATTCATTATGATATTAAAAAGGGATATACTTAGAGGAAGTGCGTATAAATGATATGACATGATGATAAATATATGATTTAATTGGAGAAGGGATTGTAACGGGAAATGTGAAAAGGGAGAGGTATAAAACGGTAAATTACATCACAGGAAGAGTCAGAAATATACATTACAGTGCTGGGAAAGAGAGTAGGGAAATGAGCATCATTTGTGATTTACTCTCATCTGCTTTGGTTCAAGGAGGGAACAACAACATCAGTTAAGTATATAAATTTAACTAGTTCTATAGTCAGTAGGAAGAGAAAGGGAAAAGAAAATTGGGTGGAGGGTAGAGGGAGGGAAGAAGTAGTAAGGGAAAAGAGGAATAAAAGGGAGGGGGACTGAAAAAGGGAGGGAAGGCTTAGGGAGGCAGCAGTCAAAAAATAAATTCCTCTTATGGAAGTTAAGGGAAAAGGGAGAACTAAAAGCACAAATGGGGAAAAGAGGATGGAGGGAAAGAAACAGATAGTAATCAAAACTGTGAATGTGAATGAGATAACTCTCCCATAAAATGGAGGCATGTATCAGAATGAATTAAAAAATATAATCGAACAATACCCTGTTTACAAAAAATACATTTAAAATGAAGAAAACACACAGAGTAAAGGTAAAAGGTTGGAGCAGAATATATTGTTCTTCAGTTGATGTAAAAAACAGCTGGGGTAACAATCCTAATCTCAGACAATGGAAAAGCAGTAGATCTAATCAAAAGGGTAAGGATGTAAACTATATCCTGCTAAAAGGCACCACAGACAATGAACCAATTTCATTATAAACATAGATGTTCCAAGTGATATAGCATACAGATTTTTAGAGGAGAAAATAAGTGAGTTACAGGAAGAAATAGACAGCAGATCTATACTAGTGGGGGGTCTCAACAGCCCCCCTTTCTGAATATGATAAATCTAACCTCAAAATAAAGATGAAGGAAGATAAGGAGGTGAATACATCTCTGGATAATGTAGAAATGAGAAATTTCTGGAGAAGATAGAAATAGAACTTTTTTCTCACCAGTATATGGCACATACACAAAAATTGACCATGAACTCTGCAATAAAAATCTCACTGTCCAGTGCAGAAAGACAGAGAAAGTCAATGTACCTTTCCCAGATCATAATGCAATAAAAATTTAAAATAAACCAAAAATTAATTGGAAACTAAAAAATCAAATTTTAACGAATGAGTGGGTCAATCATCAAAGTGTAGAAACAATCAATAACTTCATTCAAGAGAATGACCACAATGACAAAACCTACCAAAACTTATGGAGTACTGCAAAAACAGTTCTTATGGGAAGTTTTATATCTTTGAATGCCTTCATGAATAAAATACAGAAAGAGGAGATTAATGAATTGGGTATGCAACTGAAAAAACTTCAAAAAGAAAATAAATTGAAAATGCTCAAGTAAATACCAAATTAGAAATCTTGAAAAGCAAAGGATAGATTGATAAAATTGAATAATAATAAAAAAAAGTATTGAGCTAATGAATTGAATTAAAAGTTGGTTTTATGGGGGAAAAAAGCAATGAAATAGATAAACATTTGGTCAATTTGATTAAAAACAAGAAAGAAGAAAACCAAACTAGCAATATCAAAAATGAAACGGGTGAACTCATCTCCAACGAGGAAAAACTTAGAACAATAATTAGAAATTACTTTGCTCAATTTCATTCCCACAAATTTGAAAATCTAAGTGAGATGCATGAGCATTATAAAAAATAAAATTGCCCTAATTATAAGACTAGGAATTGAATCCTTAAATAACCCCATCTCAAAAAGGGAAATTAAGCAAGCCATCAATTAATTCCTTAGGAAAAAAAATCTCAAGGGCCAGATTGATTTACAAGTGAATTCTATCAAAAATTTAAAGAACAGTTAATTCCAATACTATATAGACTATCTGGGAAAATTCTTGAGGAAGAACTCTTACCAAATTCTTTCGATGATACAAATAGGGTTCTGATATCTAAACTAAGAAGAGTCAAAACAGAGAAAGAAAATTATAGGCCAATTTCTCTAGTGAACATAGATACAAAAATTTTTTTAAAAGATATTAGAAAAAATATAGCAACTTACCACCAGATTAATACATTATGATCAGGTAGAATTCATGCCAGTAATGCAGCGCTGGTTCAGTATTATGAAAATTATCAATATTATTTATCATATCAACACCAAAACTAACAGAAACCATACGATTATCTCAATGGATGCCGAAAAGCCTATGACAAAATAAAATACCCCTTGCTTTTGAGAACAATGGAGAGCATAGGATTAAATGGAGCCTTCCATAAAATAAGAAGCAGTATCTACCTAAAATCATCATCAAGCATGTATGTAATGGAAATAAGCTGGATCCATTTCCAATAAGATCAGAGGTGAAACAAGGATGCCCACTATCATCACTATTATTCAATATTTTACTAGAAATATTAGTTTTAGTATAAGAGAAGAAAAGGAAATTGAAGCAATAAGATTAAGCAAAGAAGAAACCAAGGTAGCACTCTTTACAGATAATTTGATGATATACTTAGAGAATCCCAGAGAATCAATTAAAAAAAAACTACTTGAAATAATAAACAACTTTGGCAAAGTTGGAGGTTATAAAGTGAACTCACATAAATCATCTGCATTGCGATACATTACTAACAAAACCCACCAGCAAGAGATAGAAAGAGAAATCTCATTTAAAGCTATGGTAGGCACTATAACATATATGGGGGTCTATTTAACTAAATAAACACAGGGACTATAAGAGCACAATTACAAAATACTTTTCCCACAAATAAATATCCCAGTATTTATGGGATATAAAGAAAGCGGTTCTAAGGGGAAATTGTGTATTTCCCAATGCTTGCATGAATAATGTAGAGAAATAAGTGATCAGTGAAATGGGCATGCAACTAGAAAATTTAGAGAAAAAATTAAAAATCCTTAATTAAAATTCAAATTAGAAAATCGGAAAATCAAAGGAGAGATTAATGAAATTGAAATTAAGAAAAATTTTAACTAATAAATTAAGCAAAGAGCTGGTTTTATGAAAACAAAAACACAGTAAAATAGATAAAACGTTGGTTAAATTGTTTTTAAAAAGACAGGAGAAACTAATTACTAGTATTGAAAATGAAAAGGGTGAATTGAAAACCAATGAAAAGTAAATTAAAACAGTGATTGGGAGCTATTGTGCTCCACTTACGTCAAAAAATCTGATGATTTTTGTGAAACGTGTGAGTATTTCCAAAAATATAAATTACCCAGATTAACACGACGAATTAAAATAAATAATCTCATTTCAGAAAAAAAGGAATTGAAAAATTTATCAATGAACTCCCTAAGGGGAAAAAAAAATAACCTCTTGGGTCAGATGGACTTACAAGTGAATTCTACCAAATATTTAAAGAACAATTAATACAAACTATTTAGAAACATAGTTGAAGGAGGAGTCCTACCAAATTCTTTTTATCATACAAATATGGTGCCAATTACCAAACTGGGAAGACTCAAATCAGAAAAAAGAAAATTATAGAACAATTTCCCTAGTGAATATGGATGCTCAAAAATTTTAAGTAAAATATTAGTAAAGAGATGGAAGCAATTTAACTCAATGATAATCCACTAGGAGAAAGAATGCAGGGATAATTCAATGATCAGATAACTATTAAAACAAGTGACCATATGAACAAAAATACCACAAGAAATGATGTGATTATTTCAATAAATGCTGAAAAAAACTTTTCACAAAATTCAATACCCATTCCTATTAAAAACACTAGAGAGCACAGGAATCAGTGAAATTTTCCTTAAAATGATAAATAGCATCTGTCTAAAACTATGGACAAGTACTGTATGTAGTGAGTTAAGCTAGAAGCACTTTCGATAAGATCTGTCGTGAAACAAGAATGCCCGTTATCACCACTGTTATTCAGTATTGTATTAGAAATCTTAGCTTTAACAATAAGAAAAGAAATAGAAATGGAATGAATTAGGATAAGCAATGAGAAACAAAGCTATTCATCTTTGCAGATTATATGATGGTATACTTAGAATTCTATAGAATAAAAAAATATTTGAAATAATCAACAACTTTAGCAAAGTTGCAAAATATAAAACAAACCTATACAAATCACAGGCATTTCTATATATTACTAACAAAGCCCCACAGCAAGAGACAAAAAGATAAATTCCATTAGAGGTAACTTTAGACAAAATAAAATATTTGGGAGTGTACTTTTGAAGACCAACCAAGGAATGCAAGAATGTAATTGCAAAACACTTTTCACACAATTAAAGTCAGATCTAAAATAATTGGAAATACATCAGTTTGTCATGGGTAGACAGGACTACTATAATAAAAATGACAATTCTACCAAAATTAATTTAATTATTTGGTTCCAAACCAATCAAATAACCAAAAAATATGTTATAAAGCTAGAAAAAATAATAACAAAATTAATCTGGAAGAAAAAAAGGTGAACAATATCAAGGGAATTCATGATAAGAAATATAACGGAAGGTGTACTAGCCATACCAGATCTAAAACTGTATTATTAAGCAGCAATCATAAAAACTACTTGGTTCTGGCTAAGAAACTGAGTAATGAATCAGTGGAATGGGTGAGGTATACAAGACAAATTAGTCAATGATTACAATAATCTTAATAACCTCAGTGATGCTTGATGACCTCAAAGACACTATATTATGGGGGAAAAACTCACTATTTGAAATAATACTAGGAAAACTGGAAAAATTTATGGCAGAAACTAGGTATAAACCAAGATCTTATACCATATACCAAGATTAGGTGAAAGTGGGAATATGATTTGGACATAAAGGGTAATATCGTACCCAAATTAGGAGAGCAAGGAATAATTTACATGTCAGATCTAGGGAGAAAGGAAGAGTTTATGACCTATTAAGAGATAGAGAACATTATGAAATGTAAAATGGATAACTTTGATTACATTAAATTAAAAATATTTTGCACAAAGAAGCCAACACAATCAAGACTAGAAGAGAAGCAGAAAGTGAGAAGACAATTTTATTGAAAGGGTCTCTGATAAAGGGCTTATTTCTCGAATATATAGAAAACCAAGTCAAATTTATAAGAAAACAAGTCATTCCCCTATTGATAAATCATTAAAGGATATTAATAAGAAGTTTTCAGATGAAGTAATTAAAGCTCTCTATACTCACATGAAAAAAGGTTCTAAATAATTATTGATTAGAGAAATGCAAATTAAAGCAACTCTGAAGTACTGTATCACACCTAATTGGCTCATATGACAGAAAAGGAAAATGATAAATGTTGGAGAAGATGTGAGGAAAATTGAAACACTAAAGCATTGTTGGTAAAGTTGTGAACTGATCCAATAATTCTGGAGAGTAATTTGAAACTATTTCCAAGGGGCTATAAAATTGTGCATACCCTCTTGTAATGCTACTTACAGGTTTGTATCCTAAAGAGATCATAAGAATTGGAAAATGATCCACATGTACAAAGATTTTTATAGCAGCTCTTTTTGTGGTATCAAAAACCTGAAAATTGATGGAATGCCCATCAGTTGAGGAATGGCTGAACACGTTATGATATATTAAGGAAATGGAATGCTGTTGTTTCATTAGAAAGGATGAGTAGGCAGATTTCAAAAAAATTTAGAAAGATTTACATAAAACGATGTTGAGTGAAGTGAACAGAATCAGGAGCACATTGTACACAGTAACAGCAACATTGCGTGATGATCAGCTGTGATAAATTTAGCTCTTCTCAGCAATGCAAAAAGAAAATTCCAAAAGACTAAAGACGGACAATACTATCCATATGCAGACAAAGAACTATGAAGTCTGAACACAGATTGAGGCATATTTTTTTTTTCCTTGTTTCTTGTGGTTATTCCTATTGGTTAAGATTCTTCTCTGCAACATGACTAATGTGGAAATATCTGTAAACAAAGTAAATAAAACAAACGAATAGGGGAAAGCATCGCAGAGAGTCATACAATTTTAGAGGGAAAAAGTAGTAGTGTTATAAAGAAAAACATAACTAAAAATAATTACTTCCTCAACATACCCAAAAAGTGACCATTCTGCTTTTGTTTGATTCCCAATGAGAGAATTTCTCAAGGCAGCTCAATTCACTTTCGTGTAGATCTAAGTATTATGAATTTTTTTTTTCCCGTACATCAAACCTAAAATGTTTTTAACCAGTTTTACCCATTGATCCTAGTTGGTTCTCTAATATCAATACAGGAAGTCTACTCTCTCTTCCGTGTGATAATCCTTCAACACCTTATTTGAAAGGTATCTTCCTGTCCCCACCAAATTTTTCCCCACTACTCAGGTCTTTTTTCCTCCTCACTGAATAGCTGGAGTGTGTGCATCAATTGTTATGCTTTTCTATACAGGTGTTCTAATTTACCAGTGTTCTACCAAAATGAGAGGTTCAGACCTGAATGCAATTCCATAGATATATTCTGAACTGCACAGAATATCGAAAGAATATTTCTGCTTTATATCTGGCGTTTAACTCTGTCTTTTTCTTTATCCACGATCATGTGCTATCTAAGCAACCTATCAAAGAAGACATTATATTCAAAACAATGTTGCAATAAAAAGTCTCCTTTTTGATCATATCTTATGATCAGTTATGTGGTAAATGGATGGATAGCAGACACCTGCATATATGAATTCTAGAGATGGAAGAAATCAGAGACCATATAGCGTAATTATATTACAGGGAGCAGCAAGGAAATGAGTATGTTTTTCCCAGATTCCACAGCTACCACAGAGCCAGGACTTAAATGTTATCGAAATTTGAATATGATTCTTTTTGTATTATATTATGTTGTTACTCTCCTACCACCGAACCTTTGTCTGTGCTGTGAGGTTGTGTGTAAAAGTTTTCTCTACTTTTTTAAATAATTTATTTACTTTTAGTTTTCAAAAGTCACTCCCACAAGATTTTGAGTTCAAAATTTTCTTTCCTTCTCTTCCCTCCATCCATTCCAAAGACAGCAAGCATTCTGATTACCCCTTTCCCCAATTTGTTCTCCCTTCTATCACAGCCCTCCCTTCTTGTAAGCCCTTTTCCACTATTTTCTTGTAGGGAAAGATAGAATTCTATACTCTATTGTCTCTATGCATTATTTCCCAGTTGATAATAAATGTTTAGTCGGGCAAAACATTTCCATAACAGTCATGTTGTAGAAGTCTAACTTCACTCTATCCTGACCTGACCCTCATTTGTTCTATTCTCTCATTTGATGCTGCCTCTCCTCAAAAGTACTTGCTTCTAATTACCCCTTCCTCCCATTAGTCCCTCCTTCTATCATCTCCCCTTTCCCCCTGCAACTTTCTTGTAGTGTGATAGATTATTCATACCAAACTGAGTGTACATGTCATTTCCTCCTTAAGCTATACCTGATGAAGGTAGGGATTCAGTCTTTTCCTCTCACCTCCCCCTTTCACCTCCACTTAAACAGCTTTTTCTTGCCTGTTTTATGTGAGAGGTAATTTACCCCATTCTATTTCTCCCTTTCTCCTCTCAATAAATTCTTTTCTCATGCCTTAATTTTATTTTTTTAGGTAGTATCCCTACATATTCAACTCACCCTCCAATAACCCTAATACTAAGAAAAGTCTGAAGTTGAAAATATTATCTTTCCATGTAGTAAAGTAAACAGTTCAACTTTAGTAAATCCCTTATGATTTCTCTTTCCTGTTTATTTTACATACTTTTCTTGGTCCTGTGTTTGAAAGTCAGATTTTGAATTCAGCTCTGGTCTTTTCATCAAGAATGCTTAGAAGTCCTCTATTTCATTGAGTGAACATTTTGGTGATTCTTAGTTTCAATTCTACATCCTTTGACCTCTGGAATATCATATTCCAAGTCCTCCAGTCCCTTCATGTCAAACTGCTAGATCTTGTCTTATCCTGATTGCGTTTCCACAATAATCAAATTATTTCTTTCTGACTGATTGCAATATTTTCTCCTTGACCTAGGAGGTATGGAATTTCACTGTATTATCCCTAGGAGTTTTCCTTTAAGGATCTCTTTCAGGAGACAATTGGTGGATTATTTCAATATCTATCTTACCCTCTGGTTCCAGCATATCCATGCAATTTTCCTTGATAATTTCTTGAAAGATAATATCTGGGCCCCTTTTTTTTCTGTCTCTTATGTATCTGTTTTTCAGGTCAGTTGTTTTTCCAATGAGATATTTCACAGTCTGCTACTTTTTTCATTCTTTTGCCTTTGTTTTATAACTTCTTGAATTTTTGATAAAGTCATTAGCTACCATTTGCTCCATTTTAATCTTTAAGGAATTTTTTTTCTCCAGTGAAATTTTAGACCTTCTCTTCCATCAGAGTAATTTTGCTTTTTCAGGCATTCTTCTCTTCATTGGCGTTTTGGAACTTTTTTCCATTGAGTTGGTCTATATTTTAACGTCTTATTTTCTTCAACGTTTTTGGGTCTCCTTCAGCAAGCAGTTGACTCATTTTGGTGATTTTCTTCAATCATTTACATTTCTCTTCCCAAATTTTCCTCTACCTCTCTTGACTTTCAAAATTCTTTTTGAGCTCTTCCATTGCCTGTGACCACTTCTTATTTTTTTCTTGGAGGCTTTCAGTGTAGGAGGCTTGGCTTTGTTGTGTTCTTTTGTTTGTGTGTTTTGATCTTCCTTTTCATCAAAATAAGATTCCATAGTTTGATTTTTTTCTATTTTTTGCTCATTTCCCAAGCCATTTTCCTGACTTTTGAGCTCTATGCCAAGGTACTTCTCTGCTTCCAGTGGGAGTGTAGGAGTTTGCTCTCAACTTCTTGATTACCTCACAATCTGTGGGCCTAGAGCCACTGCCTCTGCCATTGTTACAGCTGCCATATGACAACATCCCCACATCATCATGGAGCTGGGATCTAACCATGTAACTCTCTCACACAGGTCCAACAGGCTTTTTTCACTGACCTTCCAATTTGTCTTTGGTGTTTTGCAGTCATGATATCTAGAAACCACCCGATGTGACATTGATTCAGTCCCATCAAGGCCTGCTCAGGTTCTATCTATGCTGGCTCTGCCCATGATAGACTATGCTTTACTGCCAGCCCAGCACCATAAATGTTTCCTGTTTACCTTCCAGATTGACTTAGGCTAGAGATTTGCTCTATTCCTTCATTCTGTGGGTTCTGTAGCTCCAGAATTTGATTTGGACGGGGAGAACTGTAGCAAGTTCCTCTTTTTACTCTGCCATCTTGGCTCCACCAGGAAATTTTTCTCAAGTTTTACTTTTCTCAGTGGCATACTGCTCTCAATGATTTTTTTTATTTTAGAATATAGGCAAGTTTCTATTTGATAGTGAGCAACTTTAATAGCTAGTAAAGTTTATATCATCATGTTGAATATTACTGTTTCCCTGGCTCCCTCAAATCACTCAAAACTATAGGTACAGTCATGGATACATACATACAGAGAGAGAGAGAGACAGAGAGAGACAGAGAGAGACAGAGAGAGACAGAGACACAGAGAGAGAGACAGAGAGAAAGACAGAGAGAGACAGAGACAGAGAGATAGAGACAGAGAGACAGAGAGCATATGAAAAGTTCTGGTATTTAAAGCAATCCTCAAGTCTGATCCTCATGGCTTTATGTTCAGGACTTCAGGGAGAATTCATACTGATTGCTTAAGTTCGGGAGAACCTGGGGTCACACAAAGAATATTGGAGCTGCCAAAATGAAACTTCTCATTTCTGTTTATGTGTATATTCTCGGATGATTGGAAAGTTTGCTTAACCCTGAATAAGTGAAGTTTGGCTTTTTGCTAGGTCTGTGCTAGAAGATATCCAAATGTTTTAAGCAACCTGTTTCTGAAGGTTTTAGATAATAACAGTTCATTTATATAAAGAGCTTTAAGGTTTTCCAAATACTTCATAATTTATCCTCACTTCTAATGTATGAGAGGACATAGAGCATAGTAGACAGTGAACTTTTTTTTATAAGAAGACCTGAGTATAATCCTGCTTCTGACATATCCTGGCTATTTGACTCTGATCAAGTTTCTCAGCCTCTCAGTATTCTAGTCAACTTTCTAGTATAAGACCAAGAATTTCAGAGAAGAGGTTGAACTGCTTTGGTAGAGAGAGTTTCCTCACTAGGAACACTCTATATCAGTGTAATCACAGGTAGAACTCCTGTTCCTAACAATGATGTGAGTGGAATATTCTAATAAATTTCATTTTACTGTTGAGAAAACTGAGTTTCTGAAAGGCTAATTTATTTGATCATTGTCTTGTAGCTACAATAACATGTGAATGTTCTACTGACTTGTGTCTAGAACTTCATTTTGATTTTCTTTTTACCTACAGAAATCTGCAAGAAATGGATAATAAATATCTCCTGGATGAAAGAGAACTATGAAGAATTGTCCATACTATCACTCATCCATGTTCAAAGATGCAGAGAGAGGAAACATTTTCTAGACCTAACTATAATGCGTGTTAAACAGACATTTTCCTTATGGATTATTTCTCTTAAGGGCTAATTAATGTAAAAGTGTTTCTGAACTCCAACTTCAAAATGAATGTTGAAAAAAATACGCATATAAACATCATGAATTTTAATATTTTCTGCGAAATGAAGGTAAAGACTGGACCTGTCTATTCATTGACTTGAATATGTTCAGAAAAATTTATCTAACCTAACATTAATTGGATAGTAAAGGAAAAGAAAACTTTTTTTTATTCCCAATATGTTCCCAATTCGAAGCTGTACAATGACTGGTCTAAACCTTTTCATCTCTCTTCAGCCTTCCCTCAGTCCCTTTTCTACTATAAACTGAAGAATTCACCTCAAATTTCACTGAAAAGAAAATTGAAGTCATTCACCATGAGCTCCCTATTCTATCCTCCCGCTTATCTCTCATCACTCAGATACCTTCTTCTACTATAGTTTTCTTCACTCTAGTTTTCAATAAAGAATTGTTGTTATTGAATCATGTAACTTATGCCCAACTCTCCGTGATACCTTTCTGGGTTTCTTGGAAAAGATTTTGGAGTGGTTTGCCATATCCTGATATTTGACAGATGAGGAAGTGAGAGTAAATGGGTTCAAGTGACTTGACCAGGGTCACTCAGCTAATAAGTATGTGAGGACAGATCTGACCTCAGGTGCTCCAGGGCTTGTGCTCTATCCACTGTGCCACCTAGTTTTTACATAAAGAAGAAGTGGCCCTTCTGAATTCCAAGATAAACACCTCAAAATGTACTTGATTCCACTCTTCATTTTTCTATTAAATTGCTTTTACTATTATCCTCACTTTCGTATCTTCAGCCTCTTCTGGCTGCTTTCCTGCTGTCAATTAATACTTCCTGGTTTTTCAAATAGCTTTCACTCAACACAACCATCTCTATTACCTATCAGCCTATATTTCTCCTCCTCATCAAGCCTAACTTCCTTGAGAAAGACATTAAAAATTATTTCTCTACTTCCTTTCTTCTCACTCTCTCCTAAGTCCCGTAAAATACAGCTTGTGACCTCATCATTCAACTTAAATTGCTCTCTTCAAGTTATCAACTGACTGAATTGTGTTTTATCCATATATTTGCACATAGCAATAATATTATCAGTAATAGCTATAATAAAAACTAGCATTAATATATAACTTTGGTTCTATAGAACTTTGTGAAGTGCTTTATAAATATCATTTCAGCTAATTTTCACAACAACACTTTAAGGTAGGTGCTATTATTATACCCATTTGTCAGATAAGGAAACTGAGGCTTGCATTTTAAGCAACTTTCCTAGGGATATATAACTAATAACTTTCTGAGTTCAAATTTGAACTCAGATCAAATACTCCAACCACTTTATCACCTAGCTGTCTCTGGTGCTAGCAAACACTTTAATAAACACTTGTTGGAATAAATTGAATTAGTGATTACCTATTAGTGTATGCATGTTGACTGAAAAGGTGTAATGAAAATAAGATTGCTATACATATCAGTAAATATTTCTTAAATTGGTTAGCCTCCACATTTTCTGTTGTAGACACATAGAAAGGTCCTAGGGCAGACAGTAAACATTTATTCCAACTTGTTTTTTCATTTGCTTTTGAAGGTGGCATACCACATAATCCTGAGTAAAATAGTCTGATAGTTCAAACCAAAGATTCTGGATAATCCATTTCCCAAGACACTAAGGAAAGGAACAGGACAGGTATATGGGTCAAACAGCTTCATGCCTCAGAAAGCACTGAGATACACATGCTAGACATTCTACTCCTAATCTCTGCAACTTTTTAGTGTTTGTGTTTACATATAGGAAAAAATTGTATTCACAGTAAAGATCTGACTCCTAAAAAAATGAGAGTTCTCATTGTGAGTGTCTTGCATTTAACTGAAAATATACTAGGACTAACCACCATACTAATTGTTTCAGACTCTAAGAATTTAGTATGGTCAGGTTCTTAGCATACAGATTTCTTTTTTTTTTCTTGTTCAGAGAATCTTTCTCTTGCCTTCAGTGTTTTCTCTAAAAACCAGAACTTTTCCCGTTCTCCTGACATCACCACAGCATATAGGTTCAAGTGCTTTCCAACATAGAACTACTGAACAGCTCCCTTGCTTGCTCTGCTCCAAGAGTAATCTCACTTTCCTTTCCTTTACCCAAAGAAAAGTAACACCCATTAATGTGTGCTTTAAAAAAATCCATAGTGAATATAAAAGGAAAATAATACAATAGTTACATATTTAAAAGAAAATAACCTGCAGAATCCTAGAAAACATGGGTTCCATATTGTTCTTCAGAAAGACAGTACAATACTTAAATTTATGTATTTACTTATTTGCTTTTCAGTTTATTTACTTAATAGTAAAATTTTAAAATGGTAGGTACTATGGTAGATAAAAGGTCAAGGTCATTATTTATGACAAAACTATTGTTTTCTTCAATGGTCAGTCCTAGTTAGCATCTAGAATACCTAGAGTCAAATCTTTCCTCAAAGACGCAGAGCTGTATAAACAGATTACTTTTCCTGTCAGGACCCTAGATAAGTCTCTAAGGCTATAGATTGCAGACATGTATGAATGCAGTACTTCAATAGTGGAAGCTACCCATATATTCAAAACCTCAAATCTGGATAATGATGATAAGTGATTTTTAATTCACACACATACATGTGTGTGTGTTTATCTATGTATGTGTGTATAATATATATGTGTATATATATATGTATATATACATCTAATGTGTATATCTAATCTAGTCTTTATATGATACACATGATATAAATATTAGATTAGTGAGTGGAAATTGAAAAGACCTGACTTTAAATTCCCATCTCACATACTAAATAGATGTATGAAATGAGGGGACTAATTTTGCATCCCTGAACCTGTTTCCTCATCTGAAAAATGAGGATAATAATCCTTTGGTTCTCAATCTTCTTACATCCTTGTGGTGAGATTACCATGAGATAATCTAAAAGCACTCTGAAACCTCCAAAACAGTGAATAAATGTAATCAGTACTAGTGAAGAAACATCTAAGTTTTGCAATGGATAAAGTACTGGGCCTGGAAACAAAAAGACCTGAGTTCAAAATTGGAATCCATCACTCACTAGTTGTTTGATCTTGGTTACGTGACTTCACCTCTCTTTGCCTCAGTTTCTTAAAGTCAGTATGAGGGATAATAGTAGTACCTTCCAGGATTGTCGTGAGGACCAAATGAGATAATATGTGTGAAATGCTTAGCACAAAAGCCAGCACTTATTAGATGGTATATACATGTTAACCATTATTGTTGTTGTAGCATCACTATGATATTTGCTTAGGGTTAAGCATATAAACCTTGGCTGCCCAGGTCTCTTAAGCCAATCTGAAGGTGCATGCCATCCAATTCAAGGTTAATTAGTAAATTAGCAATCACTGGCCACAAATGATGGCATAAGATTCCAAAGTAAACTCTTTGTAGAAAACGTATCCTGTGAGTCATTGGGACATCAACTGCACGCTGGTCCAGGCAGAGAAATTTATTTCAAAAAAGTAAAAAAAAAAGTAATTTTGGAACTCTACTTGGTTTTTTTGGCACCTGTTTGTGTCCTGGTGGGCTCCAAATGGAACCCCTTATTGTTTTTCTCTAATCCATCTTTGGGATGACAGAGGTGCAAGTTGCAAGTCACAGCTTGCAAGCTGATCCAGAGGATGACAACGCTCAATAAAAACAATTATTCCAAAGCCCATGTCTCATCCATTATTAAACCTGTGAAAAGAGTTTTAATTTCCTGTGCAATTACCCAGTGAAATGTCATCTTCTGGATGAAAAAAGATTAATTGCTTTTGATCAAAATCTGTGTATTTTTATTTGACTTTTTAGGACAGTTGTGTAACTGTCTATCATTCCAATCTCATCTGTCTCATATCATTCAAAATTAGCCTAACTTTGCATGGAAAATATACTTTAATTATTTTTTTCTTTCTCATAAATGATGAAAGGTAAAATAGTAATGTTCTTTGACTCCCACTACTCCCAATTCATCTTGACTTTTTAAAAATTTATATATAACATGTGTGTGTATATATTGTTGAGACATCTTTTCCAATGGGGAATTACAAAAGATGATAAATTTATTTGCAACTGAGTCATAACTAACATTTTGATGCCATGTGTTAACTCACATTAGAATTTCTATCTTCCTTGTTTGTTTTCTATCTAGCGGTTATTAAGCAACACATAACAATGACCAGCCAGTTTCTTTCTATTAGAAATATGACATCAGTTCATTTTCCTATTATGGAAAAATTAATGGGGATGAATCTTTAGGAGAAGGAATTTTCCAAAATATCCTACTATCTCTCTGAGTAGTGAAAGCCACACAGAGTACGAGATCAACTGAAAAAGTTGAAGAGAACAGAGCTTGACATTCAGACACTACTGTAACCAGCCCACTAAAGTCACAGCAGCCACAGGATTTGATTTTTTTCTTCCACCCTCATGTTCTGACAAACATCTGGATGAGAAATTCTGCAGGAAATTAATGTTACCATTGTCCTACAAAGAAAAATCTACTTTCAAAATAGCCACTTTTCATTATTCTGGTGCCTGGTATGTTCACTGGGGTTAAATACCAAGTGACAGAAGTACAGAATAAATATTTATTGGACCTAAGGAAACAATTATAACATGAGGAAAGCAGAGTGGCCTTTATTTACAACAATTTGGCATGATTGGCAGTCTGGACACTAGTGAAATATGTTGCAGGTCAGGGAGGAGGCTGATTGGCACGTCTGTGTGGGGAAGCTTGCACATTACCTAATCCATCAAGAGCTAATGTGGGGAAAATGTAAACTCCGCAAGAGGATTTCTTTTCATGATTACTACTCAAATAGAAGCCTGTTATTTTCAAATCATACTCACTCCTAGCTTGGAAAAAGGATAAGATTTGAACAATATATAAGATGACCTTTTTAAGATTATGACATCAAGGAAAAATGTGACACATTTATTCAAGGAGTTACAAAATTCCAAAACCAGAAGGGACTTTATGAACCATCTAATCCAATTCATGTGTAAAAGAAAATAAAATTCTCTTTCTATATCATACCCAACCACTCCTAATTCAATATATGCTTGAAACTCTCTAAACAGGAACTCCATTACCTTCAAGGCAGATCATTCTACTTGGGCTTAGGTTTAATTTTAGGAAATGCCACTTTGTTTTTCTCCTTTTGAACACTGACTGTTCATATAACCTGACCACGTATCAGTTTAGGAAGGACATTGATAAGCTAAAGAAAGTGTAGTGAGGATACTGAAGAGTTTCAAGTCAATGCTATTAAAAGATCAGAATAAAATATTGGAGATGCTTATCGTGGCAAAAATAAGATTCAGAAGGTATATTAAAATCATCTTTGAGTATTCACTAGGTTTTCATGTGGAAGAGGGTCCAGATATCTTTATTCTGTGTAGTCTCTAACGGATGGAATGAGAAGCAGTAGATGAGAGTTGCAAAGTGAAATTTAAGTTTGCTAAAAAGAATTTATTTCCTCTTAAAATTTAGACCTTTCCAAAGATAAAATAATATGCAAGGTGACCAACTGTCCCTGAATGGGAAATATTTAGTTCGTTTTTTAGTGGCTGATCATTTTTGAGAAATGTTATGGTGAAGGCTTATTTTAAGAATGGTTTGAATAAGATGTCCTCTGAGGTCTCTCTCAACTCTCAGTATTGGTATACTATAAATCTATGATCATCTACGTAGTCCAACTCTAAAAGATCTCCATTTTGTCAAGTTCCTTCATAAAATGAGTCACACAGAACAGAGTATGCCAGACTAGAAACTATTGATACCATTGACCCTTGAGAATGAACTATCCCAATGACAAAAATTCAAAATATTGGCAACTATTCCTGGTGGTCTAGGCAACAAAGACAGTGCATGAGGACTTAGGAGTTCCTATCACAGGCTTCTGATTGGCAGATTACTATAGCCAGCACAGAGACAAAGGAACTATACACAACTGGATCAGAGGTACATGCTTACTGAGTATCTTTTCTGAGTGTGGCTAAGTAAACTTCCCTTTTTTAATTATCAAATTACTGATGTGTCTGTATTGTTGTAATTCCTTACTTGAAGCCCCAGACTTTTCTGAATCAGATTAAGCCACCATATCATATGATAGAGAAATTACACTTCTTATATTTAATCCCATTAAGTAATGGGTGTAAGTTTTAGAGAGGCCAACTGGTGACTCAATCTAAAGTTAAAAAAGGTAACTTCTAAGAAAGGCTATATGAAAGTAGATTGGCTACCTTCATAGGGATATAACTTGAGATCTCTAAGCAGAAACTAGAAGACAATTGTTTGGTCACTTTTTGAAGAATGTCAATTTCAGGTATGAACTAAACTAGTTACCACCTGGAGAAGGAAATGGTAAGCCACTCCAGTATCTTTGCCAAGAAAATAGCGAATGAGGTCACAAAGAGTCAGATATGACTGAAAAAAATAGCTGAATAAATTCTTTCTCTTGTCTGTTTCATTCTATAGATCATAACATGGTACTGTCATCTTCTAATTTATCCCCTTCCTATTTCACTGACTTCTCATCTAAGTTCAAAGTTGCTCCCAAGTGAAGGAAAAGAGGATTTTAGTAATGTTGGAGGTCATTATAGATGAGGAAGTAGAGGTCTTGGAAGAAGTATCTCTTTGTAGGTGGAATAGAAACTAAAACCTAGGTTTCCTGATTCTCATCTGTCTTGTATTTTGACAGATATAGAAACGGTAGGTTTGATTTTGGTGAAGAGGAAGAAGGAAGAGTGGGAAAAATAAAACAGGTGAAGAATATAATAACATAGGTATGATCTTGTTAGCTATGGGTTTTTTCTTTAAAAATATGAATTTAATAGTTATAATCTGTGGGGCCAATAGTTAAAATTGGTATTCCTTTTATAAAAAAATTGTCAATAGAAATTCATGTTTCCATATGCAGTCTTTTTATTATTGTTCTTTCTACATTGAAATATTTGTATTTACTAATTTAAAATTTAGCAAAATATTAAAAAGCAATGGATTACTCCATTAGTCCATTTTCCTCCCCTCTACACAATCAAATCTGGTTCCATGGAAATACTATCTAAGTTATAATATCGCTAAAAAAACCTGTACTTTACTGCCTGTTTTGGAATCAATGAATATTTAATAAACACATGTTGAATCAACTGTATGTTACTAGGGGAACAAACAATAGAGGGAAAAGAAATGGACAAGAAATTCTGATTTCTAGAAATAAATTATATCTTGAGTCTCTCAGCCAAGCAAAATTCTAACTGTCTTCCATTTACTACCTTTATGACAATAGGCAAATCATTTCATCTTTTTTTTTAAATTCATTTCTTCATGTGCAAGATAAAGAATGTTATGATGGATGACATTTAATGTCCTTACTACCTTGAAATCTAATATTCTAGTAAATATATGCATACCATAATGATGTGTCCTTAGCCCTTTTCTCCTCAGTAATAACCTAACATCGAGCTTCTACTAGCCATTTGAATAGTGAGGGAAAAGTTGCATTTTCTTCCCTTCCAATACCCAGCTCATTTCAGCACCATAATATTCATATTAGTCCAATATTAGTAACAGTCACTTCCTCAAAAGTGACAGGATTAAGTGGACAGATTTCTACAATAGATACAGCATCAACTTGATGCTGAGACGTAGTCCCTGAGGAGTTATGTGGACTAGTCTCTTTGTTTCTTCATGGGACCAAAGCTCTTCAATTTATAGATAATTCTCTGTAGAGGTCCTAACATATCAGACATTGCCACTCTTGGGGATGGCTGTGAAGAACAAATTGAGACCTAGAAGGCCTGATAACTCAAAGTGACCTGATTTGAACAGAATAAGTAGGAAGGGATAAAGACTCATAACCTTCCCTTCTTTACTTTTTTTTTTATATCAGCTTAATGATTATAACAGTTGCTTCATAGTTTTGTTCCTGCCTCTACTTTCTCAGTGGCTTTGTCTCCTACTGTATCTTGGGTCTCTTCCTTGTCAGAGTTGGGATTTTTGTGACCTTATTTTGAGAAAGACTGAATAGCTTGGGTTAAAGAAAGGTGTTCCTCTTGTGCATTTTGTATGTCTAGGATTATAGTTAAGAATTTATTTTTCACTATACAGAGGTTGATCTTGAGATAATTATAGGTCCTTTTTCGGTAGTTTTCCCAATAATACACACATTTCATAGCAGGTTTTATATAGATTTATGATTTATTTCAATAGTACATTATTAAAATGTAAGCTTCTTGAGGAAAGGGGTTATTTTCATTTTTTTTTTATCTCTAGCACCTAGCTAGGGTTACCGCATAATAGGCATTTTTATATATGCTTGCTAAATTCATTAACTTCGTAATTGGCTTCATAATTCCCATTTAGTATTCTCTTCTCTATAGAAAGATTGTAATACTGTTTCATGATAATCATTTTAGCTGATGTGCTATAACCAGTGTTTTTCACATTTCAGAACAAGTGGTTTCCAACAGATTTAAGAGTACAGGTAATAGAATTTAGGATTATTCTTCTTCCAGCATATTCCCTATCAATACATACAGAGAGACTTCTATACAATGAAACATTCTTATAAGTACATGCTTTAAAATCCTACCTGCCTGTCACATCAGGAGTCAACTCTTGTATGAGTCATTAGGGATTAGGAAAGAGCTCAATAGGTTCTTAAGTGTGGTTGATTAAAGTTCTATGTCATTTCAATGGATTTTACAGGAATTGTGTCCTCATTTTACAGATGAAGAAACTGGAACTCAGTGGAGTTTAAGTGACTTGCACAGGTTCATACAATGTATCTCTGGAATAGAATTCAACCCAGATTTTTGTGATTCCAAGTCTACTCATCTTTCTATTTGTATACATTGAATATATATATTATATGTGTGTATACACACATACACACATTTTCCTATTAAATGGGCATATAATTTAAATCAATGTACTAGATGGCATTGAAATATGAAATTCAATTTGGTATCTACTATCTATGCAAAACTGTTTTAACTTATTATTTTCAAGTCCCATTTCTCTAGCAAGTGTTGGTTATAAAATTCTGAAAATAAGTTTACATTTAAAATACTATTTCATTGAAAAGATAAGTGCCAGACAAACCAAGTCATCTTTCTGGATGCCTTGCAAAATCCTAAGTAGTGGAAAGGAAAAGATAGAATTTGCAGAGGTCCTAGAAAGTGTGGGAATGACTGGTTACCATCACTAAAAGCTTACATACTTTTATCCAGTGCCTGAAAAGTCTGTTCTTTCCAATCCCTGTTTCTTTTCTTGTTTATGAACTAGTCTTAGGTATGGAACAATCAAATCTTCCACAGTAATAAAATGATATTATGTTTATTGCTTTCCTAGTGACTCTGAGGCCTGATGCTCAGTCCTGGAATGAAATTAGATTTAGCTGACATGATTTGTTTCCTAAGGTACAGTAGCTTTTACTCAGAAATATTTGTTCTTGGTTTTTGAAAAGTGCTTCCTTGGTAATTTTTTTATCAGGTCTTTATAGGTAAGATAATAGTAGCCTGATTTCAAAAATTGCCCTTTCCCACTTTTTAAATAATTATGAGTTTTATGTTCTTTTGTCCAACACAAATAAGAAATATTTTTTTCTACCTGCTACTCAACTTACTCCATATTTTTCTGTCCTTCAGAATACCAGGGTGTGGGAGTTTACCCATTCCAGTGATACACAGAAGGTCTGAATGTTTGATTGAATGATTCAATTAATCATCTTCCATTTCAATTATTATAAATAGTACCTGTTCCATGTTTATCAGATGAGGGTTCCTGTTTGAGGTTAGAATCAATGAGTCAAACATGTAAACTAAGTGTGAAGAATTCTTAGAAAACCTTATTGAATCAACCAAGCTAAAGAATAAACTAGTTTGAAACTAGTTACTCAAGTTAGGAAAGACTAAAGTTCTTCTAGCCATTGAGAGAATTCAAAGGAATAAATGTTTTAGGATTTATTTAAAGGATTTAACTAAGCTTCTGATCTATACATACAAGAAGATGTATATATAAAGATGATTTCCCCCCAAAGTTCTAGAAAAGCCTTCAAAATTCAACATGCAGGGAACTTTTGAGAAGACAAACTTGTGCCTCTTCTAAAGAGCATCAAAGGGCACAGGAATCTGGGAATGTGTAGGGCAATGGAGAGAGAAAAATCTAAGAGAAAGTAAGATCTTAGAGAGGAAGCAAGATTCTTCTCTTTCTCTTCCTTTCTCCTCCTTCCTCTGTTAAATCAGTCATCAGAGAGACTGTGTTGAATGAAGAAATATACTATCCAGCCAGGATCAGAGAAAGGACACATTAAACGTATGGAGAAGAGTGCAGCACTGGGACTCTAAATGGACCCCTAAAACCCCATGACCAGCATGGAACTAAATATATGTTAGATGGAATTTCATGGGTACTCCAAAAAACAAATAAAGGAATAAATTGAGTTCCATGCAACCAAGATCTGTGAGTCTCTCTCTTGTACTTTCTGCAGATAGGAGTAAAATAGCATGTTTCAGGCTCTTGGGATAATGTTTCATCACAACCATTCTTAATATTCCACTTTATTAAATCAGAATTATTCAATTTCCCATTGATTAAGTTCCTGAAGCATGATGGAGAAGTCTGAAGAAGTCCAAAAGAATGAAGTAAAGTGGAAACTGAATACACACACACATTTATATATGCATATACACACATATATGTATATATGTATGTGTATGTATATATGTATATTTTTATGTATGTATACATATACACATGCATATATACATATACACATATATACATATATATGTGTGTGTTTGTGTGTACATATATGTATATATAAACTCTTAGGGAATCAAAACATTTTCCTGGATTTCAATTTCATTGCTAATATTTACTAGATGTATTTCAATGAGTAAAACATCTAAGTCATCTGAGATTCAGTTTTCTTTTCTATAAAATGAAAATACTTAATCTCACAGGGCTATTGTTCTTCTCAAGTGAGGTAACATCAAAACAAAGAATTTCCAAAAATAAAATCCAAACTACCAACAATTACATAAAAATGCCTTCAAGTCACTTAAAATAATAAAAATAAGGGGTAGGCGAAGGGAGATGGATATTTGTACAGACTGTTAAATAAAGAGAAACACAGATGATTACAATGTAAATGAAAAAAACACAGGTAGATTTCAGAATTTTGATCAATGTAGTGACAATGTCAAAACTCTGATTGATATGATGAGCAATAAACTCAATAAAATTATGGTAAATCTTGGTTCTTGCCTCTTTCCAGAAAGTTGTGGACTAGAGGTCCCGTAGAATGAAATCCTTTTTTTCAAAAAATCAATGTGTGTATTTGTTTTAGCTTATTATGCATAACAGAAAGAGTATGTTCAAATTTCCCTTTCATGGTGGGTAATATATATAATGAACAGATATCCCATAACTATTTCTAATTCAATCTGTGGAATTTTCAAAATCTATTCCTCCTGATGACCGACTGAAGCTGATACTGGATATCAATGAACAATCTTCTAACTGGCCACAGAGAGAGAGAAAAAAAGACTCAGGTGTTGCTGAGTGGCAAATAAGTATGAGACATATATAGAATATGACATATACTGTTAGCTGTGGTCTTGTATTGGTTGGCATTGTTTAGTTGATCACCCTACCTTGTTTTACAAGTAAAGGCTCACTGTGAGATGAAGAAATGGCATCTAAAAATGAAAGTTTCAGTGAAACTTCTTTTAAAAGTATATCAAAATCTCCTGTTCTAAGAACAGTTTAAAGTGAGATTTGGAGTGGAGTGATATATCACATTGAATATTTGACCATTATATTGTTATAAATTGGTAGACGTATTTAATGAAACACTCATTTCCTTTAACTGCAAATCTAAAGAAAGGTCCCTTTTACCTGGTCCCATAATTAACATGCTAATTCTCACCTTTCAGATATTATCTGAATTCTTAAAATACCTGTTTGATCTTCTTATCAGGAATTAATAGCACATTCATAGTGCTAGATTTTAGCAAGTACAAAATATTAGCATTTTCCACAGCTTTCTGCTTTCATCTACTCATACATTCAATTAAACATTATTTCATTGAAAATACTGAATTTCATGCTAAGTGTAATACTTGGCTGCAGCCCCAATTACTTATTAATATGGAAGCCTCCTTTGAAAAAAGCTATTGGAAACAAATAGGAAAGTTAAGTTACTTTACTATAATGCAATTGTTGCAGAAAAATACATTAAATAATAGCTAACAGGAAGCAACCACCTTCTGAAATCTAACATTAAGTGAATTTTTTTCATTTTATTTATTTATTTATTTTTTATTTATTAGTGTTTAACAATCACTGCCATACAATTGAGATTTTAGGCCCCTCACACCTACCCCCCACTACCCCCCTCCCTCCCCATGACTGTCTACAGTTCTGTATAGGTTCTACATATACTTTACTATTGAGTACATTTTCACTATAGTCATGCTATGTACTCGGACTAAAATAAATGGAAAAAATCATATAACAAATCAAAACATGATACACAAAAACATACACATACACAGACATGATCTGCTACATCCTGCGAATGACTTCCATATTTCTTTCTCTCAGTGCAGAAGGCATTTTTGCATTAGAGAACCACCATTGGGATTTTATTATTTTTTTTTTAAGAAGTTCTTGCGTTATTACAAAATTCCAAGTCTACCAGAAAAAACTCTCACACACTGTGGTTGTTGCTGTGCACAAAGTTCTCCTGGTTCTGCTCCTTTCACTCAGCATCAGGTCATATAAGTCCTTCCAGGCCTCTCTGAAGTCTTCTTGTTCATCATTTCTTATGGCACAATAGTACTCCATTACATTCATATACCATAATTTATTCAGCCATTCCCCACTTGATGGACATCCCCTAGACTTCCAGGTTTTGGCAACTACATAGAGTGCTGCTATAAATATTTTTGTACATATGGGACCCTTTCCCATTTTTATGATCTCTTGGGGATATAGTCCTAGTAGCGATATTGCTGGGTCAAAGGGTATGCACGTTTTTGTAGCCCTTTGGGCACAGTTCCAAATTGCTCTCCAGAATGGTTGGATGCGCTTGCAGCTCCACCAACAATGAATTAGTGTTCCAACTCTCCCACATCCTCTCCAGCATTTATCATTTTCTTGTTCTGTCATGTTTGCCAATCTTATAGGTGTGATGTGGTACCTCAGAGTTGTTTTGATTTGCATCTCTCTAATCAATAGTGATTTAGAGCATTTATTCATATGATTATAGATAGCTTTAATTTCTTCCTCTGAAAATTGCCTGTTCATATCCTTTGACCATTTATCAATTGTGGAATGACTTCTATGATTATACATTTGAGTCAGTTCTCTATATATTCTAGAAATGAGGCCTTTATCCCTGAGCTTAGCTGTAAAAATTCTTTCCCAATTTACTACATCCCTCCGGATTTTGGTTGCATTGAGGTTTGTTGTGCAAAAACTTCTCAGTTTAATGTAATCAAAGTTATCCATTTTGCATTTCATAATGCATTCTATCTCTTCTTTAGTAAAAAATTCTTCCCTTCTCCATAAATCTGATAAATACACTATTCCTTGCTTCTCCAGTTTATTCATGGTATCAATCTTTATACCTAAATCATGTACCCATTTGGACTTTATTCTTGTGTGCGGTGTCAGGTATGGGTCTATGCCTAATTTCCGCCACACTGTTATCCAGTTTTCCCAGCAATTTTTATCAAACAGTGAGTTCTTATCCCAGAAGCTGGGGTCCTTGGGTTTATCAAACAGAAGGTTTCTATATTCCTTGCCTACTGCATCTTGAGTGCCAAGTCTATTCCACTTGTCTACCTCTCTGTTTCTTAGCCAATGCCAAGTGCTTTTGATAACTGCTGCTTTATAGTACAATTTGAGGTCTGGTAGTGCTAGGCCACCTTCCCAAGCATTTCTTTTCATTAGTCCCTTTGATATTCTGGACCTTTTGTTTTCCCAAATGAATTTTGATATTATTTTATCCAGCTCTAGAAAATAATTTTCTGAGAGTTTAATTGGTATGGCACTAAATAAGTAAATTAATTTAGGTAGAATTGTCATTTTTATTATATTAGCACGGCCTATCCATGAGCAACTAATATTTTTCCACTTACTTAAATGTGACTTTATTTGTGCAAAAAGTGTCTTGTAATTGGGTTCATATAATCCCTGGGTTTGTTTTGGCAGATAAACTCTTAAGTATTTTATACTGTCTACCCTAGCTTTAAATGGGATTTCTCTTTCTGTCTCTTGCTGTTGGACTTTGTTGCTAATATATAGGAATGCAGAAGATTTGTGTGGGTTTATTTTGTACCCTGCAACTTTGCCAAAGTTGTTTATCATTTCAAGTAATTTTTTACTCGAATCTCTGGGATTCTCTAAGTAAATCATCATATCATCTGCAAAGAGTGATAACTTAGTTTCTTCTTTGGCTGTTCTTATTCCTTGAATATCTTTATCTTGTCTAATTGCTGCAGCTAACATTTCTAGTACCATATTGAATAATAGTGGTGATAATGGACATCCTTGTTTCACCCCTGATCTTATTGGGAATGCATCTAGCTTATCCCCATTGCATATAATGCTTGCTGAAGGTTTTAGATAGATAATGTTTATTATTTTATGGAAAGTTCCCTTTATTCCTACGTTCTCCAGTGTTTTTAGTAGGAATGGGGGTTGTATTTTGTCAAAAGCTTTTTCTGCATCTATTGAGATAATCATGTGGTTTTTGTTAGCTTTGTTGTTGATGTGATCGATAATGCTAATAGTTTTCCTAATATTGAACTAGCCCTGTAATCCTGGTATGAATCCTACCTGATCATAATGTATTAATCTCGTGATAAGATGCTGTATTCGTTTTGCTAAAATCTTATTTAAAATTTTTGCATCTATATTCATTAGGGAAATTGGTCTATAATTTTCTTTCTCTGTTTTGTCTCTTCCTGGTTTGGGTATTAAACCATATTTGTATCATAGAAAGAATGTGGGAGTACTCCTTTTTCCCCAATTTTCAAAAATATTCTATATAGTATTGGAATTAACTGTTCTTTAAATGTTTGATAGAATTCACTTGTGAATCCATCTGGCCCTGGAGATTTTTTCCTAGGGAGTTCATTGATGGCTTGTTCAATTTCTTTTTCTGAGATGGGGTTGTTTAGGTATTCAACTTCCTCTTCTGTTAATCTGGGCAATTTGTATTTTTTAAAATATTCATCCATCTCGTTTAGATTATCGAATTTGTGGGCATAAGGTTGGGCAAAGTAGTTTCTGATTATTGTTTTAATTTCCTCCTCATTGAAGGTGAGTTTACCCCTTTCGTTTTTTGAATTTTTTTTTATGTATACATTAAAACTCAGTTCAGGATGAAAGTCACCAAGGCAATCATCAAGTATTTCATAAGCACTCACTATGTGCCAGGCCTGGTGCCAAGCACTGGAAATATAAAGAAAGAGACAAACAGCCCTTTCAGCCAAAGAACTTACATTCTAATGGAAGAAATAACATGCAAAAACTATGTTAAATGCAACATATATTATGTTAGGTAGTTCAAGAAGCTGTGCTAAGTTAGAAGTATGTAAGATGTACAAATGACTGAAAGAAAACATGTAAATACAATAAAGAAACAAGTTTATTTAATAAGGATTCAGGGGCTGAACATAGAACAAAGTAAATATATGTTGCTAACTTTGGTTCTGATTCTCCTCAAGCTCATTCAGTTAAGTTTGAACACCTTCCTGTAACCCTAGGAGACATCATTTCAAATGGTAGCTGGTGGCTAGTAGGAGCCAGTATAATTTGAGATAATTGTTAGTAGGCATTATGTCCATTGAGATGGAAGGCTTTTTTGGGGAGTGAGAAGAGGGTAATTACCTGATTCCTCACCCCTAGTATAAAGCTTTGATTTGTTCATGAAACTGAGGCTATATGTGGAGGGGATGGGGGGTACTAACTAAAGAGCATCTCCTAATCCCCAGTGATTTGTAATCCTACCTGTTCTATAGTCTAGGGATCTGGAGTATAATCTAGGGATATTCTCTTTCAAATTCTATATGCAATATCACCTTTGAAATCCCATCCACCCAATCCCTTGGACCTCAGACCTCACTTTTAAGGTCTGTAGACTTAGAAATAATCGTGTATATATGTGGTAAATTAGAGAAAATCTTAGAAGGAAGGATCTAATAATTGGGAAGATTGGGAAATACCTTCAGAAGGTAAGAAGTGATCTGAATCTTGAAGTCAAGAGACCAAAGTGAGAAGAAAGATGCTTTGAGGCATGGGTGATGATAGTCAATGGAAAGACATGGACATGGAAGATAGAATTTTGTGTAAGAAGAACAAAAAGGCAGCAAATGGACTAGAGGTTGTGGAGTGGGGTAAGATATAAAAAGACTGGAAAGATAGGAAGGGACCAGGTTACAAAGGACTTTAAATGCTTCACATATGATTTTATAAATTGAATGTTGCAAGATGATTTTATTTGATTTTGCTCATTTTAGCGAGCCAATATATTTTATGTTTTATGTTCAGGTGGGGTTTACACTCACTTTAGAAAATGCACTTACATTGTATTTTAGAACAATAACTTTGGTAGATGCATGAAGTATGGAATGGAGTGGAAAAATGCTTCAGGCAAGAAAGTACTGCCATAGTTCAAGTGAGAGGTTACAAGATCCTGACTTAGAACAGCTGGTGGTATGAGTGGATGACTGAGACATGTGAGAGACTATGTGGAGGTAAAAAGCAATAAGACTCAGCTACTGATTTGATATGAATTATGAGTGAAAGGGAGGAGTCCAGGATGACATCAAAGTTGTGATCCAGGGTGACCAGTGGGATGATGACTCCCCCAAAGATATTAAATACATTTCAAAGACTGGAGAGTTTGCAGGGAAATATAACAAGCTCTGTTTCTCAGAAGTTGAATTATGTGATGTTTACTCAATATACAGAATTGTACCAAAGGTAGCTGGTGATGAAGGAATGAGGAGTAAATATTTGGATATGGCAATCATCTGCATAAAGATAAGAAATAAACCATTGAGAATACAACACAATATAAACACACGAAGAAATATAGAAGAAGAAAAAAGAGATGAAGTCCCAAGACAGAAGCTGGGGGGACATTCACAGCCAATATGTGTGACTTAGATTTCTATGAAAATCAAGCAAAGGAGGCTGAGAAATACCAATCAGATTGGTAGGGTTATGATGACTACAGAAGAACGGTAGGGAGAAAGATATTTTTGTGTTAGGCCACTATTTTCTTTAACACTTATAATCAGGCTGATCAGGTACCATTTCTATTCTGGAATGTCATAGTGCTTTTATTGTTTATTTATTCATTCATTCATTCATTTATTTTCTTACTTATTAATTAATTAATTTATTTATGTTGATACCTAGTGCAAATATTCTAAAGCACACAGAGAAAACAGCAAAGAATTCACCAACAGTTTCTTGAATTGGTGGAACAACTTGCTCAGAAGGCTATGGTGTGCAGGTTGGGATAGGGGAATGGCTAAGTACAGCCTACTGTCTAATAGATGCCTAATCTTCATATCTTATAACATTTTTTTTTCTACATTGCTAGAACAATATAAATATTGTCAGTGCTGTCTAAATTTGGTATCCTCTACCCTAGGGCAAATGTACTAGTATCCTGGGAAAAATACCTTTGTCGTAGAGTTAGTTTTGAGATACATTTTATCTTTTCACTTGGAATGTTATTGTACATCCTGTTTACTGTATATTACTAATGTTTTCCTGTTTTCACAGAGAATCCTGGCCGTAATCGCAATGGGTTGTAGTTACTGATTTACAGGAATTAATCCTCTCTACCTTCATTCTGCATTTTGGACAATAGCATTAATTTTGGTCAAGTACAATTTCATCTATCCGTTGTTTTCCATTGAAGATTTGGGGAATTTGTGTGAGCTAATGTAAAGAGTACTGGATTTGGAGTTTAAACATTTTGCTTTGAAAATTGACTTTGCCACTTAATATCTGTTTGACATCACATAAATCATTTAACCTCTCTAGTCCTCCATTGGTGAATGTGTAAAATAAGAGCATTAGGCTAGATAATCACTATGCTCCTTTTGATCTCTTGGGCTCTAATTGCTTAGAAGTCAACCAACAAATAATCAAAAGAGGTTTTAAGAGTCTCTTTTGGTCGAAATCACTTTTACTCTCTTGCTTACTTTTGTTCCTATTCTGTAAGTATTCTCTGTATTTTGTAATTATTCTAGGCAGAAGGCTATTACTCATCACAAACTGTTGCGCTTTTTTTTGACATTAATCTATGAATCTTGGTAGTCTTCTATCCTGCAAGTCTTCTTTCTTCTGTGCATGGGAAAAATGAAAAAAAAAATCTTATTCAAAATTCAAGGTTAATGCCTTACATGAAGGCTATTCAGACCTTAAAATTTTATGTTCTGTCATTTTGAGACTAAGGTATCTGCAATTGGTTGTCATTTTGAACCCACTTTTCTTCTGTTAACTGGATTTGTGCATCACCATTGCAGAGAATCTGAAGTCAATACATGCAAATCATGTGTTTGACTGAAAATTCTTCAAAGGGTAGCCACTACGTATGCTTCTTCCATTGTGACTAATACGGTGATGGAGGTAAAGGAAAGCATGAATTGTTCCGGGAATGAATCAAGGCTCAATCAGGAAATTAGACATTGATAATGATGTGTAGGTAACAAAAATTAAAGGTGCTGATGTGGGATCTGGTTTGGGAAAATAGCCAGGAAGGCATTAGAACACAAGTTCTTCAAGGTCTTTTGAAGCTCTAGATTCAATGACACTATGACTATAGATTTTTAAAATTTCTGACTTGTTACATTTTGGAATCTTGTTTTCCAATTTCTCCATTTCTATCAAAGTATCAGTACTTTTAGAAACTCCAAGAGTTAGATATTTTCTATAATCCTTTATGTTCCTACATTTCATGTAATCTTACAACACATCCTGTCATGTCCCTCTGCAATGTTTTTTGAATTATAGTTACTTAATGACTGTACTTTGAATTATATTCGTTTTATCTCCCAAAAATTTAGTGCAGTTTTAAGCTTTAATAGTATAATCAGTAATATCTCTGCAGGGATTTATCTCCCTTTTCCCAAAGTGCTTTTGTTTATTCACCACAAAAAGGCATATATATATATATATAGAGAGAGAGAGAACTATATATATATGTGTATATATATATATATATATATATATATATATATATATATATATATATATATATATATATATAGTTTCTTGTTACCTACCACAACTTGTTTCAACTCTTGTCTCTTCCTTAAATTTAATTATAGTCATCTTACTTGCTTTTATTTACTTTTTTTGCACAAAAAATCATAATAACTTACATTTGTACAGTGCTTTTGAATTTACAGAGAACTTTTTCATAATAATTATTTGATGATTGAAAGCATTATAATCCTTTGTATGTCTGAGGAAGCAGTGTAGTACAATAGAAAGTACCCTAACTTTGGAGTCAGAGAACCGGGGTTCATTTTTTCCCTCTTATGAGCTACTACTTGTATCACTTCAGCTTCTTCAACTCTACATATATTTATACTTTGGTAAAATAAGGATGTTTCAGCTACGTATTCCCTGAAAGCCCTTCCAGCTGTAGACATATGATCCTCCAATCTATGCTTCTAACAGTTAAATTGCCCAAGATCACATGACTAATAAACAGTAAAATTAGGGCTTAATCCAAGACATAATGTTTTCTCACTAAATTATTATTTCCTACAATCAGTGATATAAAAATTGACCCCATATGTTTGTGACCTTAGGCTCATGTTGTTGAAGTACTTTCCTCTCCCTTTACTTTAGCAATCTAAATTCCTCCCATTTTTCACATTCCATCTCACCTTACAAACCTTACAAACAAGAGATAAAGAAATAAAAAAAAACTGCAGTTATGGTCTGACCTCACATTCCAGTCTGGGATAGTTCTAATCGTTCAGATATTTAACCTTGGGAAATTTACTTCCTCTCTCCTTTGCTCAATTTGCACACTTGCAAAATAAACTAATGTCACTTTATAATTTCCAACCTCCACTATTGCAGTTCAATTGCTTTGTAATTTTAATATTGTAAAATATTTAATTTTCCACAGTTATTTTCTATGTAAATTTCTCCTCTGAATTAGGTGGGGGTGGCAAACATAGGAACAGAAATGATTTCTTCTTCTCCCTTCCCTAGTCTTTCCCCTTAAATAAAGTATGTTTTATAAGTGAAGCATGATCATAGTTCTTTCTGCTTCTGTGACTTCCTTTTTGTCAGTTAGGCTATTTTATCTTTCTTTTTCTCTGTTTTTCATAAACATCTTCTTGCATTTATTCCTCTTCGCACATTTTGTTCTAAACCAAATGACTTCTTTCTCTTCCTCACAAATGGAACACCATTTCTGAAATACATGTTTGAACTTACCATACTCCCTATCTGGAAGACACTTCCCTCTTATCTCTGGCACTTAGATTTTGTTTTCATTCAAAACTAAGCTCCAACATTACCTTCTACATGAAAACTTTCTTGATTCATCTCATTATTCAAGCAAGATGCATTTGTTAATCACTAACCATGAAGCAGTATGCAAATCATTGGGGATACAAAACAAAAGTGAAACAAGCCTTTGTCCTTAATGATCTTCCCACATTAGTGAAGGACAGGAGAGGAGAGCACAGGAGAGGAGAGGAGAGGAGAGGAGAGGAGAGGAGAGGAGAGGAGAGGAGAGGAGAGAGACAGAGACAGAGAAAGACAGGGAAAGGAACAGAGACAAAGAGATAGAGAGAGGCAGAGAAACAGAGACAGAAAGATCTCCAATATTGTGAAGTGTGTGCATATAGATATAGATATAGATATAGATATAAATAGATATACATATATAATTACCAAGTATATTGGAGGTAATTTGAGACACTTAAGTAGTTGAACTTTCTTGAAGGAAACCAGGGATTATATGAAGTAAACTGAGAATGTAATTTAATTTGGTCATATGGAAGATAGAAAAATGAACTATGTGTGTGTAGCAGTAAGTAAACCAATATGATTCAAATGCAAGGGTTAAGGAGAGTGAAGCATAATAAAACTAGAAAAGAAGCAAAATGTCAGGTTGCAAAGATCATTAACACTCAGAATAATTTATATTTGACCATATAGGCATTAAGGAATTAACAGACTTGGTGACTGGGGGGGGGGGGCAGGAAGGGAGCTGATATGAACAATCCTATTCTTTAGGAGGGGAATCATTTTGGCAGCCAAATAGGGGATGGATTAGAAGGGAGTCTTTTTTTTTTAATTTTTTTTTAATTTTTTAATGTTTAACAATCACTGCCATACAATTGCGATTTTATCCCCCCCACCTACCCCCCACTACCCCCCTCCCTCCCCACGACTGCATAGAATTCTGTATAGATTCTACATATACTTTCCTATTGAGTATATTTTCACTATAGTCATGCTATGTAGTCAGACTAAGATAAATGAAAGAAATCCTATAACAAATCAGAACATGATACACAAACACATACACATACACAAACATGATCTGCTACATTTTGTGAATGACTTCCATATTTCTTTCTCTGAGTGTGGAAGGCATTTTGCCTTGAGAACCACCTTTGGGATTTTTTTTTTTTAATAAGAAGTTTTTGCGTTATTACAAAAATCCAAGTCTACCAGAAAAAACTCTCACACACTGTGGTCGTTGCTGTGCACAAAAGTTCTCCTGGTTCTGCTCCTTTCACTCAGCATCAGGTCATATAAGTCCTTCCAGGCCTCTCTGAAGTCTTCTTGTTCATCATTTCTTATGGCACAATAGTACTCCATTACATTCATATACCATAATTTATTCAACCATTCCCCACTTGATGGACATCCCCTTGACTTCCAGTTTTTGGCAACGACATAGAGTGCTGCTATAAATATTTTTGTACATGTGGGACCCTTTCCCATTTTTATGATCTCTTGGGGATATAGTCCTAGTAGCGATATTGCTGGGTCAAAGGTTATGCACGTTTTTGTAGCCCTTTGGGCATAGTTCCAAATTGCTCTCCAGAATGGTTGGATTCGCTTACAGCTCCACCAACAATGAATTAGTGTTCCAACTCTCCCACATCCTCTCCAGCATTTATCATTTTCTTGTTCTGTCATGTTTGCCAATCTTATAGGTGTGATGTGGTACCTCAGAGTTGTTTTGATTTGCATCTCTCTAATCAATAGTGATTTAGAGCATTTTTTCATATGATTATAGGTATCTTTAATTTCTTCCTCTGAAAATTGCCTGTTCATATCCTTTGACCATTTATCAATTGGGGAATGACTTCTATGATTATACATTTGAGTCAGTTCTCTATATATTCTAGAAACGAGGCCTTTATCCCTGAGCTTAGCTGTAAAAATTCTTTCCTAATTTACTACATCCCTCCGGATTTTGGTTGCATTGGATTTGGTTGTGCAAAAACTTCTCAGTTTAATGTAATCAAAGTTATCCATTTTGCATTTCATAATGCTTTCTATCTCTCCTTTAGTAAAGAATTCTTCCCTTCTCCATAGATCTGATAAATACACTATTCCTTGCTTCTCCAGTGTATTCATGGTATCAATCTTTATACCCATTTGGACTTTAATCATGTACCCATTTAGACTTTATTCTTTTATGCTGTGTCAGGTATGGGTCTATGCCTAATTTCCACCACACTGTTATCCAGTTTTCCCAGCAATTTTTGTCAAACAATGAGTTCTTATTCCAGAAGCTGGGGTCCTTGGTTTTATCAAACAGAAGGTTGCTATATTCCTTGCCTACTGCATCTTGAGTGCCAAGTCTATTCCACTTGTCTACCTCTCTGTTTCTTACCCAATACCAAGTGGTTTTGATAATTGCTGCTTTATAGTAGAGTTTGAGGTCTGGTAGCGCTAGGCCACCTTCGAAAGGAGTCTTGAGGAAAAGAAGACAAAAAGGGAAGGTACTGCAAGAGTTCAGGTAAAATGTGATGAGATTTTGAAGTAAGTTTGTAGCTCTGTGAATATGGGAGGAAGGATGAGCATTGAGATATATTGTGGAGATGGAGAAGCATTTTGGCAACTGAATGGATATAGTGAGTCAAGGAGAGTGATGAGTCAAAGAAGACCCAAAAGTTGTTAATCTAGATTCCTAGAAGGATGATGGAGTCAACTTCTACTTACCTTACTAACCTACTTTGTGTTAAATATATATGCTGTAGTTATTTCATGTTTACTTATATGTGTTCATTACCAAATCTGTTCTATTTTACCAACTGGCTTTCATGGATTAGGTTCTCATAAGGTAGCTGCTACCTTGGTCTCTAGAGGTAATGCCATGAGTACCTATTCCTATTACTGTAGTACATGTGACTCCCACTGGTGTGCTACCCATTAATAATCAGTTAGTAAACTCAATCTCTGAGCAAAGGCTTTTATTAAAATGCCATAATAAAAACAAGAGTTATGGAACATCTTCTCCTGTTTTCATAAACCTGAGCAGCTATTTCTCTCAAATATGTGCATCCTTGGGAAAAGTAGACTCAAAATTTAACTACAAAAGTAGTGAACTAAGCATATAGGACGTACATGGGGCTAAACCAAATCATAACTCCTGTTATTACAGGATATGCAAGTCCTCTTGAATCTACCCTTGAGTACAGTGCAGTATGCATGAAGGGTTATTTGCTCAGGTGGACCCTCAGAGAGTCATTTTTCCCCATTAAATTAATTCTTGAATGCCACAACAAGTCCCTTTGTGCTGCACCTTCCTTCTTTGTATCTGTGCCTGTCTGAAGCATGAATCTTCTTTCTGCATACCATGTTTCCTACTGGTTCTGTAGCTCCCCATCAAAGATCCATTGGGAATGCAAAGGTGTGGATGAGGTTGCAATACTTTCTATGCTGGAATACTGAAATCTACCTAGGATTTAGCTATTTAAAGGCCTCAATGGTATGGCCAATTCATTTGCTGTTCTCCTCGTGATCCAATCAGAGGTATACTGGAATTTCATAAAGGAGACAGCTCCTTGGTGTACCTTTTGGAGTTATTTTAACTACTCATTAACAATTTCAAATTATATTGATTATGTAGAGAAGGGGTTTTCTATAACCACATAGAGAGGTGAACTTTCTCCATTTCTTCGGTGTGTTCTCCAACAATGGAATGTAAGTTTCTTGAAAATAAGAGTTGTCATTTTCTTGTCTTTGCTTTCCTATGGCCTGGTTGAATGTCTGACTCAAAATAAATAAATAAATAAATGCCTTTATCGATTGACCATAGATCATCTAATCCAATCACTCCATTCTATAAATAAGGAGGCAATAATTAGTACAATTAAATAACTGTATGAAGGTTACACAGGTAACAGTGTAAGAGGAGAGATTTCGAAGCAGGTCCTCTTGCTCAAAATGGAGTGGTCTATTCACTCTTCTCTCAAAGTGTTAATTTATTAAACTGCATTTCAATTTTTTACTCACATATGACATAGTGAAATAAGAAAGTAATGTGAGTTAACCCTTAACCTCTTTAAAGCTTTAAGGGGACAAAAAAAAAGAAAGAAAGAAGAAAAAAGAGGGAAATTATCTTGTTACATTGACTTGTCTAAATGGCATTTCTCTTAAAGACAGGCAATATTATACAAATTGGAGATGGAATGAACTTTGACTATTCCCATGCATTAGCTGAGAACTTACAAAGTTATGCTAAATAGTCACTGAATCCCTTCTCCTTTGCTATCGAAGCATAGCCATTTGGAAAAAGGCTCTTGAGTACGGTCTCATATTTAAAGTGTTGCAGAATTCAAAGGCAGAAACTGCTGCTCTGAGTCATATAGCACAGATAAAAAGCTTTGCTTTCAGGTCTAATAGTGGTCAGAGTTCAATTTTCTGCAATGATGGAGAATAATGAAAGGAGAAAGGTAAAATGTATGCTTTATGACATTATTACCAGTTACTCATAGAAATTCAGGCCAAAGGGTAGATATGGGTCATGTAATTCAGAGCACCTGCTTTTTTTTTTTTTTTTTTTACTTAGAAAATAAATTCTTTTCACTCATGAATGTTTGTGTGTGTGTGTGTGTGTGTGTGCGCAATGTACTTATAAACAGGATTTAATTGTAAACAAAAAGACAAAACTTTTTTTTACCATTTCTGGAATATATACTTATTGAATACATTAACCATTTCTTGTTAAAATCATAATACATATCTAAAAAGAAAAAAGTGATTATATGGTAGGATGGAACTTAATGGATTGGGTTATTTCAAAGAATAATTTAGTAGCACAATTTAGATGTGGGCAACCTTGTGCTTAGCAACCATAACTTTTTCTTTTCTTTGCTTCTGGAGTTTCTCAGTTAATATTCTATAAAATAGAGAACAGTTGCAACACTGCATCTTCTACAGTCATGAAGCTCAATTGCTTTCCTTTTTTCCCTTTTCTCTTCAGGCAGAAATACAGTTACTTTTATGCATTCATGTAATTTTATTCTCCAATTCTAAGAAATGGGTCTTCATCCTCCTGTTCCTGATTTAAGTTCTAGGTTGGTTTCTCATTCCTTCTAAGTTAATGAAGTATATGCAAGGCAATGGAGTTCTTATTCAGTGATTTTTTCAGTCATGTTCAACTCTTTGCAACTCCATTTAGGGTTTTCTAGGCAAAGGTAGTGGAGTAGTTTGCCATTTCCTTCTGTACCTAATTTTACAGATGAGAAAACTGAAACAAACAGGATTAACTGACTTACCCAGGGTCATAACTGACTAGCCTATAGCTAGTAAATGTGTGAAGTTAGATTTGAATTCAGGAAGATGTCTTCCTGACTCCAAGACTGGGGCTCTATCCACTGCATCTCTGGCTGTCCATATTTTCAAAGGATGGTAGTGTTTTTATGCACATGTTTTAGGTCATATTTTCATTATGAAAGTGTGTGTGTGTAAAAAAAAAAAAGAACTAGTCTTTTGGGACACTTTTGACATCCATCAAAAACTTTAATTGAAACAGGCCTCCCAATCAACTTACAGAGTATTAGTTTCCTCAACCACTAACTACATATTTCTAAGTTGGATCAAAAAGTCTTATTAAGCACACAATGCATAAATTGATTAAAATCTATTTCCACATACGGGTTTATATACATTAAAAAAGATTTGCAATTTTCCATTTTTCCATGATTTTTTTTAATGGGAGCTTTCTATTCCATCAAGATCTTAACCCACACTTAGTAGAAAAAACCTAAGGAATTTTTTGAGTTATGTACAGGTTGAATAGCTCATCCAGAGACACACATCTATTAAGCATCAAAGGAAAAAAAAATCTTTCAAACCATTTCTTTCTGACTCTATCATGCTACCCTGCTTTTATAGGATGCTATGTGTGTACCCATCCTTACACACTCACACACACACAAACACACACACACACACACACACACATACACACCCCTATGTCCACATGGCAGAAAAAGAAAAATGAAGGGGGAGGGGATTCTTATCCCACTTCTGACTTGCAGGAAAACTTTTACCTTCTATGTCTTTTAACTGGGTCTATTCATTCCTCTCTGTAGGGCTTACTATATCAATGTCTGGCTTACTTCAGGCACCTGATTGGCTTAACCATTTCTAGCTCACAATTCCTGCTCTCAAATGATCTTCTAATCTCTGCCTGTTGTCTAGGCAGAAGCCTGTAGGTAGGATTGCAGGCTTGCACCACCACACCTAGGTAGTCTCCTAACATCCTCACTAAGATAAATATTCTAAATCCTACTGCCCCTTGTCCATAAGTACAATCTTCTTTTGATAGAAATCTTTCTGTCATATTGTTCATTATTTCATTTTTCAGATTGACTATGAAGAATGAAACCACAATTAATAATGAAAACTGTAGCATTAATTTTAAAATGGTTGAATGCCTGATCAATTGAAAATATTTATATAGTAAGTCTTTCAAGGAAAAAGTGAGCAAAATACTGCTCCTACAGTCAAAAAGATTTTGATCCAATGAGAAAGATAATTTTATAGATAAATATAACACAAGTGTGATTGATTCAAAGAAAGTCTAAAGAACTGAACATTCACATCAAATACTTAGTAGAAGAACCATGGATAATTTTAGAGAAAAAATATTGATGTAGAAATTGCATATAACTAATTTTATTTAAAATAGTATTTATTGGATTAAAATTAACAATATTATCTTGGCTATTTTTTTTATTCTAAAGAGGTAAAAAATCATTTTATTGACTATAAAGAAGAGGCTTTATAAAAAGTAAGAGAGGTAGAATATCCACAACTGAGCAGTTGGTTGTCTCTCTGGACTCTGCTCTGGTCAGACCCAATAAAGAATGTTGCTTACAATTCTAAATGTCTCTCTCTTTGGAAGGACACTGACAAGTTGGTGAGCATAAGAGAAAACAAGGCACATAGTTTCAGTCACGCCTGTGAAGAATGATTGACTATGAAATGGAGATGTTTTGCATGACGAAAAGAAGATTCAAGGAACTACATTAGCCATCCTCTGATGGTTGAAGGGCTGTCATATAAAGAGGGATTATATTAGGGTTTTTGCTTGTTTGTTTGCATGTTTGTTTGTTTTTTGCTCCACAAGTTAGAACTACCACCTAGGTATGGAAGATGAGAAGACACAAATTCAACTCTGATAGAAATAACAATATTATTTTCTTGCCATGAATTTGATTAGACATCTTCTAAACTCCTTTCCAATTCTGAGATTCCATGACTCATGATTTATACAAGTAGAGATAAATAGACCAAATATGTCAAAGAATGTACATAGTACAGCTATTCACATACTATAGTCAATGGAGACATTTACACATTTGTTATTTTTAAGTGGTTGAAGAAAAATTTAATCAATTTGCTATGTCAACTCTTTTATTCTTTACAAATAACCTAATTGTTATCCTATTAACTTGTATAATGCAATTAGTATAAACTTACTTAGTAGCTTACTTATCCATTCTTATATAAGTGATGAGACACAGAGGATTTAAGAGGAAGAAATTTTTGTTTTCTTTCCTTATACATATGAATTCCTAATGTGACTTCATATAGGTAGAGTGCTTCACAAATTATTTATTGAAATGACCTTATTCAATACAGGAGCCAGGAGGTTCTTCAGCATATCTAGTTGGTACTTCTGGCATCAAAACAGTGATATATCCCTACTCCTGACTTCAAAAGTGCGTGCCCTCAGAAATGAAAGATATGTGCAGTCATAACTTCTTATATCTAAGAGAACTTGGCTTCACATAAATACAAACACCTTCCCAAATCAAAAACAGTACTCTTGACAAAACTTAGTTTTTTAACTAAAAAAATACATTTTATGCCATTGAATTACAAGAGAGAAGTTTCAAAATGAGTATATGACAGCATTTTTTAAAATTCAATTTAATGGAGAGTACTCAAATTCATTACAATTTTTGACACTCTTAATTTGTGAAGGAAGAACTGAACTTTTGGAACTGGAAAGGGCGTAATTAAAAGGCAAGATTGTCTTTCTATATGACAGATATTCATGTTGAATCATCTACTTAGGTAAGAGAAGTGCTTGGGAAATGAAAGAAGGGCACACTGATGTGCCTGATCATTTTTTTTTTATCATAGTTACTCTCTGTTCCCCTTCTACAAGTAGTTACCCTTCACTTTGCTTCAGGGCTAAAGTAAATATGATTAAAGAGCAAATACTTTTATTTCTGAATGCTTAATTTCTTTAAAATAAAATCTGTAAAAAGAAATCTATGAAATATTTGCTTCCAACTGATGTATTCTGTCCTAAAAAGGAGGATTTATTTTATGCTACACAGATAACTAAGATGAATTCATAGCCTGGATTCCTGCCCTTATTAGCTATTTTGAGTTCAAAATAAACCTTCCAAAATTACCTCATATCAAGCACCTTTCAACTCTTTCCTGAACCTAATAAAACTGGGCAGTCTGATCTCATAACAAGGATAGATTTTTGTTGACCTAAATGTTTACCACTTTTTAGTGTTCTGTCATATATAGCTGGAACACAATCAATTATTGCCATCTGTATCATCATTATCATTGTCAGAAAGCTTAATTTTAATATCTTACTTAATTAAAATTTCAAAATGAATATTTTTTATTTGAAAATGTGTGTTTGGAGAGATAGTCTGAAGAATTCATTTATCAGAATATCTCTTGGACTAGACAGCATAAAGGGACAAAAAGTCAAAATCGAACTAAGAGAGGAGGAAAGATTTCTTTCAAGTAATTCCACAGTTCCATAAATGCTTCTTCCTGAAAATAAAAATCCATATTTTTAGCACCAAGATTATTCTGCTTTATGGAGAATATTAGAGGTTTAAAAGAATGACAATTAGGGATCACTGAAAGGGCAATGAAAAGGCACATGATGGGGCATGAGTGGAATGAAATATTTCAAAAAAGGAATTATGAAGGAAAAATGGTGTCATTAAAGATATATTCATAAAAAAATATGCAATCATGTAGCAAGAGTGAGGAATAATTTAAGAATCCTCATCTTCCACTGGTATCCAGGCAATATTATTAGAATATGAGATTCAGTGGATCATGACTAAGAGTAGGACAAAGGTGGGATGACAAAGATGGAATGAATATACTTATCAATAAGATCAGAGTTCTAGATACATATTGGTCTATAATTTAGAGAATATATTGAAGTTGAAAGTGCCCTCTAATTTAGTATCATGTATTCTAAGACAGATACCTTAAGGTTACATGAATTAAACAAAAGAGTATATGACAAATATTTAAAAGTAAAAAAAAAAAATCCCATCTGTGAGAGAATTGTAAAGTCTTGAATTAATATATATGACAAAAGGAAGAGAATTTTGGTAATGAAGGTAAAGTGTGTGCACATAGTTAAAGGAAATATGGATGGCACCTGAAAAAAAATATAAAAGGTACAAAAAAGTTGTTGAAGAGTGAGCAAAAAAGAAAGAAATAAGCTTAAGTAATTCATTTGAATAATAAATACATGGTATGGAATCAATGATAATATTCACCATAACACTACTATTATCAAGATATTTGTGAAAATTACTTAAAGACAAACTGGATTTTGAGAGGATAAGTGTGTTAAAGAAATTAAAGTTGGCACAGTGAGAAGGAGGGACTCACTGGAGATGTCTCACAAATTTCTTCAGAAATCTCTAAAAAGTGAATCTGGATAAATATGACAGTGACAATACACTAGGAGATAAAGTGTGGCAGATTTCCAGTCCAGGAGAATCCATAAGGTCAATGGGATGAATCTTCTGCATCAGGCTGGGAGAGGCCGGATCTGCACCTGACCACAGCAAAGTAGGAGTTAGACAAAGCAGTGGCAACCACCATACATCACAGCACATGGGGTCTGTGCTGTATTGGGTCTGTCTGATCTGGGTGAGGGAAAAGTGAAGGGCCTGTAGCAGCAACAGCAGTAGCAGCAGAAGCTATTCTTGGGGCTATCACCCCACAGTCTAAATATTTGAAAGTCATCTAGTTCAACTTCTGAGAGCCAAAATGCTGGGAGTAAACCCTAAGTGTTTTCCCCCCTCCCCCACCTTTATTGACCTTCAAAAACCAAGAGAATTTTGCCCCAGGAAAAATCCTGGACTAGTGGAGCCAGCAGAAGCAGTACGGTACAACAGTCTTTTAGTTTGTGAGGCTAGGAAAATCTTCAGGAAAGGTCCTGCTTGCTGATTGAAGGGGAAAAGCAAGTCCCACCTCAGTAGACCAGTAGGAGATACTGAGCCTCATCGGGGGTGAAGACAACAAGCTCCAACATCAGGACTCCAGCCATCCCTTCAAACAGCAAGTGGAATTAGCATACACCAACATGGACAGCTCACAACAATGCCTGAGTCTACCTGGGTTCTAATACAGTCCTAGGGGAGGAGGAGACATTCAGAGACCAGACACCCCCTCCCCCACACATCCTACAGAGATCTTCATGGTGTAACTCTGGTGAAACTCAGAAAAACCTGGCCTTGACTTTGGCACGTCACAGCCAGTTCCAGGTCAGCACCAGGTGAGTTGCAGCATTATATAGTTTCTAGCTGACACAGCCAAAGGCTACAGAACACAAAAGAAGTAACCAGGTCCCTAGAACCCAGTACAAAAAGCTTGAGACAGAGTCCCCTGTGCTCCAGAAGTAGAGATTCACTTTAAAAGCTAGGAAAAAGGCAATCACAATAAATAAGAAATGAATTAGAAAAGCAAAGACAATAAAATCTTACCATGGGGACAGGAAAGATCAAAATACAAATTCAGAGGAGGGCAGCATTGACACTATAAACATATCTGAAATCTCAAAATGGAATATGAACTGGCCTCACACCCTAAAAGTATTCTTGAAAGAGATCAAGGAAGATTTTAAAAGACAAATTAGAGAGGTCAAAGAGAAATTAACCAATTCTTTTAAAAATACAGTGAACAAAATCAGAAAAAATAACTAAAGAGAATAAACCTGTGAAAAGAAAAATTGGCTGAATGAATAAGGAAGTACAAAACCTAAGTGGAGAAAATAACTCTTTGAAAAGAAAAGTTGGACAAATGGAAAAGAAGGTACAAAAGCTAACTGCAGAAAACCATTTGTTAAAAATTAGAATTAGATAAGTAGAAGCTAATGTCTCTAGGAGGCATGAAGAATCAGTGAAACAAAATCTAAAGAACGAAGGAATAGAAGAAAATGTGAAATATCTTATCATAAAATAAACTGACATGGAAAATAGATCCAGGAGAGATTATCTAAGAATTATTGGTGTATCACAAATCCATGATGGAATAAAAAAGAGCCTGGACAGTGTCTTCCAAGAAATCATCAAGGAACGTTGCCCTGAGGTTCTTGAAGCAGAGGATAAATAGTTATATATAGAATCCACCAATTACCTTTTGAAAGAGATTCAAAACTGAAAACTCCAAAGAATATTGTAGGCAAATTCCAAGATTTTCAGGTCAAGGAGAGCAAGCAGCCAAAAAGAAAGAATTCAAACATTGGGAAACTACAGTCAGAATCACACAGGAGTTTGTAACTTCTACAATACAAGTCCAGAGGGTTTGGAATATGATATTCATACAACAAAGGAGCTTGGACTACAACAATGGATCAGCTGCCAAGCAAAACTGAACATAGTCTTTCTAGAAAAGAGATGGATACTCAGTGAAATAAGATACTTCCAGACCCTCCTGATGCAAAGATCAGAGCTCAATGGAATACAAGACACAAGAGAGATATAACAAAGTAATCAGGAAAAGAAAAGAAAAAAAAAAGCTTTGTTATTCAATAAGGACAAACTGTTTACATCCCTATTTGGAAAGATAATACTTGCTTATTTTGAGAATGGTATATTTTTTACATCATTTAAAAGGGATATACATAGACAGATGGTGTAGGTATAAATTAATTGATGTGATGATAAAAAAACTAATTAAGAGGTATGAAGGAATAGAGGCAAAGGAAAGGAAAAGGCAGAAAAAGGGTAAATTACATCACATAAAGAAGCACAAAAATATATTATAGTAGAAGGGATAAGGGAAGGAGAAAAGCATTATTTAAGTTTTACTTTCATCAGATTTGATTCAAGAAGGGAATAACCTACTCTGTTAAGTATGTAAATATCAGTTGCCCTGCAGGCAATAAGAGGGGAAAGGAGAAAGAAAAGATAGGGGAAGGACTGATATAAGGGAGCAAAATTTGAAGGAGGTGGTGATCAAAAGCAAATCTCTGTTGAGGAGGGGAAGAGAGAAATAAAAGCATAAATGGGGGGAAGAAAATGGAAGGAGAGATGTTCACAGAGAGTAATCTAAACTTTGAATGTAAATGGGGTGAACTCTCCCATAAAATGGAGAGTGATAGCAAAATGAATTGAAAACCATAGTTCTACCACGTGTTGTTTACAAGAAACGTGTCTGAAACAGTGTGATGCACACAGGGTAAAGGTAAAAAGCTGAAGCTGCGTATATTATCCTTCAGCTGAGGTTTAAAAAAAAAGAAACAGGGGTAACAATCCTCATCTCCAACAGAGCAAAAGCAAAATTAGATCCAATCAAAAAAGATAAGGAAGGAAACTGTGTGCTGCAAAAAGGTACTATAGATAATGAAGTAATATCATTACTAGGTTCATGCACACATGGCATAGCATCCAAATTCGTGGAGGGGAAATTAAGGTAATTACATGTAGAAATAAACCTCAAAACAATACTAGTGGGGCCCTGAAGTTTGTCTTCTCTGAAGTTGATAAATCTAACCTCAAAATAAATAAGAAAGAAATCGAGGAAGTGAGTAGAATTCAGGAAATGGTAGGCATGATAGACCTTTGGAGAAAACTGAATAGGAAGACAACTTCCTCAGCAGTATGTGGCATATATGAAAAAAATAACCATGTACTAAGACATAAAAACCTCACAATGAAGTGCAGAAAGGTAGAAACATCAAATGCATCCTTTTCCAGATCACGATACATAAAAATATATGTGATGAAGTTTCATGGAAAGATAGACTAAAAATTAATTTGAAACTAAATAATCTAATGCTAAATAATGAGTGGATCAAACAATAAATCATAGAAGTAATCAATAACTTCATTCAAGAGAATGACAACAATGAGACAAGCCACCAAAATTTGTGGGATGCAGTGAAAGCATTTCTTATGAGAAGTTCTGTATCTCTGAATGCTAATGTGAATAAAATAGAGAAAGTGCAGATCAATGAAATGGGCATACAACTGAAAAAAAAGGTTTAATAAAAAAAGAACATTGAAAATCCCCCATTAAATCCAAAATTAGAAATATGAAACAGAAAAGGAGATATTAATAAAATTGAATATAAGACAAGTATTGAACTGATAAATAACACAAAATTACAAAGCTGATTTTGTGAAACAATAAAACTGATAAACTTTTGGTTATTTTGATTTAAAAAAAGAAAGAAGAAAATGAAATTACTAATATCAAAAATGAAATGGATGAATTCATCTCCAATGAAGAGGAAACTAAAGAAAAATTAGGAATTATTTTGCCCAAGTGTATGCTCATGATTTTTTTCAATTTTAGTGAAATAGATGAAAATTTGCAAAAAATATAAATTGTGCAGATTAACAGAAGAGGAAGTAAAATACTTTAAAAACCCAATCTCAGAAAAAGAAATTTAACAAACCATAAATGATCTCCCTAGGAAAAAAATCTCTGGAGTCAGATGAATTTACAAGCTAATTCTATCAAAAATCCAAAGAATATTCCAATACACTCTAGACTGTTTGGGAAATTTGACAAAGAAGTAATCCTACCAAATTCTTTTTATGGTACAAATATGGTACTGACACCCAAACCAGGAAGAGTCAAAAGCAAAGAAAATTACAGACCAATTTCCCTAATGAATATAGATACAAAAATTTTAAACAAAACATTAGCAAAAGGATTACAGCAACTTCTCACAAAAATAATACACTTTGATCAGGTAGGATTTATGTGAGGAATGCAGAGCTGGTTCAATATTAAGAAAACCATTAGCATAATGGATCATGTCATCAACAAAACTAACAGAAAAGACCTGATTTTCTCAATAGATGTAGAAAAAGCTTTTGACAAAAAACAACACCCATTCCTATTGAAAATACTGGAGTGAATAGGGATAAATGGAGCCTTCCTTAAAATAATATGTAGCATCTACCTAAAACAATCTGCAACCATTATATGAAATGAGGATAAGCTAGATGCATTTCCAATAAGATCAGAGATGAAACAGGGATGTCCATTATTACTGCTGTTATTCAATATAGTAGTAGAAATGTTAGCTTTAGCAACAAAAGAAGAAAAATATATTAAAGGAATTAGAATAGGCAATTTAGGGTTAGGGTTAGGGTTATAGGAAAATAGGAAATTAAATTATCCCTCGTACAGACAATATGATGATACTTCAAATAACAAACTACTTGAAATAATTGACAACTTTAGCAAAATTGCAGGATATTAAATAAACCCACATAAATCATCTTCATTTCTATACATTACTAATGAAGATCAACAGCAAGAGAGAGAAAGAGAAATTCCTTTTAAAGTTACTGTAGACATTACAAAATATTTGGGATTCCACCTAGGGCCCATATGAATACAACTACAAAACATTTTTCACCCAAATAAATTCAGATATTAATAACTGGAAAAAAATCATCTGTTACTCATAGGTAGGTGAAGCTAATATAATAAAAATAACAGCTCTATCTAAAATAATTTACTTATTTAATGCCACACTAATAAAACTAACAAAAGTTATGTTTATAGAGCTCGAAAAAATTATCAAAATTTATCTGGAAGAACATAGGGTGAGGGATATCAAGTGAATTAATGAAAAGACATGATAGGGAAGGTGGGCTAGCCATAACAGATTTTGAATTGTATTATAAAGTAACTATCCTCAAAAACATTTGATACCAGTTAAGAAATAAATGAATACATTAGTGGAATAGGTCAGGTACACAAAACACAGTAGTCAGTGATTATAGCAATCTACTGTTTGATAAACCCAAAGACCCCAACTTCCGGGTCAAGAACTCACTGTTTGACAAAAACAGTTTAGGAAATTGGAAAATAATATGGTAGAAATTGGGAATAGACCAACACTTGACACCCTATACCAGAATAAAGTTTAAATGAGTATAAGATCTGGCTATAAAGGTTGATACTGTAAACAAATTAGGGGAGCAGAGAATATTTTGTATTTCAGATTTATGGAGAATTAAGGAATTTATGAACAAACAAAAGACAGAACATTAAGAAATAAAACGGATAATTTTGTTCACATGAAATTGAAAAATTTTTGCACAAAGCCAATGCAACCAAGATTAGGAGGGAAGCAGAAAACTAGGAAAGAATTTTTGCCACTAGTGTCTGTGATAAGGGCCTCATTTCTAAAACATTTAGAAAACAGAGTCAAATTTGGAAGGATAAAAGACATTTCCCAATTGATAAGTGGTCAAAGGATAGGAGCAGGAAAGTTTATGAGAAATAAATTAAAATTATCTATAGTCTTAAGCAAAAATGGTCTGAATCACTATTGATTACAGAGACAGAAATCAAAATAATTCTGAGGTACCACATCTCACGTCTCAGATTGACTAACATGACAAAACAGGAAAATGATAAACATTGAAGAAGTTGTGGGAGAATTGAAATGCTAATTCATTGTTGAGGGAGCTGTGAGTTGATCCATCCATTCTGGAGAGGAATTTGGAACTATGCTCAAAAAGCTATAACACTGTGCATACCTTTGACCCAGCAATACTGATTCTAGGGCTGTATCTTAAAAAGATCATAAAAATGGCAAAGGGTACAACATGTACAAAAATATTTATAGCACCTCTTTTTGTCATGACCAGTAAGTAGAATTTGAGGGACTGCCCACAAATTGGGAATTGACTGAACAAGTTGGGGTATATGAATGCAATGCAATGCTATTGTGCAAAATGATGAGTAGGTGGACTTCAGAAAAACCGGGAAATATCTATATGAATTGATACCAAGTGAAGTAAGCAGAATAAGGAGAACACTGTACTCATTAACAGCCACAATGTGTGATAACTGATTTTGATAATCTTAGTCCTTTTCAACAAAGCTAGAACCTAAACCTTTTCAACTGAACCCATGATGAAAAAAGTTCATCCATGTCTAGAGAAAGAAATATGGAGTGGGGTTGCATAATGAAGCAGATTCTTTTCTCTTTTCCTCTGTTTTGTTTTTATTTTCATGGTTTCTCCCATTTATTTTAATTCTTCTGTGCAAGATGACTAATATGAAAAGGTGTTTAAAAGGAAATACAAAGAGCCCATATTGTATTGCATATTGTCTTGGGGAGGGACAGGGAAGGGGGGGTCCTAAAAATTTAAAACTTATGGAAATGAATGTTGAAAACTGAAAATAAATTTAATTTTAAAAAAAAAAAACGTATATTACCATACCTGATTTTCAAAAAGTTCAACACTGGAAGCAGAGCCAAGATGGTGGATCAGAAAGACACACCTACTCTAGCTCTTCCCCCTAAGCTCATAAAATACCTGTAAAAAATTACCCTAAAGTAGTTCTACAACAGTAGAAGTCACAAAAATGACAGAATGAACGAGATTTCCAGTCCAAGATAGCCTGGAAGGCCGACAGAAAAGGTCTATCACACCAGATGCGGAGTGGAGTGCAGCCTGTCAAACACAGCCCAGCCTTGGCCACCTGGCTCAGCAGGGATGGGACTGGAGTAGGCCTCAGGACGTGGAATCCCAGACAGCAGCTGCAGTAACCAGATTACTTAGCCCACAAATACCAAAGATAGATTCAATGATCAGTGAGAAAGCCCTTTCACCTGGGTGAGAAGGGAATGTCTCAGCTATACCATGATTGCAGGGGTGACTGCAGAACAGGCCTCAGTCTAAAAATGCTGGAGAAATTGAAATGTTGATCTGAACTTCAGCCCTGAGTGACATCCCTGGAGTGAGGAGGAGTGCTAGCACTGGAGCTGGTGGAAACTCTGGAGTAGGAATTTTACTTGCAGGTCCTGGGCAGAAAAGCATATGGTTGCTCCCAGACCAGAGCACAGGCCAGGAGAGGAATAAACTCCTTTGCCTTGATTATGCCACCTTGGAGGAACTGAGAATTTATAGGTCCCTAGTGTATACCCTCTCCTTGACAAAGGACACAAAAGTCAAGTAACTGGCTGGGAAAATGTCCCCAAAATGGAAAAAATAAGATAAGACTTTTGAAGGTTACTTTTTTGGTAAACAGATATTTCCTTCCATCTTTTCAGGTGCATAAGAACAATGTATACCATCAGAGGAAGATCTAAAAGTCAAGACATCTGCATCCAAAACCTCCAATATAAATATGCAATGATTGCAGGCCATGGAAAAGCTCAAAAAGAATTTTGAAAATCAAGTAAGGGTGGTGGAGGAAAAATTGAGAACAGAAACGGGAGAGAAGCAAGAAAATCATGAAAAGTAGGTCAACAACTTGCAAAAGGAGAATCAAAAAACGTTGAAGCAAACAACACCTTTTAAAATAGACTAACCCAATAGGCAAAAGAAGTCCAAAAAAACCAATGAGGAGAAGAATGCTTTAAAAAGCAGAATTAGCCAAATGTAAAAGGAGGTTCAAAAGCTCACTGAAGAAAATAGTCCTTTAAAAACTATAACAGGGCAGATGGAAGCTAATGACTTTATAAGAAAGCAAGAAATTACAAAACAAAACCAAAGGAATGAAAAAATAGAAAATGTGAAATATCTCACTGGAAAAAAAAAAAAAACTGACTTGGAAAATAGATCCAGGAGAGAGAATTTAAATTATGGGGCTACCTGAAAGCCATGGTCAAAAAAATAAACAAAAACCTAGACAGAACCTTTCACGAAATTATCAAGGAAAACTGCCCTGATGTGCTAGAACCAGAGAATAAATTGGATATTGAAATAATCCAATGAATACCTCCTGAAAGAGATCTAAAAAGAAAAACTCCTAGGAATATTGTAGTGAACTTCAAGACTTAGCAGTTTAAGGAGAAAATATTGCAAGTGGGAAGAAAGAAACAATTAGAGTACTGTGTAAATACAATCAGTATAACAAAAGATCTAGCAGCTTCTACATTCAGGGATTGGATCGAAGGACTTGGAATATGATATCCCAGAAGAGAAAGGAATTAGGATTAAAACCAACAATCACCTACCCAGGAAAATTGAGTATAATACTTCAGGGGAAAATGGTCATTCAATGAAATACAGGATTTTCAAGCATTCTTGATGAAAAGACCGGAGTTGAATAGAAAATTTGACTTTCAAACACAAGAATCAAGAGATGCATGAAAAGATAAACAAGAAAGAGAAATCATAAGGGAGTTACTAAAGTTGAACTGTTTATATTCATACAAGGAAAGATAATATTTGGAACTCTTGAGATTTTTCTCAGTATTTAGGTAGTTGGTGGGATTATATGTATATAGACAGAGGGCACAGAGTAAGCTGAATAAGAAAGGATGACATATAAATCAATAAAACAAGGGGCGAGAGAAGAATATATTGGGAGGAGAAAGAGAAAAATGTAATGGAGCAAATTGTCTCTCATAAAAGATGCAAGAAAAAGCTTTTGCAATAGAGGGGAAAAACGGGAAGTGAGAGGTGAAAAGTGAAGCTCACTTTCATCACATTTGACTCAAGAAGAGGATAAAAAGTACACTCAATTTAGTATGAAAATCTGTCTTACACTACAAAAAAAAGGGAAGAAGGGGCTAAGTGGGGTGGAAGAGGGAAAATAGAAGGGAGGGCAAATGAGAGGAAGGAATAATTAGAAGTGAACACTTTTTGGAAGAGACAAGGTCAAAAGAGAGAATAGAATAAATGGGGCCAGGACAGGGTGGGGGAAAATATATTTGGTCTATCACAACATGACTATTATGAAAATCTGTTGCATAACTCCACACCCATAGCCTATATTGAATGCTTACCTTCTCAGTGGGGATGAGTTGGGATGGAAGAAGGGAGAATAAAAAGAGAGTCTGATCAAATTTTGGAGGAGCAGAATCCAATATGAGAAAGCCTGTGGCAGAGTCACAGCCCAGGACAGACTGGAAGGTCGACAGGATGATTCTGTTCCTTGGGGGTGGAGGAGCACACAACGCAGTGTGCCCCCATTATGGAAAGGATTAAAGGAAGCCCAGGGTGGTTGGAGGCAGCCACAGTACTGCAGAATCTTGGGCATAACAGCCCAGGATGGGAAATCAGCAGAACTGAGAGAGTGAGAGTGGAGGAGCCCCAGGTATCTGCAGCGGCTGTTCCTGAGACTATCAGCTGGAAGATTAAATGTCTGTAAGTAACCTACTTGAACTTTTAGGAGCCAAAATGGTGGAGTGATCAGTCAATATTCTTTCTCCCTACCCTTTTTGACCTTGAATGGACCATAAAATATTTCCCCAGAAAAATCCTGAATCAGTAGAATCACCAGGAGGTGCCAACAGTCTCATAGCATGTGAGGCTAGGAAAATCACTAAGGAGGATTCCTCTTGCTGTTGCATGAGGGGAACAGTGTAGGAGTAGAAGTGTCCCAGAAAAACCCACCTCAGTGAATGGGGACGACATCCAGTGTCCCAAGTGGATGGAGTCTAGCAGCCACTAACACCAGGACGAAAGGTGTGCCCCAGCATCCCAGGGGAAACAGGAAGCATGTTTCACCAACCACTGAGCTTACATTTGCTCTAGCTCATGTGAGGAGACCTCCCCTGGCCAGACCACCCCTCCCTCACACTTAACAAGCTAGCTGCAGGTGAACTCCAGGGAAACACAAAAAGACTTCACCTTTCCTACACTTTCTCACATCAAGCAGCTCGGCACCAGGTTCTTTAGCTTCCAGTTGAAAGAACTAGAGATTACATCACGCAAAGCTTCATCATCATGAGTAAGAAGCAAAGCAGGAAAGGAAAGACCATGGAATCATTCTATGGGGACAAGGACCAAAGCACAAATATCAAAGAGGTCAGAATTGAGACTGTACACCCATCTGAAACTTCATAAAGAACTATATACTGGTTGAAAGCCCAAAGAACACTCCTAGAAGAGCCGAGAAAGGATTTTAAAAGCCAAATTAGAGGAACAGAAAAGGAAAAAAAAACTGGTCAATGATTTTAAAAGTATGAAAAAAGAATTCACTGAAGAGAATAGATCCTTAAAAAGAAAAACTGACAAATGAAAAAGGAAGTACAAAATCTAACTGAAGTAAATAATTCCTTAAAATGAATAATTGGATAGATGGAAAAGGAGATGCAAAAGTTAAATGAAGAGAATAATTTGATAAAAATTAGAATTGGGAAAATATTTTAATTGCAAGGCATTGAAATTGTACTTGCATTTTTAATGTTTATTTATGTTTAGTTTTCAATATTCATTTCCAAAAATTTTTGCTTTCAAAATTTTTCCCCATCTCTCTCTTTCCCCCACTCCAAAACTCCATTATTCTAATTACCTTTTCCCCCAATCTGCCATCATTTCTATCACACCCCTCCCTTCCCATATCTCCATCTTCTCTCTTTTCTTTTAGGGCAAGAGAGATTACTATACCTCATTGCTTATATTTCTTATTTGTCAATTGCATGGAAAAACAATTCTCAACATTCACTCCTAAATCATTAATTTCCAACTTCTCTTCCTTCTTCCCTCCAAAATGAGAAGGAAAGCCATTCAATACAGCCTATATATGTGTAGTTTTGCAAAAGACTTCCATAATTGTCATGTTGTGTAAGACTTACTATATTTCCCTCTATCCTCTAGTGCCCCCATTTATTCTATTCCCTTTTTTGACCTTGTCATGCCCAAAAGTGTTTACTTCTAATTACTCTCCAATCCTATTTGCCCTCGCTTCTATCATCTTCCCACCCCACTTATTTCCTTTTCACATTTTTCCCGTAGTATAAAATAGATTTTCATGCCAAATTGAGTGTGCATGTTATTCCCTCCTTAAATCAAATGTAATGAGAACAAGCGTCACTTTTTTCCTCTCATCTCCCCCCTTTCCCCCTCCACTGGAAAAGCCTTTTCTTGTCCCTTTTATGAGACATAATTTGCCCTATTCCATTTCTCCCTTTATACTTCCAGTATATTTCTCTTTCATCCTTAAATTAAGTTTTTAGATATCATCCCTTCCCACTCAACTCACCTTGTGCTCCCTGTCTAGATAGATAGATGGATAGATAGATATAGACATAGATATAGATAGATTAATATATATACGCATAGATGTGTGTGTTTATGTGTATAATGCCTCCAACTACCAAATACAGAGAAAAGTTTCAAGAGTTACAAATATTATCTTTCTATGTGGTAATGTAAATAGTTCAGATTTAGTAAGGCCCTTATGATTTCTCTTTCCTGTTTACCTTTCATACTTCCCTTGGTTCTTGTGTTTGAAAGTCCAATTTTCCATTCACTTTTGGTCTTTTCATCAAGAATGCTTGAAAGTCCTCTATTTCACTGAATAGCCATTTTTCCCTTGAAATATTACACTCAGTTTTGCTGGGTAGGTAATTCTTGGTTTTAATCCCAGTTTCTTTCACTTCTGGAGAATCATACTGCATGCCCTTCAGTCCCTTAATGTAGAGGCTGCTAGGTCTTATGCTATCCTGATTGTATTTTCACAATACTTAAATTGTTTCTTTCTGGATGCTTGCAATATTATCTCCTTGACCTGGGAATTTTGAACTTTGGCTACAGTGTATCTCTTTCAAGAGGTGATCAGTGAATTCTTTCAATATTTATTTTACTTTCTGTTTCTAGAATGTTAAGGCAGTTTTCCTTGATAATTTCATGAAAGATAATGTCTAGGCTCTTTTTTGATCAAGGCTTTCAGGTAGTCCCATAATTTTGAAATTGTCACTCCTAAATCTATTTTCCAGGTCAGTTGTTTTTCAAGTGATATATTTCACACTGTCTTCTAGTTTTTCATTCTTTTGGTTTTGTTTTGTAATTTATTGGTTCTTCATTAAGTCATTAACTTCAATGTGCTCCCTTCTGATTTTTAAAGGACTATTTTCTTCAGTGAGCTTTTGAAACTCCTTTTCCATTTGACTAATTTTGTTTCTTAAAGCATTTTTCTACTCCTTGGCTTTTTGCACCTCTTTTATCAACTGAGTTAGCCTATTTTTAAAAGTGTTATTTTCTTCAGCAATTTTTTATGTCCCCTTTAGCAATCTGTTGACTCACTTTTTGTAATTTTCTTTCATAGCTCTCATTTCTCTTCTCAAATTTTCCTTCACCTCTCTTGCCTTACTTTCAAAATTCTTCTACAGCTATTCTATGGCCTCAGAGCCCTGCATATTTACTTTTGAGGTTTTGGATGCAGAAGCCTTGACTTTTAGTTTTTCCTCAGATGGTATGCACTATTCTTCCTCACCTGAATGAAGGGGAGAAAACACCTGTTCACCAAGGAAGTAGCCTTCTATAGTCTTATTAGTTTTCCCTTTTTGGAGCATTTTCCCAACAATTACTTGACTTTTGAGTCCTTTGTGGAAAGAAGGTTATACTCTGGGGACCTGTAAGTTCTCATTTCTTCCAATGGGGCACAATCAAGGGAGAGGAGTTTACTCCTCCCCTGGTCTGTACTCTTGTCTAGGAGGAACCACAAGCACTCTTTTCTGTTCAGGTTCTTTGAGTAGAATTCTCTCTCTACAGCTTCCATCAGCTCCACCAGGCCAGTCAGAGCTCCTCCTAACCCTACGGCCACCAATCAGGGTTGAAATCCAAAGCAGGTGCATGATTCCCCCAGTGTCTTTACACTGAGGTCTCCTAAAATGTACACTGTGACACAGCAACTGCTGTCACTCTTGTGCCTCCTGGGTGAGACTGCATTCCCTTCTTATGCCAGTGAAAGAGCTTCCTCACTTTGAAGCTGCCATTGGCATTTGTGGGTTGAGTGATCTGGGACCTCTAGCTGCTGCCAGGGATTCCATGCATCCTAAGGCCTGCTCCAATCCTATCCCTCCTGTGCAGCCAAGACTGTGCTGTGCTCCTCTCCCCACCCATGCAATGGACATTTCCTATAGGTCTTTCAGGCTGCCTTGTACTGGAAATCTCTTTCACTCTGTCCTTTCTTGGCTTCTGCTGCTGCAAAATTTGCTTAGAGTCATTTTACAGGTATTTTATGGGCTATGTGGGGGTGATTCTACAGTTCAGTCCTTCTACTCAGCTATCTTGGCTCCCTCCCCTGAAATTGTCCTTTTAAAAACATATCAATGGTGTCAAGGGGCTTAAAATTTAGTAGGACATATAAGGTAAGTATGTGAATACATTATAGAATAACACAGGGATATTAATGTGGTCACACTGAAATTCAAACTCTCAGTGTTCAAGATGACATACAAAAAGTATACATTCTAGACAAGATTTCTCATTGGGATTTCCCAATGACAGTATAACTAGTGGCTTAGAAAGAAATTTAAAATAATATAAGAAAATTAATCAGAGAAAATAAAATTGTTTTGAAAATTTTGGAAAATATGGAGATAAGGACAAAAATCTGCTGAGAATGAAAACAGTTGACTATGTTAAGAAATCTAAGAAGCGACAGGAAGCAAAGAGATTTCTGCAATGTAGAAATGGGTGGGGATGGTATTTGAAAGGGAGGAAAGACAGTGAACAAGGGTGGAAAACAGGAAAGTGTCAGATGTGTTCAGGGAATTCTCATGTGTATTACTTTCTGCATATTAAAACAATAATATGCTAAAAGGTCATGAATTCATCATTAGATTTTGAAGGTTATTGGTATTGGTGACTGTTTTTGTCTGCATACATTGCCGTATTTACAGAGCCTCTGAGGATTATAAACCAATAAGTATAGCACTTAAGCAAGTATAATAAATCCTTAATTTTAAGAGTTTGTAATTCAGACCCCAAACCAAGTAGCCATTCTAATTAATTTTTAATGGAAAAATATTCCTGATCCCCTTTCATATTCCCTGTAGGAAAATATTCTCCTATAAACATTTGCACTAGAGAGATATGAACTGTCATAATCATTAAATATTTTCATAGGGGGATCCAAATTAATATTTAATATTTAATTATGCTATATTTAACATTCCAGTTGTTATGAAAAGATTTACTAATCACTCCATAGCAATCATAAAGATGGGAAAATATGTTTCTTCTCTTAATGTTTCTATGACATATTGTCAATTTAGCTTCAAAAATCCATGATCTCATCGAAACTGGTATTACATTCAACCATAAAAATTCTACACCTACCATACTTTCTTTTCCTGTTCATTTGTTCACAACCTCCCATAACACTTTCACAAGAATTTCTCCCAGTATTCTGGAGGTCTTCCTCTAGATTCCTTTTCTTGATTGAGTAAACATAAAGCCTGTAGATGTTCCATTGATTGAATCTTATTCCAATGAAGTATTTTACCCATGCAGTTTTCTGTTTGCATACCTGCCTTCTAAACATAGGTGAGTGTAGAGAAGAGCCAAAGGAGAAGTAGAAATCTGAAAACGTTCTCAGTTAATGAACATTGTTCTATGATTATAAAAGTAACAACAGAAGTGATTTAGGTGGGATATTTATTAGCGCAAAAATGTGGCAAGCAGAGTTATGTGGTAAAAGATTAGTGTGTAATGTACTTATAATGGATTTGTGATCTCACCGATGTAGCTACTACCTAAAACTGTAAAGCTCATGACCTATTGATATCTACCCTTTTCTCCATTCCCATAAATTCATAATAGGAGATCAATCCAATATTTTTACAGATTCCCCCATTTCTCCTGACATTTTATGAATATCTGTGGAGGACACAGGCTTATACCCTTACTTATACCATGCTCTCAATATGTAAACAATATATTTTTTAATCATACATTTCTTTGATTGCATTTTTTATTTCTTTTTGGTTTTGTATTTTCTGTTAGAGCTTGCTTATACTCACTATGTACTTCTATTTTCCCTCTGAGTAGTTTTCATTTTTTAATTTTTCAGTGACTTACAGTCATGATATAAAATTGGTCATAAGACAAGTGACTTCTTTTGGAGGGGAAGTCTGAGAACATTAGAACACTTTGTCATTTCTCAAAGATAACCTTGCTGATCCATTGATCTATTTGTTCAAAGCATATATACAGATGAAGATCTATGAATTGTCCCTTTAATTGTTTGTCACACTCGTACAATAGGCATTTTTCATTCACTTAGTTTTTTCAAAGTTATGCAAGAGGCCTTTCAATGATTATAGATCTCTTCTAAAATGTTCTTTAATGTTATAGAGTATGATGCAACCAGTACAATGCTATCCATAAAAAGGGTTTCACTAGGAAATTGGAATATATTAGCATATATAAATAACTACTACTTACCTATGTTTCAGTACAGAAGATACTTGCAACAATTAGCCTGACCCTCCAGTTAATAGCAACAAAGTTCTATCAAATTCTTACCTCAGTCACTTATGAACAGAACCCAAAATTAGTGGTGGTTCTCAAGTATTTATCAAGCTATTTTTGACTTTCAGAGAGGTCAAAGACTCTCTTCGCTTTGGACCTGGTGATAATATATCTTGCTTTGGGTTATGTATGCAAATTTGTCCTTTGAGATTGCTGCTCATTTTCACCACATTAGACTGACTTCTGATATTTCTATTTGTTACAACTGACTTGTATTTCATTGATTCATTTGCCAAGCATATTTTATAAATAAATAAAATATTAGGTATGAGTAAAGCAGTTGATAACATGGCAATCCAAAACATCTCTTTTTACATTGTGTATGTAAAAGAAGAGGGAATGTATTTGTTCTGCTTAGCCCCAGATGACAAAATATCAGAATTTCAAAGCTGGGCTTCATGTAAAAGAAAATGTCCTAACAATCAGAGATATTCAAAAGTATAAAGTAATGTTTTCTAAGGCAACAGGAACCTACTTATGAGAAACCTTCATGAAAAGGCAAGAAGACAGGTTTCCAGCTATAATGCAGAAGGGATTCTTTTACATATATAGGTGACTGGTTGTATACAAAGAGTGGGTGAGTAACCCTGAAAAGGTATGGAAGAGGTCTCACTCCAGAGTTGCTAGTCTCCATAGATGACCTAAATCAGAGAATAGGTGTAACAGACAGTTCTCAAACCCATTGGTGATTTAGGGGGATGTCTATCTGAAACGGTAATTTAAATGGGAAGATATTTCCCATTAATCAATAGACCTATGTGACTTGCCTCGATCACGTGGAAGTCTGAGTCACATGAAACCTATGGTGGGAGGAACTTACTGAATGGATGGAACAGGAAAAGTTGGAGCATGAAGGGTAGAGCAGGAAAAGAGTCGAGAGGAAGTTGTTCAGACTAGTCAGAGCTGGGAAGGACAGAGAAAGCAGACAGCTGGGGCAGCAACTAGAGTGACTGGGAAATCTTGTTTGTGATTTTGTTTAAGGGAGCCTGTTTGCAATTTGTTTAAGGGAGCTGGTTTGTGGGAAGCATAGCAGAGGGAGGACCTGGGGATGGTACTGCCCCCTTCATTGTTGTTGTATACAGATTTCTTTGTTGCTATGGTGGACTTGGTTTTCTGGTGTTTGAAAAAATGTTTTTGGTTCTGTCTTTCACATGAAGAGTCTGTTGTATTTTGCTGTCATATCCATGCCTCTGCAGGCTTTCTGAATATTGAACTGTTGCTACATTTGGTGGTGAGGATGAAACCTCTATTTGGAGATAGAAAGGCTTTAGAGAGAGAAATGGATGTCCCATGATGGGAGAATTTATCTTATTCCTCCTTAGCAAGAGAATGGGCTAAAAGCACAGGGCTCTGTGAAAACTGGGAACTGATGCTACAGAAGGAACAACCTTGAAATTGGGAAAGGTATTTTCAAGGAATACCAACATGTAGGAGAGGTTGGACCTTGCTAACAAGTTATCACTTTATGTGTAAAAACAAAGACAAGGTGGTGGAAGAGAGAACTCAGATGGAAAAGGTGTTGGCTGGTTTACATGAGAAGCATTTTATGCTGCAGGGTTCATACTCTTAGAAGAACAAGTTTCAGGTAAGTTGTTGTTAGTTTGGCTCACAAAAAGAAGCAAAAATGTAACAAGAGGAAAATGAATGCAGTCCTTGAACAGGCTGGGCCTGATTGGCACCTAGACATCTGGAAGACCTGTGGGGGGAAAATGAAACAAATGTAGATGAAGATGCTTCTAGGAATGTGGGTGGACTTCCAATACTATGAAGGAAATGGGAATTTGCAGGGCACAATGCTTGGGGAGGTAATTAGCCATTTTAATCAGTAGGGGATCACAGATATTTTGAGTCATTTCAAACAAAGGTTGGAAGAATCATTGATATCTTGGATGATGAGAATCAGTGAAAAAGATAAATTTCCTAGAAAAAAGAGTAAATAGCCAGAGGATTCAAAGTCAGAAGAGATTAACAACAAAAGAATTGTTCATTACTCCATTAAGAGCAGGGACAGATTTTGTAAGAATGTAGAGTGTTACAACTAAGGAACTATACAAAATTCATCAAGAAAAGGGGCTTGATGTTATACTTGAGCAGGGAAATAGAAATGCCCCTGTAGATCTTCCTGAAACATTGTATCCAAATTTATCACACCTGCAGGGAGAGTAGGAAATTGGTGAGGCCCTAGCTCAGATTAAATAAAGTATCCCTCTAGCCAGAATGATGAACTCAAACCTGCAAATTAAAAAATAGCAAACAACATTGAATAAAGCGATAGGGAATTCATGGATTCCAGAAGCACAGCTGCTCCTATACCTTTCTTCTCATTATTGTCTTCTTGTTTCTTTTTGTCTTTTTGCCTTTCACCTTGTTTGTCAAATTTGTTTTTTAAAGGCTTATACCCTCTAGATTACTTAACCTGGATATCAACCCATGTCTGACGTGCTGTTTCACCCCTGGGCCTGGAGTAGACCAAGCTCCAAATGCCCACTAAGGAAATAACCCTTTGAATAAGAGGTCTTGGGGCAAGAATGAGACTTCTTGGGGGTGGGGACAGTTCTACATCCAATTTCAGCAAGAAGTAGCTGTGGAAAAAGAAACCTACACCAAGAGATTTTGGGCCCCATTCATTTGTGGGGAGAATGCTGTGCTCCAGCACCACCCTGAGATATTGTTTTATATGCTTATTTTCTCTTATCCCTATTACAATTCTGTTAACACTAGTTGCCCCACTGACTTATGTAATGAATATGAAAGATCTTGGAACTCAATGCAATATAACGTAAATTTAAAAGTAAAGCAATTTCTCATTCATTAATAGACCCATGTGACCTGTCTGTGTCACATGGAAGTCTGAGTCACACGGGATCCGTGTAGCTAAGCAAGAAAAGAGCTAAGAGGAAGTTTGTCGGACTAGTCAGAGCTAGGAAGGACAGAGAAAGCAGGTAACTGGAACAGCAACTAGCTTGAGTAGGTGAGCTTGTTTGTGATTTTGTTTAAGGGAACCCATTTGTAATTTGTTTAAGGGAGTTGTTTTGTGGAAAGCCTAGCAGCAAGAAGGCTTGAGGATGGCAGTACCCTCTTCATTGTCATTGTGTATGGATTTCTTTGTTGCTAAAGGTAGATTTTGTTTTCTGGTATTGGGATTCACCTTTCGATGTTTGAATAAATGTTTTGTTTCTGGCTTCCATGTGAAGAGTTTGTTGCACTGAAGATGTCAAAATCATCTGCTACATCCCACCCATTGCATTGTCAGTCTTTTTGATGTTTCTCTTGCCATTGAACTCCACCGACTGTGGAGGAGACAGTAAGGTTGATCACTTTGCATAACTATATCTCATTTAAGTTCAATTCACAGGCAAGTCAAAACATCACCCCTGGTTCTCTTCATGAAGGACAAGCAACAGGAGGATATGTTACTAAAACTCTCCCCACAACACAAAGAGAAGAACCAAATCCATTAGTGCACAAGCCAATGATCCCAGTAAACCGATATACCTTATTTTGTTTCCTACTAAATATCCTTTCCCAGGAAGGATAGATGAGAGGCCTGTCAAATATGATTCAACTTGTTTTTGGGACAATCACAGAAACTAGAAAAGAGACTCTTCAATAGTTTGGTTAAAACAACAAAAACAAAAATACCAAGCACCAACTCACAGTTAATTATACAATAATGAGGGAAAATACACAACAATCCATGAGGATACTTAAATTTCCAGAAAAAAAAAAGGAACTTATACTTGACAATTTCAAAATTTGCTTTTCTATTTTATCAAAACTACTAGGAAAACACACAGCACTATGTTTTAGTTTTATTTTGTTTTGAGAATGCTTCTAATAAAAAGGAATATTGCCAAAAGGTCAGTGGTGTGGGGCAATTTACTTGTGGGCAAAAATCTAGGAGAGAAAAAGGGAGGTATTGTTTTTTCTTTCTCATGCCTCACAGGATACATTGTTAACAGTCTTTCTGGTTACAAACTGGAGAATCAGGGCCCCTAAGTGACCAATACAAGCTCATGCCTGTAGTGAGAGTTTACATTAAGTCAGGCATGGAGCAGTTTTTTGTCTACACTTCACTTCTCTCTTCTAATTTATTGTGTGTCTGCCTTGGTATCTGGGAAAACTAACTTTAAAAAATGACCTGGACTTAAAGCAACCCATCCTGACAGAGGGTTGTTTAGACTTCTATTTTTATAAGTCATCAAGAGTTACCAATTATAAAATTTGTTTTTTAAATTGCCTTTTCTTGAGCACGAAGATTTCTTGGCAGCTTGTGAGTACTAATTAAAATTTGTTTGTAATACTTGTGACTGAAGGCATGGTTGAACAAAACTTTTGTTAATGCTAGGTGTGTTAGGATCTACACAGAAATAGAATCAGATGGACAGAAATATATCCAAGTATATTAATAAGCACAGAAATGGAAAGTCTGTATGGAGTCTGCTGATTATTCCATGTAAATTATACCCAAACTGAGAGTCTCATTTCCAATATACTCATCTGATCATAATATCATGAAATATACATGCTTACACATTTTTTGTATCAGAAAAATGTTTGCTTTTTTTCTCATCTACATTATTGTTTTTCATTTTTATTTTTCTTCTTATCTAGTTCTGAGATTTTGTTGTGTAGGAATCTTCAGCTAACTGACTCTACCAATGAATATTGGCAGGCACTGCAACTTACAGTCTTAGAGTCTTGTCTGGAGCAGTGTAAAGTTAAATAATTTACTTACAGATGTGGAGACAGCAATATATAAAGACACATTTGAACCCAGGTCTTCCTAACTACCAGGCTAGCTCTTTAGACACTGTATTTTGCCATGCTGCTTATTTTTTTATTAGAACCACACACACATACATACACACTGAAACATACACATATACACAAAGGAAAGAAGAGAAAAGAAGATATATTCTAAGATTATTTTTAAAAAATATATTTTTCTAGAAGGCTGGTATATTAAAATATCGATAAATGCAAAGGCAACCAATGTTGGAACCCCACAGTTAACTATGGCCTTCATTTGTGTAATATTTCATTCTTTTTCATACAGAAATGCTCCTGAGAAAACATGTTCCCTAAGGGATTTTTCTCCCCTCTCCAGACATAAAAAACTGAACATCATTTAAAGTCACTTTGTCAGTAACAGATTGTACTCAGAGAATCAATCAATTCTCTGGATAACTCAAATATATTCTTACAACTGAGGAGAAATAATGACTTCTTTCCCTCTGCCAAATCTCCTCATGTTCATTTCCTAAGCCTGTACCACTTGTCCCTCCTTTTTCCTATGTAAAAAAAAAAAAACAAAAAACAACATAACAAGCCAAAACCATGTATATTTACCTTATTTAGAAACCATTACTACACTCAATCTTGGGTAAATCTAATAATGTACAAATTGTTAAAAAATCAGGCAAAGTACTGTTTGGTAGGCATTTTTCAGAAAGGAAGTTAAATCAGCAATCATTATTTTTCTGTCCATATTTGGGCATTATATACATTAAGCTCAGTATGGATAATAAGAACTAGGAATATCTAAAAATCACCAGAAATTTATGGTATATCTAGTGTAAAGACAAGGAAAGTAGTATTTTTGGCTGTTTTTTCCCAAACTGAGTATACATACATACATACATATATGTGTGTATATATATATATATATATTTATATATGGATATTTGGGGGTGTGTAGGGGTGTACATGAGTGTATTTATACATATATATGTACATATGTACATATATATGTATATGTATGTGCATATTATATTGCTTGGAGAAAGAGTAGAGAAGCAGAGCTGAGAGAGAGAAGAGGGAGTAAGCAGACTAGGGGAACTTGCTGGTGGGGAGTCCTAACAGAAATGTTTGCGATGTTGGTGCTCTGTCTGTTGATCTACGTTAATTCCTCAGGTAGAAGCCCTGCTTGTTGGTGAAATAAGGTGATGGCATTGGTAATGTATATAAATATTGTCATAGCCCTGTTAAGCTTTGTTTTCCTAGAAACAGAGGCCATGGGTAGGTGGCCCTGGAGCCTACTGTCAGGCAGAAGCAGGAAGAATTTGAAGTCGAAGCAAGAAGCATCAGAGAGCTGCCTGCGTGTGAACCCAGGCAACAGTTGAGAAGGGTAGACCCATGGAGGAGGAGCTGGGGGATTTGGAATTCTGCCTTGAGTCAAGATTAGAGAGGACTTTACTTGGACACCATGTATTGATTAAGGCTATTGTTCTTTTGGTAACCTAGGAGTAAATGGTGTGGTATTTTCTGCTATCCCTTAAGGATATATCATGCTAGGGAAGACTCCAGCTTGGGACCCCCTGACTTTGGGGATGCGATGATATATGCTAGGTGCGATTTGACATACCAATTGTTATGAGACACACACACACACACACACACACACACACACATATATTAGATGATATGCTTTGCTTAAGGATATGAATGTTATACTTTACTTTATTGAACAATGTTTAGTTTACTGCTGAATAATTAAAGAGTTCACTATACTATGAAGTTAAATGCTTAAATCCTTCACAGTAGCAATCCTCAGGTGTGCTGTCATGATTGGCTTAACATCTCGTAATTGAGATATTTGGCTGTTTGTTAACAGTGGGTTTCTTCTACTACTCCATGAAAACAGATACAAATTTTTTATTTTTTTCCCCTAGAATAGCTCTCTATTTAACCAAGTAAAGAAAGGTACACTATTATCCTCCGTGTTTCACCTCTAGATAACATTTCATATTAGCTAGATTAGAGTTAGAAATTATGTTCTTTTGCTTTAATATTTTCAAATTGTTAAATAAAATATCAATAAATAAAATAGATAATTTATGAATTAAAGCAAAATGATTTGTAGATACATTTGAAGTATTTTGTTCCAGGGAACATAAATCTATTGTGGCCAGTATTTTCTTGGATTACATATAGAGAGAAGAAGTATAGGATACTTGATAAAGAGCTGGTCTCAGTTTCAGAAAGATTCAATTGCCACCTTAATACACTCAAGATATGTGACCATGAGAAAACCATTTGGGCCCTCAATTCTTTAGGTTATTCCGGATAGGTCAGTGAACCATAGCTACCTTCCCTATACATATGTGAGTTCATGTATGTATGAATGAAGCAAGAATGAGCTTGACAGCTGTGCAATTTTACCTCACTTAAATCTAGTTCACATGAAAATCAAGACATTACTGTGTGATGTCATTGGTCTTCTTGAAAATGAAGGACAAGCATCAAATCAGAACAGCTATAGTACTTTTACATTGTGGATATATATATGCGCATGCATAAGTGTTTGCATGTGTATACATATGTATGTAAATATATATACATACATATATATGGATGTGTGTATATGTATAATGTATAAATGTAATGGCAATTACATTTGCATAATAAAATTAGACCTATAAAATTTGGAGCAGATCTCAGCTTTTATTGAATATTACTCATTCCAAGGAATGAATTATATCCTCCAATAGAGGGTACTTCTACCCATGATTTTACAAAATGCTGGGTCACTTCCAGCTCTAAATCTATGATTATTCTATTTTTGATTATATAGATATTGCAAGATCAGTTCAAAATAAAGCAACAATCAATGAACAAATTGTCTGATTTACTTATAATTCAACTAGTATTCTTACATAACCAAAGTGATTTCATTTGAATGGAAGCATTTGAATGTTGTTATAATTTAGAATTTCCAACATGGAAACTCCCTCTTCTGAGGTCCATTGATCACTCTTCTTTCTAAATTGCACTCTTGGAGAGTCATCTGAGGCTTCCAAGAGGTTCAATAATTTGTTTGTGGTAATGTAGCTATAAAGGGTCATAGGAAAATTTTCAGGTCAGGTCTTTCTGCCTGGTCCTCTAGCCACTTTGCCATGATGGCATTCTCATGGGTGATTAGTAGTTTCCCAATGACAATCCAGACAACTTTCCTTATTCTTTTCTGTTCTGAACCCTGGTCGTTATTCAACTGTAGGGTCTTTCCAATTGCATATTATCTGGGAAACCCAATCACTATCACCACCACTATCCTTATCATCATCATGTGGGATTTACATAGGGCTTTCGAGTTTACAAAGGGCTTCATATACTTCGTTTTATCTGGGCCTCTCAATTGCGGATTGATACAACAAAATAATAGTGGCATGTCAAAATAAAAAAGAAAAAAAAATGATTGACCTTCATAATTTAGTGGATGATTTACTTTGTGATCTACAACTGATATAACAAAAAAAAAAGAAAAGAAAAAAGAAAAAGAAAACACTACCATTACAAGAAAAGTAGGATAATAGCATTTATTTGGTGTTGTCCTCACCACCATTTTCAAATGAATTCAAAGGAGGATATTTTTGAAAAAAGCAATTGTTCTCTGGACTTCACATCAGTTGCATTTGCCTCCAACATGAGGAGATTGCTTAGCCTTTTAAGACTCTCATGAAGACACTCTAAAAGGGACACCTACCTAGGAGACAATTTTCAGCTCTGCACCTTCCATCTGGCTTTTAATGAACCAGGGGGTTTTCTTAGAGACAGGAAGTGATTTTGTCATTCATTGACATGCCAAGGGGAAAAAAAAAAGGTGGGGGAGTCACAATATTTTATATGTCGAAGCTGCATTTTTGTCTGTTTCTTTTTGAGGAAATTTAAAGCCTTTGAAACTCATCATGAAGTTCTGCTTGTTGATGTGTCATTAAAGTGAATTTTAAGAGCCAACCTAAGTTGCAACAGCATCATTACCTTGAATTAAAGTGCAAGAAGAACATTCTGCTGGGAGCATTATGGTAACCTACATGAAACAAATAATTCATGAACAATCCTCATCAAATTAGCTTCATCCCTGCTCTAGAATAAATGGCAGAACATTCTCAGGAGTATTTCCTGAATCAGTAGCATAGTGCCCTTCCTAAATCTCCATAACTGTCTTGGGTAATCTTTGACAGCCAGTACTACTAGAATCTGCTGTAATTGGGACAAGGTGGCAGGCTGTTTGGCAGGCCTACCTTATTGCTACTTATCCAGTGAGGGCATAGAATGAGGTGACATGGTAATGAGTTAATAAAAATGGCTTTTGTAACTTTTCCACTTCTACCTGGCTGAGTTGGGCAATTGGGGGAAACCATTGTGTGCCTTCTATGATGGTTTGAATGGGCTCCATTTGATTTAATACTGCTGGTGGGGGAAATGTTAAAGGAAAGTAGGTCACTGCCTCTTTGCTTTGCTCAGATAACAGAACAGCACTTGCCTGGCTTGTCCATTATATTTACTTTTTTCAATGAAAGAAATGACTCTTTGGCGGTAGGACTCAGGCTCTATTCACTGAGGCACTAGTTATCTGATGATCTGCTAGATAATTGTTCATCCTAAGAGGTATCATCTTGTTCATGAGCGATTAAAATACATTATCAGGAAAGAAAATGAAGATGGCCCCCACAATATTCTGCCAGAAGCAGTTTTGTGCAAGATTTATCACTTTCAGTCCTAGATATATTTTGTGGAAGTAGATCCCTGACAGCCCTCTTTTGGATATCCCTTCCTGCCAGAAGAACTTCCAGACAAATATTTTGAAAAACATGCAACATTTCCATAAATATATCAGCCATTGAAAACGTACTTATTTCAATACTTCAGAGATCTGTGTGTGGGTACTCAGTTCACCATTTCTTATCCTAACTCACATTTATTTAGTATTTCAAGGTGTTCCTCCTATATATAATCTCATTTGATTATCACAGCAACCATATAAAATATGGTTTTGGTTTTATCCTGATTGTACTGATGGAACTCAAAGAGGGACTACATTATTTTCTCAAGCTTATGGCTGGGAAATGACTGCAATGAGAATTGTATATAGGTCTTACAGACTTCAAATTTGATACTTCAGTCACTGCGCCATTCTATATCTACAAAAGCACAAATATCATCTAGATAACTTATCATTAACATCATCACTATCACCATCAACATTATTACAACATTTTCGGATCATAGATTAAGAAGGTGAAAGGACTGTCCCAGGCATCTAATTTATAGTCTTTATTTTATGAATGAGTATTTGGAGGCACAGAAAGGTAACACGATTTGGCCAAGATCATTAAAATAGGGATTGGTAGGAACAGAATTCAAAGCAATATTCTATTACTGCAAAGCCAGTGTCAAATACAATCTGAAGAGTTAGTTACTATAGATTAGGCTTTTTTTTGTTTTTTGTTTTTGTTTGTTTTTTTAACTAAGAGGCTGTGAACTTAGATTTACAATGAAAAAAGAAGCTAAACAGATAAGAGGTGAGAGATAAATTTCAAAACAGTGGATTTCCTTTACCATTCAATAAATTTTTATGTATTTAAAAATAAGCTGAGAAAGGGGCCCATGGACTTCACTATGCTGCCAAAAGGATCTGTCCATAATGCAGAAAAGATAAATAACTGATGTTATATATGAGCCATTCCATGATTCCTTTTTTTTTTTTTTTGGATCTCGTTATTCCTGATGGCATTACTCTTTGAACTGTGAATGATAATCAATCAAAAGAGTTTACCCAAAGTATATACATAAGAAAAAAAATTAAGTGAATGAATAATTCCTATTATCCAGACAGTATGCAGTTGGAAGCATACTAAAAATGGAAAATGAGGTAGTCTCAGAATGAAAAAGGAGAAGGAAAGTTGACTGAAATGTCGCTGAGAAACTTCAGATCATCACCACCACCACTGCTACCATCAGTATCATCATCATGTGACATTTCTATAGAGTTTGTCAAGGACTGTTTCTTAAATATCGTTCCATCTGAGTCTCTCAAATAAACCAATAAAATATGTCATTCGGGAATTACTGTTTCCTCTGAGATTGCAAACTAATGAAACCAACGATACAGGTACCTTAGATACTATTATCTTCCAGTTGAGGAAAATAAGGCACTGAGAATTTAATTTCATGTCTTAGGTCAAATAACAGCATTAGAAGGGTGTTGTTATGCCAATCTCACTGTGAAACAAGCTGTTCAATTTGAAGGCAATGTAGAATATCAGAAGGAAAATAATTTGAAGTAAGCCAAGAAAAAGTATCTAGAGTCATGTGATAGAGGTTTTCCATTGTAAAGAAAGGAGTTGCTGTTAAGGGTTAAAAAAAAAATTATTTTTGCAAGCAAGATGATCTTGTGAGATGAGTAGTATGAGTACTTTTATTTCCATTATATGCAAAACAAGGCTGAGACTAAGAACAATTAGATCATATGCCAAAAGTAAAAAAAAAAAAAAAAAATCTAAGAAACCTGAGACTTCAATATCATGTACAAAGATCGTAATAATAGATTGTGGACATTGTCAGGCAATTCCTAAGTACTTTGCACATGTCTAAAAATTTATGGGGTTAGATTGTGCAATGAATAGTGTGTCAGCTCTGAATTCTGGAAGATTCATCTTCCTGAATTCAAATATAACCTCAGACACTTACCAACAGTGTGACCCTGGGAAAATCACTTAATCCTTTAACCACAGTTTCCTCCTTTGTAAAATGAACTGGAAAGGGAAATGCAAATCACTCCAGTATCTCTGGCAAGAAAACTCCAAATTGGTTCACAAAGAGCTGAACACAATTGAAATGACTAAACAATGACAACAAAAATCTAAAAATAACACCTTGTTTATGAAATGCTGCTGATTTTGGAAGTCTGCTATTTAAACAGTAAACATTTCAAGCTTCAGATTCTGAAAGGGAATAAAAAATACTATTCTTAAAATCAGTTATTCCAAATTATTACATATTTTGCTTAGAAAAAAAAAAAACCTGACATTCCAAAATAGAAACTTTCTACACAGAAGTATAACTGCAGCTCCTATTCAATTAAATAAGCATTAGTGAAGACTTGCTTTCAAGTTTCAAAAGTTACAAATAAAATCATAAAAACAACAGAATATGAAAGGTTAGTCCCCATAGGCTAAAAGTCATGTTTTTGCAAGATTTATAGAAAGTTGTTAAACTTGCACAAAACGTCAAAATGCACAAGCAATAACTTTAAGTATTAGAAAATTCAAGTAATTATCACCTTGTGAAACACCATGGAAGCTTTTATAAGAGGAACTGAACATTTAAATTTCAGTCTAATAGTTTACCTTTTCTTTCTTCCTTTCCTTCATTCCTTCCTTCCTCCCTCGCTCCTTACGTTCTCTTCCTCTAACCAGAAATATGTATGCTGTTGTATGCCCAAGTATTTGTGCCCAGAAAAAAATAACTAAAGTAGTACTCTATAAATCATTTCAAAAGACATTATTTACTATTCAATTAACCCAACTCAAAGTTCACAATAACAAGGATCTTAATGACTTTCCAGAGAGAATAAACCCTACTTTGGATGCCTACAAATAAAACAATTTCCCCTTTACCATTTTAAACAGTGGTAAAGTGTAGTGAGGTCATTAAAAAATAATTAAACATTCTTATTTCTTTGTAAAAGAGATTGCTGACCTGACCTGAAAATATTTTGAATGCTGCTTTGTTCATCTCCTCTATTAGAAGTTCTAGATTTCCTTTATCTACATTATGGTCCTTTCTTATTACTATGAAGAAGAAATTTATTTGGTCTACTGAAAGAGTGAATTGCTAATTAATATTCCAGGTGCCTGAGGGGATGAATGTAACTTGAAGTACTGAAGTAACTCTCAGGAAGTAGTCATTACAAAAGAGAGAAAGAGTCTTCATGTATTAGACTTTAAGGTAACATTAATTTTGAAACCAATTTACAAGATTTAAAAATCAGGTCCTGAACTTTCTATAATCTGTGCTGTCACCATGCCAAAAGTGAAATCAGAATAGATTGGACATAGTGTAAAGGTTAATGTCTGCATGCCTTACAGGTCACAAATAAATGTTTTATTTCATGGGGAATCCCAACTTTGGGTTGCTATAAATAATTAATTGTAAGTGCTAGATGTAAGCTGTTAAAGGTCAAATTGGAAATAGATTGTTAGGGATTTTGCCTAGTAGACCTGTGTAAATGTTTTCAGAAATGGAGAAATTATTGAAGTTGTCCTGGTTTTAGATCACTGCTTAAAGTAAAGGAGGAAATGATATTAGTTTTATGTGACTGTAGGTGCAAATTTTCAGTTGCTTGACTAGATCCAAGGATGTAACAGCAAAAATAACATCAACTCCAATATTTCAGATAGGATCCTTCAACGTAGGCTTGTCCTGAACTGTGGACAAAAGGTTGTTAAGTCTGTGTTCAGTGTCTTAGCTTTTCTCATGTTCTTCCACGCACCTTCCTTTGAAATTGTTCCGATTGCCTCTGAGTTTTTTTACAAGTATTCACAACTTGTTCCTGTCCAATTTCCTCCTCATACCCTTTACTTCTCTCTCCACAATGACACAACCTCATTCATTTTGGCACCTTTTGCTTCCCAAATAGTCTAAGGTTAAAACTAGATAATTTGTTGAACAATTTGATTAATGCAGAAAATTAGAAGACAAAAGAAATAAAAAGGAAAACTTCCCCAGGTCATTCTTGCCAAAGTCCTTTTGACATTTCTGGGTTACATGAGAATGATAACACCAGTCTTTTGACTTCATGGCTTTGTGGATTAATGATCTCACTAATGTTGGCACTTCCTACAATCAAGCAGATTGCAGCATATCATCACCTTATTCCATGGATTTCAAATGAGATAATATATTTAAACGTTTTGGAAAAAATGTTAGAAACATTAATTATTCCTATGCTGATTTAAAAATGAGGAACCTGAGGCACAGAACGTAATCTAAGTTAATGATGACAAACTCAGAAAGAAACAAAAGCTCTCTCACCTACACATAAAGATCTCTGTGAGTTTTACATTGACCTAGAAATCCACATAATGGCCGTATTTTTACTTTGTTATTTTTATTTGTTTAAATATTTCCTAAGTATATTTAATATAATCATCATAATAATAAATATTTATTTAAATATTTCCCAAATACATTTTAATCTGGATAATGTTGAACACAGAAAAGTGTCTGGTCCTGATATGGTAAATCATATGCATTTGAGATCATCGCTATAGACAAGTCTCAAGGTTTACAAGTTTCAAAGAAGGTGCTGGTTGATAAAAGTTTCTCCTCATCCCTAGGGAATAGTGCATCCATAATTTTAAAAAAAAGATGAAGAAAAATGATAGCGGCTTGACTTTCCTGTGATAATTTTTAAGAGGCAGATCAGATTCTGAGACACCCAGAATCTTTGACCTAGAAAAGGATAGCTGAGGAAAGATAACTCCGTCTTCTTCCCAGTGAATGGCATTGTTAAGGAAGGAGTATGGAGTACTGAATAAACTATCACAGGTGATATGTTGGTGAGTTGTACAGAAATCCCCGCTTTTTTTCTTTTCTTCTTTCTCTTACTACCTGCCCTCCTGTCAATGAATGTTGACACCTTTTCTTCAACATAAACATTATTTTAGAAAACTGGTCATGTCTTGCAGCCTTATAACATTCCACCACATAGATATGTCGCAAGTTGTTCGACCATTCCTCAGTTGATGACTATTCCCTGTTTTTAGTTAGTTTGTTTTGTTTTGTAACCACAAAAAAGAGCTGCTATTTTTTTGTACTTAACCCATTTTTCATTATTCACAAGACCACCAATAATGTATCAATATGTCTTTTTTCCTCTAAAACCCCTCCAGTACTTATCATTTCATTTCATTCCTTTTTTAAAATGATTCCCATTTTATTGTAGACTCTGTGTCTCTTTCAGCACCTACTATTGCATAATGCCTCTCACACAGTTGATGTTTAATACAATTTTCACTTCTATTTTAGCCAAGAGAGTAGCTTAAGTGGCAGTTCTGAAAAGCATTGTGACCTCAGGCAAATAACTAAATTTTTCACTTTCCCTGATGTAAAATGAGATGATTGGGCTAAAATGATGGCTATACATTTCTAAGATCAAAAAACTAGGAAAAGCTTCTCTTAAGTGAAACATTTTTTATCTTCCAAGACCAGATAACGGGTCAAAGAGAGGCACATATTCTTGTTTCAGCCAGTACTTCTGAATCTCTCTTTGTTTAGCATCTCCTAAACTCCCTCCACTTTATCTCTGTCTCTTTTCTATCCCCCCTTAGGAAGGAGTCCTGAATTGTCACACTTAGAAATCTCCCTTTCACTCTGTGGGAAGATGCAGGCAGAGAGTTATTTGAGTCTGTAGCAACTGCTAGACAAGACACAATTAAACCTCCAACTAAAAAAGAAAGGAAAATAAATCATATATGCAAATGACACCTTCAGATCTCTTATTACTGCTCTTTTCTTTTCCCAAGAAGCAACTCCATGTGAAACGATGTTTAACTAACCAGTAAGAAGAAAGAAAAATAATAGTACAATATTATAACTACATCATTGACTGTTGCCTGATGCAGTTTTTTGCACACAGTAGGACCTTAATAAACTTGCTGATTTGAATGACATCATATAGTCATGGCTGTCTCATTATCCTTAGGTCAAAGGGGGGTGAGAATCTTAAAGAATAATAAGGTTTGTCAGCAGTGACGGGGCAGCACTCAAGAATTCATATGTTTCCATAATAGTCCTTTAATTTTGTGGGAGGGAATGGATTACATAAGTCAAGATGAAACGTGAAATTTTGAGAAGATTTCTGAAAACTTTGGAAACTTAAAAAGAATGAAAAAGAAAGAAATTGCTTTATTCAATGTGACTTCCTAAAGATAATTTCTCTTGATCTATTTAACTTAGTGAGGGTAAATATTACATGGCTTCTGCCTCTAATTAAGAATTCTCTAAAAGTTGAAAAGGTGATCTCTGCTTCATCTGCATTTGTCTATTCATTGTATTTAAAAATAAAAATAGAAACCTCAAGTAAACAACTAAGCATCAAGTATTTAAGCACCTGCTACATGATAGAGAAATAAATGAATGAAGGAATAAACAAAGTCCATGTTCTCAAGTACCTTACAGTTTAACGAAGAGATAATATTGTAAACATCTATGTATAAATAAGATTCATGCAGGGTAATTGAGAGGGGCAGTGATTTCAAAGGGAAGGCAGTGAGGTTAAGGAAAACAAGCTCCTTACAATAATGGTTTTTCTTTCCTTTCATCCTTTCTTCTTCTCCTCCTTCCTTCCTCCCTTTCTTCTTTCTTTCTTTCTTTTCGTTCTTTTCTTTCTTCTTCTTCTTTCTTCTTCTCCTTCTTCTTCTTCTCCCTCTTCTCCTTCTTCTTCTCCTCCTTCTTCTTCTTCTCCTTCTCCTTCTTCTTCTTCTCCTTCTCCTTGTCCTTCTTCTTCATCTCCTTCCTCTTCTTCTTCTCCTTCTCCTTCTTCTTCATCTCCATCTTCTTCTCCTCCTTCTCCTTCTTCTTCATCTCCTTCTTCTCCTTCTTCTTCATCTCCTTCTTCTACTCCTTCTTCTCCTCCTCCTTCTTCTTTTCCTCCTCCTCCTCCTCCTCCTCCTCCTCCTCCTCCTTCGTCTTCTTCTTCTTCTTCTTCTTCTTCTTCTTCTTCTTCTTCTTCTTCTTCTTTTCTCTTTTCTCTCCTCTTTCTCTTTTCTCTTCTCCTCTTTCCCTGCTTTTCCAAAAGAAGGAGGGAGGTTGTAGCAAATAACATGGATTTTGGTTTATTGAAAAAAAATTAAGAATGTAATTTTCTTAAGGTCAAAGGTTGTTTCACTTTCTACAACGAAGGCCTGTCTAGTTCCTATCATTTAGAAGTTATTTTAAAAATATACTGAGTTGAATTAAAGGATTTTATTTTATACTTTTTGAGTTTGGCAAAATAAGGAATTACTCTGGAACACTAAATTGATGTCTTAAATATGAAAAAGATTCTAAGCTTGACTACAAGTTTTAGATAAAAAATTTACGTAAGCTGGAAGATTTTGTGCAAAAATGTTTTTTCCCCTAAATAATATCAGAAAATAGAGTTAGAAAAACCTTTTTGTAATGATTCAACTATAATTTCTTTAGGTAAAAGTAATTACAAATTCAGTGATCTGTTATGAGTTATTTATCTGTTTCACAGACTGAAATGCAAACTAACAAATAACAAGACCATTAAAATACTAAATACTTAATTTATTATTAAATACAAGTTGTTGTATATAGGTAGCTTTTATAAATTACTCCACTTGGAATGGTGTGGTCTTGTGGTTAGAATATTTGTTCAAAAGTGAGAAAGGTCTTCAAATTCTGCCTCCAGCACTGTGAACCTGGGGACATTGGTAGATACCTCTTAACCTTACCATCCTCATCTATAAAACTGGGATAGCAATAGTTGTAATACCTGACTCACAGGTTCTCTGTCATGCTGAGATAAGATAATGCATGTAAAATAATTCATTAAAGCAACATCGTTGACATCATGGGACATTTAAATACTAGAATAACAGAATCTCTCTCTCTCTCTCTCTCTCTCTCTCTCTCTCTCTCTCTCTCTCTCTCTCTCTCTCTCTCCCCCCCCGTCTGTCTGTCTGTCTGAAAGCAATTCACAACAACACTGTTAACAGAGGTAGTGTATTTTTGTTTGTATCATCTGAGGTAAGAATAATGATTCCTTACTCTCTCTATAGCCCTAATAGCGTTGACCCCAAAATTCCACATATATTACTGAGGAAGAGGTAGGGACATTATCTGGGTTATATAGCTTGACTAAAGGTACTTATCTGCAAGTACCTTCTCTATTATTTTAAAGGTATTATAAATGATATATGAGGCATATAATAAGCATCTTAGCAAAATCAAAGTTGAAGTCCACCCAAAGGAAAATAAAGAAACACATCGCAGGAGTCAGTAGAGTTACACAAGGAAATCTAGGTAAATCATGGCATTAAAGAAATGGAGGACCAGAAGAAAAAGAAAAGAATGTTTTAAAAAGATGTGGGATGAGACTAGACAAGATGAATAGCTGGTTTTCTCACATAGAAAGGATAAGGTCTCTTGGTTATCCAGAAGAATAGGAAAGATCCTTATTTTTTTTAGGTGATATGGGGGAGGATAGAAAAGAATCCCAGGAATAATCAGCTTAAATAATTTTCAGTCTTCATTATTGAAGGGCTATCTACATGTAAAAGTGTACAAAATTTTTGAAGCAATGCAGCTTAGAGTCAACACCTTTGGCATTAATACTTTTTTACCCCTTTGTCCTCATATTTTTTCTCAAGTTTTTATTTGAACCTTTTTATTGAAAACTTAAAAATCATCAAGAAACACAACTAATAAAGAGGATAAGGCAATTGTGTAAGAGACTTTCAGACTTTTCTACTTCATTTTAAGAAAGAAGCTCTAAAAATAAAAACAAATACAGGAAAAAACATTATCAGAATCATTAGTTTCATCTATGGCTGTCAATGCTTATCATTAATATTTTTTCTTAAAATGATAACAAGTTACCTGCAACCAGTTATGAGTCAGTACTTAAAAATACTTAACACTTAAAAACTGCAATAGATAATAGGTAAGAAAAGTAACAAACTACTAAATGAGAAAAAATGCTTTGTTCACAAAATACATTTCATATTCCAACACAACTATTTTTAATGGAAGGGTCATTCTAATTACTTTTGTAAATTAGGAATGATAGGAAAAGAATATATGTGAAAATCCTTGTCTAGACACTAAGCCACATTAGTGCCATACTTATAAATATCTATTAAAAAAGACAATGAATACTGAAGTAGAGTATATATGATTGTCTCTTCAAAATATATCTGTATAAAAATACAACAGCCTTTGTTTAGCTCCTTGCTAAAACTCAGACCCACTCTTTTTACATCAATAAGGTTCCCAATGGCTACAGAGAAAGTCTAAGTGAACTCATTCACATTTTGACCCAGCTCTACCATCTCTCTCTTCAGCATGATGGTGCTGAAACCCAGGAGTCCAAATATTAATTGGACTCTTATGATCTTCTCCTAGCCACTGGGATAAGAGATTTGTGTCTCCTAGACTATGCTGTCCACCTGCAACTAGGATACCTGTTCTACACTCTTCTCATCCCCTGGACTCTGCTTCAGCCTCATTTTACTCTCCCCACCCCCACTCAGACAGGGACAGTGCCTTTGTCTCTCTCCTAAAAGTATTTGGGTTGGATGGTGAAGCCAACAGCAGTGCTGGGGCAGAGAAGCAAGCAGAAGGCAAGATGTGAGATGTGAGATAAGATGTAGGGTGTGACTACACAGAGAAGTGATCAAAGAAGACTATGCATTGAAGCTCCTCACCCTGGAGACTTGTGTTCTGGACCCTACCTTGAACCACTTCTGTTCCTAGCCCACCCGATTCCTGATTCCCACCCTATGACAAAGGTTAAGCCTGCTTCCTCAGCACTCAAGGTCTAATGCCTTAATTCAAATAGGGGACTTTTCGGGGAAAGTCAGAGTACATGATTGCTGGAGTGTGTCACCGTCATGCCCAGAATATAACTTACTCCCCATAGCTCTCCCCTTATACTCCCTGAAGATCCTGCATGAAATTGTTCATTTGAACACTCAAAGGATATTACAAGCAGTTTCTTGGATGTAAGACATCCACTCCAACCTGATATCTCCCACTACCACCTCCTGGGTCTTGTGGTTTCTCTCCCTTCTTTCCCCCATTCTGACCCCATTATTGGTCATTTTATTCACTCTCATGCCTGATCTGTGCTTGTTTAAACTCCTGGTTCACTTTATGTCTTCTCACCCAAAGCAACTTTTAAGATAACAATCCCTGCCCTTGATGTCACCCAGTGACATGCCTTTCTCCACCCTGGACTCAGTTGGCACTCCATTCTGCACCCCACACTGATCACCCCTAACCTATTCTAGTCCTTGGAGTGGATCTTTGACCTTGTTCAGCAGCAAGCAGCTACGGAGGTCAATGACCTTTGCCCCTTTTCCCCTAAAGAATTCTACCTAGTGGTTGAGTGGGGAAATGATGTGGATACAAACAGTGCCCTAAGAGTTAAAATATTATTGACTTTGTGCAGCCCTTGGTGCCCTAAAGTCTTCACTTTCCCTTATCCTGGACCATATAATTCATGGTCCCTACCCCCTATCCTGGGGGGAACATTAAATTCTCTGTCCCAACCCCTCATCCTAGGGAATGGGATTTTCTTATCTTATGTCATTCATTGTCCTCATCCAGAGCCTTTATTTTGCAAGAGTTTTTTATCTTGCAGGACTTATCCTAGATCTCCAACCCCCATAAAGAAATCCTAAAATCATTCTATATATAAATCTGGTCATTGCCTTTGTTTAGCTCCTTGCTAAATCTCAGGTCTGGTGTTTTTTTGTCAATAAAGCTCCCAATGGCTACAAAAAAAAAAAATCAACAAAATTTTCTCCCTTACATTTTAAATCTGCAACAATCTATCTTGTTCATCTTTCTATATAGTAGCCATTCAGTATATTTAAGTGAGTGAACAGATGCCAGAAATGAAATGCAAGTGCCATCAGATATCATTTAAATATGGCATTTCTAATGATGTTGTATCTGATGTTTTGCTTGTGCTTGCAGAAATAATTTGTCAGTGACAATAAAGTAAGGATTGTAGACAGCTTCCCAATTATTTATCATGACAATGAAAAGTTTTTCCCAAATAAGAACACAGTTTCTGGTATAACATAGGATCTATTATGTGGAATAGCCAAAGCATAAATCAAATGGATTTATTTGTTGGAACTCTAGTTTACAGAAATATTCCCATAAGATTATGAGAGTATATTCATTTGAAATATTATATGCCCTGATATATGCTTATTTCCTCTTAATAAAATGGAGAAAATGTGTTGTTATATGCAAATCTATTACTTTATTAGTTTTGGAGTTCATTCAATCAGGGCAGGTCATGACTAATTTATGATGTAGATGAGCCCCAAGGTGTGGTCTGAAGCATGTAATATTCAAGTGACTTGTTCATGGTCATACAGATTATAAATGCCAGAGGTAAAATTTGAATACAGTATTTTTTTTTTCTGATTTAAACTCTAGCATACTATGCACTATGTTATGGCTCTTCCATGGATGTGGATAATATATCTACATAAAACTGATTATTGAAAGCAGTTCAAAGTATTCAAGGGAGATAAAATTAAATTCTATGATTGTCACCTCTCACAGTAAACATATTTTAATCTTCCCTATCCCCTTCCCCACTCCTCAGATGCTAGTGTGCTTCCTATGGAAATTTCTCTGGATTTACTTTGTCTTTAATTTTCATTGTACAGATTGTTTTCACAGATGGAATGTTAGATCCTTGCGGGTAGCAATAGCTTCAGTTTTTATCTCTACGATTAATATGGAATATGGAATTTCAAAGTAAGTTTTTTAAGAAATAATCGCTGAATTGAATTGAATTAATGAAAGTTAGAAAAATTCTTAGAATGAAGAAGAAGGGAGATTTGTCCCTGAGTAGGAAGGAAGAGAATGGAAGAGTGTTAACAAATCAGAAAAAGAAAAGCAAAAAGTCCTTGTAAAATCCAAGCTTGAAAACACATCTAAGATTATTCCCTAATGAAGGGAGAGCAGAATGTTCTGTGAAGGAAAATTCAACTGGTCCTCTCAAAAGTGACATAGCAGAATGAGAAAAATCTATCAGATGAGTGATTCTACAATATAGAGAAAAGGAGAAATAAATGTGATTAGTTCCCATTTTGGGATTACTGGCACAATTAGTTGTGCCAGTGGACCTCTGATTAATTAGTTCCTCCCAGTATCTTAGTTTTAAGGAATGGTATAGGTCTGTCTGTCATGTTCACATTTTTATGTGTAAGCAGGTTCCATTCATGACTTTTGGAGTTGTTTCTTCACTGTCCTTCTCCCATCTTAGACCCCCTCCATTATTTTTCAATTGCTGTGTTTTGTGGTTTTTTTTGGCCCCTTTTGTTGTTCAATAATTAGAATTTAAGCTCCTTAGGGGAAAGGATTACGTTATTTACTGAAGCCTGGAGAAGAGAACATTAGGGTCAGAGTAAGAATTATGATGAGTCCTCAATTAAAAAAAAAAAAAACAAGAACATATTTTATTTTCCTAATTATATGTAAAACAATTTTTAACTTTCATTTTATAAAAATTTTGAGTTCTAAATGTTCTCTCTCCTTATGTCACTCTTCTCCTCTCCTCACTGAGAAGGTAAGAGATTAGATATAGGTTATATTTGTGAAGTTAGACAAAATATTTCCATATTTCCACGTTGAAAAAGAAAACATAAAAGACACACAAGACTTTTTTTTTCTCTTATCTGAATTCAAAAAGCATTCTGGAGATGGATAGTACTTTTTCAAACTAAGTCCTTTGTAACTGTTTTAGACAAGTCATTAACAGTTGATCATCATACAATATTACTGCATGTACTCTTCTGGTTCTGTTAATTTCACTTTGAATCAGTTCATGTAAGTCTTTCCAGTCTTTTTTTTTCTGATTTTTTCTTTTTATTTCTTTTTATTTTTTCCCATGCCTTAAATGATATTTTATTTTTCCCTCAATTAGATAACAAGAAAAAAATACCATTATTCTTACAAGATTTTGAGTATTGAAACTTTCTACCTCCCAGCCTCCTCTCCTTTATTCTAAAAAGGGCAGGCAGCTTGTTATAGTTTATACATATGCTTTCATATAAAACATTTTCATACTCATCACAATTGTGAAAGGAGAAACAGATTTGAAAAAAAGCACATTAAAGAATAAAGCAAGAGGAAAAAAAAAAAGCATGCTTCAATTTTCATTCCGAGTACTTCAGCTCTTTATCTGAATATGGATAGCAATTATCTTCGTGAATCTTTGTCCTTGTCTTGGACCATTGTGTTACTGAGAAGAGTTGAGTGCTTCATAACTGATATTGCTAATACTATGGAAAATGTTTTTCTGCTCTGGTCATTTCACTTTACATCAGTCCATAGATGTCTTACCAGGTTTTTATTTTTTTTCTGAATTCAGCCTGTTCATCACTTTTTAAAAATTGAATAATAGTATTCCATTACATTTATGTTCCACAACTTGTTTAGCCATTCCTCAGTTGATGGGTGTCCCCTCAATTTCCAGTATTTTGTAACCATGAATAGTGCTGCCATAAATGTTTTTCCACAGATAGGTTCTTTTCCATCTTTTTATGATCTCTTTAGGACACAAACCTGGTAGTGGTATTACTGGATCAAAGTGTATGCACAGTTTTGTTGCCCTTTGATCATTGCTCTAAATTGCCCCTCAGAATGGTTGGATCAGTTCACAACTACACCAGCAGCACACTAATGCCCCATTTTTCAATGTCCTCTCCATCATTTATCATTTTCCTTTTTTGTCATAATTGTCAATCTGATAAGTGTGAGATGATATCTCAAGTTGTTTTAATTTGCGTTTCTCTAATTAAAAATGATTTACAGCACTTCTTCAAATGCCTATAGACACCTTTGTCGTTGCTATCTGAAAACTACCTGTTCATTTCCTTTTACCATTTTTCAATTGAGGAATATCTTGTATTCTTGTGCATTGACTCAGTTATCTATATATTTCAGAAATGAGGCCTTTATCAGAGCTACTTCCTATATTGTTTCCCAGATTTGTGCTTTCCTTCTAATAATTGTTACATATTTTTACCAAAGCTTTTAAATTTAACATGATCATCATTATCTATTCTACACTTCATAATGCACTCTATCTTTTGCTTGGTAGTGAATTCTTCCCCTCCCATTGATCTGACAGGTAGATTATTCCATGCTCTTTTAATTTGATTGCTTCATTGTTTATATTACTATCAGCAAGATATAGTTTCCTTTCTTATCTTTTTTAATAAGATATATTTTTGCTTTTACTTTCTCTAAGATCAGGATTGCAACCCCTGTTTTTTTTTTTAATTTCAGCTGAAGTATAATAGATCCTACTACAATCTCTTACATTTACTCTGTACATCTCTCTGCTTCAAGAGTGTTTCCTTTAAGCAATATGTGATAGAATTCAGGTTTTCCACCTACCCTGCTACTCTCTTCTGTTTTATGGCAGAGTTCATTTTATACTCACAGTTATGATCACTACTTCTATATTTCCCTCCATCCAATTATTCCCTCTCTTTGTCCTCTGCCTCCTTTTCACCTTTCCCTCCTCATCTTACCAGCTTCTCTGATTTGACCTCTTTTCTGTTAGTCCCAGCCTAGCCTTTTTTGATACCCCCCCCCATCTCCTTTTTTACTGACAGGTAAGATAGATTTCAATTTTCAGTTGATTCTATATATGATTCACTCTCTTGGAACCAACACTGATGACAACAAGGTACAAGCAATGCTCCTCGCTCACTATCCTTCTTCCCCTCCACTATAATAGGTCTTTCAAGCATCTTCATGTGAGATAATTTACCTGATTCTAACTCTCCATTCCTTCTGCGCCAATTGCATTCTTCTTTTACATCCTTTATTTTTATGTCATTTCCACAAATTCATTTCATATCTTTCCTATATATATATATATATATATCTTCTGTCTATATTGTTACTGGTACAGTTTTAAAGAGTTAGGGATGCAAACACTTTAGCTCTACCGAATCCCGTATATATTCTTTTTTTTTTTTTTTCAATTTTACCTGTGTGTGCTTCTCTTGGATCTTGATATATTGGAAATGCAATTTTTTTGTTTAGTTCTAGAGTTTTCCTTATGAAGGCTTTAAATCTTTTTATTTCGTTGATGAATGCCCCCCCCCAATATGTTATGTTTAATTTTGCAAGGTAAATGATTCTGGGTTGTAGTTCTTGTTCCTTTGCCCTCTGGAATATCATGTTCCAAGATCCAAATACCTTAAAGCTGCAGCTGCCAAGTCCAGTGTGATCCAGACTGTGATTCCCCTATATTTGAACTGTTTCTTTGTGGTTACTTGTATCATATTTTTCCCTGACCTTATTGTTCTGAAATTTGCTCCTTGGGAATTTTATTTTGTGACATCTTTCTTGAGGGGATCAGTGGATAATTTCAATGCCCATTTTGCCCTCTAGTTTCAGGAAATCAGGGCTGTTTTCCTTGATAATTTCTTTTTTTAAAATTTTATTTTAGACTCAAACACCAGAACACAAATACAGAATGGAGGAAAGAACCAAAAAACATACCATAAATTTAAATATTGGAGCATAAATACAAAGTTAATAAGAAAAAAAAAGCATGGTATATATATATATATATATATATATATATATATATATATATATATATATATATATATATATATATATATATATATATATATGTAATAAAGCATAAGGAAGGATTCAAATTATATACCAATAAATTTTCAATACAAGAAAGCCTGTATGATAAATACTTGTACTGAAAATTGTCCATTGCTTCCTTGTGAATTCCTTTTTTCTCTACTGTACACCTTTTTTTTTTTACATTTTTCTTTTTTTCCCTCCCTCTACCTGCCAGAAGATTATAATAAAGTTTTGAGATGTTTCTTTATAACTATACATATATACCTATATACATATATTCATACATATCTATCTATCTATCTATCTATCTATCTATCTATCTAATCTATCTATCTATCTATCTATCTATCTATCTATCTATCTATCCATCCATCCATCCATCCATCCATCTATCTATCTATCTATCTATCTATCTATCTATCTATCTATCTATCTATCTATCTATCTATCTATCTATCTATCTATCTATCTATCTATCTATCTATCTATCTATCTATCTATCCATCCATCTATCTATCTATCTATCTATCTATCTATCTATCTATCTATCTATCTATCTATCTATCTGTGTGTATATATACATACATATACATATAGGCATATGCTTTCCCAAACATATTTAACTTCTGATCTTTGTTTTTTTATGTTTGTGAATACTTTTTCTTCCTATCCCTCCTGCCTCATCTACTTTACTTGTACCATCTATGTTGCCCGGCTATTACTTGCCTACCCTCACCAAGAATCCCTCCCCATCCTCCCATTCCCATAAATCTAAACATCCTTCTATATCCCCCTTTTGCCTCCTCTCTATTTTTTTCACTATTCATATTTTGGTTAATTATTTCTTGATATCTTATAATTTCACTGGTTTAATTTTGTTCAAGTCTAATTTTCAAATTGTTACTTTCTTCCTCAAGATTCTAGATTTCCTTTTCTACTTGGTTGACTTTCTTTTCAGTACCTTCATGTATTTCTTGCATTTATTCTTATTTTTTCTTTAGTTTTTCCGCCATCTCTGTCATTTGGTTTTTAAACTCTTTTATAAGATCTTCTAAGAATTATTTTTGGGCAGGTGACCATTTGACATTACTCTTTGGGGGTTTCTTTTGTTGAATATCATCCTCAGTGGAATGGGTCTTGAGACCCCCCAAAATAATCGATTGTCTTAGGAAAGGCAAAAAGGAGTTTATTGCTTTCTTATGAGAGTCTCCCCACCCCCTTCATGGCAGGAATAGCACCAGCCAAGGAATGCAAGGGAGTACAGAAAGCAAGTTTGGTCATGCCCTAATGTGAGCTACCCCTCCCTAACCACTTCCCCTTATACCATTGCCTAGACTTGAAGGGGTACAATCTATTTATGGATATTTTCCCCAGCAACAAGGAATATTCAAGCTTGGGGTGACATTTTGCAAAGGTATGCAGTTTAGGTGGGAGTGGGGGGAAGGGGTTAGGGGGATGTAGGGCATATGCTATTCTTTTTCTACTACTTGCTTGAGTAGGGATGAAGGGGGAGTAGGGCACAGTACAAGATATGTTCACAGTACAAGATATGTTACAAAGCATGCTTCTCCACAAGGTTAGCCAACTAAACGTGCTCGAGGGGGTGTGTTTTAATAATACAAGAAACAACTCTTTGAGGATGCTTCACTTCTGAGAGATCATCTCTTACAATTCAACATTCACTATTATCCAACATTCAACATCATTCAAAGATGAACCCCAGTCATCTATATTTCCATAATAGCTTTCTAAGGTTGGATTCTTTCTCCCTTGCCTGTGGTAATAGTATTTTTTTTTTTGAGGTAATAGCTTAATTTTGCTAATTTCCTCTAACCGTGGCATATGGGAAATGGTGCCTCTTGCCACAGATCTTCAGTTCTCCCTTCCTGTCTGAAATGAAAGCCAAACCTCCAATATTCTGTGAGTGTGTGTAGCCAGAGGCTTACTCAGCACCTGTGCTGGATCCTTCTCTCTCCTCAACAATTCTGCAGCACAGCTGGGTCTTCTGATACTTATCACCAGAGGTTCCCTCAATTTTCCTGGGTTCAAATGTCCAATTATCCTCACTATATATGGGATGGAATTTCCTATGGCTGGGGTTTAGACAGTCTCTGAAACCAACTACTCCCAGGGCATGCTGCTTATTGTGAAAATGGACCCTCCCCGGGAGATGTTTACTCTTCACTGGGACCAAACCATGCCCTGGAATTTTTCTTCTGATTTTCCCAAATTGTCCCTAGAAGTTTCTTGTTACACCCCAATTGTTATTTATCTCCACCCACCCTCTATCTGTCCTAAGATGTTATTTTAACTGTTTTGTGGGGGGAAATCTTGAGAACTTGGAATTTTCTGAACTATCACGCCATCTCCCTATGATCCTCTCCTCTTCCTTGATAATTTCTTGAAAGGTGCTGTCCAGGTAAGATTGCTTCGAGAAGGTCACATGATTCTTATATTGTCTCTCCTGGATCTCTTTTCAAGGTAAGTTATTTTTCCCATGATATAGTTTACATTTTCTTCTTTTTTTAATTCTTTTGCAATTGTTTGAGTGATTCTTGATGTCTCACAGTAACATTAGTTGCACTTACAAAATACTAATATTTAAAAAAAATCACGATTTGTATAGAGTATTATTTTTCCTCAATTACATGTACAAACAATTTTTCACATTTGTTTTTAAAACTTTGAGTTCCAAATTCTATGTATTCCTACCTCTCCACTCCTTGTCATGAGAAGTGAAGCAAATCAATATATGTTATATATTGGTAGATGTATGAAACATATTCCTAATAATCATGTTGTGAAAGAAAACATAGGGAAAAAAATTAACAAAAAATAAAGTAAAAAGTGAAATATGCTTCAATCTGTATTCAGATATCAACCACCCCTTCTCAGGGCTAAATAAATCTAATAAAAAAAACAAGAAAGAAGTTAAGTTGCTGAAGAGAATTTTAGAAAAGTTAGATATGATTAACCACTGGGAAAAGAAAATGAATGGGATTAGAAAGGAATATAACTTTTTTCTCAATGGTACATGGCATCTACCCAAAAACTGATATGTGTTAGGGCATAAAAACCTCACAACTCAACGCAGAAGGGCAGAAATATTAAATGAATCCTATTTAGATCAAGATGCAATAAAAATTGTGTGTAACAAAATGTCATGGAAAGACAGACTAAAATTAATTGGAAATTAAATAATCTAATAACAAGGAATGAGAGAATCCTCAACTGATGAGTATCCTCTCAATTTCCAGTTCTTGGCCACCAAAAAGAAAGCTCCTGTAAGTATTTTTGTACATGTAAAACTTTTTTTTTCCCATTTGTATTATCTCTTTGGCATACAGTCCTAGAAGCAATATTTCTGGGTCAACATAGTTCCAAATTGCTCTTCAGAATGGTTGGATCAGCTCACAGCTCCACCAACAATGAATTAATGTTCCAAGTCTCCCACATCTTCTCCAACATTTATCATATTCCTGTTTTGTCATGTTAGCCAATCTGATATGTATAATGTGGTACCTCAGAGTTGTTTTCATTTGTATCTCTCTAATCTATAGTGATTTATAACATTTTTTCATATGACTATAGATAACTTTAAATTCCTCCTTTGAAAACTCCCTGTTCATATCCTTTGACCATTTATCATTTGGGAAATGACTTGTATTCTTGTACATTTGACTCAGTTCTCTATATATTTTAGAAATGAGGCCTTTATTACAGACACTGCTTGCAAAAATTCTTTCCCAGCTTTCTGGGTACTTCCTAATTTTGGTTGCATTGGGTTTATTTATGCAAAAAGTTTTCAATTTAATGTAATCAAAATTATCCATTTTGCACTTCATAATGTCTATCTCTTGTTGAGTCTTAAATTTATCCATTCTCCACAAATCTGACAAATACACCATTCCTTGCTTCCCTAATTTGTTTGTAGTATCAACCTTTATAACTGAAACATGTATTGATTTGGATTTTATTATTGTTTGAGGTGTCATGCATTGGTCTATGCCCAGTTTCCACCATGCTGCTATCCAGTTTTCCCAGCAGTTTTTGTCAAACAGTGAGTTCTTTTCCCAGAAACTAGGGTCCTTGAGTTTATCAACAAATGGATTGCTGATGTTGGGGGCAGAGCCAAGATGGCAGAGTAGAAAGATGCATGTACTCTAGTGCTTCCCCCACAGCCCACAAAATACCTGTAAAAAATGACTCAATAAGTTCTAGAGCAGCAGAAGCCACAAAACTGTAGAGTGAAAGGGACACGCAGCCAAAGGTAACATGGAAGGTTGGCAGGAAAGCTCTATCCCTCAGGAGGCTGAGCAGAGAGGAGCCCAGCCCTGGCCTTGAGGCACAGGGAGGAACAGGACCAGAATAGTCCTCTGGGGCAGAATCCCCAGCAGAGAGGTTTCCAGATCCTTCAAACCACAAGCAACAAAGAAAACTTCAAAGGTCAGTGTAGGGGGCTTTCCCAGCTGGGTGAGAGGGGAGTGGGGTCTCCCCAGCACTGGCCCCAGGTGGTGGCAGCAGAAGTGAGTAGTGGGTGGCTATGGTGGCCACCAAAGCAGCCTGAGCCCCTTGTCCAAACAGCTCAGCTTAAAGCCCCTGGGGGAATTGAGCAGCTGATATAAATCTCAGTCCTGAGCAAGGTGCTTGGGGGAGGAGGAGCACTGGTCATTCAATGATATAGAGCACTTTTAAGCATTCATGATGAAAAGACCAGAACTGAATAGAAAATTTGACTTTCAAACACAAGAATGAAGAGAAGCATGAAAAGGTGAACAGGTAAGAGAAATCATAAAAGACTTTCTAAAGCTGAATTATTTACATTTCTACATGGAGAAAATAATATTTATAACTTTTGAGACTTTTCTAAGTATTTGCGTAGGTGGAGGGATTATACACATATCCGCGCGCACACACACACAGAGTATAGGTTCCATTGAATCAGAACAGATGATATCCATAAAAAAATAAAATTAAATTAAGGAGTGAGAGAGGAAAATATTGAGAGGAGAAAGAGAGAAATGGAAAGGGGCAGACTATCACTCATAAAAGAGATAAGAAAAATCTTTTTCAATGGAGGAGAAAACGGAGGAGGTGAGAGGGGAAATGTGAAGCTTACTGTCTTCATATATAGCTTAAGGAGGGAATAACACGCTCACTAAATTTGGTATGAAAATCTATCTTACACTACAGGAAAGTAGGGAAGAAGGGGACAAGTGGGGTGAGAGGGATGATAGAAGGTACGGCAAATGGGAGAAGGGAGTAACTAGAAGTAAACACTTTTGGAAAGGGACAAGATCAAATGAGAAAATAGAAAAAAAGGGGGAAACAGGGTAGGATGGAGGGCAACATAGTCTTACACAGCATGACTATTATGGAAGTCTTGTGCAAAACTACACATATATAGCTTGTATTGGATTGTTTGCTTTCTCAGTGAGGATGGGACGGGAGGGAGGGAAGGAAGTTGGAATTCAAAGTATTACAAATGAATGTTGAAAACTCTTATTGCATGTAACTGGGAAATAAGAAATACAGGTAATGGGGTATAGAAATTTATCTTGCCATACAAGAAAAGAGAGAAGATGGGAATAAGGGAAGGGTGGGTTGTGATAGAAGGGAGGGCACATTGAGGGAAGGGGCAATCAGAATGCAGAAGTGTTACGGGGTGGGAGGAGGGGAGAGATGGGGAGAAAAATTGGGACTCAAAATTTTGTGGAAATGAATGTTGAAATCTAAAAATAAATAAATAAAACTATAAAATAAACGGATTGCTGTATTCATTGACTACTGTGTCTTGAGTACCTAACCTATTTCACTGATTTACCCCTCTATTTCTTACCAATACCAAGTGGTTTTAATGATTGCCATTTTATAATATAATTTGAGATCTAGTGGGGCTAGAACACCTTCCCTAGCATTTGTTTTCATTAATTTCCTTGATATTTTGAACCTATTGTTCTTTCAGATGAAGTGTTATGTTATTTTTTCTACATCTAGAAAATAATTTTCTGGTAATTTTATTGGCATGGCACTAAATAAGTAATTTAGCTACAATGACTGAACAAGTTGTGGTATATGAATGCAATGGAATACTATTGTGCTATAAGAAATGATGAACAGGAAGACTTCAGAGAGGACTGGAAGGACTTGTATGGACTGATGCTGAGTGAAAGAAGCAGAACCAGGAAAGTGCTGTATATAGTAATGGTCACAGTATACGAGGACTGTTTCTGATAGACTTAGCCATTCACAGCAATGCAAGTACCTAAAATATTCTCAAAAAGACTCCAGGCAAAATTTCATCCATATCCAGAGAAAGAACAATGGATTCAGAATGTGGAAGGAAGGAGACTATTTTCTCTTGTGTTATGTTTTGTTTTGTTTTGGTTTTTCTCATGGTTTCTCCAATTCATTTTAATTCTTCTATGCAGCATGACTAATGTGAAATAGATATTATTCTATTTCATATTTGTATCATGAAAAGAATCTGATAGAGTTCTTTCTTTGTCATTGTTTTAAATGCCTTATTAAGTTTTGGAATTTTAATAAGAATATATGTGTAGAACCCATATAAGATTGCATATTTTCTCAGGAAGGGAGGGTGGAGGGGAGTATAAAATTTAAGACCTAGCAAAGTAATTGCCGAAAACTGAAAACAAATAATTAATTTAAAAAAAGAATGATAGGATTAAACAATAAATCATAGAATCAATTAGTAACTTCCTCCAAGAGAATGACAATAGTGAGACAACATACCAAAACTTATGGGATGAAGCCAATGCAGTTCTTAGGAGAAATTTTATATCTCTAAATGCTTATATGGATGAAAAAGACAAAGATATGATCAATGAATCTGGCATGCAGACCACCAAGCTAGAAAACGAATAAATTAAAAATCCCCAATTAAAAGTCAAATTGGAAATTTTGAAAATCAAAGGAGAGATTAATAAAACTGAAAGAAAGAAAAATGCTGAACTAATAAATAAACGTAAGAGCTCTTTTTATTTTAAAAATTCAGTAAAATAGATAAATTTGATTTAAACAGAAAGGAAAAAAATTACCATTATCAATAATGAAATGAGCAAATTTTTCACCAAGGAAAAAGAAATTAAATCAATAATTAAGACCTATTTTGTGCAACTGTATGTCAATAAATCTGACAATCTAAGTGAAAAGAATGAATATTTTAAAAAAGAAATTGCATAGATTAATGGAAGAGGAAATAAAATACTTAAATAAACCCATTTCAGAAAAAAGAAATGGAACAAGCCACCAATCAACTCCCTAAGAATAAACCTCCAGAGTCAGATGGTTTTATAATTGAATTCTATGAAACATTAAAAGAACAATAAATTCCTAAACTTATTAAGTTATTTGAAATAAAAATGACAAAGAAGGAGCTCTACCACATTCTTTTCATGATACAAATGTGGTATGAAAACCTAAATCAGGAAGAACCAAAACATCAAAAGAAATTACAAACCAATTTCACTAATGAATACTGATGCAAAATTTTTAACTAAAATATTAGGAAACAGATTATAGTAATTTATCAGGAGGATAATACATTATTACCAGGTGGGATTTATACCAGGAATTCAGAACTGGTTCAATATGAGTAAAACCACTAGCATAAATGATCATATCAATGACAAAACTGGCAGAAATTGTACGCAAAAGAAGCTTTTGACAAAATACAGCACCTAACTCTTTCATTAAACACTAGAGAGAACAGAATACATGGAGCTTTCCTAAAAAAGATAAGCAGGATCTTTCTGAAACATCAGCAAACATTATTTGTAATGGGGGGAATGTAGAAACTTTCCATATAAGATCATGGATGAAAGAAGGATGTTCATTATCACCCCTATTATTCATTACTGTACTAGAAATGTTAACTTTAGCAATAAGAGAAGAAAAAAACTGAAGGAATTTGAATAGGCAAGAGGGAAACAATGCTATTACATCATCACACACATGATACAATGGCATACTTAGAGAATTGTAGAGGATGAACTAATTCAACTACTTGAAATAATTAGCAACTTTAGCAAATTTTCAGGATATAAAAGAACATACACATAAATAATTAACATTCCTATATAATTCTTACAAAGCCCAACAGCAAGATATAGAAAGAGAATTAAAACAAGTGCAGACAATATAAAATATTTGGGAGTCTACCTGCCAAGACAGATCCAGGATTTATATGGACACAATTGTAAAACAATTTTCATACAAGTAAAGTAAGATCAGCAGCTGGAAAAATGTCAGTTGCTCATGGGTAGGCCAAGATATAACAATAAAAATGGCAATTCTACCTAAATTTACTTATTCAGTGTCATATCAACCAAACTACCAAAAAATGTTTTACAGATCTAAATAAAATAACAGGCAAAAAAACCAAAACAAAACAAAACCTTTTTGAGTTTTTCCAAGAAGAATTTTTGTGCATAAGATCAATTAATAATCCTGTTTGAATTTTCAGGTATAAATAAATTGAAAATACTGTTCTCTTCTGAGTTTGTTTTTAGATATTTCCTGTTACTGTAGTAATTTTCTATGGTCAAGGTTTTTTTTTGTTTGTTTTTTTTTTTTTTTTGCTTCTTGCTCATTTTTTAAACATATTTAGTGGCTTTTAAAATTAACTTCTCCTCCTGGGGTACAGAAGCATTGTCCCAAGCTTCTTGTGCTGGGGGCCAAGGGCCTGATAAATGATTTTGCAGGCTGGGGCCTCTGGTACTGAGAACTTGTTCACTGTGTTAGGATGGCCCATCCTAGTAGCCTCTGTTGTTATCTGATTTCTGGGGTTGGCAACTTGCCCTTTGTGCTGGTGGTGGATGCTTCACAGCTGATCTGCTGCATCAATGGGGACCTTGGCTATTGATTTGTATTATGGCTAAGATCCTCTCATTGGCTAACCTGGACACTATTTGTTCTGGGCTCTGTTCCCTCTTTACCCACATGAGACAGACCTTTCCTGAGGTCCTTATAAGTTATCTTAAGCTAGAAATGTGTTTCATTCTCCCTTTTTGTATTGTCTGTCATTAAAGAGTGTGTTTAGATGCTTGATTTTATGTTGCTTATTAAAGAAACTGGGGAGAACTCAGGCAATTTCCTGATTTCTCTCCACTATCTTGGCCTCAACACTTCTCTCATACAAAACAGGAACCTGAAACAAACAGGGTTAAGTGACTTGCCCAAGGTCACATAGCTAGTAAATGACTGAGGTCAGATTTGAACTGAGGTCTTTCCGACTCCAGGCTTGGCATTGTATCTACTACACTACCCAGCTGCCCTTTATAAATAAAACATATAACTATAAAACATGCAAATACAAAGTAGTTATGCAAGGTAGTTTGGGAGCAAGGGCATTAGTAGTTGGTGAGATTGAGGAAGGCTCAAAATAGATATGGTTTTCTAAGGTGTCTGCTGAAGGGCCAGAAGGAGTCTACGAGGTAGAGACAAGGAGGAAGTACTTTCCAGATATGCAAGGTGGCCAGGGCAGAGGTATGTGTATAGAAGCTGAGGACTGTTCATGAGAAGCACACTGTTTTAGCTGGATTTCAGAGTGAGAGAAAAGGACTAATATCTACTGATTCTTTAAAAGACAAGTTGGATATATGTAGTGGAGAGCATTAAAACCTAGATAGAAGTGTTATATTTGATCTTAGAAGCAATAGAAAACAATTGGAGTTGATGGATTTAGAGAGGAGAACAATCAACTTTACTCTAAGGAAAATCACTTGGGATATAGTGTGTAGGAGGGATTTGAATGGGGAGAAATTTAAGGCATAGAGTTCAGTTGGGAAGTTACTGCAAAAATCTACTCTAGAGTTGATAAAAACAGAACTCTAGTAAGAGCTGGGATGAGTATAGAGGAGTCAGACATTAACGATGATATGGAGCTAGCAGTCACAAGGTGGGCAACTCACTGGTTGTGTGAGCTAACGAGGTATGAAAAATTGTTTTCAATAAAAATAATCAGAGTACATAGTTCATGATATTCCACAGAAAATTGATGATATTCGTAAGGAAAATATTTTACTTTTGTGCAGTCCTTTGTCATCTAACATTAACATTCCATGTTTAATCACCACTTATAAAATTTCTTCTTTCTCAAACTTGATTTCTGGAAACCAGTTGTTCTGGATCATGAAAAATATCCTTCTTTTGCTTCTAACATTCTGACACTCTTGAGTTTCAAAATAAAGAGAACCCTCTATATATGTGTATGTGTATTCACAGTGTTTTATAAGCAGAAAGAGAATAAGTCAATTCAAAATTTAGCAAAACCTCATTATTAATGAAGAGTTACATGAGGAAGCAAGTCAAATCTTATTTCCTTAATAATGGTAAGCAAATATTTGTGGAGGACAACAATTATATCTAAGTGTAAGTGCAGGATAGACTTCTTATTAATTATTGCTACCATCATCATTATCATTACTACTCTTAATTTGATCTTTTTATTATGACTGACATGTCCATAATATTTGAAAATTTCCAAAGCACTTATCTCATTTGAACCTTGTAACGATAGCAAACAGGTGTTGCAGATACTATTTCCCCTGTATTATAGGTAAAGAACCTACCTCAGTGATATTTCCATTGTTACACAGCTAGCCACTACAGAAATAAAAGTAGCAGTAGTAGTAGTAGCAACAGTCTGCAGGGTTTGTAAAGTTACAAGCATCTATGTATATGTGTATATATGTATGGATATGTGGGTGTGTCTTCCTGTTTGAGTCTCTTAACAGCCCAATGAGTTATTATACATACTATATACATACATATTATACAGTATATGTACATACATATTATATATATATATACACATGCACATTACATATACATGTGTGTATGTATACACACATAAATATGTATACATGCAATACACACATATTATACATGTGTTACAATATTATACTCATTAGACATATGATTCTCCTCACGACAGATAAGAAAACTGGGACTCAATGACGTGTGCACAAGATATACACCTGGCATTGTTTTGCAAAGCACTTTATATAAATAATTTCATTTGTATCTCTCTACAGTCCTCTGAGAGGAATGGACAGATGAAAAACCTGAAGCTCAATGATTTGCTCTAGTGATATTATTACTATGACTAGACAACGATTACAACTCCTTCTTCTCCTCATCCTGCTACTACTACTCTATTGTTACTTATAAACTGATTCAAGGCTGACAACTTGATGTCCATGCATTATCTCATTTCAGACTCACAACAGTATTATGAAGTGAATACTTCAGGCATCATACCTTCATTTGACAGAAGAAAAAAGTGAGAATCAGTTGCTTGTCTATAGCCACATAGCTAGTAAGAATTAGAAATTTCTTTTGTATAATGCTATAAAGTTCCAAATCAGCATGAAATACATCTTCTTAGAACCTCATAATCACACTAGGAAGTACTACAGACACCATTATCTTCGTTTTCCATTTGGGGAAATTAAGATTTAGAAAGTTTAATTGCTGTGTTTATGGTCACTCAGCTAGCAAGTATAAGATGTGGGATGTGTATTTAACTTTAACTGACTCAAAATCCAAAATGACATCCAATAACCCATACCACATAGTTAGGAAAGCACCAGCCTTACCTCAAAATCAGTCAATATTCTTTCCATCTGAAAAGAAAACATTTATGTCAGGAGTGAAATTCTAATGTGTAAAATTTTTTTCTTCATTTTCTTGATTGTTATACTTCATGAGTTATTTAAATTATCCCAGTTATGCCATACACTACCTGTGTGACTTTGGATAAGTCACTCAATCTCTCTATTGATCTACTCTATAGAAAAAAGAGTTTGTACCAGAGGACCTATACGATCTCTTTCAGTTCTAAATCTGTGATCCTATAGTCAATGGATATGTTAAAATCCTAATCATAATTTTTGACTATGCTATCAAAAATCAAAGGAATAAATAATAGAATATTATAGCATTGAAAGACTTTCTAGTTTTAAGATCTCTTCAAAAGGATTGCACAAAATTTGACTTCTCTTTTCATAGTTCAAAGAAAACTTCCTCTACACAAGAGAGGTTGCATTATCAAAATTTTACTAGGAAAAAAAGGCTGTGCACAGCCACAAAAAAGAGATGGTTTTAGTTTCATAGTCTCTTTCCATCTGAAATATTAAAAGGTATTTGCAGGTCTTTATACCTGCTTGTCTACTTAGCCAAGTTAAATTAAAATGGGAGATGTTAATCTATTGTTAGATTATTTTTTCCAATATTGACAATCAGTATTTTTCCATAATGAACTTCTCCCTCTGCTTGCTATTTCAGTCTTTTTTATCCTGTGCCCACCGTGTCATAGGATTCAACATGATTATGAAAGATAAACCCTAGTAATAAAAAAGGAAAAGAGGTTATGACATCCTTATTAAACAGAAAACATAACTCCATTTGCTTGTAATCCAGTTGTCGCCTACATTATTAGAATATTATTAGAAGTACAGAAAACAGAAATATTGATTCATATGATCTTCTCGTTGAGGAATAACTTGTTTACCAAACTTTTATATGCCCAGTGTAAGATTGGTGTTCATTTTTGCAATCTTATGAGATACCATTTTTAGGTCATACTCTAACTAAATCATTTTCAGGAAAAGAGCACAAAAAATTTGTTGAATGTGTTTTTGAGACCCAGGAACCTTGGAAGAATCTAAAGAATAAAAGTCATAATAACTTAGATTGTCAGTATTAAAAGTATGAAGTGAAAGGCACTTTACAAGTCATAAGGTGAAAGTTGCTTTGTTTCAAACTAAAGATCTGCACTTTGTAATTTGGATAGCTTCCTGTAGTCTTACTTGGTAAACTCTATGCTGGTTGACTCATAGCCTGTTAGTATCATTGTAATAGGGATACTCCCTTCATCCATACAAATCCTCACTTATTTTGTGGTCTTTAAAGATTTCTGAGGTTGATAATTCTCCTCCTTTATCCCATCACCTCTGCAACTAATCTGCTGAACTTTGTCCTATTGGTCCTTGGACAACAGATACATATCACTGAGCTGCTAACCAAAACTTTTGCAGATTGGATTAGACAAGAGTTATGATCTACCAGAATAACTTTTAATAACTCTGGTTCACTTTCATGACACAACGAGACATCAGAAGACTTTAATGGAGAAAGTCTAACCAACAGGATTCCAAATTTTCCTAATAGGTTCCTATCCTAAACTTAAGATTGATGAATTGAGATTTTTAGTATATTGTGAAGTCTAGACTTTTTCAGCCGAAGGAAAAGTTGACAGGTACTAGACTTGGCACTCTCCTTTTTTTCCTTATTTCTCCTGCATAAAGGTGATTCTGGGGTCTTCAAACCTCTACCAGTGGAAGATGAACTGTGACAGAACCTGCAAAACTAGAAAGTCTTTAAATACAGCTTTGACAAGAGTACATGCTTCTATCCAAAATCCAATACTTAATAACCAGAAATGACTGGAATAATTTAGCCACAAGGAGATTGATTAGATAAGCATAAAACACTTTTCACCTCTATGCACATTTCCATACATGTTTGTTGCTCAGTCACTTTAATAACCAATATCCACTAAGGTCTTGTAACTGTCAAAGGCTCTTCCACAAATATGTCATCTGTCAAGTTCTACCAAATTTTAAAGGCTTTATTATAGGTTTATGTTGCATTGATCAGCATGTTTGTCACTTAGAAGAGCTCAACAACAGATTGACTGCATAGTTATGAATGTCCACCATGACTTGAAAAGACTACTTACTAAGGCATTTAGATCTTTGGCTACGGAAAGAACATAAATGCACATCTTCAAAGTACTGAATAATCAAAATGCTAGCTGTGGCACTTTAAATATATTAACATAGTTAAGTTATAGTTTTGAACACTAACTTCAATGAAATTGTTTGTTTGCAAGCTCCTTAAGAAAGATAATGTGCCATTTCTGTATTTCATTAATGCCTAGTAAAATACTTGGCTGTATCTCAATAACTTTCTTTTGAATTGAGTTGAGCTGAATTTCATTGTAGTTTTATTTGAAACTGCATATAATGGCATTGCAATTGAGTTGCTCCAAGTCTGCTCTACAATTAGGGCATCCAAAGATCTAAATGGTAAGATGTTTTTCTCATAACAATTTTAAATAAATATGGATTGCAACTAACTAGAGTATGCAAGCCATAGTTCTGGTTCCTGAAGACTCATATTTTAACCTTTAAAGAAAAATATTATTTCTACAAGAAGGTCTAATCAATGCTGAAATGTAACTCCCTCTGAGGTATGAGCACATTTCTTCTGAAAAAGGGACTAAGAGATCAATCACATTTCAAACAACACCACACAAACATGCACCAAAAAATTCCAAAACTTGAAACTCAGTTTTAAAGGATTATGTTTGTCATTATTTTATGAGCTATATGCTAATTTAGGATTTATACGTTTTCTGCTAGCTATTTCTGAAGTTTTTTGTCTGTATAGATTTGAATATGTCTCCATGCATGTAAATAGTTGTAGTACAGTTTGGAAATGGAGAATATAATAATCTTTCTTGTCACATGTATGGCCTCTTCTAGAGAGCTACTTTTCGGCTAATACCATTTTTTCAAGAGAAGATAATGTTTTTCTGCTAAAATTACTGTAACTGTGCTGACAGTGATGACACCAACTACTACTATTAATAATAATTGCAAACACGTACATGATGCTTTAAGTTCTCAAAGTAGATTGCCTGCATGATTTCATTAATGTCTCTATTATAACAATAATTAATATTCATATAGTGCCAGACACTGTGTTAATTGTTTTATAATTATTATCTTGTGTGGTTTTTACAATTGGCCTGGAAGGTAGGTGCTATTATTATTCCCATTATATAGTTGAGAAAACTGAGGAAAACAGAGGTCAAGCCCAGAAACATACAACTAGGAAGTATCTGAAGTTGGACCTGAATTTAGGTGGTCCTCACCAGCACTCTGTCCACTTTGATACCTGACTGACATTCACATGTGTCAAATAAAAGATATAACAGAGCTTAGTTCTGGCTGAAAATGCTATACTTCTCAAAATGTATTGCAGTTATTTTTACATTATTTGTGGTGCTTGTTATTGCGTATATGTATATATGTATCTGTCATGATTTTGTGTTGCCAAACTGATTGATTTTGCACATAAAAATGGATGGATAAAAAGTCACTGAAGTTTGCCATAAACTTATTCACCTGAGTGCAAAAATTATTGAAATAAAAAATCCAAAGAAGCTAAGGGAAGAGCTGAATAGTTTTCCAAGTTTTCTTTATTGTCCAGAATACAATGGAAAGTGAGGCAACCAAGACTCCATCTGTACTTTTTTTTTTCAGTAAATTTATCTTCAGCCTAAAATGAGATGAAGATCTCCAAGAGAATAATCTATAGCTTCTAGTACAGATTACGAGTGTTGCTCACTTATGCAAAAGAGGTGTCAATAAGTTAAAGGACCATTTTAAAGGACTCCTAGGAGTCTTAGCACTAAAGTAATTCCAGGAAGCTTAGCTGTCAAAGGAAGGGGAATGTTTGAGATAAAGTAATGATACAGATAAGTGCAACCTGACATGTTTCATTTACTATTTCTGAGATCAAAGCAGCCACCTGACAAGTAGTTATACAAAAATATTAATACAGATAATCATTTTGATAAAAATAGTGTCACATTTGTTTGTAAAGGGTTTTATAATGGTCTTTTATATTAAGTCCCTATGAAGTTGATTAATAGAAAATAAGCTCTCTGAGGACAGGAGATGTTTGTTTCTATTTTATCTTCTTATCCTTTTTGCCTGGCATGCTGACATATTTAATTTAACAGTTAATAAATGACTGTTGAATTTAATATCATGACATAGGTTAGTTTGTTAAGAAATGAGTGTTCTATCTGTGCAAAAGTAATTTATTCTGTTCTATTCTTTCACAGTTCTGGAGTCATGTAGCTGCAAGTTTGAGTTTTCTCTGGAAAACTACTATGAGTACTGTGAGAGACCAGGGTTCTTTGTTGCACAAGAGTTGGTTTTGTCTAAAAGGCAATAAAGTTGTTTCTGAGACTTGATTGGTCGCTGCGTTGTTTAACATAGATTACTGTTAACTAAATTCATACAAAAGTTCCATCTGTAAGGAATCAAGGCCATCCGAACCTGCCAGATGTCTAATGGAATGAGTCACCCTTACCTTGAAGTACCAAGCAGACACATTTCCAAATCCAGAAAAGGATGATGATGATGTCAATGGAAGCTAGGTGCTACTATATCCTTACTGACTATCCTGGCACTGTCAGGGCAAATTAAATCTCTTTTGTTAACTTTTCAAAGACTTTTGAGTACCTCATTTCATCTCAAAATCAAACCTGAACTTAATCTGGCAATCAGGTTTACCCTAAAATTACCTTGTGATGGCCAGTGATGAGCCTTTGAGCTGAAAGGAATCAAGAAATAATCCCAAGGCTCACGACTTCTGGCTTTATGAAATTTAGAATATTGCTAGAAAGCAAACTATGATCTTAGAAAGCAACACTGATAAAAGTAATTTCGTTGCAATTGCCCTTTCAAAATTTTTCATTTCATTTTCTACCTATGGTTAGTTGAAGCAGCCCCTTGAGTGTAGGGAGCATTTTGCTTCAGCTTTGTAGCACTAGTACCTAGGATAGTTCTTGGCACCTAGTAGGCACCTTGGGCTTGGAGTCAGAAAGACTCTGATACTTCATCTGACAATTGTTGTCTGACCGAACCTTTTGGAGCCTCAAGAAAATCTCTAAAGTTTCTCTTTTAATTAAAGATGGATTGTGCTCTCTTATGCTGTAGTAATAACACCTATAAAATCTAAGAACTTTGAAGTATTAATGTACTTAATACTATTACATTTGCTAGTAGTTCATATGAAAATATCTAAGATTATACAATGTCCAGCCAGTACAATCCAGTACAGTGGGTATAGTGGTGAACTCAGAGTCAAGAGGACTTGAGTTTAAATCTTTCATAGACACTGTTTTAGACTAGTAAAGTATGGACTGTTTAAGATATAAAATGTCAAAATTACGGCAAGGGAATGACATTCTATGTTAATCTAAACTGGAGAACTAATATTAAGTTGTCCATGACTCCAATGGCATGCTCATGGTTTAGAGAAAGAGCACAATGAGCCCATACTAATGCATTTGATTAAAGGAACATACCAGGCATAACTAGAATGGGGTATCATTGCTTTATATCTCTATGCATTGGGGAAGGATTGTAAGGAGGGAGAGAAATTATATCTCAAATTTTAGAGAATGAATGTTAAAATGAGAAAAAAAATAAAAAGAAAAGCATCACATACAACATTGTTTTGACAGCAGACAATTGCACAGTATTTATTCTATTTCTCTTCAGTGATATGTTGCTTCCTTCCCCACCACCTCCTTTTTAAATGCTGCTTACAGAAAGGTTGGGAGGTAGATAAATATTCCCAAAAGTTACTCATCACAGGCAGTGCCTGCTATTTCTTTACGTTCTGATGTATTTATTTATTTATTTTTACCAAATATTGTTTACTTTCATGAATAATGCATACCAGACTAAAAGAAACAAAGCCTGGATTTGATGGTGACACTATGCCAAAGATCTTGTGGGAGGCTGACATTAGAACTGAGTTTATTTCTCCTCTGTGATCATCTTGTCATCTGTGTGCATCATTTCATCCATTTCTTATCTAGTTTTTCAAGAAGTCCAAAATTTTGACCCCCTTAACTCCCCTTTCTCTCCTAAAGAATATTTGAATTAATTCACAACAACCTAAACCCTCCTCCTACCATACCCAAATAATTTAAATATTTGATCATGATTTTTTTAGTGTTATCATAAATTGTATAGAAGCAGCATAGCCTAGAGGCTGGTGTGCTGATTTTACAGTCAGAAATACCTGGACTCACATGGTGTCTCTAACACTTGCTAGCTAGTTTTTGATCATAGAGAAGTTACCTAGTCTCTCTGATCCTTAGACAACTGTATAAAAATTTTGAACTTAGTTATACATGGGTTGTAGTTCACTTCAGATTCTAGACATGAAATTTTATTTTTACTAGCAAATATATTTATATTTAAAGCTCAGCAAGATCTTTATATGGGTCACATAACTGTTGATGTTGCCACTGGTGTTGCTGCAACTATCGTTTTTGTGGAGAGGAGGAAGAGATTGTGTTTGATCTAAAAGCTGCCATTGGAAAGATCATATGCCTTAGTGGATAGAAGACTGAAAAACCTGCATTTGAGTCCTGCCTCTGAAATACACTAAGTGACTATGTGGGCTACTGTTTTACCCACTCTGCATCCCGGGCAGCTCCCTAAGATGACACATTATGAATATTTTGCAGATTGGCTTCAATAAAATGTGTTTTCTCATTAAGAATTTTTGGTGTTGATAAAATTATCAGCCACTCACCAAATAAACTATTTATGTTACCACGAACCCTAATTCTCTCCACCATTCGCTTATGATATTTTTGTGGAAGGCAAAAGAACAATTTAAAATATACTGATCCTGGCTTGGTTGGCTTAGAACGAAAACAGCCTTAAGCAAGTACAATGTGCCACCCTATTTGGAAGAGAAGAGTGAAGGGATAGAATGACAGGGTTTGGCTATCCTTTCTATTAAATTGTATATTGGAAACTTTCCCCTTTATTCCCTGTAACAAGATGAGTGAGTAATTATTGAGGATAAGCTCCCTTGGGGAACTGATTGAAGTCTCATTCAATCTCAGCACATATCACAATATTCCACATTTGTGGTGGTTGCTTGGTCTGTTTCAGTCATATCCAACTCTTTTTGACCTCATTTGTGGTTTTCTTGGAAGAGATAATAAAATGGTTCACCATTTTCTTTTCAAGCTCATTTGACAGATGAGGAAACTGAGGCAAACAGACTTAACTGACTTGTCCAGGGTCACACAGTTATTAAATATATGAGGCCAGATTTAAACTAAGGAAGGTGAGTCTTCCTGAATCCAGGTCTGGTGCTTTATCCACTGTGCCAATATAAGGGGGGAAAATGAAACTGTGTGTGTGGGGGGAAATTTTCATCACAAACAGTGATCATAGTTCTCTGTGAGCAGAAAGATATTTTGGAGAAACATAGCTTTATATTTGTTTATTTGGATGGGATGTTAATAGTCATCTAGTCTAACACTCTTATTTTATAAGTTTATTTTCAATTCCATCAGTATTTATTTTAGGGGGTATACATATATATATGTATATATATATGTATATATATATATATATATATTACATACATGTATGTGGGTCTATGTGTGTGTTTTAAAGTACTTTATTTATTTTGAGTTATCAACATTCACTTCAACAAGAGTTTGAGTTCTAAATTTTCTCCCCATCTCTCTCTTCTGCCCAAACCAGAGAATGTCAATTGTAATTACCCCTTCTCCCAATCTGTCTCCCTTCTATCACACTCCTTCCTTCTCTTATCCCTATCCTCTTCATTTTCTTGTAAGTCAAGGAAGATTTCTATATGCCATTGCCTGTATATCTTATTTCCCAGTTTCATGTGAAAACAGTTTTTAACATTCGTTTTTGAACCTTTGAGTTTCAGCTTCTCCCCCTTCGTCTCTCCCTTACCATTCCCACTGAGAAGGCAGGCAATTCAATATAGGTTATACGTATGTGCTTATGCAAAACACTCATACCAGCCATGTTGTGAAAGACTAACTATATTTGCCTCTACCTTATCCTGCTCTCCATTTGTTGTTTGACCCTATCCCTCCTCAAGTGTTAACTTCTAATTACCTCTCCTTCTATTTGCCCTTCCATCATCCTTGCCATTTATCCCATTCCCCCATACTTTCCTGTACTATAAGATAGATTTTAATACAAATTGAGTGTGCATGTTATTCCCTCTTCAAGCCAAATGGATGAGAATAAGGTTCACTCTTTCCCTCTCACCTCCCCCTTCTTCCCCTCCTTTGAAAAATCTTTTTCTTGCTTCTTTTATGTGAGAGATAATTTGCCCCATTCTATTTCTCCCTTTCTCCTCCCACCATATTCTGCTCTCATTCTTTATTTTTTTTTTATTTTAGATATTGTCCCTTCCTGTTCATCTCACCTGTGCCTTCTTTTTATATGTATATAATCCCTCCAATTACCCTAATACTGAGAATACTATCAAGATTTACAAATATTATCTCTACATGTAGGAACCTAAACAGGTCAAATTTAGTAAATCCCTTATGATTTCTCTTTCCTGCTTACCTTCTCATGCTTCTTTTGATTCTTGTGTTAGAAAGTCAAATTTTCTGTTTAGCTCTGGTCTTTTCATCAAGAATGTTTGAAAGTCCTCTATTTCATTGGATGGCCATTATTTCCACAGAAGTATTATATTTAGTTTTGCTGGTAGGTGACTTTTGTTTTTAATCCTAGCTCCGTTGATTTTTGGAGTATCATTTTTCAAGCCCTTTGATATTTTAAAATAGTAGTTGTAAGATCTTATGTCATCTTGATTGTATTTCCACAATACTCAATTTGTTTCTTTCTAGTTGCTTGCAATATTTTCTCCTTGACCAAGGAATCCTGGTATTCAACGACAATATTCCTAAGAGTTTTCCTCTTGGTATCTGTTTTCAGGAGGTTATCACTGAATTCTTTCAATATCTATCTTATTCTCTGGTTCTAGAATATGGGGACAGTTTCGCTTGATCATTTCTTGAAAGATGAGATCTAGTCTCTTTTTTTGTTCATGACTTTCAGGTAGTCCAATACCTTTCAAGTGATCTCTTCTACATCTATTTTCCAGATTAGTTTTTTTTTTTCCAATGAGATATTTTCACATTGTCTTCTATTTTTTTTTTTACTTCTTTGGTTTTGTTTTATAATTTCTTGATTTTTCATAAAGTTATTAGCTTCCATCTGCCCCTTCTAATCTTTAAAGAATTACATTTTTTACTGAGATTTTGGAACTCCTTTTCCATCTACCAATTATACTTTTTAAGGTATTCTTCTCCTCATTGGATTTTTGGATTTCTTTTGCCTTTTGGGTTAGTCTATTTTTTAAAATGTTATCTTTTTTAGTATATATTTGGGTCTGCTTTAGCAAGCTGCTGACTCATTTTTCATGATATTCTTACTTCACTCTCATTTCTCTTCTCAATTTATACTTTAGTTCTCTTACTTGATTCTCAAAATCCCTTTTGGGCTCTTTCATGGACTGAAACCAATCCACATTTTTCTTGAAGTCTTTGGATATAGAAGCTTTGACTTTGTTGTCTTCTTCTGTTTGTATATTTTGGTCTTTCTTGTCACCAAAGTAAAATTTTTATAGTCTGATTCTTTTTCCAGCTTTTGCTCATTTCTTCAACCATTTACTTGACTTTGGAACTTTTGTAAAGGTAGTTTTCTGCTTCCAGTGAGGGGAGGATGTACTGTTAACTATTCGATTCCCCTACAATCCATGTGCCTAGAACTCCAGAAAGAGTCAGTGCCTCTACCTCTGCTGGTCTGGCTGCCCTGGGTTCCTATATACCCTCAGCCACCTAGCGACTGCAGCCTGACCATTCTGCTCTCTCACACAGGTCCCATAGAGTTTTCCCCCGTCTTTCCAATTTGTTCTCTGCATTTTGGGGTCATGAAGTCTGGAAACCACCACAGGGACAGAGCTTCAGTCCCTGGAGACATGGTCAGGTCCCATCTGTTCCTGCATGGCCCATGCTGGACTGCACTCTGCTCCCAACATGGTGTGATAGATGCTTCTAATCAACCTTCCATGCTGTCTTGAGCTGGAGATTTGCTTCACTCCATCCTTCTATTGGTTCTGCAGCTCCAGAATTTTTTAGTGTCATTTTTACAGGTATTTTCTGGGCTTGGGGAGAGTACTCTAGCAAGTCTGTCCTTTTACTCCACCATCTTAGCTCCACACTATTTTACAATTGTTAAATTTGAGACCCAGAGAGGTCAAATTATGTGCCCAGTGTCACACATGTAAAAGGTAGTAGTGGTAGAATTTTAACCAAGGTCCTCAGATTCCAGTTCTGACATTCTTTACATCTTATCACTGTATACCTACAAGTCATGAGGTGTTTTATAAGGATTCTAGATCAATGCTTTGCCTGAGGTCACACAACTCTCAAGGATCAATGGACATTGTAAGTGTTTAGTCACATTGGGAGTAGTATATACACACACACACATACATACATACATACATACATACATACCTATCTATCTATCTATCTATTTATCTATCTATCTATCTATCTATGTACGTATGTATCTATGTATAATCCAGTGATGCCATTGGTTTAGAGAGCTCCTCGTGAGAAACCTGTCTCTACTAATGCTGATTCCTTCCTGCTTGGCAATTTAGTCTTAAAGATTTGCTGGGGCACTGAGAAGTTAAATAACTATCCTAGAGTCACACAGGCAGTATGGGTGACAAGCAAAACTTGAATCCAGGTCTTTCTGACTCAGAGGTCCGTTCTTTATCCACTATATCATTATGCCTCTCATGAACAAAATAGTTAACTAATTAATTGCTAAAGAAATCAAATATTTCCTTTTGATATTTTCTGTGATTTGACCTAATCAAAAGGACTTAATATCTATTTCTCTTGGTTTCCTTCATACAAACTTAATAGCACTGATTTATCCTAACTGCAACATATTTGCATCGTTGAACTTTCTTCCTCCTCATCTCTTGTCCTCACTCCTACAAAATGTCCCCTAAAAAGGTCAGTCTGCTTCTATTTTCTCCATTCTGTAAATTGTTCTCCAAACAGCTACCAGAGTGAAATTTCTAAATAGCCAGTCTTACCATGTTTTAGCCTTGGTTAATAAATTCAAGGTGTTTCCTATGACCTCTAAAATCAGTCACAACCTCCTATAGAATTTAAAGTCCTTTATGATATAATTCCTCAGATTCTTGTATGTTACTCCTCTCAACACATCCATACAGTGGAATGAAACTGACCAAATTGATATTCTGACTTCATAATATATACCTCCTACCTCCTTGAATTTGCATGGGCAGCCCTGGAATATACCTCCATCTAATTCTTTCATTTTATAATTCTTAGCTTTCTTTGAAGGTGAGTTCAAACACTGCCTCCCATGTGAAACATTTCCTGATCCCCTCCCCTGCAACTATCTGTTACTGACATACTTGGTATTTACTTTGAATATGTTTGGTATATACTTAAGTTATTTCTGTATTTGGAGTACAAGCTCCTTGAGAACAGAAAGTGTTTCACTTTTAACATGATATGCCCAGTGCCTAGAAAACAATAGCTTCTAAATATATGATTGTTAATTGATCCACTAAATGTTCTTTCAATTTAGTTCGATGAAGACTGTAGTCTTCCATGGAAAGTGATGTATAACTGAGAGAATATTGGTATCAGGGCAACTCAATATACCACATTACTGAATTACCACAAATTCCATGGTGTGAGCATTAGAATGAATAATGAACACAGTAATTTCAACTTTTTTTTTTTTTTTGGAAATACAATTTAAGCTTGAGAATAGCTGTGTGAATCAATAGAACAACATTAGTTGAAGTGAAAGATTTGACTAACTTCACTGACACTGAAGTGTCTGATTTCACTGACAGTTCTAGGATTCTATGCATTTACTGGCTCTTAGACCAGAAGAAGCCATTTTGTTTACTGTACTTAGCCCATTCTCACTTTTTATCTTGTTTCCCCTTAACTGAATCAATCATTTAATTTCCTTATGTTTGTCCTTCATCCTCCAAGAGGACCATGACATCAAGATGATGACATGACTTGCAGTTTTCTTTGATTTGAATGAGGGAGGGTCATGCAAGGTCACCAACCTCACTATCTTCTCCTGAGCTATGTGGGTTCACTGGTCTGATATTCATCAGGATGACTGGAGATGGCCAGGATGCAATGTGAGACGTTAGCCCTTTTAGGCTAAGCTCTTATCACATTCTCACTTTGAGTGAGATATACCCATTCAATCAATAGGCTTCTTTAAGTAGTTACTCAAGGGATGGCCCCTTTAATTAAAAAAAGAAGAAAGAAAGAAACTGGGAGAGGAAGACCCTCAGAGTTCTGTAGAAAAAAAAATTACCGTGACAGTATCTAGAAACTAACTTTCCCCTCTCCAAATACTTTGACCAACTGAAGAGTGAAGAGAGAATCCTCCTACACTGAGACAAGAGCTGAGTCTGGTGCCAGGTGACCTAGATTCAAATCTTACTGGTTACACTTACTACTTACATTAACTTCAGAAAGCCATTTCCTCTCTTGGGGTCTCAGTTTCTTCATCTGAAAATGGAGGGTGCTGTGTCAGGGATCTCTGAGATTCATTCTAGCTGAAAATTTCCATATAAGAAATGAACAAATATCTGAAATATATGAGATTATATAGAAGCTATAGAAGAAAAATTCTCATAATTTTGTGTTTGAAAGAGATGACATTTTTTAAAATTGTTCTGTTACTGCACTGTAACAGAATGAAGAATGAGTAATTTTTATTAGAGTTAGTTAGAAGAGAAAAGACTTTCATAATTTAATTCATCAAAATGACAAAACAGGTAGAAATTCATTTTTTATTTAAGGTAACTAAATTGCTACTTTTTTTTGAGGTCCCTGTAATGGAAATTCAAAGGTAATGGAATTGTCTTTGAGATAGTGTCATCAGATTTTGGAAATATAAATCAGAGAGTACTTTCTTGCAAAGAGACTATAATCTTAGTGAAAAAATATGAACAAACATGAGGATCTCAGAAACTTTTCATGACAGGTTTTACACAATAAATCAGAAAATATTGAAATTCATTGTACGGTTCACTCATTCATTTCTGTTCAATAAATGATGATAGAGTTGGCCTTCGAAATAAGGCACTCAGAAATAGGAGGTTCTAAATTGCCATCATTTTAGGATGCAATATAATATCATGAAATGGATTTGTCTCATATTAAGTGATATGTGATATTTAAGGAATTAAATGGGTAGCAAGTTTTATAATTTGAAGATAGCATTAAGTGTGTTTAGAATTATTCAGAAGTTTAAACAAATTAAATGAATGAGATTTCAAAACATTTGAAAATTTTGATTTTTAAGTGTCTCATTGAAGCACCCACACACTCTTTGTCTTAAGAGAATTATTCAGAAGATAAAATCACAGACAAAAGTAGCATCAATAAAATTTTAAAAATCTCTTATGCACACACATATTATTTATAAGCTATATGTAATCTGTATGTGTATACATATATGGAACAGTTGAATATTTATGTATATGTATGCAAATGGGACTTGGATTTCAGTGTTGTACAAGAGCTCAAGATGAAGATCTCCACAATAAAAGAAATTCAGCACCTAGTTCTCAACTTATCCTCTTAGAAAATTTCCTAAGGCACTAAGGGATGAAATGACTTTCCCAGAGCCACGCTAATGTAATGGGAATTGAAGTCAGGACTTCCTGACTCCAGCACCAATTCTCTATATCCTATGACTCACTGTCTTTATTATGGCTAGAGTACAGAGAGAAAACCTGAGATCGCTCTCCCAAACCGTACTCAAACTAGCGGATTGGATGCCCAGAGAATGATGATTATTTCTCTCCAGTGTTCTAGAAGTAATTTTAGGGGTTGATTTTTTTCTAATATAGCTCACAAGATTCCATGAAGTGTGTCTTCCATCACTAGTTATTATCTTCCCAAGGTCATTTAACTTGTTTGAAGGAATATTTAATGAGAAGGTATATCATGAAATGAAATACAACAACTCTTGTAACCAAGAACCCTTTCATATGATCTGTCTCCTGACTCCATCTGGTGGTTCTTCCTTCCAATGATGAGTTTTTCCTGAAATCTACGTTTTGAGTAAAGAACCCACACCAGTTCACCCCAGATTCTCTTTGCTAAGCCAACTTGTCTCAGTTGCCTCTTGACTCCACTTCCCTACACCTTTTTGATTATTTTGGAACTTCAGTTTTGAGGAAAATTCCAGGCCAGTCATCCCAAGTTCTCCGAACATTTATCATGCTCCCATTTGGATGCTTCTTTGACCTCTGTTCTTCATCTCCCTTTTTACGTTTTGTTTTGCCTTATTAGAATGTGGGTTCCTTGAGGGCAGGGACTGTCTTATCTCTTTATCTCTATTGGTTAACAAAATGCCTGGCACAGAATATTCATTTAGCTTCTTGCTTGACTGACTGATCCCTGGGAAGAGAGAGAACTCATTTAAAGTGTTTGAAACAAAACATTGCTTCCACCAAGTTCATGTCTAGATATGGCATTTACTTGTAGACAAATTATTCCATTGTCTGCAAACCAGAATATCTTGGCTTCTCAATCTTGTTGCTTCACTGAATCCTCATGGTTGGCTCTTCATCATACAGAGCTCTTATGTAATCAGCAACAGATAATGTTACCAGTTCTATTTTTTGAACCTCTCATGGCTCATCCAACATTTCAGCACTCAAAATCTTAATCTGATCAATTCCATTACTGCTACTGATTCACCTAATATCAAGGAAGAATAAATACAACAGAGAAAAAATTGAACAGATATCTATAGCATGCATTTATTGTGACATGACAGCTGAGTAAGCAGAAGGCAGCTGGCAGCACACAAGAGCCCTCTGCCATGTGTATCTACCTCTGTCTCTCTTACCTCTCCCCTCACGTATAGGCTAACAACAACTACCCTTCTCACTTGAAAACCACTCAAAAAGGGAGATTTCATCTGCACATTCAGTCCCAGTTCAGTAACCAATTAAAATACTTTTTTTTTTGGTCAGCACAAAATAAACTGATAGAAAACAGAGAATTCTTGAGTCTCCTTTGAATTAGGGAATGAGAGGGCTGCTCCATCATGCGTTCTCAGAAACAGGCTCTTAAGTCTTTCCATAGGCCAGTATAAGTGAAATATATAGTACATATTCTAACAACTTTGCCAGCATTGGCTAGTCTCCACATTCTATTTGTCTCTCTGATTTAAAATTTACTTTCTTCAATAAATTGGCTAGAGTGCATTTTGAAACATTGTCAGTATAAAGGGAAAATAAACAGTCTTCTGGCATCCTAGTGAGTCATAAACGCTGTCATTTCACTTGCTTCTGTGATGCTTTTCAAGAAAGACTCAAAGCAGTCTGTGTGGCACAAATCTTTTGTAAGTCCTATGTGTATAAGCAGAAGTTACAATTGCTCTCTAAACAAAGAATTATACAGATTCAATAAAGAACATTTTACAATATATAAATCAGAGATTGCTTGATTACACGGTACTTACTTAAGAAGGACTTGCTGATTTAAAATAAATAAAAATAATCTTTACTAATCTAAAGTCAATAAAGAAAAAAATAAAGAAAATTTACCTTCCTATCTCAGAAGAAAACTGGGTCCCTACAGAGCTTCTAAGATACATGGAGCTACACCAAAAATACTTCAGGTGATCTTCTCCCCAAAAAGGGAGAAAACAAGCTGTCATGGTAAAACTTTTCTTTTATTATTTCTTTAAGAATAAGGACATCCAACTAGAGTCTGGGCAAATCTTAAGCTGAACAATTCTTGAAAGAATACATCAGTTTTTCGCAAAGAATCCCGGTACCAGGGGTGATCCCATAAAAGATCAAGAGAAATTTCATTGACAAAAAGACATACACAATATTCTCCAATAGATCCTTGCCACTTCAAATTAAATATGAATGGAATTCCAAACTCACCCATAAAAGAAGACAAGTAGTCTGAGTCCTAAAGAAAAGAAAACAAAATTGGATAAGTCTTGAACACATGTGGGACTCCCGAATGCAATAGGATCTCAGCATGAGTCAGGTAGTAGAGGTATACGTAAAAGTTTTTTTTTTTTAATTACCACCCCATTTCAAGTCTGTTATGTGCAACTGTATATGTATATATTTCTTACACTGAATTAATTTTAGTGTCTTCATTTTGTTGATTATCTTCAACTTGCATCACATATATGTATTGGTTGTATATTATTGCTCCTGTGCTCTGTCTTGAAAATTACGACTGTCTTTTTTCTTTTTTTGTTTTCCCATACACAGTGTCTGGCACAGAGGGGGTTCTTAGTAAGCATTTGTTGACCGTTGATTAAATGGCTATTAACTGACTGAAATCCTTCCCTGATGCCTTGTCATGGTATGAAAGTTACTTCTACTTTGGTAGGTCCTACTAAATTGGAAAGGATTTAAGTGTTAGGTCAGTGATAAATATTAAGTCAATTCAGAGTGCTTTATTAGTAGGTAATCTGCAGAGTGATAAGGTTCTTAGCCACAACAATTCTTAAAGAACACTTTCTAAATTACGGAGGTAAGGGAGGGGGAGTTCCAGGATCTATAGAAAGAGTAACCACATGGAAGCTGTGCACACCATATAGGTATAATTCATAAAATATTTAATGATGGCAGGTGCTTATTGAAATAGTTATAATTCTTATTAATTGACATTTAAAATTAGTTTTATTTTAACTGTGACTCAATGAAGAAAGTGCTGAATCTGGAGTCAAGAAGATTTGAGTTCAAATCTTGTCTCAAATACTTGTTAGCTATATAATGCTGGGCAAATCACTGAGCCTCTGCATCAAGTTCCCCATCTATAAAATTGGAGCAATAGTAGCCTACCTCCTATGGTTGTGGTGAGGATCCAATTAATTAGTAACTGCCTAATAAATACTGGTTTCCTCCCTTATACACAAAAGAATGTCCTGGTTACTAGAGAACCAGCATAGTTACTGATATCCAAATGAGTTAATCATTCTTTTGTATGAAACAATGCCCTTCTCCTATTGTAGGAAAGGGGAAAACATTTATTTAGCATCTGTCATATGCTAAGTACTATGCTAAGTTCTTTACAAATATTATTTCATTTTACCTCCACTACAACCCTATGAGGTACAGTTGAAAAAACTGAGGCAAATGTAGGTTAAGTGACTGACCCAGCTACTACATGTTGAGACCTGATTCTGAGCTCAGTTTTTTTCTGACTCTAGATCCAGAGGTCTATCCATTGCACCAATTAGTCACCTGGCAGACCATTGAGGATACTGGGTACCACAGGAAGTAAAGGAGATGGCAGTCATTTGTAGCTTTCTATTTGACTGCCAGTACCTAAAGTCTGTCAAATGGGGATTTGGGGTGGGGGTGGGGCATTAAAGCCACCACCAAGAAGGAATATTAACAAAATTAGCAATAATTAGGCCTCATCTTTCTAGAAAGTTTGTCCATTTAGCCCAATAGAATAAGTAAAGACAGTTTTTATAAAGTTTAAATCTAGCTTACTCCTGACATATTTTTGAAATGATGGAAAATGTATTAGACTCTCGGTAACTAACAAAGTATTGGTTTTTGGATTGAATTGAATAAATAAGGAGGCCTAAGTGAACATTTATTGAATATTTGACTTCAGAAATTAGAAGGCTAAGCATAATGCCTCATGGAAGCACCATTTGTTACAGAAATTTAACCTTGACTATTGGCGTTTACAAAAATGTTATGTGGAAATTAATGGTTAGACTTAGAATAACTATTTGTTTCTAAATGGGCAAAAACCCAAAAATGATCCAAAACCTAATGTGGTCAAAATAATATTTGTGATTTCACACCTGGGCAATATGTAAATTTATAAGTTAAAATTGAAAAATGCCATGTTCTTTATTAGGATGAATTTAGGGGAAAAAATTGAGCTGTTGATTTGCAGTTAGCCAGTTGATTGGATTTCAAATAACAGCATCCTGAGGTCTAAAAAAATGTTCCAAGGACACACTGCGTTTTAAGAAAATTAAGTAGATAGAAATAATATTGCTAGTCTTGAGCTATTTGTGAGTGGTCCAGACCCCTTTTTGTCTTCCTATTCCTTACTTTTTTTTTTTGATTACCTGACAGACAGTTTTTCTTGTATTGTAATGCCACTGTTGTGACTTTAGCTAAAGGAAGAAAAAAAACTTCCTTAGTCAATGTACCAATTTCTTTTACTACTACGGATGGCATGTCCTCATCCCTACCTCTCTTCCCCACCCCAATTCCTATGGTTCCCAATTCCCATTATTACCTATGTGGTTCCCACAAAAGATGAAGTTATTGTTTTACTAAATTTGTATTAACATGACTAGATTTGTTACAGAAATTGTCAGTCGTCAGAGGGATGACTGAGTTATCTTTGACCATTCCTTTATTATTTTCTTAAAGTGCATTTAACTTAAAGCTTGGGTGTCAAGAATATTGCCTTGCGGTGACATCATGTCCTCTATGTGGTCTAGCCTCATCAGATTGAAAAATTACAAAAATACATAAAGGAGATCTCTTCAGAATCTAAAACTTTGCTTTCCATTTACATGTTTTTTTTTTCTTATGACAAATTTCCTAATTATGATGATGCCAAATAATCATACTTTCTCCATTCCCAATGACTACATAGAATGTCTGGGAACATCTGAAAAAGTTTCAAGGGAAACCTGTCCAACTCACTTTCAAACACTAGAAGACTAAGAGGAAAAATGAAGCTTGAGACCAAGTAAATAAATCAGTGAGCCAAACCTTATGGAAAATTATAACTGAAAATCTTAATCAAAGACACAGAATATGATAATATGAAGAAAGTGTGTCCATGAATTGACTTCAAAATGCAACAATGTCTGCAGCTAAGAAAACCTTACTTATTAGTGGAATGGTTTTTGGATGAAATTTTTCAAAATAATGTGATTTGAGTCATGTTATGGCGACATCACCCAACAGAAACTTTAAAAATTTAAAAATGAATGGTGATTTTTGTTTGTTTTTGAACAAGGAACAAATAGTTATCTTGGATACAGAAAAAAAGGGAAAAAAGGAATTATACTATTTTAGAAAATCAATTTATGTATGTGCAATACCTACTATGAGATTGAATTTTGAATTAAAGATTTGGATTATTAAATTCAATTAAACAAAAGATTTTTTTAATATATTCAGGTACATGGTACACTCTTTGACAGCAAAGTAACAAACATGCAATTAATAGGCTCATCCTCAAGAAACATACATTTTATTGGTAGGATACAACATAGAATCAAAAATCTAGAGCTGGATAGGACCTCTGAAGGTAAATAATCTTAATCTTTCATTTTACATATGTGCAATCAAAGGCCAAGACAAAGACCAAGACCTGCCTATCATCATGTAGGCAACATCAGAATTGAAATATGACTCTAAAGCAAGCAGTCTTTCCATTATGCAATATTTTGTCACAAATACAGATAATTGATACAAAGAAAATTGAGATGAAAAATTATACTAGCATAAGATAACATCACGGAATATTTCCCATGGGAGGCAGCAAATGAGCTCAACTGTGAAAAAAGACAAGTGTTTAGATATAAGATGACAAAAAGAGAATTCATTCATGGGATACCAGACTCCATATGCAGATGTATTGAGAACAGATGTACAATATGAAAAACAGCTAACAGGTCCATTTTGAAAAGATAAGTGGGAGCTAGATTATATAGAGATGTCAAGAATAGACTAAACAATTTGTATTTGCTTTTCTTCTATAGGCACTGGCGATTCACTAGAGAATTTGAGCATGGAATAGCATGGTCTTTTTGGAAGTGTATGTTGGTACCTGTATGGTAAGACATATTTTGTAGAGGAGAGAGGCTAAATTTATGAAATTCAATCAAGAGCATGTCCTAGCAGTTAGTCAGACTACTAGTATTTATTATGTGTTGACTGTCTGCTAGCAATCTAGAAGAAAAGTGAGAAGGTATTGTAAGAAAAACTGAACTAATTGCAGCTATTTGGTATGAACTAAAATCTAATTTAATTTATTTTTTCCACAATTATATTTCAGTTAAATACTCAAGTCTGAATAAAACTGGCTAAAATTCACCTGAAGCTTCCCATCTGAAAGCCCATAGGTAGAAAGTCTTAAATTGGTTCCATACATTTTGTATACTTACAGAGCTCCTAGAGTTACTTGGAATTTGTCCTTCCACATATCATCTTAAACTCTGTATGACTTTCCTGCCCTCTCTTAAGACCAAATTCTTGATTTAAGAAAATATTCTTCCGTAGCAGGCCTCCATGGTGAAATGTATGGGATAAATTGGCTCCCAGTTTTCTTTAAAGAACTTTCATATACCTAATTATAATGTTTCAATTTAATGCAGCTTAATTGCAGAGTGACTTCATTTTTTCTCTGCTCGATTACTTAGATATAATATGACTAACTTCCAAAATATTTTCATTTTTTGTAATTTAGGAATATTGAAAAGAAAGTTTTAATTAATCCACTTCGGTTCTACAAGGATTGGTATCTAATCCGTGTATTTCACACATCTTAAAGATGTGGTTATTGAGTTTGGACAAGTAATCTGAATTTGCAACATTAAACCTTTGTAATGCTATAGTCGCCTTCTTTGTGTGTTTGTGTGTGTGTTTTCTCAGGCCTTAAATGACTTTTATAGATTGGAAGGTAGAAAACAGTTGAATAATCCTACTTTGTTTTAAAATCATTTGGGGAAGTTTCCTTTGAAATTTCTTTTATAATCTTGCCATTCAATAGAATAGTTTTTGGGATTCTGTTTTACGGTAATGAAATTTAAGACAGCAGATCACATAGCAGAAGACTATATATGTGTGTGTGTGTGTGTGTGTGTGTGCATGTGTGTATAGGTATATATGTATGTGTGTATATATACAACTATATGCATACACATACAAATATGTATATGTTTATACACATATACATGTAAACATATATTTATCTATACACATACACACATTTACATGTGTGTATTGTATGTGCATGTATATTCATATATCCATACACGCATGCACTTATACAAACATGTATAAATGTGTGCAGTTGTATGTGCATGTATACACAGATGTTACACATATATGCTTGCATATATACATATATGTATACATACATATCTATGCATATATGATAATAGGATATAAGATAATTCAATAAGGAACTATTTGTATTTAGGTGGTGATCATGGAGAAAAGTTGAAACAATGACAAAGAAAAAAAATGTCCTCAAGTTCAATATAAAGCCAAAAAGCCTAGAAGGGAAGCTGAGGAGTAGATAAGACACAAAGCTCATTGATTTCCTCTCCCCTCATTTCTTCTACCTTAGAAATCAAATTTATATCTGTAAATCTAATTAATTTATGTTTACCTAAACTAGCTAGAGGCAACCAAAGGAATGAACAGAAAGTCAGGTTCAGAATCAAGAAGTGAATTTCAAATCTCATCTCTGATACACACCATATGACCCTGGGAAATTGCTTCAGTGCTTACCAATTGTCTCAGGTAGCTGCGTATAGTTAAGATTCTACTTTGAACTTCAGGTGCTGATCTGCTTTAGTTAAAGGATTTCCCTATAGGAATGACACCATTAGGTAAGACTGAAAAACACACACACACACAAAAAAAAAACTTACCAAAATAGTTTCCAATGAAAATTATCTCATTTTGAATAAATAAAGATGATTGTTCTAAAAAAAAAATTAAAAAGCACAGAAGATCTATTACACATTCTTCAGTTGATTACTTTCCCCAGGCAGCTTACAAACCAATTCTAAGACATTGAAAACTGATTTATTCATCTGTAATTCCTTAGCATTCTTAAACCTAGGGAATATAAAATGTCCTTGGTGGACCCTATGTATCCAGTGAAATTCATTCCTAGTATAAGACACAGAATCAGAGAATGGGATTTCCCACTTCTTCTTAAATAAAAGAGAGGAAGAAAAAAGAAAAAAGAAAGAAAGAAGAGAGGGAAATGGAAAAGAAGGAATGGTGGGAAGAAATGAAAGAAAAAAGAAAGATAGAAAGGAAGGAAGGAAGGAAGGAAGGAAGGAAGGAAGGAAGGAAGGAAGGAAGGAAGGAAGGAAGGAAGGAAGAAAGAAAGAAAGAAAGACAGACAGACAGAAAGAAAGAAAGAAAGAAAGAAAGAAAGAAAGAAAGAAAGAAAGAAAGAATGGAAGGAAGGAAGGAAGGAAGAAAGAAAGAAAGAAAGAAAGAAAGAAAGAAAGAAAGAAAGAAAGAAAGAAAGAAAGAAAGAAAAAGGAAGGAAGGAAGGAAGGAAGGAAGGAAGGGAAAAAGGAAGGATGGAAGGAAGGAAGGAAGGAAGAAAAGAGGAAAGGAGGAAAGAAGGAAAGGAGAAAAGGAAGAAAGGAAGGAAAGAAGGAAAGGGAAGAGGAAGTTAAGAGAAGAGAAGGAAAAGGGAAGGGAAGGGAAGGGAAGAAAGAAAGAAGTACTTATAGAGTACTCACATTCTGTAGCAAGTACTGAGGGTATTTTAAAAGGAAAACAAAAACATGGAAGCCGCCTTTGTTGTGCTTGTTTTCTTCTGATCACGTTTCTCTTCTCTGTGTATGTTTTATTGATATATTTGTCTTCTTTTATAGAGGAAAAGAACTCATGTTCAACAATATTTATAGCAATACATTTGTTCAGGTGAAGTAAAATAGTACTTCTGGCTAGGATTGGACTGGGCAATTTTAGAGGAGGGCTTAGATTTTTATGTTCCCTGGACCTTAAAATTTTTCCCCCAGTTATAAGGGTGAGTTTTTCCCCACTATTGTAGCAGTTTTAAATCTCTCAAGAGAAAGATGTAAAGTTGAGATTTCAAAGGAGAGAGACAGAGACACAGAACAAATAATAATAAAGATAATGAATATCAAGAGACAGACAGAAGATGTGGTAAGGATCTCAGGAAATGAACAGCATTAGTAATGATGTCAGCTTCCTCAGTTCTGTCTAGGATTTTAATTGATTGAGTCATAAAGAATCCCTAATAACACAGAGCAAAACAGGTGAAAGAAGAACCTGAAAAAAGGGATAAATTACAACAAAGAAGGAAAAGATCAGTGAAGTTTATCAGCTTACATGCATCTCAGATAAAACTTGAAATGAAACCACTGGTTGTGTCCAACTAATATTGAGAAATACTCTAAGAAATGTATCCTCAGTCCTTCTATCTCTTTGTCTGCTGTGTACAAGATTATAATATAGTCTACCTTCTTCTTTACCTCAACTTCTCTGAAAACCTGAAGCATTTCTTCAATTTTAGAGAAAACAGATGTGAGTTAATGACAAAACATTTAAATTAAAGCAGAAAGCTGAATCTTTCCCTAAATGAAAGATGTTTTCCAATTGAAAGCTCTGAGAGATCGGGGCTTTACTTCTAACATTTTGGTGCACATCAACTCAACAAAACATAAAATGAAGAGGTCTTAGAATAAAAAATGCAAATAGAACTATCCAACTTTCACAACAATACGTAGCTGATGATATATTCTCACACAAAGGGTACATGAAGGAGGGAGTAAATAGGTCCACTAACAGGCCATCTGTAACTTCAAAAACTGTATCGCTACCTTTGGAATTACAGAAGAACTTGAAATAAAGTAGGTGCCCATTAATTGGAGAATGTCTTCACAAATTATAGTATATAAATACAGTGGAATAGAGTAGAATAGTAAAAGGTGACAAGAAGAATAAAGATTCAAAGAAACCTAGCAAGACTTCTGTGAAGGCATGCATGTTGAAGTGGAGGATGAGTAGAAAAAAATATCTATTAACTACAACATTTTTAAAGATTGCAATTTTGAAAAACTTAAGGAATTTCATCAAAACAGTGAACCATCATGACCCCAGAAGAATGAAGATGAAGGCATAAAGAAAGGCATCTTAAAGAAGATAGTACTTGAGGTGTTTCTTGAAGGGAGATTTTCTATAAGACAGAGGTAAAGAGGAAATGCTTTCCAGGAATGAAGGGCTGCCAGCAATAAAAGTATCCAACAGGAGACCATGAGAGGAGTGTGCATAGCCAGAGTTGGGAGGGCAAGGAGTAGAGACAAATTTGGTACAATTGTAGAGTTTAGGAAATGGGGATGATATCCAGTGAATTTACAAAGATAGGTTGGGGAGCTATTATAAGTAGTTTTAATACTATGTAGAGGAAATTATATTAAATATTAAGATAATTCTAAATTTTAAATCAAAATACCAGTTTCTATATAAACAAAATTTTTTCTTTAAAAATAAACATCATCTAATAGGGACACTTTATTCACAATAAACTCCAAGGAAAAGAGGATTTCTGAATTGGAAAGGGCTCAGGGCATTTGCTGCTGTTGCCTTGGCTTTCAGAATGTCTCCATTTGGGAATGTTCACAAAAGCAGCTGTTGTGTGGGGTTATAGAAGTAGTCAGTGAAGGTGAATTCCCTTAGAGAATACTAGAGTGCCAGTTATCCACCCTAAGTTTTCTGCATCCTCAGACAAACAATGTTGGAGAGAACCCCAAGTTGCTACTCTACATGAAGAATGTAGACATTGAGGTCTCCTAGAAGCCTGATTCAACTGATAAGAAATCTCACTGACACAAAAGGGCACAATTTATTTATTTGTTTGTTTGTTTATGTGATTATTTTAGCTGAGGAAATGTAGCTTTGACCTTGAAGAAATACAATAACGCTTCCCCACGTAATAATGGAACTATTCCCTTGCAGATGTATAACTCAGGTGAGGTGACTGAGACCTTGCTGTAGGCTGCCTAATATCATCTTGGGGTTGGATTCTCTCAGTCCATTATGCTGCAAGTGAACTTTCAATGCTTGTTCTTCTTGCCAAAGTGCAAAAATTCCTCCCTTTTTTTCTCTGTTACATGGCAAACTACTAAAAACCACATGCTGCCACTACAAAATGTCATCAGAGTTTAATCATCGTCAGCCCTCTCCAGATGAATCCATAACACTCAGTGTGGGATTGTCTAAAATTATGCCTTGGATTTTGAAGCCCATCCATGTGCAAGTTCTCTTCTTTCTTAAATTATGCTTACCTAACACAGGTACCCTCAGCTATGAGACTGCTGATGTGATAAAGAATCAATCATAAAATAGGTAGAAACTCCCAAGAGGCAAATTTAGGCTTGATAAAAGAAAAAAAAAAGTTCCTAATAATTATAACTCTTCAGAAGTAGAAGGAAAAGCTTTTGGAATTCATAGGTTCAACCTGCTTAAAGGTATGCAGGAAGTGACACAACTATTAATTAAGCACTTATATTTGCCCAACACTGTGCAGTCTTTAGCAAAACCTGGTTCATCATTCAGAGCACTCTCTGGATGAGAATTCTTGCTCATGTATGGGAAATATTCAATGTCCACTGAGATCTTTTTTTACAACTATGTTATTTGGAATTCCACAAACCACAAGAACATAAGATTCAGATTCAGGTATGTTAGAGATGGTCATGCTTAATCCCCTAATTTACAGATGAGGCACCTGAGGCCAGAAAAGTGATAAGATTTGCTCAAGGTCACACAAAGAATAAGTGAAATACTGAGTGTTTGAACTCAGATATCTGGAGTCTAAATTCAACATCCTTCCCATCATAATGGCATTTGAAAGTTGATAACATAGCATAAATATCAAACACTCCCACAGCTAATGCTATGCAAATATAGCATCTACTATTCCATTTTGTGGTTAAAACACATTTTTATTCTGGTAATATTTGACATTGCTTTTCAGTAGCTACCACTTCTAGCTTTAGAATTCTGTTAGCTCTCAGCTCATGTGGTTCCCTGTTGATAACTGAACAAAATTACAATTCCTTTGTTTGGCATCTAAAGCCTTTCACAATATAGTTCCAAAATATTTTTCTAGGATTATATGATAGTGTCCCTTTTACTCTTTATGACCTCGTAAAACTTTCTTACTCGTAGTCCCTTGGGTATAGTATTGTTCATAGAACTGACCATCTCCATTAGTTTGCAGAGCAGGTTTCCCTTCGGTAGACTGCCTTCCCTCCTCTGCCTCCTCAAGTCTCAAAACTCCTTTGAGATTCGTCTCAAGTGCTGCCTCGTATATAAGAACATTCTTGACCTCCATATTTGTTGTGGAGGTTGTTGTTATTTTCATACTTTGAATTTAATTCTCTGAGTATGTCATATCTTCTCAGTGGAATGCAAAATCCTTCATTTCAATAAGTATCAAGTGCCTACTGTATACAAACCACTTTAAAAATGCAGAAGATAAAAAGGACAAAATGAAATAAATAGCCCCTATTTTCTAAGAGTTTACATTATACTCTAGGGAATAAATATCATTAAAAGGAGTGACTTATTTTGGTCTTTTTATCCAGCAATTAGTACAAGTCATGGACATAGAAGCTACAGGTTAAATACTTGAGTTATCATATCATTAACAGTAGAATCTTGCCTGTACATACCAACATGCTCATTAGCAAAACTCATAGAGAATATATCTTCAATTTACAAAATATATCATTATCTGAATCAATTCAGTCAAGAGGCTAATGATTTAAGTGTTATTAGCAAATTCCATATATCTAAATTTACAAACATTCATTTTCAGATATATTCAAGATTACACTTTACATTTATTATACTAATTTTATAATTTGCAGATATTTCTATCTTCAATTTATACTTACCCTCCTAATGTTGATCTGGGTTCCCCACTGAAGAATATATTGATTTGGGAAAAAAAAAAAAAAACAGACGCAATATATGTATAAAACAATGATCATTCAATCATTTTCAGTATTATTTATTTCAGTAAAGATTTTACTGTTCCATAATACCTCTCTAGAAAGCTGTGAAATAAAATTAAACTGCAGAGAAAATGAGCACATGCTTGAGCATTTAATTTTGCTTTTAACGTTGTTCCTACAAGAAGAGTCAGAACATAGACACACCATTTCATCAGACATATTTCAAGGGACTTCTTCAGAAAAACCAAAACAAACAGCAACAGCAACAAAAGAATATTAAAACGATAAGATTATGGACAGCTCTCTATATAGATATCATTTAAGAATAATATTAGGTTTGCTGACTCATGACAAAATAGTGGTCTCAGCATAAGAAAGAGAGCAGTCAAACAAGAAAAGGACAGAGTATTTCTAATAGGACTAGCTGAATTAATGTAGAGGTTTTAAAACTAATTCTGGTTTTAGAAGGAGAAAACTGAACAGATAAAACATTACAACTAAATGCAAAAGGGAAGTGATATTTTTTAACCAAGTGATTCTCCAGAGAATGCAGAAGACAGTTTTGGGAAAATACCAATGATTTCAAACAAACAACCAAAATATAATGCAACTCAAGACAGTAACTGGAAGCACATAGTTATCACCAATCCTTCATAAAACTGGTGGTTAGAATGCAGTCGCATGAAGGTATGCATTGTTTTAAGTGATATAAAATATGCAAAAATATTTTGGAAACCTGAAAGCTCCTATATAATGTATTTGTTATATTACTAATAATATGAAAAAGCAAAAACGTAATAAAATGAGTAAAGAAGCATTATATAAGGTATTCTAAAATGCTTTGTGAAGTTATTATAGACCAACATCTTACACCATTTAGCAAGAGAAGTTCAAAATGAATAAATGACCAAGATATAAAGAGAGAAATTATAAGAAACTTTGAAAAACAGGGAACATATTACTTATCAGACTTATGGATAGGCAAGCAATTTATGGATAAATAAGATAAAAGCAGAGTGAGGTATAAAATGGATAATTTTGATTGCATTAAATTAAAAAGGCTCCATGCAAATAAAACAAATGCAGGCACGATCAAAAGGAAAGTAGAAAATTAGGGGTAGGAGGGATTTGTGATAAAGGTCTCAGACAAAGATAATAACAAAGATAATCTCAAAAACACAAGAAAATACCTTTGGAAAATCTATGAGAATATGAATTATTCCTCAATTGACAAATAGTCAAAGGACCCAGAAGTATTCCAGTTAAGAAGCAAAGCAATTTATAATCATATAAAAATGCTCTAAATCAGTATTGATTAGAGAAATGCAAATTAGAACAACCTTGACATATGACTTTATGCCTATCAGATTGGCTAAAATGATTGCAAAAGAAAATGACAAGTGTTGAAAAGACTGTGGAAAAAGTAAGACATTAATTGCTGGAACTGTGAACTGATCCATTCATTTTGAAGAGTAATCTGGAATTATACACAAAGAGTTATTTAAACTGCCTCTACTCGTAGACTCAGAAATACTACCACTAACTTATTTAACCTATTAAAGTTTAAAAATTGCACTAAAACTTTTGAGACAATTTGCATATCACAGAGACATAAAATTATATCCAAATGCATGTACCTAAATTTTGAAATAGCAGGTAAAATTTTGGTGAGAGTAAAAGAAAAGAAAGTTAGAAGAGATATTGTTGTGAGAAGATAGTACAGACCATCTGGTCAATATAGAAAATTTAGATGGTGTTTTGCTAATATAAGTAGAAACTAATTGGAACAGAGGCAAAAAAAAAAAAAAATGTGATGTGGGAATCCAGCCATCTAGGAATGTGCTAAAATTGTCATTCTACTAAAATTGGAGGACAAGATAGATAAATCTTTTTCATTCCTAGGTGGAAATTACATCCCAGAACGTTCAAGAAATCAATAGAGGTAGTACTACTCTATCTGAAATTTCTCTTCTTCAATTTCTTAATTTTACTTTAGGTTTATTTCTCAATCTTATTTAGTGACTGACTTAAAATCTAATGTCCCAACACTGCCCTAGTACACTGACTCTGGTTTGGATTAGTTGTTTTTTGACAATGGTGTATTTTGATAGTTCTTGTTTAATAGTACAACAATTCAAATTTTTTCTGTTGTTTATTCATTTACAGTCATGTCTGACTCTTCATTTCCATTTGAGGTTTTCTTGGCAAACATACTGCAGTGGTTTGCCATTTCCTTCTCCAGCTCATTTTACAGGTGAGTAAATTGTGGCAAATAGTGTTAACTGACTTGCCCAGGATCACATAACTAATAAGTGCCTGAGGCTAGATTTGAACTCAGCTTTTCCTGTCTCCATTCAAGGGCCAACTACGCCACATAGCTACCCCTATCCAACTTTACTTTGGTCTTAATTGTACTGTTTTCAAGTAATACTTTGTGATTTGAGTGTGTAATTATTATCTCATTCTCACCTATAAGGGCCAACATATTTGTCAGCAAAATTTGTAGAAAATATATCTTCTCAATGAGAAAACAGATGAACACTTGAGCTCAGTCAGCTTAATTCAATGAGAAAAGCTTTATTTTTTTCACCTATGAGACATGTAAAAACTCATTGCAAAAGGAAAGACACAAAAGTTGATAACTCTCTTGAGAACCTCTATTCATGTACACACAGACACACACACACAAAACTGGCCATATGTTTGAAAATGAGTGAACTGATGAATATGAATATATTTATGTATATATGTATATGTGTATATATATATACATGTGTACATATAGCACTTCTTATATGCAATGCAGTATGCTAAACACCTTAGATATAAGTAGAAAAGAAAGATTATTGCTAATTGAAAGGAACTCATATTGATTCACTGCAAGTCATGTTTAAAGGCCCAGTGATCCTTAGGGCATATCAGCACAGTGTTCATCAGCCTTTTCTCTATCCTTATTTTCCTTGACTTCTCAGCTTTTAACACTAATGATCACTCTGTCCTCTTTGATACTCTTTTCTCTCTAAATTTTTAGGACAGTGCATTCTGCTGGCTTTTCTACTAGATTTCTGAGTGCTCCTTTGTTGTCTCCTTTGCTGAATCCTCCTCCAGATCATGCCCTCTAAACATAGGTGTCCTCTCAGGGTTCTGTCCTGTGGCCTGTTTTCTTCTTCCTCTAATTCACTTGGTGATCTCATTGGCTCCCACTGATTTAATTAACCATCTCTATTATGGTGATTTTCAAATGTACCCATCATGCCCCAGTTTCTCTACCAAGCTCCAATTTCTTATCTCTAATTGTTTATTAGACGTCTCAAATTGATTGTTCAATAGCCATCTTAAACTTGATATGTCCAGAACAGGACTTATTCTCTTTCCTTCTAAACCCCCTCTTTCATGCCTTCCCTATTTCTGTAGAGGATATCACCATGTTCCCAGTTACTCAGGCTTTTAATCTAAGAGTCATCCTGGATTCCCCATTATTTCTCATCACCAGCTGTGACCAAAAGCTGTCAATTTCACCTTTGCAATAAAGCTCAAACTCACCCCTTTTCGATCTCTGACACTATAGTGGCAGTCCTTCATTATCTCACACCTGGATTGTTGCAATAGTTACTGCGGATCTGCCTGCCTCAGGTCTCTCCATTCCAATGTATCTTCCAGCTACTAAAACGATTTTCCTTAAATGCAGGTGATGCCCTTCCCTGCCCCCCCCCCCCAATATACTCCAGTGGCTTCCTATTGACTTTAGAACACATACAACATGCTTTGTTTGGCATTCAAAGCCCTTCAGAACCTAAATCCCTCCTACCTTTCCAGTCTTCTTACACTTACTCTTCAATGTGGACTCTTGGATCCGGTGACATTTGCCTCCTGGGTATACCATAAACAAGACATTCTATCTCCTGGCTTCAGGTATTCTTTCAGAATAGTCCCCATGTCTGGACTTCTCTCACCTCTTACATTCCTACTACTGAACTCCCTGGCTTCCTTTAAACCCCACCTTCTACAAACCTCCAGTGTCTTCCCTTCTTTAACCAATTTCTATTTATTCTGTCTATAGTTAGCTTTCTTTATATTTGTTTACATGCTCCCTCTCCCATTTGATTATAAGCTCCTTGAATGCAGGGACTGTCTTCTGCCTCTTTGTATCCCCCAACAATTAGCACAGTGCCTGGCACATAGTAGATATTCAATAATGATCACTGATTGATTGATTGGTCTTCAATGTCAATTTTATTATAGAAACTATTTCCATTAATCGTGTTGAACCTTTTGGTAATAACAAAGACTTTGGTGGTAAGAATTCTTTTTCGGGTCTTTGGCAAGTGACTTCTCAGTAAGAGGGGGCTGCATCATCTTAAAAATGGCTGACAAATCAAAGCTTTGCAAGGGCTGTTCCTCTGAAATCTAGCTTCAAGAACTGAACTGTAATTATGGCCTGTGGTCTTGGTAGAGGAAGGGGTGATGTAGGATTCTACTATTCCTACAGCATTTGAACTTCCCTGTATGTTGCTAGTGCTAGTGTCTAGAACAGTGTTAAGCTCCTCTGCAGGGCCCAAATTGGACAATGGTTTCAAGGGACAACTTTGAGAGGCATTGCTTTTTCCAGTGTATTGAGTAAAGTTACCTGGACTCTCTCCATCCAGGTCTGAAGGGAGGTAGAGTTTAAAGTGATACTGATGATTTGCCCTGCCTGGAATGTACCATTTCCTTTCTCCCTCTCCCTCTTCCTCTCCCTCTCCCTCTCCATTTCTCTCTCTCTCTCTCTCTCTCTCTCTCTCTCTCTCTCTCTCTCTCTCTGTCTCTCTCTCTCTCTGTCTCTGTCTCTTAGGCTTTTGAACTTCATCTTTACTGTATATGTTAATGAAGAATTATTCAGGCAATATTAATAAAGTAACCATATCTCCAGTTCCAATTTCTTTACAAATATTCCTAAGTTTTGGATTGATTTTCCCTTAACTGAACCATATATTGTGATATAATATTCTGACCATACATAACAGAATGAGGCATTACTATATAATGGAATAAAAGCTGAATTTAGAATTAAAAGTCTTGGATATGGTGCTGATTCTGGTCATGACCGCCGTGGGACTCCAGGCACTCCACATGACGTCTTTAAGCTTCAGTGTCTTTATCTCTTCAAATGAATAGGTTGGGCTACATGATCTCAAAGGTTCTTAACGTTTCTGTGTACATTTTAATTTTGGTATCGTTTAATAAAAATTGCATTTCCAAATTCCTTCAAAAAACCTTTTGCAAGGTAAAACCTGTTGTTCCTGTTGATAACATGAAAGAATCATCGTTAGAAATGAGGTCCTTTCTGACATTCATCTATTTGTTCTCATTCATTTATCACCCTCATGACTGCCCTTCATTATTCAGTCATCAAGTGATGGAGCATCACTTCAGTTTCTATTAGTGGTTCAACACAAATTCAAATGCACCCCCACTGGATTGTTAATTCATAACAATTTATCATAAGACCATGCAATAAAAAGTACATGAACTACTTTTTCATGGATGATTACAAAAATCTTTTACAGATTGAAGACATTTAAAGCATGTATCTTATGCATTATTCCAGATCATTCATTGTAAACTTTTACTTGAAGAAATTATTTTTATTCATGTTCATCAGAGAAATATCAAAATAGGTAAGCTGCATCTTTTTTTCAAAATCTTTCATGATGCAAATATGTCCAAAGATCTTTTAGATGAAATGAATCACTTTGATTATAGCATGGGGATCTGAAGCTCCTTTTGCCCTCCTTAACTCCTTTCATTTGCCTCTGTATTTTTTATTTACATTTATCAAAGAAAGTTGGTGATGGCCTATAGTAAGGCAGACTTATTTTTCTGACTATAAATCTGGCCTCAGTAACTTATTGCCTATGTCACTCTGAGCAAGTCATTTAACCTTGTTTGCCCCAGTTTTCTCGCATGTATAATGAGCTGGAAAAGGAAATGACAAACCATTTCAGTATCTTTGCTGGGAAAACTCCAAGTGGGGTCATGGAGAGTCAGACGTGACTGAAAGACAACTCAACAACAACAACAACAACAAAACAACAATATGCAACATGAAATATTTGGTGTTGAAGGATATACAGTTAAGTTATGGTTAACTTATATGGTTATGATGTACAAAAAATCGTTTATGAAGCCTTAGAATAAAATAATGGCATAATACACTGACCCATATTATTTATGACATTTCCTTCTACTCATTGTCTAACAGCACAATAATGAACCATGACTTTCTGGCTTCATTTGATATTTTAAAAAAAATCCATTTGCCAAAATGCTTTGATACTGCATTATCTCATCTTCTGATCTATATCCATACTGCCTGAAAGTAGGTAGGCTAAATCATCCAAAAACTTGATAAAATTTGAGGAAATAGTCATTTGCTTTATTCTAAAAATTCTTTTTAACACCACCCCCAGTATATGTACATGCCCAATGTCACTTTGCTGATAAGACACAGAGAACATAAGATAATGTAAATTTGAGCTTGAAAGGGTAGAAGTTACAACAGGACTGTGATTATTTGTTTAGACACACCATAGGGCATTTAGATTGCAGGAACAGTTAAAATTTCTGAGGTTTGGTAGTGGTTTTATGCCAGGCCTAGAGGCCTGAGGGCTACCTGAGTCTTCTTACCTCACCTCCCGAGGTCTTCGGTTGGCCAAACCGGATGCCCATATGAGAGAAAGGACGTTCCAGAGTCGAACAAGGGTTGAGCTTTATTTCAGGGTCTAGTTACAAGTGCAGGGGAATTCTTCCTTAGGAGGGAAAGAGAATCTCCCAAGGAGGCAAAGATCTTACAATAAGAGATTGGAAGTAGAAGTATAAGCGGGGAGAGAGGGGGAGGGGAGAGAAGAGAGAGGAAAAGCGGAGCCTTGTTGTCCTGTCCGCTCCACGCCCCTCCGCCCAAGAGAGCTTTCAGGCTTTCCTGATCCTACTTAAGCTCTGCAGCGGCATAATTTGCACCTGAATACCGTGCCTGTTAGGTAACTAGGTGTGCTCCAATCCGGGACAATCTCGAGGGCGGGGAGAGCTCTCTCCCATCACGTTTCTCACGGGAAGAGGCAGAAATACACGAGATAGCTCGGTTCACCTCGATTCCCAGCCGTTTCCTGGGGGGGGCCTCGTGAGAACTCTAAGATTTAGAAGTTCCCACCTTTACCCGCCCGAGACTGTCCACCTGGAATTGAGCTTCCAACCCTAGCAGTTTTATACAATGTATGATTGCATAGAAAACAAATTCACCAGAATGTCAAAGGTTTATCACAAAGGCAGTCCAAAATTCACTCCCCTTCCAAGGGTTATTTGATGGGCTATTTTAATGCTCTGTATGTTTCTTGGATTATGGGCTCTCATGATTCCTGCGGATCTTGTGTATTTTCAGTGGAATGCAATATAAAACTGTCCTGCATCTGATATACAATGAGAGTGTTGAGTGCTTATATGAGAATTGTCATGTTCAATATATACATTTGAGGAGAATGGGACACATGCTGTACCATTAGTATGCAAAAGAATTTTCTGGGAGCAGCTTCTTGGAGAAATAAGTCAAAAGAGAAACTGGCTTTCTTGAAATCAGCTTCTGAAGATTTAACACACGATAGCCTTTGTAGCATCCCACTTCCCCCAAATCCTAACAAGAGCTCTGGACTAATGTGGATTGGGTTCAGATAAGAATCATCTAATTTGACAAAATATACTGCTTTGTTTGTTATGTATGTGTGTGTGAGTGTGTGAGTGTGTGTGTGTGTGCTTGAGCCTAGGCATTCCTATCTCATCCAGCCTGGAAGTTCAGTCATCATCCATAAGATAATCATAGTGCTTATCAGCATGGAAACTTTGACCTTGTCTAGTTTGCCTAAGACCAATTCATTTCTTTTTAGGTAGTCTAATAGCCTTCTAAAATGGGGATTCTTTTATTGGTTCTGGATCTAATAAATAACCTGATTATCTTTAGTACCACTGCACCTCAAAAAACGTCAACTCAAGAAATCCTCCACAGACAGAGACAAGATGATGGAGTAGAAGCAGGGACCTGTGCTTTCCCATCAAACCCCTCCAAATACCTATAAAAATTACTCTATATAAATTCTAGAAAAGTAGAAGCCATGAATTGACAGATTGAAACAGATTTCCACCCCACAACAATCTGGAAGGCTGACAGGAAGAGTCTATTGCACCAGACTTGGAGTTGAGCATAGGTCAGTGGGAAAGCTCTCTGACCTGGGTGAGAGAAGAACATGGTCCAGTCCCAGCCTCAAGGTGGTAACTGTTATAACTACAGCTACTTCTGGAGCTCTCAACCTAGAGACACTGGGGGAATAAAGCAGCTGATTTGGGTCACAGTCCAAGGTGGTGTTCCTGGAGGAAGGAGGGGGCCTGGTGTGGCAGAACTGGTGGCAGCTGTGGATAAGGATTTCTCCTTGCAGTTCCATGGCAGAAAAGAGTGCTTGTGGTTGCTTATAAATCAGAGAGCAGGTGAGGAGAGAGGTAAACACCACTCCTCTGATCATATCATTTTGGAGGAACAGAGAATTTACAGGTCCCTAGATATATCTCTGAAAACAGCTGCACAAAGACATTTGGAGCAGCACACCCTCCACTTAACAAAGTGCTCAAAAGTCAAGTAAGTGACTGGGAAAATTACTAAATAAGGGGGAAAATAAAATTACAGGTGATTACTTTTTTTGGTGAAAAGATGTTCCTTATATCCTTGTGCCCAAGGAAGATCAAAGCATACAACCAGAGGAAGTTCAAAGTCTACAACCAGAGGACACGGCAAGGTCAAAGCTCCTATATCCAAAACTTCCAAGAAAAATATGAAATGGCATTAGGCCGGGTAAGAGAAGTAGAAGAAAAGCTGGGAAGAGAAATGAGAGTGTTGCAAGAAAATCGTGAAAAGCAAGTCAACAGTTTGCTAAAGGAGACCAAAAAATGCTGAAGAAAATAATACCTTTAAGATTAGACTAACCCAAATAGCAAAAAAGGCCCAAAAAGCCAATAAGGGTAAGAATGCCTTAAAAAGCAGAATGGGCCAAATGGAAAAGGAGGTCCAAAAGTCCACTGAAGAAAATAATTCCTTAAAAATTATAATGGAGCAAATGGAAGCCAATGACTTGATGAGAAGTCAAGAAACCATAAAACAAAATAAAAAGAATGAAAAAATTAAAGATAATATAAAGTACCCCATTGGGAAAACAACTGACCTGAAAAATGGATCCAGGAGAAAAATTTAAAAATTGCTGGACTACCTGAAAGCCATGATCATAAAAAGAGCCTAGACATCATCTTTCAAGAAATTAGCCCAGAAAAATGTCGTGATATTATAGAACCGGACAGTAAAATAGAAATGTAAAGAATTCACCAACCATCTCCTGACAGAGATTCCAAAAGGAAAACTCCTAGGAATATTGTAGCCAAATTTGAGAGTTCCCAGGTGATAGAAGAGAGAGCAATTTGGGGAAAGAGTTATTTGGGGTGCATGTTCTCCTGGAATGTGGTAAAGTGAGAGATTGGGAAAAAATGGAATTCAAAATCTTTGGAATTGAATGTGGAAAACTGAAAATAAATACATTATATAATAGAAAAAAAAAATCCTCCCCCCACCTCAGCATCAGTCTCAGACTCCCCAGTAGCAATACATGCAAGAAAATATAGTAATTTAAAATGTTAACTTCATTATATAATGGTGAGGAGAGATTCATTCCCATCATTAGCATATTTTTCAATGTTTGTTGATAATGATAATGAAGATTACACGTTTTCTACAAACACACATGTGCTAGCTCAGAGAGGAGACACTCTAATGGAGCATGGTGAAAACATAATTATTTAATTCACCCCTTTATCTATTCATTTATCTATGCACTTATTCATTCATTCATTTCTGAATGCTTTTAGTTGCCAAACACCTCATGAAATGACAAAACTGACCAATAACTAGTCACTATGAACTGGGTGACAGGAAAGAAAAACTTTAAAAAAACTGTAATGACACAGCTCACTGAACCTGGCTCATATAGATCCACATTTCTTTAAAAAATATTGCTAGTCTCATCTAGTATTTTAAGATTTTATTTATTAGAATGAAGGAAAAAAACAAAGGATATCAGAATATAACCCATTTTTGTGGATCAACTAATAACTGTTGCCTGATGAATATTTAAATCCCTGGGGTTTTTGATCACTGGAAGTGATCCCAGAAATAATATAGATGATGAAACTGATATTTGAGGAGATAACGATATCTGTATAAGGACCACAAAATGATTGAATGGAGGATCAGAGCTCCAACTGGTGATTTCTAATTCCAAATCTGTTGCTCTTCTATTACACTTTAATCTCCGCAAAATGATATTCAGCTATCTGGTCTATCAGAATGGTCATAATTCATTAACATGTAATGATCACTTTACACAGATTCATACATAGATGCCCTACTGATTAAAAGCTGTTAATATGACCCTCAGCAAACTGACTGTTCTGCATGACATTAAATATTATTAGAGACTAATAATTGATATGTTAAAAAACCAGCAAACAGTAACAGAAGATATTTCAATATTTAATTAAAATCATTTTATAAAAATGGATATGTCCAAGAAATTAAATACAAAGTAACCTCTTGTTTTATTAAGTATCTCAAGGTCATTGTCTACACAGGATGGAAACAGACACGGATTTTTATCCACATTTTTTTTTCTAAAATAATTTTGGTTGTTATTCTTCTTGAATATGTTGTGTCTACTAGAACTGGAATAAAAACCTACAGACATTATGTTATGCTGTTTCATTGTAGTTCAACCAGAAGAACAGTTTACTTTATTAAATATTCATTTCAAGGAAATCAAGCATGAAGTTGAAGCCGAAAACAAATAAGAATAAAACTACGGTGTTAGTTAATAAGTGAGCACAAGGTTTAGACTCTCTCAAATACAACATGTTCAGGAAATTAGTTCTTAGGATGTAGAATTTCTTCAAATGGAAAAGGGAATAATAAATTATTTTAACCAAAAAGTGAAAAATAGACACAACTAATAAAATATTGTGATCCAGTGATTCTCAATAACGTGATGGTCTCAATTGAGCAGAAAGAAAAAAACAAAACAAAACTGAAAATCCATCTGCCAGATGAATGGGTCTTTTCTTTCCATCAGGGAACTGTGGTGGAAGAAACTCTATTAGCAATTCCATATTTCAAAACTATAATAGTCCATGGCCACTTCTTCACTTATTGTAATCCATGATTAAACCTTAAAAAACGAAGTGAATTTCTCATAACAAAACCAATTTTTTTCTAGATTCACTAAAAGAGATATCTAATTATGTGATAAGAATGTATTTTTCAACAATGTTCATGGGAATAATAAGGTGAAAATGGAAATAACTAATCAAACTCAGATATAAAATTGATAGTATTATTTGTTGAACTTAATGGAGCAACATTTTGCAACTACAACTTAATGGAACCATGTATGAGTACTGAATAAACTTATTAACATCAAATCAATCTGAAAAAAAATGAAATCAAATCATTCAAATTCATGGATTTCAAGTATCTTTAAGTTATCTCTGACATTTATATTGATATTTAATTGACATTATAATGGAACTCAACTTTTTCAAACTACATTGTGACCACATGTGACCACAAGTCACCATATGAATAGATTTTCAATTTACTACATTATTATAAATGTGATGTTTTAGTTTTTGAAAGGCATTTATTGACACACCTCTATTTAGCTTTCTGTTTTTTTTTTCCTATTTCTTTTTATACTTCTCATACGTATTTTCTTCAAATACTGGTGCATATGTAACTATTATTAGAGAAGGACTCAATTTAAACCAAAGCACCATTTGTTCCTTCCCCTAAGAGCAAGATACCATAATGGTAGTTTCAATTATTTCTCATTCCTTTTCTCTCTTCTCATTAACCATCTGATTTATGGATATCATCAAGAATACCTCTAAACTCACTCCACAGAAATGCATATAATGTAACTGGGGAGCATTCTGGAGTAATGGAAAGTCCACAAATATTGGACACAAAAAAAGGTGTATTGACAATATATAATAATTAGGTCAATTCATTTCCCTGAGATAGAATTTACTTATCCCTAAAATGGGTAAAAGGATAAAATATCTCTCCTCCTTACCTAGCAGGATTCTAAGAAAACATAAATAAACTCATTACAACACGGTATTGAGTTGCTGCTTAGTTTTGTGTGATTTTATGAGTAGGGGAACTTCTATTTCATATATTCCTTCTTTAGATGTATCTTTAACTTATAGTCTTAGAGTCTTGCCTGGGGCAATTTATTATTATTCTATCTATAGTCAGGCAAAATATTCCAGGGAAGGGTTGGTTCTGAGAAAAAAGGATGTTATACTACCATCCAAGAAGTCTTAAGAGTACTGTATATATTTCTCCTTCAATTCTGCTAAAAATCAGGGTTCTTTGTTTCTCTAGATTTCTTTTGAAACAATGCCCAATAGAATGGCTGGCCCTGAATAAATAGCCAATTTTGTTTGCCAGAAGGAGAGAGTTATCTAATGAGGACTAGCAAACACTTGGACTGGCAAGCACATGGGAAAATTGCTAACTCCTTACAAATACATGTATCCATCAAAATGACTTCTGCAAACTGTGAATATAATTTTTAACAAGAACCCTAAGGAATGAAGATGCACAAATACTCCTGTAAAAAACAAGAAGATTAAATTCTCTTTGCATACTAGCATGCAGCAGTCAACATGCAACTCCCTTGCTTGAAAAGAAGCAGAGAGATCAAACTAAGGGTATCTTCTGGAAAAGTCGGAGAGCACTGAGAATACCCCTTCCTCACCATAAACCTGTTGGAATCAGGACTCCCATTTTGTTGCCCTGAAGCAAGGTTCATTTTACCAGCTTCTACTTATATCACTGTGCAATAAATAATAGCCAATTGTTATAATGAGCTAATGTGTCATTTGACGGTTTCTTTACCTAATAAGGACATGATCGATAATAGTTTTATGGGACTAAGGATCCAGTGGATGGCTTAAGGCTTTCAAATAAGTGTTTGCACCATCATGCATACTTTAAGACTCACCACTTTGGCCAAATCATTTAATCTTCCAGAATCTCATTGTCCACATTTAAAAAATAAGGAAATACATGGGAACATAAATGAAATAATGCATAATATTAAACATTTAGACTGCAACTATGAAGTGCCAGTCACTGTGTTTTGTGGTTTACTAATATTATCTCATTAGAAAAGTGCTTTGTAAATCTTAACATTTGTTATAAACTAGTTATTGTCATCATTTTGTTTTTTTTTTTTCATACGTTCCATACGTTTATCATCTTTTAATGGCGTTTAGATAGAAGTGGTTCTGGGATTTGAAATGATCCTTTTAGAATACTTTTACATTTGGCACTCTGTGGATTGTTGTACAGGTGGATAGACTGCTTCCTAATGCTGGGCCGAGAGTATTTAGATGTAAACTTCCACTTTGTAGGCTCACTGAAAGCATCCTTAGTACCACTTTAGTTGCAGACAGGACAATAGGGATGATCTGTGCTTCCTTATTCTATTTCCACATGATTTTTATCTCTTCTGCCTAACTTCTTTATACTTTTTCAAAGATTGTCATTTCATATAGATTAGAGAATATGACCATTTGGCTGGGAAATAACTATCAGAAATACAGTTCTGAAGCTGTTAGGTCTAGGACCTTGTGGTCTTTAGAAATGGTGTGAATTCAGTTTATTTTATTCATTGAGTACTTCGATCAGTTTTTTGGTCTATGTTTCAAGTCTAGAGATTTGTCTCTTGTCATCCTAATAAACAGTGAGCTTCATCATATATTTTTTTTTATATTTACCTAGTCATGCCTTATTGTTTTTAAAGCCTATATATCTATTACAGTTTTATCATTTCATTACACAATCTATAGTGTTGATCAAGTCTGGTTTCCTCAACAATAACCTTTATGTATTTTTAATGATTGAAATAACTGGTCCTGAATGGTGAACATCTTACTTTCATTTCACACACATACACACACACAATCATGACTCATATTTTCCTTTGAAGGTCCTGCATATATTGTTGTTGTTCTACACTAAGATAACACATTTCTTATGAAACAATCAAGTTGGAGAAAAAACTACTGTTTTGGTTTGTTAAGGTATCCCATTCTATTTATATTCTGAACTTTTTCATTGACTGCCTGTTTCCTTCCAAGTACATTACAATTTAAGAATATTTTCTTGAACTATAGAGCTTTGCATGCCTTGGATACTGCTTACTTTTGAATTCACCTCTTTTCCTGTACAATGTCATGTTAATTACCAGCTTGTGATTATTCACACAAATCATTGAGATAAACTAACAATCCTCCATTTCAAGATCAAGTCAGTGGGTATGTATAGTTCACAAATGTGTTTAAACAATTAGGCATCTAATTACCCAATTAAGCTATTATTGGCACCACAAATACCTTTATGAGTTAGAGAGTAGAGTGATTTTTCCTTTGTACCTAGATGCCTAAAGTTAAGAGAAATAAAGGTTAAGAGAATCACTCTTAAAAAATTGTTATTTTTCTTTTGCTTTAAATGTACGTTACGGCATTCTATTTAAAAACATTAAAATCACAGGAAAGATACTACATTTAAAGAAAAGGAAAGAAATAACATCTTGGTATGCCTGACAAAAAGATCAAATTATCTGACTTGATCTTAAATAAGATTCTGGTTTTTGTCAGTCATTCATAGATATCATGACATAGTAGAAAGAACGACACGTTTGGAGTCAGGAGACATGGACTTGAATTCCATTTCTTATTATTTGTGTGATCTTTGAAAGCCACTCCATTAAATGCAGTTCAAGGAAAAGAACACCATACTTAGAGGACCTTTATTCAGACCAGGATTCTTCCGATTGTGACCTATAACATCAGAGAAAGCTATATTTTCTCTCTTGGTCTCAATTTCTCCATGTGAAAAATGCGGGGGGTTGAACATGATGATCTCTAAGGTCAAATACTGTGTATTAAAACACTAAAGCATTTCTCAGATTATCGCTCATCATCTCATATTTAAGTTGGCAAATCTCTAGTGGGATTTTAAAGAGTTGTACTCCTACTAGGGGCATATGTGTGCTTTCTGACTGCCTGAGCATTTCTCTTTAATAGAACCTGATTTCTTTCATTCATAGATCCTACTTTTGAAACAGGGTCTAGATTTTTGTTTATAATGAAGCATGTGTTTTAATGTGTGATTTATTTATTTTTATTTAGCTTTTGACTGCCTAAACTTTTATTTATTTTACTTTAAATCTGTGAAATAAGAGAAGACTTTCTGTAACATATAATAAAAAGGATGACTGCACTGCACATGAAACTGCATATCTATTGTTTACAACTTTTAAGTATATAATAAAATGATCAAGTAACTTTCTTTTTATTCTTCCCTTCCCCCATTCTAGAGATTGGTACCATTAGATGAAAATATGTACTTTATAGAAAATCATTCTGTATATACTTCTATCTACCAATTCTTTCTCTGGATGCAGATAGCTTCTTTTAGCCTATATATACATACACATATGTATATGTGTATGTATATATATATATATATATATGTATGTATGTATGTTTATATATATACATTTAACATTCTTCTTAAATTTCCAAAATTCTTTCCTTTCTTTCCACTCCCTCCTACACCCACAAGCAATATGACATCAATTATACCTGTGAAATGATGCAAGACATATTTTCATATTAACTATGTTTTTAAAGGCAAGAAAATTAAAAGAAGTGAAAAAATTATACTTCAATTTGTAATCAAAGTTCATTGGTTCTCTCTTTGGATAGGAATATCAATTTTTTATCGTAAATCATAAATATACATATACAAATGTGTGTTCAACAATCATTTCAAAAATTTACCGTTATATTCTAATGTCATTCATCTGCCAGTTCCCAAACATTCATAATAATCACCCTCATCTTCTTCACTTTATTGCTAAGGAGATGAAAGCCATAAAAGCTTGAATAGCCAAATCTCCAAGGAAAAAAGAGAAGAGAGGATTTTTTTTTTCCCTATGGGACTTAGGGCAAGGATTTTTTCTTACTCTTCTAAAAAAGATGGGGATATCCATTTTACTGGCATCTAGTTGAAAACAAAACATTTCAGCACACTAAAAAAAGATTTTAGCTAAGCAAAAACCAGAGGCAGAAAATACTGTAGCCAAGCAGCATGTTCAGGGACTGCATGTCCAGCAGACCAATGTCTGATATAGACAATGTGTTTGGCAAAATAGGGTCCAGTAGCTATCCAGCTGAGCAGTGTCCAGATTAGACCATCATATTTCAGGCCTACTGGAGATCAGGCACATTGCTAGAAGACAATGTCAGCAGGGCTGCAGTTGTGGGAAGAATGAGTAGATAACTAGTACAGCATGTTTTTTAAAGGAAAAAAAGCAGCATTCTTTCTTTCTTTAATCATAGAAGAGTACAAAAGTTCAGGAGACTCAAATCAATATGGCCAGTACTGGGACTATCAGGTCAAATATGAAATAATGTTATCCCTTACACATCATAAATTTCTCCATCACTGTTTCTCTATACTTCAGGTCAGCACAAGAAATTAAAAGATAATTGTGGGGGGGGTAGGTTTGTGGAAACCACAGGTGACATGCAAACACCAGCAGGGCCTGAGATCAAATATTTTACCCAGATTTTACAATAAGGTACTGTAAACACCCAATAAAAGGAAAAGGAAAAGGAAAAGGAAAAACAGAGACTTCCTCACTAGTACAAATGGGGGCCAAAAACTTTTTGCTTGGATTTTCCTGATTAGAAATGTGTTGTGCTCCTAACTCCCATGATCTGGAAAAGAGAACTACATAGTTTAAAAAACAAACAGGCTTCATTGAATGAAAATTCATGGTTTTAGTGGAAATTCTTGTTGTATATTGTTGTATATGCAGTGTCTTTTCTGTTATTTGTGTAAGAAAATGTTCATATTTGCTTAAGTTTGTTTCTGGTCATCATAAGAAAAATTGTTATTTATTTTTCTTTAAGTTTAATATTTTCTTTTTAAAATTTAATTTAAAATTTAATATTTTAATATTTTATTTTCCCCCAGTTACACCTAAAAGCAATTTTTACACTGTTTTAAAAAATCTTTGAGATCCAAATTATCTTCTTTCCTCCCTCCCTCCCCCCATTGAGAAGGCAAGCAATTTGATGCAGGTTATACATATGTAATCATGCAAAACATTTCCAAAATAGTAATGCTGTGTAAGAAAAGAGAGAAAAAAACTCAAGAAAAGTTTAAAAAGTAGTATGCTTCGATCTGTATTCCAACACAATTCTTTCTCTGGGGGATGGATAACATTTTTCATCATAAGTCCTTCTGAATTGTCTTGGAGCACAGCAGATCACCTTACAACATTGCTGTTACTTTATACACAGTACATTTCACTTTGCATCTGTCCATGTAATTCTCCCAGGTTTTTTCTAAAAGCATCCTGCTCATCATTCCCAATTTGCCCAGGGTCACATAGTTAGCAAGTATCAAGTGTCTGAGGCTGGATTTGAACTCAGGTCCTTTGACTTCAGGTCTGTGGCTCCATCTACCATGTCATTTAACCAATCCCATAATTCCTTATAGTACAATAGTGTTCTATCATAATCACATACCACAACCTGTCCAGCCATTTCCCAATTGATGAACATTCCCTCAAGTTCCAATTATTTACCCCTATAAAAGTGCTGCTATAAACATTTTTGTATATGGAGGTACTTTTCGTTATGTGTGTGTGTGTGTGTGTGTGTGTACACACACATATACATATTATATATATATATATATACATATATATATATATATATATATATAGAGAGAGAGAGAGAGAGAGAGAGAGAGAGAGAGAGAGAGAGAGGAGAGAGATGTAGGTATAGATGCAGATATAGATGTAGGCATAGATCTATATCTAGATCTATGCCTACATCTATATTTATATCTATATCTATATCTATATCTATATCTATATCTATATATCTTCTGGGATACAGACCTAGTAGTGGCATTGCTAGGTCAAAGGGCATACATGATTTCATAGTCCTTTGGGCTTAACTCCACATTGTTCTATGGAATGTTTTAATCAGTTCAAAACTCCAACAGTGCATTGATGTTTCATTTTTTCACACATCTTTTCCAACATTTATCTTTTTTGTCCTATTAGCCAATTAAATGTATATGATGCAGCACCTCAGAACTGTTTTAATTTGCATTTCTCCAATCAATAGTTAGTTAGAGGATTTTAAAAATATGACCATGGATAGTTTTGACTACTTCATCTGAAAACTGATCAAAATCTTTGAACATTTTTCAATTGGGGAATGGCTATTATTCTTTATAAATTTGACTGTTCTCTGTATGTTAGAGAAATGAGGCCTTTATCAGAGAAATGTATTTCAATTTTTTTCACAGTTACTATTGCTAAATGCATTTACCTCCATTCTATTCCCCATTTTTTATTCTATTCTCTATCTCTTTTCATCTTGTACCTCCTCATAAGTGTTTTGCTTCTGACTACCCCCTCCCCCAATATGCCATATTTTCTATCACCCTACTTTCTCTTATCTCCTTCCCCTCCTACTTTGCAGCAGTGTAAGAGAGATTTTTATATCATTTTCCCCTCCATGTATTTCATATTTCAACTAGACTGGGTAAAACACTGCTTTTCAAATATTCCCTCCTTGATCTGTCATGCCTCCTTCTCCATCTATGCTGGTACTGCTCTCTACTTATGGGATGGCCTCTGAATACCATCTCTATGCTTACTGAATCTATCAGTTTAATTTCAGTTCAGATATACCTCCACCAACAAGCCTTCCCTGATTCTCCCTATCTTTGTCAATCACACACAACAATTTGTCTGAACTCTCTAGTTCACTTAACCTCCTTTGAGATTATGCATTGTACTTATCTGGTTACAGGTCAAAATGCTGTTGTCATTCTAGTAGAATATAAGGCCCTTATAGGCAAGAGTGAGTCTGCCTACCCCTTTGATTCTCCATAACACAGGACAGAGTTTTTCAGATGGTAGTTACATGCTTTAAAAAATTTATTGAATGTTAAATTTTAATACTGTAGTCTTTTTTTTTTAATTTCAAGACAGAAAAACTATGCAAATCATATTGAGTAAATGAAGTATCTTAACCTTCTAATTCTTATGCAAAGCATCCGGATGGTATATTGCATAGAACTACTCAACCTTTGTCCCAGTTTCTTCACCTGTAAAATGGAGATAATAATAGCACCTCACTTGCAGGATTGTTATGGAAATCAAATAATATGTGTGCTATATACTAGCTGTTATTAAATCTATATTTGCCTCTCTAACTAATTGGAGGCTTCTGAAGGAAACTGGTCATATCCTTTTCATGGATTGTGATATTCATAATATCATATCTCATGTATAGTATAAGATAGTGAGAAAGTCAACTGCAGAATCTTGGAGGTGGAAGTGACTTCAGAGTTCATCTAGTTTAACCCAAAACACCACAGTTTTAGCTGAAAAGTTACCAAGTCTGACTCACTTATTTTACAGATGAGTAAACTGAGGCCTAGAGAAGAACATATTTCATTAGATAGCCTAGATATGGATGTTATTTTAAAAGATAGTTGTATACATTTAAATTGTGTCATTTATTTATGACATTTGTGATCAATGAAGATTAATGTATAATTTACAGTAAATAAACTGTAAATTAGTTATGGTGAATGTTTTCAATTTGTTAAAATAGAAGCAGAAATGAGGTGTAGCAAACTATGTCACAGTTTTGAGGAACCATATTTGCCTAAGCAGACTGGTTGAGGAAGCGTCTGTGCACCCATATTCTCATCTTCCCTTTTTCCATTTCATTATAATTTTTTTTTTGCATTTACATAATTTCAGTGTTGACAACCTTCTCATCCCTTCTAGAATGAATCACCATGAAAATTTTTAGTCCAGAGGATGTATTTTATCCTATCCAGGAGCCCTTGGAAATATCTTCTTCCCAAATCTAGGCTACATGTTAAACTATGCCTATCTTTCATCTTGTCTGTCATGAATTTTAAGAAGAAATCCTCACTTCAGAATCCAATAGATCTCCTAATAATGGAATTCCGCCATTATTACTAACCATCTTGACAGTCTTCTGATCTGCTTCCTGAACTGCTATCCTCTTTGCTCCTTTTTGCCACTCCAGCTCTAGCGTTGAGGCAGGGGACATTGCTTCTGCTTTGTTTTGACTTATCTTCACCTAAATAGCGACTGGGTTGATTAATCTGTACCAAATGTTAGGTTCACCTTGATAAAGTTAGGCATGCAGATCAAATGTAAAAAGCAAAGAATTTGAGCCAAAAGATTCTTAGCTCTGAATTTTAGCTCTGCAGAGTGGCAATTGGGCACAGAAAGAAAGCCAGTCTCAGAATCAGAAAGATCTAAGTTCTGCCTCATATACATACCACCTATAAGGTGGTGGGCAGATCACTCTATATGCCTCTAAGTGGTGAGGTCATTCTTTGATTTAGCTGTGAAAATTTCAGTGAGTTTTCCCTGTACCAATGCTATCACAAGTCCACTTCTTTGTCTCTCTCTAAATAATGTGTGCCTTATCTTAAGTCACTTATCTTCTCTATGACTCAGTTTATTTATCTATAAACATGGGGTTGACTGTGTTGTTTTCAATATATTTTCAAGGTCAATATGCTATATTATCTTTACCATTATGAAACCCCTGCCCATTTCTTACATTCGACAGAGACAACATGCATGCCGTGCTGATACTGAGAAATATCACAACTGTTCCAAATTGTTAGTATGTTATGTCATCATAGTAAGCAGTTAGTTTAAATTCCACAATCAAAGTGCCTCATGTATTTTCTCTGAAATAATAAAATTCAATATATAGACACTAACTCATTATTTTCAGGAGGATCATCTTTCCTTCTCTGGCATATGTTCCTTTTATTGTCTCTAATAGATTCAATGGTATCATTTTTCTTTCTGTACACTGTTGTTGCTTCCCACCCACACACCCACCCAATACATTCCTAGTATCAACGTGTGATCCTAGTTTCCACATCTTAATTCACCACAAACTTCCCTTTAGGATTCTAGCAAGGAACTCATATAGACATTTGAAAGAGCAATATAAGAAGTGATGGTTGGCAGTTACCCATAAGAAAATAAAATATCTACTTCCAGTGAAAGCTTTAGAATCTACTTTGCTTTAGAATGCAATAAATAAATAAGAAATAACAGTTTATGCTGCCCTGAAATGGGTAAGATTTAATGTTGCAGAAGGCAATCTATTGATTGTGGAAGTTTTCTTAAGTATCCTGTATATTAGCTGGAATAGCTATAGCCTGATAATAGTGAATATAATATTTGCATTTGCTTCTAAACATAAAGCATGGAGTAATTTCATCAGCAATTATTCCCATATTTTTATCTCATATTAACCTTTTAAATACTTGATAATGGGTCCTTTTGGAGGAAGAACCACAAGTTCTCATGTTACGGGGATAAGATCATAAACCTGCTTCAATAGTTTCTTATGTGGATAATGATAGCAGATTAATATTATTTTCCCCTGAGTATTGATTTTAGAGGTTAAAAAAATCCTCTACTATGCAATGACATACCTCTAAATATTTTACCTTTTTCATTTGCTTTCAAAATGAGGGTTTTTAATCGTTTTTTTAAATTTTCTTTTTAATTTTGCTTCTTTCTACCACCTCACCCAATTATTTTGACTTTTCAAGTGGCAAATATTCCCCTCCGGAATCCAGACACTTTTATTCACCTATCTTTTCTCTCTGGCATATCCTTTTGCCATGTCAGCTCCCTTCTTCCATTGGTGAGTCCCTTTGGAGATTTTCACTTTTGGGTAGGGACCAGGCCAGTCCTAAAATCAGAAACACCTTAGTTTAAATCAGTCTTAGAAACTTGCTAGCTGGGCAATTCATTTAACCTCTGTTTGCTACAGTTTCCTCATCTGTAAATAATGGGGATAATAATAGTACCTATTTCTAAGGGTTGTTGTGAGAATTAGATGAGATTATACTTGTAAAAGCACTTAGCACAGAGCCTGCAACATGGTAAGCAAACATTATTATTAATAGTAGTATTAACAGTCTTTTCTGTGACTTTGTCACTATGTGATTTCATAAATAACATCTACTTATCTATTTCAGCAACCCCCTCTATGTCCTGCCTTCTCCCATTGGAATATAAGTTTCATGAGGAAGGGACTACCTTTTAGCTTTTATCTGTATCCCCAGAACTTAGTACAGTTTATGTACTTTTGGGCCACTTTAATCTCTTCCATGTATGCTATGGTTCAGCTATATTGACTTTTTTCTGGCATAGAAGCAGCTACATAATACGAGATAAATTGTTGGGCCTGGAGTTAGAAAGAGCTGAGTGCAAATATGACCTCAGGTATTTACTAGCTGTGTGAGTTTGAGCAAATTACTTCACGATTGTTTCCCTCAGTTTCCCTAATTGTTAAAATAGAGATAATAATAACACCCAGCTACAAAGACTGTTATAAGGATACAATGAGATAATATTTAAAAAGTGCTTTACACAGTACCTGACAAATGATGTTTGTTTTCTTTCTTGTAGTATATGATAAAACCCCTCAAAACTGAGAGCAAAGAAAGCAGGTCATAGATGCTGGGCTATATTCTTCTAGATAATTCATAACATTAGTACAACTTCCTCCACCCCAACACCTCAAACCCCAGCTAGGCCAGCCTCCTGAGGGAGCACAGGACCGTGTCTAATAGCCTTGGGTAGCCAATTCCCTTATGTACCAGTTGATTACTGACCTGGTTAAGTTCTAACAATGTGTTTTCATTTACTAAAGTTTGACTTTCTTATGTATCACATCTTTTGTTAAGATTCTTTCAAATTTGATAAATACCTTTTTTAACCCAGTTTCTTTTAGACTTAGGATACTATATTCAGGATCTTGTTGTTTCTCAAGCAAGAAACTGCTAAATTACACGGACCATTGCCAAACTCTTATGAACAATGAAACATTAATAGTGCACTGACTACAGTATAAAAAAAACAGATACCTCTGTAACAAAGGTCCGATTACAGGAGACCAATTTAGAAAACAAGAAAATGTTGTTCAAGGGAAAATGTTTCCTATTATTCCAAACAAGAATAAGTGATTCAAAATTTGATTTTTGTTAATATTTAATTTTATCTCAGAAGTCATTCTAATCAGTGAAATATGACTATGCAACTAGCTATTCTCCAAACTCCATTAAAGGATCATAAGATCATATCTTTAGAAACAGAAGGCACCTTGGAGGTCATTGAGTTCAACCCCATCATTTTACAGATAAAGAACCTGAGATTCAGAGAGCTTAAGAGACTTGTCGATGATCACAGAGACAGAATTGGCTGAGACAAGCTTCAAAACCAGGTCCTTCTGATTTCAGGACTGTACTCCTCCAATTACCCCAGGCTGCTCCTATATTCAGAGACCAGTTTGCTATTCTGACCATGACCTTCCCTTGCTCAAGAAACTTCAGTGGTTCAGTAGAATAAAATACTAACTCTTCTGTCTGGTACTGCAAATCTTTCCTCCATTACACCCTCCTTCAACCCCCAACACTTCCATTTCCTCCATATTCCATATAAATACTTCTCCTTGCTCTTTTGCATACACACCATTCCATCTCCTATCCCTTTGCTTTTGCAGATGTTGGCCCTCATACGTAGAAATTTTGTGTTTCTGTCTCTTGAATTCTCTACCTCTTTTCAAATCCCAGATCAAGTTGGTAACTTCCAATTTGAAGCATTTCCTGATTCCTCCTAACTCTTCATTTCTCAGAAATCAATTTCTAATGAAATCAAATGAAATATTGATCAAATGAGATTATGGATACAAAGCACTCTGCAAGTTTTAAGGCTCTCTCTAAATATAAGGCATAATTATTATTAATATTTATTGCTAATTGCTTTGCATATTTTTATATTTACATATGCGCATGTTCTTTTTTTCTTAGTGGGTGGGAATGAGTATTTCATTTCTATATTTGTATTTCCACTGCCTTGAACTGTGTTTTGCAACTAGTGAGAACTTAATATATTTTTGTGGAAATGCGTTTGTCTTGTTTATTCCCTTATCTCTCATCCCTAAAAAATATTTTCTTTTTTCTTTGTCATCTCTTACAAACCCCTTTCTTCATTTACAGATCACTTCAAGCACTACCTTCTCTAGAAGGTCTTCTCTAAGATCCAGCCTAAACTTGTTCACTCTTTCTTTTATCAAAAATTTTATCTCAATTGCTTCCTTATCAATTCTTCATCCAGTCTTTTATTATACTTTTCTGTCTATGAGCTATAGCCTCCCTAAAAAATTAAACTCCTTGAGGGTATGGCATATGTTATTTTTCACCATTATTTTCTATTATCTACAACACTGTTTTACAGAGAGTATTAGCTTTACCAATCTTAAAATTCAATGGGTTGTGTGACCCTAGGCAAGTCATTTATCCTCATTGTCTCAAAAAAAAATCAACAAGGATGGGGTCATGACAAGTACGATATCTTCCTTCAATTTTTTTTAAGGAGATTTTATTTTTGTACGTACTACAAAGGTAGCCTGGAGGTTCTGGAAATATTCATTCATTGTTTCTCCTCCAGGTTATATCAATGAATTCTTACTTCTTTTTCCCCCTCCATTCCTTTACACAGGGTAGTTACAGCTGACTTTACTGGTAACAAATCAATCCCAGCAGTTAGCTTAAATAAAGTTTATTTTTCTGAACTGAAGACTATAATGGTAAATTCATTAGGATTTCCACTAATGATGAAAAAGAAAATATATTCCCCAAGGTTCCCATGTGCATAAACATAGTAATATTATAATGGATCTGTGACTTACCTATGTGAACATATTCTTTTTAGCTTCAGTGAATCTTGTTGCTCCTACAGATCTTCCATCAAAGAAGACCACTTTGCATTGGATAAGCTTTCAAGAGAAATGATAACGACCAAAGTCAATAGTTTTGTCCTCTCTAGCATATTAAACTGTTTTTGAATACTTCACGTTGGAGTAATTGTAATTATTAACATTCCTTCCTTTACATCTGAAAACATTGTTCTAATTTGTTGACACCTTTAGCCTTTGCTGTGACTACATGATTACATAATGATAGTGAATTTTAACATATTGCTACATTAATAGGGAAAATCTAAAAACTGGGAATCTGATTCTATGTTACTGAAGGAGAAACAATTGTGTCTTGGATAAACACTCATATTCCTTTTTTATTGCATCTGGCAGGTCAGTGTAACATATCACTAGACTGTAACAGAAATGGTGGAATCCATTCAAGAGGAGTTGTATGAGAGTAGAGGTCTCAAATGCCAAGCTAAGGTTTAATATCTTTCCTTTCATTATTTCCTTTGTCCTCTTTTTTCTTTGTTTCTTCCTTCCTTCCTTCCTTCCTTCCTTCCTTCCTTCCTTCCTTCCTTCCTTCCTTCCTTCCTTCCTTCCTTCCTTCCTTCCTTCCTCTTCTTCTTCTTCTTCTTCTTCTTCTTCTTCTTCTTCTTCTTCTTCTTCTTCTTCTTCCTCTCTTTCTCTCTCTCTCTCTCTCTCTCTCTCTCTCTCTCTCTCTCTCTCTCTCTCTCTCTCTCTCTCTCTCTCCCCCCCTCAGATATTGCCAAACAAACTTGTATGGGAACTTTCTTATTGGTCATATATGTTCATAACAATTTCCTTGTCATTTGCCACTGTCCAATGAATGTATTAGGACTACCATTTGTTCATTTGGGTAGAGGCCTACACATTCGAAAAAACACTTCATGGCCCAAATTTACTGGCAGGCAAGACACATTTTTAAATATTTGCATGGCAATGTAGATAAGGTCTTCATTCTGAATGCCAGTTTGGCTAGAGGTTAACATAATTAAAATAAATTCAGGAATATTCCTCTCAATTTTGCAGCTAAGTCATGTACAATGGAAAATATTTCATTCTCAAATAAAACTTCATATCTATCTAATGGTTCAAACATATGGTAATAAGTCTTTTTTTTTTTTTTTGTAATAGGACAGTGTTGCCCTAAAGAATCTGCTTTATGGTATTATTTTGGAAATTAAATGAGAAAATATTCGTAACCTTTTTTTGTAAAATTTATAGATATTACTATTACTGAACAGGTTGGTTAAGATTTTACTTAATCTTGAGGAAAATTTATTATTTAAGTAGTTTTTTATGCAATTCTGTATTAAAATTTTTAATCTTCATACTCAGGTTGGCATTCAAAGCCCATCTGATGACAAATAAACTTTCTGCCTCATTTCAGTCAACACTTTTTGACAGGGGTGCACCATTTATATAATGGTCAGATTTCTCATATATATGCCAGATAGGACAGAAATGAATGAACTTCTTTATCAAGGACACTTGCTTCTGATGTTGTGAGAAAGAATCACCATTTCCCAACGAATAGCATTCCCTGTGCCTGGATCCTCACAAAATTTTATCTGAGTCCCATACCTTCCTCTAAAGGAGTTAAATCTGGGGCCTGAACCAGGTAAGCAGAATGAAAGCATTGACTCACCTGTGCTCATCCAAAAATTTCTTCAGATTCTTCTAAGAAGTTAATCTAAATGAATTTTCCAGTGTCAGAATCCACTGGGAGACAAAGTGTAGCAGATAACCAGCTGAGGATGACCCAAAAAATCAATAGAAAGGATCTCTTTCATCAGGCTGGAAGGGAGCAGGGCACACAGGAGGCACCAGTATAGACTCAGCCACAGTGTAGTGGGAATGCCTGGGCAGGCTGAATCACCAGTAGTAGTTCAGATTGCCAAACCACTCAACACAGGACAGGAGTGCACCAGAAATGGGGGAGAAAGAAGTGCAGGGCCAACAGCAGCTGTAGCAACTACTCCTGGGGCTATCAGCTTACAGACTAAATTTTTGAAAATCACCTACTTGTTCTTCTGGGAGTCAAGATGATTAACCTTGAAAAATACAAAGAATATTATCCCAGGAAAAATCTTTGAATAGTGGAGCCAGCAGAAGGGGTAAATATTTGTTTAGCTCTGGAGGCCAGAGAGACCATCAGGAAGGGGCCCTCTTGATGTGATGGAAGGATACCAGGACAGGAATGCAAGCATTAGGGCAGAGCCAAGATGGCAGAGTAACAGCAGGGATTTTATAGAGTACTCCCGCCAAGCCCAGTCAAATACATTTAAATAATGGCTCTAAACAAATTCTGGAGCTGAAGAACCAACAGAATGATAGTCAAGGAAATCTCAGCCCAAGACAGCCTAGAAAACCTCTGGAAAACCTCTGTCACACCATGCTGGGAGCAGAGCACAGTCCAGGATGGGCCACAAGTGCACAGAAAGGACCTGAGCAGGCCTTAGCAAGACTGAATCTCAAACACCTGTGGTGGTTTCCAGATTTAATGGCACCAAAACACTGAGGATAAATTGAAAGTTCAGTAGGTAAAGATTGTGGGACCAGAGAAGGAAAGTGGGGTGATCTGGCTTCAGTCTCATGACAGCAGAGTGGGGAGGGGGGGCAGAAGAGCCCACATCAGCCACAGCACAAACAGGAGAAACTGCAGCTACTGTTTCTGGAGCTCTAGGCTCAAATTGTGGGAGGATTAACTGACTGACAGAACAACACCCACCCCTACTGAAAGCAGAGAAGAACCTTGAGAAAGAGCTCAAAAGTCAAGTAAATGGCTGGGGAAATGAGCAAAAACCAGAAAAAGAGTCAGACCATAGAATCTTTCGTTAGTGACAAGGAGGAACAAAGCATGCAAACAGAACAAAATAAAGTCAAAGCTCCTCCATCCAAAGTCTTCATGAAAAATATGAATTGGTCTCAGGCCATGAAAGAACTCAAAAAGGATTTTGAAAATCAAGTAAGAGAAGTGGAGCAAAAAATTGGGAAGAGAAATGAGAGTGATCCAAGAAAATCATGAAAAGCATGCCAGCTGCTTACTAAAGGAGACCCTAAAAATGCTGAAGAAAAAAAAATTAAAAATAGACTAGCCCAAATGGCAAAAGAGATCCAAAAAGCCAATGAAGAGAAGAATGACCTAAGAAACAGAATTGGCCAGATGAAAAAGGAGATCCAAAAGCTCAGTGAAGAAAATAATTCCTTGAATATTAGAATGAAGCAGATGGAAGCTAATGACTTTAGGATAAATCAAGAAATTATAAAACAAAGCCAAAGGAATGAAAAAAATAGCAGACAATGAGAAATATCTAATTGGAAAAAACAACTGACCCAGAAAATAAATACGGGAGAGACAACTTAAAAATTATGGGAGTACCAGAAAGCCATAATAAAAAAAAGAGTCTAGACATAATCTTTCAGGAAAGTATCAAGGAAAATTGCCCTGATATTCTAGAACAAGGGAGTAAAATAAATATTGAAAGAATCCACTGATCACTGCCTGAAAGAGATCTGAAAAAAATTCCTAGGAATATTCCAGCCAAATTCCAGAGTTCCCAGGGCAAGGACAAAGTATTGCAGCAACCAGAAAGAAGCAGTTTGGGAATTGTGTAAACACAATCAGTATAACACAAGATCTAGTAGCTTCTGCATTAAGGTATTGAAGGGCATGCAATATGATATTCCAGAAATCAAAGAAGCTAGGATTAAAATCAAGAATCACCTATGCAGAAAAACTAAGTATAATACTTCAGGGGTAAAAATGGTCATTCAATGAAATAGAGGACTTTCAAGCATTCTTGATGAACAGACTGAATAGAAAATTTGGCTTTCAAACACAAGAATCAAGAGAAACATGAAAAGGTAAACAGGAAAGAGACATCACAACAGACTTACTAAATTTGAACTGTTTACATTCCTACATGGAAGTATAACATTTGTAACTTGAGAATTTTTTCAGTATTTGAGTAGTTGGAGGGATTACATACATATAGACAGACGGCACAGGGTGAGTTGAATAGGAAAGGATGATATCTAAAAAATAAAATTAAAGGGTAAGAGAGGAATATATAAGGAGAAAGGGAGAAATGGAATGGGACAAATTATCTATATATATAAGGAGAAAGGGAGAAATGGAATGGGACAAATTATCTATCATAAAACAGGCAAGAAAAAACTTTCAATGGGGGAGAAAAGGGGGGATGTGAGGGGGGAAAATGAAGCTTACTCTCATCACATTTGGCTTAAGGAGGGAATAATATGTAAATCCTATTTGGTATGAAAATCTATCTTACACTACAGAAAAGTAGAGAGAAGGGGATAAGTGGGGTGTGCAGGAGATGATAGAAAAGAGGGCAAATGGGAGGAGGAGATAATTAGAAGTAAACACTTTTGGGGAGGGACAAAGTGAAAAAAAGAATAGAAAAATGGGGTACTGGATAGGATGGAGGGAAATACAGTTAATCTTTCACAACATGACTTTCATGAAGTCTTTTGCATGAATATACCTGTATAACCTATACTGAACTGCTTGCCTTCTTGGTGAGGATGAGTGGCCAGGGAGGAAGGGAGAGAAGTTGGAAATCAAAGTCTTAAAAATGAATGTCAAAAATTGTTTTTGCATGTAACTGGGGAATAAGAAGTACAGGTAATGGGGTATAGAAATCTATCTTGCCCTACAAGAAAATAGAGGAAATGAGAATAAGAGAAGGGACAGGTGTGAAAGAAGGAAGGACAGATTGAGGGAAGGTATAATCAAAATGCGTGGTGTCTTGGGGTGTGGAGATGGGAGAGATGGAGAGAAAATGTGAAACTTAAAATCTTGTTGAAATTAATGTTGAAAACTAAAAATCAATAAATATTTTTAAAAAATGGAAACATCCCATCAAGCCCCATCTGAGCAGACTAGCAGGAGATCCTGATACCAAGGCAGGTGGAGCCAATAAGAACCAATATCAGGACCCCAGATGTGCTTAGCACAGCCAAGAGAATTGGGTAGATACCAGGGCAGATGGAGTTAGTGCAGCCCTAGGGGAAGAGGTAACTTCCATCCGTCAGAACAACCCACCCCCACACCTCACACCTTGGGTTTCAGTGCAACCTCACAGAGACTCAGACTTCACCTGACCTCAACCACTTATCAAGACCAGATAAGCTGCAGCATTATGTAGTTTCTAGTTGAAACAAGTAGAGGTCACAGAACACTAAGCCAGTAACCAGGACCCTAGTTCCCATCATAAGAAACATAGGACAAAACCCATTATGCCCCAGAAGCAGAGATCACTTTAAAAGTCAAGAAAAAGGCAATCACCATGAACAAGTGGTGAATTAGAAAACCAAATATCAGCGAATATTATTACAGTGACAGGAAAGAACAAAATATGAATTCAGAAGAGCACAGCACTGACCCAGTACAGACATCTGACACCAGAAAAGGAAATATGAACTGGTATTAAGCTCAAAGAGTATTCTTGGAAAAGATCATGAATGATTTTAAAAGCCCAATTAAAGAGGCAGAAGAAAAAAATGACCAATAATTTTAAAAATACAATCAGTTTCTTAAGAAGTAAAATTGCCCAAAAGGATATACAAAAGGTAACTAGAGAAAAAATGCTTTAAAATGAGGTACAAAAACTAACTCAAGAAAACATTTCACTAAAAATTAGTATTGGGCAAGTAGAAACTAATGACTCTATGAGGCATAAAGGATCAGTCAAACAAAATCTGAAGAGTGAAAAAAAATAGAAGAAAATGTAAAATGTTTCATTGTAAAAACAACTGAAGTGGAAAATAGATCAAAGAGAGATAATCTAAGAATTACTGATCTACCAGAAAAATCAAGATTAAAAAAAGAACGTAGACAGTATCTTCTAATAAATATTCCAGGAAAACGGCTGTGAGGTCCAAGATCCAGAGGACAAAATAGTTCTCTGAGGAATCCACTGATCACCTCCTGAAAGAGACCACAAATTGAAAACACTGAGGAATATTGTTGCCAAATTCCAGATCTATCAGATCAAGGAGAAAATACTGCAAACAGCTAGAAAGAAACAATTCAAACATAGAGGAATTACAGTCAGAATCACTTAGGACCTTGCATCTTCTACATTAAAAGATCAAAGGGATTGAAATATGATATTTTGTAAGATAAATGAACTGAGATTACAACAAAGGATCAACTACCCAGCAAAACTGAAAACAATCTTTCAGTCAAGGAGAGGGATACTCAGTGAAATAAGGATTTCCAGACTTTTCTAATGAAAAGACCAGGGCAGAATAGAAAATTTCGTCTTCAAGTGCAAGACTGAAGAAAGGCATGAAAAAAGGTAAATGGGGGAAAATAGGAAAGAAAAACCTTTTATTCAATATGAGCAAACTGTATACATTCTTATATGGGAGGATGATACTTGTTAACCTTGGAAATTGTATATTTATTACAACACTTACAAGGAATATATGAAGGTAGAGGGTGTGGATATAAATTAACTGATGTAATATTAAAAAAAAAAACTAAGTGTTATGAAGCGAAAAGAGGAAAGGTGGAGGCAGAAAAGGGTAAATAACACCACGTGAAGAGACACAAAAGTATTCTATTAGATGGAAAAAGGGAGAGACGTGACCATTGTTTGAGCTTTACTTTCATGGGATTTAGGTCAAGGAGGGCATAATGTTTTCATACAAATCTAACTTGAACTACAGTCAGTAGGAGGGGAAAGAGGAAAGAAAAGGGAGGGAGGGGTGATTAGAGAGGAGGAAAAAGAGTAGTAAGAGAAAAGGGAAAGAAAATGGAGGGGGGATGATAGAATGGAGAGAAGAATGTGGGAGGCGTTGATTATAAGTAAAACTCTTGAGGAGGGGAAGGGAGAAATGAAACCACAAAAGGGGGGATAGGATGAGGAGAAAGACATAAATAGAAATTGTAACCGTGAATGTGAAAGGGATAAACTCTCCCATGAAACAGGCAGAGAGCAGAATGGATTAAAAATCACAATCCTACAATATGCTGTTTACAAGGAACACATTTGAATCAGGTGAATACACAGAAGGTAAAGGTAAGAAGCTGGAGTAGAATATACTATGCTTCAATTGAAGTAAAAGAAAAAGAGGGGTAGCAATCTTGATCTCAGATAAAGCAAAAACAAAAAAAAAATAGATCTAATCAAAAGAGATAAGGATTGAAACTATATCCTGTTACAAGTTCCCATAGACAATGAAGCAATATCATTACTAAACATATGTGCACCAATGGGGTAGCATCCAGATTCTTAGAGGAGAAGTTAAGGGAATTACAGGAAGCAATAGAAAGCAAAACTATACTAGTGGGGGACCTTGTATTAGCAAGTACCCCCATATACGCAGGAGGGCCTACTATATAGGTTTTTAGATGAACTTTTCTAAATGGAAAGCAACTTTTGAGGAGTCAACAATCATTTTAATCAAGCAAATTTATCATTTCCTTAGTTCAGGGGAAAATGTCAGCACCTTGAACTTCACAGAAAATACAGAGAAACAAAGATAGCTAACAGACAGGCTTCCCACTGTCTGACCTTAAGTAATACATACATCACAGATCAACAGACAGATGCCACTGCCTATACGCATAGTTACTAGAGAGAGAAGCACCAACATCAGGATTTTCAAAGCCAGGGGGATCCTTAGCGGCTACCACAGTCTCATTTAGCCAAAAACTTCCAATGAGTAAGCCCCAAAGTAAAACTTCACCTCAGAGTATTTAAACATTATTCAGGGCAAGAGAGCATCACAATTCTTGAGAACCAGTGCATTAGAAATTAGCAAAAGGTGTAGGCCTCCCCTAATCATGATTCCCTTAATGGGTAGGACCATCAATGTGTGGGGCAGATCTTCAAAACTCTAATTAACATTACAGTCCTCAACCTGCCCCTCACTGACTTTGATAAATCTAACCTCACAATAAACAAGAAAGGAGTGAAGAAGGTGAATAGAATTCTGGAAAGGGTAGATATGATATATCTCTGGAGAAAACTTAATGGGGAAAGAAAAGAATGTATCTTTTTTTCACAGTGGTACATGGCATATACACAAAAACTGACCATGTACTAGGGCATAAAAACCTCATCATCCAGTGTAGAAAGACAGAAATAGTCAATGCATCTTTTTCAGAACATGACACAATAAAAATTAAATGTAATAAAGTGCCATGGAAAAATGAACCAAATATTAATTGGAAATTAAATAATCTAAATTCAAAAGAATTAGCCGATCAAACAACAAATCATTGAAACAGTCAGTAACTTCATTCAAGAGAACGAAAATAATGAGACAACCTACCAAAATTTGTGGGATGCAGCAAAGGAAGTTCTTAGAGGAAGTTTTATAGCTCTGAACACTTACGTGAATAAACAGAGAAGGAGATCAATGAATTGGGCTAGAAAAAGAATAACTTGAAAATTGTTCAAATTTTGTTGAAAAGTTAGAAGAAGAAATAAAGAGCTAAATTAAATACCAATTAGAAATCCTGAAAACCAAAGGAGAGATTTATAAAATTGAAACTAAGAAAACTATCAAATTAATAAATAAAACTAAGAGCTTGTTTTGTTAAAATCCGAAATAAAATGAATAAACCTTTGGTCAATTTGATTTAAAAAAAAAAAAGAAAGAAGAAACCAATCACCAGTATCAAAAATGCAAAGAGTGAACTCACCTCCAGTGAACAGGAAATTAAAACATTAATTAGAAATTACTTTGCAAAACTGTATGCCCATAAATGTGACAATCTTAGTGGAATGAATGAATATTAACAAAAACATAAACTGCCCAAATTAATAGTAGGGGAAGCAAAATAACCTCATCTCAGAAAAAGAAATTGAACAAACCATCAATGACCTCTCCAAGGAAAAAAAAATCTCCAGGGCCAGGGGGATTTGCAAGTGAATTCTATCAAACATTTAAAGAATAGTTAATTCCAATACTACATAGAACATTTTGGAGAATTGAGCAAGTCCCACCAGATTGCTTTTATGATGCAAATATGGTGCTTATACCTAAACTGAAAAGAGCAAAAACAGAGAAAGAAAATTATAGATCAATTTCCCTAGTGAATATAGATGGAAAGATTTTAAATAAAATGTTAGCAAAAAGTTTACAGCAATTTATCATGAGAATAATACACTTTAAATAGGTAGGATTTTTATCAGGAAAGCAGGGTTGGTTCAACATTAGGAAAACTATCATCATAATTGATCATGTCAACAACAAAACTAATAAAAACCATCTGATTATCTTAATAGGTGCAGAAAAAGCATTTGACAAAATACAACACCCACTCCCTTTCTCTGCTCTCCTTTCTCCTCCAGCTTGGCTAAGCCTAGGTCACTCCCGCCGACCTCGCAGCCCCAGACACTCTCCTGTGCCATGGCCAACGAGGAGATGTCCCGGAGGAATGAGCGTGTCCTCTGCTTGTTCGACGTGGACCAGACTCTCAACCCGGCTCGCCAGAAAATTGACCCTGAAGTGGTGGCCTTCCTCCAGGAACTTCAGGGATGGGTGAAGATTGAGGTGGTGAGAGGCTTCAATTACTCCAACTTCACAGAACACCTGGGAGAAGGGTATGAAGTCAGAGAAAAGTGTGACTGTGTCTTTGCAAAGAATGGGACGGTGCAATACAAAAATGGAAGGCTACTCTCCAAGCTCTCTTCTTGGAGAAAAGCTTCTGCTGGACCTCATTAACTTCTGCTTCAACTACATGGCCTTGTTGAAGATACTCAAGAAGTGCAGGGCCTTCGTTGAATTCCAAAATGGGATGCTGAACATCTCCCACATTGGCCTCTGCTGTACCCTGGAGGAGAGGATTGAATTCTCCTAGCTGGACAAGAAAGAAAAGATCCAGGTGAAATATGGGGAAACCTTGAAGGCGGAGTTTGTGGGCAAAGGTCTGAGGTTCTCCTGAGAGTGCATCATCAGCTTCGAGGTCTTCCCTGAAGGCTGGGACGATCGCTACTGCCTGGATCTCCTCAACCAGGGGAACTTTGAAACCATCCACTTCCTTGGGGATAAGACCAGTCCAGATGGCAATAACTACGATGACCACGAACAGTGAGGCATAATGTGGTTTCTCCCCAGGGCACAATACAGAGATGCCAGGAGCTCATTTTCCCAGATAGTGCATGTGAAGTGTGAGGGTTCAGACACCAATGTGTCTTCGCCTTGGGATTTTAGGAACACCACCAGCGCATGTGGCTGGCTGCAGAAGTATGGGCGGGAGAGGGAGCTTTGCCCTTCTTCCTGATCCTGTTTTTTTTTTTTCCCTTCCCCACAGAGGACAAATCTTCCCTGTCAGTCTGCTGGAAAGGACTCAGCAAGGGCCTTGGGTTGGAAGGCACCCAACCAAGCTTCGTCATGGTGTCATGGTGGACCGACAGACAGAAAATGGGCGTGTTGGCCCAAGTTATACCTCAAGGTATCTATAGTCTGGGTTACTAACCACTGACCCCAGGTTTCCACACACTCCCCTATAGTCAGTCATAAGGTTGCTAAAGTAGGTGGGACAACAGGCATGGAGGAAAAGATGTGTCTCTTTCTCTCTTTTCTTCCCCACTCAAGCTTCTGTATGTGAGATAGAGGTGGTGTGTGGGGGAGAGTTCATTGGTAATCATTTAGGAAGTGTTGGCTGTGGGCCTGGTCCTTCCCTGCCTCTGCTGCACCTTGGCTTAGGAGCAAGATGAAATCCACCCAGCTGGACACCAAAAGTTACACAGAAGGTGGGTGCTAGCCTCATTTTTGCATGTCTAAGAGCTTGAACCCCACCTATCCCAAAAGGGAAGTCCTGAAAGGCAGGGATTTAATGCCTTGGTCACCCTTTATCCCTCTCCCCACTCAAAGCCACTATTGGCCCCCTGGCATAACATTTAACTAAGACACACAGCTGTGGGCTAATGGGTAACTTCCTTGCCTCCTCCCTCCACACCCCCAGTCTCTTGGCTGCCAGGCTGAGTTAGAAGGAGAGGTCCAGAACTCACCACCCTAACCCTGATTTGCCTCTACATTCCCCACACACCATATCATCTCTTCCCTCTGTGTCTGACCTTTGTGCTAGGACTCTGTCCATCCTCACCTAGAATCTCAATCAGTGTTTTTGTTTTTCTGTGCAAAAAGAAACAAAACAAAATAAAAAAAAAAAAAGCAAAAAACAATTTTTGTGTTGGAGAGAGTGTACATATGTAAGTAAAAGCTCTGGTTAGGGATGAAAGGCACAGCTCTGAACAATAGAGAGCTTTATTATGTCACAAATTCTATTAAACAACAGCAATCTAAAAAAAAAATGCAACACTCATTTCTTTTGAAAACATAGGAATAAATGGAGCTTTCCTTAAAATAATAAGTAGCATCTACCTAAATCCATCAGTGAGCATTGTATGTAATGGAGATAAGCTAGATGTATTTCCAATAAGATCAGAGGTGAAACAGGGACCATTACTGCGACTGTTATTCAATATAGTACTAGAAATGGTAGCTTTAGCAATAAGAGAAGAAAGAAAATGAAAGAACTAAAATAGGAAAAGAAGAAACTGTTATCTCTGTTTTCAGATGATATGAAAATCTTAGAGAATCAAGTAAAAAAAATACTTGAAATAATAAACAAATTTATCAAAGTTGCAGTATACAAAATAAATTCACATAAATCATCTGCATTTCTATATATTACTAACAAAGTCTTACAGTAAGAGATAGGAAAAGAAATCCCATTTAAATTTACAGTAGATGCTATGAAATATTTGGGAATCTACCTGTTAAAGTAAACCCAGGGACTATGTGAACACCATTACAAAATACGTTTCACACAAATAAAATCAGATCTAAACAATTGGAAAAACATCAGTTTCTCATGGGTAGGCTGAGTAAAAATGACAAAATAATAAAAATCACAATTTTACCTAAATTAATTAACTTCTTCAATGCCATACCAATTAAACAACCAAAGAATTATTTTATAGATCCACAAAAAAATAATATCAAAATTCATCTGGAAGAACAAAAATCCCAGAACATCAAGGGAATTAATTAAAGGAAACGCTAGGGAAGGTGGTCTAGCCATACCAGATATTACATTGTATTATAAAGCAACAATCATCAAAACCACTTTGTACTGGCTAAGAAATAGATGGGTAGATCAGAGGAATAGATTGGGTACACATGGCAAAGTACTCAATGAATATAGCAATTTACTGTTTGATACACCTGGTGATCCTAGCTTCTGAAATAAGAGCTCATTGTTTGACAAAAACTCCTGGAATAACTGGAAAATAGTGTGGCAGAAACTGGGCATAGACCAATGCCTGACACCATATACCAAAATAAAGTCCAAATACATTCACGATGTAGGTATAAAACCTGATAATATAAACAAATTAGGGGAGCAAGGGATAGTTTATTTGTAAGACTTATAAAGAATAGAAGAATTTATGACCAACAAGAGAATAAAGGACATTATGAAATGCAAAATGGATAATTTTGATTACATTAAATTGAAAATCTTTGCACAGACAAAGCCAATGCAGTCAAGATTAGGAAGGAAGCAGAAAAGTGGGAAAGAATATTTACAACAATATTTACAAGGCCTCATTTATAAAAGTTATAGAGAGCTGAGTCAAATTTACCAGAATACAAGTTATTTCCCAGTTGATAAATGGTCAAAGGATATGAACACACAGTTTTTAGAAAAATAAATTAAAGTTATCGATAGTCATATGAAAAAAGTGCTCTAAACAGCTCTTAGGTACCACATCACACCTATCACATTGGCTAACATGACAAAATAGGAAAATGATAAATGCTGAAGATGTGCCAGAGATGGAAACCTAATTCATTGTGGGTGGGGCTGTGAGCTGATCCAATCATTCTGGAGAGCAATTTTGATCTATGTCCAAAGGGCGATAAAAATGTGCATATTCTTTGACCCAGCAATATCTCTTCTAGGACCGTATCCCAGTGAGATCATAAAAATGGAAAAGGACCTACATGTACAAAAATAGATATAGCAGCTCTTTTTTTTTTTTTTTTTTTTTTTGTGGTGGCCAGGAACTGGTAATCAAAGGAATGCCCAACATTTGGGGAATGAAAGAACAAGTTGTGGTATTTGAATATAATGGAATAGTATTTAGCTATAAGAAATGACAAACAGGCAAACTTCACACATATCTGGATAGACTCATATGAACTGATGCTAAGTGAATTGTGCAGAGCCAGGAGAATATTATAGACAGTAACAGGCACCGTGTGTGGGGACTGTATTTTGAAAGACTTAGCCCTTCACAGCAACGCAAGCACCTAAAACATTTCTGAAGTACTCGTGATGCAAAATGCTATCCACATCCAGAGAAAGAACTATGGAGTTGGAATCCAGAATGAGGCAGACTATTTTCTCTTTTGCAATGTTTGGCTTTGTTAAGTTTTACTCATGCTTTCTCCCATTTGTTTTAATTCTTCTCCGCAGTATGAGCAATTTCAAAATGTGTTTAATAAGAATGTATGTATACATATATATATACATATATATACACACACACACACATATATATATATATATATATATATATATATATATATATATATATATATATATATATATATATATATATATAAAGAGAGAGAGAGACAGAGACGCAGACAGAGACAGAGACAGAGACAGAGAGACACAGAGAGACACAGAGAGAGAGACCATATAAGATTGCTTGGATAGAGAGGAAGGTAGGAGGGGAGAAAGTTTGAAACTTATAAAAGTGATTGTTGAAAATTTAAAACACAGAAATCAATTTGGAGGGGAAAACGAAGGCAAAATCCTTTCATTATTTCTAGGAGGTGAGCTCTTGAGTCCTTACATCTAACGAGTGCTGGAACTTGAACAACAATTAAGAATAGTGTTATTTATCTCTTTCTAAAAATAACTTTATCAGTACTGAATGACTAGAGATGCATTCCTGAATCGTTGAGTTCAAGGCATGTTTACTTACTATACGTGTAAGACTTAGGTCTATGAGAAGCTACAAGTACACAGTCACGAACAGGATATTTTTTAATATACTAATTATTAATTTTAATGGTTCTATTAAAATAATAGAGCACTTCATACACTATTTAAACTGTCCTATTGGTTTTCATGAGGATGCTATTTCATTATTCCAGGCTTACACAATTAGGGTTATATGAAGTAGTAGAACTGTACAGGGAAAAGGCTCAGTAATAATACTGAATGAGAATTTCAGCAGCCCTAGTCATGAAATCTTCACATACAGAAGTTAGACACTCCCATTTCCATCATACATATACACCCCACACACACACACGAGGTCAACATAAAAAACACACTTGAATATTGTATACAGTGTTACTGAAATCACACCAATCACATCACTTAAACTAAGGAAATGAGATCTCTCACTCAGAGAAGGAAGGCAACAGGAACCAGAGGTTGGCATTTCACCTATATTCCCTGTCAAAGAGAGTAGAATTCTTAACTTACAGGAATAATATGGTATTTCCCAAAGCCTGATTGTTTTCTTTTTTTGAACAGGATCAAGTTAGTGGCTGGTGACACTACCTGGTGATCAAAGTGGCAACATCTCCAGGCAAATTCTATGCTCTGAGCACATTGGGCTACTCACATCCTTTTTTCATACTCTGTACAATTTTGTCCTTCCCAGGATTCATAAGTTTGGCATATTTGTAAAGCCAGTCATCCCTTCTGATCTTCAATCTGCACCTAACCAAATTGTACTTATCTTTTAAGGTTCAGCCCAAATGAAACCCAAGAATCATAATTAAAATATATGACCAAGAGACAACCTGGCACAAAGGAGAAGGAGCTGACCCTAAGGCTGGGAAGACCTGGATTAAAGTTTTGTTCCTACTACTACTACTACTACTACTACTACTACTACTACTACTGCTGCTGCTGCTGCTGCTGCTGCTATTATCATGACTACTACTACTACTACTACAACTAAGATTTATATAACTCTTATTCTCTTCCAGGCACTGTGCAAAATGCTTCAGAAATATTTTCTCTCATTGGAACCTTACAACAACCTTGAGAGATAGGTGCTATGATTATACCCTATTTTATTGCTGAGGAAACTGGGGCAAATAGAATTTAAGGAGATTTCCTAGAATAACACAGCTAGTAAATATTTGAGGCAGCATTTGAACTCAGGTTTTCCCACCTGACCCAGTCTCTAACTACTGTGCCAGCTAGCTGCCCTAATCTGTAACCAAATTCAATCCTAAAAGTATTACGTTCCCCAAAGGAGCGATTTGTGTGCCTTTTTATGGAAACCAGGTAGTCGAGTGAACTCAGTAATTTCTTGTGTTTTCCTTAGACTATAAAATTGTAGGGTAGAAGAAACCACAAAACAGAACTTAGCTTATAGATAATCCTTAACCCAAATTAGTGCTACTACACATTTCCTTACTTTTCCTTGAAAAAAACTATTTAAATAAGATGAGAAAAGTATTCATAACATTTCACACTCTCTGAATACTCATTTCCTCATACCCAAGGGATGACAGAGTGATTTTGATTCATTGAAGTCATACACACACACACACACACACAAACACATACATGTGCATGCACACATGCATACACACACATCTCACTCACCATTCTTGTCAAATTTTTTGTTCTACATCTTCTTCCTTTCTCAATTAAATGTACTCTGTCACTCTCTAGCTTCTGATTTCCTAACTCAAATGAAACTGCTCCCTCTCAGTTTTCCAATCAATCCTCAAGTGACAAATTCAGTGATGTTTTCTGAATCTTCAGTGTTGATCTCTCTGCTGAACTCGATACTGCTTACTATCTCTGTTTGGATATCTCTCCTCTTTGAGTTTTCTTGACGTTTCTCACTTCTTCCTTGCTACATTCCTGATTGCATCTTCTCGTTCATCTGCTTCTTGCTATTCCTCTTATATGATATCTCAGCTCCCATTTTCATGCCTTTCTACAGAATATATAAGTGGGTGTGAGTATATATGTATACATGTGTATTATATATGTGTGTATGTATGTATTTGTCATTTATGTTGATGGATTCATCTGAAGTTAAGATCCTTCTATCCTGCTATTCTGTGTGTGTGTGTGTGTATAAGTTTTAAAGTAACAACTATACCAGATACATGACCCCTCAGCAAGACACTTAAACATTCAGTGCATGGCAGAAATATCTAAAAAAAACTACAGATAGCAAATAAATAGATCATCTTCCTCTAATAAGGAAATCATTATGGTCCTTCCCTCCACAAAAAAAAAAAAAAATTGAGGGAGACTCACATATACATAGAGACCGAGCCTATTATTTAATTGGGGAAGAAAACACAATAAGGAGACTCTCTTCCCCCTCTCCACTTCTAATAATCAGCCAAAATATGGCAGCTCATGATGAGTTTTCTATTTCAGTTCATGTTACCTAAAACTTATAAGAACAAATGATAAAAACATTGTTGAGTATCTTGTAAAAAATTGCTTTGTGACATTTAAGTATGATATTTTACATTGAGCATCAGTATAATGCACATAGAATTAATTATTGCATAAAATGTTGTCCAGAACTAGATCTCTCCAACGAAACTCAGGCATAGACTTTTGATGGTATCATGATTCAGAGAAATTATCATGGGCTCTTTTGTCAGAGTCTGGGTTCAAATCTCAGTTTTGACTTATATTACCTGAGTAACTTTTGGCAGGCTATTCCACCTCCATTAGTCATAGTTTTCCAACTTAAAGTGATGTATTATGCTAGATGGATTTCCAGGTCTATTCTAGCACTGGATCTATGATCTCAAGTCTCTTGTACTTCTAGATCTACTATGTAATCCTCTTCTCTATGTTTGCATCATCAAACCTTGTTCATACCTCACTAAGAGCATTCTCTTAATCACATTAAAAAGAGAATATAAAACACCTCAGCCTCATAAAGGACAGAATTGATCCAGTTCTATTGAAAAAAGAAACAAGATAGAACTTACATCTGATCCTGTAAACAGGAAAGGCAATTTCCTTTCTGGTGCCGGTGGGTCTCCATCGTTTCAAAGAACTTAAGTACTTCATACACTCTGCAAGTACAGGATCTACAAGAGAAAACAATTTGGGAATGCTAGGGACAAAAGCAACCCTCCTTTCTAATGAGCTACTCCTTTCCTAAGGGGTCTATATGGTCTTATGCACTTAGAGCACTACCCTGAGTAAAGTTGTCTAGAAAGATAAAATAAGCCAGGATTACTAGAGAATCTGGTAACTTTCTCGTATGATAAGACACACTTTCCATAAGACTGTTTGCAATTCACATGATTCAATAACACTGAAAGAAGAAGTTCAGAGTGTCATTCACATCATAGATCCTACTGCATTAATTCCTTTCCCCTTGAAGTATCTTTCTGGTGTCAACTCCTCCTTTAAATAACTATCTGCTGATGGCTCCTACTTTGCCCACCCTGTTTCTGAGAATGACCTATATATTCTGCTCTCTTGAGAGGACTTCTCTTATTTTAGTTTCTGTATCTGCATATGGTCAGTCCTTGAATACTACTGGTTCCACAGAGAGGTCATGTGGATGGAGTTCTTGTCTTTGTGTAATCTCTTTCCATCTTTTTCATTTTTTTCACACAGTTTAAGTTCATGTCTCTGATCTATGAATCAGTGTCAGAGAAAAGGTCTCTTCAGTGGAGCAATTAGGACTCAAGAAAATGTGAATTTAGACCTTAATTTGTGAATTCATACATTGCCTAAGACACATGGGAGACTACTACTCAGGGTAATCAGAAATATGTCCTGACTGTGTAGGTGAACTCTTGAGTGTTCCTACATTCCCGGGGGTAGGTTTGACTATCAATTTGTTTTTATCCTTTCCAGATCTGAAATTCATTGATTCTCTTGAGGAACAAAGGATATCAACTTGGATATAAAGAATTATATTTATTCATAATTTTTAAACTATGTTTAAAGCTCTCAAGAAATCATCAAAGGAAAACATAATATAAAACCCAGAACACCACAAATTCTGATAATTTTAGAATCAAATGTGTTAGAATTCACAACTGGAAGTAACATAAGAAACAAAATTCTGTATGACTCAGAAGGCTGGGGCTGGAAAGCAGGAAAAAAATAGCATCAGATAGTGGTAGTACAGGCTGGAAAGGGTGGAGAATTAGTTAAAAACATTTAGGAAATTGACTATGGACATAGCATATACAATGCAGGTACATTCAAGTTATAAACCTGGGGGTTGATGCTATAGAAATTAAAAATTAGTGCATTTCTTAGTATTGACAAATAAGGACTTTTGAAGTTCTAATTCATCAGTTCCTCTGATTCATCTTTGTTCCAAATTATCTAGCCAATTCCAAGTAATATGCAATTTATAAATCCAGATGGTAAAGTTGATATTTGTGTTTTCATGACATTATCAACTTTGAAAACTTTTATCAAAAATAATTTCTGGGGTCCCTGTATTGACTTAATAAGCATATTTTCAAAGACTCATTAAATTTTAAAGAAAAATAACTTTTAAATCTTTATAAAACCTACTTAATACAAGGAATCACCATGATGCCAGGGAACTGATGATGAAGCATTACTTCTTTACAAAAAGGTGATAGATTCAAGATGGAGAACAATATGTGTGTGTGTGTGTATATATATATATATATGTATATATATATACATATATATATATAGATATACAGAAAGATAGACAGATACATAGATATAGATAGGTGAATGGATAGATGGATGGATAGGTAGATAGACAGATAGGTAGATAGATAGATAGATAGATAGATAGATAGATAGATAGATAGATAGATAGATAGATAGATAGATAGATAGATAGATGATATAGATAGATAGATAGATAGATAGATAGATGATATAGATAAAACTTTTCTATAAATAAATGCAAGAAAGAATTTTTTCTTCATTTTTTTCCAAGTGGGAGGTGATAGATCAGAGGATAGGGAAGAATAGATATAGGATAATAATACTAATAATGTAGAGATTCATTGAGGTTAATTTGCTTTTTTTAATCCCAAGAAGAGAATAGAAAGAATGCCAAAAAAAAAAAAAAAGACAAGCAAGGCAGCTTTGATAGCTACGGGTTGAACTCACTATATAATTGAAAAGAAAATCAGGTTTTGTACGTGTGTGTATGTATATGTATGTGCATCTACATACATATATACACAGATATATACCTGTATATACAGTATACACCCAAACACACACATATACATGTATACACATATACATACATATATATTTATACACACATCCATATATACATATATATGCAAGTTAACATTTTATTAATTGTCTGTTAAGTTCAGAATATTTTTTTTTAAATCTTAATACAGTAGCCACTTACTTTGAATGGAAGTTTGTCATTTAGCATATTTCTATGCATTTAGGTTTCAGTTTAGCATTATAACATGATTGAAATTGAAGGCATATATAACAATGAAAATGACCCCTTCCTTCATGAGTTTTTTTTTCCTGACAACTCACTCTAATAACAGAAGTTTAATACATTTTAAAAATATTTTTCCTTCTTTTTTTTGTTAGAACTTCAAGCTACCTCCAAGTCATTTACTCTGCTAAAGCAGAGATTTATACACTGTTTTAGCATTTACAAAACACTTTATATGATCTATTTTGGTTCTCACAGGGACACAGTTGTCTCTCCAGGACCCTAAGTTACAGAACAGGGGCTGAACTGCAAAGAGAATTGAAGTTTGCTAATCAAGAGTTTGCTAAGGTAATGGTTAATGCCCTTAAAAAAAAGAAAAAGATAAAGACAATCTTTGAATCATCCCTATTTGATAGAATTGAAAACCAAGGTTCAGAGAACTTCTTCAACTTGTCCAACATAACAGAACTGTAAATGTAAGAAGTGAAGTTTTATTTTTGCTGCTCCAACTAAATGTCCTACCTGAAACTAGTTTAATGAGATATTAAGTTTCAGAAACTACGGAGAGGTATATATACATATTTTTTTAAAACCTAACTTTTTAGGAATATTAGCATTTAAACTGTTCTGAAAATCACTACAAGCATATTCAAACTTGTAAACAAAAGGATTGAGGGCTGTCATTTGGAAATGTCAGTTTCTTGTCAATGTTTCATGAATAATTGATACAGAGATTACCTGGGTAAAGTTGCAATTAGCCTCCTCATTAACATAGGAACAACAGGAGTATGCCTTGTGAATTCTAGATCTTACCTTAACCCTTTACTCTGGAGACTGGAAGTTTCTGATGGGGACATCTTTATGAAATATGCATAAGTTCTAGTGTGAAATCTCTAGGGTTCTCCAGCTACTCCATGATACTGTCACTCAGACAAGGAAGAATGCTTACTCAGCTGTTCATCAATGCATGTAACTTATTCTAAAATCAAGATATGAAATCATAACAATTTAATGTTCTACATAGAAATGGGTAAAGCATATTAAGGATATTCCCCATAATCAAAGGAGACAGAACTTTGCTAATTAGCTTGTATTTATATGTCCAGACTTATAAGAATAGCATGTAATTCTAATGATATAAATGATGATGCCTATAATCTTTTAAATGTGTAAAATATTGTAAAAAACAAAACAAAAACTACTTGAGTGGTTTGAAAAAGTATTATGGCAATTAATCACTTATCCCTGAAAGTTACAATCTCATACTGTAGAGAAATTGCATATGTATACATACATATGTGTGTGTGTGTGTGTGTGCGTATGGAGGTGTGCCTATACACATATACATTTAATATATCTGTGCATATATGTGTATAAAGTACATGTGCATATATATGTATATATGCATATACACATACACACATATACATACATATATACAAATACATATGTAAATAATATATACACTCACGTGTTATATATACACATATTTAATATACACATATATATTATATATACACATGCAAATATATATGTATATTTATTTATTTATACAAATACTAAGAAAGGAATTGAGTTGAATTCAACATTTACTAAATAGTAGTTGTGTTCAAGGCATAGGTTAAGAATTAAGTATAGAAAAGACAAACAAGAGATCATTCCTGACATCAAGAAATTATGACCATACTTGGGTGATTAAATCCATATGAAGGTGACAACTTCTATGACAAAATCGAAGTGAGAGACGACTGAAAGGAAAACAGAAGAAAAACAAACTGGGGACTGACTTGGAACTGGAGCACACAGAATGTCCAGTTGAGAAGAAAACGAATGAGTGGATTGATTGCACTCCCTCCCTTCATGTACACGTGGATCTTTTGAACTTTATCTCTATACTGGTATTAGATACAATTATTGAAAGAAAACCAATAGTTAGCTTTTACAATGTGAATTTCAAAAGTAGCTTTCTATCACTTTTTGTCTTTAAGTCCATTCTTTTTTCTGAACTTGTTTTAAATAAGTTGAAGGTCATATCAAAAACACAAGAAATCTATTCAATTCTATAAGGACTATGAGGAATTAAAAACAACAACAAAAAAAGGAAAGTCCCTAGATTCTCACTCTCAGCAAAATTAAGTTTTATTATAATATTACTTTGGAATGCAAGGAACTTGAAGGAAGGATTTTTTTGCCTTAGAAAGAAAGAAAGAAAGAAAGAAAGAAAGAAAGAAAGAAAGAAAGAAAGAAAGAAGGAAAGAAGGAAGGAAGGAAGGAAAGAAAGAAAGAAAGAAAGAAAGAAAGAAAGAAAGAAAGAAAGAAAGAAAGAAAGAAAGAAGGAAAGAAAGAAGGAAAGAAAAAAGGAAAGAAAGGAAGGAAGGAAGGAAGGAAGGAAGGAAGAAAAAGAAAAAGGAAGAAAAAGATTTCTTTTCCTCAGGAAAATGAACATTCATCCAGATGGCAAGTGAGATAGAGAAGCATTTCAGTTCATAAACGAATAAACATTTGTTAAGGACCTGGTGTATTTTAGGTACACAGGTACCTAGGAGATAAATAAATTCAAAAATTTCCATAAGGTAAATTCAAAACAACATAGTGGGTGGGGAGGGCAGTGCATGGAAGAATCTAGCTAGGGGAATAAGGAAAGGTGTAACATAGGAGGTCCTTGAGATGAGCCTTGAAAGAAACATGGAATTCTAAGAGTAGAAGCTGAGGATAGTCTGCCTCCTTAGTACCTAACCCAATACCCAAGATATTAGTTGTTTCATACATGCTTGTTAAATGAAGATTGCAATAATGGACACTGAAACTACTAAAGAAAATCCCCAACTGTGAGGTTCTTCTATGAAATGAAAGGGTTTCATATAGTTGTAAGAAAAATACAGAATTAATTAAATATGTTACTTGTACGAGGAAATCACATTTGAAGGAATCAAAAAATAAATTGCTTTGTTTGTCTTCTATCTTTGAATGAGAACATAGTAAGTAATTCTCTCCAAATATCTTAACCTCTAATATACTTCTCTCTTACTTACCCTGGTGTTCCTCACTTCCATATTATGTGTGTCTATAAATATATATATATATATATATATATATATATATATATAATATAATTTTATAAACACACACATATATATATATCTGCCCACCTACATATATACATATATGTATGTCTAGATATACACATATTGAAAGGGATAAAAAGATATATATATATATACATACACACACATGTATATATATATGTAAATATATACATATACATATATACACACATCCCAAAATTTTTGCAGCTCAGAAAATATTTGGGATAATGTTGGGATTTAATTTGATTGTCAACTGAGCTTGGAAGAACAGGTCTTTATTTTTTATATCCAATTCAAGTCATTACAAATTTTCTTTCATGCTTATCTTAGCTCTTCTTTTTGGATCTATGACAAACTCTGTCTCATAATACATAAGATGATACAAGTAATTTCCAAATAGCCTTTAAAAAGGCAAAGTAAAAAAAAAATAGCCAATACCTTGACGAAATAACTGTGAATTTTCATATTACTGATTTTTGTACTGGAAGTATGGATATTTTCTATTCAAAAAGCTGCCAAAATTGGTAGTAGAGGTGTTCTTATCATTTTTAAGTGGGTCCTTGTACTATTTCCCTACTATAAACTGACTGTTTTGTGTGATAATTGAAGCTGTTAAATGTGGCTGCAGTAGAAATATATTTTAAGCACTTTCAATCTTTAGGATGTGACAGATTTAACATTTTTCTACTGTTTTTCCTTAGCTGCAGAACAGCCCTGAGGTTTAGGATACGAAGATATTTAAATTACATCTCACACAGGCACTCACATTCTCTGTCTCTGTCTCTGTCTCTCTGTCTCTGTCTCTCTGTCTCTCTCTGTCTCTCTCTGTCTCTCTCTCTCTCTCTGTCTCTGTCTCTGTCTCTCTGTCTCTCTGTCTCTCTCTGTCTCTCTCTGTCTCTCTGTCTCTCTGTCTCTCTCTCTCTCTCTCTCTGTCCTAGAACATGTAAAAGTGTTTAGCAAATACCACCAAGGAATAACACTTAAGAATATTCTCTATTTAATATCTTTAGCCAAATTATGTCATAAATAAGAATATAAGAATTAACTAAAAGTTTACCCAAGATGCATTGTTCTCATCACTGAATGTGAATTATAGTCACTCACTTAATACAAATATCTTCAAATTACTTACTTAAAATTTGCATTTGTCCCCACTTGGTCTGATGTTTGAACATAAATATCCCTCAAGTATTGTACTACAAATGATCTGTAACACATTATTAACATCAATTGTTCCTTTCTCTTTGTTAGTTCAATTCAAGAATTTTAAGAAAATTATAATTTGCTTTTACTTTATTTACTCTTAAATTTCGTTTTTAATTTTTTCTGTTTATTTTTATTGTTGCATCCCCCAAAAGCTGATAAACGTGCCTTCCACAGAGTGTGTAATTATTAAAGGATTGCTAAATAAGAGGGGCCAGTATGAGAATGGGGGTCCAGAAATTCTCTAGTTTGAACGTAATGCAGAAGGTTTTTTGGGAGATAGAATGAACATGGAAGGGCACTGAAAACTTTTGAATACAGAAGTGAATTATTCAAAGTGGGGTAATAGAAAAGTTACAAGGGCAATGGTGTGAGGATGGAAACTAACATAATAAGCATTGCAGGTGAAAGGTAATGAGCCGTGAAACAACATGATTAGAGTAGGAGTTGGAAGCAAGGATAGATGTTAAAGATAATGTAGAGAATGGATTGAACATGGTGACTGATTGGATGCTAATAGTGACCATGAAGAGACAGAAAAAGATGATTCTGTACTTGCAAACTTTGGTGACGAGAAAGATGATTGTGACATTAGCAAGAATACAGAAGGGTAGTTTTTTGTTTTTATGTTTTTTTTTTAATTTTACAATTCTCTTTTAATGCTTTAAATTAGGAACAATTTACTCAGCACTTGAAAAGAATGATGATATTATGATATCTTTGCCTTAATGAATGCTAGCGATTATTTGTTAGCTGCTTCTAGGTCATTGAATGATAGATTGAAGCTGAGAGGGATCTTAGAGGTCATCTAGGCCAGTCTCACTTTGGCTTACCCATGAGGAAATAAAGGCTTATTGAATTTAAACAGCCCCCCCAAGATAGCACAAGTAGAAAATAGAAGAATTGGGATTTGAACTTATGTCTTCTGATGCAAAATGCACCGTTCTTTCCACTGTTCCATGTTGCCCATATTAAAAATAAAACAAACAAAACAAGCAAACAAAATATGAAGCAGGGTACTTGAGGTCAGCATGGTAATACTACTGTGGTTTCTTTTCTTCCATGATGGCCTTCAAAATCAGGGTGAAAATTTTTTCCTTGTCCTCAGTTAGATATTAACAGTTTGGTTCTTTTACGTTCAGGTTCCAACTAAAAGAACACTGCATATGTTCCTTAAATGACAATTATGACCCAGTTGATTGACTGCAAGAAATCTTCTATCCTTACTAACATAGGTTCCTCTTTCACTCCTTTCTCCTTTTCCTCATTTTATTCTATAGACCTGGAAACTACTTGGTACGGTTCAGTAGAATTGAGAGAACAACCAGAAAAGGGTGGATAGCTGAATGTCCAACATGGGCAACGTGAACGAGGTGGGAAACACTAACACTATTTTTAAACATCAGTTAAAGTTGCTATGCAAGAAAACTTCTCTGATCATGCAACAGGTTATTTTCATTACATTCACTGAAATCACAAATGTTTCAGTGAACACCACAAAATCTGAAGGACAATAAGTAACCAGAAGAGTCGGGTTTTTTTCAAATTTTTCCTCAGTGTCACAAATACCTATCCAAACTCTGCTTAGAAGTCATTTAGCCTAATCTCCAATTTATTTCAAGAATTCTAGCCTCTGCCTGAAAACTTCCAATGTCAGGGACCTCCTTCACTACTTTTTGAAGTAGCCTCTTTCATCATTAGACAAATGTAATGTTTATGTTACTTCAGTTTTAAGCTCCAAATCTACTGAATTCTAACTTCCACATTTCTACTTATTGACCCTAGTTCTATCTCCTTCTGTTCCCTTTATTCCTTCTTCATTTTTCCCTTCTATCCATTTTCCTTCTTCTGCCTTATCTTTCTTTTCCTCTCTTTCTCCTCCTCCTATTTTTCCTTCTCCTTCTGCTTCACCTTCCTGTTCTTGCTCTTCTTTTCTGATGTGGACAAGAAAATCACCTGCAATATATACATTTAGAGATTTGTCTAGGGAATAAATGAACAGCCTATGGTCACTTATGTGTATGACTATGGTCACTGTTTGTGTAAAATGAAGAATTTCAATCCAAGTTTTTCTAATTCCTAACTCAGTTCTTTATGCATTGTACTAAATTATTTCTTAGATTTAGACATGTCATGGATTAAATAATGCAATTTAAGCAAAACTTTAACACAACACTGTTTAAGTTATAAAATAAGTTTACTTTTTTCTATCAACACAAATGAAGAAAAGTTTGGATGTACTAATGCTTCCTGAAGTTAGATTATTTTAAATTGATGGCATGAAAAATGTAAAATATATTTACAATGATGTTTTAAACATTACCATAGTGTCAGCTTTGTACAGTTTTTAGCAAGCAGGCTTTGAAACCCAGAATACCTGGACTCAATTCCCTCCTTTGACAAATACCAGCTTTATGACCATGAGCATGTCATTCATCTAGTCAGTATCTTAGGCAACTCTCTCAAATGATTAGTTTCACAACAAATGCTGATATGAATGGGTAGAGAATAGTTTCATTGTTAATTCCCTTTAATAATGAAATTGAAGATACTATTCCTACCCTAAATGCTTTCTCCATGTTATATAGGTGGAAATACATGGCTTGTTCTCATGTATTTTCCTTAATTCCTTTTCCTTTTAGTTTAAGAAGTTATTTCAGTTTTTCTAATTCATCTTTCCTGCTTGTTCTCCCATTTGTTACTTACTTGTCTACTCCTAGGTGAAAGGTGCCCTGGGAAAGACACTATACAACTCTTTATAACTGCTCAGGAAGCCATTATCTAGTTCTACTATCAAGGATTGATTGTGTGATGTCAAAGCTCAAGATTACCTTCAGCATCAAATCCAAAGGAAGAAAAGAACCATACACAGCAGGTACTCTCAGTGATATTGTTTAAAAATCATGTCTTAAAGAGGATAATGGAAATAAGGTAGTTCCAATGGTTAATCTAGAAATCAGGAGTAAGTACTATAGCTACTTATACTTCACAGAGAGAAAATAACTTTGACACTACTTCGGAGTTTAAAAAAAAAGTATGTGTTTAGAAGACCAATCAGAGAAGCATTCTCACACTGACCTCAATCTTTTCGATGGTTGCTGATTGGTCCTATTTATTCTAAAAGTGTCATTTTCTGAAAAGATTTCAAGAAAGCTGGTTTACCAAAATGGTAACTAAATGTTATTTAGAAGAGGGTTCAAAATTTAAAATTTAAAAGTGAAAAGGAGAGGAGAAATATTTAGCTTTGCAGTGACATGAGAGGGGAAATAAGGTAGATAAATTCTAAAGAATGGGCATTTATTTTTTTCCTTGCAGATAAGAAATTCCTCTGCTAATCAGCTGTACTTAGCCATGCACATAATAACTTTATTTCACACTGGAATTATTACTTATTTTCACCCTAAACTATGGAGTTTTAGAGATTTCTGACTTGCCCACATATGGGCTTTTGTGTTGGCATATGGCAAGGAAAAAGGGATAAAGGATTCACTGATGCCAGACATGAGAACCTTCCATAAGTAATAGGATTAACCCAGAATGATGGAAGCATGACTTTATGAGAGTGATACTCCTTAGGGAACATTGATTTTTATTGGGAGATTCACTATGAAGTCTTGGGGACTTTGGAATTTAGGAAACTAAGAATTCTGATTTGTCTTCAATATTGCTATGTCCTTCAATGGTACTCAAGTTCATCCTTGACTCCTTGTTCTGTCTTATCTCATGTAGCTGGTCCTTTCAAAGAAATCTCTGCCTACTATATTTGGATCATTTTTCTTCCCTCTGGTAATAACACCAGGTAGCTAAGTGGTGCAGTGGATAGAACACCACTGCAGGAGTCAGGAGAACCTGAATTCAAATCTCACCTCAGACATTTGACACTCACTAGCTGTGTGACCTTATGCAAGTTGCTTAACCTCAATTGCCTCATCCTGGGTCATTTACAGTCACCCTGATGGTTATCTAGTTACTGGATTCAGATGACTCTGGAGGAGGAGTGAGACTGGTGGCCTGCACAGCCCTCCCTCACTCAAAAAACAAAGTCAAGTGCAAGTCATATCATTATTTCTCTGATGGCATGGTTTTCCTTGGCAACGAAGGACAAATACACACACAGTAATACCACTACTTTGTTTCAAGCCCTCATCATGTCTTGCCTAGAATATTATAATAATATATATATATATATATATAAAACAATAATTATTTCTGTTCCTCATCAATTCATTTGTTTCTCCATCTCATCAATTCATTATGGTCCTAGCTGTCAAATTGAAACATCTATCAAACAGGTTTGGTCATTTTTTTCTCCTAAGATACTGCCATGATTTCCTATAGCATGTTACGTAAAACACACACTACTTTGTACAGCTTGGCTGTACAAACAGTTTAACAATTTGGCTAGAGGACAGGCAGTCAATATTTTCTTATATTACTCCTCCTGGTGCTAAACTCCAATCAAACTGCCCAACTTACCATTTCTTTTATAGACCATTCCTATTGCATGAATGCTTTTGGTTCCCTTCTATATGTGGAATTCTACACTGTCTCACTTCTAGCTTTTGAACTCCTTACCTGTCTTCAAGATTCAGGTAAGGAATTGACTCTTATGGGCAGAGTAGAAAGATGCACATACTTTAGCTCTTCCCCCACAGCGCATAAAATACCTGTAAAAAATTACTGTCAACAAATTCTAGAGCAGTAGAAGCCACAGAATGACAGAATGAAAGAGATTTCCAGCCCAGAGTAACCTGGAAGGTAGACAGGAAAGGTCTATCACACAGGGCATGGAGAAGAGGGCAGCCCAGCCTTGACCACACAGCACTGGGAGGAACAGGACCTGAAGAAGCCTCTAGGGTGGAACCTCCAGCAGCAATGGACATTCTCAAATCCCTCAACCCACAAATGCTAAAGACAACTCCGAAGGTCAGTGAGAGGACCTTTTCAACTGGATGAGAAGGGAGCAGAGTCCTCCCTAGGCTGGGTCTCAGGAAGCAGTGGAGGCAGCAACAGCAATCCCAGCAGTGGTGGCAGCAACTCAAAGGTCCATTTGTGGAGCACTCCATCTAAAGCTCCTGGGGGAATTGAACTTCTTATCTGAACCTCAGCCCTGCTTGGAGGTTCTGCCCTCCACGTAAAGCCCCTGGGGAAATTGAGCAGGTGATCTGAATCTCAGCCCTGAGGTCAACCCTGGGGCATGACAGAGCTGGAAGCAATTCTGGAGAGGGAATTCTGCTACTCTCAGGTTCTGGGCAGAAAAGTTTTGGTTGCTCCCAGACCAGAGCACAGGTGAGGAGAGGAGTAAACTCCTTTCCCTAGATTGTGTCACCTTGGAGGAATTCAGAACTTGCAGTTCTCCAGAGTATTCTCTCCTCTTGACAAGGGATTCAAAAGTCAAATAACTGGCTGGGAAAATGCTCATAAAAGAGAAAACAATAAGACTATAGAAGGTTACCTTCTTTTTGAACAGGTATTTTCATCTATCCTTTCAGATGAGGAAGAATAATGATTATTATCAGAGGCCTCCAAAATAAATATGCAATTGATTCAGGGAATGGAAGACTTCAAAAAGGATTTTGAAAATCATGTAAGAGATGTGGAAGAAAAACTGGGAAGAGAAATGAGAGCAATGAAAAAAAATCATGAAAAACAAGTCAAGAGTTTGATAAAGGACACCCAGAAAACTGCTGAAGGAAATAACACCTTTAAAAATAGGCTAACTCAACTGGCAAAAGAGATCCAAAAAGTCAATGAAGAGAAGTGTGCTTTAAAAAGCAGAATAAAGCAAATGGAAAAGGAGGTTCAAAAGCTCACTGAAAAAAAATAGTTCTTTAAAAATTAGAATGGAGCAGATGGAAGCTAATGACCTTATGAGAAAACAAGAAATTACAAAACCAAACCAAAAGAATGAATGAATGGAAGACAATGTGAAAAATCTCACTGGAAAAACAACTCACCTGGAAAACAGATCCAAGAAAGACAATCTAAAAATTATGGAACTACCTGAAAGCCATGATCAATTGAAAAGTCATGAGCATGGACATCACCATTCATGATATTTTCAAGGAAAACTGCTCTTGTATTTTAGAACCAGAGGGCAAAATAAATATTGAAAGAATCCACCAATCACCTCTTGAAAGAAACCTGAAAAGAGAAACTTCTAGGAATATTGTAGCCAAATTTCAGGGCTCCCAGGTCAGGGAGAAAATAATGGCATCAGCTAGAAAGAAACAACTCGAGTATTGTGGAAATACAATCAGAATAACACAGTATCTGGCAGCTTCTACATTAAGGGATAAAAGGGCTTGGAATATGATTTACCAGAAATCAAAGGAACTGGGATTAAAACTAAAAATCACCTACCGAACAAAACCGAGTATAAATAATTCAGGAGAAAACATGGCTGTTCAATGATATAGAGGAATTTCAAACATTTCTGATGAAAAGAGCAGAGCTGAATAGAAAACTGGACTTTCAAGCACAAGAATCAAGAGAAGCAGATCAACAAGAAAGAGAATATATAAAGGACTTTCTAAAGTTGAACTGTTTACATTCCTACATGGAAAAATAATATGTATAACTTTTTAGACTTTTCTCAGTATTTGCATAGTTGGAAGGATTACACACACACACACACACACACACACACACACATAATATATATATATATATATATATATATATATATATATATATATATATATATATATATATATATATATATATATATATATATATATATACATATATATACACACACACAGCACAGGTTGAGTTGAATAAGAAGGGATGATAAAAAATAAAATTAAGGAGTGAGAAAGGAATATATTGGGAGGAGAAAGGGAGAAATGGAATGGGGTAAATTATCACTCATAAAAGAAGGAAGAAAAAACATTTTCAATGGAGGGGAAAATGGAGGAGGTGAGAGAGAAAAAGTGAAGCTTACTCTCTTCACATTTGCCTTAAGGAGGAAATAACATGCTCACTCAATTTGTTAGGAAAATGTATCTTACACTACAGGAAAGTAGGGGAGAAGAGGACAAATGGGGTGCATGGGATGATAGAAGGGAGGGCAAATGGGAGAAGGGAGTAATTAGAAGTAAGCACTATTGGAGAGGGACAAGGTCAAATGAGAGAATAGAATAAATGGGGAGGCAGGATAGGATGGAGGGCAATATAGGTAGTCTTACACAACATGACTATTATTCAATTCTTTTGCAAAACTACACATATATAGCTTATATTGAATTGCTTGCCTTTTCAGTGGGGATCGTTGGGGAGTAAGGAAGGGAGAGAAGTTGGAATTCAAAGTATTAGAAAAGAATATTGAGAATTGTTTTTGTATACAACTGAGAAATAAGAAATACAGGTAATGGGCTATGGAAATCTATCTTGCCCTCCAAGAAAAGAGAGAAGATGAGGATAAGGGAAGTTTTGGGTGTCATGGAAGGGAGGGCATATTGAGGGAAGAGGTAATCAGAATGCAAGGCATTATGGTTTAGGAGGAGGGAAGGGATGGGGAGAAACTTTGGAACTCAAAATTTTGTGGAAATGAGTTTCAAACCTAAAAATAAATAAATAAACATAAAAAAAGACATTGACTCTTACATGAGCACTTTTTGGTTTATAAGCATTACTAGTGCTCCACCATACCCTAAAATTATTTTTCAGTTGGTTTGTATATAAGTCTATTCTCAGAATAAGTACAGTGCCTATTCTATGGTAAGTGTTTAATAAATGATTGGTGATCAAATGATGTTCTATCTCCTCATTAGAATGGAAGGTTCTTAAACAGAAGAATTTGTCTGGTTTTGCCTTCTGATCTCCATTCTCCAACACAGCTGCTGACTTATAGTAAGAACTTCTGAAATACTTATTGAATTAAAGCAAATTTAATTTAGTTGATATAATTTAAGGTCAGCTATAGAGTTCTTGCAAGACTGAAGTTTAAGGAGTTAAAAACAAGTTTGTTTATTTTTTTGAATAAAGGAATCTCCATTACACTCCACCCTCATTTCCAGTAGGACATATTCCAATTTAGTTGGCTTTAATATTTACACAGGAAAAGGCACTGATTTGATTCTCTGCTCCCAATTTGACTTTCAGTAGTACGTAGCTACTTCTTTTTCAACCACGTACAATAATGTGTTGTTTCTTTGTGTTTCCCCAGGTTAAAATGTCAAATGTTCTTTTTTATTTAAAAAGTTATTTTAAGGTAAATGCTCTTGATTCACATATAGCTTTAATGACTTTGTTTTGCTTTGAAATTCTGATCTGAAGATGGGTAAATTGTATGCAAATAACAAGTTTATACATATAAAGACTATTTAGGCTTATTAGCTGAAAATCAGTAGATGAGTCTGTCAATGTCTCTGAGGCTCAGTTTCCTTATCTACAAAATGGAGATAATAATGTTAATACATATCTCTTAGATTTGTTTTGAGGAAAGTATTTAATGAATTTTAAAATAAGTATTAATTGGAATCATTAGTTTAGTTCAAAGCTTTGTTATTAAATGATGGAGTATATGAAATCATATTTAGTTGTAATATAATTTATAAAATTATATATAATATCATTCAAAATCATATTAATCAAGTCATAAGACTGACAGGATATTAAAACTGAAACTTAAATTTAACCATATAATAACAAAAAAGTACTTGAATTTTCAAATATTCTTTATTTACTCCCAAGGAAAAGCTGAGAACCATAGAATTATAGAATCATGGATTATAGAAATAGACCAGGGAAGAAAGACCTTAAAGGTCATTCAGTAAAAACTGCTCATTCTTCATGCAAAGAAATTGTGGTGCAAAAGCTAAGTGACTTGCCAAAAACTGCACATTTATTCTTGGAGAAGGTGAGATTGCAAGCAAGATGTTTTAGTAGTAGTATCGGTATTGTATTTGCTCTTGATGCTTTTCTGTGGCTTGCTGTGAAAAGGTGTTTTTCCCTACGTATCCTTTCCTTACCTTTCACTTACCAATTTACAACTTTGTTTCTTCTAGATATTCTCAAAACATTTTGATTAATTAGACTTCTCCTTATAAAGATTTACTTTCATTTATTTCATGCATCACCATATTAAAATATCTCCACCTCTTTTCCCTCAATATATCTTAATCTCCTTAAAATGAGTGTCTGAAAAACTCTACCCTTGAATTCCCAATGACTCAAAAAGACCTTGTACAAAAAAGGTGCTTAATAACTGTTTGCTGATTTTGGTGAATATATATGCCTACCGACATGTATATTTGCAAGACCCAAGGATAATAACTATGCTGTCAACAGCACAGTAGAAAGTGAACAAACTGGGCAAAACCCAAATAAGAAATCTTTTAACTGACTAACTTGTGCTATAAAAGTACAATAAAGTATGCTTTGGGTTTCCTGTTTCAATAAATCTATATCAAATATAAACCTTCCTTGTGGCTCACAAAAGGCTATAAAATTGGGAGACATTTTCCTTGTGGCTCAGGGAAGTCAAATATATGGAAATGAAAATAAAGCATTTTTTCTTTAATTTAAAATATTGATTGAACTGCTTGTAAACCAATTGCTATTCTCAAAGTATTTCAAGTAAAAGACAAATATGACCTGTGCCATGAACATATTCTCAGATTGTTAACTTTCAAGTTACATGTATAGACAAGTAGGTGTTGCATTGATTTTCCAAAAGACTTCAGCAGAGAGATGGAGGAGAGAAAGTTCTTTTGTTTTATTTTTAATTTGGAAAAGGAGTGTGCATCAATATATTCCATCACAACACTCTAATCTTTGGAAGAAAATACTGAATTAGGAAGAGGAAGCAAAATACTGCATTAGTCTCCTTGGCTGCCCACTTTTCCCTGTGACTCCCCACCAAAAAACACAAAAAACACTGGAACGATCACAATAACCAGAAAGCAAAAAAAAAAAAAAAAATAAAAATACCCCAAAACTGTTTAAAAATAAAATATCACTTCAATATTAATAAAACAATGTGAAAAAGCACTGAGGATATTGAATGCACTGTGTATATTCTCAAATACAAGATGGAGGAAATGATTATTGCAGCTTGCAGTTGAGAACATAAAAAAGTACTTTCAAAAACACCAGCGGTCACATAGAGGGATAGAAAGAAGATTGGATTTAAAGTTAGAAGACCATGGTTAAAATGCTACCTCTAAAACTTGGTAGTTATATGACTTCAGAAGTGGAACAAAATATCTAAACCTAATCAGGCATGTCATATGTAATATTATAGGGGTAGCCTGAATCAAGAGATCTAAAGTTTTTGAGTTTGAATCTTTTCTCAGAGAATTATTAGCTCAACGACCCTGGATAAGTCACTTAGTTCCTCTTTGGGTTTCCTGGTGTATATAACGGAGAAAATAATAGCACCTACCTGAAAAGTTGTGAGAACTAAATGAGTTATCATATGCAAAACACTATGCAAAGCTTACAGCACTATCTAAATCTAGGCACCTGTACTTTCATTGATGTTAGTATAGTTATTATTATTCCTTTGGTGAAGCCTGAATTTCTTCCTCAGAATAAAGTTTATAAATGAATAAAACACATGAGATTATGAAGAAAAATACATTTAAATGCATGCCTCTATCTATCTGTCTGTCTGTCTGTCTGCCTACTTATCTATCTATCTATCTGTCTGTCTGTCTGTCTGTCTATCTATCTATCTATCTTCACCAACCCTAGGATGGAGACTCTTTTACTTCAAGATGTCTCTGGTCCACTCAAGTTTGCTATCTAAATTTAAATTACTCATTTCGCTACTGAGGTAAAGAAGAAATATAAGCCAAATCATCTCTTTATATAAACATTCTATCAGTGATTTTATGCAGCTATAAATTGTGGAATGGCAAAACTAGAGAAGAATCAAATACATAACCTAAAGGACGATCAAAAGACATATATTGTTCATAAACAGATTGATGTAATCAGTTCCAAGAATGACTTCATAAGTTCACAATTATGCAAAGGGCAATTATTTATAAATAGGAAAGAAAGGTGAGTTTGTCATACTGAAAGAATAGAACACAACGGATGGGTACAGGAAAAGTCAAATGATGTTTTCGCATACTAGTGGAAGAATATAAGAAAATTTCCTGGAGAAAAAGGCAGAATCAACTTCAGATTTGTGGGAGAATGCAGAGCAGAATCACAGGATGAGAAAGTATGGAGAAGTTATGATCTGTAGTGGTAAAGAAAGTTCCCACCTCAGTGAAAACATCGTTCATTTGAAGTATAATGTATAACTCCTCTAGTTTATGAAGGTGAAATTGTTGATTTGGAGGAAGATTGTCATTTGCAATTTTATTGGATCATTGCAATAGCAAGCATTGTCTACAAGAGCATAGGGACATAGATTTAGAGCTAGAAAGATCCTTACAGATCATTTAGTACATAAAAGAGACTATAAATCATACTGCTTTATTTCAGCAAAACTTCTCAGGATTATCTCCCCTTCTTTCTTTATTCTTCGTTGGCATAGGGAAGAGAAGCAAGCGACAGATTAAATAAAATGGGAAATTGACCAAGTGTGGAAATGTTCCATGCTGGGATCATGTACACAGATTCAGACACTGAAGTTCCACTTTCACCTTTATATTCAATTTCCTGATCATATCTGTCATTTCATTCATCACTTACACATGGTTAATGGTCAACCAGTTTAAAAAACAAAACAAAGCAAAAAGCTGTTTCTGAAAAGCTCATCCATTGATTTCCACACCAATGTGCTGTCATTTAGAATGGAAACCTATGGAAGCTCTCTGCTCCCACCTCAAAATATTTTTTTTTAACTACAGTGACTTGATCTTAAACAATAAACAGAAACAGAAATGATTATTACAGAAGAGGTTTAATCTTCTCACAAGGGAAAGAACTATAGTATATGTAATAAAAATACTTTTAAATATAAAAATGGATTGTAATCAATAACATTAAAAACTTCAACCAGTTCTGCACTCTCTGGAATTGCCTCTTATTGCATGAAAAATTGTTAACAGCATGCAAATCTAATAAATATCTTTCTAATGAACCATATGGTACATTGTTTCAAAATGATACTAGTTAGTCAATAAACCTCATGCCATTTCTTCAGACACTGCTAATGGATCTGGTATGATTAGCAAGGACAAAATATAATTCCTGCCCTCCTACCTTACTCATACTTTTCCTTTTTAGAAGTCATTATCCAGGAATAGCAATGACTATAATTTCAATAATTACAATTACAACAATAAATATTACTGAGAAAGTATTAATTGATATGGTAGTTAAAAGTAAATGTAATCTGGATGTCAATTAATTTTTTGGGTAGTGGTGGAAAGAGGAAATTTGTGTTCCAGTTCAGAATATGTACATACACACAATTATATTTAAAAATTATCGTTTCTACTTTATCAAATAAGATATAAACATTAAAATAAAAGTACATTCTATTAAAATGTTTAAAAATCTTCAAAATGACCATTTAATAAAGTATATGAAAAGGTGAAAAATAAAAAATTTGAAACAATTTTAATAATTGTGATAACGTTTAAAAATCAATAATTTTAATAACATGAGGTAAACTATCATGTAAAAAAGGATAAAAAAATTGATAGGCAGAGTAATATAGTTTCTTCAGCAGGAATGCAAAAGACATACTAGAAAGGCCTCCTGGAGGTAGATGCCCTATGGTCAATTTATGGAAAGATGACAAGAATTACTCAAATGAAGAAGGCGAAGAAATTGAGGAGAAATTTTTACTTTGTTTAGCTGGGGCATGTATTAATATTAGTAGAAATGTTTACCATCCAAAGTGTAATTGCAACAGTTATAGTCACTCCCTTAGCCATCTCTCCTTTTGGCCAAATCAAATAATTTATTCCGACTTTTATTCCAATAGTCAGAAATTTCAGTTTTTTTCTTCTCTGTTATAGCAAATTCATGTTGATCAAGTTATAGCATTCTGTGAGGAATACGCCAATGCTGAGAAAGATCCATAAGAATTTATTCAGTGCCTAGAATATGCCCAGAACTATATGAATGCACTGAGAGCTGTATTTATTTTGTGACCCATTGTTACTATTAAAATGACGTGAACCGTTCTCCCGACTCCTTCACTTCTTATATTTGTGAAATTTGTTTCTTCCTTTCAAAAAGTATCATTGCTTCTATTCATTCAACATATGTTCCAGTGTAATACTACCTCAGCAGAATTCCCTTCTGTTTTTTTGAAATGACTCTATCCATATTTTGATATCCTTTGTATTTTATTTTTTTTAAAGTACTTCCAATGCCTTATCGATTTTCTTCCATTAAATGATTATGGCATATGCTAAGGGTAAAATGCAAATAGCAAAAATGTGAGATGATAATTTGGCAAGCAATTGTAAAATTAAAAATCCACAGGCTTTCTTTTCAACTATAAGTAATCATTTCTTTAAACAATAACATGTGTACATGAATTAATTCAAAGCTTATATAATTCTTTCCTCACAATGATTTTCTAAGGTAAGTTGTGGATCCATCTTTACCCCAATTTTATCCATGGGAAGCAGTATTAGAGAGGCTATCTGGTCTCACAGAATCAAATTGTTTATGCTTACTAAAATCAAGATTTGAACTCAAGTGCACTGACTCTCATCTCAATTCAGTTCATCTTGCAGTGAACCAAACTCCTAGCTCAATCTTATATGTGAGAAATGTTAAATAATAAGCTTAGTATTTACTAGATTTTCTGCTGTTGGAATTATATATTAAATTATTTAATCAGCAAACATGTACAACAAGATTTGGTACACATTAGGCACTTAAAAGTCAGTGGGTATAAAAGAAGAAAAAAATATCCTTAACCCTAAGGATCTTGGGACAGATAAGTAAAACTCAGAACACTTCTGCAAGTAATTGACATATTGTCTAGCTTCAACAATATCTGTAAATTAATCTGTAAGTTTTAAGAATATTTCAACTCAAACTAGATATGAATTGAATATTTAGTACTGTTTCTTCCTTGGCTCCATTCTTTTTTTTAATAAAAAATATCTGTGAAGGTGGAGTCTTTGTCTACCAAAAGGAGATCGTGAGTATGTAAAGCAGTATTTCTACTAGGAACTTTGGAACCTGATACAAAAAGATAGATTCAGAGGTGGGAGGGGATTCCAAGATACTGCAACATAGTTACCCTGGAAGGTAATACTGGTAAAAGGAAGAAGGGAGGATCTTGGTTGATATGGAATTTATGCAAATATTTCATATCCAAAGGGTTATGTTCATCCTTCTTTTCTGAAGAAGACTATGCCATCAGAGAAATGATGACATGACTTTCACTTGACTTTTTTTGAGTGAGAGAGGGCTGTGCGGGTCACCAGCCTCACTTTCTCCTGTTGAGCCATCTGGATCCAGTGACCAGATATTCATCAGGATGACTGGAGATGAGCAGGGATGCACTTGGGCCCTTTAGGCAAAGGTCTTTGCTGGTACTCACTTAGGGTGAGGCAACGCCTATTCATTGAATAGACCTGTTTAAGAAGTAGCCAGGGTATGGCCCCTTTAATGAGGCCAAGAAGAATATCAGGTTGGAAGGGAAACAGCAGCAGTTACTATTGGTAATCACTGTAAAGCTTGGGGAGTACAGAAGAGCCCTAGAGCCCTTAGACAGGGACTCATTGGTTTAAGGTTTTGAGAAAGGATAGAATGGGAAAGGAAAGGAAAGGAAAAATGAAAGGGAAGGGAAGGGAAGATAAGGGAAGAGAAGGAAAGGAAAGGAGCCAGTAAAACCCAAGTCAAGTGGGCATCTATTACCTTCCTTTGCAGAGGAGAAGGAAGGGGAGGGGGAGGCAGACAGGAGAGGATGAGTTGAGTTACCCAGCTTTCTGGTTACCTATTCAGCCAGCTGCATCTACTTACAGGACTGTATTCATCCTTCATTGCTGAAGAAAACCATGCCATCAGAAAAATGATGGCATGACTTGCACTTGACTTTGTTTTGAGTAATAGAGGTCTGTGCAGGTCACCAGCCTCACTTCTCCTTCAGAGTCATCTGAATCCAGTGACCAGATATTCATCAGGATGACTGGAGATGGAAAGGAAGTATTCTATAGGTAAACCTACCATTTTATGTTAGCCGTTAACTAAGGGGAAGTATTGTATAATGCATAAAATAAAGACAGCTAGGAAAACAGGTTAAAATCCAGGCTTTGTCTGGAACATACTGAATGTGTTATGTTACATAAGTCACAATCTCTTAGTAATTGAGGGAACTGTGTAAGATTTTAAATTGCATTAAAATGGCTAATATTAATTGATAGAGTTTCTTCCTTAGGCAGGTCCTTATTAATGAAATCATAGGTGTTTGTGTGTATGTGTGGGAACAAAACACCAAGAAATTGCTAACTAGGTATAGAACTTTGTCTGTATATGGTTTATGATGCTGTAAAGGACTGTTATGCAGCCTGTACCCTGTGGATTTTCATTTCAGTAGTCACTTTGTCCTAGGTTTATCCCTGGGTTGTTACTGTAAACCTTGCAATGGTAGAGGTAATAGTGATAGACCTGGGTGGAATGTAGGAAGGAAAAGAGAGGGGAAGGTCTGTGTCTGGCATATCTCTGCTCATGTATGCTCCCCAAGACTTTGCACCCCTTTCTGAATTTTTAAGACTAAAGAGATAGTACCCAAAGGAACTTCTTTTATTGGCCATCGTTTTTAAAGTAAAATGGCATTTTTATCAGTGGTTAAAGGCTGTCCGCTTAATTTACAACCCAGTCATCCACTAGTGCAGTGGTTTTGAAACTCTTTGAGGTTTTGTAAGCCTTCTGCATTATACATTAGTAATTATATAACAGCAGAATTTAAAGTTCAAGTGTTCTGTAACTCTGCAGGGAACTGAGCGAGAGAAGGAGGAAAAGAAGGAAAGAGGAATAAATGGAGATTTCAAGAAGATTAGGACAAAAAAGAAATTATATTAGATCTGAAATAGGAATTATTCTCTATGCCAAAAGTCTCAGTCACTCTATAGATAAAGCTACCTGATGGGATCCCCAATACAAAATACGTTTAATTAGAATGAACTCCACAACACAAATGATCTTCATCATTTTTTAATATATGTATTATTAATTTATTACTATTTAATCATATGAAGGATGATCCCTACAACTGTACTTTCACTGTTATATTTATAGCTGAGTTCTATATAAAGAATGACCATCTATAACAAATTATTGGGTCCCTGTGTAGGTAGCAGTCACTCTTTATAACAAAGTGCAGAATGGAGAAATAAAATTTAAGCAAGGTCGTTGATTTCTTTTCCCATCTACAGATGTAAGAGATCTTCCCATCTCTCTTTAATGTATCATCAAATAAAAAGAAATGACTGTCCAAACAACATAAGACCATCCCTTTGTTTTATTTGCCGACTCACAACAGAGGAGCCAGGAGATTTCTGTTTTTTCTCTAGGTACAAAAGCAAAAATTCAGAGCTAGAAGGGAGATCAAGAGATGATCTAATTCAGTCCCTGTTCTTAGATAGTCAAAGTATTTCTATTTTATGAGTGAGACACCCAAGACTGTTATTTATATCTCCCTGGTTTCTTTCCATCATAAATTTTGTGGGTTGGAAGTAAAGAAGAGGAAATATATATTAACCTAAGTATGTTATTGTCTCTACATAATGAGCAGCTATGGTGAATACTCTCATTGTGCAAAAGATGCTTCTAAGTGCAAATTCCCCGAGCAAAATAAGACATTCAAAAAGAGAATCAATCACCAAACATTAAGATTCCAGTATGTATCAGACTCTGTGTCAAATCCAGAATACACTTTGGAATTCAAAAACAAAATTGAAACAGCTCCTGCTCTCAATGAGCTTACTTGATAACAGGAGAGAGAACATATAACAATAAATGTATGTGAGTGGACTAGTTCTGCATGTGCATTCAAACTTGGTTTCAACCCCATGAAAGATGCCCTTCTCAGGATAAGCTGATCACTCCAGATCACATCACCATACTATTGACTGAGATTTGGATACTCCAATTCTTTCCCACTTTTCTCTCACCCTCTTCTCCACTCTGACTGAAGATCTGGAGGGTGAAGCACTAAACTCCCAAAGTTTTTCTTTATGAGAGGGTACTATTTGAACTTTCCAACTCACTCTGCTTTGCATCTGCAACTCTGCTTGATTTCATTCTGCAGAAGAAGAAGCCTCCACGTCAAATAGCTCCTGGTGTGCCTCCTCCCCTTTCCAAACTCTTTCTGTGAGTTGTCTTCCCTTACTAGATTGTAAGGTCCTGGAAGTCAGAGACTATCTTTTTTCTTATTCATATCACTAGTGCTTAGCACAGTAGGTGATAAATAAATGTATATTGATTTGAAAGTGAAAGGAAATCCTTTAAATCTGTGCATGTAACATTCCTTGACTGATTCTAGTTCAAGTATATATCCTTACACATCCTTGACATACACTTACTGCCAGCCAAGAAGATTCAGCAGTTGATGATAGGGGGTTATGAAAAATTTTCTCATTGTCTGAAAAGGAAGAAGAATTATTAGCTGAGCCAGAACTAAATGTACACACACACACACACACACACACACACACATACACACACACATATACACACAAATACACACAAGAACCACAGGTCCATTTTAAAAATCTTTCTTTGAATACTAACTTTGAAGAAAGGCTATCTATTTCTTCAAGCCAGATGAGAGAATAATCCTTTCTATATGTTCTTGATATTTGCTATTTCTAAAAGCTAAAAGAGTAAATTGGTTGATTATTCATGGGTAGCACATCGGTGGGAACTCAAGACTAGACTAGTATTAGAACTCATAATAAAGTACTACACTAGTACTAGAACTTGTAACTCAGTGTGAGAAATTAATTTTGTCAGGATTATGCCTAGAAACTCAAGGAGAATAGGTAAGTTGCTCCCTGGGTAATCAGGTTTCTAGTGCCAGTGCAGGTAGAGTGAGCCCAGCTAGGTTCTGCTTACATACATACATACACACACACATATATGTATATATACATATATACACATACATACATATATGCATATATATACATATATGTATACATATTATACATGCAGAATAAATGGAAGCTATCTTTGGAGGGAAGGCACAAGGAGATGAAGGGATAAGAAAAGTTTTCTTAAAAGAGGCTCTGTTTAAACTGAGTCTTTAAGGAAACAGGTTTTCTGAGACACAAATGTCAGGAGAAAGGACATTCTAGGGCAGAGGTACAACACTGCAAGGCATGGAGACAAGATTCTTATCTTCCCTAATTTCCATGACACTCAGATATTGCCTCTAAGTCACCCCCTCCCAGTGTCACTGTGTTTACATGCATACCCTTCCTTTTTTCTGTTGTGTTTCTTTTATTTTGTCATAATGCATGGATATAGAGGCTATGACATAAAGGAAATTCAGTGAAGAAACTTCCAAGTGCATGTGTGTTTGTGTGTTCTTCCACTGCATGCAACATAATTTGATTATTCCATTATCTGCCGTCTAAGAAATGCTTTAATATTCTATCTCAGTCTAAGTATGATGGCCCTTAATAGCTCCCTAGGAAAGGCAGCAAGTTTTTAAAGCTCAATAATTATGTGTTCATGAAGTATCCAACCATCACTTAAAACAATTACTGGCTTTTGACAAACTTCCAAATAACTTATTTACATCGCAGTCCATAAAAGCTCTGATGGAACTATTTTCTTTTCTTTCTTGTTTTCCTTTTATTTAGCATTTAGACACACACACATACAAGATGGATTTTAAACTATTGTTATAAACAAATAAAAGTAAACTTTAAGGTTAAGTCAATTTTACTAAACAAAACCTTCTTTTCCTCTTTGCTCTTAATGGGTCAGATGCTTTCTATGAGAACGCATAACATCCTAGGAGAAGAGTTCTAAGGCATTGATTTTAACTCTTTGTTGTCTCATGAATCTACCAAACACCTAAACAGGAAGGGAAAAGTGAAAACTACAAGATAAGAAACCTCTAGAATATTTCAAATTATGTTAAATATTTAAAGTAAATTAAACTAAAATATTGACAAATTATCAAGATTTTTTAAAGCTCTAATGGTGCATTTATTAAAATTACTGCATCATTCAAATCATATTATCAGGTGAATGAGAACACCACCATTGTCTTCATTATTAGCTGCTGTAACTCCTAGAAATGCTATTTGTTGAGAATATTACTTGCATTTTTATATGATTCTTATGATAACCCTGTGACATAGATACTATTTTTACATTTACACATGAGGAAACCAATACCTGAGAAAGCAATTTACTTATCCAGTCAAGTAAGTAGTGAGTTAAGAGCTAAACTTTGGAAACCAAACCATCTTTCTTTCTCCTCTACCATGTTGCATCTGATCTACTTTCAGGCTTTATATTATGTAATTTTAGTTTATCTTTTTGAGTTACTTCACTTTGAGAAAATTATTCAAGTGCTTCGTGGCTTAGGTTCCTCTTCTGCAAAATGAAAGAATTAAATCTGATGACTTTTAGTCTTCCTCCCAGTCTAAATTTAGGAACCTAGCATGTCTTCATGTAAGGGAAAGGTAATAAAATGTAGAGGAAATAGGAGGAAGGAAATGAGAAGACAAGGAGAAAGGATTTTTTTCACCTGAGAATTCACTTGAATAAACTTGGATTCTGAGTCCAGCTCTAGTACACAGTTGTGAGTCAAGAAAATCTCACTTCTCTAGATGTCATTTCTCTCATTTTAAAAATGAGTACATTTGATCAGTCTAATAATCATAAAATTAGTAGCAGTAAAAATGTCAATAACTTATACAGTGTTTTACGATTTATGGAGAACTTACACATGTTAAATCATTTGATGCAAACAATAATCATGTGAAATAAGTGTTGTTATTTATTATCACAATACAAGACAGGAAACTGAGGCTGAGAGAAGTTTCTAGCATCACACAGCTAGGGAATGTCTGAGGGAGGACACAAACCCAGTTCTACCTGCCTTCAAGTTGGGCATACCCTCCAATAGGTACCTCACAGGGTTGTGATGAGGAGCATTCAAAATAATTGTGCAACACAATTAGTGTAAAATAAATTGTATTCTGAAAGGGAAACTAAAAGAAATCCATATTTAGAAATCTTCTTTCTTATCCCCAGAGCTATAACTATAAATTTTGGTCCCTTTGTGAAGTAACGGGTAAGGTATTGAGACAAGGAAAACAATACATTGCTCAAATCAACTTTTAAAAATGTATAATATGAAAATAAAGTGAAATAATAAAAATTTCGCTGAGAGTGGGAATTAGTTGCTGCAGTGTTTTTTTAGATACCAAAGGAAAAGATGTATTAATTTTTCACGTTCTCAAACAGTGCAATGTTCTCAATAAAATTGCTGGTCACTCTACCTTGGCTATGACTGCTTATGCCATGCACTCTTTTGCCTCTTTTCAGCTTCAGTAGCCTGTTTTATCTCCTTTTCCTTTGTTTTCTTCCTTTTTTCCCTACCACAGAGACCTGAATCTTATCACCGAATCTGTGTATTCCCATCGTAACTTTATCAGTAACAAAAACATATTTCTTAACCCCTACTCCTGATGTTCTGTTTATGGTCTTTACATTTCATTATAACAATCAAATGTAGCAAAAAAAATGTGTTCAGGAATAATCTTATATTTTTTCAATGCCAGAGGGAAGGTAAGTTGCCTAACCAGGTCTACTGCCTGTCATTCATTTTTCTTTGCATGGTAACAACTTTAGTGCCAATGACTTCTAAAGATACTATAAAAATACTGAAGTCTTATGAAACTAAGTATAACTGTACTGTTAGAAATATTCCCATACTCAGGAATTTGAAATGATTGTGCAAATGGGGTATGACTAATTCAAACTTCTTACAACACTAATCTCTGGAGTAATGTGAAATAGAAGCAAGGAAGATCATTGATCTTTGTTCTTTAACTTGTTAGCCTCTTAGCTTTCATTTGGCATCCATTTCGCTGCTCAGTTTCATGAGATTGCCCAACTAGCTTTGTCCATTAACAGAAAATTGCAAGTGGATTAAAAAAGAGAGAGGAATCTTATTAAGAACTGACTTGATATCAGTGCCATTGGTGAAATAAACAATAAAGTAGGCATAGCACTCAATTTGTCTTTTGATTGTTCTTACTGGTTTCAGCCTCTCTCCTCTTTAGTACATAAAGCTCCCCAAATAATCTTCATATACATGACCATTTTCACTGCCCTGCTCTATTTCACTCAATAACTCCCCGTGACCACAAGGTATAAGTGTAAACAACAAAGGATATCATGTAAGACCTTTATCTCATAGTTTAAACCTTCTCTTCCAACTTTCTCTCATGGTATGATCCTTTATTCTAGGTTCCAGACTAATTGGATTTTTGATTATTGATGTTCTGCACTGTTTTGTTCTTGAAAATTTTTATAAGCATCTATCCCTTATGTTTGGAAGATACTCTTTCTGAATCAAGACCTGACAAAATTTTCCTCATCTCTCAATACCTTGCCAAGGAGTCACATATAGGTTGTTTGCATTATTATTGGTATTTTCCATGTTCATTCTTGTAGACTTTGTCCTTAATATTTTCCTGGTTCTCCTTACTTTACTTTGCATAATTTCATTTAAGTATTCCCATGCGTTTTCTTTATTCACTTTTGCTGCTTCTTTCTGTGTAGCAATATTATATTGTATTCCTAAAAATACAGTTTCTCTAGCCATTTGCCAATAAATCGATTTTTGCTTTATTTCCACTTCTTTGTTACCACAAAACAAGTACCACTCCAAATAGTTTGGGTGTGTATAGATTCTTTCTTTTTATCGTTACCCCTCTTAGAGTTTATACCTCTTTGTGAAATCTTTAGATTGAATGGTATGTACATTCAAAACCCTTACAGAATTGATGGTACAAGTCACAACTCCACTAGGAGACAGTTTTAATATTATTGTATTCCCCTCTCCAAGAGACCTTCACTGATCATCCCAGCACTTAATGCTCTCCTTCTCCAAAAATTACATTGTAAGTACCTGGCATTTAATTATTCATGTACATGTAACATTCCTTTAATAGAGCATAAGATTCTGCAGAATAGAGAAAATTTGTTTTTTGACTTTGTCTCAGTAACACCTTGCACAGGTATCGCACAATTAAAATGATACTCTTTGACTATGTATTAAATTGACAAATTGAACATGTCCAGGATATGTTATTTTATTGGTTTAGGAAATTCACTCACTGATTCAGACAGCAAATTTTATATGAGTCTCACAAAGTTTCCTAAGGCTCAGAGAAGTTAAAAGTCTTCAAAAGGTCATTCTCCTAATTAGTGATGAAGGTATAACTTGGACGTAGGTCTTTTTTGCTCTAATTGCAACAATTTGTTCACTACAACATCTTGTGTTCCATTTAAGTGTGTTAAAGGGGGGGCAATAATACACATTGGCTGGTAGTTTGTTAATTGAATGGAGCACTTTGTAAGAAAGGAGTTGTTTCATGGTCATTGGAGTTTTAAAGGAAAGAACTGAATGGTGACTACCAAGTGCCTAAAGGATTATCACCAGCTGGACAGATTTAGTGCATTAAGTGTGTTGTCAGAATTTTATTTGAATATCACAATCTAATGTCAACTTGTCAATTAGTATCCCTCAAATATTCCTTTATAATATATCTAACTCTCTAACACCTCTCTGGCTCCATTCCAAGTTGGATATTCCCATCCACCTAAATTCTTAATGTCATTTCAGTTGGATGTAGCACATTTTTTTCTTTCTACCACATTCAGCCTCATAGGACTAAGTATTTTCATTCTGGAGTGTGTCCCAGTAATCTTTTTCTTTAGTTTGTCTATCAGAGTGTGCTTCTTCTTTTCTTTTTAAACTAAATGTACTGGGATCTTTAGGATGAGGGAATATAATGATTGGGAACAGTCAATGTCAAAAGCCATTATCAAGTACTTTAAGAGGATTATATTCAATGTTGAGAGCTTTAGTTTTCATCCAAGGACACAGGAATACAGGTTTTCATTAATTCTTCATCAGTTCATTGTCAATAAGCAAACACACCCTTGTCACTGCAATAGACTGAATTGTCACTTGGATTTATCTTTCAGGAAGTTAGAGGTTTAGGTTTGCAGATTAATAAAAAAAAACCGATACTTTTGGCATCTATATCTGAAAAGGAATCTAGATATCTGGTCAATACGTATATATTAAATTTCTACTATGTGCCAAGCACTATGCTAAGTGCTAAGGATACTAAACAAAGCAAAAGACTGACCCTGCTTTCAAGGAATTCACACCTTAATATGAAGATAACTTACAAACAGCTACATACTAGCAAGTTATATATAGAATAAAGCAGAAACAATCAATAAGGAGGAATCAACACTTTATTTCAAAAGATAACAAAACTAGGAACTGAAACCAGGATTTGAATTGAAGCGCTTTGAACCCCAATTCAGTCAGCAAAAAAGTATATAACTATTTATTTCCATAAAAGCAATCTGGCTGTGATTACCATCAGGCATTTCTTAAGTGCAATGTTTCCTTTTTGTCATTACTTTTCACTAAGGGACTTGTTTTTATTTTTTAATCAACCAAAGGTTAGATTTAAATTGGATCTTATAATATAACTGTTAGAGACACCTCCCAGAGCACGGAGTCAAATGTATTTAACAGATGTGGGGCAGTTTTAAACTGAACCCTTAAGAAGGGAAGCAATTCAGTAAGAGTAACCTCCCAGGTAGTAAAAGCAGTAACTACCTTGCTAAATATGTATAGGAATGACCAACTTGAAATATGCATAGGTACTATAACTTCAATAACTGGGACCAAATGTACAAAATCTAAATGGAAAGAGTTTTGCAGTCTAGTATGAATCAGGGTAAGGGTGAGAAAGGGTTTTAGTAGCAAGCTGAAAAAATTCACACTGCTATACTTCTTTATCACCTGCAGAGACCTCATATTATGAAATGTGTCATTCTCTCAGTCACAATCAAGTCTGTTCATGGTCTAATAAAAACTTTGAACTCCAGTCGAATTTCCGTAGTATTATTCTCCCTCCAAAGTACGCTACTTGTCAATCAAGTAATTCATTAGTTTAACAAGCATTTATTAAGTACTTAATATATTTTATTGGATGTGCTAAGGGTTAGAGTTACAGAGATGATAATCTATCATCATTTTCATCGTCCTATATAACATAGATATTGATAAGTTGGAGTATGTCCAGAGTAGGATGTTAGAGGGGTAAGGATCCTGAGATCATACCATGTGAGGCTGAGGTAAAGACAACTAGTATCAGTTAACCTAGAGAAAAGAAAACTCAGTGGGAATATGATTTCTGACTTTAAGTATCTGAAAGGTTTTTTAAGTAGAAAAGAGATTAGCCTCTTTCTGGTTGACCTTCAGGGGCAGAAATAGAAGAAATAGGTAGGAATTTCAGAAAGGCCAATTTAGACTTAAGGAAAAGTAGAGGAATGACTAATAAATAGGATTTCCCAACAGTGGAGCAAACGCCTTTGAGAAATAATGAGTTCCTTCTCATTGAAAGAAATTGAGAAAAGGTTGGATAAATTTTGGTTGATTTTATAAAGGATTTTTTTTTCATGTATATGTGGAATTAGATGTTTTCTAAAATGTCTTCCAATTCAAATAGTCTGTGATTCTACAATTCTCTTCCCCTTGAACTTCCATTTATTTTTGTTCTCTTACTTCTGACATCATATTCTCCTTAAAAAATTAAAAAAAAAAACAACACCTTCCTCCCTGCTGCCCTCACAGTGCTTTGCTAGTTATGCTTCTGATGACAGGAGTTACTTCATCATTCATTTTCTAACTTGTGCCTTTACTTTAGATTTTTACCTTCATGCTTCCCTCACCATTACTTTTGGAGTTGTTTGGCTGAAATCAATCAGTCTAAATACATAATCTCTGGTTTAAAACGTTTCTTCAAGCCCTGTGATTTTTGAGTTCATAGCTTTCCTGTTTGGACGATCTGCTAATTGATGTCTTCTCAAATACCTAATTGTCCAAAACAACAAGTCAAAATTGGAAGGTGAAAACAAGTTCTCCGGATGAACACCGAAGTACAGAGCAGCTGTGATTTGCTTTGTTAATTGCAGTCTGAATTGAAATACCCAAGCTGCTTCTGTTACAGATAGTTTATCTTTTATTTTCTAAGTTTAACTTTTGCATGATAATAAAGGAATAAGCAACAAGACATGTTATGATTATGATTATATCTTATTATTTTATGTTTTAAATTAGATTCAAAAACCTAACACATTTTTCCAATATGTTTGACAAATGAATACTTTTATTATCCTACCAATCCAATCCTTGTAGACAGATAAATAATATTTATCTTACTTTATGATACTGAAGGCCTTTTCATATACATTCAGCAATATTTTTTCATTAACCATGAATATTTGGTCATACGTCTACACTGAGTTAATGGATAAATGCTTTTCATCCCCAAGTTTCATATTTGCATTATCTCTCTGATTTTTTTATGGCGAGTTTATAGATTAAAAGCCAGAAATATTCTTATCTCCTTTGCTAGTTCATCATTCATACCACATCCCTTAACCATAGGTGAAACCCAAGACTTTGTCCTGGACAATTGCTTTTTTCCCCTAGACACTCTTTTACTTAGTCACCTTATTACTTCCCATGTCTTTAATTAGAATCTTTATGCAGATGACTTACAAATTTCTATAACTTGCCCTGTCACCTCTATTACAAAATATCAGATATTTCAACCTGGATATCTAATATTCTCATCAAACTCAGTATGTTCATAACAGAGCTAATTATCTTTCCCTTCAAAATTCAGTTAGTAAACATTTATTAAGTTCCTACTATGTTCCTGGCACTGTCCTGAGCATTGGGGATACAAAGAAAGGCAAAACAATTTCACATTTTAATTGGAAAAACAACATTTAAATTAAATTGGGCACAAATACGCGATATACAGCATGTATAGGAAATGATCAAGACATGGAAGACACTAGAATTAAAAGGGATTGAGAAAGGATTCCTATAGGTGGTAAGATTTTGACCAGAACTTGAAGGAAGTCCAGAAAGCCAGGAGTTTGAGCTGAGGAACACCAGCATTTTAGTATGGGGCCCAACCTGTGAGACAGCACCCCGCTTCTGTTTTGGGTAATGCCATGCATCTTGTTGCTTTCTGTGACTACTTACTCTCTTTCATTCCACATGTAACATCTGATACCAAATCTTTTTTTTTTCCCCATGGGAAAAATCTCTCATGGTTCTCTTCTCACTCACACAGGCACGCTCTTAGTTCAAATTCTCATTACCTTTCAAGTGGACTATTCCAATAGCCTACTAAATGGTGTCTCTAGCTCTAGTCTCTCCCTACATATTCCACACTATTACCAAAGCTATTTTCCTCAAGTGTAGATCAGATCAGACCATGGACACCCACATTCAATATTCTCCTGTGGTTCTCTATTGCTGCTAGAATAAAATAAAATAAAATAAAATAAAATAAAATAAAATAAAAAAACTTTTTCTGGCCTGAAATACCCTTTACAATCTATCTTTCGGGTTGATTATTCATTAGTCCCTTTCTTACACTGAAGTTCAGACAAACTGACCTTCTGTTCCTCATAAACCCTCCATTTCCCATTGTCATGCCTTTGTACTGGCCATCCTTCATTGCTATAATTTATGTCCTGCTGACTTTGACCCTTTAGAAGCTCTACTTCCTTTAATTTTAAAATTTGAACCAAGATGCTCTGACTCCAAATTTAATTCTCCATTCCTTGAATCAATCAGAATTGTATACATACAGTGCAATAATTTATTTGATTTTGATCCTCTTATAAATCCTTCTTCTGGATGATGGAAGCATTATATGCACATTATATGTGTGTGTGTGTGTGTGTGTGTGCAATGAATTTATATTTATACATGCTCTTTGGATAGTCTGTAACCTGAATTTTAAAGTTTGCATTGTAATATTTCTACTGTGCTTAGCATGGTACCTGACATACAGTAGCATCTATGTAAATTGTTTGTTCCTTTCCCCTTATTTTTGCTTCTGTGACTTGCAATCACGCCACAACACTAGCAGAATATTATTATTAAAATGAAAAGCCTTTCTTTGAGGGAAAGATTAGCATTATTATGCAAAACTTTGCAACTCCCCAAAGGAAATCCAAGCTGTTCTCTTTCTCCTCTTTTATCTCTGGACCTATACATTTGCAGTGTCTACCCATGTGTATGTATATATATATATATGTGTGTGTGTGTGTGTGTGTGTGTGTGTGTGTGTGTGTGTGTGTGTGTGTGTGCTTTGTATAGATATGTGCATATGTTATTAACTGGAACATATATATACATATACATACATATATAAATATATATTTTAACAGAATTAGAATTATTAGAATATAGAATTTTAACTTAGAATTAGAAATTTGCATCATTGATGAAAATCTAATTATTTTGACTTGATAGACAATCTTTACAAGTTTCACTACTATAGAGCCAACTATCTCAGGTGATCAATCTTTCTGAAATAAGTTTGCCTAGATCTCATATTACTGACACATAGTCAGTCTCTAAGACTCTACTCAAAGCCTTTTCAACTTTGTAGAATTTCAGCTTTGTACAATTATTAGAACTTGGAATGAAATTACATAATTTGTAAGAACTCAGCCCCTAGGAGAAAGGGTGAAATGAAGAAGCAAACTGGGTTATGTGTGTCTGATACCAAATGAGCTATTCATTACCTTCCCCAAATCAGTGATGAAATTTAGCTACCTAGTTAGATAGAGGATCCATATTTATATATGTAAAAGTCTATGACTGTATGAACAAAATGTGAACAAAATTTCCCATGTGACAAAATGTATGAGTCAGATGATTTCCCCTTAGTAAGGTGGCTCAGAGACTAGATTTGGAGTTTGGAAGACCTCATCCTAAATCCTACCTCAGATATTTAATAGCTGTGTGACCCTGGGCAAGTCACTTAACTTTTTAGTTTCCTTTTCTGCAAAATGAGGAATAACAATAGCTACTACTTCCTTTCATCTCTCACCTGTCTAGATTGCTGTCTCATCTCCATAGAACTTTCTTTACCACCCTACATTTGCACCTTCTTTTCCCTGCCCCACACTGCCCCACCCCCATTGTAGCTACCTCTTATGTATTATTTTCCCTATTAGAATATAAATTTCTTAAAACACAAGTTTCTTTTTGCTTCTGTTAGTATTACCAGCTCTTAGCCTAATGTTTGGAACACATTGAGTGCTTAAAACACCTAAATTTGAAGGAACTTGTGGCACAGTGTATAGACTACTGGCTTTAGAACCACTAGGATATGAGTTCAAATCCAGCCATAAACACTATGTAATCCTGGGCAAATCAGCAAACTTCTAGCCTCTTCAGTTTTCTTCCCTGTAAAATAAGGAGAATAGTATCTACCTCTTATAAAGCCTTGAGTATGACATAATATTTGTAAAACACTTTGCAAACCCTAAAATGCTATATAAATGCTAGCTATTATTATTATTATTATTATTATAACTGTTAGTGTTCTAGGAATAGCCCTTTATGTGATGATACTTAACACTTTACCTCATGAACTACAACTTTAACAATCACGCAGTAGTCTCGAATTGTTTTAGAAAAGGCAATTTGTCAAATGTTGTAGCAAGAGAGACAATAGCATTTGTCCCAGAAACTCAGGGAATATGCTTTTAAAAAAGACATACACAGTCTGGATTTGAGGGGGCAACTCAGCAAGAATTTAAAACACTATGATAGTAAGGTAGACATATTGAGAGCATGTTTACAAAATGATTCAAAATATTGGAATACTGGAGGCTCAATGTCCTTTCTTTCTTTGGAGAGTATTCATAAAGTTGACTGTGGAATTGGGTATTGGTGTTGGTGATGGTTCATTTTCCTCTGCTAGGCTTGACTGGTTCCAGGAAGGGCAGGGAATCCATGCTAGATGAATGCATAGGTTAGCTGGGTCAGCTCTTTGCATACTTACATATAAACTGCTGCTTGTCTGTGATGTGTAGGTCACTATGACAAGGTAAATGAGGTTCAATCAGGTTGTCTGGAAATAATTTAAGGAGAAGAGATTCTCCTAGTCAAGACAGTTTTATTGACACAGAAGCAGAGAAGTAGTACTTAGAAGCACTACCAGTTTGAGGTAATTCAGGGGCTTACTTTTATATACAAGTTTTGAGCACTCAGCTAAGGTTAGGGACAACCTATTTATCCTACTTGGGCAGTTAACCACAGGGAAGGATGTCAGGAAAAGGGAAGCAGGTGTGTGAGGAGAGACAGGAAAGGGGAAAGAGTTGTGTTGGGTATTTTGGGAAGCAGTTCAGGGATATGGTCACAAAACTGGGAACTTGCAACATTCAAGGATATGGGCAGAAATCATAAGGGTTAGTCACAGACACAGGACATAACAAGATTTTTTTTTGTCAATAGATAAAGGTCCCTTGTTACCGTTAAATTTAGGTAAGGCTCTCATTGTTGCTGGACAGATGTCAGCCTCATCAACTAGACAGTTGAAAGCTGGTACTCCCAAACTGAGCTAAGCAAGTTGCTGTGCTTTCCACAGGGCTGTTGTGTCTCTTTTCTGTGCTATATGGCATGATCCACCGCACTTTTTGGACTCTCTCTTTGATAGGCAATTACAGTCTTCACAACCTCCAGTCAGTTTCTGTTCAGTTATGTCCAACCCTTTGTGACTTCTGGCAGAGATAGTAGAGTGGTTTACCATTTCGTTCACCAACTTATTTTACAGATGAGGAAAATGAGGCAATCGGGGGTTAAGTGATTTGTCCAGGGTTACATAGCTACTTAATGTCTAATGCCAGATTTGAACTCAGGAAGGTGAGTTGGATTCAAGGCACCAGACCCTGCACTCTCTCCACTGTGCCACCTAGAGTTACTGTACTTTTTTGAGCTGTACTGCTACTGTGCCCTTTCAGCACCCTTAGTTTCTATTAGTCATAGAACTCTTAGCTTTGACTCTGTAAGGATCTTGCTTGTAATTCATTTTTCAGCTCCTTCATCAAGACATTGGAGTGAACTAGCCTTTCTTCTTGGACAGCTCTTTTGATTATATTGGAGTTCATTCAAAGGGACCTCACTCTGACTTAGATGAGCCAGCTTTTGATCTAGCTAAATGTAGATGAGTGAATAAAGAGGAAGATTTTGGTGGAGGAAGTAGGTGCCTAGGAGTAACTTCATTTTCCTTACAGGCCTTTTCTTGTGCAGTGGTATCTCTTTCAATAGTGGAAGCTGTTTCATTTACATCAGAAAGAGGTTCCTCTATATCCTTCATAGCCGTGGTCTTTACCTCTCCTGATCTTCAGCTCTGCTGAAGTCAAAATAAGAGCACATGCAACTTCACTAAGGGAGATTGTCTGTCTCTCTTTCCCCCTCAACTTTGAAAAATATGGTGGGAGGGACCTAACTTCCCTCAGGTCTTTCATATGTAAAAGGATGGTAAAAGTGATCACCTACACTAGGAATGATAGAGAGATAATATATCATTTGTACTCTGTGTGCATGGGAGAATACCCAGCTCAGTGGGAACTTCTGATATTTGCCAGACTGTGGTTTCAGATACACTCTGGTGGTAATTATGTCTCACCAAACACAATTGCATCTATAAAAGCCTAATTCAACATTTCCTGTAACATGAGTTAATCTCCTCCTCAAAATGGGATTCCACTGTATTTTTCCTGTCATTACACACAGTCATATAATTGTAATGAAATAATGGACTTTTTCATGATAAAAATCTGTTATAAGTTGAATTTTTTAAGGCTTAAAACCAAATATTTCCCCAATCTGTGGTTGATTTAAAGGCTACCTCTATTTGTGATATACACCATCCTTTAATAATAAATATCCCCTCATAGTCTATCACTATTTTAGATGCTTTGGGGTTGTCATGGTTCATAAATAAGGTATGACAATTGCCATCAGCATGCTTGTAATTCATTTGAAAACTTTTATGTCATCTTGAATGCATTTCATACAATATCATAACACTGTCTTTCTTAGATTTATCATGGGTTTAAAGCACCTTTAAATTTCAAAAATCTAAATGTAAGCATGGTTCTTATTAGAATTCAAATGTGTAGATCACTTTACTTTTGGAAAGTCATAAAATAAACTGACAACACTATGGAAAATATTTTCCTTTGTAAGACTAAGATCAGAACAAACAGACATTCATTTGGCTATTAATCTTTCACTAAAATTAGAATGGCAGGGTATATTGAGTATTGGCTTTATAGTCAGGAAAGCTTTCATTCCAGTCCTGTCTCTGGCGCTCACTAAATTTGAGAACATGGACAAATTGCAACCTCTCTCATACCCAGTTTCCTAATCTATCAACTAAGGAATAATACCTGTCATACATATGTCTTATGGCTCATTGGAGGTTTAAGTAAAATAATGGATTAAAGCAATTAACATATTTGTGAGAGATAATTGTCAACAACTCATGTTAACCCTTTGTGTTACTTTTAAAAGCTTTTATGTAAGAGTTTGTGTGTTTATGAATTATTATCATATACCAAGTACCATCTCTAGGAGAATGGAGATGAATATACATAAAAGCTACCCCAGGATGCCTCCTTTGACAGTGCATACATGTACACATATGCATGCTTTCCTCCAGAGGCAGCTTATGGTGATTGCTGAACTTGGAGTCAAAATATTTCAATTCTAATTTTATTTCTGATGGTACTACTCTAGAAAAAAATCATTGAACTTTTATATGCCTTAAGCTATTCATTGCAATCAATCAGATATAGTATAGACTTATTCAGATCTGGATTGGGGGGGGGAGGGGCATTCCTCCACCAGGAATTCCTCATGTTATGAAAATCACACTTCCTTCTAGATTTGCTTATATCAGTGATTCTCAAAGCATATGCCACTGAATACTATGAAATTAGAGTTCTTAACAGGTTTGCTGGCAAATGTATGGTACTTAAATTTGCAATTACATGCCATACAAGAGTCCCCCAACTCCCAACTCTCCTTGGGCACTCAATTTTTCTGAGTAAGGAGGAAGACCATGCTGTCACCCACAAAAGCTTGTACCCTGCCACACCTAGTATCATCTTCTTTATAAAGCATGGACTGTAAATATATAGCTTTATTTCAGGAATTCTTTTATCATGTATTCTTTGCAAGTCTGGTGAAGACTATCAGACTTCTCTGAATAATGTTTTAAAATGTATAAAATAAAATACAAAGGAAACCAATTATTTTAGACAGTTATCAAAATATTAAATATATTACTCCCTGGATTCTAGGTTAAGAATACTTGCCTCATTTTTCATACATAGAATCAGAGCTTAGAGCTGAAAAGGGAGCTTTGCAGTAATTGAGTCTAACTTCATTTAACAACTGAGAACATGGAGACCTCAAAAGACAGAAAAATTTACCCAAGGTCATAACTACTCAGTGGCAGTCAGGACTAGAAGTCCGATGTGTTATTTCACCTAGAGCATGCAGCCTCCTTTGGCAACACATAGTGTGGTAGTTATATTAGTGATAATTTGAGTGCCTTTCTGTTCCACTTCAAACTTCATCTCAGATGTTGTACTAATGGATTTTATGTGCACCTATATCTTTTAAAACAAATTTTGAACTGACATTTAAAAAGAAATAGTTCTCAAAGGTCTCATGAGATCTCTTATGGGTATAAGGAAAATAAGGGAAACAAATTGTTCCTTTTTATTTTTTTTCAATTCAAGACTCAATTTATTAAAGTGATAATACATTAAAATACTTGGGCTAGTCACTACTCCTCCTTTTAAAAAGCACAACATGGGAATGTGGAGAATCCTCATTCTCTCTCTTTGTGTCACCATCTTTTTCTCTATCTTTTTCTTACTGTCTCTTTTTGACTGTCTCTGTTTCTGTTTCCTCTCCTTTCTCTCTATCTCTCTGTCTCATAAACATACCTGTTAAAATATGATAAAGTAGTATTATAGTCTTAGATATTCTAAAATAAACCATATGCCGTAGATAGATGAAATATAAAAGTAAACATAAGGATGGAGAGATCCTTGCAGGTTGCATATACACAAGTCCATGTATGTAGCCTCAAATGACACAGATAGGATCTAAAGATCCTATTAGCAGTCTTGAGTCTAGTAGCATCTGAATCCAAGCCCTCTGTCCACTCTGTTTACTTCCATCTGTTCTCACTGCCTTCCTCCTTCCCTTTCTCAGTGCAAAGCTCTTCCCAAGATATCTATCAGGCATTCCTTGAGGTCACACTGCCAGCAATAGAAAGTTAGTCACTGCTGTCTCTGAACATACTGACTGGCACAAACTGTTGGGTGTTGGGATCCACTTTGTCTATGCTGCCACCCTAAGGCAGAGTAGCAGGCTGACATATCAGGTAGCCAGGAGAGGATTCTTGACTACTGTTGGGAAGCAAACTCCATGGTGTGAGATAAAAAGCCCAGGAAGGCAGACTAGGTGGAGATGTATAGGCAGGATCCCAGGTGTGGGAGGAAAAAAGAGGATTACTAGAAACTCAGATAGTTGGAGAGTGGTAGAAGAAAGGAAGGCTGACTGCCTGGAGTCCCACAGTTGTGTAACAGCAAGGACTCTGACATACACAGGACGGCCTACTGCACAGGTTCTTAGATTTGCTTTTCTAAAAGGAAAGCAACTTTTGAGGGGTCAACAATCACTTTAATCAAACACATATAGCAACAGAAAAAATACAAGCAGAAAAATAAAGAATAATAGACAGGGCTTCCAACTGTCTGACCATAAGAAAAACATACATCAGAGTTCAATGGAAAGATCCAACTTTGTGACCACTACATACATACATAGTTACCAGAGAGAGAAATGCCAACATCTGGGTTTTCAAAGATGGGGGACTTCTTAGCAGCTGCCCAGAGTCTCATCTGGCCAAACAAATATTTCCATTGAGTAAGCCCCAAAGTCCAACTCGCCTCAGAGCATTTATACATTTTTCAGAGCTAGAAGGCAGGATCCTCTGACCCAGTGCCTCAATAGAAATGAACAAAAAGAATTGAGGCCTATTAATGGACCACCAGCCATTAACCTTACATTAACATTACAAGTTGGTGCCTCAACTTCATCCAGAGATTGTGGAAAGTGACTTTAGTTTCATTGTGGGCATATTCCCACTGAGCAGCAAAGCCTAGGTAATGGAAGCCCTGATGCTCAAAGAAACACTACATGGAACTAATTTATTTCATCTTTTTGGCAAAGAATCTGGGCCATGGGACTCAGGACCTGGGTCTTCTGACTCACAAAAGGTGATACTAATGACTTCAGGGTAAGTATCCAATCAAAGAGACATAAGTATGAATGAAAATGTCACTAGAAAGAATATCTTGATGGGGATGCAGAAATTTTAGAGGTATTGCCGCTCTCAGGTTGCCCCAGGATGAGCCATTTCCCCAAGGGGTCCTATGGAATGTCTCTGGTTAGGAAATTAATAAATGAATCCTATTGAGTTTCCTGAATCACATGAAAACTAAATGATTTATCTTGGATCTCACAGGGAACAAATATCAGAGGCAATATTTTCATCCAAGTCATCTGCTGATATTAATTAAACATCCAAAAATATTTCAAATGCAATAATTATATATATACACACATATATACACACATACACACATATATACACACATACACACATAATATGCACATATACATATACACATACTATGCATTATATATATATGTATATATATGTATATATACATATATATATATATATATACTTGGCTATATCTATGTCTATTTGCAGTTATATATATATATATATATATATATATATATATACGTATATACATAGATCCATAGATACACATTGTATGTATGTATATGTATGTTATATATGTATGCAAGCATATCCATGCATACACACATGTGTGTATACACACACAAACACACAGGCATACACACACACACACACACACATAGGAACCATGTGCTTCCTGAGAAGAGTTACAAGAGATGTCCCGGGCTTCTGATTGCTATAAAGGAGTCATTGCATTGAGTAGGACACCTTAATTATTCCTCAGCCTTTGGCTTGAGGACAGAAGGAGATGTGAGGAAGAAAGAATTAGTCAGCTCATTTATCAAGAATTTCAGCGCTGAAGAAAGTAGTGATAGTTGAGCTGGATGTGTTAGAAGCAAGATGGAAAAGTATTAAAAAAAGTGGAAATTACCTCCAGATAACCTTAAATTTATTTTGTATTCCTTTTATACCTATTTATTAATGTACATTCTGCCTTCCTTGATAGAATACAAATCCTTCATGGCAAAGGTTGTTGCATTTTTTCTTTACATCTTCATTATATAGCACAGGGCATGAAACATATGGGACATTTAACAAATTCTTACTGATGGATATTTGATCACCCCAACATCAGCAACAAAGGCATACTAGTCTTAGTGAGAAGCCAATTACCAAAGATCTCTTTGAGATCCTGGTTAAGTCAGTTCACTTTGATGCAATTCAGGAAGCTCCCTAGTATTAATTTCCTAAATAATAGAAAATATTTTCATCTGCCTTAGTGATAGGAATCCCTACCTAGAAGAAATCACATGTAATTCTTATATTCAGTCACTGAACATTAGTCATCCATATTAGCTGGTCTGTTTGCAATAAGTCCTCCTCGCTCACAAGAAGAAAGTAAGTTCTTAGAGATCAAGGACATTTTTTTCTTCTTTTGCCTTTGTATAATTATGCTGATTATAATGACTGACAGAGAGAAGACTATAAATGCTCACTACTGTGCCCAGAATGCTCAGTCCTGTACTTCACATCTATTATTGCTATTATTGTTATTTAATTAGTTATTTAATTTGCTCTCCAAGCAAAAGAACTTGGAGAGAAGGTTGGGGATTATGAAACACAGTTATCCCTTCCACATTAAGACTTTCCACATCATGACGACTTTCCCCATTGCAGTTTTGATATATCCAGGTTGGCATAATAAATTAAATAGGAATTTGGGGGAGCTCTGCAGCAGCCACAAAAGCCAACAGAAAACACAGAGCCTATAATAAAATGTTTAACCCAAATTTTACCCTACCGTACTATAAACACTCCATAAAGAAAAACAAAAGAGAAAAAGACCAGACTTCTTTGTTATAAGGGGAAGGCCAAAAAATTTTATGTGGATTTTCCAGATCATGGGGTGGCATGCCCTTAAGCAATAATTGTAGTTACATTTATGGCATCTGCCCTTCCAGAAAAAAAAGTGCCCCTGACATCAACTGGCAGAAGATACAGGTTTGAACATCAGGAAGAACACTCTCCTGTCAAAAGAGAACCCTCTTTTCAGGCTCACATGATTCAGCAAAGCAAATTCCCATACTGGCCATGTCAGAAAATGCATATATCTCTTTTCTTTATTTTTGTTTTTATCTCTCTAACTGGAAGTAAGTGGTGTGTTTCAGCTTATTCTTTTGGACTTGTGGTTTTATCATTGCCACGATCAGAATGCTATAGAAAGAAGTAACTTGAAAAGATTTAAGAATTCTTATCAGTGCGGTAACCAACCACAATACCAGAGGACCAGTGGTAGATCATGTGAACTGCTTCCAGGAACAGATGATAAACTCATGATGCAAAACGATAATCAACATTTTTGGACACGGCCAATGGGGATTTGTTTGCTTGGCTATCTATACATACTTGTTATGAGCTTTTTGTTTCTCTTCTTTTCTTCTGATGTAAGAAGTGGATGTGGTAGGGAGAGAAAGTAAAGTCTTGTAAACTAATTTTTTTACATTGAAATTTTTTTTAAATAGGAAAAACAGAATACTCCCCTGTGTAAATAGAGACAAAGGTAATGCCTAGAAGACATTTGACATGATTAAATCCCTTAAAGAGTTCATATTTCAATAATGTTTTAAGATCTTCAAGATACTTTACTCTCAACATTTTGTGGGTTGACATTTCTAAAGCATTTTCACCTCTCTGACAACGTTAGTGATTACCTTTTTCATATTCCCCTTGGTTGGTTCTCAGACAGTATATGCAGTGTGTTATTGGAATGTTTTACTCAATCATAGACTTTTTAAGCTGTGAAAACCCTGACTGGAATTTATATACTCTGCTAAGAAAGACTTTAAGAACTTAAGGTCATCTGCATTAGACCAGAAGTTTGTAGATGACTGAAAGAATGAAGTGAGTTAGTCACCTAGTAAGAATAAAAGATAATATCTTTGCAACCCAAGTGCTGCTCTAGTACTCCTAAAAATGGAAAAGAACTTAAAAAGAAGTTTGCATGCACATTGGAGTTGATCTCCTGTGGGCAATCTGTGGGTGATTATAGATGAGAATTTACAGGAAAAGACAATATGGCTGGAAAGTGATTTATACCCAGAGAAGGAATATTCATGTCTCTGAATATTGGTTTTCTTTACAAAGATTCTATGAGGTAAGGATTTCAAGTATCCTGTTACCTTTGACAGATGAAGATTCGGAGGATAAAGGTAAAAGTGAAATAAATATCTAAGGTCCAGTAGAAGGTAAATATGGGACACAGGCACTCAATTCAGGTTTCCTGTCTCCAAATTCAAAGTTATTTTTAATACAAGAAATTGCTTAAGTTTAAGTAATTAAGAGGAAGCATGCTTATTAATTGACCCGATGCATAGAATCAAGCATTTTTCAAGAAAACATTATCTGAGTATAAATAACACCGAGAGAAGATACATTTTTTTTTATTTTGTAATGTTTAACAGTCACTGCCATACAATTGTGATTTTATCCCCCCCACCTAGCCCCCACTCCCCCCTCCCTCCCCACGACTGCATACAATTCTGTATAGATTCTACATATACTTTCCTATTGAGTATATTTTCACTATAGTCATGCTATGTAGTCAGACTAAGATAAATGAAAGAAATCGTATAACAAATCAGAACATGATACACAAACACATACACATACACAAACATGATCTGCTACAATATGTGAGTGACTTCCATATTTCTCTCTCTGAGTGTGGCAGGCATTTTGCCTTGAGATCCTCCATTGGGATTTTTTTTTTTTTGGTAAGAAGTTCTTGTGTTATTACAAAAATCTAAGTCTACCAGAAAAAACTCTCACACACTGTGGTTGTGGCTGTGCATAAAGTTCTCCTGGTTCTGCTCCTTTCACTCAGCATCAGGTCATATAAGTCCTTCCAGGTCTCTCTGAAGTCTTCTTGTTCATCATTTCTTATGGCACAATAGTACTCCATTACATTCATATACCATAATTTATTCAGCCATTCCCCAATTGATGGACATCCCCTTGACTTCCAGTTTTTGGCAACTACATAGAGTGCTGCTATAAATATTTTTGTACATGTGGGAGCCTTTCCCATTTTTATGATTTCTTGGGGATATAGTCCTAGTAGCGATATTGCTGGGTCAAAGGGTATGCACATTTTTGTAGCCCTTTGGGCATAGTTCCAAATTGCTCTCCAGAATGGTTGGATGCGCTCGCAGCTCCACCAACAATGAATTAGTGTTCCAACTTTCCCACATCCTCTCCAGCATTTATCATTTTCTTGTTCTGTCATGTTTGCCAATCTTATAGGTGTGATGTGGTACCTCAGAGTTGTTTTGATTTGCATCTCTCTAACCAATAGTGATTTAGAGCATTTTTTCATATGATTATAGATAGCTTTAATTTCTTCCTCTGAAAATTGCCTGTTCATATCCTTTGACCATTTATCAATTGGGGAATGACTTGTATGATTGTACATTTGGATCAGTTCTCTATATATTCTAGAAATGAGGCCTTTATCCCTGAGCTTAGCTGTAAAAATTCTTTCCCAATTTACTACATCCCTCCGGATTTTGGTTGCATTGGGTTTGGTTGTGCAAAAACTTCTCAGTTTAATGTAATCAAAGTTATCCATTTTGCATTTCATAATGCATTCTATCTCTCCTTTAGTAAAGAATTCTTCCCTTCTCCATAGATCTGATAAATACACTATTCCTTGCTTCTCCAGTTTATTCATGGTATCAATCTTTATACCTAAATCATGTACCCATTTGTACTTTATTCTTGTGTACGGTGTCAGGTATGGGTCTATGCCTAATTTCCGCCACACTGTTATCCAGTTTTCCCAGCAATTTTTGTCAAACAATGAGTTCTTATCCCAGAAGCTGGGGTCCTTGGGTTTATCAAACAGAAGGTTGCTATATTCCTTGACTACTGCATCTTGAGTGCCAAGTCTATTCCACTTGTCTACCTCTCTGTTTCTTAGCCAATACCAAGTGGTTTTGATAATTGCTGCTTTATAGTACAGTTTGAGGTCTGGTAGCGCTAGGCCACCTTCCCAAGCATTTCTTTTCATTAGTCCCTTTGATATTCTGGACCTTTTGTTTTTCCAAATGAATTTTGATATTATTTTGTCCAGCTCTAGAAAGTAATTGTCTGATAGTTTAATTGGTATGGCACTAAATAAGTATATTAATTTGGGTAGAATTGTCATTTTTATTATATTAGCCCGGCCTACCCATGAGCAACTAATGTTTTTCCACTTACTTAAATCTGACTTTATTTGTGCAAAAAGTGTCTTGTAATTGTGTTCATATAATCCCTGGGTTTGTTTTGGCAGGTAGACTCCTAAGTATTTTATACTGTCTACCCTAACTTTAAATGGGATTTCTCTTTCTATCTCTTGCTGTTGGACTTTGTTGCTAATATATAGGAATGCAGAAGATTTGTGTGGGTTTATTTTGTACCCTGCAACTTTGCCAAAGTTGTTTATTAATTCTAGTAATTTTTTACTTGAATCTCTGGGATTCTCTAGGTAAATCATCATATCATCTGCAAAGAGTGATAACTTAGTTTCTTCTTTGGCTATTTTAATTCCTTGGATATCTTTATCTTGTCTAATTGCTACAGCTAACATTTCTAGTACCATATTAAATAATAGTGGTGATAATGGACAACCTTGTTTCACCCCTGATCTTATTGGGAATTCATCTAGCTTATCCCCATTGCATATAATGCTTGCTGAAGGTTTTAGATAGATACTGCTTATTATTTTATAGAAAGTTCCCTTTATTCCTACATTCTCCAATGTTTTTAGTAGGAATGGATGTTGTATTTTGTCAAAAGTTTTTCTGCATCTATTGAGATAATCATGTGGTTTTTGTTAGCTTTGTTGTTGATGTGATCGATAATGCTAATAGTTTTCCTAATATTGAACCAGCTCTGTAGTCCTGGTATGAATCCTACCTGATCATAATGTATTAATCTCGTGATAAGATGCTGTATTCGTTTTGCTAGAATCTTATTTAAAATTTTTGCATCTATATTCATTAGGGAAATTGGTCTATAATTTTCTTTCTCTGTTTTGTCTCTTCCTGGTTTGGGTATCAAAACCATATTTGTATCATAGAAAGAATTTGGGAGGACTCCTTCTTCCCCAATTTTCAAGAATAGTGTATGTAGTATTGGAATTAACTGTTCTTTAAATGTTTGATAGAATTCACTTGTGAATCCATCTGGCCCTGGAGATTTTTTCCTAGGGAGTTCATTGATGGCTTGTTCAATTTCTTTTTCTGAGATGGGGTTGTTTAAGTAATCAACTTCCTCTTCTGTTAATCTGGGCAATTTGTATTTTTTAAAATATTCATCCATCTCATTTAGATTATCGAATTTGTGGGCATAAAGTTGGGCAAAGTAGTTTCTAATTATTGTTTTAATTTCCTCCTCATTGGAGGTGAGTTCACCCCTTTCATTTTTAATATTAGTAATTTGGTTTTCTTCTTTCTTTTTTTTAATCAGATTGACCAAAGGTTTATCAATTTTATTAGTTTTTTCATAAAACCAACTATTGGTTTTATTTATTAATTCAATAGTTTTCTTAATTTCAATTTTATTAATCTCTCCTTTGGTTTTCAGTATTTCTAATTTGGTATTTACTTGGGGATTTTCAATTTGTTCTTTTTCTAGCTTTTCCAATTGCAAGCCTAAGTCATTGATCTCCTCTTTCTCTATTTTATTTATGTAAGCATTCAGAGATATAAAACTTCCCCTAATAACTGCTTTTGCAGTATCCCATAAGTTTTGGTATGTTGTCTCACTATTGTCATTCTCTCGAATGAAATTGTTGATTGTTTCTATGATTTCTTCTTTAACCCAACCCTTCTTTAGAATTAGATTATTTAGTTTCCAATTGATTTTTGGTTTCTCTTTCCATGGCCTTTTATTACATGTAATTTTTAATGCATTATGATCTGAAAAGGATGCATTGATTATCTCTACCTTTCTGCACTGGATTGTGAGATTTTTATGTCCTAGTACATGGTCAATTTTTGTAAATGTTCCATGTACCGCTGAGAAAAAAGTATATTCCTTTCTATTCCCATTTAATTTTCTCCAAAGATCTATCATATCTACCTTATCCAGAGTTTTATTTACCTCCTTAACCTCTTTCTTGTTTATTTTGAGGTTGGATTTATCGAGTTCAGAGAGGGGGAGGTTGAGGTCCCCCACTAGTATAGTTTTGTTATCAATTTCTTCCTTCAACTCCCCCAACCTCTCCTCTAAGAATCTGGATGCTATACCACTTGGAGCATACATGTTTAGTAATGATATTGCTTCATTGTCTATGGTGCCTTTTAGCAGGATATAGTTTCCATCCTTATCCCTTTTGATTAGACCTATTTCTGCTTTTGCTTTGTCTGAGATTAGGATTGCTACTCCTGCCTTTCTTACATGAGCTGAAGCACAATATATTCTGCTCCATCCTTTGACCTTTATCCTATGTGTATCCCCCCGTTTCAAATGTGTTTCTTGTAAGCAGCATATTGTTGGATTATGGCTTTTAATGCATTCTGCTATCTGCCTCCGTTTTATGGGAGAGTTCATTCCATTCACATTCACAGTTATGATTACAATCTGTGTATTTCCCTCCAACCTCTTTCCCACCATTTGTGCTTTTAGCTCTCCCGTCTCCCTTCCCCTCCTCAATAGTATTCACTTTTCTCCCCCTCCTCCTGCAGCCTTCCCCTCCTTCTTTTGACCCCCCTCCCTTTTAGTTCCCTTAACTCTTATTGCTTCTTCCCTCCCTTTTAGCCACCCTCCCCTTTCTTCCCCCTTCCCCTCCTACTACCTATAGAGCTAGTTAGGCTTATCTACTTAAGATTTTTGTTCCCTCCTTTGAACAAATCAGATGAGAGTACCTCTCAAACAATGCTCATCTCCCTCCCCTCCTTCCCTCTACTATAGTTTTGTACTTCTTCCTGTGATATAATTTGCCATTTTCTGCTTCCCCCTTTCCACACCTCCTATTACATTCCCTTCTCATACTTAAATCATATTTTTGACATGACATCATTTACTTTATGCCTGTTCCCTCTACATATATCCCTTTTATCATAATAGCTGCACAGTTCTCAAGATTAACAGGTATCATCTTCCCTTATAGGGAGGTAAACAGTTTGCCCTAATTGAGTAGCAAGTTTTTGTTTTTGTTTTTTCCCCTCTGTTTACCTTTTTATGATTCTCTGGAGACCTGCATTTGAAGATCAAATTGTCTAGTGAGTTCTGGTGTTTTGGTCAGGAAGCTCTGGAAATCCCTTATTTCGTTGAATGACTTTCTCCTTGCCTGAAATGTTATGCTGAACTTTGCTGGGTAGTTGATCCTTGGTTGAAGTCCCAAGTCCTTTGCCTTACGGAATATTGGGTTCCAATTCTTTTGATCTTTTCATGTAGAAGCTGCAAGGTCCTGTGTGATCCTGACTGTGTGTCCTTGATATTTGAATTGTTTCTTTCTGGCTGCTTGTAGTATTTTCTCCTTCACTTGATAGCTCTGGAATTTGGCAACTATATTTCTTGGGGTTTTGAGTTTGGGATCCCTTTCGGGAGGGGAACGGTGGATTCTTTCGATGACTATTTTGCCCTCTGAGTCTAGTACTTCTGGGCAGTTTTCCTTGATGATTTCCTGGAAGATATTGTCCAGACTCTTTTCTTCATCATGGGTTTCTGGCAGGCCAATAATTCTTAGATTTTCTCTCCTGGATCTGTTTTCCAGGTCAGTTGTTTTTCCAATTAAATATTTTACATTTTCCTCTATCTTTTCATTCTTTAGATTTTGTTTGACTGATTCTTGTTGCCTCATTGAGTCATTAGTTTCTACTTGCCCAATTCTAATCTTCATCGTAGTGTTTTCTTCAGTTAGCTTTTCCATCTCCTTTTCCATCTGACCAATTTTTCCCTTTAAGGAGCTATTTTCTCCATTTAATTTTTGTACTTCTTTTTCCAATCGACCAATTTTCCCAGTTAGGTTTTGGGTTTCATTTTCCATCTGATCAATTTTCCCAATTAGGTTTTGGGTTTCCTTTTCCATTTTATTAGCTCTTCCTTTTAGGGAATTATTCTCTCCAGTTAATTTTTGAACTTCCTTTTCCATTTCTTCAATTTTCTTTTTCAGGGTGATGTTCTCATCAGTGAATTCTTTTTTTATAGTTTTAAAATCATTGGCCAGTTTTTCTTTTATATCCTTCTTCAGACGTTCCAGGTAATCTAGTTGTGCTTGCGAGAAATTCATAGTCCCATCTGAGGTTTCAGATGGAAGTACAGTCTCAGCTCTAACCTCTTTGGTGTTTGTGTTTTGGTCCTTATCCCCATAGAAAGATTCTATGGTTTTTTCACTTTTCGTCTGCTTTTTCCGATTCATGATGTTGGCTGAGTGTTGTAGCTTTTGGTTCTTTCAGTCAGAAGGTACAGATCTTTAAGTTGAGCTGATGTGTGTCTAGGCTAAAAGCAGGCTTTTGTTTTTTGTTTCCCCGATCAACCCTGGGGTTAGCTTGTTGGGTGTGTGGGAGATATGGTCTGGTCTCAGGCTATCTCCTCAGCTGACTTGAGGCAAAGGCAAGGTCAGGGGATGGTAATCCCAGCTTCCCTATTGTCTTCCCTTTTCCCCTGGAGGGCTGGGGCACGCCTAGAAGCTAACGCGTGTTCCCCCCCCTCCTGGGGCTCGTCTCCCGGCTCTGAGGCTTGCCTGGGTCTCAGTGCGAATTTTCTCTGCCCTGGGTCGTCTGTCCCTCCAGATCGCCTCCACCACAGTAGGAAGAATCCCCCTTTGCCACTTCTCCAGCCTCTGGTGTTATGAGACCACCCGCCCCCTTCTGCTGTTCTTGCTGATCCAGGATTAATCTGGGGAAGAATGTTATGGTTCCCTCAGGGTCATCAGGGGGGAGGAGAGAGCACTTACTGATCACTCTGCCATCCCAGTTCCTGAAAGTTCAAGTAGTGACCCACCGAAGTCCGTCTTCAGGCTGAAGATTTCAAGGACTGCTGCGCTGATGTCTGGCACTCAGCGGCTCTCACCGGCTCGGCCTGGCTTATCTCCTGCTCCGCTGGTCTCGCCCACCTCTCTCGGGCTCCTCTGGTCCCCTCCGCCCTGCCGCGCTGACCGCGCTGCGCTGTGCGCCGGGGTCTTACCCCCGTGGAACAGATCCCTCCCGTGGACCCTCCGGTCCAGCCTGGGCTCCAAATCCGTCAAAGTCCATCACCCACTGGATTTTACACCTCCAAAGTCTGGTCAGACTCTTCCCCCAGATATATCCAGAGGAGTTTTTCCAGGAGCTTAGGTGAGTCGTTGCTTTCACTCCGCCATCTTGGCTCCGCCCCCCCGAGAAGATACATTTGCAGCGAATTAAGTTTTAAAAGAAACTACTTCATAATAAAAATTGGAATGGAAGTTTCAGACTTAATCTGATAAATAAAACTAACACGATGAGAACAAACTCATTTTTCTTACATTAATAATTATTCATGAAATAAACTCAGTTATGGACCATTCCTGAAAAAAAAAAAAAACCCGTTGATTCTTTGTCATTTTTTTCTCACAAAATCATTAAGAGAGCACAATAAAATATAATTTCACATTTGACTTCTAGAGTAAAATGATAAAGAGGGTCACTGTTCAAAAAATAATTGGAGCCTAAATCAGTTTTCCTAAGGGACTCTCTTAGTTCTTTGATATTCAAATCATTATCTTTTGAAGCTCCAACAGACAATCAGTAAGAGATTGGCCCACAAAGAAGTTGACAGATGGTCAGTATTGGCTAGGGATAGACACTAAATATTAAGAGGGGGAGGAATTTTTTGTTGGAGAAAAACTGTATCAGAAATCATTTCATTAATTAACATTTTCATATTATGACTTTTTTCAATATGAAAAATTATATGGAGGAAGACCGGTATAGTCAGAAGACCTTTGTTCAAGTCTCATACATTACTATTGGTCAGATTATCCTTTAAAATATTAAGTTGGAGAATAGTTGTTGATTTTCATTAATAGAGGAAATTTCTTTATCCCATTTTTCCTAGATAAATGAAATCACATGATCTGACCAAAACAAGTTTTAATTGTGCTAATTTAGATGATGTGGATACCTTGCATTAATATTTTTTAATTTTTTTTGATTACTCATATATATATATATACATATATTTTATTTCCTCATACATCTTACATTTATTGAAACAAAAAATAAATAAAAATTTGCTCAAAACAGTCCATATATTAACAATATTTGACCACTTATGAAAAATTGCATTCCCAAACATTCCTCCCCAACCCCTGCCCCATCAAAGACTTCTCTCAGCCAGCTCTACTGGTCTTGTAAAAAACCAAATTCAGTTAATCTTGCAGTGTTGTTTTCATTTACCTTATTGTAGCTGTTATCTCTACAATTTCCTTCTATATATCTAATTGTTCCCTTTACTTGAATATATCTAAGTCATATTATCCTAAATTGAACATTTAAATGGTGTTGTGGCAAAGGACCAGGCTAAAGTTTGATAGTCCTCAGTTCAAATTCAGCCTGAAACTCTTGCTAGCTGTGTGATCCAGAGCAGGTCACTTAACCTAAATTTGCCTCATTTTCCTTATCTGTAAAATGAACACAATAATAACATCTACCTGCAAGTATATATTTTATTTTTACTTTATTACATTAATGTATATAACTATATATTTTATTTTATAGAAGGATATTACTTTATAAAGTACTTGGAATATAGTTTGCATTATATAAATATTAGCTATTAAGATTATCAACTGAAAACTAGAAGGGATGACAGAAATAATCTAATCTGTTCTATTCATTTTTTTCAGGTGAAGGAACTGAAGCACAGAAAGGGCCTCTATAATTTGTCTAAGGTTCTATAGAGCAAAGCTGGAGCTCAAACTCTAACCCAAGTGCCTCCAAATCTACTGCTCACCCACATTAATTCATAAATATTTAAAGGATAGGAACATGAAGCTTTTAAAAAAAGAAAGCCTAGATAGTGAGTTTCTTTTTTTAATGACTCCAAAACACCAATAAATTAAAGCAACTTACAGGTTTTACTTCACAACTATCTAATCAGAAAAGACGTGTGTGTGTGTGTGTGTGTGTGTGTGTGTATGTGTTTGTCCTTTGTTTCCGAAGGAGACCATGCCATCAGAGAAATGATGACGTGACTTGCACTTGACTTTGTTTTGAGTGAGGGAAGCCTGTGCAGGTCACCAGCCTCACTTCTCCTCCAGAGCCATCTGAATCCAGTGACCACATATTCATCAGGATGACTGGAGATGACCCAGGATGAGTCAGGTCACATAGCTAGTGAGTGTCAAGTATCTGAGGTGAGATTTGAATTCAAGTCCTCCTGACTTGAATTCTGCACTGGTGCTCTAATCTACTGCACCACCTAGCTGCCCCATTCAGAAAAGATGATGAAACAGGAGAGGAACAATTGTTGGAGGGGTTGTGGGAAAACAGGTATGCAAAAGAAGCATGTTGTATGAGACATGAGTATGTTCAGTCATTTGAGAAAGCAATGTAGAACTCTACACCACAAGCCATTAATCCCCATATATCCTCTGATCTAGTTAAGAAATTTTTGTACTAGCAAAGAACTGGAGACAGTTATTAAGGAATGACTGAGTGAAATATGGTATACATATATAATAAAATACTATTATGTCATAAGAAATGATGAAATGTACTTTTTCATGGAGACTTGACAAAAACTGTATAAATTTATGAAGACTGAAGTGAGAAGAATCAGAAGAAATTATAAAATAACAGCATTACAAAGAAAAAAGAAGATTTGAAAGACTTGTGAACCAATGCAATAATCAATCAGGACAGATGAAAAATGCTACTTGCCTTTGACAAAGAGGATATGGATTCAAGATAGAGAATTTGTTATACATTTTTAGATAGCCACCAGGAAATTTTTATTGCTTCAGTATCTATTGTTATTACAAGGGCTTCTCTCCTCTCCTCTCCCCTCCTTTCCTCTCCTCTCTTCTTCTCTCCTCTCCTTTCTTCTCCTCTCCTCTTCTCTCCTCTCCTCCTTTCTCCTCTCCTCTCCTCTCCTCTCCCCCCCTCTTCTCCCCCCCTCTCCTCTCCTTTCCTCTCATTTCCTCTCCTCTCCTCTCCTCCTCTCTCCTCTCCTCTCCTCTCCTTTCTTCTCCTCTCCTCTCCTCTCCTCTCCTCCTCTCTCCTCTACTCTCCTCTCCCCCACTCTTCTCCCCCCCTCCTCTCCTCTCCTCTCCTTTCTTCTCCTCTCCTCTCCTCTCCTCCTCTCCTCTCCTCTCCTCTTCTCTCCTCTCCTCTCCTCTCCTCTCCTCTCCTCTCCTCTCCTCTCCTCTCCTCTCCCCCCTTCTTCTCCCCCCCTCTCCTCTCCTTTCCTCTCCTCTCCTCTCCTCTCCTCTCCTCTCCTCTCCTCTCTTCTTCTCTCCTCTCCTCTCCTCTCATCTTCTCTCCTCTCCTTTCTTCTCCTCTCCTCCTCTCTCCTCTCCTCTCCTCTCCCCCCCCTCTTCTCCCCCCCTCTCCTCTCCTCTCCTCTCCTCTCCTCTCCTCTCCTCTTCTCTTCTCTTCTTTTTCTCTCTTTTCTTCCTAATGTGAGATATGGATATTGAAAGAAGATCAGGATAGGGTAGAAAAAAAAAAAAGAAAATTTAAAAAAGAAAATTGAGACGTCTTTTTTAAATAAATAAAAGATCTGATTGAAGGCCAGAAAGCAATACAGACAAGCAAAACAACTTTGAAAGTTACTGTTTCAATTTATATACTTAAAAAGAAATGCAAACTACACATAACAGAAATCTGAAGTTTCATATATAAACTTCTTTATGTAATGTGCATGGAAATATTCATTTTCTTGGTGTTTAAGTTCAAAATAAAAAATAAATTTTAAAATCTACTGCTTACCATCCTCTCATGCTTCTCGGAATTCCTCAAATTCATAATTTATAGCACCATAATAACCTATTTCTGTCAATATGCTACAATTTGCTTCAGCATTTTCTTTTTGATGGAAATACACTCTGTTTCCACTTTTTTGGTTGCCAAAAATTGTGCTTGCTTCCCCAATTGATAAATGGTCAAAGGATATGAACAGGCAATTTTCAGAGGAAGAAATTAAAGCTATCTATAATTATATGAAAAAATGCTCTAAATCACTATTGATTAGAGAGATGCAAATCAAAACAACTCTGAGGTACCACATCACACCTATAAGATTGGCAAACATGACAGAACAAGAAAATGATAAATGCTGGAGAGGATGTGGGAGAGTTGGAACACTTAATTCATTGTTGGTGGAGCTGCAAGCGCATCCAACCATTCTGGAGAGCAATTTGGGACTATGCCCAAAGGGCTACAAAAATGTGCATACCCTTTGACCCAGCAATATCGCTACTAGGACTATATCCCCAAGAGATCATAAAAATGGGAAAGGGTCCCACATGTACAAAAATATTTATAGCAGCACTCTATGTAGTTGCCAAAAACTGGAAGTCAAGGGGATGTCCATCAATTGGGGAATGGCTGAATAAATTATGGTATATGAATGTAATGGAGTACTATTGTGCCATAAGAAATGATGAACAAGAAGACTTCAGAGAGGCCTGGAAGGACTTATATGACCTGATGCTGAGTGAAAGGAGCAGAACCAGGAGAACTTTGTGCACAGCAACGACCACAGTGTGTGAGAGTTTTTTCTGGTAGACTTGAATTTTTATAATAACGCAAAAACTTCTTATAAAAAAAAAAATCCCAAAGGTGGTTCTCAAGGAAAAATGCTTCCACACTCAGAGAAAGAAATATGGAAGTCATTCACAAAATGTAGCAGATCATGTTTGTGTATGTGTATGTGTTTGTGTATCATGTTCTGATTTGTTACACGATTTCTTTCATTTATTTTAGTCAGACTACATAGCATGACTATAGTGAAAATATACTCAATAGGAAAGTATATGTAGAATCTATACAGAATTGTATGCAGTCGTGGGGAGGGAGGGGAGTAGTGGGGGGTAGGTGGGGAGGATAAAATCTCAATTGTATGGCAGTGATTGTTAAACATTAAAAAATAAAAAAAAAATGTGCTTGCTGATAAGTCACAACATGTTGTCCAGTGAATATGAATGAATGTTTTATGATGGGTGTCTCAGAAAATAGTTGCCAAACCTCAGCAAAAATTAGGAATGGCTCCTGATTTTTAAAGTATTTCTAGATTCATCAAAAGACTGCAAGTATGGGTGAAGTTTCTCACTAGATCATTTTAAAATTCCTCCATGCTTTCTTTATAAAGCCCCCAAAAAGTTTGAAGAAAAATTATTCTCAGAAATAAGTCTTTGGTGATTAGAACTTTGTTACCCAAACTTCAGTCTAGTTTAAAAGAAGCTTAAGATCTATCAAGAGAAAGACAGCTTTACGCCTTCAAAGGAGGGATGGGGAGCCTGAATACCAATGAGAAGGCACATAACTGGCAAGGATGACCTTGGAAGAACAAAGGAGTACCTGATTTACCTGTCAATGTGGGTCAAACCAAGGATTTGGGCATTATATCTTTTTCAGTGCCCCAGAAGACTATCCTTTCCAAATAATACTCCTGATATGGTGAAATATGATTTTCTCATTTGCTAATCTAATGTAGCCAAGGGAAACAATTCACCAGATGGATACTGTGTTTTTCCCTAGAATGATGCTCTTATATCAGGTTATTAGTGTGAAATGACTTAAATGAACATGGGTCAGGCTGAAGGTGATTTGCTGCTGGGTATAATCACTGATCTGATAGATACACCCTAAAGGTATGAAATCAGTTTTGGGAATAGATGCCCTGTAGTCCTTGTTAGAATGTGCAAGAGGGTAAAGGAGAAGATTATAGACTGAGAGCTGTAATGCACTTTAAAAATTATCTAGCCTTCATTTAATAGATGGGCAAACAGAAGATTAGAGAAAGCATTTGGTTTCCCCATGGTCACTAAGGTTGTAAAAGGGGTAAATAACATGTGAATAGAGGTAATCATACTCACCTATGTGATCATAGACTTTCAGAGAACTTAGATATCATCTAAATTATTATTCTGATTTTAATGATGAGGGAACTCAGGTATAGAGAGGATAAATGACTTGCCAAAGGTAACAAAAATACTTAACACCTGAGCCAGGACTGAAAACTCTGCTGATCAGAGTCATAATGAGTTGTAATCTTACCTGGACAAATTACTTAGAGAAGGGCATTGTGAGAGTAGCTATATTGGAATGAAGTCCATTAGAAATATTTTTTCCCCTCTCCCGATTAATCATCCTTATACTAACAGGAAGTGCACACCTCTTGAAAGTTGTTGTCCTGGAACCAAGTGCCATGTCCTCTTTTGCTATACATATTTTACAAGTATTTATTAAGCATTTATTATGTGCCAGGATCATATGTATAAAAATCATTTTTCTATATGGTTTTATAACAAATATTTTTGTAACAACTAACAAAAGTTAGTTCTTATAGTTATTGTCTAACTAGAGAAGACAATCCTCATAGTTTCATGCAAAAGAGACAAAAAAAAGACATTTTTAAATATAGGAATGGATGCACCAATAGCTGCTAGAATCAGGAAAGGTTTCATGTAGAACAGATCTGTACAGCATACAGCCTGTGCTTCAAACCTGTTAAAAGATTTCAGGAAGCCTGCCCTTGCACACTAGCTCCTGTTTGTCCATGATTAGTGGCAATCAACCATCATTAGTCTGTTTCTAGTTACCTTTACCAGGAAAGTGAGCTAAAAACCAATCTGTAGTCTGAAGAGATTTACTGTTTTAATTTTGGCCCCTATGTACTGCTAAGTTCTGTAGGTCTGATCTAGAAGGGTGTTTGTGAGCAAAGTTTTAAAGGAAATTAGGGATTCTAAGGGGCAGTTGAGAGAAGGGTCTGTATGCCTGGCATGGAAGAGATCTAGTAAAAAGACATGGAGGTAGTAGATAAAACATCAATGTAAAAAGTAGTAAGAAACCCAATCTGACTGGTATATTGTGTGAAGCAGATCCATGGATAATATGACTGTAAAAAGTAGGTTGTGAGGACTTTAAGTGTCCAAGAGAGTTTGTATAAAATCCCATAATATATACAGAACCACTAAAGTTTCCTTAGTAGTGCAGCAGTAACATGATCCGAGCTCTGATCCGTGAATATCACTTTGATAGCTATATGAGAGTTGAACTAGTGTGAACTACAGGCTGAGAGAAATGTTTGAAAATTATTTTAATTGTCCAGGAGATGAGAGCCTAGAACAGAATGGTAGTTATGTAATTAGAGATAAAAGGTGATATGTGAGAGATCAAGGTTTGGTAACTAAATAGATATGTGAGGTGAATGAGAAAGATCCGATGGCACCGAGGTTGTGGTCTTCAGTGACTGGAATTGAGAACTTTGAAGACATATGTTGTTGGTGGAAGACAGGAAAAAATAATGAGATCTACTTTGGATATGTTGAGTTTGAAATTGCCTTTCACACATCCTGATATTAGGATCCTGACATGCCCAGGCCAGCAATTTTATCTGTTGCATCACAAAACAAGGCATCCAGTCTCATTTAGGCACCTTCTTCTCTCAGAAGCAGCCATTCATAGGACCATAGAACTTAGAGCTGAAAGAGATTTTTAGTATCAGTCAAAAAAAAACCAGCTCCTTTAATTTACAGATCAAGAAACTGAGGTTCATAGAAGAGATGGGATTTGTTCCAGGCCACACAGCCAGTAAGTAGAATGATTCACACCTTTCCCAGTGCTCCTTTGATTATAACACCTTTGACAGGTATTCCTTTCACTGAACTGCTTTCTGATTGAACCCAGGAAGCTGTAGGTTCAGCAGAGTAATTACAGCAGTGTTGTGACTGGGGAGATAGCCCATTTAGAGTCACAGAATTTGGAGAAATCATTTAATCCAACTTCTCAATTTAACAGGTGTGGGTTTTTGTTTGTTTGCCACACTGACGATAACATTTTTAATATTAACAGATAAAGTCTAACACTAAGGCTCAGAGTTTTAGTGACTTGCCTAGTAAGAGAGTAAAAGAATCTCCTAGAACTTTAAAACATCCTAAATTTCCATTTAGTACCAATATACCCATCACATTCTATATTGTGCATGTAAAAGTTTGATGGTTCTAGACTTTCTTTCCTGACTGTAAGTTGTCTTTGAGCTCTCTGTGTTGTCTGTCTATTTTTTTCCTGTGATCATACAATGCAGGTGATCATGATCCTTGAGTCCCTGTAGCTCATGACTAGAATGTTCCACCTCTATATTTCTTTTTGTTTCCCTTGCCTCTTTCAAGTCTCAGCTCAAATCCTACCTTGTGTATGAGTTCTTTCCTGTTCATTCCAGCAGCTCCTTCTTTCCCTTCTAAGATTACTTCCTATGTAATCAATATTCTGCTTACATATTGTCTTCTTCATTAAACTATGAGATCCTTGAAGGCAAGAAACTTTTTATTAACCTTTCTTTGTCCCCAAGGCTTACTTAGCAAAGTGCTTGTACATAGTAAGTACTTAGTGAATGCTTTTGGATGGAGTGATGGCAATTGGTGACATTATTGTTCTTGTTTCTTCTTGAGACAGTTCCTTGGTCCTGGTCATTGATCAATATACTGCTATTGATTTATACAACATAAAAGTCACATTTATGTTCAGCACTGACGTCAACTTAGAGCAATACCATAGATCATGAATGGTGATTGAGTATGTGTTTTTCAATTAGTGAACCGACCTCATAACCTTCCATGGCTGAGACAATCTGTAAGCTTATCTGTATATGTCCAGCAATGACTTTTAGAGCTGGAAGTGCTGAAAAGAAAACAGGGACCCAGGTAAAAGAATTTGTCATAGGTCAAACAGTTAGTGTGTGAACCAGGAGTGAAATCAGGTGTCCTGATCAATCATAACCAGTTAGCTTTGCACATGGAGAAGGGGGCACAGTGAAGGCAGCAACACAGAAATGAGGCACTTCTAGGAAGAAAGTGTACTTACTTACCAGGAAGCACTCAAAATTCTGACTCTGACATTTGCGGGCTGTGTGTAACCAGCTGCAACTCAATTAATCTCTCAGTGACCCAGGGTGCTCTCTAAGACAATAATTGATATAGAAATTGCCTATTTGCATCTGTGAAAGAAGTTTCCATATCAGGAGTTCCTCATACTGATGAAATTACTGGATCATATCACAAACCAAACAGATATATCCTTACTTACATACAAATCTATCATCTATCTATCTATCTATCTGTCTGTCTGTCTATCTATCTGTCTATCTATCTATCTATCTATCTATCTATCTATCTATCTATCTATCTATCTATTCTTAAACAGGCCTATTCCATGAGTGGGCATTGCCTCACCCTAAGTGAGTGCCTGCAAAAACATTGGCCTAAAGGGCCCAAGGTCTCCCAGTGCATCCTGGGTCATCTCCAGTCATCCTGAAGAATATCAGGTCTCTGGATTCAGATGGTTCTAGAGGAGAAGTGAGACTGGTGACCTACACAGCCCTCCCTCACTGTAAAAAAAGTCAATAGCAAGTCATGTCATCATTTCTTCTTCAGCAACGAAGGACAAATAAAATCTCTCTCTCTCTCTCTCTCTCTCTCTCTCTCTCTCTCTCTCTATCTACATATATATATATATATATGCAGGTATGCATACATATATACACATATATATACAGGTGGGTATGCATATGTGTGTATATGTATATGATGTATATGTATGTGTATATTTATATATATATATATATATTTATATTTATGTATGTGTGTATATCTATGAATGACATTGATCTTCAGCTGTCTTAAAAGTAACCAGGATTTCTAAGATTCAGAAATTCAAAGAGATAACATTTCATACATGGGAAAATTTAAATGTCCAAAGGTACCCAAAAAGAGAAGAGGAACATTGTGTCTGAGAAAGGCAGAGTTTGCAGAAGCCATTAGAATGGAAGGAGACTAGGGACATGGAAAGAGGTGGAGTTGGGAATAGCTTTCACTGCCAAAGGAATTACATTTGATATTTCGGGTGAAAGGGAGATTTGGGAATTTCTGCTTATCTCTTCTGTTCAGTGTCCTCTCACCACTGGAGTGAAGTTACTCTGAGTAATGTTAACAATAATCAAATGTCACCAAATCCAAAGGTCTTTTCTTGTACCTAATCTTCCTTTTCAGTGTAGTCTTAATAAGATTTCATTTCATGACTGTTCTATCTCCATAGAAATAAAATCTGTGAAATCCACACCTCTAAAGTCCTCATGGTAGTGCTAGTCCATAACATTCAATTCAATGCAATAGGACAAGCACATACTAAGTGTCTACTCAGTTCAATACCCTATGCATTGATAATGCACTTTTGCTTATTGTTCATATAATTTTGCTTCTTAGTGGGAAGATCTTTTCCATCCATTAATTGGCCCATGTGACCTGCTTAAGTCACATAGAACAGAAAAGAGTGCAACAGGAATGGTGCAACAGGAAGAGTGGAGTTGGAGCAGAGCTGAGAGGAAGTTAGTGAGAGAGCAGTCAGAAATGAAGGATGCAGGCAAATAGGCATTTTGTTTAAGGGAGCCTGTTTGTGATTTCTTTAAGGGAGCTGGTTTGTGGGAAGTCTAGCAGAAGGAAGGCTTGGGGCTGGTGGTGCACTCTACATTGTTATTGTGTATAAATTTCTTTGTTACTATGATGGATTTGGTTTTCTGGTGTTCGAATTCAGCTATCTGGTGTCTGAATAAATGTTTTGGTTCTGTCTTCCATATGGAGAGTAGTTGTATTTTGCAAATGAGAATTCCACCAGCATATTCATGACTGTCATAGGTGCTATGAATTGGGTGTTTGTGCTTCATCCTGTCACAGGCACTGGAGGTAAAAATACAAAAAACAACAAACCAAAAAATAGTTCTTCAGTTGCCAAGGCTTGCCACAGTATTGTTCACATAGAAAATCCTTCATAATTATTTTTTTGGGGCACTAAGACAGCAAGGTGTTTGTTTCCTCCTATGGTTGATGCAGAAGCTAAGAGAAGAGGAGAACCCCAGACTTGGGAGAAAGAGAATTGAAAGAGCAGAAAAAAAGCAATCCTAGATCCAGGATACAGAGGAGAGAGACACAGAGGCTTCACAGGGAGGGGGAGAAATAGGGGGAGGGTGGGGGAAGGACTTCAGAGAGTACTAGAAAAGGGGGAAAATGCTTTTTTGCAGACAATTTCCCTATTTTTATATAGAATACTCAGGGACTGAGAGAAGCAGTTCCGATGAACATGTCAGTGTTGACTTTGCAAGAATACCAATTGGAAAAGCAATTCAATGAGAATGAAGCCATCCAGTGGAGGCAAGAGAACTGGAAGAAATCACTCTTTTTTTCAGCTCTATATACTGCCTTTATATTTGGTGGTTGGCACCTAACGAACAAACAAGCAAAGTCTGAGCTGAGGAAGCCACTTGTGCTCTGGTCTTTGAGCCTTGCAGTCTTCAGTATATTTGGCGCTTTTTGAGCTGGTGCTTATATGGTGTACATTTTGATTACCAAAGGCCTGAAGCAATCAGTTTGCAATCAGAGTTTTTACAATGGACCTGTGACCAAATTTTGGGCTTATGCATTTGTATTAAGTCAAGCACCTGAACTTGGAGATACGATATTCATTATTCTTCTGAAACAGAAACTCATCTTCCTGCATTGGTATCACCATATCACTGTGTTGCTTTATTCTTGGTATTCTTATAAGGACATGGTTGCTGGAGGTGGTTGGTTAATAACCATGAACTATGGAGTGCATGGAGTAATGTATTCCTACTATGCCTTGTGGGCAGAGGGCTTCCTGGTTTTGTGGAAGTTCACCATGTTCATCACCTTGTTCCAGATCACACAGATGTTGATGAGTTGTATAGTTAACTATCTGGTCTTCTCCTGGATGCAGTAAGACCAGTGCCAATCTCATGTTCAGAACATCATCTGGCCCTCATCTGAGGTACTCATGTACCTCAGCTACTTTGTGGTCTTCTGTCATTTTTCTTCGAGGCCTACATCTGCAAAATGAGGAAAAAAAAAAAGGAAGGCTGAATAGTGTTGAAACTGAGAAGGAAGCCATAGCTCAGGGTCATCAAGTAAAAAAAAAAAACAGACAAAAGAAAATGGCACAAGGAATCATACATATGGTGCAGCTAAAAATAATAATAATAGTTAAAAACAAAACTTGGCAACTTAGGGGTAACTAGGTTGCTCTAACCCAGTAAGTTTATGATCCTTTTATGATGAGGACCCACTGAATTCAACTCCATCTCAAAGGACTGCTGCTAAGGGACACCATCCCTCTCGTACCTGTCTACTCTAGGAGAAAAAAAATGAAAGAAAGAAAGAAAGAAAGAAAGAAAGAAAGAAAGAAAGAAAGAAAGAAAGAAAGAAAGGAAAGGCAAATGAAGGTTATTAACAAATTTTATGAAAAAAAATATTTAATAAGTATCACATTTCCCTAAGGACAGAAGACTTTTAGTAAAATCAAAACAAAACAAAAAACCATATTTCTATATCCTTTCTAATTTTTTTTTTCAGGGCTAAACTTGAGCAAACAGAAAAACGGCAAAAATGGTGAAAGTGCAGGGTGTGTGCCTATAGAACCAGTGCTTTGGCAGAAATGAAAACCGTCCTTGGGGAAGGCTGGCAGTTTTAGGCTAAATGGAAAAGGTATCTAGAAGGTGTCTTTAAGTGCATGAGCCACAACTTGATGAGTAATAGAAAAGCTTAATGTTTCCCACTGCAATCTAGAAACTGTGTGCAGCCCTTTGGCTAGCGAGTATGCAAAAACCAGCTGGAAGATGATACTTTGACCAGGTTTAAAAAATGAGGAACAAAACATGAGCTCCCAGTTCCAAATGAGAGAGAATTTGTCCAAGTGCCTTTCTGATGGAAGTCCAGTGAGTCCTACTATTGCATAGGATAAAAGAGAATTCATCTTTGTTCTCTTACCTGAGATTTTTAAAAAGAACCTTGAGAGGGGAGAGGAAAAGGGACTAAAAAAAAGGAAGAAGACAAAACCACAGTCAACTAATAAAAAACATTAATCCTACTGACTAGAAAATATTCAGTTCCAATGAAGGTGGGGCAGGAGAGAGGGATCCTGGGAAAGAGGAAGACAAACTAAAACACGATTCAATAAATACAGACAATATGTATATTTTTCTCTATTCACATGCTCATACATACTTGTGTACACATGGACACACACAAACACACACAGCTTTCAATGTAAAAACCTGTGATACGGTACACATTTTATATTTTTTGTGACTTTCAAGAAAAATAAATAACTGCAAACTATGTGCCTTATTGAGTTAACACTGTGTTTCTGCACCTGCCACACCTGCTTTTTCAGAAGTGTAGAGGTGTTTAAAGTGCCCCCTTCTGGTCAAGTGGAGCAATTACAAGGGAACCAATTTGGCCATGACAGTTGAAAATCCAAGACCTCTAAAGACTTAACCCCTCAAGCTTTGAAACTCATTAAAAAAAATGGCCCATTGACCCCATACAGGTTAACTTCGGAGGTCAAACAAGGTCATTCACTCTGGAACTCAGAGAATCAGTTCTTATGAGCCGTATTCTTTAAAGGTAAAGTTAGATTACATTTTCTGTAATATTTCAGTCCTTTACAAGCCAAGTAAATGTGTACAAGTTCTTAGCATTTCAAAGAAGCAATCATGTAAATTCATTGCTTCATGTGCTACTGTAGTACTCTAAATTGTATAAGTCAAGTAGTTTAGAAATTAGAGCTGGATAAACAGATTAGGAGCTTCTAAACTGCATAGACTTTACACATCTGACCACACATGTATATACACACTGTGTGGGTTACACAGAACTGAACTGCAAAGTCCAACTCAGTAGATACACATTTTTCTGGCCATTAGAAAAGATTGTCATTTATTTTTCTTGCTTTATTTGAGAATGTACAGTACAAGGGATTTTTAAAAATTATTTTAGCTTTAATTGTACTGTCATTCATGAAATGGAGCCACTCTGGTTTTCTGTCAAAGATGACAAGGGCCTTGTGTGTGTAGTGTGTGGAGTTAAAAAAAAAAAAAGAATAAAGTTACATTCCATTCGGTGTGAATGGTTTTTACCAATTAAAAAAATAATTGTTTTTTTATTCATTCATTAATTTATTCCCTGCTGTTATAAACCAAATTCTGGCAAGAGGGCAGGCATGTCAGCCTGACAGGAACAAAAGTTTCCCCTGTGTTATAGACCATACTATGTAGATCAAACTAAAAGTAGGTCCTTAAAAACCATGTGCCCTCAAACCCAGGGGGAGATAGAAAAGTGTATTGTGTTCAAATGCCTGGCAACAGTAGCAGCCTCTTAACATCAAGACCTGTTTCCAACCTAGCACTGTAATTGACTTTAAGGAGAAGAGCCCTGATGTAGATGTCAACTGTACGTCATTTTCAGGTACCACAGTCTCTACCTCTTCAGCAGCCACGACTACTGAAATTGCAAGAAACAGAATGGTAGTGCTAGCAATGGCCTTGGCATTGTCAAATGGCTCATTTTCAGAAACAGATACCAGTTTATTAATAAAATGGACACTAAAGAAGATACATTACTCTCTATTTTGTCATTGTACCCTAAAGCCCACAGAGCCTTTGCATTTGATTTGAAACTAAACTTGTATTTATATCCCTCTACAATATTGTGAGCTCCCTGAAAATACTCTTAGTGATTAGCACAATGCGTTGCCCATATTAAATTGCATGTGTGTGTGTGTGTGTGTGTTTGTGTTAGAGAGAGAAAGAGTGTTGTATGTGTATATATTTTTCCTCACATCTCGTAGTTTCCTACAAAGACTAACTCCAGGCTCATTTTTTACAAATTGTCCTTACCTCTTCCCAGCTATTAGTTTCTTTTAAATTTACCTTATATTTATGTAATTTTGAACATATATGTATGTATATGTATATATATGTGTGTTTATGTGTATATATGTGTATGTGTATATATAATATGTGTGCATGTATGTATGTGTGTATGTTTATATATACACATATATGTTTATATATACATACACATATGTTGTCTTTCCTGATAAAATATACATTCATAGTGCCTGGCACTTGCTTTAGCTGCATCACAGCTTAGTGGAGCTGGGGCAGTTTTTTTAATGCATTTGCATCTGTCAGTGTCTTGAATATTATAGGTATTTGCAAATAGTGAACTGTCTCCAGTTTCTACCCTATGAAATACATCCTTCACTATGGGCCAAATTGACATTTTTAAAACACAGAGCTAAAACTGGCATAGGCCTCTTTCCCTCTGTCCCAAATTATAAATACTCATTGGCTTCCTAGGAACGACACATAGGAGAAAATATAAATTACTCAATCTGACATTTAAAGATCTCCACCACCTATTTCTTGCATGCCTTTCTATTCTTATCTCCCAGTACTCCTCTTTACTCACTTTTCATTGAAGTTAGACTGGATTGCTGACTATTCCCCGTACTCAATATTCCATTTTCCACTCTTTTGCTTTGCCCAAGTGGTCTTCCTGAGTGCCTTAAGTGCATTTATCCTTATCTCTACTTAGTAAACACTTTAGCTTTCTTCAACACAGAACGCAGGTATCACTTCCTATCTGAAGCCTGTGTTCATATCCCCAATTATTAGCAACCTCTCTCTTTCTGAAAACTACTTCATATTACATTGAATGTTTTTACTTGTGTGTGTGTGTGTGTGTTGTATTCACCCAGGAGAATGTAAGCTACTTGAAGGCAAGGACCATTTCTTTTTTTGTCTGAATATTCCCAAAGTCATGCATAGAGTAGGTACTTAATAAATTTTGCTAAATTAAATTATTGAATGAATAAATTAATAAGCACTTACATCAATTATAATTGATTAAAAACTAAATTTTTCTTTTTAAATGAATATTTTCTCAAAAATCTACTGCTTCTTATTTAAAAGCTACATATATATGTACATGCGGATATGCAAGTGTGTATGAATAAATTAATTCCAAGTTAGATTTTCAGGACCCTGAAAGTACTAGAACTAACAAACCTCATTTGAATATTTGTCTCTTGTGTGGAAAATTAAATTACAAATGCATTAAAGGGAAGTATTTAACATGGTTTATTCACATGTATATTTGATTTATTATAAGTTGGTCCCAGACTACAACTGAAGATTCAAATTATTGATAAGTAACTTGGGCTGCTGGAGCTCAGTGTATTTCTTGAGTTCATTTCACACTTGACCTCCTGGAGGGCAGCAGTAGAATATACAAATATGTGGTTTTCTTTTTGGCCCTGGGATGGAACATGTATGAGAGAGAGAGAGAGAGAGAGAGAGAGAGAGAGAGAGAGAGAGAGAGAGAGAGAGAGAGAGAGAGAGAGAGAGAGAAGGAGAAATTCATACAAAAATCTATATTGAATTAACAACTGTGTAGAAAACCTCATCTATGAGAAACTTATAGAACACTGGGGAGTTGGGGGGGGGGAAGGAGTCAATTTTATGAACTGAATGTACTATAAGACGTAGAAATTATAGTTCTACTTAAAATCAGTAAAGTGAGAATTTAACTCTCCTACCACTGCAGCCTAAGTTATATAATTACATTCTTCAGAGTCAACATTTTCACCTTGGTAGGCATAATAAGGCCATGCAAATGCTAGAGAAAACACCACATTTCAGCACTCTGCCTCTCCTTCTGGTGATTATAAGTAGGCACTGCAGTGAAGCATGTATGAGCCTGACTTTAATTGTTAGCACTATCTTCTCCTGAAACAACAAAACAGCCAATATTATCAATGTGGAAGTCAGGTGAAACCGACCTGGAGAGAATGCACCTTTAGCAGGACACATCACTTGAGAAATGGTCAAAAGACAGAAAGCCCATTGCCACTAGGAGATCCTTTGTGGAACTGAAAGAAAATGGAAAATACACTACTAAAGATAATAGTATCCTCTTTGTGAATGGAAGGGATGGTAAATTATTAAATGATTCTCAACATGTGCAAATTGGGGTGACTATCTATACATATATTCCCTAGGAAAATATGAAAAAAATGAAAACACCAAATCTACTTTATATCACTGTATCTTTATGGTTAATCTTTCTTAATAATACTAATAATTATTAATAATAACAATAATGATAAATGTGCTTTGCATAAAGGCTAAAGTGATGGAAAGCCAGAGACGGAAACAGACAGAGAGAGATGGAGAAATGTAGATAAGGTTTCTAAATAATTAACTTTTTGCAAAGTATTTCAATACAAAATATTCTTTAAAAGTAAACCTTATAAGTGAATATAATTATATTTTCAATGTGTTTAAAATATATACATATATGCATATGTATGTATTTGAGTACATATATGTTTGTGTGTATATATGCATATTTATGTATATTTATATCTATAGATATCTATAGCTATATATCTATATCTATCTATATTAATATAGATACAATTTTTCCACCACCTTAGTTAGAGGTTAAAGCCTTGGTCATAGGTAGCCATATACGTTAATTCCATGACTGGAGTAAGTCAGTAGATGCAGATGGAAATGTTAAAAGCTGGACATTAAATCCTGAGTGACAAATACTATTTATTTTTGATATTTAAGGAAAAAGAAAGACCTAGATCATACTATAGAAAGATTATTGAGAGCCACAATCCTTTCACTTTTTGGTGGATCTGATTCTTTGCTCAGGGAGCAGCCTCACTTAAAGGACAAAGTTGAAGGCTATGACAGGGTGTTCTGTGTTTACTGGGAAGCACCAGTGAGGTGAGTGTGGCAAATAGGCTCAGTTTTGGGAATGCAGTCCAGGTTGGATGTCCATAGTCATAGAGATTAAAGCTAGAAAGGACCCTAGCTATCATCTAGCACAACACCCTCATCCATCCTAATTGTGGAAAAACTGAGGTCCTCCAAGATAACAGGTAATAAATTACCCAGAGGGCATTTTAGGTGCTCAGTACTTTTCTTGAGGGTAGATGATCAGATTTTAAGAAAGAGTTATGACTTTAATAACTTCTCCATTCATACGCTTACCAGGCTTCATTTCTGATAATGATGACTGTTCTGAAATTCTGTCCCAACATCTGATGAGCATCTTGGGAAGAAATATCTTGAGTATAGTATGATTATCATTGCAGTTTGCATGGACTGTTTAATAGCTTATAATACAAGGATTACACATATACACATTTAAGTATCATATATGTCCATACAATTAGAAGAGAAAATATCATTAAGTGTCTCAAAATAATACTTTGTTATTTTTTTCTCTAGATTTATATGTGGATTATACAACCCTATCTTTTGTATCCAACTGTAAAGGGGACAGAGATTCAGCTTCTTAAGGAAAAGAAGTCAATTTTTTTTTGTCCATGGGTACACTCATGGAAAGTTTAAGTAATTCTATTGCTGATTCACAGGCTGGAGACTCAGATTAATTATTATTCTTATGTTCAATCAGTTTTACCCTGAATATAAAAGTTAATACCCCAAGAAAAGCTGTTGCCAAAATACAGCTCTAAGGAATTCTTTCCTTTACCTTAGTCATTAATGAAAAAAAAATGGTACTGAAACAATGCTATTTTGTTGTTTATTTCTGATGTTTTGCTGGGATATTGCCTGAAACATTGACAGAAATATTGAAGAAGAAGAAGGAGAAAGAGAAGGAGTAGGATACCAAAAGGGTAAGAGACATATGGCATAGCATTCCTGGATAATTAACAATATTCTCTCAGATCTTGATGCCATTGAAAGGTCTATGGTTTTGTGAAGCTCTTATAAAGACAGGTGGAAATTAGGAAGATAATACCAGTAAATACTGTTCCAAAGGATTCTTGGAGGTAATAATGCAAAGCAACCACAGTGGTATAGATGGGACAAGAAGAACTCTCTCAGATATTATTAATTACTTTGTGACACTAAGATAAATTTAATAAATAGTTCTGTGATCAAATACCAAGGTGTATCATGATCAGTAGAAAGTATTTTTTTCACACTTATTATCTACCAGGCCCTGTGTCAAGTTCTAGGGTTAGAAAGAAGGAAGAGCCAAAATAGGATTTTGCCTTCAAAGAACTCATAATATGCAACGGGAAGACAATATGCAAACAACAGTTTATATACAGGATATGTGGTTGGTTGGTTGATTGGTTGGTTGTTGTCCTTCACTCATGAAGAGGCCCAAAATGACATCACCATGATAAAGTGAAATTACAGCGTGTACTACTGTGGCTGATCAGACTAATATGAGCTTGGAATGCTCTACCGCAGGTTAGGCACAGATAGTCAGTGTAAATATTTGGGGTGGTTATTCCAAATTTGTGAATTCTATGTTTACTGTGTGTTTTAATGCTGCTTTGCTCATAGAGTATAGCATCTTTTCTGATGTGGGCACACAATGCTGAGCAGTCCTGTGACAGTGTCTCCCTTGTCATACAATCAAATCCAAAGATCTTGAGAAAGACCTTAAGAGTCTCTGTATCACTTCTTCTGGCCACCATGTGATCGCCTGTCCCATGTGAGTTCTCCATAAAATAGGCTTTTTGAAAAGTGTACATTTTATATTTGGACAACATGGCCAACCCATAGGAGTGCTATCTGAAGTATTATTTGAATGTTTGGCAATTTAGTTCGAGCAAGGACCTCAGTGTCTGGTACTTGATCCTGCCAGGCGATCTTCAGACACAGGATATATACAGAGTAAATGGAAGGTAATCTCATTTTTGGAGCTGAAGAAAGGACCAGAAAAAGCCTCCAGCAGGAAGTGAGATTTGAGCTGAGCTGTGAAGAAAGCCAGGAAAGCCAATATAAAGAAAGAGGAGAGAGAGGATCTTACGTTAAATACACCTATAACATGAACATGAAAAACCTGTACAGAGAACAAACACAAAAACAATATGGAGACTCAAAGAAGCTCCATTGTATCATGGTTCATGTGAGAATGGATCCACAAACAGGGAGGGGGAGGGCATGTAAATCATCCAATATTTTCACAGCTGGGAATGATCTAGTAGTTACCTAGTTCAGTTCCAGATGAAATGCAAGTCCTCTAATCTCTGAGAGTAATCAAGAAAAAAAATCAATTTCTAGAATCCAGCATTTCAAAAAATAGAGTGGTAATTGTGGTTTCATCTATTCGTAAAGGAACATATCAAAGAATTATGTAAGAGCTAAACTTTTAAGGTTGATAAAAGCACTTATCTCACAAACCTTAAGAAACTGGCAGAACAAGTTTTTCATGAGATAATAGCATTCTAGTCCAAACTCTTCATTTTGCAGATGTGGAAACTGAGTTCCAGAGATGTCAAGTGACTTGCCTGTTACCACATAGTTTATAATTGGAAAATGAAGGATTGGAAACATGTTCCTTCTCCTCCAAAGACAACATTCTTTCCATTTTTTTGTGATGACCTCCATTTCCATCGTTTTATATCTGAACTAACAATAGCAGCAGCAATACCACCAACAGAAGAGTGGATCAGAAAAATGAAATAGTTTATCTAAGATGAGACAATCAATGTCACATCCACTCCTCTAATGCAGGTCTCCTGACTCAAAGAACACAGGATGTGAAGTCAGAGGACTTGGGTTCATATCTTGCCACTTATCACTGATGGGACTTTCCATAGGTCATTTTTATAATCTGGGTCTCAGTTTCCTCAAGTGCAAAATGGGGGTAGGGGAGTTCGGACTTGGTGGCATATATAATCTACATCATATGATATATTATATGATGTTACACCATACTATTCTATAATATAACACAATATAATATATATTCTGGATGTGTATTGTGGCTTGCAAATTGTCTTCCCATTTCATATTATGAGCTCCTTATAGACAAAACCATGTTCACAACTTTCTTTGTAAACCTAGCAATTGGCAGGGTGACTGGTTCATTGTAAGTGCTCAATGAGTACTTGATGATGATGATGAAGACAGATCTTGCAATTGCATATAAACTTTTATTAAATGTATCTTGGTGGATTCCCTATTATCCTTCTCTATGTTCCACTCTGCTTCTATCCTAAGAAATTCAACTAAAAGGACTTGTCATATATTTAATGTACTTAATGTAAGTCAAATATATTCTGTTAATCCACTCCTGTCTTTATACCAATCAAATGTTTGTCTGACTAGTAGAAAAATACAATCTAGTTATTACTCAGCAATACAATCAATTAAGGCTAATCACTCAACTGACTCATGTTGCCTTATTAAGGATATTTTAAAAACTGCACCTCTAATCACTTACAGTGCAGTGTTTGAAAGGGCCAATAAGGAGATGGATGGATAGAAAGACAGACAGACAGACAGATAGATAGATAGATAGATGAATGGCTAATGTCACAACCTCCCAGTGGCCTGCTTCCAAGAAATTCTGTAGTACTATAAATTGAAGAGAAGGTGATGACCTGTTTTGATAGAGATGTTTTCTTCATTGTAAGTTTCCTATGTTCAATCACAGATACACCCATCCCAAAACAGTGATACCATGATATAATGGAAAGAATTGGACTTGGAATAATTAAAACAAATGAACAAACAGAAAACAAGAGCAAAACCTGTACTTGAATCCCAGTGCTGGTACTTATTGCATATTTTCCTTCTTTTTAAAACTACTTTTGTTTTTATTTGTACAATATTAATTATTCATTTCTTTTTAACATTTTTAAAACACATTTTGAGTTTCAAATTCTCTCTATCACTACTTTCTTTACCCCATCCATTGAAAAGGTAAGCATTATGAGACCAATAATATATGTGAAATCATGGAAAAATATTTCCAAATTACCTTATCTTTCAAAAGAATAAGCAAGATTTTCTTTTTAATTTAGAAAACTGTACCTCAATTTGTACGTGAATTTCATCATTTCTAACTCTGAGAATAAGCTGCATTTTTCATCGTGAGTTCTTTGCAATAGTCTTGGATGACTGTATTGATCCAGAGTAGCTAACTCTTTCATAATTTCACATCCTTACAGTATTATTGTTGCTGTGTTCAATAATCTGGTTCTGCTTACTTTGCTTTGCATCAGTTCATATGGATATTTTCACGTTTTTTTTTTCTCTAAAATCATTCCCCTCATAATTTTTTATAATGTAATAATAACCTATCACAATTATGTGGCACAAAATGTTCAGTCATTCTCCAATTAATGGACATCTTTTAAATTTTCAATTTGTTGTCTCCATTAAAAGAGCTCTTATAAATATTTTTGCACATATAAATTCTTTCCTTCTCCTTTCATATTGCTGGGATACAGACCTAGTAGTGGTATTGCAAGAAGAAAGGGTATACACAGTTTTATAGCCCTTTTGTCAGAGTTCCAAATCATTCTTCAGAATATTTGACCAGTTCACAAATTCGCCAAAGATTACTAGTGTGCTTATTTTTCCTTATCGCTTCCAACATTGTTTTTTTTTCTGATAGATATAACGTAATAGATAAGAGTTATTTTTATTTATCTTTCTCTAATCAATAGTGATTTAGAGAGTATTTTTTAATATGATTATAGGTAGCTTTGATTTCTTCTTCTGAAAACTGTCTGCTCATATCCCTTAGCAGTTTATCAATTGGGGAATGGCTCTTAGTTAAAAAGAAATTGACTCAGCTCCTTACTTATTTGAAAAGAAGCTTTTATCAGAGAAACTTGCTATATGTTTTTTGACATTACATCATTTTCTTTAGTATCATTTGCCAAAATGTAGATTTCCAAGTTAACGTGTTTTACTTAAATGTATTTTTGCTTCGGGTTTGTCTAAGACATGATTGCTACCCCTGACTTTTTACTTCACCTGAAGCATATGGGATTCCTCTCCAGCTCCTTATTTGAACTCTACATGTGTGTCTTTCTCTTTCAAGTGTGTCTCTTGTAAACAACATACTGCTGCAATCTGGTTTCTGATCCATTCTGCTATCCATATCCATTTTGTGGATGAGCTTATCTCATTCACATTCACCGTTATGATTACTAACATTTTTTCATCCCTCCTATTTTCTTCTTGTTATTCTTTTCCCTTTCTTTGCCATGTATATATGTGTATATGCATAAATATGCATATATGCATACACATACATGTACATATACATATGCATACATATCCTTTCCTCCTTGAACCAATTCCAAGGAGAGTGAGGTTCAAGTATTACCTACATCTCACCCATTTTACCATCCAATGTAAAACCTCTCCATTGCTCACCTCTTTTATGTGAGATAATATGCCCCATTCTAGCTCTCTCTTCTTTCTTATCCCAGTGCACGGGTGAGAAAGAGAATCTTTTCCAGGTCCTAATCAGTGGATTCTTTCAATTTCTATTTTACTCTCTGGTTCCAGGATATCAGGAAATTTTTCCTTGATAATTTCTTAAAATATTTCTAGACCCTCTTTTTTATTTTAAAGCATAGTTTTCACATAGTTTAATAATTCTTAAATTATCTCTCCTTGATCTATTTTCCAGATAAAATATTTCACATTTTCTTCCATTCTTCATTATTTTGACTCACTAGTTTTGATATAAGTGATAATTATAACATAGTTGAGGGTCCTTGAAAATTGCTTGATAAGCAAATATAAATTTCATCTCAGTCTCCATTGGAAGTATTTTAAGTTCATGACAACATAGGAAAAATGCCTTTTAGATTTCATGCACAGATTTTACAGAATCATATTCTACAAATATCAAAATTGAAAAGAAATTCAGAAATCCGCTAGTCAAACCATTGTCTAAAAAGTAATACTTAAGTACTACAGCATAGAAAAAAAGAAAAATATATCACCAAAATAACACCATTGTACTTTGGCATTGCTGTAATATTTAGGAATTTATTCTTAATTTGAATTTACATCTCCCAATCTTTAACTTTTACACATTGTTCTTAGTTCTTTTTTCTGGGGCTAACCAGAAAAGTTCTAACACTTGATAACCTTTCAGATAAATGAATACAGCTGACATGTTATCTGGAAGACATCTTTTCTTTAGACTCAATATCCCCAATCTCTTTAGCTGATCCTTTTTGTCATGTTCTCATATATCTTTATCAACTTGGTTTCTCTCTCAGAGATATGCTTTGTCAATATCCTTTCTAAAATACAGCCCTGGTATCTGTACTCTAGATGTATCTTGACTAGTTTGAATACAGTGTGCCCTCATTCTGGACACTCAGAATGCAGCTGAAGATAATTCCAGCTGTAGATATTGCTTGCTATGTGTGTATATCTCATTGTGCAAGAATGAACCCCTGCAATTTAGGTATTGTGCCAATTTCCACCTTTTTAAAAAATCTTTAGCAGGTTCCAATTGAGTTCTTCATAAATGTAGAATCAAAGTTGTAAGGCTCTTCTCAGAGGTGTATATATATATTTGTTTTCAAGTATTCTCCATATGCCTTTGATATGTGTATACAGCACATGTATTATACAGACATACTATACACACATACATACATGCTTTTAGGTTTAGATGCACCTTCATAAACACATACATATACATACACACATGTGTGTGTATGTGTGTATGTGTGTGTGTGTGCATGTGTGAGAAAGGATGGGTATAGCACAGAAAACTAAAGTAATATGCCCATGGTTACACATTTGGTCAGTATGAGGGACAGCATTTGAAGTTAGATTTCCTGACTCAAACCTTTCTTCTTTTCACTGTATCAGATTGGTCTACCTTGATAGAAACACCGTTGAGTAATGGTAATTTGAATTGGAAAACCTTTCCTTTTCGTTAATAGACCCATTAAGTCCCATGGAGCCTGTGGTAGGAGGAGTTTGCTAAATGGGTGGAGCAGGAAGAGGCAGAGCTGGAGCAGAGGTAAGAGGAAGTTAGTCTTGAGAGCAGTCAGAGCTGGGAAGGATGCTAGGCTCCTGGGTAGCATGAGTGATTTGTGATTGTGATTTTGTTTAAGAGAACTTGCTTATTATGCATGGAATGGACCCAGATTGTGGGAAGCCTAGTAGGGAGAAGACTTGGGGATGGTGCTGCCCTCTGCATTGTTATTATGTATAGATTTTTGTCACTGTGATGGATTTGAGTCCGAATAAATGTTTTGTTTCTGCTTTCCATGTGGAGAGTCTGGTATTTTGCGATTTTGAATTGTGCCGTGATAGTCATGGTTGCCATGTGCGTTGGGAATATTACGTTGGTGCTACACCTAGGCAGCAAATTTAAGAAATGAGAAACTGTCAAAGACAATTATATTTTGTTGGTGGTGCTTTAACAATAGTATCCTGTTAATTTAGGTTCAATGTTGGGACAGAATGAGGTACTCCTAAAGCATTGAACAGAGGAGGTTTACTTTGCCCAAACAAAGCATTGCTATGCAACAAGGATGCAGTGGTGTAGCTTTTCTGAATGCAATTCCTCCTCCCCTTCCATTTCCACTTGTTTTGAATCTGGTCAGTAAACCACTGGCGTATGTTAACTCACAAGGTCTCAGGCAACCACACTATCTGGGAGCCATCAACTATAAAGGCCAGGTCATTTATGACCCCAATCCAAAAAAAGAAGCCAGGGAGTCTGAGGCCACTTAAGTTGTCTGAGCTCAGAAAGTTGCAATAGAAAATGCTGGTCCTATCACATCTTTATAATTCACCACCCCCAAATCAAAAATGTTTAGTCCCATATGGCCAGATACCATATTTAAAAAAGAAAGGGACCTTAGAGATCATTCAGTCTAATGTCTTCATTTTACTGATGAGGAAAATCAGGTCCTGGAATTGCCCAAATTCACATACCAAGTGAGGGAAACAAGTATACGGGTTACTGATATCTGCAAATCACTTTAACTTTCAGTGCCTCAATAATCCCTCAATTCCAGATGGGTTGTTAATCTATAATAGTTGGGGGAGTTAGCATTTGATTGTATATTCCTAGAAGGTAGATTCTGTCTTTGGCTTCTTTTTGCATCCTTTATGCTTAGAAGAGTTCTTCGCAACTTGGCAGTAGGTAGGGGCCAAAATTAAAAAAGGCTAGACTTCTTTGGTCATAGATAGGCTAGAGTGGAGACAGGATGACAATGGTTGGTTGCTGCAGGTCACAAGGCAAACAAGAGAGAGTGAGCAGTGGAGTCACCTTACATTTTTGTCAGGCCTCCTGAAATCCTTTGGTGCCCCACAAGTAGCCCAAGGGCTATATGTTGTGCAGGCCTGGCTTAGAACATTGCCTAGATTAGAACATAGTGGTTCCTTCATGCTCTGCTGCACCTCCTTGCCTAGCCTGTCCCTCAGTCATCTTGATCCTCCAGAGTGAAAGGTCCCTGGTTGTGGGAGGAGGTAGAGACACTTAGAGACCTCTGTACCCCCATGAGTCAGGAATGCCTGGCCCAGGTTCATTGTTGAGGGTGCTCAGGATGAAGAAACTGAGGTCTTGTAGAGAGGTTAAATGACTTTCCTGGGGTCACAGAGATCGCAGGCACAGTGGACGTTTCCTGGACTAACAATGGGGAATTACAAGGAGGTGAGCTCTGCAGAGAAACCAGCTGTCCCCCCCAGGGTCAGGTCTGCCTCCAGATACCTTGGAAATGTTCTCAGAGATGGAAGCAAGATCTGTAATCTCCTGTGTTTTGCATTGGGCCAGGTGAAAAGTGAATCCACCTGGTGAATAGTGTTCACTGGCGCAGGGTGTGCCACCAGCAAAGCTGTGACCTGTGCAGAGGTTCTGAAGCACCACCTTCTTGGCCTACATCAGCTCACCAAACTGTACTTCCAGCAGATAGAGGATACCTGGGTCCCTGTAGTGCTGACAGCTTGTCTGGACCCACTTACTGTATGCCAACGTGCACCAGACGTGTGGCTTCTGCTCAGCAAGGACCCCTTGGACCCCAGTGAGGGTGACTATCTGCCCCAGGTGCTCCTCCTGGTTTGGGACAACCTTTACCCTGAACTCCACCACCTACTCTCAGTCGAAGAGATGCCCCCCACCCCAGGCCTCAGGGCAGGGAGGTGGAGGTGGGGCCAAGGAGAGATCCCCAGGAGTCCCTGTTCCCCTGAGTTTAAAGGTGTTATACGCAGATTCTGAGGTGTTTCCCAGGAACGGTAGAACAATATTGAAAGCCCCATTGCTGGGCTATTTTTTGTTTTTGTTCCAGTGGCTCCAATATCTGCCACACTGCTGTTCCCTCTCAGGTAACAGATAGACATGAACACATGACTCAGGAGCAAACATGTTGATAGCTCTCTGCATCTGGTCAAAGAAATTCTTAGCTCTTTCTCCCTCTCCCTCTTCCCCTCCCTCAAGAGTGTTATCACCAGTTTTATCAAGTTACCACTATTTGATTCATTGGATTGGAAATACAAGGTGTCTTTCCCCAGGAAAGGAAGTGAGGAGTTGGGAAGAAAATTTGCATTAACATGAAAAAAAAAACAGTGGCTGATGAGTGAATGTTTATTAATTCATTGATGACTTGAGCAAAAAAAAAAAAGACTGTAGAAAGGGATATGTTTAATTTTTTTTATAAAGGAGTTACACGATTCATACATATGTTTATGCATACATATGATTGATAAATGTATATATGTACATGCATACATATGATTCATAAATGTATATATGTACATGCATACATATGTATGTACATATGCATGTATGTGTTGTGTATGTTTGTATGTACAGATGTAGATATATACATATGCTTTTCCTTTTCAAGTATGGAAAGGTAGAGGCTTAGGATTTTAGGGGATTTTTTTGTTTTTATTTTTGATTTGCATTCTCTCAACCATAACTTCACAGTTTACTTCTATACTAGAATGCCCGAGGATATGAGTGGAACATTTAGTAATGATCTATAGGAAGCCTGGAAAACGTGAATACCTTTGTATTTTGTACACTAATCCACTGTGTCAGATTATCAATGTCATCTGTGAAATGCCATAGATGTGACAACAGAGTAATTGCACAGTGACCAGAAAAGAGTGCGGCTGAATTAATGCAGGTTATCAAGTAATTAAAAATTGCTGCAAGGAGGATGGAACAAGGTCATAGCAGAAAAGGGAGGGAATAGGGTTAGCCTTAGTAAGTTAGAAGGTCATGCATTCCTCTGAAATTAGAAGGAAGGAGAAGAAAAGACACAGAGAGTTTGTGAGCACCAGAGTTGAGAGTGATCATGTCAAATGGCCTTAAACCTTTCAAATAATTCAGACTTCAGGTTCTCTACAGAAACTATCAAAGCACAAATATTCTGTCAAATAGCTAAGATTGGGAAGAGGTAGGGAAATGTCAGAGTAGACCTCCCTTTTGTGTGCTCCCAAACATTGTTATTCAGGCATTAATTATTGCGGCACAGCAAAAGCTGTTATTCATACCTAACTATTGAGAATCCTAGGATTTTAGCGTATGACAATTAAACAGTGCTAGAAAACTTGAGCATATAAGTATATAGTGAAGTGATTCCAAAAGTAAATAACAGGAGCCATTTTTTTCAATACACTTGTTGTTATGACAGAAAGAAAATATGTGGGCCATAGAAGGATGTAGGTTCCAATTTTTCTCCTATTCTTCTTTGAACCCGGTCAAGTTTTATTTCGCTTCTTTATAACTCAAGAAACTCTTTCAAATAAGTGTATTAAGTTATAGATAAGTTGAAAACTATAATGGAAAGGAGAATGAACCTCAGCTCAAGAAATTACATATATTTCATCTGTACGTGTTGTGTCTGTGTGTGTTGAGTGTGTTGCATGTGGTCAGTGTGTTGTGTGTGTGTGTCTGTGTATGTAGTATCATAAGAATTAACCTGGACAAGCAGAGCCTGCTTTTAGGTTGAAAAGAATCCTTTAGGTTGTGATTTTTCTAAGGTAAATAACATTATATGTATAAAACATTTTAAAATCTATGACTTGCTTTTATAAACATGTCATTTATTATCGTCACTGTTGTTGGTAGTGCTTTTTACTTAAAATATTGCAGACTGGTAAAAAAATGATGGAGCTATATTAATTTAATAATTAACAAGTATTATTAAATGCACACTAAAAGGCACACCTGTTACCCAAGAAGAAATTCAGACTTGAAGCAGAACTGCAATAACTCACCCTTTCCCCCAAAAAACCTTCAAAACAAAAAACAAATTTAAAAAAAAAACACTGAAATGCACAAATTTAGAGATATCTTCACTCCAAATGTTCATATGTTTATATCAGACTTGTGGTAGAGACTTCCAAGCCTGTATTGCTTTGGTCAGTCACAGAAACACCATACCTTGACTCCAACACAATGATGTCATTTTGGCTCCCTTTGGGCATGAAGGACAATAATTAGCCACTATCTGCCTTTTTGTCTATATGACATTTTTGGAAGATAAATGGAAGTAATGGAGGGGGAAGCTTCAGAAAGCATACAGTAAGTTACAAAAAATAAGGAGGCAATGGATTTAAAAAGGTGGCAAACAGATTAAGTAGCATTTATTAATTCCCTACTATAAAATAGACACTGTGCTAAGTTATGGGCACATTTATAAATGAACCAGGCTCTGCCCTTCCTCATGTTCCCATTTTTGCTCTCTGAACTAATAACCATAGGGTGAAAACTAGATAAGTGTTATGAAAGTCTCTTCCAATCATGTCTCCCTCTTGAAATTTTACTCAGGGTTTAAAATGTCTGACTTTGAGCACTTAAGTGTTGGACTATATACAAATGTTCTCATGTGTGGTCATATATGGTGATTCCTAAAGAACTACATTGTAATTAGTTGTTAGAATAATATAATACTAAATCAGCTGGAATCACTGAAGATTTTAAAAAAGTCAAATTCATGAAAAACAATTTTTAACTTCAAGTATTACAGAATTAAAATCACAAAACTTGAATACAATTTGAAGGAAAGTTAAAAAGAGAAAACACCATTGAAATTTTGTGTCTGCACTATGATATTCTACCTATTCACTGGAGTGAAAGAGGTTTTCTTTAAAAGATACGTTCTGTGGATACTGGGTTTTTACTTCCCAAATCAGAACATATTAAATAGGCTTATCTATTTTAAAACTCTTGATAAGCCAAGTCTCACAAATGATTTTTAAATTAGAAGAGTCTTGTTTGAGAATATGCTCAAGTGTTCTGATGTGAGCTTATTTGAATGAGTTTAAATTAGTGCTTTATAATTTAAAGAAAAAATGCTAAAAATGGTTAACTGATGGTCAAACTCTGCGCTTTGATGGTATGTATTTAATGTCAGAGGAATCCTGTGAAGGATTTAGCACTGTGGTCTTCCAACTTGTATTTTTTTTCCCTCAAACTATCATTTAAAAATTCTAAAATAGTATGTACTGCATATAGTAATGCATATTTATTAATTGTATATGTACATGTGCTATTGTATTTATATATAGTATATATATATATACATATACATGTATAGATGCATATTTATTATTCACTTACAATACAAAGTTTGTGAATTGAAAAGATGAAATATAAAGATGAAATATTGTTTTAAAATAACTACTTTAAAATGCTACCAAAAATGTCTCCCCCACTAATATATTAATCAATATAATCAATAAAAGTAGGGAAATACATTTACAAACTTTAACACTTTGTGATGCGAAATGTTGTTTCTAAGTTAAGTTCTTTCAATATTGTATTTTAATGGTTATTGTATCTGATAAAATTACTAGTCATCATCTAGAATTTATTATGTATCTTCTATGTGCTAAGTTCAAGAAATACAAAGAAAGGGGAATAACCAGTCTCCGTTCTGAAAGAGGTCACATGAAAAAATTTATTTCTTGGTTATAATTATTATTATACTTATTATGAAACTAATTGTTAATACTATTAACCACATAACTTTTGTTTTTTAATATGATTGACAAAAAATGACAGAAAATTTGTACTAGACATGGGGGAAGTGGTAGCTCTCCCATTTTCTTCTTCGTTGTTCAATTGACTCACATTTTAAAAAATCTTCAAATATCTCTAAAATTTATATGTAGGAATATGTTTAACCAACTGATCATTTTATGAGAGTCAATTTTGCTAAACTAGGTAGCAAAATATACGAATTCACATTGCAGTGGGAACATAAAATTGCAGTATGTTATAATTTGCAGAAAGTTAATGAATGAAGGGGACACCACTCTCAACATATCCACAATGTGCAACTGCCATAGGGAACTGTAGGGTAGCATGTCTCGTATGTGTCTAACTTATAAACTAAATGAACTCTCCCACTGTCAACTTATACATTAAATATTAGTTAATATTTAGTAATATTGATACAATGAATATGAGTTAAAACATTTTAATCCTACAATGCTGAGTATGTGCACATCACAGATATTGATCATGAATGGGCAGCATGGACCATTTGAAACACGTAACATTGAAGCAAATATCCAATTTCATAAATCACATCATTATAGTATAATTATTATTATAGCTGCATGTATATAGTTTTTTTTAAGTTTTGCAAAGTTCTTAAAATGTTATTTCATCTGATTCTCACAATAACCATGTGAGGTAGGTACAATTATATAATCCCTATTTTCCGGATGAGAAAACAGAAGCCAAGAACGGTTAAGTGACTTGACAACAATTACATAGTTGTTGATTGAATCTGACACTTTGTCTACCATTTTGTTCAGTCCAGACTTGTTAGAAGTCTTAGAGCATTCTTAGCAAGTTGTCACTAGCCATTTGATTTTTAGACAGCTCTAAAAATTAAGAAGATATATTTTTAGGTGATTCATGCTTTCATCAGACATTTTCTCCCATATGATACTCCTGGTTCTACCTTCTGGTTCCAGATACATTTCTTCCTCCATATCACAGCCTTCAAATACTTGAACATAGATAATATGTTCCTTTATATAAAAAAATCTTTTCCCCAGGTTTTAAACATGCCCAGTTCCTTCAACGGATAAGATAGATTTTGAGTCTATTGAACTGAAGTATTAGTTAATTGACACTGGAGGGAAACAAGGTGTTATGAGAAATATTTTTTACATTATGATTATGAAACATAAAATTAAAATATAACCCAGCATTGGAGTAAAAGAACATAATCTAGAAACATTTAAAAAATATTTTATGACTCATCTTTTCTTTGTTTTTTTAATACGTTTAATAAATAAATGGCACTTAAAATCATGAAAATTTCCATATGCTAGAGTCAGAAATTTGCAGAGTCAGAAATAGGCTGCCAACTTTAGGGAAGATATAAGAAGAACTCCTGGTTATGCCTCTAACACATGTTAAAATCACCTTTCTGGATATAAAGAGAGATGTTACTGAAGAATATTAGTAATATAAATAATTGATAATAAGATGGAATGGTGGACCCATGCTGTCATCGATCAGGCAAACTATTAGCATAGAGTTTCTGTAACTCATGCAAAGAAGCAACTCTTCTGCAAGTAGTACTGAAAGTATAAGGGACTTTCCCAGTGTCACACAACTAGGATATTAGAGAAGATACTTCACTTGATGTTTTTTTTTTTTTTTAATAATTAAGAAATAATCATGTATTAAGAATTCTCAATAGATATTGTTTCAGAATTGCATTGAAATATATATGTGTGTGTGTGTGTGTGTGTGTGTGTGTGTGTGTGTGTGTGTGTGTATGGTTTGTCATTTCCTCCTCTATCTCATTTTACAAATGAGAAGCCTGAGGCAAACAAGATAAGTGACTTGCCCAGAGTGACACAACTAATAAGTGTTTGAGGACAGATTTGAACTTAGGAAAATGAGTCTTCCTAAGTTAAGACTTAACAGTCTCTCCACTGCACTACCTAGTTGTCATACGTATATATATATATATATATATATATATATATATATATATATATATATATATATATATATATATATATATATATATATATATATGTCATACATATATACATACATGTATATATATACATACATATGTTGATATTTTAACCAAAAAATTAGTAAACACACACAAAAATTTAAGTTTTCTGATAATGGGATAATAGATTTAGATCCAGAGGGATTTCAGAGTCCTATACTTCATGGGTAAAGCATTTGAATCCCAGAGAGAAGAAGCAACATGTGCACTTCAGAGTCACACAATAAGTGACAGACATGGGATTTGAATGGCATGTCCTTTTCAGAGTTCATTCTATTGTATGACACAGTGGATCCCCTCTTCCCAATTATTATGCTTAGAATTAGATATATGACAAAAACATTTAAAACATTTATTTAGTTATTGAAATTGTCTTAAGAGTTGAAAAGGATTAGACTAATTTTTTTGAAAGTAGGGACTCTTTTGTACTTTTATATTACTAGCACTTAACATAATTCTTGGCATACAGTAGGCACTTAATAAATACTTATTGAGTTTTGACAACTAGGGAATACAGTGGAGAGACTATTAGGTCTTAAGTCAGGAAGACTTATTTTCCTAAGTTCAAATCTGTCCTCAAACACTTATTAGTTGTGTCACTCTGGGCAAGTCACTTATCTTGTTTGCCTCAGGCTTCTCATTTGTAAAATGAGATAGAGGAGGAAATGACAAACCATTCCAGTCTCTTTGCCACAAAAACCCCAAAAGGGCTCACAAAAAATCAGACGTGACTGAAAAACAACTGAGCAATAGCAACTGACTATTAAATATGATGGAATATTTAATGTAGTAAAACTGACTGTAATCATAATAAGCAAGGTATATGCATAAAATTGTCCTCTCTGTGCAGAGTACACCTGCTCATTTCCCTTTAGAATATCAAAAAGTAGGAGTATATATTATTGCATTTATCACAGTAAATCAATGATCTTTATTATAAATCAGCCAACCTTCCTTTCCAAGAGACAAATATACAGTTCTATCCTAATTGATAAAAAAGTCATATTTCCATAATAATTTGGATTACCTTTTATATGCCAAGAAGTTGATGGCAGTCAAGCTTATCCAGGTCATAGCATCACAGAAACTCAGAATTGGAGGGAACCTCATAGGCCACAAAGTCCTAACCATGTCTGAACAGGATGTCCCTTTACAACAAATCAATATATCATTAGAGGTAGTAGCCTCCTATTCAGTATAGGGCTGCTGCTACCTAGTTTTCCCCAATCTGAGTTTCCTACCCAACTTGGTAAGCATCAATCTAACTTCTAAATGACAATCTTTAAAAAAAATCTTTTTCACTTTCTTATTTGTTCAACAAGTGTTAATATGCTCTAGTGAGTTAAAGATACTGCTCTAGATGTGGTATACAAACTACTGAAGAATGTAATTCTGGAGATAGCTAGGTAGATCAATGGAGCTGGAATCAGCAGGTTTCTTGTTGTCCAACAGTTTTTTAGTCATGTCAGACTCTCATAACCCATTTGGGATTCTCTTGGCAGGGATACTGGAGTGGTTTGCCATTTCCTTCTACTTCTCTAGCTCATTTTACAGATGAAGAAACTGAAACAAACATGATTAAGTGACTTGTCCCATGTCATATGGATAGTAAATGTCTGTGGCCAGATTTGACCTCAGGAAGACCAATCTTCCTGATTCTAGGCCCTTTATCCTTTATCCTCTAAGCACTTTATGCACTCTGCCCCACAGCTGACCAGAATCAGAATGACACGAGTTCAAGTTTTGCCTCAGACACTAACTATATGACCCTGGATAAGTCATTTAATCTCTTTTTGCTTTAGTGTCTACATCTGTAAGTAAATGTCCATCTCATCCTGAAGTAACAAAAACAAACAAAGAAACTAACACAAAACCTTATTTGATCCTTGAGCTTCCTCACTATTATTTTATCTCTTCTACTCTTTGTGGTTAAATTCCTTGCAAAGAGCATCTAAAATTAGGTGGATCCACTTTCTCTCCTCTCACTCTTTTCTTAACCCCTTACAATCTGGCTTCCAACATTATAATTTCACTGAAATTTTTTTTTCTTACAACGTTACCAATGATCTCTAAATTGACAAATCCAATAGTCATTTCTCTGTCTTCTTTCTCCTCAGCCCCTCTGTAGTCTTTGACACTGTTGACTACTCTCCTCCCTGTACTCTCTTTTCTCTTGGTTTCTGGGACAGCACTCCTTCCTGATTCTCCTTTTACTTATCTGAACATCAGATCCTCATCCAGATCATGCTTTCTAAACAGAAGTGATCTACAGGGTTCTTCAACAAGCCCATTTTTCCTCTCTCACTACACTACTTCACTTATTGATCAGTTAATCATTATTTAAAGTTTTAACTGTAATCTCTATGCTGCTATTTCTGAAATCAATTTATCCTGCTCCAACCCCCTCAACAGATGATCAATCTCATACCTCCAATTACCTTTTAAACATCACAGGTTGCATATTCAGTAGACATCTTCAATTTCACATGGCCAAAAAATGGAATTTATGAACTTTATCCTTAAACTTGCCCATGCCCAACTTCTTTACTACTATACTTTACAATAATGTGCCATAGAATAATAATGGCATCCCCACTCCCACCACCTTCCCCAACTGTCTCCAGTCCCTCAAGCTTACAATCTAGGTGGCATGCTTGACCCTCCACTATCTCAGCACACCTCCCTGACATATCTGATCTGGTGACAAGGTCTATCTATTTTAACCTTGCATCACTTCCCAAGTAAGGCCTCTTCCATCCTTTAACACTGCCACCACTCTATGGCAAGCCCTCATCACTTCAGACATTGACTGTTGCATTAGCCTGTCTGCCAGGTGTCCTTCCCCACTGTAGTCCATTCTCCATTCAGCCACTAAAGGGGTTTTTCTAAAGCACAGGTCCAACTATGTCAATGCCCTATTCATCATTGACTTCAGGATCAAATGAAAAATTTTCTGTTTATAATTCAAACCTTCATAACCTAGACCTTTCCTACCTTTCCAGTTTTCATACACCTTATTCCTTGATCTGTATGTACTCTTTGATCTGAGGAAAATTAAGCTTTTTGATGCTCCACAAACCAGACACTCCTCTCAGCTCCAGGCATTTTCTCTGGCTGTCTCTCATTCTTAGAATGCATCCCCTCCTCATATTCACCTACTGATTTCTCTGATTTCCTTTAAGTTCCAACTAAAATCTCATCTTCTACAAGAAGTATGAGCATTATATTACCTACTCCCCACAAATAAGCAAGAATGAATAAATTGCTTAATAATGGTTTATTGATTGATTGGTTTTTTAAATTGGAATGATAATAGCTCCTACATTCCAGGGTTGTCTGGAGGACAAATTGAGACGATATTTGAAAAATTCTTTGCAAATCTAAAAGTACTATCTGACTGCTAGCTAATATTAGGATGACGCTATCTGGCTTAAATAAGCTTATATTCTAGTAGGAGGAATATACATTAAAAATTAGGTGCAATTCAAGGGGCTGTTCTTCCATTTAAGTGCATAAATGATAGTAATTGTTCTTTAATATGAAATTCTATACTAATTCAAAGTAACAACATAGTTCATTTTTAAAACCAAGACTTATGCCCAATTCATGTTTACTCAAATTACCAAAAATTCTCTTAAGCTCATTTTATATATTCCTAATGATGAAGTAATAAAGACCATTTTCTTGACTGATAAAACTAGAACATTTTGAAGAGTAGACTCTTAAGAATCAAATCCCAAAATAAACTACCACAGTCACATGTAATGCTAAGTAATTAGGTTCTACTTGTGGAAATTCTGCTGATTACTGACTCAAAAGTTAACAGGCATCCTTCTCTTTTTATCTGTTTATAATGCTCCTAAAAGATTTATCAGCAGATGATTTTATAATTCATCTAATAGTTACCAATTAATCCTATCCATAAAATAATTTTAAAACTTTATTTCATTATCTATTTATTTAAAACCAGCTCTTGAGTGAGAAAATAGCCAAAGACAATGTAGTCACAGCTAAGATATACATGAAAAACAGGCTGAACCTAGCAATTACTTTTTGCTTGTGCATGCAGAGATGCACTTTGTATTAGCATTAGCACTGGCAGTCCTCTTTCCTCATAGTGCTACATGAATGAGTGTTGCATGTATCACATCGCATTTCAAACTTTGGCAGGCTGTAATCATTTGCTAATAAATGAAGACATCTTTCAACATGCAGTTGGATGCCAATAGCAATTGGGAATCTTCCATGTTTATGTTATTTCATTCCATTTACAACTGTACTTGTCACCCAGACATGAAAAGATGCTTGGCAAGAAATACCCATATGACCTACAAAGTAATGGAATCTAGTAACCAAGTGTGAATATTGCTTAAAGGCTAGCTTTCATATACACAAGAAATATATTTGAAAATATTTAGACTCATGAATTATAGAAGGAAAAAAAAAAACTTTCAGTGGTTTGAGTTTTGAGCATGTTTATACAGAAATAGCCACAAAAACAAGAATCAGCTTAGATAAGTGGATCATGGCAATTAAAGTAGTATGTACATGATTTTTGAAATATGTTCTGTGCTTTACTGTATCTATCAGCCAAAGTGATAGAAAGCATAATGAGTCACCTGCTATTGATGTATGCTCTTGAAATTCACCAAGGAATATAATGCCTTAATGGAAATGGAATCTGAAACAGGGCAAAATAGAAGTTCCACAGGTTAAGTTAACACTGAAACTGTTCTATTCATCTGAAAATCACCCTCCCTAAAATTAACAAAACAAAGTCCCTAATACATTGTGCTTATTTACATATAACATAGATAATTCCCTTCAAAGAAAAAGCAACAACAACAAAAAAACTAACAAACCCCAAAACAGAAGTCAGATTCTTTTCCCAGGCTGCACAAAATCCCAGAGTTATGTGAAATAATGGATTATCAACTGGCAAATAAACAAATTGTGCAAAAATGCAATATTATGACACAATAAAAAAGAAAAAGATGAATATAAAGAATTTAGAGAAGCATGGGGGACACATGAACAGATGGGGAGTAAGTAAGCAGAAATAGGAAGACAGTATGTGTAATGACTAATATAATGCAAATTAAATGGATGAGCATTTTTTTTCATAGTGATCAAGTGTGGTCCCAGGGAGGACATATTATGATGCACTTATTTTCTTACTTTTCAGTCTGGTAACACTATGGTCTTTGATTAGTACACATACTGGCATACTTGCTTGCTATGTTGGCAAGTTTTGTTGAATTGCATTTTTTTTATATTTTATTTTCCCCCCATATTTGTCATGAAAGATTTATTGAGATGATTAAATATTTCAGAAATAAAGGTGATATGAAAACATAGCATATCAGTATTTTAAATGTGTTAAATTAACCAAGGGAGAGCTAGTAAGTACTTCCTTTTCACCTTTCCCATTTAGAATACATTGATGTCTTTAAAAAAAAATCTAAGGTGCTGTTTGCACAATATAGCTGGCACTATCAAAAACCTCTTTAGGTTAATATTCTCTCTTTCTTGGATTTATTTTGAATTAAACTAAATGAATTTATGTATATATATATGCATATATATATACACACACATATGCATATATGTTTTATCTGTCTAGTAGAAGTTAAACTCTTAAAAAAAACTTTGTACTACAAATACTCACTGCAGTGGACTGGACATAGCAGTGGCTTAGTAAATGTATGAATTGTTAGAATTGAATAGCTATTTGTTATTTTCAAAATCATGCATTTCAGTTAAAAGAAAAAAGTGCAAACCTTCTTGTAAGTAAAAGAATATGAAGCAATGTGATAAAAGTGGACAGAGTATTGGATTTTAAGTTAGATAAGTATTTAAATCCTGCCTCTGGCATTTATTTAAGCACAGTTAAGTCACTTCAGTTCTCTGATTCTCAGTTTCATCATATATTAAATGGAGTAAGTGAAATCTGGGGGAACTTCTGGTGTGTAGATGGTGGAGTGAGGAAGAAACCTTCCGAACCCTTCTCAATTCTCCTTCCAAACAACTTGAAAACCATCTCAGAATTGACATAGGAGCAGAGAAACAGCTTACCAGCACAGCACAAAAGGTCTGTCTCACTGAGGTCAGAGGGGAACAAGGTCCTGGAACAGCAACATTTACCATCCTGGCAGCAGAAGTCTGCAGCAAGGTATCTAACCTGGACTATCCTCCACAGAAGCCCCACCCCCTGTAAGCCAGCAGTCCTTTAAGCAAGCCACAAGTCTGTGTAGCACAGTAAGGCCCCATGCTGGTCACACCACCAGCACAAGCCACCAGCAAGACCTGCATTCCATTGTTGACCAGTAGTGACACCCTGCTCCAGGACTAGTCAATAGCTAGAGTCAACCACGGCTCTTTGACTGAATCCAAACTTAACAGAAAAAATCCCTTCAATAAATGGATTTATTCTATAAAACATGGACTCAGTCAAAAGACCACACACAAGGACCCAGAAAATTCCATGTGGTTTCTGGACCCAAAGTTCCCCATCTGTGGGATAGATCTTGTCCCTGGAACTTGCAAACAGAGAGCAACTATTTCCTTAGTTACTGAGCAGGAAAGTGAGATTTATGGAAGAAATGCAGGGCTGATACAATATTAAGAAAGATATCAGCAGAATTGACCCTATCAGCAACAAAACAACAGAATTCATATAATTATCTCAATAGATACAGAAAAATTTTGATGAAATACAACATCCATTCCTATTCAGACATTAGAGGGCATAGGAATAAATGAAGCTTGTTTTAAAATGGTAAGGGATATTTATCTAAAACCATCAAAAAATATTATCTGTAGTAGGGATAAGCTGGAGACCTTCCCAATATAATCAAGGGTGAAGCAAAGATGCCCATTAGGACCTCTATTACTCAATATTGTACTAGAATTATTAGCTATAGCAATAAAAGAAGAAAACGAAGTTAAAAGTATTAGAATAGGCAAAACTATCACTCTTTGCAAATGATATGATGCCATATTCAGAGAATCCTAGAGAATCAACTAAAAAAGCTACTTGAAAATATTAACAACTTTAGCAAAGTTGCACGATACGAAAGAAACCCACATAAATCATCAACATTTTTGTCTTTACCAACAAAGTCCAGCAGCAAGAGATAGAAAGAGAAATTCCATTGAAAATAACTGTAGGCAATATAAAATACTTAGTAGCCTACCTGCCAAGAGAAAACCAGGAATTATATGAAAATGAAAAAAACAGTAAGATTGTCTAGCTATACCAGATCTCAAACTGTACTATAAAGCAATAATTTTCCAAATAAACTGACATTGTCTAAGAAATAGGGTGGTGGATCACTGAAATATATTAGGTACAAATTACAGTAAATTACCATCATGATCTATATATTATAAACCCAAAGATATAGGCTTTTGGAACAAAGCCTCATTGCTTGACAAAAACTGTTGGGAAGGTAGTGTTGCAGAAACTAGGAATAGAACAACTTCTTAAACCATTTACCAATATTAGGTCAAAATGGGTACATGATTTACTCATAAAGAATGATATCATAAGCAAATCAGGAGAATATCGAAGTTTGTCTGTAAGAGCTATATGTAAGGGAAGAACTTAAGACCAAAGAAAATTAATGAGCACTACAAAATGTAAAATAGACAATTTTGATTATATCAAATTGACAGGTTTTTGCACAAACAAAACAACTGCAACCAAAATTACAAGGAAAGCAGAAAACTGGAGGGAAATTTTGCAACAAGTATTTCGGATAAAGTCCTGACTTCTAAATTATAGAGAACTGAGTAAAATATATAAGACTACAAGTCATTGCCCAAATGGTAAATAGTCAAAGGATGTGAAGAGGCAGTTTTCAAACAAAGAAATCAAAGCTATCTATGGACATGTGAAAAAATGTTTTATATCACTATTGATTAGAGAAATGCAAATTAAAACAGCTCTGAAGTACCACCTTATACTTATCAGATTGACTAATATGACCAAAAAAAACAAGGAAAATATTGGATGTTGTGGGGGTTGTAGTAAAATTGGGACACTAATTCACTGTTTGTAGAGTTGTGAATTGTTCCAATCATTCTGGAGAGCAATTTTGGAACTCTATGCCCAAAATAGCTATACCCTTTGATCCAGCAATACTACCACCAGGCTTATATCCCAAAGACAAGAAAAAGGAAAAAAAAATGTATAAAACTATTGATAGCAGCTGATGTTTAGGTGGCTAAGAATTGAAATTGAAGTAATACTTATTCATTAGGGAAGCTGTGGTATACAATTGTAATGGAATATTATTGTGCTATAAGAAATGACAAGCAGGATGACTTTTGGAAAACCTAGATAGAATTACATGAACATATGATGCAAAGTGAAGTGAGAAAAACCAAGATAATATTATAGACAGTAAAAACAAGATTGTTAAATGAAGAACAGGGAATGACTTAGCTATTCTTTGCAATGCAATGATCCTAGAAAATCCCAAAGGACTAATGATTCAGCAGTGATGAAGCATTACATCCAACTCCAAAGAGAGAACTGATACTGTTTGAATACAGAATAAAACACGCTCTTTTTCACTTTCTTTCAATCTTTTTCTTTTATTTGAAACTTCTAGTACTAATTTTTGACTGGAAATTTCTTGCCTAATATGGAAATGTTTTACAAGATTGCACTTATATAACATATCTATTTGCTTACTGTCTCAAGGAAGGTAAAGAGAAGGGAGCAGGGAGAGATAGAATTTGGAACTCAAAACTTAAAAAAAACAAAATATTTAAAAATATATAAATTTTTGACATACAATTAGAAGCAAAATAAAATATTCAGAAAAAAATCTTTGGCACTCACACATTAATTTTTTTCTGAATTTCAAATGAAAGTTCATGTGAAAATTATTTGCAAATTTTTTAAATTATCATCCTATACAAACTGAGAGATTCAGTGAATTAACAAGTATCCAAACATCAAAATATATGATATTCTATTAAAAAAGTAACCATGTACATTGCTTAATACATCTATTTCTCCCCTTCAGATGCATAATAGAGATAACTGACCTTTATGTCATGTTTATCTTCATTGAAGACATTTGACAACATGACTGAAAGCATCATGCCAAAAAGCAAGGGAGTAAGCACATTGCCTTGTTTAATTCCACTGGAGATTGGGAAAGCATAAGAGTATTTCTATTATCCAGAACCTGGACAAGCCTCTTGTCATGAAATTGACACACAATACTTATAAACTTGTGCTATTCAATATACTTATATTTTAAAATAGGTCATGACATTAAACTCAATCCTATTCTGCCATTGTACAAGCTACAAATGCTTGCTTAGCAGTTAAAGGCAATGTTTAGAAGCATATTTGAAAAGTGAATAAAAACATATGGAAAAGAAACTCAAATAGTTTCCATAGGAGCACACATATGTATAACCCCTTCTCTTAGTCTTCCATATTGTCACATTTGTGCCAACCCTATCATTAAAATATATTTAATAACTCTAGAAGGAATTAAGTTAATGGTCTCTCAAAATGCTCTAATTCAAGTTCAACTTGCAACTAGTGGCTACAAACAGCCACTAATGCTAGCTGAAGTATAAGGTGTTAAGTGATGTTCCCTAATAAACTTCTCCAGGCAAAACCTGCACCAGCTTCATGGTGCTCCTCTTCAGTGGATTGGAAGATCAGATGATGGGTACATAAAGATGAATATACATAGGGATCACAGGTTCTGATATATAGAGTAAAGAAGACAAGACAACTTATAATCACTGATCTTGATGTTCTTAGTGCAACTAAAGGAATCCCTCTAACTCATATAATTGATATGATGGAAGGTGAAGTTATGTCAGTTCAAATAGGACCACTTATATCTTGTTGTTATTGTTGCTATGATCCAGAGAAACCTCACAAAAAGAGGAATAGAATGAGAAAAATAGGCTGCTAATTCAGAAGATTGAGTAAGAGATACCTATTTTTACAAGCTAGAAATATGATACATAAGCTGGAAATACACAGTCCTGGAAAAAGTGGTGGGTGGTAGAGCAAGACTTCAATGAATGTTTTCTTTTTTTCATTTTAAGGTTAGCAAAAGCAATAAAGGAAGTGTTAGCTGCTGTGGTGGCTGCTGCCTCCAGGAAAAAAATTAAATAGTTAGATCATGATGATGCCACCCAGGGCTAGAATGAGAAATACTGGCTATTTTTGTTCTACTTAAAAGTAAGGCTTACATCTTCTGTTTTAATTGGTATTAAATATATAATTTAGTAGAAAAAAATCAATTAATCTTAATAGCTTTTGGAATCCTGTATGGCCTTAATTGAAAATAGAGGTCTACAGGGGAAATAGAGATGATGCTGATATTGGTAACTAGGGAGAAGACAGAAATCTCCCTCAATCTGACGAAAGATGGTTTGATCTTGCTTCTTTCAGCCTATATATCTTTAATTTCCTCTTTTTAGTATCCTCCAAAAATAACCCTTATGTGGACAGAGAGAAAGAGAGAGAGAAATAGAGAGATAGAAATAACATAAATATCCCTGATTTCATTATTTTGCTGAATCTCTCCGTCATAGCAAAAGCCATTCCTTCTATGTCATAATAAAAACAAACAAAGAAAAAGCAGAAAACAAAATGCGTTACTATATTGGGAAAAACAGTCACTAAATTAGCCACGTCACTAATAGCTAAAATTTGTAAAGAAAGTTTGTCGATTATAGACCAAGATGGTGGAGTCAAGGCAATAACTTGCATGACATTTCCAAAAATGAAGATGGTGCATGAGGGGGGACAGCACTTGAATCTTTCTCTCTCATCAGAATTGACTCAAGGAGCAAATAACCTACACATTCAGAGACATATAGGAATATTTCTTGACCTACAGGGAAGTAGGAGGGGAGAAAAGTAAGTGAATGAGAGAAGTAGTAAAAGGGAAGTTGAATTGGAGGACACAGTGGTCAAAAGCAAAACACTTGAGGAGGTCCAGGGGAGAGAGAGAGAAGAATAACAGGGGGGAAATAAGATGAAGAAAAATACACAGAAATCATAGCTGCAAATGTGAATGTGATGGACTCACTCATAAAATGGAAGCAGATAACAGTGGATTAAAAATAGAGTCTGCCAACATGTAGTTTAAAAGAAACACACTTGAGTCAGAGAGACACTCAGAGTAAAGGAAGGGACTGGAACAGAATCTCTATTCTGTTCCAGTTCAAGGTTTTTCTTTTGTTTTTTTTTTAAAGATAGTAGCAATCATGAGGGCTGCTGTGTGGCATAGTCAATAGAATTTTTGGCTTGAAGTCAGGAAGATTAATTTTCTCGATTTCAAATCTGACTTCAGACACCTACTACCTGTGTGACCCTGGGCAAGTCACTTAAATCTGTTTACCTCAATTCCTCATCTGCAAAATGAGTGAGAGAAGGAAATGGAAAACCAGTTTAGTATCTTTACCAAGAACACCCCAAGTGGGGTAATGAAGATTTGGACATAACTGAAAAATGTCTGAACAGCAACAACGCAACAATGATCTCAGGAAAAGAAAAGCAAAAATAAAGATCTAAGAAAAGAAATAAGCACGTAAATTATATTTTGCTCAAAGACAGCATAAACAATGAAAGAAGATCAATATTAAACATAAATGCATCAAATGGTATAGCATTTCAATTCTTCAAAGGAAAATTAAATGAGTTGAAGGAGGAAATACACAGTAAATCTGTATTACTGGAGGACTACATATTTCTAACCTAAAAATAAGTGAGAAAGAAGCTAAGGACATAAAGAGAATTTTAGAGAGGTTAAATAAGATAGACCTCTACAGAACATTGAATAGAAATAGAAAAAAGAACAAATTATTTTTTTCAGAAGTACATGACATCTACACAAAAATTCACCATCTAATATGGCATAAAATCTCACAACCAAATGCATAAAACACAATTATTGAATATACCTGTTTATATAATAAAAAAATGAAAATGACCATGGAAACAGATTAAAATTAATTAAATATTGAATCATCTAATCATAAAAGCTAACTGGGTCAAATAACGAATCACAGACATAACCAATAGTTTAATTAAGAGAATGACAACATTACGAAAATACATGAAAAATTTTGGTACACAATGAAAACAGTTCTTAGGAGAAAATCTGTATTTCAATATGATTATATCAATAACATTTAAAAAAAGAACACATCAACAAATTTTGTATTCAACTAAAAAAAGCTAGAAAAAGAATACATTAAAAATGACCAATTAAACACCACATTGAAAATTCTGAAAATCAAAAGAGAGATTAATAAAATGGAAAGTAAGTAAGCCATTACACTAAAATATGTCTAGGAGATGGTTATGTGAAAAAAAAAATGTGTGGGCATGTGTGTTTGTGTGCGTGTGTATTTGTTGATAAATCATTGGTTAAATAATTTTTTAAAAAGAACACCAAATTACCAGTATCAAAAATGAAAAGGGTGAATTTACCACTAATTAAGATGAAATTAAAGCAGTTATTGGAAACTTTTTTCTAACTATATCTCAACAAATCTAATAATATAAGTGAAATGGATGAATATGTACAAATGTATAAATTACCCAGAATAACAGAAAAGTAACTGGAATGTTTAAATAATCCTACCTTAGATAAATCAGTTGAACAAGGCATAAATGAGCTCCCTGAGGAAAAAAAATAAAGCAAAGGATCAGATGGATTCACAAGTGAATTTTATCAAACGTTAAAAAAAAAAAATAAACCTAATATTATAGAAACTATTTAAAATAATACACAATGAAGGAATTCTACCGAATTCTTTCTTTGACACAAATTTGATGCTGATAACAAAAGCAGGAAGAGCACTAACAGCGAAAGAAAACTAACAACCAATTTTCCTAATGCATATTGCTGCAAAAAATTTAAATAAAGTATTAATAAGGAAATTGCTGCAATATATCACAAAGAAAGATGTGAGATTTATACCAAGAATGCACTGCTAGCTCAATATTAGGAAAACTATCAATATAATTGACTATTTCAATAATAAAAGTAACAAAATCATAATTATCTCAACAGATGTAGGAAAACTTGACACGAAAAAAAAAGCACTGGAAAGCACATGAATAAATGGATCTTTCCTCAAAATTCTAAGGAATATCTATCTAAAACCTTCATTAAGCATTATCTGTCATGGGAGTAAGCTAATATCTTTCTCTATAAGATGAGAGCTGAAGCAAGACATGTCCATTATCACCACTATTATTCAATATTTTATTCAAAATGTTAACTATGGCAAGAAGAGGAGAAGAAATTGAAATTAGAAGTATATAAGGAAATAAAATTATCACACTTTAAAGATGATTTCATACTGTACTTAGAGAATAAACTAAAAAAATAATGAAACAATTCACAGTTTCAGAAAAGTTGATGGTTATAAAATAAACCAACATAAATCACTAACATTTTCCATATCACACCACCAAATTCCAGCAGCAAGAGATAGAAAGAGTTCATTTAAAATAATTATAGGCAATATAAAATATTTGGGAATCTACTTGCCAAGACAAACCCAGGAACTACATGATCAAAATTACAAAACACTTTTCATACCAATATGCCAGATTCAAATAATTAGAGAAAAACTAATTGCTCATGGGTAGGTAAATACACTAAAATTAACAATTCTCCCTAAAGTAATTTACCTATTTATTTTAGTGCTAAGAAAAAGCTAAAAAAAAATTTTGTGGAGCTAGAAAAATATAGTAACAAAATTACAAGGTTAAGCATATCAAGGAATCAATGGAAACAAAGTGTTAAGGAAAATTTGGACATATGAATTGGACGAAAGAGTGACAACATAAGCAAAGTAAGCAAGCATGAAATATGGTACCTGTAAAATCTATGTATGGATGAGGGAAAAATTTGTTACCAAACAAGATATAAGAGTATTACAAGATAGAAAATAGATAATGTTTATTATATTAAGTTAATTTTTTCTACACAAACTAAACTGATGTAAACAAAATATGAAGGAAAGCAAAAAACTGTAAAAAATATACAGCAAATTTCTCCTTTTGAATTTACAAAGAAATGAGTCAAATTTATAAGAACAGGAGTCAGTCTCCAATCGATAAATGGCCAAAGGATATGAACAAAAAGTTTTCAGAAGAGCAAATCAAATGATCCCTGGTCATATGAAAAAAAAATTCTTAAATCACTATTAGTTAGAGAAACAGAGATTAAAACAACACTTAAGTTGTTCACACATACCAAATGGGCAAATTTGACAGAAAAGGAAAATGATAAATGCTGCAGGGCAAACGGGAAAATTGGGGCACCAATGCATTGTTTGTAGTATTGTGAACTCATCTATTCTGGAAAGCAATTTGGAACTATGCCCAAAGGACTATGAAACTCTTCAGGCCCTTCAGTTCAGAAATAACATTACTGAGTCTATCCCAAAATGTTTTATGAAATGGATAAAAGAAGGTGTTTCTAAAAAAAATATTAGTAGTTTTTCTTTTTGGTGCCAAAGCGTTGGAAATTGAGGATGTGTGTGTGTGTGTGTGTGTGTGTGTGTGTGTGTGTGTGTGTATAAACTGTAAGTGTTCTCACCTTCCCTTTGCTGACATTGAAAAACCCAGATAATATTTTCCCAGAAATAGTCCTGGAATAGTGGAATCAGCAGAATGGGCACAGAAGTCTCTCAGCTTGGAAGGCTAGGGAGATGGACAAGTAGAGTACTTCTTGCTGTGAGTGAAGGGGACCAGTGGAATGCAGGCATTCCAGCAAGTCTCATTTCAGCAGACCAGGAGGATATCCTGAGCCCCATGGTGGTGGAGCCCATGAGTGCCAACACCAAGATCCCAAGCCTGCCTTAGCACAGTCAGTGGAATTAGACAGACATCAGCGCAAATGGGGATTCCCCAGCCATTGAGATTTCCTGTTCTCCAGTTCAGACCTAGGGGAGAAGGAGACTATGACCAGACTACCCCACCCCATACCTCACACAATGAGCTTCAGTGCAACTATAAGGATACTCAGAAAGACTTCACTTGGCCTTAGCACACACCACCCAGCTCAGCATCAGGTAAACTGCATCATTATATAGCTTCTAGCTGAAAGAACCAGAGGCCACAACACACAATGCCAGTAACCAGGTCTCAAGTTCTCAGTACAGGAAACGGGAAAAAGCCCTGCGACACAGAAGCAGATATCAGGTTAAAAAGACAGGAAAAAAAGACCATCACAATGAACAGGAAGCAAATCAGAAAAGCAAAGATCACAGCATTTTGTTATGGGGAAATGGAAGACCAAAATATCGATTCAGAAGATGACCACATTGACAATATACCTACATCTGAAACTTCAAAAGGGAATATGAACTGGTCTGGAGATATAAAGAAATATGTCTTTTTCTCAGCAGCACATGGCACATAAACAAAAATTTACCATGTACTAGGGCATAAAAACCTCAGATCCAGTACCTACAGGCACAGATAGTCAATGCATCATTTTCAGACTGTGATGCAATAAAATGTGTATATAATAAAGGGCCATGGAAAGATAGAACAAAAATTAATTGAAAACTAAAAAATCCAATCATAAAAATGAGTTGGTCGAAGAACAAGCCATAGAAACAATCGGTAATTTAATCCAAGAGAATCGCAATAACGAAAAAACCTACCAAAACTTATGAGATTCGGCAATAGCAATTCTTAGTTTTATATCTCTGAATGCTTACAGGAATAAAATAGAGAAAGAGGAAATCAATGAATTAGGCATACCACTGAAAAAGCTAGAAAAAGAACAAATTGAAAATCCTCAACTAAATATTATATTAGAAATACTGAAAATCAAAGGAAAGAATAGTATAATTGAAATTTAAAAAAGCAATTATTGAACTAATAAATGAAAGTAAGAACTGACTGTATGAAAAAAACAATAAAATTAATAAACCTTTCATCAATTTGATTGAAAAAAAGGAAGAAAAAATCAAATTACCAGTATCAAAAATAAAAAGTGTGAACTCACCTCCAATGAAGAGGAAATTAAAACAATAATTAGAAATTACTTTTCCCAACTGTATGCCCACAAATTTGATAATCTTAGTGAAATGAGTGAATATTTACAAAAAATATATGCTTTCCAGATTAAGAGAAGAGGAAGTGATATACTTGAATAACCCCATCTTAGAAAAAGAAATTGAACAAGCTGTCAACAAACTCTCTAAGAAAAAGTCTCCAAAGCCAGAAGGATTTACAAGTGAATTCTTTCAAAAATGTAAGGAAAGGTTATGTCCAATACAATATATATTATTTGGGAAAATTGGTGAGGAAGTAGTCATACCAAATTCTTTTTATGATACAAAAATGGTACTGATACCTAAATCAGGAAAAGCCAAACAGAGAAAGAAAATTATATACCAACTTCTCTCATGAATACAGATCTAACTATTTTAAATAAAACATTAGTAAAAAGAGGACAGTGGCATATCAAGAGAAGAATACACTTTGATCAAGTAGGATTTAAATGAGGAATGCAGGGCTGGTTCCAAATTAGGAAAACTATCAGCAAAATTGATCTTATCAGCAACGAAACTAACAGAAACCATTTGATTATCTCAATAGATGCAGAAAAAGCTTTTGACAAAATACAACACTCATTCCTATTGAAAACACTGGAAAGCATAGGAATAAATGGAACCTTCCTCAAATAATGAATACTATCTACCTAAAACCATCAACAAGCATTATATGAAATGGGAATAATCTAGATGCATTTCCAATAAGATCGAGGATGCAACAAGGATGTTCATTATCACCACTATTATTCAATATGGTATTAAAAATGTTAGCTTTAGCATTAAGAGAAGAAGAAGAAATAGAGGGAATTAAAATAGTCAAAGAAGAAACTAAGTACCATTCTTTGCTGTTGATATGATTATATATTTAGAGAATCAGGCAAGAAAAAAGAAGTACTTTAAATAATAAACAACTTGGCAAAGTTGCAGGATACAAAATAGACCCACATAAATCATCTGCATTTCTATATATTTCTAACAATGCCCAAAAGCAAGGGATAGAAAGAGAAATCCCAATCAAAGTTATGGTAGACTGCCAGGCCTAGAGGCCTGAGGGCTACCCAAGTCTTCTTACCTTACCTCTCGCAAGTCTTTGGCTGGCCAAACCGGATAGTCGTATGAGAGATGAGACTTTACGGAGTCGAACAAGGGTTAGGCTTTTATTCAGGGTCCTGGTTACAAGTGGAGGGGGAATTCTTCCTTAGGAGGGAGCGAGGAATCTCCCAAGGAGGCAAGATCTTACAATAAGAGATTGGAAGTAGAAGTGTAAGTGGGGAGAGAGGGAGAGGGGAGAGCGAAGAGAGGAAAAACGGAGCCTTCTGTCCTGTAACGACCCCTCCCGAGCTAAGAGCACCTTCAGGCTTTCCTGATCCTAATTAAGCTCTCCGGCCGCATAGTTTGCACCTGAATACCGTGCCTGTTAGATAACAATATGTGTGCCCAGATCCGGGACAGTCTCGAGGGGGATGCTCCTCCCATCACGTTTCTCACGGGAAGAGGCGGAAATACACGAGATTGCTCGGTCTCACTCCTCGATTCCCTGGTGTTTATCGGGGGGCCTCATGAGAACTCTAAGATTTAGAAGTTCCCACCTTTACCCGCCCGAGACTGTCCACATGAAATTGAGCTTCCATCCCCAGCAGTAGACACTACAAAATATTTGTAAATCTATCTGGCAAAGGAATTCCAGAGACTATACAAACACAATTTTTAAACATTTTTCCTACACATAAAATCAGAACTAAGTAATTGAGAATAAAAACATCAGTTGCTTGTTGTTAAGCTGAGCTAATTAATAAAAGTGACAAATGGACCAAAATTAATTTACTTGTTCAGTGCCCTATCAGTCAAACTATCAGAAAATTATTTTCTAGAGCTAGAAAAATTAATATCCAAATTCATATGGAAAAATAAAAGGTCCAGAATATCAAAGAAATTAATAAAAAGTAATGCTAGGATAGCTTGCCTAGCCATATTAGATCTTGAATCATATTATAAAACAGCAATCACCAAAACTACTTTGTACCGGCTAAGAAATAGAAGAGTAGGTCAGTGGAATAAATTAGGTACACAAGACAGAGTAGTCAATGATTATAACAGTCTACTGTTTGATAAACACAAGCACCAGAGTTTCTGAGATAAACTAATGCCTGACACCATGTACCAGAACAAAGTCAAAATGGGTATATCATGTGAGAATAAAGGCTGATTCTATAAACAAAGCAGGAGAGCAAGGAATAGTTTATTTGGCAAATTTATGGAGCGTGGAGAAATTTATGAGCAACAAGAGATAGAGAATAGTATGAAATGCAAAATAGATAATTTTGATTACATCAAGTTGAAAAGATTTTCTGCAAACAAAGCCAGTATAGCCAAGGTTGCAAGGGAAGGAGAAAAGTGAGAAAGAATTTTTACAACTAGTGTCTGTCATAGGGGCCTCATTTCTATAATATGTAGAGAACTGAGCAAAATTCACAAGAATGTAAGGTATTCCCAAATTGATAAATGGTCAAAGAATATGAACAGGAAGTATACAGAGGAAAAAATTAAAGCTATCTATAGTCATATAAAAAAAAAGATGTAAATCACTATTGATTAGCGAAATACAAATCAAAACAACTCTGAGTTACCACAACTATCTGATTGGCTAACATGACAAAATAGGAAGATGTTAAATGTTGGAGAATATGTGAGAGAGATGAAACACTAATTCCTTGTTAGTGAAGCTGTGAACTGATCCAACTGTTCTTGACTTGGAACTATATTCAAAGATCTGTAAAAATGTGCATATTCTTTGACCCAGCAATACCCCTTCCAGGGCAATATCCTAAAACAAATCATAAAAGTAGGAAAGGCTCCCACATATACAAAAATATTTATAGCAGCTCTTTTTGTGGTGACCAAGAAATAGAAATCGAGGGGATGTCCATCAATTGAATAATTGCTGAGCAAGTTATGGTATATGAATGTAATGAAATACTATTGTGTTATAAGAAATGACAAACAGCGGGACTTCAGAAAAACCTGGAAAGACTTACATGAAGTGATGCTGAGTTAAATGAGCAGATCCAGGAGAACATTATAATGTATACATGGTAACAGCCACAATGTGTGGGGACTGTTTATAATAGACTTATCCCTCCACAACAATACAAGGACCTAAAACATTTCCAAAGTACTCTATATAAAATGCAGTCTGCATCAAGAGAAAGAATTATAGAGTCATAAATCAAAATGAAGCAGACTATTTTCTTTTTTGTTATGTTTTGCTTTGTTGTATATTTTCTCATGGTTTCTTCCATACATTTTAATTCTTCTAAGCAAGGTGACTACTGTGAAAATGTGTTTAGTAAGAATGTATGTGTAGAACTCATATAAGATTGCATGACATCATGAGGACAGAGGGAGAGGAAAAGGAGAGAAAAAAATAAAAGTTATGGAAGTGATTGTTGAAAACTGAAAACAAATAAATTAATTATAAAAAACAAGGAACTTGTTGAAAACTGAAATAAATCAATTAATAAAAAATAAAATAAAAAATTCTTCAACCTGTATTTATACAGTATCAGTATTTTCTATGGAGATGAATAGCATTTTTCAACACAAGTTCTTTAGATTTGTCTTGGCTGGTTGTGTTGCTGAGAACAGCTAAGTCATTTACAGATGATCATCTTAAAATATTGATGTTATTTCGTGCACTGCACGTTTCACAATACATTGATAAACACATACCATAAAAGTGGATTTTTAAGGTTTTTGCGTTCGATCTTGGAAGTGATATGGAGTTACTAGAGTGTGCTGAAAAGGGAGATGATACGGTCAGACTTTGGGTAGAAAGAAGTACGGAGAGACTTATGGCAAACTTGCCAAACAGGAGGCTATTGCAATACTCAAGACACAAAGAGAAGAGATCCTGCAACAGGATGATTGTAAATGTGAAACAGATTGGATATAGGGATGTGTGTGATGAGGAGGAGTTGAGGAAAACAATTAGGTTGCAAGCCTGAAGGTCTAGAAGGATCTTAGTGTACTTGAAAGTAATAGAGAAATTTGGAAGGGAGAGGAATTTGGAAAACACAGGTGAATTTAACAGGGGTGGGGAACCTGTGGCCTTCTAAATCCTTAAGTATGCCCCTTTGACCAATTCCAAACTTCACAGAACAAATCTCCTCAATGAAAGCATTTATTCTGTAAAACTTGAACTCATTCAAAAGGCCTCATCAAGGACCTAGAGGACCATATTTTGCTTCAAGGCTGTATATTCCCCACCTCTGGTTCTAACCTAAGTAATATCTTTACTGGGTAAGAGATTTTCTCACTTCTTTTGGTTTCCTTATTGTGGTGCTCAATTTACATTGGTCTGATGTCTGTATGGAATGATTACAACTAATATCAGTGTCCTTTCTATTGTTCATTTTTTTTCTAATTTTTAATACCTTTTTAAAATCAGTGGTCATTTGTGCACAGACATTGGACTCAACAATAATTATAACATCCATACTAAGTTTTTTCCTATCTCTTGAAATTTAGTCAATTTCATTTTTTTTATGATACTGTTTTGTTCTTACCATGTCTAGCATCTCTCTATGTTTTTTCTTTCTTTCTCTTCCTTCCTTCTTTCTTTTCTTTTTTTCTTCCTTCCTTCCATCTGTCCTTTATTCCCTCTTCCTTAATGAATGAAAACCTTGAGAGACATAGTTTCTGGATAACTAATCATTTTATCCATTATGCTATTGGATAATTAATAAAAGAATCAGTGGCACCCTCAAATGTCAAAGACCCCTCATGGAACCCTTTCAGCACTTATATGCCTTTGGAAGTGTTGGTGCTCCTGAAGGTGGTAATTAACTATAATTGATTAACAATTAATGAGAGGAATGAATATAACAACAAAAACAACTGTTGTAATTAAGGGCCGTGGGAGGTGACTCTCATCACTCTTGTTCTGGGATCACTCCCAGACCCCAGTAATCTAGAAAAGAAATCTACCCCCACCCAAGCTTGAGTAGAATACTATGGGCTTCCCCACTTGGGTTTGGTCTGAATAAGATTGAGGAGAAAGTTAATTCAATTTCATTATCAGCAATATCCTTCAGATACTGACTTGACTCAGAGAATAAGGAGATAGGAAAGGGAAAAAAATATTCCCAATAACTGATTATTTAATAATCACCTCTCTTCCTCTCTTACTCCCTCCCTTTTTTCTTCCTTCCTCCTTTTGGAGTTTCCTTCCTTCCTTCCTTCCTTCCTTCCTTCCTTCCTTCCTTCCTTCCTTCCTTCCTTCCTTCCTTCCTTCCTTCCTTCCTTTCCAGTTTTCAGGATATGGGGTAAGCAACATCAATATGGCATATAAACCTTTGCTCTCTCTTTCACTTCTTCCTTTTCAACAATACCTTCCTATGTTTCTTTACACCTTTTTAACCTTTTCCAGCTTAACGTGAAAGTTGTCAAATTTCAGAGTATATATTGATTTGATTTAAAAGGTCTGATGAAACACATCACATAATTTTTCTACCACTAAGCTGCAATTGGGGCAGCCAGGTAGCACAGTGGATAGAGTGCTAGGCCTGAAGTCAAGAAGACTCATCTTTTAAAGCTCAAATCTGGTCTCAGATATTTGCTATCTGTGTGATCCTGAGCAAATCATTTAACCCTGTTTACCTCAGTTCCCACATTCATAAAATGAAATGGAGAAGGAAATGGAAAGCTACTCCAGTAAGTTTGCCAAGATAATCTCAAATGGAGTAACAAAAAGTTGGATTTGACTGAAATGACTGAACAACAACAAAAAATTGCAATTACTTTTATGGTTATTCTTTTGTGGTGACCAAATGTATCATAAAATATTTATTGTAGATTTGAGGAACTATAATAAAACCCACTCTGTGAACTCTGTTCTCTTCCTCTTTCCAAAATACCTGGGATCCATCCTTTTATTTATTTACAACCTCTTTCTTGTGGTTTCCTTTACAGCAAGAACACCAAGACTGATTAGTTTCTATGACTTTAGCAATATGTCTACTCATTAGTCTTTGAAAAAGGATCTAATATTTACATTATCAACACTCTAATGACAACTTTTTGTTACTTTGAGTATTTTGTGATTTTTGTCTCCCACTGTTTGTGTCACCATCATTCCCAAAGCAGAACAAAACAACACAAGAATGAAGTCCATTTTGTTATTTTTCTTGTTTCATGGGTTTCTATTGACAAAATTTTTTCATTACCAGGTAGGCATTCATTTGGTAGTATATCTTTGTCTAATTGGTTAAGCTGGTCCTTTGAAGATAGACTGGGTCTCTTCCCAGGACTATTCTCAAAACCTTTCCAAAAATTATAGTCTCCCACAATTTGACTTCTATTAACCTTTAAACCCCAGATTCATCTCTGTATCTACAAGAGACATTGCAATAGCACTTCTGTGAAAATATGTATGTGTGTATGTATACACATATGTATACACACAGGACATATATGCATATTTAAATATGTATATATTTATGTATAGTATTTAGTCCACGGATTCATATTTTTAAAGCCCTAGTAAATCCTAGGCACTGAAATAAACAGTGGGGATACAAAAAAAGTGTGTGGAAAAATGTGTACATGAAACATATATATATATATATATGGATAGATATGTATGTATGTGCATATATATATATATATATACACAAAAACACATATGCATGTGTGTATCTAGAAAAAGATATGCTCTACATATGGACATCTATTAATATACACTGTGTTCATCCATCCTGTGTGAAATATCTTGTTTTGATCATCACTTTGTAAATCATCATATTCCCCTGTATATTAAAAAGAAATAGAAGAAATATGCAATAGTCTCATATGATATAGTAGGAAAAATCCTGAGGAGCTAGCTTCAAATCCTACTTTAGATACTCCTTTGTTAGAAAGTCACAACTTCCCTTTACTTCAGATTCCTCAGTAATAAAATGAAGAGTTCGTACCACGTATGTTCTTAGGGCTTCTACAGGTCTAAATCCATGATACTGTCATCTAACTTCATTTAATACAGATCAAATTTGTGCGTAGATACGGTATCTTAGAATGTGAAATGATGAATTCATTTTTCTTTCTCTCTTTCTTCCTATGTTTCTTTCTTTTCTCTTCCTTTCTTTTCATTCATTCATTCTTTCTTTCTTTCTTTCTTTCTTTCTTTCTTTCTTTCTTTCTTTCTTTCTTTCTTTCTCTCTCTCTCTTTCTTTCTTTCCTTCCTTCTTTCTTTCTTTCTTTCTTTCTTTCTTTCTTTCTTTCTTTCTTTCTTTCTTTCTTTCTTTCTTTCTTTCTTTCTTTCTTTCTTTCTTCCTTTTTCTCTTTCTTTTTGTTAATAACATTTCCCAGTAACCAAAGGAAAAGCTGTTACACAGCATTGTTGATAGAGGCATCCACACGATATTTAGGTCCTCAATATGATCTACTTTATACAGTAACCAACATGGATTTTTTAAGAAGGGGAGAACAAAGCATGTCCTTAAAACATTCCCTCAGATGATTTAACAAACTCTTTTCCACAAAAATTGTTTTAATCATGCAAATAGACATTGATTAAGACTTTGAAAGCTGAGAAATTGTACTAAAATCACTTTTTCTTGGTATTAGAAAAAGTAACCAAGAAGCACTGTATTTTTATTATTCTTGCCCTCTGTCCTCCTCTGCCACCCATTTGTGTTTCAGGACCCAAATGGAATTTATGCACTTTTTCTTTTTTCTTATGGATTTACTGCATTTTGGACATTCTTGTATTTTGCAAAGCATACCTTTTAGTTTTGAATTCCATTTAAGGAACAATACCTTTTTAAAGATGAATTGCATGGGATCCTGAATTTTCTTGCTGTAAAAGATTGTGTAAAATTCTACTAGTAAAATAATGATGCAATAACATTTCTTTTTGCTGTGAAACTAAAAACATTGAGTGAGAAATAACCATCATCTACGAAAATAGTTTTTTGAACAGTGGTGAAAACGGTTGTCTTCTTAATTTAAAAAAGAGACTTTTACATATCATGTATTATGTAATCATATTAACAGCTCTGTGGGTGAGAGAAATAAACAAACAAAAATAAAGCTTTTGCTCTAACTAGATGCTCCATCTTGCATCTGTTGATTATTTTCTTTCACTGTTAAACTTCTTGAAGAATGCTTTATGTCTACTGTCTCCATTTACTAACTGTGTGCCTGAACTTGTTGAAATGTTGCCTATATTCTCACCAATCAAGTGAAACTGCTTTCTCTAAAGTCACCAGTAATGGATTTTTTAGTACCAAATACAATGTTTTCATTTCTCAACCCATGGTCTTTCTGCAGCATTTTATGTTTTTAACTACCTTCTTTGAAATTTGTCCCTTAGCTTCTATAAAATCAGTAGTTATGTTTTGTGTTGTGGAGTTAGAGCCTCACAAATACTTACTAATAAATAAGCAGTCAGTATACATTAGGTTACAAAATATTTATACATACATATGCATGTATATATGTATATATATATATATATAGTGTATGTTTTGTATGCATTTGTGTCATTTTTTAAATGAATCCTTTTATTGATGGCATTTAAAAATAGCACATTAATTTCTCACTTTATCCACTAAAGTCATTCCTTAGTGGTCTCCATTACTTCTATCTGATTGTCAAATCACATAATTTTGAGAATTAGAAATCTGGAGGTGTTATTCTTGTTGTATTCCCATTTTAAAATATTTTACATTTCTCAGTTTTTTTTTCCCTTTAAATTAATGTAGTTATTTTTTTTTTTACCTCAATAAATTATCCTGTTGGTAGTTTGATGGACATAAGACTGTCAAAAATTCATTTATGTGTCATCATGTGTATTCTTATTGGATTGACACCACCATGACAATGAGTAGCTCTTTTTAAAGGTTTAAATCCTTCTTCCTTTATTTAAAGAATGTTTTACAGTTGTGCAAATATAGACCATGAATGTCTTGCTAGTTTGACTCCTCCATTTCATTTTGTAGTTATTTGGAATTGCACTTTTTAATCCTCTACTGTTTTTTTATTTGGATTTTGTTATTGCTATGAAAATTTCTGATTATTTTTATGGATTTCTGAAACTACTGTCATTTTCCTTGATCAGGCTCAAAGGTTTTCTGAGTAAGCTATAATTCCATTTGAAAATAGGATTGATTTTGTCTCCTTTGCTAATTTTTATCTGTTATTTTATTTTTCTTTTCTTATTGAGACACATGGGTTTTCTTATTGAGAGAAAGATATTTAGGAAATATGAATTGAAATGAAAAAAACTGAATATAAAAGTGTGCTTCATTATTTTAGAAAGTAGATGCATGCATACATGTTGCCAAAGCATACATATTTTTGTATATACTTGAATTTTAGAGTTGATTTATACTATAGTACTGTGTGTGTTTGTGTGTGTATGTGTGTGTGTGTGCATTGTAAGTCAGTTTAGGTCACAATGTTTCTTTTAATATAACATTTTGAAGCAAAAAAAAACAAAAGAAAAGCTAAACAGAAGTGAATACTGTTAAATCACATGTAATAGAACGACTATTATTTAATTGAAATTGCCTATTTGAACAATCTGAAATTAATGTACGTTGCTTAATAATCAACTTAAGAAGTTACATCTTCTCCACCATTTATTTATTATCCTCATATTGGGGAGAAAAATTTTGTGCATATTAAAATCCTTTTTGCCAAGACAAAGTGATTATATACACACATATATGTATACATGCATTCATATACATGCAAATGTATATATAATACGTGTGTGGGGGGGTGTGTGGGTGTGGGTGTGTGTGAGAGTATTTGTTTTGCTAGCTTGTGAGGCAATCTTTGACTATATATACTCAGATTTCCTTTAAATGAAATATCAACTTATTTTAATGGAGCAAATTTAAAATATTAAAATGATTTCCCCTAAAGGGTTGAATAATGAGTTATGAGTGACTTAGAGTTTACTTAATAAGGATTCAACCTTAAAGAACATGGATAAGTTGTGCCCAAATAAGAACTCTGTATCTAATTAAATATGCATAATTTCATTCTTTCATTTTCTTTGGCAAAGCTTGCAAGTCTTAATATTACTTTAATCAGTATATTCAAAATGAAGTAATAAAAATTGAAATTAGGTTTGAAAAATGTAAATTAAGCAAATGCTTGCAAAAAATCCTGTACTTTTGTCAGAGTGCCAAAATTAAATTAGGAAGCAAGTCTATGATATGAAATTTATTAGAAAATTAGCACTCTTACTTGAAAGACAAAAATATAAAATTTTCCTATTTAAATTATATACCCAATTTGATGCTATTACCGTATCTTTTTCCTGATTACAATATGTAACGGGTACTTTACTTAGAAATATTTGGCATTTGGAAGACATGCAGTGTTGACTGAGCCAAAAGCAGAGGCTTAGGAACATGTTATTGAGATTTCCTGAGTCAAAGTTATTTCAGCTTACATTACAGAGATCTAAATAATTGCTATTGTTTTCCATATTACAGTGTTGTCAGCACTAGGTACAGTTTTGTAAGAAAATGATCTGAGACAGCACTTACAAGCAACTGGAAACTTTAGTCTTATAAGTATCAGTGATAAGCCATAGCCAGTGAACATATGTTGAAGTCAGCTCAAATTTAGGAGTATTATTTTCAGTTGAACTGTTCTGATTCATCAATCACATGAAAACCTGCATAAATTTGCTAAATGTAGTCCAACTTACATTTGCTTCTCATCACATTTAACCAGCTACTAAGATGCAAGGTCCTCTCTATAACTGCTATCTCACTTTCCTCCCTCCTACCATACATATTTTCCCTCACTCCAGTCAAGGCCAGTCCAGCCCAACTCACCATATACATTTTGTACCTGTTACTCTTACTTTGAGAACAGTAATCAAATTAATAATATCATTGTAACTAATTGGAAAGGAAATCAAATTCAACTGTGCAGTGACTACTTAGGCAAAAATTTCCTTCTCTAGGAGCTAGCTGATGTTATCAATCCACCATTAATATATAAATTCCTTGAGTTCAGGAACTGTCTCATTTTTGCATTTGTACTTCCAGAGACTAGCAAATACTTGGCAAAGAGCAGGTGCTTAATAATTAGACCCTTGACAAACTAGGCTGCATAGTGGAAAAGAGCTGAACTTGGATTCAGGAAGACCTGCCTGAGTTCAAATATTGTCTCAAATGGTGATTAGAGGAAGTCACAAACTCTATCAGCCTCAATTTCCTCATTTGTGAGTGGATAATAAAAGCACCTACCTCTTATGGTTTTTGTGAACAAAAAGTGAGATACATGTAAAACACTTTGGAAATCTCAAAGTGTTATATAATGTCAATTAATTACAATAAATTTCTTTTGGGAGATGACTATTATAATATGTATATATTCCAAATACCTGAACTTATCTCTGCATTTATTTATTGGCACTAAAACCCATCTCTCCTCCTCTTTTATGCCCAGTGAATGATCAGAATATTTTTAGGTGAACTAGAAGGTATTAGTATAGCACAATGCTTCATAGAAATTTTGAAGAGAACTTGAATAAATCTTATTGACCTCAAATTCCTAGGGCTTTTTGTCGTAGTTTTCCAATTCCCTGTTCTCCTGTTTCTAATCTTGTTCTCAGCTTTCCACAGAAGTTTTCCTCATTTTGTTCCTCTGCCAGCTATGCTCCCTGTGGACCTGAGTTTTAAATAAGTCTAACTTTTAACAGTAAAGAACAAGGACAATCCACAGTTATCTTTCCCAAAAATGGGATTGGCTGCATTCAATCTGGCACAGGCACAAGGTCCTTGGAAGAAGAGAATACTATATATAGAGAATTCATTATGAAGCTTGGCCTTATTAAACTAAGTATTGAATGCTCACTGACTCTATTAAACATTCACTGCCCTCTGACCAAAGCAGATTTCTTTTTCCTTCTCTGCATAAATGTAGTTGCACAGGTTGCCTTCATCAGATTTGACATAGAATTCAGATGCTTACCCTGGCGATCTGGCCCAAATAACCTGAACTGTAAAGCACAAACAGTTTTGCCTTATGTTCTGATTCAATGTGGAAATAAGCTATTAGGGTCAGACTACTGTATATAGGAAAGAAAACAAAAAAGCATACCCAAATGACTTGCTCAAAGACATCAGAATTTTCTTATCTCGTGGCTCTATTTAATTCAGCATTTTCCCCTGACTCCAGACAGATGTGCCAGCAACAGCACTGAACATTAAAACTCAATGTGGCTCCAAGTAATGTTTTTAATCTCCTCCATTAATATCAAAACCACCACATTGCTTAAAACTAGCAAATATTCTTTTAAGAAACTAAGGCAATCACAAAATAAACAGGAAAAATTAAAAGCCAATAAACCTTGGCTTTAGACATTGGTGCCCTTGCAGGCCTTTGTTATGCCCTTTATTCAGGCTTATATCTAATAGTTTAATGGTATTTAAAATTATCAAGACATTAACATTATCCTCTCACTACAAGAATACTAACATTTCTACTCGTACTGGTTGTTGACGTCCTTGGAGGCAGTGGGATGTAGTAAATGGAAAAACTCTGAACTTGTGAATGGATGATTTCTTGGTTCAAATACCCCCTGATCCTTCTAGCTGGATGATACCAGAGATATCATAATTCATCTCAATAAAATAAAATAACAGTTATTAGATACTATATAGTACAATATGTAATATAATTGCTATAAATGCTACAAACAAAATATTGGAATACAAATATAGCACGCATATAAATATAAATAAACAAAATAGCTGAAAATGAAGTAGTTTTTGTCCTCACAGAGATCCTTTTAATAGCCCTGGAGTATACAACAAATAATCAATCAATCAACAAGCATTTATTAAATACCAATTACATGTCACATGTATTATTAGAGAACTGAAGATGCTAGTACAGAGAATGAAACAACTCCTATTCATCATCACCTCACAGTTTAATAAGCATTTATTGGGAAGTATTGCACATAACAATTGCTATCGCCTAACCTTAATTTTTATTTTAAATTCCAATTCTGTCTCAGAAGTAATTGGATACAGGATCCCTGTTCTATGATAGTATATATCTTGGGCCCAATACTTATTATAAACATCTGAGGGGGGAAGACGATCAATGTCTCTTCCTCCTCTTGTGTTCTGCAGTTTTCCCTTCACTAGTCATTTTTTTTCCCTCATGAATATCCATTTTTATATTATCCCCTGGCCAAAGAAACCCCACAAAAACCAAAAAACTATAGCCAAGGAGGTAAAAGAATATATGTTAGACCACAGGGGAAAATATGGCACAGTTAGGACAAGAACAGAACATGTTCTCTAAATTTTATCCTTTCTACTGAATGAATAGGCTTGCTATATTATTTATTATGTATATATTATCTATTATTTATATCCTTCTGGCCATAGTGAAGTTTTTCTTTATGCCTTTCTTGCTTCTTCCGGAACCCAGGTATAATATTATATTCATTTCTTTAACCACATTGTCTGTGCACTCTTTCTCTAGCCAACATCAATATTGTCCTCAAATACCCTCCCCCAAATCATGCTTTTCTCTGTATGAACTTCCCAAATATTTATATTGGTTTTGTTGATTGTTTTATTTTTCCCTTCCTCCCTATGTCCTACTTACCAGAAATTAAATGGTTAGTTCAGAAACCAATGATTACACAACGAGGATAATGAGGCATAAATTGGGGCAAAGAGTGCCAGACAATAATCTAGAATCTAATTAGAAAGTTTAAAAGGTGGGGATTGGTAAATTTTCCAGTACTAGAGTGGAAATCAGCAATTTTGGCAGTCATGGAAAGAACAGAGGAAGAAACTAGAATCAGTGTTTAAAACCAAACAAGAGATAAATGATCCAGTTAGACAGTGATGGAAAAATTGTCAGAGCTTACAGCTCAGGATTAAACAAGGAAAGAGAAATATAGATTAATGGTTCAGGAAATCAGCGTCCCAGTAATTGTAACAGAGGGATATGGACATGATACAAAAGAAAGTACTATTTGTAGTAAGGATTCCAAGCCTGTCAGGATATGAATGAACTGGAGTTCAGAGGCATGTAACTAGTTGAGGAATCAATTATGATCACTTGGAGTGGCCATGGTCTGTTTAGACATCTTTGAAATCACAAGTAATAAGTGATATTAAATACCTCTTTAGCTATTTGAAGGAATATGAGAATAATATCCTTCATTGTCTCACTTAGTTTCAGAAAGTACAGGAAATCTTAGGAAAGAAGGGTCTTCAACATTTCATGAATCAAAGTTGTAGTTTTGTATTTTAAATAAGGCAGCACCCCCTGCCTCTCCTTGGTTTAATATACTCTACTTAGGAAAAGATGGGAGAAGTACTCTTTCTCATATTTCTCAGAGGCAAAAATATTAAGGATAAAATATTATTGTATTTGAAGGAGGAGTCATCATTAATCTTAGTATATGACCTGATTGGATCAGAAGTAGTAAGCTGTGATTCAAGACATTGGACTTCTGGGATCATTCCCCCTGACTTTGTTCTTTTTTCTTCTTGTTGTCCATAAGATAAACAGCTTCTTGGTTTTGCTTCTACTCTCTTTTCTACATCACGGGATGTGGAAAACAAGTGCACGTTGGCTGCGTTCTCTCACTCTTGAATCTCATCTCTTCTGTTTGTCAAGACACTGGAGAAGAGGGTAATTCTAGTTTTTCTTTGGGTAGTCACAGTTACTTTTGCTTTGCTTTTCTGATTGCTATTTGTAACAGTGATTAGCAGACTTGTTTCCATCTTTATTTTCTAGAAGTTGGGAACCCCATAGATTCAGGATAGGACTTCCTTTCAAGAACTGGTTATTTTAAACATTTTTTTTCACCAATTCTGTTTTTATTATGTTAGATCTATTTTACTTAATTGGTCTTATCTTTGACTATATTTGAACATTCATTTATCTAAGAATGTCCATGTGTCTGATAGTTGTCATGAAATATGCAGATCTCCTTGAAACAAGTGTGACTTTGTTCTGAAGGGATTCCTCTCTGTAGGTGTTCTGTTGGCTAATCTCTAGAAAATTCCTTGAGTATTGATCCTCAGCAAAACTGAGGTGCAGCAAGCTTGCTGAGAGATGGCACAAGATATGGATGCAGAGAATCCAATATTGCTATCTCTTTCCTTTTCAATAAAAATATGTTTTGATATTGGCTACGGGAAGAATCAAAAAAATATATGGTTGTAGATAGACTCTGACAGTAGCTGTTAGATTTAGTTTGAAACTTCCTTCATGATCTTCTTCTTCAAGTTCTCCCTTATTCCTTTATTTTCCTTTTCCTCTCCTAGGTAGACTTTAGCTCTATGAAACTCTACCATGAAAGCCCATCCCATTTGAATGTAATTTAACTGTTGATAGTATAGCTATGCAACCCCCTTCCATGTAAGATTGCCAACTGATAAATGGGAGGGAAATTTCTAGTTTCGTTCAGCTTTTCTATTTCCTTTATCCATATATCCAGTTAGTTGCCGAGTCTTGTAGAACTGATCTCTAAAAAAACTCCCACATCTTTTCTTCATTTCCCATTTCCCTAATCAATGTCCATTAACAAAGGAATGGGACAGTCTGATGTCTCTGATCTTAGCTACTGTGGAGCCATTTGGACACAGACAGACCGTTATCTCTGATGATGTAACTTTACAGATGGTAGGCATCTCAGGTAGGTTAAAGGTATAAGGAGAAAAACCAATTATTAAATTGACTAGAATTTATTCAATATCTTCTTTGATCTAATAACTGTGTTAAGCATTAGGGATATAAGGATAAAATGAAATAATTCCCACGCTCCAATTATTATATAAATACACACACAGACAGGCATAGAAAAAATATAAAAGTTAAAAAAAAACATAAAAGGAAAAATAACTACTAGAATTTTTTAAAATCTTCTGTAACACAGTTCTCAGCTGACATCAAGTGTTTAATAAATGTTTATTCAATATGTAAATTAATGAAGAAGTAACTGATATAAGTAATTAAAACTAGGCAGAGTAATACATACTTGGTATTTTCACAAGTATACCAAAACTAAGGAATAAAAATTATCCTTAAATTGATTGGCCATTATGATGAAGGGGAGTAGGGGCAGAGTAGAACTCTCACTTTAGTGAGAGGACAAAAGTTCTTTCATTTAAAGAGAAAGGGGTTTTTTTTTTTTGTATTTAAATTTATTTATTTAAATTTTCAACGTTCATTTCCACAAAATTTTGGGTTCCAAATTTTCTCCCCATTTCTCCCCTCCCCCCACCCCAAAACGCCAAACATTCTAATTACCCCTATCACCAATGTGTCCTCCCTTCTAACATCCTTCCCTTCCCTTATCCCCATCTTCTCTTTTGTCCTGTAGGGTAAGATATATTTCCTTACCCCATTACCTGTATTTCTTACTTCCTAGTTGCAAGAACAATACTCAACAATTGTTCCTAAAACTTTGAGTTGTAACTTCTCTTCATCCCTCCCTCCCCACTCATTCCCTTTGGGAAGGCAAACAGTTCAATACAGGCCATATCTGTGTAGTTTTGCAAATGACTTCCATAAGAGTAGTGTTGTGTAAGACTAACTATATTTCCCTGCATCCTACCCTGCCCCCATTGGTTCTATTCTCTATAGATCCTGTCCCCCGCCAAGAGTGCTGACTTCAAATTGCTCCCTCCTCCCACTACCCTCCCTTCCATCATCTCCCCTACCCTGCTTATCCCCTTCTCCCCCGCTGTCCTGTATTCTAAGATAGGTTTTCATACAAAAATGAATGTGCATTTTATTCCTTCCTGTAGTCGAATGTGATGAGAGTAAAGCTCATGTTTTTTTCTCTCACCTCCCCCCTTTTCCCCTCCACTGAAAAGTATTTTACTTGCCTCTTTTCTGAGAAATAATTTGCCCCATTCAATTTCTCCCTTTCTCCTCCCAATATATTTCTCTCTCACCGCTTAATTTCATTATTTTAAGATATGATTCCATCCTAATCAATTCACCCTGTGCTGTCTTTCTGTCTCTCTTTGTGTTTCTGTGTATGTGTGTGTGTGTGTGTGTGTGTGTGTGTGTGTGTGTGTAATCCCACCAACTACACAGATACTGAAAAAAGTTTCAAGAGTTACAAATATTATCTTTCCCTGTAGGAATGTAAATAGCTCAACTTTAGTAAGTCACTTATGACTTCTCTTTCTGTTTACTTTCATACTTCTCTTGATTTTTGTGTTTGGAAGTCAAATTTTCTTTTCAGCTCTGGTCTTTTCATCAAGAATGCTTGAAAGTCCTCTATTTCATTGAAAGATCATTTTTTCCCAAGAAGAATTCTACTCAGTTTTGCTGGGTAGGTGATTCTTGTTTTTAGTCCTAGTTCCTTTGAATTCTGGAATATCATATTCCACGTCCTTCAATCCCTTAATGTAGAAGCTGCTAGATCTTGTGTTATCCTGATTGTATTTCCACAATACTTGATTTTTTTCTTTCTAGCTGCTTGCAATATTTTCTCCTTGACCAGGGAACTCTGGAATTTGGCCACAATGTTCCTAGGAGTTGCTCTTTTTGGATCTCTGGAGGTGATCGGTGGATTCTTTCAATATTTATTTTGCCCCCTGGTTCTAGAATATCACGGCAGTGTTTGTTGATAATTTCATGAAAGATGATGTATAGGCTCTTTTTTGATCATGGCTTTCAGGTAGTCCCATAATTTTTAAATTGTCTCTCCTGGATCTATTTTCCAGGTCAGTTGTTTTTCCAATGAGATATTTCACATTATCTTCCATTTTTTCATTCTTTTGGTTTTGTTTTGTGATTTCTTGGTTTCTCATAAAGTCATTAGCCTCCATCTGTTCCATTCTAATTTTGAAAGAACTATTTTCTTCAGTGAGCTTTTGAACGTCTTTTTCCATTTGGCTAACTCTGCTTTTGAAAGCATTCTTCTCCTCACTGGCTTTTTGAACCTCTTTTGCCAATTGATTTAGCTTATTTTTCAAGGTGTTACTTTCTTCAGCATTTTTTGGGTCTCCTTTAGCAAGGTATTGACCTGCTTTTCATGCTTTTCTGTCATCTCTCTCATTTCTCTTCCCAGTTTTTCCTCCCACCTCTCTTTCTTGATTTTCAAAATGTTTTTTGAGCTCTTCCACGGACTGAGTCCACTGAATATTTATTTTGGATGTTTGGGATACAGAAGTCTTGACTTTTATGTCTTTCCCTAATGCTAAGCATTGTTATTCCTCATGTGAAAGGATGGGAGAAGATATATGTTCACCAAGAACGTAATCTTCTATAGTTTTATTTTTTTTCCCTTTTTTGGGCATTTTCCTAAGCAGTTCCTTGACTTTTGGGTCCTTTGTCAAGGATAGGGTATGCTCTGAAAATCTGTAATATCTCAGTTCCTCCAAGGTGGCACAATCAAACGTGTATTGGTCTAGGCACAGAAAGGGATTTTTGTACCCAGAATCTTAGCAGTTACCTCTCCACAGCCACCTGGCCTCCAGTTCAGCCAAGTCAGCACTGGGGACAGATTTTCAGATAAGGTGGATGGGCAGGGCCACCATTCATTGCGAGACAAAGACCAGCTCCCCCAGGGCCTCCACACAGGGCAGAGGGAAGAATCAGCTCCTCAGTGCCCCCAAGGTTTTTGGGCTCCTACAATGGATGTAGGAGCTGTGGTCTCTGTGGTGGCTGCCTAAGGCCAGAGCTATGGGAAGGCCCTTCTCCCTTCCTGGTCAACTGAAAAAACCCCATCACTGACCTTTGGCATTTGTGGGTTAAGAGGTTTGCAAACTCACTACTGCTGGAACTGGGGATTTTGTGGGACTGGAGATTCTGCCCCTAAGGGCTGTTTGTGAGTGGTGCTGTGTGGCCAAGGCTGGGGTTCCACTCTGTGTCCCATGCAACAGACGTTTCCCGTGGGCCTTTCAGGTCACCCTGGGCTGGAAATCTCCTCCACTCTGTTGTTCTCCACTTCTGCTGCTCTGAAATTTGTTGAGAATCCCTCTCTACAGGTATTTTATGGGCTGTGTGGGGAGAGTCTGCATTTTTGTATCTTTCTACTCCACCATCTTCATTAGAAAGTTTGAAATCTTTCCCTTGAGATTCTACATATGGATCCTAGGATAAATTCTGGGGAGTTTATGTGGAGCTTCTATAAAGCAGAAAAAGTTTTATATAGATACAGATTCTATAAAGAAAAGAGTTTCAACTAATAATACAAATGTGTATAAATGTTTGCCTGCATATATTCATTTTTGATAAAGTAATGGAAGGATGAAATTTGTAGGTAGAAAACTCCTAAATAGCTAAATCTATATTGGTATTCATTATGAGAAGAGTCATAGATAGCTTTTCAATCTAGTCATTATGTCATCAGTTATGGCAGCCATACTTTGATTGACCTGTTGTATACATTCCTTCCAAATTCTTTTGGTAGAAGGTTTTACTGAAACTTAACTGCATGCATGTATGCCTTCTACTCTATATTTCTAATACTAATCAAGTGCTCACCTGAGATGCTAACTCAGTTCTTTAGCCTGGAAAATACTTTACATCCATGAATTTGTTTAAGCCTCATGGCAACCCTGTGATAATTACCTCAATTTTGCATATGAGGTAATCTGAGACTCAGAGTATTTAAATTATTTATCAGCAGTTGAATTCAAATCAAGGTTTTTCTGACTGTTTCTGACTCTCAGCCTTGAACATTAGTGTCCATAATGCCATAATCTCTTTTCCTTAGACCTCTTCGATAACTTTCCTGATCTCTCTGTCAAAAGTAAGTTTCAATCAATATTTTGAATCTTAGACTTCAATCAGAACGTTTCTTAATACACTGAATAGCATGAACAGTTTAACTGTATTTTATAACATGAACTGACTTCTTGATTTCATATGTACTCTGAGAGTCACATATGCATTTGACTAAGTTTTCTTCCTGTATTTAAACTAGGCTGGGACTGTCTTTAGATGTTTAGGTAGTTTGATTTCTTTTTTCTTCCTCCTAGTTTCTTTCTACCCTTTGAGCCTGGGTTCTTACAATACAGATCTTCTCAATTTCTTTGCCTAATCTGTGAGTAGAGCAGCAGTTATTAAGTACTTGCTATGATTCTAGGTGCTGAACTAAATATTAATGATACAATGAAAGGGGAAAAATTAAATCAAAACAAAAATAGTTGCTAACTCTGGTGAGCTTAGATTCCAATGAGGGAAACCCCATGTGCAACATAGCCTCAAATAAGTGGAAATAAATATTGTTTTCTGCAAACAAACAACAAAATTATCCTGCTCTCAGAAAAACATGAGCAATTCACATAATGTGTCATTTATTCTGTATTATCTTTTTTGTTAAAAGGTTGTTTTTATTCTTTGATGTCCATCTCTGCAATACTAAATCGACAAATTCTGACATCCAAATGTTATCAAATATCTGAATTTTAATATCATGTAGGAAAAAATTCAGATTTCAAACATATGTTTCATTTCTTCTATCTAGATGTTTTTTTGTTATAAAGCTATAATACAGTCCCTTCTATATAAAATAAACTAGAGCTATAGAATTATGTATTTAGGAAAAATCTAGTCCAATAAAATTATTTAGTTAATATTTCTATCTTCATTGTATACAATTAGTAACCACCCCACCCCACCCTGCAGCCTGACTCCCAGTGCTGATATTTATTTGAATTGAACTGTTCTGTTTCTCCTACCCAGTAGTGCATTTCTTGTCTTATTGTCTTTACACTGACTATGCCTCATTCATGGGATACACTTCCGCCTCACTGTTTCTGATTTTGAGACCACTGCTCTTTCCATCTTTTAAAATGTCTACCCATATGCCCAAACTTGTAGTATGTATAGAAACTTTGTGGTCAGAGTGTTTCAGTCCATGTTCAGGCTCTATATTTTACCAGCTATGTGACCAGAGGCAAGTTATGCAACCCCTCTGGAAATCAATACATAGCTGTATCACTCACATTCTTATGAATAACTAGGTATTTGTTTATTGTCATTACTGTTTAGCTATTTAATCACTTCCAGTTCTTCATGACATATGTATATATGCTTTTACATGTATACGTATGTGTATAACTATGTGAATGATATAAATAAGGAATAGGTTGAATTAAATTATCTCCAATCTTGCTTATAACTCTATGTAATCATTAATCATTTTGATTGATTACCTCTGGACTTTTCTTTAAATTTTATTTTTCATCCTCAAGTCGTTAAGTGATCATCTTAATAGCCTCAGTCAATATATTCACAATATACATTCTACTTCTTAAATTTCTTACTCATATTTTTGTCAATGTCTGAAAAGTCATCAGTAAAACGATGTCAGAGACATAAAACGTCTTGTCAAATCTGAAGACTGAACAATAGAGGGATGGATAGCCAACACTCTGGATGGCATAGAAAATAATTAAAAAGACCTTTACAGTGGAGAATATTGGGCCAGAAAATATAAATAATATCAAAATAGAAGAAAACGTGTTTTACATTTGGGTTTAAAAATTTGCAAGATTAATGAGTACTTATTTGAAAAAAATTTGAGTTTTTTAACAGATTGGAAGTTTTACCTAAGTCAGCAGTGGGGAATGGTAAATATGAAAGTATATTAGGCTGCATTAAACTAAGAAGCGTAGAATCAAGAAATGAAGAGATGGTAGTTATTTGATTATAGATTTAGTGTTGGAGGGTTCCTTATAGACCATTATGCATAATTCATTAATTTTAGAGATGAAGGAAGTAATTCCCTGGGAATTGCTTTTCCAAGGTCACAAACACAAAAAGCAAAATATTTGTGATTCAACTCTAGACCCCCCAATTATAGAATTCTTTCCTTCCTCTTCAATATATTGGCTTCCTAATGTCATAATATTCTTCTGTTCCAGTAACTTCACATCTAAGGCATTGTGTTTAATCCTGGATATCACATTTGAAGGATGCTATTGGTAAGGTAGATCTTGTTAAAAAAAAAGGGCGGGGGTAATTAGGGTGGTGAAGCTCCTTGAGATAGTATTCAAATGTTGGAAAGGCTGTCATTTGGAATTGGGCCTATGTTTATTGTGCTTAACTCTATTAGTAAAATGTAAACCTTACCAAAGGTAAATTTAGATTTGAAATAAAGTAAAAACATCATAACTTAAAGCTGCAGAACAATGAACTGAGAGGGGAAATGTTTTTCCTCATTGGATATTTCCAAGCTGAACCTGAATGATTTCATGTTATGGTTATATATATATATATATATATATATATATATACACACACACACATATATATATATATAGACCATATATATATATATATATATATATATATATATACATATATATATATATGTATGTATGTATGTATGTATATGCATATGTACATCTTGGAGACTATATTAGATAATAATTAAGGGCACTTTCAACTTTGAAATTATGTGATTTATATGATAAATGGAATGATTAAGTGGTTAATGGTTAATGACTAATCTTTAGTGAAGGCAAATTAAAATAATCATTTTGGTTGAATAAAATAGATCTGTGTGTTCATGAAAATGAATTCTGACATATTAGAGCAAATGGAACTTTCCTTTTCTTTTCTTTCATTTCCTTCTTTCTTTCTCTCTTATGGTAGCATGCCAGAACTGGAGACTTGCCCAGTCTAACTTGGAGTAAGGCTATAGGTTATATCTCCTTAATTGAATTATTGTGCATTTTCCAATATGAACTTCCATATTTTTAACATTTACATAGTGTTCCAAGTTACTAAACCATTCTAACCAGTAGATGTCATTGGCAAATAAATGTAGTCAGTTAATGATCTCTAAGCCATAGAAAACATTTAAAAACCATTGCTTTAGAGTGATTACAACAAATGTTAAGCTTATGTGTAGATATTGGTAAAGGATAATGGAGGGAGGAATTGATGTATAAATGAATAAATTAGTTGAGTCTGAAATTGGGCAGAAAAAATATCCTAATATGTTATGATAAATGTCCAATCAATGTCTCTTTCAAAATGAAAACATCTGTGCAGTAAAAATTTAGCAAAAAAAAAGATGATATATTTCCACATCTCTAATAACTGCTTTAAATAGAGAGGAAAAAACAAAATAAGACTGAATGACCTGAAAAAGCCTGGCTTGTACTTGGCTAACTAATCTATAAGCATTGCTTTTACCTTATTCTGCCAATTAGGATTGTCAAGCTAACAGTTGATATATTCATAAAAACCAAAATTTTTTTTAAAAATAAAATCAAATAAAAAGTCAATGTTAGGCATTTTTATGACTAGATATTTAGACAAAATTTTAACTGTAGGTAAAATTTGGGCATATTGTATGGTTCTGGGAAGCTTGTGCTGGAATTTTCTGAACCAGCTTCAGCAGACAGGACTGTAAGATACCCTGAAGCTATTTGATATAAACCACTGACACAAAATGAACTTCCTGTGGGTTTTTTCTTAGGGTGCTACAACTGGATTTTGCAGCATTGCTGATGAATATTTGATATATTTCAGGATTGGGTATTAGATATCTTTATGAAGGAAAACCATGTCTATCTACAGTGTTTGAAACTCATTGATGAAAACACAGTATAAGAGGATAGCCTCAAGGTTATTATCAAAAAAATATAAAACTAATAATGAATTTCATGGAACAATAATTATATAACAAAAAAATCCACCCACTTTCAGTGGACTTAATGTTTACCTTTTTCTCATTCATTATCATTAATATTCCTCTTTGCATTAAAAGTAATTCAATGGAATGTCAATATGATGTTTTCAATATTTTATCACACTTTCTTTTTCTCTGATTTCTCTTCCCTTTGAAGATAAAAGAAGTACTTTAATTAGGATGCAATGGGAATAAATACAGAATTAGCATATCTTGGTGTTCAATGAATGAGTATTAATTATAACCTTTTCCTGTTTGTTTAAAAAAGTTTAAGAAAAGCAGAGCACAGGCAAAATAAATGTTTCTTAACCTTTTCTTCTCTATTTAAAGTTGCTCTACCCAAAGACTGATTTTGATTTAAAGGCCTTTGAAAACAAAGTAAAGACTGATTATTCCTCTTGACACATGGAGTACATGGAATTGGAATTTTCATATTAAGTCAAAATTTGGCCTTTCATAGGGTGAAGAATTATATTCCTGCCTCCTAAGCTTACAACTCTTTGTCCAGCTTGGCAGAATTGAAGGCAAATATCAGGGTAGAGAAAGACGAACTAGGGTATTCATTGATAGGGCAATCCTCCTGAGGTGACCCTTGCTTCTCTTTCTACCTTCTCTTCCTTCCTACCACTTATGAATGATCATTCTATTAGGTGGAAAATGAAATGTAGTTAGGCTGTTTCTGGGTCACATTAAACTAACGGGGAAAAGTACATTGTATTGTAAAGATCACTGGATTTGAAATCCAAAGGTCTGGATTCAAAGCCAAACTCTATTATCATTTGTATGGCCATTAGAAGGACTTCGAAGTAATCAGGTCTCTTACTGTTAATATGTTAAAAAAAATAAAAAAGAGGGTTTCATTAGATTATCCTCACACATTATCATAACTCTAATCTATGATACTCTAAGAAAATGAATCACTGGCTGGGTCATTTTTATGAAATATTTAAATATGCATAAAATATCAAGAAATGTTGGAATTGGTAAAAGTTAGATTTTTCTCAATAACTAGATATGAACAATGTGTGTCACTCCATCAACTTGAAATGGAAAATTAAATTAAAATGTCTCAATACATGGATTTTAGTTGCAGCAGATAATATTAACATGTCATGGAATTTGAACAATACACATCAAAAACGATGTATTCTTCATACTCACTAATGAGGATTTTAGATTAAATATTTGTATGTTTTATTGCAGAAAGAAAAGCTACAATAAACTTTATTCCCAATTTTTAAAAAAGTATTCTGTACCACGAATAAAATTATAATTTCAACAATCTAAGTTAAAAATCTTGACATTATCACTGTTTTGTACTTTATATGTATTTGAATTTTCACATTTTTAACATTGATGAAATAACTATTTATCACCAACTTCTTAGTCTGGAACTAGTAATGTCTGTTGGGTGATTGGATTTTCTTCCTCCCTTCCTTACAAGATGAAATTAATTTTCTTATGTGCCTTTACAAGGCAAAAACACAGACTACATTGACATTTGACTGATTTTCTTGGGGATTTTTCAGTTTTTTGGGTTTTTTTTTTTGGCTTCATATAAAAAAAGAAGACTGATGATGCTATATTTCAGTCTGTTGAGAAAGATGGCACTCTTTTGGTAAAGGCAAGAATCTTGCATTTAGGGTAAAAGGAGTCAAATTGAAAGTTGATGTGATCTAGAAGTTATACTAATGTTAATATCGTTAGTCCAGCCCTTTCTCAAATATCTGCAACTGTCATTTACTTCAGAAGAAGAAATGATATTCACAGAGCTGAAGACGATTTTATTTATTTCATGTGTGTTTGCCCGTCCAAAAACTTCAACTATTTTTGGCCAACTTATCCATGAACAGAGTCTTTCAAGTTAATTATTTTGGTCTGTGTAAAGCAGGCACAGTCTATTGATTAAAATATATTTAAAGTTTTCTCAGCTTGGTAGAATTTGCCAATGCTTGTGCTATGCAAGCCTTCTAAAATAATACAAAGTAATTTTCCATGACAAAAAGAGGCATCAGAATGATACTTGCTATGGGGGATTTATCAACAAAATAAAAATTTTCAAGTAGTTCCACTCATGATTTTGTGGTCACAAAACTATTTCTGAAGACAGCACTCACACGTAATCATTGTCAAACAAGTATGGAGACTGATGAATTGAGTCCTAAACAAGTTGACTCTCAGACTAATGTTGTTTAACATTATCATCAGTGACCTATATGATGAAACCGAGTGCATATTCATGAAGTTTGTAGGGGACAGAAATCTGGGAGAGATGGGTAACACCATTAAGGATGGATTAAAATTCAAAATAACCTTAATAAATTGAAGAAACAAGACCTCCAATTATTTAATAGATTTCCAAAAGTCCTGCCTTTTGAATGGTCACTAGTGTATAATGAATAAGTTGGAATTATTCTCTACTTGTCCCAAACCTGATAATAAAATATCTACTTAAATAAAGTCATATAACAATCTAGAGTTCAGAGGGATAGCAGAGGTCATGAATTCTACAATTTCCCTTTTTTCAGTTGAAGAAACTGAGTCCCAGGGAAGTTAAGTGACTTGCCAAAGGTAACAAAGGTGATATGCTTTGGAGGACAGATTTTAACCCATGTTCTCCAATTCTACAGCTTATTTACATTTCACCTTTTCTCCTCTGTATTTTGTATGAATACTATGAGTCTTATGGCCCCCAATGAGATATGGCTGCCTTAATATTGATCACTAGTGTAGCATAAGTTGAGGGTAAAGAAAAATTCTGGAAAAAAAATGTAATACCCTCAAGAAGTACTAAATGCCACTTTATTTAATTAAACAACCATATATTAAGAACTTATTATTTAATAGATGTACTACTGCATTCAGCTCAACAATCATGTGTTAAGTAAGTGCTAGGCTAAAAAGACAAAAATGAAAAGTCTCTGCCTTCAAGGAATTTCTCTTCTAGGGAATGAAAATATCATATAAACATTTAAGAAGCACAATCTATGTAGAAAATAAATACAAAGTAATGAGAGGGGCACATTAGAAACCTGGAAGAATTAAGAAAGACTTTTTTTAGAAAGTGATACCTGAGCTCAGTCTAAGGTTAGGAGTTTTAAGAGGCAGAGGTGAAAAGTATTCTAGGACTGTAGAGAATACTATAACCTATGCAAATACAGTTGGTGGGAAGCAGAATGTTGGATCCAGGGAAGGTCAAGCAAACCAGACTGGTTAAAACAAAAGGTAGGTTTGGGGGGGGAGTAATAATGAATAATTTTGATCATATCCATATGGTTAAAAGTAAGTCAGTTCCAATCCCTCCAGTTCCATGTAATTTCTCCTTGCTCTACTTGGAACATCTCATATATTATAATTTTGGGTGTTTCTATAATGGTCACTTATTCCATTTTGTTTCATCTCTGAACTAGGTTCTTCCCCCCACCCCAAGTATTTGATGAAAATTGCAATCAGATCTTTTTTTGCAAAAAAAAAAATTCTTAATTCCACAAACTTGAAATATTATAAGTTATGGATAATTACCTTCTACTTTTTATTATTTTTCATATAGTAGAGCAATCTCCAGAAATTTAGCTTCTGAGTAATGCAGTTCATGCTTGCCTATTGTCTATCATATCACATGCAATTGCTTCTACATCTGTTATAATAATATCCTTAGACCTAATCCAATACCAGAAATGAATTCATTGTTTTGATTATATGGCTTGTGGTTTTAAAAAAAGTAGTACTGTCTCCTTTTGTGAACTTTTTTATTAACATTTTTTTGAGTACTGAATAGTGAATTCCTTCCAATTATAGGAAGTTTCAATGTTTGAAGTTTTTCTTTGCACTTAGTAATTTTGCATTGGCTAACATTTTTCTGGAATTCTTACCCTCCCCATTTCTGCCTCTTAGATTTGTTGTTTCCTTTAAAACTCAGATCAGGAGCTGCCTTTTGCATGAGACCTTTCTTTTGTGCTCTACAACTATCTTGAATCTCCTTTTTACTTATCTAACATATATTTTCTATGCACCTGTCACCCCCTTTGTTGGAATGCAAGGCATTCAAGCGCAAGGGAGGCTTCTCTTTTTCTTTGTATACCCAGTGTTTTCACATACAGTGTAACATACTAGACAGAACTGGCCTTCAAACCAAGATGACTTGGTTAAATTCTTATCTCTGACAGATAATGCTTTCTGACCCCAGACAAATAACTTTGTAATGTAAACCATCAGAGCTGCAGTCAAATATCTAAGGCAAAAAGTTTAAGAGAAAGTGCCAATCTGCTTTGGTAGAGGAAGTTGCTTCATCTAGGAGTCACCTTTCAATGAAATCCCTGGACTAATATCTCTTTCTAACTCTGCTGCTTAACACAACAAATGGAAAAGTAGGTACTTAATAAATGGTTGTTGAATTAAAAATAAAATATGTATTTTACTTTCAGTTCCCTGAATAAAACAAACACTTCCATAATAATGAAGAATAACAAAGATGAAATACATGAAAGTGGCAATCTGCCATGTACAACTTACTAATCTCTCCAAATATACAATAATGTTATCATGTAAATGTATTTTTTCCTTATTGTTTGATTATCCATCTTTAAATTATTTTCTCTACATATAAATCTAATTCATTTGATAGTTTATTCAAGATGTGTAGTGATTTGTCTATGGCATGGTACCTTTGTAAATCTCTTCTAAAGTTCTTGGCAATTTTTAGAAGGTTATGATGTTGGTATTTAGAGTTGGTCTGACTGAGAGCATCATATTTATCCTGATGTTTTATCTTAAAGCCATAACCAATGGTGTTTAATTTTCCGTTTAATGGATTCAATTACAAATAGAACCAGAAAAAATAAAATGAGTGATTGGTTCATTTTTTATAAAACTATCAGTGTGACCATCCTTTCTCTCATTTAAATTTGCAATATAATATTTCATTTACTTATTGAATGAAACTAAAAACAGAGGAATGAAAGAAGACAATTGGTATAATGGTAAGCTTATTATTCTGGAGTCAGAGGATATGGGTTCAAATCTCATCTTTTATACTGACTATCTATTTTGGAAAATGAGAGAACCTTTCAGTTTATATATAAGCATCAAACTAGATGACATTTGAGGTTTCTTTAAGTTCTAAATCTAATATCAGATGATCTATAAGTTGAGGAACTTGAGCTTGAAATCCTTTGAAGTTCTTTCCATGTCTAAGTCTGTTATTTAGGAAGGTTGTGGTACAATTAACATACATTTGAGGAAGACTTGCTTTGGGCTTATTTGCTTGTTTTTTTTTTGTTTTTTTTTTTTTTACCTAACTATTATTTTAACAGGCAAGAACCTGGTGGAAAAGTCAAACTAAGATGTAAATAAGTGATCTGTTAGCCACTTAAAGATTTAAAGAATTACAAAGACATTTGAGAGGTTAAATGACTTATCCATGGTCACACAACTAGTATTAACAAAAACAGAATAGGGCCCAGGTCTTCTTGACTCTAAAGCAAAGTCTCAATCCACTCACTTGATGAGGTAGATCATGTTTGGGTCCCAGTTGTCCAGAAAGAACCCAGGGGCAGGATTTCTAATCAGGAGATCTTTATCATCAAAAGAGCTTTGGGTTAGTACTTAGAAGTATTAGCAATTTGAGATAAGATACACAGGTTTGGGGCACTCAGCTAAGGTTGAGAGTATGCTCCAACAAAAGGAAGTTAACCACAGGGAGGGATGTCAGGAAATGCGATGCAGGTGTGTTGGGTACTTTACAAAATAGTTCAGGGATATGGTCACAAACAGGGAACTTAAATTGGAACATTCAAGGATATGGGTACAAACCATAGGACCAAGTCCCATACTTAGAAAGTAGCAAGATTTTCTTGTTAGCAGATAGATCCCTCTGTTATTAAGCAGATTTAGATTTGGGCAAGGCTATCACTGTTGCTGGGCAGAAGTTAGATGCATAAAACTCACAGTGCCTTTTAAAAAGTTTGTTTGTTTGGACCCATTTTTTTTTAACTATAGAAAACTTCAATTCTATAAACTCCCTCTATAAACACAGAGGAGTCACTCTTTTTTATCACAAAGTGCATTTTACTGTTGCTTTGAATTACTCAAGACAATAATTCACTTGCCTGTGGTTATAAAGCAAGTGCATATAATTAGCAGGATGTGAATTCAGGTCATGCTGACATCAAGATCAATCCTATATCAGTTAAACCAAGCTTCCTCTTCTTCAAAATAAGACAGTTCAAATTAAGATTTAATATGTGTGCATTAGGGTGGTTGGGTGGATGCGTAGTCACCGATAAGTATATTTTACATGTCACTCAAGTATTATGCTTCTTGTCTTCACTTTGTAGACATATTATTTTATGGTCAATATTAATATTGACATACTTATAAGGATGATTCTTACCAAGTTGCTGATGACAATATCATCTTTGAAAGTCTTTTATTTCTATCTTTGCCATTTTTCATTTATCTGTTTTATTCTTGAAAGACCTAATTTTACAAGACAGAGTCAAGATGGGAGGGTTGAAGTAGGGACCTGCTAAAACTCTCCCTCCAAACTCCCCTAAAGACCTGTAAAAGATGACTCTAAACAAATTTCAAAGCAGTAGAAGCTACAAAATGACAGACTAGAATAAATTTCCAGTCCAAGACAATCTGGAAAGTTGACCAGAATGGTCGATTGCACTGGACTGGGAGTGAAGTGCAGTTTGGTGTGGGCTATGCCAGCATGGATGGACCTGGAGCATGCCTTAAGGGACTGAGTTGTTGACAGCAGCTAAAGTTTCCAGATAAATCAACCTACAAACACAGCTTCTAAGATCAGTAGAAAGGGTATCTCTCACCTGACTGAGAAGGGAGCATGGTTAGACCTCCTCATAATGGGCCTCAGCCCCAGATGCCAGGGCAGAGCAGCCTCTGTTGAAGCAGAGGCTGATTCTGGAGCCCCTCACTTAACAGAGAGCTTAAAAGTCAAGTAATTCACTGAGAAAATGGATAAATAGGGGGAAAAGAAAGAAATCATAGATTCTTACTTTCTCAGTTAACAGGTATTTTATTACATCATTGGTGACGGAGTAAAATCAAAACATACAAACAGAAGAAGACAGCAAAGTCAATGCTCCTGTATCCAAAGCCTCCAAGAAAAATATGAATTCTTCTGAGGCCATAAAAGAGCTCAAAAAGGATTTTGAAAATCAAGTAAGAGAACTAGAGGAAAAATTGATAAGAGAAGTGAGAATGGTGCAAGAAAATCACAAAAAGGGAGGTTACAGCTGGCTAAAGGAAACCCCCAAAATGCTGAAGAAAATAACACTATTAAGATTAGACTAACACAAATAACAGAAGAGATCCAAAAAGCCAATGAGGAGAATAACTTAAAAAGTTGAATCAGCCAAATGGCAAAATGGGGATCCAAAAGCTCACTGAAGAAAATAATTCCTTAAAAATTAGAATGTAGCAAATAAAAACTAGTGACTTTATGAGAAACCAAGAAATTATGAAACAAATCCAAAAGAATGAAAAGTAGAAGACAATGTGAAGTGTCTCACTAGAAAAATAACTGACCTGGAAAATGGATCCAGGAGAGATAATTCAAAAATTATTGGACTACCTGAAAGCCATGATCAGAAAAAGAGTCTAGATATCATCTTTCAAGAAATGACAAAGAGTAATTGCCCTGATATTCTACAATGAAAAGGTAAAACAGATTTTGAAAGATTCCCTTGTGCAAGAGATCACAAGAGGAAAGCTCCTAGGGATATTGTAGAGAAATTCCAAATTCCTTCACAGGTCAAGGACAAAATATTAAAGTGACCAGAAAGAAGTAATTTAAGTATTGTGAAAGCACAGTCAGGATAACACAAGATAACACAGGATTTCGCAGCTTTAAAGGTATCAAAGGGCTTAGAATGATATTACAGAGATCAAAGAAGTTAGCATTAAAATCCAGCATTGTTTATAATACTATGGGGGAAAAAATGGAACTGCAATGAAACAAAGGACTTCTTAGCATTCTTATTGAAAAGACCAGAGCTGAATACAAAATTTGACTTTCAAATACAAGAATCAAGAGATGTATGTAAAGGTAAAAAGGAAAGAGAAAGCATAAGAGACTTTTTAAAGTTGAACTGTTTATATTCCTACATGGATAATGATATTTGTAACTCATTAGACCTTTCTCAGTATTAGGATAGTTGGAGGGAATAGATTGATAGTCAGACAGATAGACAGACAGACAGACAGACAAACAGATAGATAGATAGATAGATAGATAGATAGATAGATAGATAGATAGATAGATAGACAGACAGACAGATAGATTTGTGTGTATATGTGTATGTATGTATATATATATTATATTATATATGTGTATATGTATTTATACACACACCTATATGCTCAAATGTGTGTGCACATGTGTATGTGTGCATATGTGTATATGTACATGCATATGCATGTGTATATAACATTTGGAAATGTGCGTACATGCATGTGTATATGTACATGCATATGCTTGTGTCTATACAATATGTTTACAAATGTGTGTGTGATTATATGCACATATTGTGTATGTATGTGTGTATGGAGAGAGAGAGAGAGAGAGAGAGAGAGCACAACATCAACTGTGAATGAAATGATGATATATAAAAAAGTACAAGTGTTCACAGGAATGTACCAGGAGAAAGAGAAAGGGAGAATTAGAATGGAATAAATCAACTCACCTAAAAGAGGTAAGAAAGAGCTTTTATAATGATGGGGAAAAGGAGGAATGTGACAGGCAATAAGTGAGCCTTCCTTTCATGGGATTTGGCTTCAGGAGGGAATAATATACACACTCAATTGGATATGGTGGTTTGTATTACCCTACAGGAAACCAGAAAGGAAGGGATAATAGAGGGGGCATAATAGAAGGAATGGCAGATTGGGGGAAGGGGTAATTGGAAGAAAACACTTTGGTAGAGGGACAGGTCAACGGAGAGAATAGAATAATAGAGGGCAGGACAGGATAGAAGAAAGTAAAGTTAGTCTTTCACGATATGACTGGTATGGAAGTGTTTTTCATGATTAAACATGTATAACTTGTATCAAATTTTGCTTGCCTTCTCAATGAAGGTGAGCAGAGAGGGGAGAAGGGGTTAACGTGCAACTCAAAACTTTAAAAGGAATGTTAAAAATTGTTTTTGCATGCACCTGGGAAATACGATAAACAGGCAAAGGAATTTAGAAATCTATCTTTCCTTACAGGAAAATAGAAGGAAAGGGGATGTAGGAGAGCAGGGAGTTATAAAAAGGTAGGACAGATTGGGAGAAAAGGTAATAAAGTACATGCTCTACTGTAGTGGAAAGGAGGGGGAAATGGCGAGAAAATGTGAAATTCAGAATTATGTGGAAGTGCATGCTGAAAACTGAAAATAAATTTTAAAAAGAGAAAGATCTAATTTATTTATAGTAGTATTAGTGACGCTGAAGTCACTTGTCTTATTTTAAGTAGTCAGAGAATCAATCTTTTTATTATTTGAAAAGTTGTTAAGATTTATTGTATGCCAATAAATCTAACTATTTTACTTTGTCCCAATCAATTCTTATTCTGTTGTGGATGCTCTTCCTTTTGCACAGCTGCTGTTCCTAATTTCATCTTTTAAAGGACCACTTCTTCTTCCTCTCATTGCTCGTTAAGTGGCAAGTTTTTATAGTAGAATATTGCTGCCTTTTTTATTCTTTTTTAAAAACATTCTTGTAAAAGTATCGAATTCCAAATTCTGTCTTTTTCTTCCCATTCCATTCCTCCTTCCCTTTCACCCCTCTTGAGAGGGTAAAAATCAGATATAGGTTACACATGTACATTTTTGTAAAACACAGAATCAGTGTTGGATCTAGCTGGTTGTACCTTCCACTGATAAGTGAACTATCAACAGAGTAACACTCTACAAGTGATTTGTAAACTATTTGCAATAGTCTTTAAGAAGGGGAAAAACATAAGAGGACATATGAAAAACTAATATGTTTAAATTTAATATAAGAAATGCAAACATTATAATATAATGGAAAGAAACAGAATCAGGATGCCTAGTTTCAAATTTTGTTTCTGCCACTAATTAGCTGTCACCTCCTGATCTCAGATCTCTCACCTATAAAGATGAAAGTTTTGCTTATATCTCATTTAATGTCTCCTGAATACGTAATTCTTTGTGAAATTCAAGGGGAGGTAGAATTTTTTTTTGTAAGTAGAAGAATCTGAGAGGAGGTGCCAACTGGTCTGAAGATGATGAACCATATCTATTCCCAGCTATCAGTAGCGAATCATAATTATCATTGTCATTGTGTTTGGGATTATTATACTGGAAGAACTGTTTAAAAGCTAAAGAGATTGCATATAAATAAGGTTAGTGATACCATTAGAATATGAATAATAATTCAAGTATCTACTATCAAACAAACATCTCTTTTTCATGTAGACAATACTAATGATAGTAAAAGACAAATATGAAAATGGCCATGGGTTGGGGGGGGGGGGCAGAGCTAAGGTGGTGGAGTAGAAGTAGAGACCTAGTAGAGCTCTCCACCCAAGCTCAGTCAAATACCTGTAAAAAATGAAAAAATTCTGTAGCTGCAGAACCCATAGAATGGCCCAATGAAGCATATCTCTAGCCCAAGACAACCTGGAAAGGTGACAGAAAGTGTCTATTGTGCTGAGCTGGGAGCAAAGGGCAGTCCAGTCCAGTATGGGTGGCACCAGCACAAACTGGACATGAGCAGGGAGCAGGTGGACTGAATCTCTGGCACCTGCGGTGATTTCCAGGCTTTACAACCCCAAAACTACAAGGAGAAATTGGAAGGTCAGTGGAAAAAAACTGGTAGAACTGTGTGAGAGAATAGAGTGATCTCCTCTCAGCCCCAGAATGGGAGGGGGTGGGGAGGAGCCTAAAGCAGTTATAGCAACAGCAAGGGCAATGGCATATGTTGTTTTTGGACCTCTAGAACCACAGATTATTAAGGAATCCAGCTCCTGACAGTACACTCCTTAACCCCACTGGAAACAGAGAACTACCTTGACAAAGTGATCAAAAGACATGTAAATGGCTGGGAAAATGTGCAAAAAAAAACAAAAATAAAAGAATCAGACTATAGTCTTTTTTTTTTATATACTCAGACTTTGGTGGAAAGGAAGATCAAAATATAAAATCAGAGGACAACAGAGTCAAAGCTCCTACATCCAAAACTTCCAAGAAAATATAAATTGGTGTCAGGCCATAGAAAAGCTCAAAAAGGTTTTTGGAAACTAAGTAAGAGAAAAGTAGAGGGAAAATTAGGAAGAGAAATGAAAGTGATGCAAGAAAAATCATGAAAACCAAGTCAACTATTGCTAAAGAGGACCCAAAAAATACTGGAAAAAAATGGCACCTTAAAAATAGACTAAACAAAAAGGCAAAAGAGATCAAAAAGTCAATGAGGACAAGAATGCCTTAAAAAGCTGAATTGGCCAGATGGAACAAGAGGCCCAAAAGCTCACTGAAGAAAATAGTTCCTTAAAGATTAAAATGGAGCAAATGGGAGCTAATGACTATGAAAATCAAGAAATTATGAAACAAAACCAAATAAATAAAAAAAAATGTAGCAGGCAGCATGAAATATCTCATTTGAAAAACAACTGAACACAAAAACAGATCCAAAAGAGACAATTAAAAAATAGTGGAGCACCTGAAAGTCATGATCAAAAAAAAAAACTTAGGTATCATCTTTCAAGAAATAATCAAGGAAAATCATCCTGATATTCTAGAACCAAAGGGTAAAATAGATATTGAAAAAATACACAAATCACTTCCTGAAAAAGATCCCAAAAGGAAAACTCCCAGGAATATTGTAGCCAAATTACAGAGCTCCTAGGTCAAAGAGAAAATATTGAAAGCAGCCAGAAAGAAACAATACAATTATTGTGGAAACACAAGCAAGATAACACAAGTTCTAACATCTTCTACATTAAAAGATATGAGGGCTTGGATCATGATATTCCAGAGGGAAAAGGAGCTATTATTAAACTACAAGACTTAATGGCAAAAAAAATGGTCATTCAATGAATGAGGACTTTCAAGCTTTCTTGACAAAAAGATAAGAAATGAATAAAAATTTAACTTTCAAACATGATAATCAAGAGAAGCATGAAAAAGTAAAGAGGAAAGAGAATTTCTAAGACAGTTACTAAATCTGAACTTTTTACAGTCCTACAAGGAAAGATAATATTTATAACTCTTGAGATTTTTCTCAGCATTAGAGTAGTTGGAGGAATTATATACATATAGACAGAGGATACAAGTGACTTGAATTTTAAGGGATGAGCTCTAAAAAATAAAACTGAGGGATGAGAGAGGAGTATAGTGGAAGAAGGAGAAAGGAAGAAACAGAATGGGGTAAATTATCTCTCACATAAGAGAGGCAATAAAAAGATTTTTCAGTGAAGGGGAAGAATGAAGGGGTGAGAGGAAAGAGTGAACCTTACTCTCAATAGATTTGGCTTAAAGAGGGTATAACATGCTCACTAAATTTATTATGAAATCTGTCTTGCACTACAGGAAAGTAGGGAGGAAGGGGATAAGTTGGGTTGGGTGGGATGTTAGAAGAGAGGGCTAATGGGAGGAGAGGGCTGAGGAATGATAGGGTCAAAAGAGAGATTAGATTAAATGAGTGGCAAAATAAGATGGAGGTAAATATAGTTTTAGTCTTCATAGCTTTAAATATTTTGCTGGATTACACATCTATAACTTTTTTTGAATTGCTTGTGTTCTCAGTCAGCATGGGTGGGAAGTGAGGAAGGGAGAAAAGTTAGAACTCAAAGTTTTAACAGTGAATGTTAAAAATTGTTTTTCATGCAACTTGGAAATACGACATATACACAATGGGTTGCAGACATGTATCTTACTCCATAAGAAAATAGAGAAGAAGGGGATCAGAGAAGGGAGGGTTGTGATAGAAAGGAGGCCAGATTGGGGGAAGGGGTAGTTGAAATGTGTGATTACTTGGGGTAGGTGGAGGAGAGAGATTGAGAGAAAATTTGGCATTCAAAATCTTGTGGAAGTGAATGTTGAAAACTAAATATAAATTAATTAATTTAAAAAAAAGAGATGTTAAAAAAAGTCACCTTGGAAAGAACAAGAAATGATCAGATTTTAGAGGACACAAACATGACTAACTGTATTAAACTAATCAAACTTCATGAACATGATCTTATTTAGATACCTTCTTTCTTTTTTTTATCTCAGATCATACGTGGGGTTTTTTTGTGCATTCAGTGATAAAAATTGGTCATTGTCAATTTGTGCTTTCATATCTTGAAGATATCACCATTTTGTTGGTTATATTGAACCAGTTACTCTAATAACTGTTGTCTTGTTTGCTTTAAATTATCCTACTCTTACTGCTGACTCTTCAGACTCAGAAGCACTATCACTGAAGATTGTATTCCCAAATTAGGCTATCATGCAGTCATTTTTGCCTGGCCCATGAAAGACTCTTTTTCATAGACTGATTTGATCCAGGGTTTACATTAAATAATAAAACCTAGGAGTTTGTTTTGATAGACATGTTAGGTTTTCATTTTATCCAGTTCTACCCCTCTAAAAGTTATTTTTAGTCCTCTGTATTCCTCCAAAGTAGCAATAGATATGTCTGTTTACTTGTGCTAAACTTAATTCAATTCACATTTATTAAGTGGCTACTATGTGTGAAGAAGTGTTAAGTATAGGGTATATAAAAGGAGTGAAACTGTCCTTGTCTCCAATCCAAGAAGATCATTTTGTCCTTGGGGCACTCAACATGTACACAAATACAAATAAATGCAAAAAATTTCAAGCTATAGTGAGCATTAATAGCTAGGAGAATTTGAGAAAGTGTCTAGTAGGAGGTGGCACATGATTGTAATTACCAGGCTACTCTAGCATAATTGATTCAGCTATTTGAATTGCTGAAGTTAGGAGTTTTCTCCTAACTGATTATAAGATTGTTTAAAAATCTTGTGCTGACCCATATGCTTACCTTTCTTTTTCTATAACAGTTTAGGGTGACATTTGGACACAGTGAGAATATTATTGATGAAATCATGGCAAGGAAGCATGAAGATATTTTAGTTAATTTTGTTGCGCAAACCGAATCTTTGCAAATTACAGAGTTACCTGAGAGAAACAGGGGGAAATAAAATTCTGATGGGTCTATCATATAGAGATTTTTGAAAATATTTTGACTTGGATAGAAGCAAAATGGAATATTTTGTAAAAAATTGGTTTTGAAACCAAGCAAATTACTTACCTGTTCAGTGCCCAAGCCATCCAAAGCTTTAAGGTACAGACAAAATGCTTATATATACTTATAGAGGAAGTTACTTATATTGGTGAAATCATAAAACCAGTTGTTATCCCTTTCCTAGTTGGGGTAACAAATTGCAGATTGAGTGCAAACACACACACACACACACACACACTCACACACACACACATTCCACATATGCCTGGAAAATATGTACAACATTGACAGATGTAACTAGTGATAAAGCTTTTCTTCAAAAAATTCACTGATTATTAACAACCAGAGGGTGATTATACAAGGATACTTTTACTCACAAAAAGTTTTCCCCAATGTCATTAAGCATGCACTGTACAGAATCAAAATTAAAGCAAAATAATCTATTAAAAACAACGAGATCCAAAGGATCTCATTGATAGGAAACATTATACTAACTATATTAAACCACGGAATACTCCTAATTTCATAAGTCAACCTGCACAACAAAAAGAATAATAAATAAAAAATGAGAGGAAACAAGGTATACTGGATTGAGGAGGACCTCTGTCTTGGAGATGCATTTATCAAATCTCACCTTTGACATAAATTGACTGAGTGATCTTAAATAATTCACACCTCCTTAAAGTCATAAAAAAACTCTCTGCATCTAAAAGGCAGAGGCAAGAAGGAGGAGTGAAAGTAACTATTCATCTAAATTCTAAGACAAATTTTTTAGATACCTCCAAAAAGAGAATCTGAATGAATTTGGAGGGGCAAAATCCAATAGGAGACAGACTGTGGCAGGTTCACAGTCCAGGATAGACTTGAAGGTCCACAGGAAGGATCTGTCATTCGGGGCTGGAGGAGCACACAGCACACAGGCTGTACAAGGACTTCCTCATCATGGCAGAGCCAAGCAGGAAGCCCAGGCAATCTGAGGCAGTGGCCACACTGTGTTATCTCAGACATATCAGCTCAGGACTGGAATCTAGAGGAACCAAACAATTGAGAGCCCAGAGGCCCAGTTATTTGCAGTGGCTTCTCGGGAGGTTATAAACCCTCAAATTAAATGTATGTAAGTCACTGACCTGAACTTCCAGAAGCCAAGATGGTGGAGTGATTGGTAAATGCTCTACCCATCCCATTGTTGACCTTGAAAGACCCATAAAATAATTCCCCAGGAAAAGTTCTGAAACAGTGGAATTAGCAGAATTGGCAAAGAATCTCTCAACACCTGAGGCTAGGAAAATCTCAAAGGAGGATCCCTCTTGCTGTGACTGAAGGAGATCAGTGCAGGCCCAGAGTTATCCTAGACACCTCCATCTCAGCAAACCAGGAAGAGATCCTAAGCCCCAGGAGGGAAAAGTCCAGAACCACCAACATCAGGTACTCAGGTGTGACTCAGTACCCCAGGGGAATCAGAAAGACACTAGTGTAGACTGGTTCACCAACCACTGATCTTGGTTATGCTTTACCTCAGCAGAAGAGACTTCCTGTGGTCAGACCAACCCTCCCTCATATCACAGGTAGCTCCAGGGTAACTCTGGGGAAAAACAGAAAGACTTCACCTGGTTTCTGCTTTTGAATACTAGCCAGCTCAGCACCAAGCAAGTTGCAGCATTTTAGCTTGCAACTGAAAGAATCAGAGGCAACAACATACAAAGCCTCAAGTTCAAGACACAGCAAATGTGGAACAGAGCCCCTTGAACCCCAGAAGCAGAGATGTACTTTAAAAGCAGGAAAAAGGGGATCAACATGAGTAAGAAGTACAGCAGAAAAGAAAAGAACATAAAATCTTTCTATGGGGAAAAGGACCAAAACACTTATACCAAGGAGGTCAGCACTGAGACTGTACTTCCATCTAAAACATCAGAAGGGAATAGGAACTAGTCTGAGGACCAAAGAGCATTCTTGGAAGAGCTAAAGTAGGATTTTAAAAGCCAAATTAGAGAAATAGAAGAAAAACTGGCCAACAATTTTAACAATATGAGAAAAGAAATTACGGAAGTATATAAAAGGACAGTTGAACAAATGGAAAAGGAAGTACAAAACCGATTGAGAAAGTAACTTCTTAAAAGGAACAGTTAGACAGATGGAAAAGGAGATGCAAAAGCTAACGGAAGAAACCAATTTGATAAAAATTAGAATCGGACAAGTAGAAGTTAATGATTTTATGAGACACCAAGAATCAGTCAAACAGAATCTAAAGAATGAAATGATAGGTGAAAATGTAAAATATCCAATCGGAAAAACAACTGACCTGGAAAAAAGATCCAGCAGAGAAAATCTAAGTATTATTGGTTTACCAGAAAGCCATGATGAAAAAAAGAGGCTGGACAATATCTTCCCTGAAATCATCAAGACAAACCTGTCCAGAAGTCCTAGATTCAGGGGGCAAAATAGTCATAGAAAGAATCCACCATTCTCCTCCTGAAAGGGTTCCCAAATTAAAACCACCAAAGAGTACCACTGGAAAATTCCAGAACTAGAAAATGAAGGCAAAAAGACTGCAATCAACCAGGAAGAATTGATTCAGATATTGAGGTGCTACAGTGAGGATCACACAGGGCCTTATAGCTTCTACATTAAATGATTGAAGAAATTGGAATATCATATTCTGTAAGGCAAAGGATCTGGGACTACAATCCAGGATCCATTACCCAGCAAAGCTGAGCATAATATTTCAAGTAGGGAGATGGTCATTCAGTGAAATAAGGGATTTCTGAACCTTCCTGTTAAAAAGGTCAGAACTCAATAGAAAATCCAGTCTTCAAACACAAGTGGGAAGAGTGTCATAAAAAGGTAAACAGGGGAAAAAGAAACTTGTTTTTCAATATGAGCAAACTGTTTACATCCCTATAAGGGAAGATGATACTTGTTAATCTTGAGAATTGTGTTTTTATCATGATATATGAAAGGGACATACATTGATAGAGGGAAGGAAATGATGTAATGATAAAAACGTGAGTTAAGGGTGAACAGGGATGTAATGGGAAATGTGAAAAGGAGGATGTGGAAAATGGTAAATAACATCAAAATAAGAGGCACAAAATATATAACAGTAGAGGGAAAGAAGGGAGGGTGAAGAACATTGTTGGATATTTAAGCTCCTTTGATTTGGTTTAAGCAGGGAACAACAAACTCAGTTAAGTATAGAAAACTAACTAGTACTATAGGCAGTAGGAGGTGAAGGGGGAAATAAAAGGGAGAGGAGGGTAAAAAGGAGAGAACAGGTAACAAGGAAAAAGTAGAGTAAAAGGGAGAGAGTGATGAAAGAAGATAAGGAAGACTGAGGGAGTCAGTCTTCAAAAATTAAAGCTCTACTATGGAGGGGAAGGGAGAATTAAAAATACAAACGAGGAGAAAGAAAATGGAGGGAAAGACACAGATAGTAATCCTAACTGTGAATGTGAATAGGATGAATTCTTCCATAAAATGGAAATGGATAGCAGAATGGATTAAAAAGCATAATCCAAGAATATATTGTTTACCAGAAATATATTTGAAATGTAAGGATACACACAGGGTAAAGGTTAAAGTTTAGAGAAGAATATATTGTGCTTCAACTGATGTAAAAAAGGAAGAGTAGCAATTATAATCTCAGACAAAGCAAAAGCAGAAACAGACTTAATCAAAAGAGATAAGGAAGGAAACTATATCCTGCTAAAAGACACCATAGACAATGAAGCAATATTATTATTAAATACATATGCTCCAAATGGTACATTTTCCAGATTTTTAGAGTAGAATTTAAGGGAGTTACAGGAAGAAATACATAGAAAAACTATACTAGTGGGGGATCTCAACATCCCCCTGTACGAACCTGATAAATCTAACCTCAAAATAAGCAAGAAAGAAGTTACAGAGGTGAATAATACTCTGTATAAGGTAGATATGATAGATCTCAGAAGAAAACTGAAGGGGGATGGAAAGGAATATGCCCTTTATTCAGTGGTACATGGCACATATACAAAATTTGACCATGTACTAAGCTATAAAAAACTCACAATGCAGTGCTGAAAGGCAGAGTAGTCACTGCATCTATCTCTGATCATAATGAAATAAAAATTATATGTAATAAAAGGCCATGGAAAGATAGACCAAAATTAATTAGAAATGAAATAATTTAGTCCTAAAAATGAGTGGGATAAACAACAAATCACAGAAACAATTAACAACTTAGTTCAAGAGAATGACAAAAATGAGACAACCTACCAAATCTTATGGGATACTGCAATAACAGTTCTTAGGGGAAGTTTTATATTTTTAAATGGCTACATGAATAAACTAGAGAGAGAGGAGATTCACAAATTGGGCATGCAAGTGAAAAAGTTAGAAAAAGAATAAATTGAAAATTCCTAAGTAAATACCACATTAGAAATATTGAAAACCAAAGGATAAATTAATAAAATTAAAGTTAACAAAAATATAGAACTAAAAAAAAATAAATCTAGGAGTTGGTTTTATGAAAAAAACAATAAAATTTATAAACCTTTGGTCAATTTGATTAAAAAAAAAAGAAAGAAGAAAACTAAATGACCAATATCAAAAATGAAAAGGGTGGGGAGTAGAGCCAAGATGGTGGAGTAGAAAAATGAACATACTCTAGTTCTTCCCCCACATCCCATAAAGTACCTGTAAAGAAAGACTCTCAACAAATTCTAGAACAGCAGATGCCACAGAAAAATGAAGTGGAGGAGATTTCCAGACCAGGATGATCTGGAAGGCCAATGGGAGAAGTTTGTCACAGCAGGACCCGGATCCCAGGCCAGCCTGAAAGAGCATGACTGGAAGAGGCCTCAGGGGAGGAATCCCTAGCAGGAGTTGTGGTTCGCAGATCCCTCAGCACACAGGCAGCAAAGACACTTCAAAGGTCAGTGAGAAAGCTTTTTTACCTCTGTGACATGGGAGCAGGGTCCTCCCCTAGTCCTGGCCAGAGGTGGTGTGGGTGGTGGCAGTGGCTATGGTGGCGTGGTAGGTAGTAGTCAGCATCCATTGCTGGATAAAGCCCCTGGGAGAACTGAGCAGCTGATCTGAACCTCAGCCCTGAGTGGCAGCCATTCCACTCCACCCCCCAAAATCCCCTTAGGGAACTGAGGACCTGATCCAAATTTCATCAGTAACCAAGACCAGGGAGTAAACTCCTTTCCCTTGTTTGTGCCATCACGCAGGAATTGAGAACTTACAGGTCCCCAGAGTATAACCTAGTCTTGACAAAGGAACCAAAAGTGAAGCAACTAGTTGTGAAAATGCCCCCAAAAAGGGGAAAAAATAAGAGTATAGAAGGTTACTTTCTTGGTGAACAGGTATTCTCTCCCATCCTTTCAGATAAGGAAGAACAATGCTGGCCATCAGGGGATGACAGAAATCAAAGCTTTTGCATCCAAAACCTGCAAATTCAATATATAATGGTCCCAGGCTATGGAAGAACTCAAAAAGGATTTTGAAAATCAAGTAAGTGTGGTAGAGAAAAAATGGGGAAGAGAAATGAGAGTGTTGCAAGAAAATCATGAAAAGCGAGTCAAGAGCTTGCTAAAGGAGACCCAAAAAAATACTGAAGAAGATAACATGTTTAAAAATAGGCTAATTGAATTGGCAAAAGAAATCCAAAAAGCCAATAAGGAGAAGAATACTTTAAAAGGAAGAATTAGCCAAATGGAAAATGAAGTTGAAAGTTAACTGAAGAAAATAGTTTTACAAAAATTAGAATGAAACAGATAGAGACTAATGACTTTATGAGAAACCAGGAAATTACACAACAAAACCAAAAGAATGAAAAAATGGAATGGAATGTGAAATAGTTCATTGAAAAAAAAACTGACCTGGAAAATAGATCCAGGAGATAGAATTTAAATATTATGGACTATCAGAAAGACTTCATCAATACAAAAAAAAAAAAAAAAGCCTAGACATCATCTTCCATGAAATGATTAAGGAAAACTGCCTGGATATTCTGGAACCAGAGGACAAAATAAATATGGAAAGAATCCACTGATCACCTCCTGAAATAGATTCAAAAAGAGAAACTCCTAGGAATGTTGTAGACAAATTACAGAGTTCCCAGGTCAAGGAGAAAATTTTGCAAGCAGCTAGAAAGAAACAATTTAAACACTGTGGAAATATAATCAGGATAACACAAGATCTAGCAGCTTCTACATTAAGGGATCGAAGGACCTGGAATATGACATTCCTGAAGTCAAAGGAACTAGGATCAAACCAAGAATCCCCTACCCAGGAAAACTGAGTACAATACTTCAGGGGAAAAAAAATTGTCATTCAATGAAATAGAAGACTTTCAAGTATTCTTAATGAAAAGACCAGAGCTGAAAAGAAAGTTTGACTTTCAAGCACAAGAATAAAGAGAAGTCTGAAAAGGTAAATAGGAAAGAGAGATCACAAGGGACTACCTAAGGTTGAACTGTTTACCTTCCTACATGGAAACATGGAAAGATAATATTTGTAACTCTTGAAATTTTTCTCAGTATCTGGGTAGTTGGGGTGACTACACAGACGCATAGACACACACACACACAAACACACACATTCTCTCTTAGAATAGCATATTTATCAGATTTATGGAGAATTGTGAAATTTTTGACTGGAACCTGGGTTCCTTGGGTTTATAAAATACTAGACTGGTATATTAGTTCACTATTGTGTCTTGAGTACCTAACATATTTCACTTATTTACCCCTCTGTTTCTTAGCCAGTACCAAGTAGTTTTGATAGTTGTTGCTTTATAATACAATTTGAGATCTGCTGCCCTAGCATTTCTTTTCATTAGTTCCCCTGATGTTCTGGACTTTTAGCTCTTCCAGATGAATTCTGATATTATTTTTTCTAGCTCTAGTAAATAAGTAGCTGGTAGTTTAATTGGTATGGCAGTGAATAAGTAAATTAATTTAGGTTCAATTGTCATTTTTACTATATTGGCTTGGCCTACCCACGAGCAACTGATGATTTTCCACTTACTTAGATATGTCTTTATTTGTGTGTAAAACGTTTTGTAATTGTGTTCATATAGTCCCTGGATTTGGTTTGGCAGGTAGATTCCCAGATATTTTATAGTGTCTATCATAACTTTAAATGGGATTTCTCTTTCTATTTCTTGGTGTTGGGAATTGTTAGTAATATATAGAAATACAGATGATTTATGTGGGTTTATTTTATAATCTGCAACTTTGCCAAAGTTGTTTATTATTTCAAGTAGGCTTTTACTTGATTCTCTGGAATTCTCTAAGTATATTATATCATCTGTAAAGAGTGATAATTTCGTTTCTTCTTTGCCTATTCTAATTCCTTCAACTTCTTTTTCTTCTCTTATTGCTACACCTAACATTTCTAGTTTCATACTGAATAACAGTGGTGATAATGGACATCACTGCTTCAGCTCTGATTTTATTGGACATGTATCTAGCTCATCCTCATTGCATATAATGCTTGCTGAAGATTTTATGTAGATATTGCTTATTATTTTATTGAAAGTTTCATTTATTCCAGTGCTCTCCAGTGTTTTCCATAGGAATGGGTGTTTTGTTTTATCAGAAGCTTTTTCTGCATCTCTTGAGATAATCATGTGGTTTTTGTTAGTTTTGTTGTTGATATGATCAATAATGCTAATAATTTTCCTAATGTTGAACCGGCTCTGCATTTCTGGTATAAATCCTATCTGATCATAGTGTATTTTTCTTGTATAACTTAACTGTATTCTTTTTTCTCATATCTTATTTAAAAATTTTGCCTCTATATTCATTAGAGAATTTTGACTATAGTTTTCTTTCTCTGTTTTGCCTCTTCCTGGTTTAGGTATCTGAACCATGTTTGCATCATGAAAAGAATGTGGCAGTGCAACTTCTCCAATTTTCCCAAATAGTCTACATTGTATTGGAATTAACTGTTCTTTGAATATTTGAGAGAATTCACTTGTAAATCCATCTGGTCCTGGAGATTTTTTCCTAGGCAGTTCATTGATGGTTTGTTCAATTTCTTTTTCTGAGGTGGGGTTACTTAAGTATTCACGTTCCTCTTCTGTTAATCTGGACAGATTATTTTTTTAAATATTCATCCATCATATTTACATCATCGAATTGATGAGGATGCAATTAGGAAAAATAATTTATAATTACTGTTTTAATTTTCTCTTCATTGCAGGGTAGTTCACACTTTTCATTATTTTTTTTTTACTTAGAGATAAAAATAGTTTTTATTGGACATTATAGAGTGTTGCAAAGAGGCAATAACTTGTAATAGTTACAAGAGAGGGTCATGGACACTAGAAGATCACCTCCAAGTAGAGAACTGAAGTACTATTCAGCACAGATTGAAACATTTTTTGGTCTTTCCTTTATTTTTCTCTCTCTCTTTTTTAAATTTGGGGCACATTTAATAAGGAAATATGTGTAACATGACTGCATATATATAATGAGTATCATATTTCTTACCTTCTCAATGGGGAGGAGAAGAGGGAAGGGAGGGACAAAATATGGAGCTAAATTTTTTTTTCCTTTTTTAAATTTTTTTAAAAAAAATTTATTTATTTTAAGTTTTCAACATTCATTCCACAAAACTTTGAGTTCCAAATTTTTTCCCCATTTCTTCTGATTACCCCTTCCACCAGTGTGCCCTCCCTTCTAACACCCCTCCCTTCCCTTATCCCAATGTTCTTTCTTCTCTTGTAGGCAAGATAAATTTCTATACTCCTTTAACTGTATTTCTTATTTCCCAAAAAAGTTATCAACATTTGTTCATAAAACTTTGAGTTCCAACTTCTCTTCTTTCCTCCCTCCCCACACTTCCCCATTGAGAAGGCATGCAATTCAATACAGGCTGTATATGTGTCGTTTTGCAAAAGACTCCCTTAATAGTCATGCTGTGTAAGACTAACTATATTTCTCTCCATCCTATCCTGCCCCCTATTTCTTCTATTCTCTCTTTTGACGGTGTCCCTTCCCAAGAGTGTTTACTTCTAATTGCTCCCTCCTCCCATTTGCCCTCTCTTTCATCATCTCCTCCACCCGGCTTATCCCCTTCTGCCCTACTTCCCTGTAGTGTAAGATAGGTTTTCATACCAAATTGAGTGTGCATGTTGCTCCTTCCTTGAGGCAAATATGATGAGAATAAGCTTCACTTTTTCCCTCTTACCTTATCCCCTGTATTGGAAAAGCTTTTTCTTACCTCTTCTATGCTAAATAATTTGCCCCATTCCATTTCTCCCTTTCTCCTCCCAATATAGTTTTGTAGTATAATCCCGTAATTTTATTTTTTTAGATATGATTCCTTCCTATTCAACTCACCTTCTGTTCATTCTCTCTCTCTCTCTCTCTCTCTCTCTCTCTCTCTCTCTCTCTCTCTCTCTCTCTCTCTCTCCTCTCTCTCTCTCTCTCCTCTCTCTCTCTCTCCTCTCTCTCTGTCTCTCTCTCTCCCATCAATTGCACAATGACTGAACAAGTTGTGGTACATGAATGTAATGGAATATTATTGGGCCAAATGAAATGAAGGACAAGAAGACTTCAGAGAAGCCTGGAGAGACTTGTATGAACTGATGCTGAGCGAAATGACCAGAACCAGGAGAACTTTGTAGACAGCAACAACCACAGTGTGTGGGGAATTTTTCTGGTCAACTCAGTAGTTCATAGCAATGCAAGACCTAAAATATTCCCAATGGACTATTGAGGCAAAACACCTTTCACATACAGAGAAAGAACTATGGAATTCAATTGCAGAATGGAGCAGGCCATTTTTGTTTGTGTTATGTTGTGTTTTATTTTGTTTTATAGTTTCTCCTATTCATTTTAATTCTTCTATTCATCAGGACTGTGATGAAATTGTATTTAGTAGGAACATATATGTGGAAGCTATATAAGATTGCAAATCTTCTTGTGGAAGGAGTGGGGAGGTAGTGGGAATGCAGGGGGAAGAAGGGGAAACATTCGAAGATATGTGGAAGTGATTATAGAACACTGAAAACAAATAAAATTATTATTAAAAATAATAAGGGAATTAAATTCAGAAAAAAAACTTTCTTAGACTGTAAGTGCCAGAGAAATTGCCAGCCTGAATTGATAAAGGGAATCACCTCATATGAGGATTCTCTCTCTCTCTCTCTCTCTGTCTCTCTATCTCTCTGTCTCTCTCTGTCTCTGTCTCTGTCTCTGTCTCTCTCTCTCTCTCTCTCTCTCTCTCTGTATGTGTGCATGTATTGTGTGTGTGTGTGTGTGTGTGTGTGTGTGTGTGTATATATATATATACATACATATATATATATATATGCATATGTGTGGCCATTTATTTTCCTGTTAATTTTCAAATACTCTCTTCCTTCATCCCTACCCCTATGCATTTAGAAGGCAAACAAAAAAGAAGCCATACTCATTATGCATACGACATGAAAAATATGCTTCCAAGAAGTCTGTGTTTTGGAAAAATAAAACAATAAAAATAAACAGAAAATAATATCCTTCAATCTATTCTCAGAATCCATCGGTATTCTCTTATGATGTATAGCATTTTTCATTGTTAGTCTCTTGAAATTGTCATAGATCATTGTATTGATCAGAGTTGCTAAATTCTAGTTCTTATGACTTTGAAATAACAGGTCCAATTCCAAAATAAGTATGTGTGTTTACAAAACTGGACAAATTTTACTATTAGTCTATTGCTTTAAACACTTGTTACATGAGCAAACCACTTAACTTTACCATTATATTTGTCCTTAATACTCTTTTTTATCACAATTCACAACTCAAACATGTTGTTAGTTGCATCTTTTTCTCTATTTTTATCACATATAGGTCTTTATATTGCTTTTTGGGTATTTATTATTATGTTTTAATTTTCATACAATTGATCTCATGTCTATGGATCATGGAACCAATGGAAGCAGCCGGAGCTTAGCCTCCTCACCCCTGTGACTTCTCTAAATAACTCTCTTACATATAATGTAGTAGAGAGTGTTTTGAGTGAAAAGATTTATTGTGAAGAAGAGGTCTGCCTTCATCTTCATCAGTATCAAATGCTTCCAACTGCTGCTAGCAGGCAGATAGGCATGAGAGCCCTAGAAGATGAAGCACTCCATAGAAAGTTTCTGTTTCTAGCCCAAAGTTCACAGTCTTTATATGGCGAAGTGGCTCCTGTGGACAAGAAAATAATTAACTCAACTAGCTGCCACCAGTTGCTACTTATAGTGTAAATAAAGCAGTCTATTCAAAGCAACAAAGACCCTTGAAGGAAAAAGAGGAGGAAACATACATTAGACAAGTCAAACTATCAACACCAACACCATTTTGAAAATCATCTTCCATCAGACCATATTGAAGATATCCCAGGGGCCTAACATCAAGAACCCTGGGTAGAGAAATTCTTCCAGTTGGGTACCTTTAGCATTTATACTGGGAAGCATCTCCAGTGTAGATGGAACCTGATGCTGTTCTTGCAGATGTTAGAGTCATCTAATAAAGACCCAGAAAACACCACTAGACACCAAAGTTCTTGTCAAATGTTTCAACATCAGAAACTAATCAGCTTTTCAGTGAAAATAACATTAAAAAAAGAAGCATTACCATTCTTTTACTGCTATACTCTAAGGATCTAGGGTTTTTTCCATTGTGTTAAAGCTGAAACTTTCCATATATGTTATCTTCCCACTGCAATGTGAGCTCCTTGAAAGCAGGACATATCCTACTTTTCTATTTGTATCCTCAGTCCTTTGCATATAGTTAGGATTTAACAAAGCCTTTCTTCCCTCCCTCCTTTCTTCCTTCCTTCCTTCCTACCTCATACTGTTCCTTTATTTGCAGCATTGAGAGAATAGATCTTTAAAGAGACGGAATTTTGTGATCTTGAACAGTTTGAGATCATTGAGAGGATTACATAATTTGGCAAGCATAAACTAGGGTGATTTCTTCTTATGGCTCAGTGTCCCTTTGTAGTGCTTAGAAACAGTGTGTGTCCTATTCGTTCATCAACTCTGATGGGCAGAATTGTAGTTGTAGAATTGGTGGGACAGTAATGACTTGATTAAGTATAGGCATCCTAAATGGAAATGTACAAAATTTTGATTAGAAAAATACATATACAAACAAATGCACACACATATTGTTCTACATAAATAAACCACATTTGTACATGTAAATATTTTTATATGTGCACTTAAACATATAAACAAGACATATGTGTGTTTATATGTGTGTATGTGTGTATATCCAGAATTAGATATTCATACCTACACAAATAAATGTAGATCAATGTAGTTCTTCAGATATATATATATATATATATATATACATATAATATAAATCAATTTCTGTTCATCCATCTCTCTATCAGACTACTTATCTTTTCAGAAGTTGTAAATGTAGACACGTATACCCAAAAAAACCATGTTAATTCCGAAAAATCCACATTCACGTGCTCTAAATACAAATCCAGTATAGTTTCTACTGCACAGTCACAGGGAGAAGAATTTGCAAAGAAATACTATCTTCCCAGGAATTCTGACTCTGATAAGAACTTAAACTGATTTTTGGCTAAGTACACATGTCCATACACATGTGGACACACATGCAACTTTATATTAAAGTGTACGAGTTAGCACTGGCACAGAATCTTAATTTCTGAATTAGATAGTTTTTACTTGCTGAAACCTTAAGCATTATGCTTGGTTTGGGGAATTTAATTTATACTTAATTGGAAAAATACTGGATAGAAAAGGAAAGCTCTGGAAGGATTTGGGAGCTCTGATTATATCTGCCTTTGACTATACCTGAATCACACTCCTTTATGTAGCAATCTAATATAATTATATAGGAGTGACAGACACGCTCTTTTGTTCTCCTTTCTCCTCTTTTTTCTTTGTTACCATATTTCTTCTTTCTTATCATGGATGCACATGGTAGAGCACAGCTATTTCTGAAATTTAACTGACAAAGTTTATTAGAAATATATTTAGTAGTAGCCATGGTAGTTAATAATATTTGAAACTGCAAATTTTATTTTATTTTATCTTTGTTTAGTTTTATCTCAATCAACTACAATTTTGATGCTTGCGATTTTATGTCTATTTTGTAGAAAATGACTTCATGCAGAAAGGGTCAAAGTAAATAGAACCTCTTGATTCCTCATTACGGTGATGTGGGTATGCCATGGGTCAAATCCTGTCCTGAAATATGACAGTGACATTCAATAAATGTCTGATGTAATGTCATTCGTTCTTGGTAAGCCTTTAACCTCCACATTTTAAAGGAATTTTACTGTATTTTCTTTTGTTGTTCTATTGTCCTCCAAATAAGAGAAGTGGGAGAGGATAAGAATGGATTATCATAAAAATTTTGGACACTTCTCCTCTTACATTATATTACAATTGAGTTTAGATATTGCACTTACTTATGTGGAAATTCTGGCAATCAATTTTTGCTAACAACATAAAACCTCTAAACAGGCAAAATCTATTTGTTACTGATTGTGTTGAGGAAGCTGAACAGTATTTAGGAGAGAAAAGTGGCATGATAGTCACTGAACTCTCCCTTTTATCCAGTTATTCCCCACTTGGGATTAACAAGAGAATGCATGGCTGGAAAACAGGTAGTTTTGTTTTTTTTTCCTGTTGGTATTCCTTGCTCTCTAGCTATAATGGATAGGGGTAAATAACGTCTTGAATTGAAAGCCCATCTGTTCATTTTAAGATGCTGATCATATAATCATGACCTCCCACTAAAGCCTTCTAGCTTACCAATCCTCAAGGAAGAATTACCCTTGAGGTGAGGGGTAGTGGGTGGGGAGCAGACAATGATTCAGTTTAAATATTTACTCTACTTCAGTATAACAAGAGATGAATCAGATAGGTATAAGTAGAAAATGTAGAATCATAGAATGACAATTTCATAGTCAAAAGAAACTTCAACAAGATGTTTAGTCCAATCTGCAGTGAAACAGTATCCCTGTCTATACCATACCCAAGAGTTTGTCACCCTGGCTTTTCTTACAGACCTCTAGTTATGGAGAATCAGAGATTTGCCTGAACTAGATCTCTGTCCAGCTTCCATTTCCTCGAATGATGATCTCAAGTGCTATATCTTCCATGAAGTCTTCTTAACCACATAACACCACAAGCTTCTTTACCTTTGTTGATCTCCCATTATATATATTGTATTTACAATTCACTTGACATAGCATTTTAAGTTTGCATATTTACTTGTTTTCATAAAATTGAAACTGTAAAATTAAATGGATCTATTTCTTGAAATATTTTATTGTCAGAATTTTCTCTTTATTGTCTTATTATTTTATTATATGAAGAACATTGGTACAAAATGAAAAATTTTGGTAAAAATTTTTTTACCATCACCTATGACTTGTCTACTGTCTATTCTTTTGTATTTCCTATAAGCCCAGGGTCCCCAGACTTTTTCTGTCATGTACTCTTACCTTTCAATAAACATTCTTGTGTGTCCTATTAAATATGGAATTAAAGAAACTGCAGTAAAATGAAACAGAGACTGATTTATTTTTATAAATAAAACTATTTGGTATATATTCGCATTTATTATCTTTGACTCAAATTTTTGTAGTATTCCAATAGAATAATATGATTATTATTTATCAATTGCTTGTTATACCTCTTGACAGGTTCTTCATGTCCTCAGCGACATGCGTACTCTAAGTTAGAAATTCCTGCTGTAAACAAAATGAGCTGATATTCACTTAAATTCTCTAGAATTGTGGTTACTAGATCATTATTTACTTTGCAATCATAGTATTATGCATGAGAAAGAGAATTAGACTAGATTTTAGAAGGCCCAGAAAGATGCATTTCCTTGGACATTGACAATCTCTCAGTGTTCCAAATTCCTCTTCTATAAAAGTTAATGGGTTGGACCAAATGATCTCTAAGGACCTTTCCAGCTCTAAAACTCAAGGAATCTACTGCATTCTAATGTTTCTCTCTCCTAGCAAATAATGTAGACAATGATTTTATCTGTCCCAGTGTGGGATATAGCCAGTGGCATTCATTCATTCATTCTTTCGGTCACTCGGGCAACAGTGATTTATTAATTACCTACTTCATGCCAATGTGAAGATATAAAGATATGAAGAGACGTGAAGGAGATTAAAAAAAAAAAAGTTTTCATTCTCAATGAGCGCACAATCTAATGCTGAAGACAAAATGCAAACAATTAAGTGCAAACAAGATTTAGATAGGATATATTAGAGAAAATCTGGGAGAGAAGGACGTGATTAGCAAGATAAGGCAAGTGTTTCTTGCAGAAGGTGGAACTTCAGATAACACTTTTAAAAAACTGGAGATTCATAATGTAGAGATAAGGAAGGAAATATTTCATTCTTTCTGCAACATCTGGCAGGACAATGATACTCAAAACTCTACTAAATTTATGATTAAACTATTATATGTATTTCTTCTAATAATGCACATTATTTCCCAGCCATGACTATTCATGTGATGTTACTTTCATCCATCTCTTTCCACAAGTGATGTTCCAGTGCTCTAAAAGTTTCCTTCATAGTTAATTTAAATATATGATGAAAAATTCAAGGCTTAGTTGCAAATCTGTCCTTTTATTTTTATCTGTGTTAGCACAGACAAGTTCCTTAAACTCTCTGAGTTTCAGAGAATTTGAAACAGATAAACAGTATCATTAGATGGCAAAATGTGCAATGCAAATAACTTTGACAAACTAAAAATAAATATTACATATAAAGGTCGAATGGAAAGGACTAAGGTAGGTGTGAAGAGGGTTGCAACATATAGCAAATGAGGGATTCTTAAAAAGCACATGAGACCGTCAACAAGGAAACTAATAATAGAAAAATAAGATGGATTGATCATATAATAAGCATAAAGGATGATAACTAGAGCCAGAGTATTCCTTTGGTACTCTTGATATGGAGATAAACCAAAAAAGGTCTTCAGTATGTTGGGTACAAACTTTGCGCAGAAATTGTGGAAAGACATAGACAAGAATTGTACAGAATGGGCAAGTTGTGAACTGTATTGCTAGATGAAATTTCTGAATCTATGAGACCGTACAACACTTTAAGTATTTGAATACTGAGAGGGATGTGATACAGTGGGAAGTCCTTCTACCAACAAAGATTGAAGTTCATCTATGACTTTGGAAATAAGTCATAGGAAGTTTCATTCTGAGGTTAGGTGGTTTGCCCATGATGAAATCAAATCAACAAGCATTTAATAAGCATTTATTATTTCCCAAATGAGGTAGTGAAGTGGTGGAGTTGATAGAATGCCAAGCCTAAAGTCAAGAAGACTCATCTTCCTGAGTTCAAATCTGGCCTAGATACTTACTACCTGCGTGATTATAGGTAATTCACTTAACTCTGTTTGCTTCAGTTTTCTCATCTGTCCAATGAGCTGGAAAAAGAAATTGCAAACCACCCTTACATCTTCACAAAGAAAACCTCAAGTGGAGTCAGGAAGAGTCATATGCAATTCAGAATTATTGAGCAACCAACCACAAGAACACCAAGTCATGTAGAATGCTAAGTGCTAGGAATACAAATGCAAGGAAATAGAAAGATGGACTTTACATTCTAATGGGAGAAGGTAACACAAAAAGGGAGTCAAAAAATGTTGAATGGCGGGGGGGGGGGGGGGGGGTTAGGAATGTAAGGAACTCAAGAAGGGGTGGCAAAAACTTCCAGAAAGTCAGAAGTGGAGCTGAGAGAAGTGAAGCAAAGATGTCTTGGGAAATGACTCAAAATCGACCTTCTCAGAGGAACGCATCAGTGGGAGGAAGGCATTTTATGATGGAGGTATCTAACTCATCGACAAAGTAACTGGTATATGCTGGAAAATTCCAGAGGACCTAGTTAGTAAATTTTGGAGAAGATATCTGAATCTATGCCTTCCTAATTTGATGCCAGTACTCTTACCCCCATATCATCTTTTTGGTGCCTCTAGTAATAGGGATCAAAAAAGAAAGAGAATAGAAAAACACCAGAATCTTTGAATGTAGGCTTTAGATGTCTTCTGTCCTTCCATTTTTTATTTGGAGGGATTTTTGTTTTTCTTGTCTTTTTCTCCCTCTCTCTGATTTGATTCAGTCAACAATCTCTTCCTGTCTCTCTGTCTTTCTCCATGTATGTATGCATGTATGTGTGTGTATTTCTATCTATCTATACATATATATATAGATATATCTAGATATCTTTATTTAGATCTATATACATATATATATATATATATATATATATATATATATATATATATATATATATATATATATATAAAATCAAAGCTGTAGGTAAATGTAAAATGTGTCCTATTGGTTAACCAGTAGCTTTGTAGAATAGACTAGGAGAAAAGAAAATCTTTATTTCATAGCATGCATTTCTTTGCTATGAACAAATTCATTTTTGCTCTGTTGTGTCACTCCCATTTGGGAAAACAACACATATGTGGGATCAGAGAAGTTATTTCCTCTTGTATTCTGTTTAGTTCAGACTGTATCCTATATTGATTTCTTCTCTCCATGCTGAAATTTTCAGCTGTAGTCCTAGACCCTTGAGTGTTTAGCTGATGTTTATTTTGATGACTTTTTTCTTTCCCCATGAACAATGTACAGAACGTTGGGTCTGATAGAACATTAAAGTTTTAAGTACAATATTCACTTTCAGAATAACTAGAGTATCATTCTTTTGGTGTCTCTTGGCAGTCTTAATACACATATTTTCCCCTTCGATCTAATATCTGAATTGCAACATGTCAACTGTAGAATACAAGTGACATACAGCGTTAATTTTTCTCATTGTATTTTCAGCAGCATTTGCTTCTTCCTTGCACTGCTTTTCTAACATATGGTATCAACGTTCTAAATTCTTCAGCTGTATTCCTCCCCAAATCTCATGTCTTTTTCCCATAACTGACTGATGCTGCTCTGAATTCCAATTAGTAGTTCTTTTAATTCAACATTAGTACATTAAAGGATGAACTAGATCAGTACTGAAAAAGTCTGTTACTCCTAATTGTCATGGTCTGTGCCAGAAGGCCTCAGAAGTGCCCTTTTTATGACCTTAATTCAGGCCAATAGCTACGGTATACCAGTGGGGACATAGCTTCAGCTCAAGGAATCAAATTTAGAAGGCCTTGACAGGTCTTGGAGTCATTGAACAATACAGAAATATATTTCTCTGTCTTGAATTAGTAAGAATAAGTAGTGAAAACCAGAAGCAACTAAATGTTCCAGAGCCAGTTCTTCCCCCACCCTGTTTCAGCCTCCCATCTGAGGGTATGCTTTTTGCTTTTTAGTGAATGTGCAAAATTTCCAAGGTATGAGTCGGTATTAAAGAAAATTTCTGTGAAATATTTCTAAAAAAAATTGCCTCTTTGTAAAGTCATGGAGTAATGAACTTGGTGTATATTTAGTTTCAAAAATAAACTTAGGTTACCCCCACCCCCAACGCACACACACACACACACACACACACACACACACACACACACACACATTTAGTTTACTAACAGTAAGAGGTCACCTTAACAAAATCTGAAGGATTGACAGTTTCACTGAAATGCAGAATTTGAGTTTTAGAAGGTCTTTTGAGGAGATCTAGGCCAATCCATGGTTGAACCAGAATTCACTCCATTTTTACCTGACAAAGTCCACTATTATTCCACTTTTGGATAATGCTAATTATGAGAAGGTTATCCTTAGTGGAAACCTAAATCTTCCTCTCTGCAATTTCCTTCCTTTGTTACTAGTACTGGTCTCTGAGGCAAAGTGAAAAAAATCTAATCTCTCTTCCAAATGATATTCTTACAAATATCTCAAACTATCTGTCATCCCAACCATAAAAGTCTTCTCTTCTTTACTCTAATCAGCCCCAATTTCTTCAACAGAGCTCATATGTTATGATATCTCAGCCTTCCACCCTTCTCATTGTCTTCTTCTGACGTTCATTTTAGTGAAGATACTTTTTGGATAACCAATGCCCTTCTAAAAAGCAGTTCATAGAACTGGACACAATAGTATAAGAATTACACAGAAAGTATTAGGTACCCAATGGAGTTAATTTACTGTAGCCTCTTTAAAGGAACACATGCAGCAAAATTCCATATATAAAAACATTTATGTTGTGGTACCATCTTGGCATATTATGTAGGTTTTGTTAGTTCCTAGTTTGGCATATAGTAGATGCTTTCCTGAACTCTTAGTCTGATTATTCTGTGGAATAAGTTTATCCAGTAGATAGATAGATAGATAGATAGATAGATAGATAGATAGATAGATAGATAGATAAAAAGTGATAAAAAAGCAACAGCAACCAGATAATTCATATTAATGTTTCTACTGTCCTCTAACAACATCATTTTGCCTTGCCACAGGAAATACATATCTGGGAATGGCTGGTATAGAGGTATCAGTAGTCTATGCTGCAACAGAGCAGTTAATTTTTCTCAGAAGCATCACTGAGTAAAGAGATAAGAATGCCCTTACACTTGTGCCAGAACTGTGAAATCTTATATCAGTGTCAGCCACACCACCTTTAGATTTAAAAATAAACAGACAAACAATGACAAATAATGAAAATACACATAATTTATGGCTATTTTTCTTATGACTCAAGTCAAGAAGAGATTTGGGGAATACGCATCTAATGTTGGTCAACTCTAAGTATCAACTCCTTATTCAAAGCTGCTATAAAATTATAATCCTCCTTTCTTGACAAATTTTTCTCCTAAATCATGAGAAAGAGGATGACTAGGCATTACATGCCACTGAGTTTTGGTTGCAATTATAATTGTAATAAATAAATTGTACTAAATAAAAGATTAGAAGTAGTGTCTGATAGTAGATACAAGTCTAGATTTGAGGTCCTGAGTTCAAATGTCACTAGGACAGTTAATAGTTTTGTTCATGGGCAAGTCACACAACTTCTTATATACCTTAGACAATTCCCTAGGATTTATTCAAGAAAGTAAAGATCTTTTGGAAGCAATATTAATGGAGAGTTTCCAATATTCAGAAAATCACAAATCATTCTTTATAAGACTTTAAAGTTTATAAAGTGCTTCAAAATACCTTATGTAGTTTGAATCCTACTATATAATACTCTGAAGGAGATAACATTTCATTTCATGGATAAGGAAACAAGGGTTAAGGTGGCTTAAGTGATTGTGTTGGTCAAAATGAATTCTAGAACTACACTAGCAGTAAAATTTCCCTTGATAATATAGTTAATAATTATCAGAAGAAGATCTGGAGATTCAGATCTTTATTACTTCAAGTTCAGCTTGTTAAACATTAGACAAAATTGTTATTCTAGGAGAAAACTATGCTGAGAATTCAAAGGGAACAAAACGACAAACATACTACAAAGACAGTGTTGACCTAGACGAATTAATAACTTAATGGATAAAATAGGAAGTTCACAATAGCACAAACTGATAAGAATATACAAAGTAGAGGAACTGAGAATCTATGTGAATGACTATAGTCATATAGAATTTTGGTACAGAAGGATGGAAAAATGGATGATTTGAAAAATATAAAGGATATAATGTTTCCTTAAGTGGCATCAGGTCTTCATAGATTAAGGAAATAGAGAACAAACTCATTCTTAAATGTATGAGTATTTGTTGTTTTTGAATAGTTTCTGTCATGTTTGACTCTTCTGGCTGCCATTTGGGGGTTTTGTGGCAAAGACATCAGAGTGGTTTGCCATTCCTTCTCCAACTCTTTTTACAGATAAAGAAACTGAGGCAAACAGGGGTAAGTGATTTGCCCAGGGTCACAAAGATAGTAAGTGCCTGAATCCAGATTTGCATTCAGGTCTTCCTGACTGCATGCCAAGTACTCTATTCACTGTAACTACTAGCAACCATATATACACATACATCTATACATACATACAGACATGCACACATACATGGGAATGTGTACATATGTGTGTATATATGTATGTATATATCTATATGTGTGTTTGTATGTTATATACATATATGTGTGTATATGTGTGTGTGATATACACACACATGGAAAATAATGAATGTCTTAATAAACAGAGGCATGGGCTTACAAGAGGAAGGTAAACCACTATTCACTTACGAGTTTATTCTTTTCTGTGGCAGCATTTTAAGTTTTGGCCACTTCAATCTCAGTGAAGGCCAGTATATTAGCTTTGACTTTGTTTCTAAAGGGAGAATGGGTTAGGATAAAGAGCAAAAGTTAGCATAGGAAATGTGAGATCTAGTCCTTGATTAGCTACTAATTAGCTGTGTGATCATTGGGTCAGTCCCTTTCCCTCTCTGATCCTCAGTTCCCTGTTATAAAAACCAAGAGAAGAGAACAATGCCAGCTAAGACCACAGTACAGAAATTTGATCTGTGATTCAAAGGACAAGAGTTTACATGCCTTTGAGCACATCATTGCCTACCAGTATAACTAGATTAGGCAATGAGAAGGCTGTAACTAACAACACTGACCCTGCACACAATTTCTCCTGAGAGTGCCTGTGGTTGCTAATAGGATGATCTTAACGGAAATGAAATGCTTCTGTACCACAAGTATTGCTCACTGGTATAATAGCTTAAATGAATTAGCCACCCTTGGAAAGGTCACTTTTCCAATAAATGGCAAATTGGAAAAAAAGTTAATAAAATTATTCAGACCCATTCATTGTCACTTGTAAGCATTACATATGCTGCCATCTATATGTGCATATTTATAACCAGAACTCTCAAAATTTTATCAAGAGCTGTTTTTCAGCTACTTTGCTTTGCCAACTAGGCTTGTGAAGTGAAGCATTGCTTTCTTTTCTTTGTTTTTTTTTTTTTTAATCAGGAAATCATCTTTCTTCCCATAAATAAACCTCCACACTAAAAAGAAAGAAGTAGACCCATTTTTCCTAGATGTGATTAGTGATGGAGGCTAGAATACTAGCATGTAATATATACTTATTAATCAAATTCTTGGTTGTAGGGAGGTGGATACCAGTTACAAAAATAAGGTATAGTACTTGCTCTCATTAGTCTAGTAGGGGGAAGTCATTGAAAATCATATTTAGGGCATTTAGAAATCAACTAGTCCTATACATACCTGAAAATTTCTTTTGCAACATATGCTACTAGTGCTCAATCAGTCTTTGACAAAAACTACGCATTAAACACACACACATACACACACAAACATACACACAGCACATATGGTCAGCTTGCACAGTGAATAAAGCACTGAGCCTGGAGTCTGGAAGACTCATCTTCCTGAGTTCTATCTGGCCTTATACATTTACTACCCTTATAACCTTGGATAAGGCACAACCGTGTTTCCTTCAGTTTCCTAATTTATGAAATGAGCTAGAGAGAGAAATGGCAAATCACTCTATATTTTTGCCCAGAAAACAACAATAACACTGACACGCACACGTATACACACACACACACACACACACACACATTTAGGATTACTGATTGTTAGAGAGTTCTTGAGTCATTTCATACATCAAACTTTAAATTCAACTCCTTGCACTCTGCTTCTAGGTCTCCAATCTGAGACCAAACAAAACTTATCTATTGCCACTCCCTGTGACAGCCCTTTGAACATTTGATAATGTTATTAAGTCAATTCCATTCCAACAAAAAAGATCAACATTTGTTAAGCACCTTCTGTGTCCTACAAACTGTTTTACTTGCTATGCCCTCCCCTTCTATCTCCTTCACTTCTCTTCCTTTTAGAGTTGAACATTACAATTACCTCCAAAATTTGAAAGTATATTTGAAGTCAGAGGACCTAGGAAACCTGTATGAGCTTGGTCCAGTCATTTTTCCTTTGGGTCTCAGTTTCTCCTCTCATGTAAAATGAGAAGGTTGTACTAAATGACCATTAATGAAGCTTCTAGCTCCAAACGTTGATCCCATGATTCCAGCATGAACTTAATTGCCTTCCTCTAGACATTTCCCAGTTAATTGATATTATTATTAAATTTTAGCATCAAGGACTAAACATAACACACTGGATGTGTTCTAATTAGGGCAGAATATAGTGAAAGATATTCCTGGATGCTGTGCTTCTCTCACTTCTGCCCAAATCATATTAGGGCTTTTTGTTTATCATGTGACAGTCTTGACTCACTTTGACCTTATAGTCTGTAATATAGTACATCTTGGGAAGGATCTTCTTGTTATGGTGAAAACTGACTATATGAGTGGGAAAGATTCAAGGAAAGAAATGCCATGTGTCTAGAGGCAAGAAGCTTACAAACGAAACTCAAAACCATTTCAAGGAAAGCTTTGGAAGGGTAGAGGTGGTGGGGTCAGAGGGTATTGTTCTAACTTAACTTCCTGGTACAAATAACGGGAAAAGAAAACCAATATGAATGCAGAGTCTTATATTTATAAGGGACTCAGACGGACCTGAAAAATCACCTAGTTTAATTCTCTCATTTATCAGCAAAGAAGTACAGAGAGGTTAAGTGAATTTTCAAAGTTCACAAAGATAGTCCCTGGAAAAATGAGACTCAAATGCGGATTTTATGATTCCTGCTCCATGACCTTTCCACTCTATTTCATGTTGCCTATCAGAATTTTTCTCAAAAAAAAAAAAATAGTAACTGAAAATTAAAAGTAAATCAATTGACACTTGAATTTATATCCTCTGTGTACTTCCTTGCAAATCTATGTCTATGTAAATTTGTACTTTTCCCCATAAAAAGAAAAAGCAAAACAAAATGAAACAATCAAAGGATATGAGTTTTCAAGCTCCCTTCCCTTTTATTGTTTTTCTTGTGTATGCAAGTGTAGAGTTCACTTTCTGGAATAAACAGATTCAGTGGCTATGATTTGGTCAGGATGGTAGCTCCTTTGTCTGAAGGCAGATCACCGTAGTCTTAGAGCAAGCATTCTTAACCTGGAGTCTGTGAAATTGTTTATTGTAAAATTTTGATAATTGTATTTAAATACAATATAATTGGTTTCCTTTATAATTTTATCCATTTTATTGTGTGCATTGAAAATATTTTTCTTGAAAGATCTCTTTCTTCCTTGGTCTGTCAAAAGAGTCCATCACACACAAAAGTTAAGAACTGAAGAGTTAAAGGATTGCTTGAAGCTCCGAGATGATAGGTTGCTTGCCCATAATCACACAATAAAGTGACAGAGAGAATTTGAACACAGGTCTTTCTGTCCTGAATCATCCCTATTTGTCAGTTATGCTGTGTTGCAGCTTGATTATAAAATACTTGCATATTTGTAAAAAATTATGGATTTCTTACATGATGAAAAATTTATTTTTTTCTGTAATTTAGATAAGACAATATTGTGCTCTGTGAATTTGGATTGGCAGAGACAGTTGAAGGATTCTAAACAAGACTTTTGAAGTTGTTAGGAAAAAAATCTATTAAGTGGGACAAAGATTTTTAAAATAGCTTAATTGCACATTCCTCAATTCTATCACTAAGTTTCAGAAGAGGAGCCATGATGATGGCGTTATTCATAGGAAGCCTCTGTTTAAGATGACATGTCTCCTTATCTGAAAAATGAGGAGTTTGGACTATGTTATATCAAAAGAATTTTCCAGTTCTAGTATATTAGGATTCTTAAATATGCTGTATTACCTATTGATGGCATGACTAAGAATAAGTTACCTGAGACTTTCTGAGAGTCTTAACTAATTTTATTGCATCTGATTGATTGCATTTTAATTTTATCCTTTACATAGTTCCTGATTTATTCCTGTATTAACATAACTCCAATCCTCAAAAAACAAAACAAAACAAACAAACAAACAAAAAAAAAAGACTTCAAGGATTTCTCATGGTTTATTGAGTGAAGTATAAATAATTCCTGATCTTGGAATTTAAGACTTTCTGTATGTTCCCTCTACCTTTTTAGCCTTTTCTTATATTATTCTCCTTACATGATCTATGATTCATTCAAATTGGAATCATTCTTTCATTCACAGATTTTGTCCTGATCTCTTCCATTTCCTTTCCTTTCACCATTCCCCTTGTTTAGATTGCATCCTCACCATTCATGTCCCCACTAGAAGCACATTCCAACTGTTAAATTATTTCTTTTATTAATGACAGAAACCAAGTGAAACAACTTTCACAAAACTTACTCCCACCTCATAAAGTGAAAATTACTTTTTTCATAATTTCATAACATCTTCATTGAATTTATCTTTTGTGTTCTCTCTGGCATAAGAGCTTTTGTGCATATTTTCCTCTGTGTTCTATTATATAGGGTATTCCAAAATGACAGTGGAGTTTTAAGCTTTAATAGTCTATTTTATTTATTTTGCTAGGTGACAGGGGTTAAGTGACTTGCCCAGAGTTACATAGTTATTAAGTGTCAAGTGTCTGAGGCTAGATTTAAACTCAGGTCATCCTAACTCCAGGGCCAGTGCTCCATCCAATTCACCCGCTAAGACCCCATAATTTTAATAGTTTAAAATAAGGTTTTATACAAGGTATCTTGGGATGTCTTGTATTAGAAGCACCTTCAAAGAAAGAACTGTATTGTATCTGAGTTATCCCCTTTTCCTTTACAGCGCCTTGCAAACAAGGAAGATGGTTGGAGAATTTTTAAGTGAATGTATTCACAGACAAGATATTTAAGCTTAACATCAAAATATATACATCTTAATACAGACTTCACTTACAAAAAAGGAGGAAATTTATCTAGAATGCGCCCTTTCTTGTAGACGGTTTGAAATTTTAAAAAGAGATTTATTACAAAATTTCTGATTTGAAAATTTTATGTTTTAGAATAACATCAGGAGGCAATTTGGTATAATAGGTATAATTCTGGGCTTATATTCAAAAGATCTGGCTTCTCATGCCTCCTGCCACACTCACTAGCTGTGCAATATTTGACAAGTCCTTTAATCTCTGTGTGACTCAAGTAATTCCCCAAAACTCTTTAACATAGTCCCAGAAAGGTTTCATTTTACATTAAGATGACAAGATTATAGATCCAGAGCTTGAAAGGACTTTAGGGATCATCTAGTCCAGCCTTCTAATTTCACAGGTGAGGTCGCTAAAGTCCAAAGACAAAAAGTGAGTGAATATGTCATAAGGGACAGTGGGCATTCAAACTCAGATTCCTTGACTCCAAGTTCAGCACTCTTTGCATGGCATTACAATACTTCTCCTTGGCATCAATTGGAGAAGGGAGGGAGCTCCCTAAACTCTAGAATTAATAGTGTGGAGTATTCATGGAGGACTTAGCATGTCTGGTGTAAGGGCTTGCTGAGACCTTTTCAGGGCTGCTCATCTAACCTTTGATGCCCACCTGATCCATCCAGTTCTCACTTGTGGTTCTTAGAAACTTTAGCATGTAGAGCAGCCACATCCAAGTAAAACTTCAGTAGGCAGGTTAAACCAGGTTGAGGGTAACCAATAGGTCTTATACATATCATTGAGTTTAGGGGGATGTCTACTCCAAATATGTACAGACTTCACCTGGAAAAATAGATAGATGGGAACAAACTATTCCAGTGGCCATGAAGGTAGCTGAAGAAGTTACTGTAGGGAGTTTAGAGCTTGGTCAGACATAGAAGATGCCAAGATCAACAGTTACATCCCTGGGGATTGCCAGTCATCCTGACTTTTGTCCTGCCATTAGACTTTGATGACTCTGAAAGAGAGAGTGAGACTGATGACTTTGTACAATTCTGTCTCACTTCAATACGATTCACCCATCTGTCAAGACATTGCTCTGTGATGGAATTGATCCTCTTCAAAAACAAAGGAGGAACAATAATTACTACTGCTATTACTACTAAAAATGACATTAATAAATGATAATAATAAATAGGTGATTCAGTGAATCATTTTTTTAGAGTTAGAAAGACCTATATTTAGCGACATAGGGGAATATTAATAGCACCTTAAATACTTGATTTTTATTACGAATAGTAATATTAATTATTATAGTTAATTATAATTATTATAATTGATAATGATTATATCAATAGTAATAATATTACTATTATTGTCATTGTTTTTGGTTTGCCTTTCTTTGTTATTTTCATCCTCATCAGGATCATTACTATCCAGCATTTTGTTAGCTAGAAGTTATACAGTACATTGAGGTTTAAAAAGTACTTAAAAAATATTATCTCACTTCATCCTCACAATAACCCTGAGAGATATGTGCTAGTATAATGACCAGATTTGAACAATGAACTCCAGGTCTAGACATCTCCCTACTATGTCACCTTCCATTCTTTATTAATAGTGTAGGTCTTCTTGTAACATTCCATGTAGTCATTTATTGCTGTTTGGTGATTATTTAATTTGTTAATTACTGACAACAAAAAAGTATATGTTTTTTGGACAAGTTTGGATTCTTTTAGCTTTGAGGCTTTTTTCAGTATATATTGGCAGACGTTCCCTCTCCTCTTTAAGTAGCTCAGCTCTCAATCCTCTAAAAAGTACTTACTAAGCATCTGCTTCTGTATTGCAGCAGAGTGGCCAGAAAGACCTGAGTTCAAATAAACCTCAGGTACTTATTTGCTGATTGACTACAGGCAAGTCACTTAACTTCTGTTTATCACAGTGCCTCTTGATTGCAAAATGGTGATATTAATAGTTGCTGAGAGGATCAAAATAAGTTATTTACAAAAAAAAAATGCTTACAATGCCCATAACAACATAAGGACCTTCAAGGTGCTCTGAGCACTTCTAAGCACTATTGGGAGAGGGAAAGACTAATAACTATATATCTACAGCTATATCTATATGTGGAGATACATAATTATATGTGTACTTAGACATACCTTATAAGTTGAATTGACTTGAGTCAGTTTTACTTACATATATAGACATAAAATTATATATTCAACATTTACTGAGCTCTAAATATGAGTTGATTTGTATCTGTGTGTTTGTGTGCATCTGTGTAATGAAGTAGCACCTTAATAAAAGTTGGTTGAATTTAATTGAATACCTTTTCAATGTGTCTTTCCTTTGAATTTTAGGTTATTTAAAATCTGATATTTTGGATATTATGGCATTGTACGATTTGTGTTGTAAAGGTACTCTAGGAAAATAATGATCTTAAAAAAATACGCTTTTGCTTTTAAGAAGTGAATTGGGAACTTTGAAAGTGATGTTCAATTTGGTAAGTACAGACTTCTTTGCTTCTTTCTTCTTCCTCCTATTTGTAGTACTTCATTAAAACTTATATCCTTATAAATAGTAACTCAGTGCGTTCACAAAATTATGTACCATCATCTAATAAGTAGGCATTATTTATCTACATTTTACCCCTGGATTGACTGTTAGGTGAATCCCTGTATAGTGATTATGAATAAAATCTGGAGTGCTCTGAGACTCTATGGAATCATCATGATGAAACAAAAAAAACAGTTATTATCTGGAGGCCTTTACACTCTGATCCATTGGGAATCCTTCTTCCATTTTGGCATTGTTCAGCACTCAAGTTCAATTTCAATTTCAAGACAGTGATTAACTAGAAATTAACCAGAGTTGGTATGAATTGAGAGTACAAAAACACGTATCAAACACAACTTAGAATGACGTAGATTGAAAGAAGTTATTCTCTAAAAATACTCCTATAGTGTAGTAATGGTGATAATGATGAAAATAGTGATGATGTCAATGACGATGGTGGTAGTGGTGACAGCTGATGGACTGCTTAACAATTTACAATGTCCATTATTCTTTCAGTACTGGTTGTTTTCAACATAATTCATATTAATAGAGCTCATAACTTATATAGGGTAACAAAACCAATTTATAAGAAAAAAGTCAAAAACAAACACCTGTGTGAAATTGTGTTCTAAAAATAAATAAAATACAATTTAGAGAAGAGATTCATGTGTGTTAAACTAATCATAGTAATCTTAAAGAAGGAAATGGAACTTGAATAAAACATATGTTTGGGTAGGATATATATCTGCTAAGAGGTATCTGTATTCTTGTGTAGGAGATCGGGTGGTAGGTTGGGATAGGCGCTAAAGAGGGGAACGTGATAAACATGCATGGGAAACAATATGAACAGAGGAGCAGACACAGGAATATGTCATGTGTGTTGAACAGTAGAAAGAGCAACTTGCTCAGAAAGAGCTTGTGGTTTGGACTTCAGAAACAAGTTTTACTAAGCAGAATGGGCGAAAATTATCAAATGCCTTGAAAGTCATAGTCAGAAGTTTGTATTTGACACAGCAGTTTGATCCAGGCATAAATGTTATTAAAGTAGCGTTTTAGGAAAATTATTCTTGCAGATATATTCAAGGCAGATTAAGAGAGAAGAGGCTGGAGATATGGGAATTAATTAGGATCTATTTTTTTCCAGTAATCCAGTTGCGGTAAGTCATTGATAGTTTTAATAGAAACGAAGTGATCTAGTCACAGATCAGCTATATAGATTAGAAGAAGAGGAAAAGGAAAAGGAATAAACAATCAAAGATGAGTCCAATGTTTATAGCTTGGGAAAATAAATGAACGATGGTACCTTTGGAATGACTGAGAATGTTGGGAAAAGTAATACAGTATAATGAAATATATCCAAAGATAAACCAGTAATTGAAAAGCTATCATGGGTGGTAGAAATATATCTACATACCCATACCTTTGGGAATAAAGCTGAGATTTAATTTACTGTCTTAAGTGACTACATTGATGCTTTTTTCATGATATAACCCCTTTTGAGATGAATTTCTTGTTAAATTACCACTCTTTTAATTTGAAAGAAGAGTTTATTAAAGTTGCTTTCAATATAATCCTACTTGGGTCATTTCTCCTCAATTAACCTGTAGACTAGATACCCTCTGAGATCCCTTTCAACTCAGATTCTTTAAGACTATACTTACCTCCATAGTTAAGAACTATGCGTAATATGAAAAGATAAGAAGCATATGAATATCTGCATCACATATATAACAAATAACTCAACATTCAGTGATAAAGGTTTACATGTCACTCATATATAGTGTGTTTTATGTTTAGTTTGGCATCTATTTCTATATCTAATATGTTATTTTACTCTCTTTGTTCAAAGGAAAATTAAGCAGAAAATAAATTCCCATCAATGATTTCCTGAAACATGAGAATAATATTCATGACATGTCTGTTCTTTTCTTGGCAAAGATAGATTTCTACTTTCCCATCTCTGCAGGATCACCTGGAATGTTCTGAATCCATGGTGGAGGAGAAAAGTAGAGTAAGAAACACTAAACTGAATTGAAGAACCCAATCTCACACTTTTTAAACAATATCATGAATTCCACAATGGGCAGATGCAATACCATGTTTAAAGTGACATTAATAATAGCTAGCATTTCTATGAACAACCTCAAAGTACTTTACACACATTATCTCATTTCATCCCCATAACAACCCTATGAGGTAGCAAACAATTTTAACAATTAGATATATACCAATTGAATCCGGGATTTAATCTTAGGCAAGCTGCAGGTGTATGTGGCAAGCAATGACCACAGATTCTTGTTTTCTCTAAAAGTAGAAAACTGAGTTGATAAAAAAAAAATGTAAGCAGCCAACTGTTTGCCATTATTAATGGTAGGTATAACCCTCTATCTTGGGGATAGTTTGCAGAGCAGAAAGCAATCCATTTCACATATGAGAATCTTTAACCTTAACAGTGTACATGTTTCTCAGAACTCTCAGCAGTGCTATTTTTGAATGTGAAGTATGATTAGGTTTCTTACTGTGTGTGTGACTTTGTGTTTATGCTTCTTGCTCTCATTGTGAGATTAAAAACTCATTGGACTTTAGGAGTGTGCTTACGCTAAGCACATTCTTTGGGTGTATGAATGATAATACTAATTATCATAACAGCAATCACAACAACAAATAAGTTTAGACACAGAAGAAACTGCAAGTTGGACAGTCCAAGTCCAAGTTACCAACACTTGAAAACTACTTAGTAAGGAGAAGAAGAAAGCATAGCATGGATGGTGAAGAGACAGTCCAAGGAAAGTCAATGATTCAGAAGATAATCATTTGTAAAAAAAAAAAAAAAAAAAAAAAAAAAAAAAAAATGTGACTTCTTAATTTTAGTGCTGCTAAGCAAAATTCTTGTCATTGACTAACCTAAACATACAGTTATCATGTTTATGTTGCACTAAATACTTGCTCTAGACATTAAAAGGAGATACTTCATGCACTTGGGAGAGAAAAAAGTTTAAAGAAAGTAAGATTAACATTGATTCTTAGTCTCTGACCACATCTGAAAGGATACACACTCTGAGCTGTGGAAAGTGGGAGTTAAATATAACAATAAAAGATATTTCCTATTTGTAAATATAACCTGGTGGTAAACTACTAGTAGGACTACTTTGTGGGACGTTGAAAGAAAAGCTTGGAAATAAACACAGATATAATGGTAAGCTTGTTTATTTTTGTTTTGGCTCTTGAACACTGAGACAGAGAGTCTAGCTTACCAGAACTCCAGAAAAAATGGAAGTAATGAAAACAAGTCAATTACACATCTTCCTACTATATGTGTGCTTCTTGTCTAAGTTCATTTTTGCTCTTTTTATCCATTCTTCCTCTCCACAATATTTAGTCTTATGCCTGGCAGACACAGAAGACTTCCCAAACACAAATGCAGGCAGATTCTTGTCTACTATCTTTAGAAGCATTATTTAAAAAGTGTAATTTAGGGTAGAAACTAGTTAGCCAACACAAAGGCAGGCAGCCTGAAGCTGAGGAGGTAGATTTTCAGTTTTAACTCATTCCCTTCCTGGATCACAAAACCAAAGGGTAAAGTGCAAATTAACTGAAATCCTAAAGTAACCTCTTTAGTTGTTTGTTTCATGAAATTACTAGATTAGTGGATTGAACCTCATACATGACACATTTTTTATTTCAATGAAATCCCTGACAAATTTTCTCATGACATCTTTATGTATAAGACAGAGAAATGTGGTCTGGCTAATGGTGCAGTTAAGTCTATTTGTAGCTAGGTGAACAATTATGAGCAAAAGTATTGATTAATCAATTAACTTTAGCTTGGAATAATGTGTCTAATGAATTTTCCCAGAGTTCTTTCTTTGACCTTGATCTGATATACATAAATCAACCAGTCTACTGCTGATATAGAAGGCTTAATGGTCAAATTATGGGAGAAGAAGGCTTGGAGGAACAACTAAAATATTGGATAACACAATCAGGATTAACAGTGCTGTTAATGGCACAAAGGATTGAAATCTTAAAAAAAAAAAAAAGATGCAATTCGACAAGGAAAAATCAAACATGCTCACCTAGGGAAATAAAAATCAAATGCACAAATAGATGTTGGAAGGAAATTTGGTTAAAAGCACTTTGGTTAAAAGATCTGAGAGTTCCATGCTCAATAGGATTAGGAATTTGCCACAGTTATCCACAAAGTGAATGCATTCAGGCTGCATTCGTAAGTAACATCTGTGGCACAGTTTGACTTGAAGTCAGGAGATCTAGTTTCAAATACTGCTTGAAATCATTATTGTCTATATGGTTCTGAAGATACTGAACCTCAGTATCTTTATAAAAATAATGTTTGCACTTTTTCTTTCACAGACTTGTGAGGGGAAAATGTTCTTTAGGATCAAAGTACTGAAGCATGAACTAAAGTGCAAAAGTATGAATTGTCATTCTAAGTTCCATTGAGCCATCCATTGTTTAGTCTATGTCCGGAATATTTTATTTGTGTCTGGACACTACAAGAGGAAGGAATGCAGGTAGATGAAAATATAGAAACCATGTCATATGAAGGCTATTCAATTAGGTTTTTTTTTTTTTCCTAGCTTATAAAAGAGAAGAATTATTGGAAGATAGCACAAGAGAACTTCCTTCAAATATCTGGAAAATTGTTGTGTGTAAAAAAGATGAGGGGTCATTCAAAAGGGAAAAATAGAACTAATGGATAAAAGTTAAAATGACACAAATTTGGGCTTAAAATAAGGATTTTTTTTAAATAGAGCAGCTCTCAAATGGAAGGAGTTCCTCTCACTGGGCACTTTTTGAGAAGAGAATGACCCTGTTTATGATCCTCAGTAGTATGGGAAAGATATTCTTGATAAGGGTATCGGATAAGGAAATGAACTTATGGTTCAGTTTACTTCTAAAATTCTTTGATTTCTTTGATTCATATCCTTCCTTTTTTAGGGACAAGAAAAAGATGTTTTGGTTTCTTATTTTTTCTTCACACTCAGTCAACATAAGGAATTGTTCCTTATGAAAATGAGCATAAAAGGGAAACAGGTATAAGTTTTTAAAAAGTAAGACAGTATGAATTTAAGAGTTAATAACAACAACAACAAAGAGCTTGGATATTAACTTAAAATAATTGATCATTTAAATCTTTGAGCTAGAAGTAGGGATGCACTTTTATTCTCAGTTGGGCACTGATTCAGAGGGGGAAAACACTTCACAGGTCATAGAAGTAAGAATACTGTATATACTCACATAATATATGTATGTGTGTACATATTTATGTGTGTATATTTACATATAAGTATAATATGCATATAAGTGTATATATGCACATATTTATGTGTATATATATACATGCATGTATAATACACAGATATGTGTGTTTATATATATGAAAAACTTCAAAAGAATTGAAGTATCTTCCATGTCTAAAGGCAAACACAAGAATTTTACATAGAAGACGAAGAATGAACGACTATTTTAGAGCAAGAAATATAAAATGCCATTCAATAAATAAAACAAGTAATACAGATTATACTTGGATTTCAAATTCTATCCGTTTAAGGTAGAAAGAGGGAAATCCAGAGAAATGGAGCAACTGAGAGATTTTCATGATTTTGATTCTGAGTACAGATACTTTCTCTTGTAAAAACGAAAAAAGCATAGCTTACCTTTGTCCTAGTTTGCTTACGTATACACTGCTTAAACTCTAAGGACATTTGGAAATTTGGCCTTCCTGTTAACTCTCAGGAAAATTGGCCAGAGTGCGATTTTAAAAAAAATGATATCTGTTGGGCAATGGTTAGAAAAAATATTTCTATTAATACAATAGGATATTAAAAATAGGACTTCATTAAATCATAGGGTAATACGGAGAATAAAACAGATCAAAGAAATAAGAACCAAGAAACAAACCTATACAATCACCAAAAAAGTTAATGTGAATAACAATAAAACATTAGAATCTTTATAAATACAATGGCAGATTCTGAATGTTGCTTGTTGGTAAAGGAGCCCTCACTTATTTGTAGAAAGTTAGTGGATGATTGATAAGAAATGTTGTTTATCTTGGCAGGAAGTTTATATGTTGTATTGCTTCTAATTTATTTTTGTTAAAGGGATTTTAGAGATAGTGTTTTTGTCATTGTTTGTTTATTTGTTTGTTTGCTTTTGATGGGGAGAAGGATCAGGAATATAAAAGTCCAAAGTATAAATGAAATCTTTAAACATTACCGGACTGAGGGGCGGAGCCAAGATGGCGGAGTGAAAGCAACGACTCACCTAAGCTCCTGGAAAAACTCCTCTGGATATATCTGGGGGGAGAGTCTGACCAGACTTTGGAGGTGTAAAATCCAGTGGGAGACGGACTTTGACAGATTCGGAGCCCAGGCTGGACCAGAGGGTCCACGGGAGGGATATGTTCCGCGGGGGTAAGACCCTGGCGCACAGCGCAGTGCGGTCGGCGCGGCAGGGCGGAGGGGACCCGAGGGGCCCGAGAGTGGCGGGCGAGACCAGCGGAGCAGGAGATAAGCCAGGCCGAACCGGTGAGAGCCGCTGAGTGCCAGACATCAGCGCAGCAGTCCTTGAAATCTTCAGCCTGAAGACGGACTTCGGTGGGTCACTACTTGAACTTCCAGGAACTGGGATGGCAGAGTGATCAGTAAGTGCTCTCTCCTCCCCCCTGATGACCCTGAGGGAACCATAAAATTCTTCCCCAGATTAATCCTGGATCAGCGGGAACAGCAGAAGGGGGCGGGTGGTCTCATAACACCAGAGGCTGGAAAAGTGGCAAAGGGGGATTCTTCCTACTGTGGTGGAGGCGATCTGGAGGGATAGACCACCCAGGGCAGAGAAAATTCGCACTGAGACCCAGGCAAGCCTCAGAGCCGGGAGACGAGCCCCAGGAGGGGTGGGAACACGCGTTAGCTTCTAGGCATGCCCCAGCCCTCCAGGGGAAAAGGGAAGACAATAGGGAAGCTGGGATTACCATCCCCTGACCTTGCCTTTGCCTCAAGTCAGCTGAGGAGATAGCCTGAGACCAGACCACACCTCCCACACACCAAACAAGCTAACCCCAGGGTTGATCGGGGAAACAAAAAACAAAAGCCTGCTTTTAGCCTAGACACACATCAGCTCAACTTAAAGATCTGTACCTTCTGACTGAAAGAACCAGAAGCTACAACACTCAGCCAACATCATGAATCAGAAAAAGCAGACGAAAAGTGAAAAAACCATAGAATCTTTCTATGGGGATAAGGACCAAAACACAAACACCAAAGAGGTTAGAGCTGAGACTTTACTTCCATCTGAAACCTCAGATGGGACTATGAATTTCTCGCAAGCACAACTAGATTACCTGGAAGGTCTGAAGAAGGATATAAAAGAAAAACTGGCCAATGATTTTAAAACTATAAAAAAAGAATTCACTGATGAGAACATCACCCTGAAAAAGAAAATTGAAGAAATGGAAAAGGAAGTTCAAAAATTAACTGGAGAGAATAATTCCCTAAAAGGAAGAGCTAATCAAATGGAAAAGGAAACCCAAAACCTAATTGGGAAATTTGATCAGATGGAAAAGGAAACCCAAAACCTAACTGGGAAAATTGGTCGATTGGAAAAAGAAGTACAAAAATTAAATGGAGAAAATAGCTCCTTAAAGGGAAAAATTGGTCAGATGGAAAAGGAGATGGAAAAGCTAACTGAAGAAAACACTACAATGAAGATTAGAATTGGGCAAGTAGAAACTAATGACTCAATGAGGCAACAAGAATCAGCCAAACAAAATCTAAAGAATGAAAAGATAGAAGAAAATGTAAAATATTTAATTGGAAAAACAACTGACCTGGAAAATAGATCCAGGAGAGAAAATCTAAGAATTATTGGCCTGCCAGAAACCCATGATGAAGAAAAGAGTCTGGACAATATCTTCCAGGAAATCATCAAGGAAAACTGTCCAGAAGTACTAGACTCAGAGGGCAAAATAGTCATCGAAAGAATCCACCGTTCCCCTCCCGAAAGGGATCCCAAACTCAAAACCCCAAGAAATATAGTTGCCAAATTCCAGAGCTATCAAGTGAAGGAGAAAATACTACAAGGAGCCAGAAAGAAACAATTCAAATATCAAGGACACACAGTCAGGATCACACAGGACCTTGCAGCTTCTACATTAAAAGATCGAAAGAATTGGAACCCAATATTCCGTAAGGCAAAGGAGTTGGGACTTCAACCAAGGATCAACTACCCAGCAAAGTTCAGCATAACATTTCAGGCAAGGAGAAAGTCATTCAACGAAATAAGGGATTTCCAGAGCTTCCTGACCAAAACACCAGAACTCAATAGACAATTTGATCTTCAAATGCAGGTCTCCAGAGAATCATAAAAAGGTAAACAGAGGGGAAAAAACAAAAACAAAAACTTGCTACTCAATTAGGGTAAACTGTTTACCTCCCTATAAGGGAAGATGATACCTGTTAATCTTGAGAACTGTGCAGCTATTATGATAAAAGGGATATATGTAGAGGGAACGGGCATAAAGTAAATGATGTCATGTCAAAAATATGATTTAAGTATGAGAAGGGAATGTAATAGGAGGTGTGGAAAGGGGGAAGCAGAAAATGGCAAATTATATCACAGGAAGAAGTACAAAACTATAGTAGAGGGAAGGAGGGGAGGGAGATGAGCATTGTTTGAGAGGTACTCTCATCTGATTTGTTCAAAGGAGGGAACAATAATCTTAAGTAGATAAGCCTAACTAGCTCTATAGGTAGTAGGAGGGGAAGGGGGAAGAAAGGGGAGGGTGGCTAAAAGGGAGGAAAGAAGCAATAAGAGTAAAGGGAACTAAAAGGGAGGGGGGTCAAAAGAAGGAGGGGAAGGCTGCAGGAGGAGGGGGAGAAAAGTGAATACTATGGAGGAGGGGAAGGGAGACGGGAGAGCTAAAAGCACAAATGGTGGGAAAGAGGTTGGAGGGAAATACACAGATTGTAATCATAACTGTGAATGTGAATGGAATGAACTCTCCCATAAAACGGAGACGGATAGCAGAATGGATTAAAAGCCATAATCCAACAATATGCTGCTTACAAGAAACACATTTGAAACGGGGGGATACACATAGGATAAAGGTCAAAGGATGGAGCAGAATATATTGTGCTTCAGCTCATGTAAGAAAGGCAGGAGTAGCAATCCTAATCTCAGACAAAGCAAAAGCAGAAATAGATCTAATCAAAAGGGATAAGGATGGAAACTATATCCTGCTAAAAGGCACCATAGACAATGAAGCAATATCATTACTAAACATGTATGCTCCAAGTGGTATAGCATCCAGATTCTTAGAGGAGAGGTTGGGGGAGTTGAAGGAAGAAATTGATAGCAAAACTATACTAGTGGGGGACCTCAACCTCCCCCTCTCTGAACTCGATAAATCCAACCTCAAAATAAACAAGAAAGAGGTTAAGGAGGTAAATAAAACTCTGGATAAGGTAGATATGATAGATCTTTGGAGAAAATTAAATGGGAATAGAAAGGAATATACTTTTTTCTCAGCGGTACATGGAAGATTTACAAAAATTGACCATGTACTAGGACATAAAAATCTCACAATCCAGTGCACAAAGGTAGAGATAATCAATGCATCCTTTTCGGATCATAATGCAATAAAAATTACATGTAATAAAAGGCCATGGAAAGAGAAACCAAAAATCAATTGGAAACTAAATAATCTAATTCTAAAGAAGGGTTGGGTTAAAGAAGAAATCATAGAAACAATCAACAATTTCATTCGAGAGAATGACAATAGTGAGACAACATACCAAAACTTATGGGATACTGCAAAAGCAGTTATTAGGGGAAGTTTTATATCTCTGAATGCTTACATAAATAAAATAGAGAAAGAGGAGATCAATGACTTAGGCTTGCAGTTGAAAAAGCTAGAAAAAGAACAAATTGAAAATCCCCAAGTAAATACCAAATTAGAAATACTGAAAACCAAAGGAGAGATTAATAAAATTGAAATTAAGAAAACTATTGAATTAATAAATAAAACCAATAGTTGGTTTTATGAAAAAACTAATAAAATTGATAAACCTTTGGTCAATCTGATTAAAAAAAAGAAAGAAGAAAACCAAATTACTAATATTAAAAATGAAAGGGGTGAGCTCACCTCCAATGAGGAGGAAATTAAAACAATAATTAGAAACTACTTTGCCCAACTTTATGCCCACAAATTCGATAATCTAAACGAGATGGATGAATATTTTAAAAAATACAAATTGCCCAGATTAACAGAAGAGGAAGTTGATTACTTAAACAACCCCATCTCAGAAAAAGAAATTGAACAAGCCATCAATGAACTCCCTAGGAAAAAATCTCCAGGGCCAGATGGATTCACAAGTGAATTCTATCAAACATTTAAAGAACAGTTAATTCCAATACTACATACACTATTCTTGAACATTGGGGAAGAAGGAGTCCTCCTAAATTTTTTCTATGATACAAATATGGTTTTGATACCCAAACCAGGAAGAGACAAAACAGAGAAAGAAAATTATAGACCAATTTCCCTAATGAATATAGATGCAAAAATTTTAAATAAGATTCTAGCAAAACGAATACAGCATCTTATCACGAGATTAATACATTATGATCAGGTAGGATTCATACCAGGACTACAGGGCTGGTTCAATATTAGGAAAACTATTAGCATTATCGATCACATCAACAACAAAGCTAACAAAAACCACATGATTATCTCAATAGATGCAGAAAAAGCTTTTGACAAAATACAACATCCATTCCTACTAAAAACATTGGAGAATGTAGGAATAAAGGGAACTTTCCATAACATAATAAGCAGTATCTATCTAAAACCTTCAGCAAGCATCATATGCAATGGGGATAAGCTAGATGAATTCCCAATAAGATCAGGGGGGAAACAAGGTTGTCCATTATCACCACTATTATTTAATATGGTACTAGAAATGTTAGCTGTAGCAATTAGACAAGATAAAGATATCCAAGGAATTAAAATAGCCAAAGAAGAAACTAAGTTATCACTCTTTGCAGATGATATGATGATTTACCTAGAGAATCCCAGAGATTCAAGTAAAAAATTACTAGAATTAATAAACAACTTTGGCAAAGTTGCAGGGTACAAAATAAACCCACACAAATCTTCTGCATTCCTATATATTAGCAACAAAGTCCAACAGCAAGAGATAGAAAGAGAAATCCCATTTAAAGTTAGGGTAGACAGTACAAAATACTTAGGAGTCTACCTGCCAAAACAAACCCAGGGATTATATGAACACAATTACAAGACACTTTTTGCACAAATAAAGTCAGATTTAAGTAAGTGGAAAAACATTAGTTGCTCATGGGTAGACCATGCTAATATAATAAAAATGACAATTCTACCCAAATTAATATACTTATTTAGTGCCATACCAATTAAACTATCAGACAATTACTTTCTAGAGCTGGACAAAATAATATCAAAATTCATTTGGAAAAACAAAAGGTCCAGAATATCAAAGGGACTAATGAAAAGAAATGCTTGGGAAGGTGGCCTAGCGCTACCAGACCTCAAACTGTACTATAAAGCAGCAATTATCAAAACCACTTGGTATTGGCTAAGAAACAGAGAGGTAGACAAGTGGAATAGACTTGGCACTCAAGATGCAGTAGGCAAGGAATATAGCAACCTTCTGTTTGATAAACCCAAGGACCCCAGCTTCTGGGATAAGAACTCATTGTTTGACAAAAATTGCTGGGAAAACTGGATAACAGTGTGGCGGAAATTAGGCATAGACCCATACCTGACACCGTACACAAGAATAAAGTCCAAATGGGTACATGATTTAGGTATAAAGATTGATACCATGAATAAACTGGAGAAGCAAGGAATAGTGTATTTATCAGATCTATGGAGAAGGGAAGAATTCTTTACTAAAGGAGAGATAGAATGCATTATGAAATGCAGAATGGATAACTTTGATTACATTAAACTGAGAAGTTTTTGCATAACCAAACCCAATGCAACCAAAATCCGGAGGGATGTAGTAAATTGGGAAAGAATTTTTACAGCTAAGCTCGGGGATAAAGGCCTCATTTCTAGAATATATAGAGAACTGATCCAAATGTACAATCATACAAGTCATTCCCCAATTGATAAATGGTCAAAGGATATGAACAGGCAATTTTCAGAGGAAGAAATTAAAGCTATCTATAATCATATGAAAAAATGCTCTAAATCACTATTGGTTAGAGAGATGCAAATCAAAACAACTCTGAGGTACCACATCACACCTATAAGATTGGCAAACATGACAGAACAAGAAAATGATAAATGCTGGAGAGGATGTGGGAAAGTTGGAACACTAATTCATTGTTGGTGGAGCTGCGAGCGCATCCAACCATTCTGGAGAGCAATTTGGAACTATGCCCAAAGGGCTACAAAAATGTGCATACCCTTTGACCCAGCAATATCGCTACTAGGACTGTATCCCCAAGAGATCATAAAAATGGGAAAGGGTCCCACATGTACAAAAATATTTATAGCAGCACTCTATGTAGTTGCCAAAAACTTGAAGTCAAGGGGATGTCCATCAATTGGGGAATGGCTGAATAAATTATGGTATATGAATGTAATGGAGTACTATTGTGCCATAAGAAATGATGAACAAGAAGACTTCAGAGAGACCTGGAAGGACTTATATGACCTGATGCTGAGTGAAAGGAGCAGAACCAGTAGAACTTTATGCACAGCCACAACCACAGTGTGTGAGAGTTTTTTCTGGTAGACTTAGATTTTTGTAATAACACAAGAACTTCTTACCAAAAAAAAAAAAAAATCCCAATGGAGGATCTCAAGGCAAAATGCTTGCCACACTCAGAGAGAGAAATATGGAAGTCACTCACATATTGTAGCAGATCATGTTTGTGTATGTGTATGTGTTTGTGTATCATGTTCTGATTTGTTATACGATTTCTTTCATTTATCTTAGTCTGACTACATAGCATGACTATAGTGAAAATATACTCAATAGGAAAGTATATGTAGAATCTATACAGAATCGTATGCAGTCGTGGGGAGGGAGGGGGGGAGTAGGGGGTAGGTGGGGAGGATAAAATCGCAATTCTATGGCAGTGATTGTTAAACATTACAAAATAAAAAAAAAAAAAAAAAAAAAAACATTACCGGACTGAGTCTCACACTATTTTTCTCTAAGAACTCTAAAATCCACACTGTGATACTGAGTGAATTTTCACTTTTATATTTCTGGAAATACAATAAAAACATTGTAATCTATCCATTTATAAGTAGACTAGAGACAGAATTTCTGATTTCCTTCAATATCAGTTTTACTGTAGCATTCAGATAATCCATCATCATACTAAAATTTTGAAAGATCCTGTTTATTTTCCAATAACAATGCAAATTTTGTCTGCCCTTTTCTCTTATTTACAGTGCCAACATTGTATCGGATCCTTATTATAGCATATCTATATTACTAAAATAATCTCCTAAATGATTTCACTTTCTACAATCTTTCTTCTATTCAACTCATTCTTTGTATCTAGACCAGATTAAACTTCATTAAATGCTACTTATGAAGTCTTTTTTCCCAAGCTAAATAACCATGAATGATTATTGATGATTAATTATACAAAACTGAAAGTAATGATTGAGCAACTTATCCTCTGATATTTTTTCGATCCCTATATTTTCATATTTCTCTAAAAGAATTTGCTACCAAAGTCAATTTATTTCTTTGCTATCTAGCAGACAGTAAGATTTCTGAATGATTTTTTCCTTTCCTTTTCCCCAGTTTTGCTCATGCAATCTATCCCCAGGTTTTCCGATGGAAGAATTTATGGACTCTTCAAATTCCATCACATAATCTTCCTTCCATCCCACCTGCTATTGAGGTTTCTCTGACCATGACTCCACTGAATGACTTTATCACTTGTACTTGTACCACTGAGTTTTTATCATCCCTTCCCTTTGTTTATATACATTTCTTTCTTCTCTATGTTGTAAACTCTACTAAAAAAGCCTTGCTTATTTTTTACACCATTACTGTCATAGTGTCTTATATATAGTTTTCATTCAAAAATATTTGTTCAGAAAATGGTTTCCACTATGCAATAAAGACTACATTATAGGAATCAGAAAAATTTATGTCAATGAAAAATTCAAAGGCTCTTTTTCTCCCTTCCTTCCTTCCTTCCTTTCTTTCTTCCTTCCTTCCTTCACCCTCCATTATTTTCTTCCCTCTTTCCTCCCTCCCTCCTTCTCTTCCTCTCTTCTTTCTTTCCTCTCTTCCTCTTTCTCTTCCTTTGCCCTACCATTCCTTCTTTCCCTTTGTTCCTTATTTCCTTCCTATTTCAATTCTCCCTTCCTTTCTTCCTTCCTTCCTCCTTCCCTTCCTTTCTCTAATGTTTGAAGGAATGCTGCCCTTACTTAAATCCCTTTGATTTTCCAACCTGTCTCTGAAATTTCCCGTTGCTTACGTTAGTACATATCCCATTTCGTCTCAATTATTTTTTTGGTTTCAGATGGAAGAATACATTTAGTTTCAATTTTTCCATTCTGAAACTGGTGGTTACTTCAGGAGGCTCCATTGCCTTTGCTTTTAAAAATTTTCATAATAAATGTTCTCCTATGGATATCATTATTTTTTGTCATGGCAGGGTGATATTTTATTTATTTATTTTTATTTTTTAAATTAAATTTGTTTTCAGTGTTCTACAATCACTTCCATGTAACTTAGATTTTTCTCCTCCCTCCTCTTTTTTCTCCCTACCCCCCCACTCTCTCCCTGAGACAGTATACAAATTTATATAGGTTTTACACATACATTCGTATTAAATATGTTTTCACCGTATTCGTGTTGCATAGAAGAATAAAATGAACGGGACAAATCATAAAACAAACCAAAACATAATACAAAAGAAAATGATATGCTTCATTCTGTGATCAAATTCCATATTTCTTTCTCTGGATGTGGAGGACATTTTACCTTAAGAGAACACTGGGAATTTTTTTAAGTCCTTGCATTGCAGTGAAATAGTAAATCTACCAGAAAAATTCCTAGCACACTGTGGTTGTTGCTGTGGGTAAAGTTCTCCTGGTTCTGCTCCTTTCACTCAGCATCAGTTGATATAAGTCTTTTCAGGCTTCTCTGAAGTCTTACTGTTCATCATTTCTTATAGCACAATAGTATTCCATTACATTCATGCACCACAATTTATTCAGCCATTCTCCAATTTATGACATCCCCTAGATTTCCAGTTTCTGGACACCACAAAGAGAGCTGTTATAAATATTTTTGTACATGTGGGGCCCTTTCCCATTTTTATGATCTCTTTAGGATAGAGTCTCAGAAGCTACATTGTTGGGTCAAAGGATATTCACATTCTTGTAGCCATTTGCGCATAGTTCCAAATTGCTCTCCAGGATAGTTGGATAAGCTCACAGCTCTAAAAAAAATGAATTAGAGTTCCAACTCTCCTACAACTTCTCCAACATTTGTCATCTTCCTGCTTTATCATGTAAGCAAACTGATAGGTATGATGTGGTGTCTCAGAGTTGTTTTGATTAGCATCTCTCTAATCAGTAGTGACAGAGTATTTTTTTTATATGACTATAGATAGGTTTGATTTCTTCCTCTGAAAATGCCCTGTTCATATCCTTTGGCCATTTATCAGTTGGGGGAGATATCATTATCTTTTAATGAAAATTATTCTACATTCAAAGAAATGGGGAAATAATCCATTATTGAGCTGGAGAATAGCAGTGCTGAGAAACAGCAAACGAAGGAATGAATACACTAACTCTGTTCAAAGAGTAAGTCTTGTATTTACATCCACATGCTTTCAGTGAAGTTTAAATGTCATCTATGTTAACATCTTTTCCTTGGCTCTTTTGATCAAAATCAAAAGCATTTCATTTTTCTATTGTTTAGAGAATTGATTTTCAAGATCCCTGACATAATGTATAAATAAATGAAAGAAATTCTCTATCTGAAAAGACAATGTCCTTATATTTTATACGTTCAGTGTGAAAAAATGTATTGTATTTCAGTCTCTAAAAAATATCCTAATCAAATTTGATTTAAAATCTTAACGTTTATTTTTTTACTATGCAATTCTTTGAAATACATTAAAATTAAGCTTCTAAACAATAAACAAGTGATGTAGGTATGTATTTCTATTTACATGTGCCATTATGGGAATATATATGTGTATATATATATATTCATTTATACAAGTGTGTGTATATACGTGAGTAGGTAACTAGATTTGCATTATGCATTCTAATAGACCAGATAGAATAACTCTTACAATTATAGCCTATTTGTTTCAGTGTTTATATGTAAATATATGTAAAGATAAGAATGGAAACTCTGAAAGTTACCTTAAGCTATTAAATATTAGAAATGCAAAAGATGCTCCAAGAGATTTTTTTCAAACTCTTCATTTTACACACAAGGAAACTAAAACTCAAGAAAATGGTCATGACTGAATTCATGTCACACTGACTCTGTCATAACTCTTGTGTACCAACACTGATATATCTTGAGCTGAGATGATAGTTTTAATGGATAACAACACTCTCAACTGATCAGCAGTTGTTCATTGCTTAAATTTTACCCCTAAATACATTATACTCATATGATATATTTACATTCCTATTTACATTAGGAACCTGCGCTAAGAATGGGCAAGGCAGAGAGTTCTGTAGGTTACATAAAAAAGTGTCTCTGCACAGTCATTGTGTGTAGGACCAAAGAAATAGTAATCCTTCTATATTCCTCCATGACCAGGACACAAATGGAGTACTGTGTTCAGTTTGGGGTTCATACTGTAGGTAAACCTTGATGAACTGGAAAGTGTGAAGACAAGTGGAACTTGTATGATAAAAGCCTTCAAAGTCATACCGTATGTGGAATGGCCAAAGAAGTTAAGAATTAATGAACACATAAATGAAAGAAAGAAATGAAGGAAGAAAAGAAGAAAAAAGAATTGAAGGAAGAAAAACATAAAAAATATATATTTATTAAACACTTTGTAAGTGCTGGATATTTGCTTCACATTGGGGATACAAATGCAAAAAGTAAATCAGGATCTTCTGCAAAAAATCTTACATTTGACTTATTGGAGGGTGCTAATCATGGACTGGTGTTTGCCTCATACATGCATAAATATACTCTACTCAAGTCCATAGGGATCATGAATGGGGTTATAGAAAAATTGGTTTGCATGTACTTTTCAGGAATAACAGTTTTGATTAGATTTTTGTTCTTGGAGTTAGAATTAGAAGTGGTGGAGAGCATGAATTTGGTAATATGACATGATGATATCCACAGAGAATCATATTGGGCCAGGATCAGAATAAATGTGGAGAACTTTCACCAGTCAGGATTTCAGTGCCCTAAAAGAGAACAGAGATGGGTTGGAGTTGCCTGTTAGAATCTAGTGGTAGTATGAGGAATCATGAAATAAATATGGTTGGAAAGTGTTGTGGTTGTATCCCAGTCTCCTTACAAAAGGAGAACTCTCATCAATCCAGAGCTTGAGGTTTTCCTTCCTTTTTCATGGGTTTATCAATACAGCTTTAGACCCTGATGGGAAAAAAATATATCTCTGGCATTGAGAAGATTTCATCTCTTAGTAGCTGTTGTGCAGAGATCTGCCAGACTGTTACTTTTGATGATTGTGCTCTATATACTCCATCCCTCAGTATCAGCTTTCCCTCTCTGTATGCATTTTTGTAGCTCAGCAGCTCAGTTTCTAAGGCTCAGGATAAATTGTGAACATCTAAAGGACTGATCTCCTTAGAACCCCAATAATTCACAGCTGTGCTGAATAATTTAGGTTTCAAATCTATTGACTCTGAGGCAATCAGGAGCCAAGTTTTTGCTATATATTCTGAGACGTTAGTGTTTTGCTTTGGAGGCTCACTCAAGAGAAAGACCTTTTGATTCCCTGAATCAGACTCTGAGCAGCCATTTGTTAAGAACCCCCTGACAACTCAGATGTTGATGCTCTATGTAGGTGGGTGTATTACTTTGTTCAGACAGTTGAAGGCCTGTCTGTTGAATCTCTGTGCTAATTTCTCTACTTGTATTTTCTATACTCACTTCTTTCTACTTATCTGTAATTAAAGTAAGATTGTTAATCCCTTTGAAGCTGTCTTTCCTTTAGAAAAGCAGATCAAAGATGGGCGGAGCCAAGATGGTGGAGTAGAAACACACAAATATGCTAGCTTCTAACCCATAGCCCATGAAATATCTGTAGAAAATAGCTGCCAATAAATTCGGGAGCAGGAGAAACCACAGAAGCAGAGTGGACGTGATTTCTGTTCCAGAGAGCCCGAAAACCTCTCGCAAAAGGTTCTTTGGGCTGCGGACACGGAGCTGAGCCCAGCCCTGTATTGACTGCCCAGCGCTGAGAGGAGGAGATCTGAGCAGGCTTCAGGCACAGAATCTCCAGCAACCACACGGGTCCCTCCACGCACAGGTGACAAGGGTCGGTAAGAGGCTCTCTTTGGTGGGCCGAGAAGGGTGTAGGGAGCCCCCATGACTCAGGCCCCCTCAGGAGACACCAACGGAGGTGGGAGCAGACTGGGGCTCCCCAAGCAGGCAGGAGCCTGGATCCATTGTTGAAGGTCTCTGCATAAACCCCCTGAGGGAACTGAGCCCATGAGGTGGCCCTGCCCCCACCCAGGCAGCTGAACTTGATCTCACACTGAATAGCAGCCCTGCCCCCACCCAAAGCCCTGAGGCTGGGAAGCAGCATTTGAGTTTCAGCCCCCAAGCGCTGGCTGGGAGGATCTGGAGGTGAGGTGGATGTGAGGAGAATATTCAGAGGTCAAGTGACTGGCTGGGAAAACACCCAGAAAAGGGAAAAAACCAATACTATAGAGGGTTACTTTCTTGGTGAACAGGTTTCTCCTCCCCTCCTTTCTGATGAGGAAGGAAGGTGCTCACCATCAGGGAAAGACATGGAAGTCAGGGCTTCTGCATCTCAGCCCACTCAATGGGCTCAGAGCATGGAAAAGCTCAAAAAGGGCTCAGAAAATTTTGAAAATTATGTTAGAGGACTGGAGGAAAAACTGGAAAGAGCAATCAAAGACATGCAAGCAAAGTATGAACAGCAGATCAGCACTCTGCTAAAGGAGACCCAAAAAATGCTGAAGAAAATAACACCCTGAAAAATAGGCTAACTCAATTGGCAAAGGAGGTTCTAGAAGCCAATGAGGAGAAGAATGCTTTCAAAAGCAGAATTAGCCAAATGGAAAAGGAGATCCAAAAGCTCACGGAAGAAAATAGTTCTTTCAAAATTAGAATGGAACAAATGGAGGCTAATGACTTTATGAGAAACCAAGAAATCACAAAACAAAACCAAAAGAATGAAAACATGGAAGATAATGTGAAATACCTCATTGGAAAAACAACTTACCTGGAAAATAGATTCAGGAGAGACAATTTAAAAATTATGGGACTACCTGAAAGCCATGATGAGAAAAAAAGCCTAGACATCATCTTTCATGAAATTATGAAGGAAAACTGCCCTAATATTCCAGAACCAGAGGGCAAAATAAATATTGAAAGAATCCATCTATCACCACCTGAAAAAGATCCAAACAGAGAAACTCCTAGGAATATTGTGGCCAAATTCCAGAGTTCCCAGGTCAAGGAGAAAATATTGCAACCAACTAGAAAGAAACAATTCAAGTATTGTGGAAATACAATCAAGATAACACAAGATCTAGCAGCTTCTACATTAAGGGATCGAAGTGCATGGAATAGGATATTCCAGAAGTCAAAGGAACTAGGACTAAAACCAAAAATCACCTACCCAGCAAAACTGAGTATAATACATCAGGGGAAAAATTGGTCTTTCAATGAAATAGAGGACTTTCAAGCATTCTTAATGAAAAGACCAGAGTTGAAAAGAAAATTTGACTTTCAAACACAAGAATGAAGAGAAGCATGAAAAGGTAAACAGCAAAGAGAAGTCATAAGAGACTTATAAAAGTTGAACTGTTTACATTCCTACATGGAAAGACAATATTAGTAACTCTTGAAACTATTCAGTATCTGGGTACTTGGTGGGATTACACACACACGCATACACATGCACACACACATAGATACAGAGAGCACAGAGTGAATTGAATAGGATGGGATCATATCTTAAAAAGAAAAATGAAATCAAGCAGTGAGAGACAAATATATGGGAGGAGAAAGGGAGAAATGGAATGGGGCAAATTATCTCCCATAAAAGAGGCAAACAAAAGACTTTTTTAGTTTGGGGTAAAAGAGGGGAGGTGAGAGAAAAACATGAAGTTTACTCTCATCATATTCCACTAAAGGAAGGAATAAAATGCACACTCATTTTGTTATGGAAACCTATCTTACAATACAGGAAAGTGGGGGATAAGGGGATAAACAGGGTGGGGGGGACAATGGAAGGGAGGGCATGGGGAAGAGGGTGTAATTTGAGGTCGACACTCAAGGGGAGGGACAGGATCAAAAGAGAGAATAGAAGTAATTGGGGGCAGGATAGGATGGAGGGAAATATAGTTAGTCTTATACAACAGGACTATTATGGAAGTCATTTGCAAAATTATACAGATGTGGCCTATATTGAATTGCTTGCCTTCCAAAGGGAGGGGGTGGGGAGGGAGGGAGGAAACGAAGTTGGAATTCAAAGTTTTAGGAACAACTGTCGAGTACTGTTCTTGCCACTAGGAAATGAGAAATACAGGTAAAGGGATACAGAAAGTTATTTGGCCCAACAGGACAGAGGAGAGGATGGAGACAAGGGCAGAGAGGAATGATGGAGGAGAGAGCAGAGTGGTGATGGGGGCAATTGGAATGCTCGGTGTTTTGGGGTGGAAGGAGGGGGCAAGGGGGGAAAAAATTTGGAGCCCAAAATTTTGTGAAAATGAATGTTAAAAGTTAAATAAAAAAAAGAAAGAAAATAATAATAAAAAAAAGAAAGGCAGATTAAAGAACCTGTGCTAGCAGGCCATCTTGGGTTTGCTATGGTGCTTGCTAATACAGTTGCCCCTACTAGTTCTATACCCCAAAGACATCAAAGAAAATTAAAAGGACCCATATGTATGTACAAAATATTTTAGCAGCAATTTTTATTTTATCAAACAACTGGAAATTGAGGGAACACTCGTCAACTGAAGAATGAATGAACAAGTTATGGCATATGATTGTGATGGAATACTATTATGCTATAAAAAATGGTGAGGAGCTGCTTTCAGAAAAAGAAAAGAAAGCAGGACAAGATCTATATGAACTGATGCAAAGTAAAATGAGAAGAATTGGGCGATTGTTGTGCACAATAAGAACAATCCTATAATGGTGATCAATTATGAAAGACTTGGCTACTCTTATCAATACCGTAATACAAGACAGTTTGGAAGGACTCAAGATGGAAAAATGCTATCAACCTCCAGAGAGAGAACTGATGAAATCTGAGTGCAAATTGAAGCACATTTTTCTCATTTTTTTTGGTAATATGTCTAATATGGAAATATCTTGTATGATTTCCTATGTACAATTAATAGTATTTTGTGTGCCTTCTCATTAAATGGAGGAAAGGAGGGAGAGAGAGAATTTGAACCTCAATTTAAAAGTGAAACGTTAAAAGTCAATAAATAATACATTTTTTAAAAAACAGAAACATATAAATATTAAAAGAAGAGAAAACCAGAAAGAAACATAATGCAATCTCACTTAAGATAGGATTTTATTTCATTTCTTACATATTCCCCATAAATTTACAATTTTTTTACATGGACCAGGTATGAAAACAAATTTCCAAGAAAACAACCAACACTATAGTATATTGTAAATTCACTTAACACTGTATTTAAGACAGTACAATTCAAGTGCTCCCCAAAAGTCCCTTAATTTCAAACCTCAGTAACGCAATATCTCTCATGTAGTTGTGGAATGTGTGCATTTGTATGTGTCAACAGATAGTTGATCTACAGATAATGAACAGAGAGATAGATAGAAGATATTATTACTTAAATCCAATTCTACATGGCTTACTTTGATGCTGAAAGCAGTGGAAAAGATACTTTTGCACAAAGGAAAAAAAAGTATTTAATACAATAGTGAAAAATACCAAGTATTACCTCTCTCAGAGACAAATAGTTTCATTCCTAGAAGGAGTAGGAAAAAGATGTTGGTTTGATAAAAAAAAAAAAAAAAAGATGAGTGTAATATAAGAAGAATATCCTAAAAAGCTATATTTAGACGTCAGCAAAGCATTTGACAATGGCTATCAAATTCTTTCGAAGAGATAGAGAGTTGTGATTGAGATGAAACTAGTTCTACTCAGGATTAGCTGAACAATTAAGCCCAAATAATGGTGATTTGATGTGTCAGATTCAACCTATAAGGTCTTCTCTAGTAGAATGCCCAGTGCCTCTATCTTTGACCCTGCTTGACTATTTTTATCATTTACTTGGATGAAGTTATGAATGACATATTTATCAATGTATGGATACTACAAAATTTGGAGGGATAATTAATTAATTACACCACAAAATGATTTTGACAGCCCTGAAATGATAAATAGAATCTATTAAGATAAAATGTAATTGAGATAAATGTGTTATACTTGCATTACACACACACAGACACACACACAAACACACACACCAGTTACAAAGTATTATTTTTTGGAAACCATGATTAGATAGAGGTTCTTGTGAATATATCCTTGTGATAAGTACAGATTCAGTATCAGTTAGCAGTGTGACATGGAAACCAGGAAGAAAAAGAAACTTCTAAAATTTCTAAAATTAAAAAAAAAAACCTTCAATTAACACAACTCTATCTCCTATCCTTCCCAACTCCTTCCCATTGATGGAAAAAGATTATCTTTTTAACAAATATTGAGGAAACACAATCAGAATAACCCAAGATCTAACATCTTCTACATTAAGGGATTAAAGAACTTGGAATATGATATTCCAGAATTTGAAGGAGCTAGGATTAAAACCATGAACCAACTGCCAAGCAAAATTGAATATAATACTTCAGGGGAAAAATGGCCATTCAATGAAGTAAATAACTTTCAAACATTCTTGATGAAAAGACCAGAACCGAATTGAAAATTTGACTTTCAAACACAAGACTCAAGAGAAGCGTGAAAAGTTAAGCAGGAAAGAGAAATCACAAGGGACTTACTAAAGTTGAATTGCTTACATTCCTACATGGAAAGATAATATTTGTAACTCTTGAGACTTTTCTCAGTATTTGGGAAATTGGAGGGATTATATACATATAGACAGAGGGCACAGGGTGAGATGAATAGGAAGGGATGGTATCTAAAAAATAAACTTAAGGGATGAGAGAAGAGTATATCAGTAGGAGAAATGGAGAAATGTAATAGGCCAAATCATCTCTCATAAAAGGGGCAAGAAAAAGCTTTTTCAAAGGAAGGGAAAAGGAATGAGGTAAGAGGGGAAAAGTGAAGCTTGCTCTTGTTACATTTGGCTTAAGGAGCAATTATCATGCACACTCAATTTGGCATGTAAATCTATCTTACACTACAAGGAGGTGGGGGAGAATGGAATAAGTGAGGTGTAGGGGTATGATAGAAGGGAGGACAAATGGGAGGAGGGAGTAATGAGAAGTAATCACTTTTGGGGAGGGACAAAGTCAAAAGGGAGAATAGAATAAATGGAGGGGGCAGGATAGTATGGAGGGAAATACAGTCTTTCAAAACATTACTTTTATGGAAGTCTTTTGCATAAGTAAACATGTATAACCTATGTTGAATCGCTTGCCTTTTCAATGGGGATGGGTGTGGAGGGAGGAAGGGAGAGAAATTGGAACTCAAAGTTTTAAAAATGAATGTTAAAAATTGTTTTACATACAACTGGGAAATAAGAAGTACAGGTTATATGGTATAGAAATATATCTTGCCCTACAAGAAAATAGAGGAGATAGGGATAAATGAAAGGAGGGATGTGATAGAAAGGATGGCAGATTAGGGGAAGGCATGGTGTCTTGGGATGGAGGGAGGGGAGAGATGGGGAGAAAATTTGGAATTCCAAACCTTGTAGAAATGAATGTTGAAAACTAAACAAATAAATTTTAGAAAATTAAAAAAAATAAAATAGTTTATTACATATGAGTTATTTTCCTATTTCTTAAACAATTGCCATCTTAATCTGAATTCAGAGAAACAGTACTATCCAAAATGAGGGAGGTCTTCTATATTTTCCCCAGGTCAGACCATAACTAAAATGTTCAGTTCTAGTACTCAAAATTTGTAAAACATCTTTGATAATCTAGGGGTTTTCTTAACCAAATGTGGGTCTGCAAAATGATGACAGAACTAGAGATCTGATGATGTAATTATAAGTTGAGATAAATAAAAAAAATTGGTGAAGTGGTAATAGTAATAAGGGAGAAGGAAGATCACTGTTGTCAAAATTTTAATGTATGTATGTAGAAGGGAGGCTGAAATTGATTTGCTTGTCCTAGAAGGACTGACCTTAAGACAACATGAAGAAGGTTTTGGAATATAGATTACAGTTACTTATAAGGAAAATTATTATAATATCTCTAATATCTGTAAGTGAAAGAGATTGCTTTCGTAGGTAGTGAGTTTCTTCAAATTTGCTTCAGTAAAACCTAATTAATCACTTGTCACTTACACAGAGTTATTTTGTACCTACTGTTTGAACTATACATAGTCTATGCTCTCATCTCTGAAACTCTATAAATATATTTGAAATATTAATATTATAAAATGAGAACTTGAGAAATAAACTTTAAGACAAATAAAGAGATCACTATCTGCTAGTTTATCCACCCTTCAGATGGATAAACATATCAGTCTCTTACATGGTAAATGCATTGTTGATGCTATAGATTGTAGCGACTTGACTCAAAATTGTATTTATTTTTTAACCTTACATTTTTATTATCTTTGTTTTTCTACTTAACACTTTCATTTTTTTCCCAATTACAAGTATAGTTTTCAACAAACAATTTTATTAGATTTTGAGTTCCAAAATTATTGTTCTTCTTCCTTTCCTTCCCTCTTCCCTCCATAAGACAACCAGCAATCTGATCTAGGTTATACATGTAAAATCATATTAAACATATTTCTACATTAGTCATTTTGGACTGAAGAAGAAGAACAAAAGGGGAAAAGAACATCAAAAAGAGCAATAGCAAAACCAAAAAAAAATAGAAAATATTTTGTTTCAATCTCTATTCAGACTCCGTAGTTCTTTCTCTGGATGTGGATAGCATTTTCCATCATGAGTCTTTTGGAATTGTCTTAGATCCTTGTTTTGCTCAGAAGAGCTAAGTTTCTCAAAGTTGGTCATTGTTCAATGTGGCTGTTAATGTGTGTGATGTTCTCCTGGTCCTGTTTACTTCACTCAACATCAGTTCATGTAAATATTTCCAGGTTTTTCTGAAATCTACTTGCTCATCATTATTTTTTGCCTTTTTTGTAATATTGTATTGATTAAATACTTCCAAATTGAATGTAAATATTTTTAAACATTTTGTTCAGAATTTTGAGTTCCAAATTCTCCCCCTCCATCTTACTCATCTCCACCACGTTTCATCATCTCTTACAGTGTGGTAATATTTAATTATATTCATGGATCACAATTTGTTTAACTATGCTCCTGTCAATGACCATTCTAATTCTGTGCTATCAGAACAAGTGCTGCTGTCAGTATTTTGGTGTATAAGGAGAGTTTATTCTTTTTTTTTTTTTTTAAAGTAAGCATGTATTTTTAGTTTTCAACATTCACTTCCACAAGTTTTATATTTACTCTCCCTCCTTCACCTCCTCCAAGGCATCATGCAAATTGACAAAGGCTCTACATATACATTGCTATTTAACATATTTTCACATTTATCATATTGTATAGAGGAGTTAGAATGAATGAAAGGAACCAAGAGAAAGAAAAAAAATAAACAACAGAAAAGAAATAAAAGACTGTTTCCCTCTACATTCAGACTCCATGATTCGTTCTCTGGATGCGGATGGTATTTTCCATCATGAGTCCTTTGGAATTGTTTTAGGTCCTTGCATTGCTGAGAAGGGCTAAGTCTATCAAAGTGAATCATAAGATATTGTGAATTTTACAGCATGCAATGTTCTCCTGGTTCTGTGCACTTCCCTCAACATCAGTTCATTTAAGCCTTTGAAGGTTCTTCTGAAGTCTGCCTACTCATTATTTCTTATAACACAATAGCAATCCATTGCATTCATATATCACAACTTTTTCAGGAATTTCCCAATTGACGGGTATCCCCTCAATTTCCAATTCATTTTTTGTTCTTTACTTTTTTATTTTTATTTGAATTATTTTATTTGTTTTCAGTGTTTGACAATCACTTCCATATATATTAGATGTTTTTTCCACTCCCTCCCCTTCATTCCCCCTTGCCTCCCCACTCCTTCCCTGAGACAGCATACAATCTTATGTAGGATCTATACGTACATTCCTATTAATTGCATTTTGCATAGCACACTAGCTGTGTGACCACGGGAAAGTCACTTAACCACAATCGCCTCATCTTGAGTCATCTCCAGTCATCCTGATGAATATCTGGTCACTAGATTCAGATGTGAAGCTGGTAACCTGCACAACCCTCCCTCACTCAAAACAAAGTCAAGTGCAAGTCATGTCGTCATTTCTGTGATGGCATGCTCTTCTTCGTCATCGAAGGGTGAACACTCACATGTTGCATAGAAGAATTGAAATGAATGGGAAAAACCATAAAACAAAGGAAAAAAAATAATACAAAAGAAAATGGTCTGTTTCTACCTGTGTTCCAATTCCACAGTTTTTTCTTTGGATGTGGGAGGTATTTTGCCTCAAGAGTCCATTGGAAATTTACTAAGTCTACCAGAAAAATTCCTCCCACACTGTTGTTCTTTCTGTGTACAAAGTTTTCCTGGTTCAGCTCCTTTCATTCAGCCTCAGTTCACATAAGTCTTTCCAGGCTTCTCTGAAGTCTTCCTGTTCATCGTTTCTCATAACATTCTATTATATTCATATACCACAACTTGTTCAATCATTCCCCAATTGATGGCTATCCCCTTGAGTTCCAATTTTTACCACAAAGAGTGCTGCTATAAATATTTTTGTACATGTGGCACGCCTTCCCATTTTTATGATGCCTTGGGTATACAGTCCTAGAAGTGGTATTGCTGGGTCAAAGGGTATGCTCATTTTTTTAGCCCTTTGGGCATAGTTCCAAATTGTTCTCCAGAATTGTTGAATCAGCTCACAGCTCCACCAACAATCAATTACTGTTCCAACTATCCCATATCTTCTCCAGTGTTTATCATCCTCCTATTTAGTTGTGTCAGCCAATCTGATAGGTTTGAATTGGTACCTCAGAGTTGTTTTGATTTGCATCTCTCTAATCAACAGTGATTTAGAACATTTTTTCATATGACTATAGATAGCTTTAATTTCTTCCTCTGAAAATTCCCTGGATTTTTTTTGACCATTTATCAATTGGGGAATGACTTATATTCTTGTACATTTGACTCAGTTCCCTATATATTTTAGAAATGAAGCCTTTATCACAGACACTATTTGCAAAATTTCTTTCCCAGTGTTCTGCTTCCCTCCTAATCTTGGTTGAATTGAGTTTATCTGTGCCAAAACTTTTTAATTTAGAGTAATCAAAATTAACCATTTTGTACTTCATAATATTCTCTATCTCTTCGACTCATAAATTTCTCCACTCTCCATAAGTTTCCAATTCTTTGCCACCACAAGAAGAAAGAGCTGCTATAAATATTTTTGTACATGTGGGCCCTTTCCTTTCCTTTCTTTTTTTTTTGTTCTCTCTTTGGCATAGAGACCTAGTAACTTTACTAGTGGATCAAAGAGTATGCACAGTTTTATAGTCTTTGGGTCACAGTTTCAAATTTATCTCTAGGATATTTGGATCAGTTCACAACTTCACCAATAATGAATTAGTATTCCAGTTTTCTCACATCTTCTCCAACATTTATCATTTTCCTGTTTTGTCATGTTAGCCACTCTGATTGGTATGAGGTGGTTCCTCAGAGTTGAATTAATTTTCATTTCTTTAATTAATAGTGAGTTAGAACATAGATTTTTATTTCTTTGATGAATGAGGTATATCATGTTTTCTATACATTTGTTTGAACTCAGATTACAATAATGCAGCAAAACGTTAGATACCTAGCAATTAGATTATGATAATTGCCTCAAAACTGAAGAGAAGATGAAAGCTAGTGAAAGTATAAACAAGTTATAGCCCTGAATACAATATGGAATTTGACTGTGTTTAGCTCTATTGCTTGTATGAAGCATTCATAACTAATTAATTGATAAATTTTTGTTTGTTTTAACTAATCAAGGTTAAATTATATAAGCACTTTTATTTGTTGTTTAAGAGAAGGTTGTGTGGCTTAAAAGTATCCAAGGGTATAAGAGGAAATGATAACAACATAAAACTAAGAGGCAACCCAATTACCTTTTTCTCTTCTATAGTGAGATAGAGCGGTCCACCAAATCCCAATTAATGAGGATAGCACTGATAATACCAAAGTAGGATGGTAAAGTGGCTGTCAGGATCCAAAGTAATATACTTCCAGAAAGCCTTAGGCATGATGGTATTCAAGGTATGCGAAAGTGAAGGCTATGATGGTCTATAAAGTATTTCATAAACTGGAGTCTATGAACTTAAACAAAATAAAATGATAACAGCCAAGAATTTGATATCTGTTTCATTATAATTAGTTTCCTTAGTAATCCCATGTATTTTCCTTTATCTTCCATTAAAAACATTATTCTGAGAAATGGTGCATAGCTTTCACAAAACTGCCAAAGGGGCCAGTGACAAACAATACAGATTAACAGTATCTGATCTAAAGAGAAATTGTTTTCAGAACCAGGAACTTGATTCCTTTCAACTCTTATTCGTACTGCAAGGTCTGTGATTCAGTATAATCTAGAAAGTTCCAGGGTCAGAGTCACTCTTTTACCATGAGACAGACAAAGGATCATCCCAAAGTTTAGACAGTATCCCTGGTGTTCTACAAGACAGAGAGGGGAGTTGTTTAGGCATGTCTCACCGGTTTCCCTTCTCTGAAATTAAAAACAGAAATATGTCAGTCAGGATGTTGGATGTTTATAGACTAAGAGAAAATTCCAAATATGCTCACTTCAAGAAAAAGGGCAATGTAGAAATAAAAGGTTACCAGGTTGGAGGAACAGCTAACAGGAATAGGCAACATACTTTGTGTTGGTGATATAGGGACTATACCAGAGGAAGCAGATTTTTTTTTTTTTTATTTTTGGTCATTACAAAATGGGGAAACCTAACCAAGAAATAGCCGGAAATCCTGTCTTGGGTTTATGTCAATTTGGCAGTAGAGAACAACGCAGTATTCTAAACAATCAGCTTTATTTATTGTGACTTTGGTGTTTTTCAAGTAGTAAAAAATATTTGTTTTACCCAGTTGTTGTCAAGGGCCTTCCTATATTAAATCACCAAAGGGGAGAGAGGGAGAAGAAACAAATATATAGCATCCTATAACATTATTTTATCTTCTGTCAATGATATAAAATGATATCTCCACCTAGATGCCCATCAGTATCTCACTCAACAAATCTAAAATGTGACTTGTTATTTTATCCCAAAAGACCCATTTCATTTGAGAGCTTGTTCATCCTTCCAGTCATGTAAATACATTTTAAAAAGTCATTCTTAGGTTTTTGGTGTTTTTTAATATCCAAAATCCAGTCACTTTTCTTGAAGTATATCCCCACATTTCTAGTATCCACAGTCCTCTCTTTACTCACACAGCTACAATCCTAGTTTTGATCTACAGTACCTCTTCTTGCCCATACTTTTGCAATGGAGTCCTAAATCCTAAATCCATAATTTATGGTTCTTTCCTCTCCAATCTATACACTGCATGTTTGAAAATGATCTCCCTAAAGCACAATTTTCCTCAAGTCAATGTCCTTTAATGGCTTGCCTATAAGCAAAAGTAAAAATTCTTCTATGTGGCAGTTAAAAGCCGGCACAATCTGGTTCCAGTCTATTTTTCCAAATTTATTTCATATCTCATCCTTTGACCTACCTTTTCCTCTAGCCGAGCTGACCAGTTTACTGATTCACAAACTTTGTATTTCATGCCCTACTTCTATATCTTTGTATAGACTGTGTCCCAAGTCTATCTTACATTTTTTTTTAAATTTGTACCTCAAATACTTAGTACAGTCCATTGGGCATCCTACACACTTAAATCAGTGCTTACTGAATTGATTTGAATACTGTACCAAGAAGAAAAATCGTCCATTGCTTATTATGACACTACTTTAAAGCCAGTAATAAAAAAGAAAAGGTAGTCTCACTGACCTAAAAATATTAGCGATTCATAATTATACCTTCAGAAAAATCCAGGAAAGATTTCTGCATACATTACTGCTCTAAATTAAAGGAGAAAAGCTTGTTACAAAGAAATTCATTGTACTTTGCCATTCCCTTTTGCTTTAGATAGAGTTTATACAAATATTCTCTGTTATTAACCAATCTTTGGTTTCACCTAGAGCCAAATAATTTGGTTAATTTGTAAAGTCCCCTTCATAGCATTGTTTACCGTATTAAAATTATATTGATCAAAATTCTTCAAATTATAAAATCTAATACATTAAACTTTCAGAATTATTATAAGAAAAAATAATAAAGGCCATGTCTTGTGAATGATGGATTGCCTTCATTCTATGTCAAATTCCAATATACTACATATTAGAATACCTAAAATAAAAGCTTTTGGCTGTTAGAATACTCATATACAATAGCACAGTTCTAGAGACTTGCCAAGTAACTGCTGATATGTTATGAGTGACTCTACATACCTGCCAACCTAAAATATGAGAGGAAAAATAAAAGGCTTCAATATTTTGGTATTTCAAGTGATTTATTGCCTTATCAATATGAATTTTTTCTCTACCAGTGAGGATTGTAACCAAACAAGAATGAGGAGGAGCAGAGAGACAACTCATATCTACCACTCATATCCAACCAAAATTAAGAGATCAAGAAGAATCCTGCTGAAATGTGAAGAAGATCAAATATTGTGGATTTGTGAGATGACATAAGTAAAGATTGCCCAG